>NC_135722.1:76468439-77709431 GCF_964656455.1 Halichoerus grypus | reverse complement strand
TACAGAGTCTGCTTAAGTTATCTTTCCCTCTCCTCCCCCACTCACATGCACTCTCTCTCACAAATAAATGTAAATTGTTAAAAAAAAAGTTTCATGATGAGTGGAAGCAGGATTATTTAAACAATATAGTATACATTTAGTCAAATATTTAACTTATCTTCATTCTCTTCATCTGTGGACTGAATTTTAATAACATTTATCCCACAGGATTTATGATAATTAAATGAAGGAATGAATGGATGGAAAGCACTTAGTAAAAGGCATGGAACATAGTGAATGTTAAAAAAATAGTAGCTTTTCTTAAGAAAATATAAGAAGCAGTATCAATGTGAAGACTTAGCTAATTTCAGTTGGACGCTTGAGTATAGTTATGAGAGAAAGTACATAATAGGTTGAGATGAGAATCTAATTTGAGTACTTCTGGGAAAAGAAAATTAAGTCTTGTGCTTATTAGATTAGGGTGTCTACTTATTATGTTCATTTGCAGTTATATGGTTTTCTTAATATAGTATTTTATAAAACAAATTCTATTTTTTATAGTATCCTGTGAAAATTAAAAAAAAACTGCAGATGTGGTCTAAAACCATAGTAGATATAAATATGTTCATCCCTACTATAGCAAAATTACACTCCTATTATTAAACGTCAGAGTGGTCATAAAACCAGAACTAATTGTATAATTGTCATCAAACAAAATACTGGTCATTAATAAGTATGCAGATAAGCTTTAATATTTAAAAGAATAAGGCAAAATACTTCATTTAAAACTTTACTTGTGGAGTGTTGTAGAAACACTATTTATAGCTTAATTTGGTCTCCAAAAACCTTTCAAAATTCATGCTTGCTGAAAAACAAGTCCTCTTTAAAAATTGTATGTAACTTATTTTATGGTTATTTTTTCATATTTTATATTAGAAGTTATAAACCCTCCCCACCAATGTCATACATTAAATATTGTCCACTTTGCAGACATATAGACCCACATATAGAGGTTATAAAATTCCCAGCATTCTATTGGAAATCCCACTGACTTCTCTCCCACTCAATAAAATGTATGGAAATGTAAGTAAATAAAAGGCATTATTTTAAGGAAAACTTTGAGGTCATGACTTCTTTATCTTTGACTATTCCTACTTAACATCTGGCACAGGAAAACTGTTATTTGAATAACAGTGAAGTTAAGTAGAAAACTTTAGTATGGAGAAAAAAATTTAAATCAGACATGAAATTTTATTCCAATATTTGCATGACAGATGAGAGGACAGAGAAAACTTAGTTTTCCTAGTTTTGAACAGCAGATGTATGACCAATAGGTAGAACTGCAAATGTATAGATGCTTTTTATGCTAAGGTAAAGTTTAATAGCAATGAGTGGGCTTAAAGGTAGCATGATCACTTTAGAACCTAAAGAATGTAAGTCTCTATCATTTTCTACCTTTACCTATTTCTTAGTCTCAGAAATTGTACTCGTACCAATAAAACAACAACTACAACAACAAAAAATGATTACTATAGTATAAACCAACTAGATCTATAAATAACTAGAACACTGCACTATACACTAACAAAATAAACATTCTTTTTTTTTAAGATTTTATTTATTTATTTGAGAGAGAGAGAGAGAGCATGAGCAGGGTGAGGGTGAGGGGAAGAAGCAATCCCTGTGGAGCAGGGAACCCAATGCAGGGCTCAATCCCGGGACCCCAGGATCATGACCTGAAGGCAGACACTTAACCGACTGAGCCACCCAGGTGTCCTCAGAATAAACATTCTTAATAAGGGTACACACTACATCATCAAAACAGACCATGTAATAGGCCATAAAACAAACCTCAATAAATTTCAAAAGAATTGCAATAATACAAAGTACGTTATCTGACCACAATGGAATAAAGTTAGAAATCGATAACAGAAAGACATCTGTGAAACTCACAAATATGTGGAATTTAAATGATATACTCTAAATAACCCATGGGTCAAAGAAGAAATTAGTACATATTTCAAGGTAATGAAAATGGAGACGCACATATCAAAACGTATGGATGTAGCTAAAGCAGTGCCTAGAGGAAAATTTATACCTAGAAATATCTATATTTTAAAAATCTCAAATCAACAAAATCATCTTCTAAAGCACTGGAAAAAAGAAGGCAGAAAAAAATAATAATTAAAAAAAAGACTAGAGTAGAAATTAATGAAATAAAGATAAAAAGAAAAACAATAAAATAGAGAAAAAAGATAAAACCAAAAGTTATTTGAAAAGATAAACAAAATTGGAAAATTTTTATCTAGCCTAACCAAGAAAAAAGGAGAAAAGACTCAAATTACTGGAAAAAGGAATGAAACAAAGAAAGGCATATCCCTACTGACAATACCCTTACTGACTTTAAAGAAATAAAAGTGATTATAAAAGAGTACTACACATAACACCACTCAATTGTCTTTTTGATAATTGTCATTCTAACAGGTATGGGACAATAGCTCATTGTGATTTTGATGGGCATATTTGTGATGATAATGATGTAGAGGATTTTGTCATGTACATGTTGGCCATCTGTATGTCTTATTCAGAAAAATGTCTATTCATAGCTTCTGCCCATTTTTTAATCAGATTGGGGATTTTTTGCTATTGAGTTGTATGAGTTTTTTATATTTTGGATATTAGCTCCTTATCAGATAAATGATTTGCAAATATTTTCTTTTATTTAGTAGGTTGCATTTTCATTTTCTTGATGGATTCCTTTACTGTACAGAAGCTTTTTAGTCTGATGTAGTCCCACTTGTTTATTTTGCTTTTGTTGCTTCTGTTTTTGTCAAATTCAAAATATTATTACAAAGATCTTTGTCAAGGAGATTACGACCTATATTTTCTTCAGGAGCTTTGTGGTTTCAGGTCTTGTGTTCAATTCTTTAATTCATTTTGAGTTATTTTTTGTGCATGGTGTAAGACAGTGGTCCAGTGATTTGAGTTTTGATGAAATTATATCAAAGCAATTCAGTGGGGGAAAAGAACAATCTTTTCAACAAATAGCTCAAGGTTAACTGGATAGCTACATGCCAAAGAATGATGTTGGAACTTTATCCCACACCACATACAAAAATTAACTCAAAATGGATCTAAATATAAGAGAAAAAAATATACAAGTCCTAGAAAAAATGTATGAAAAAAAAATCCTTCCAAACTTGGGTTAGGCGAAAACTTCTTAAATATGGTGTCAAAAGCACAAGGGACAAAAAATAATAATTTAGGCTTGATAAATTAAAAATCTGTGGATACTATCAAGAAAGTGGAAAAACATAGCTCACCGAATAGGAGAAATTATTTTCAAATCTTATATCTGACAAGGGATTTATATCTAGTATACATAAAGAACTCCTAAAAGTCTATGATAATAAGATAAATAACCTAATTTAAAAATAGACAAAGGGGGGCACCTGGGTGGCTCATTTGTTAACATCTGCCTTCGGCTCAGATCATGGTCCCAGGGTCCTGGGATCAAGCCCCGCATCGGGCTCCCTGCTCCATGGGAAGCCTGCTTCTCCCTCTCCCACTCCCCCTGCTTGTGTTCCCTCTCTCGCTGTGTCTCTCTCTATCAAATAAATAAATAAACTCTTAAAAAAATAATGAAAATAAAAATAGACAAAGGATCTGAACAGACATTTCTCCAAAGAAGAAGTCATACACATGACTAGTAAACATATTAAAAATTGATCGAAATTATCAACCATAAGGGAAATGCATATCAAAACCACAAGGTGATACCACTTCATACCCACTGGGGTAACTATTATCAAAAAGTCAGATAATAACAAATGTTGGCAAGGATTTGGAGAAATTGGAACCCTTGTACATTGCTGGTAGGAATGTAAAATGGTACATCTGCTTTGGAAAAGAGTGTAGCAGCTCCACAAAATGCTAAATGTAGAGTTACTAAATGATCGAGAATTCAACATTTAGGTGTATCTAAGAGAAATGGAAACATATGTTCACACAAAAACTGTACATGGACATTCATTATAACATTATTTATAACAGCCAAAAGTGAAAACAATTCAAATATCAAGTAATGAATAGCTGAATGAAATATGGTATATCCATACAATGGAATATGATTTGGAAATGAAAAGAAATGAAGTACACTTATATGTTACCACATGGATAAATCTTAAAAATATTATGCTACATAAAACAAATGATTCATAAAAGACCATGTATCATGTGATTCCATTTATTTAAAATGCCCAGACTATGAATATCTATATATAGAGAATGTAAATTAGTGATTTCCTAGGACTGAAGCTGGGGGCAGGGAGAGAGTGATTAGGGAGAAATGGAAAGTGGCAGCTCATAGGTACATATATTTTGGCATGATGAACTGGTTCTAAAATTCATTATGGTCATGGATGCACAAGCCTGTGAATATACTAAATCCATTGAATGTTATACTTTATGTTAATTGTATGGTAAGTGAATGATATTTCGATGTTTTTACACTAAAAAAAAACAATTACTTGTATCTTTTTCAACATACTTTGCTCCTTTACTTTATACACTTTAATGTTTTCTATTTCCTAAACCTATTATTTGATTAACTCTCTCTATATATATGTATTTATGTATTGAAAGAGAGAGAGAGAGAGAATGAGTGGGGGAGGAGCAGAGGGAGAGGGAGAGAAAGAATCATAAGCAGGCTCCACACCTAGTGTGGAGCCTGATGCTAGGTGTGGAGCCTGATGCAGGCCTCGATCTCATGACCCTGAGATCATGACTTGAGCCAAAATCAGGAGACACTTAACTGAGCCACCTAGGCACCACTCAATAAAATGTACTGAATGCATACTGTGGTCAGGCATTTATATAGCTATTTTGCCCATAGGAGTGAACAACTGAAGCAAAATTACAGCCATAAAATTACATTTTAGTGAGACACATAGACCATAAACTGAGTAAATAGTATAAATATTATGCTAGATAAATTACCTAAGGAGAAAAAAAATAAATTAGAGAAGGAGGAATTATTCAGGCATAAAATGTTAGATGGTGTAGCCAGGGAAGTTCTCACTGAGAAGACAGGAAGGAAATGAGGGAGAGACTCTTGGGTCAGAGGGAAGAGAAAAATTGGAAACAGCCAGGATGAAAACTGTATCTTCTAGAGACCATTAAAAGCACATTGCTTTATAAGCTGTAGCATAGTGATCAAGGGAAAAGAAATAGCTAATGAATCTAGCAAGAAAATTTTGAAAAAAAAATCATATAGGGCTTTTTGCATTATGAAAGTTTTAGACATTTTTTTTTCTGGTTGAAGTAAGAAAACACTAGCAATATTCATTATAAAAGGGATACTCTGTAAATTATATTTTAAAATAATTTATCTCATTTTCACTTTAAGTATCCTCTGTAGCAGGGTAAAGAATAAGCAAGACACCAGTTATGAGTGTTTTTGCAGTAATAGTGGCAAAAGGTAATATGAGCCCAGATTGAGGTTATGATACTAAACCCATTACATAGATTACAGTGTGAATGGTGGCCCCTGGAATTGTGCCGCATGAAGGTCTTGGTTAATGCAGTCGGTGTGAAAGAGTCAAATTCAAGATATATTTTGAATGTAGAACTGACAAGATTTATTGACAGATTACCTATGAGGGTTTTGCAAGACAATAAAAAGCATAAACTATGATTTTAGATCTTTAGTCTGAGTTCCTAAAGTAATGGAGTTGTCATTTCTGAAATAGGGAAGATTGTAGAAGAGCCACATGTGTGTATAGAATATTATGAGCTCAGTTTTGTGCAAGCTAAGTTTAAGATGTCTATTAGACATCCAAATGGAGTTGTTTTTGCAATTGATAGATGACATTTAGGGCAGAAGTCTGGTCTGGAGATAATAAATTTTTGAGTTATCAGAGTCATGCTATTTCAAGCCAGAATGAGAACATATTGTGTTTTTTTACTTCTTTCTCAATTCATCACCTCCTCTATTAGACTTTATGCCTCCAAGCTGTGTTAGATGTCCCTTCTGTGCACTTTATTAGTGAGCAACATAGTACATTTCAATGTCATGCATTTTAATATGCTAAATGTTGTGGGGGGAGAATCCCCATCACATTATAATACTTCAGGGTGGGTTTTATTTCTGTATTGCTTTTCACAGAAGAAAGTATTTATAAATATATGTATAACTGATGAATAGAAGAGTTTAAAGTAATATACAAGATCTAGGATAAAAAGATGACTATAAGAAATAAGTTTGTAATTAGTATAATGGTTTTCCTTATGAGATTATGAAAATCTCAGGGTGCCCAGGGGGCTCAGTCAGTTAAGCAACCAACTCTTGATTTAGGCTCAGGTCATTATCTCAGGGTCAGGAGATGGAGCCCCAAATTGGGCTCCACTCTGGGTGTGGAACCTGCTTAAGATTCTTTCTCTCCCTCTCCCCCGCTCGCACACTCTCCTTCTCTCTAAAAAATATAAAAAAGATTATGAAGATCTCATCACTGAAAGTATCCAAGTAAAATGTAAAATATGTAATTTCCATTGAGTATCTTGTGAAGGGGAATTCTGTACATGATGATCAGGACCTCTGAGAACTCTATCAATTCTAATATATTCACTTCCATGAATCCAATACATTTATTAGTGGAATAAAGAAATAAATGAATAATACAAATGTAGGAAGACCCACTAAATAAAAGGTGATGATGGTTAAGGTGTCACCTGCATATTCAGCCATCTTTCTATGAAAAGGCATCAATAAAATGTTATTACCTTGGCAATTTCATCAAGTTTGAGGTTCCATTTCTCAGCTAAATGCTCAAGGATTTAACGATGCTACTTAAGCACAGAGAGTTCAAGACTTGATACTGTGTGAATTTATAGTGAGAAATGGAATTGCCAAGGATACAAGATATTTTGAATATGTTTGAACAGTTCTCTCTGCAGATAAGCCACATGGAGAATAAACTTTAAAAAAATGGCATCTTGTTGAACAGAACAAGAAGTCACCATAAGAAGAGATATAGGATTATCATTTGAATATTTCAAGTGTCCTTCAAGGGTTGGAGGTTCTAACAGCCAGTCTTCTCAATAGGATAAACTTTCTCTCAGCACTCTCTCATTTAGAGTTGCTGTTAAATTTGCTTCTGTGGCTGTTGACTTTCTGTGGTCTATTTCTTACTGACTCTAATTAACTTTTTAAAATATATATAAAAACTTTATTTTAGTCTTGTTCTTCTTATGTAACATTCCTTTTGCAGTGTCTTTTTATGTCTCTGCCTGATAAATGGTGAGCTGACTTTACAGTTTAATTTTTAGGGAGGAATGAGTTGAAGCAACAGGTTTGCTGTTCATTCACTTTCTCAACCAAAAAGATACTCCTGGAGACAAGAACACAAGGCAGGGTACCATACCCATTCTCTTTTTCTGCTGGGCCTCTAAATAAAGAGGAGAGAGAGAGTCCACCTCTGTAATGTCCTCAGCAGCTGTACTGGCTAAAGATACTCTATAATAAACAGGGTCTATGAGGCATGGCTGCCTGGAGAATGTCACTAAAGCTGTACAAGTCCTTACAATTAAAAAAAAAAAAATGGAGATGTTTTATAAGTTAAATGTTTCTCCTTCTGTGGGAATATCTGTAAACCCCACCCAAAGTCTTCATCTATCTGGGCCAGAGGTGCACCTGGGAAGCCATTCTTAATGTCACAAATAAATTTCTGTTGCTTCTGAGCTTCTGATTTCCTGTATCCTTGAAATTACTTAGTAAAGTTTGTTCCTAGGTAAGATCTCTGATCTGTGTGAGACTGATTTGACAACTCCAATCCTACGAATTAGATCAAATGATAGAAGAGAAATCCCATTCCTTTATGTCTAAGACCTAGGGGAGAGGAAAGGAGAATCATTTCATTATCCCTGCTATGTAACACCCATCTCATATCTGCACAGAGTTTTTAAATGTATATGTAATTCAAATATGGAGTGAAAGCACTAATTCTATGACTAATGCAAAAAAGTTTAAATAAATCTAAATAGTCCCACTTGATAATGTGATGTAGAGAGTATTTTGATGCTTATGGAACTAAACATACTATTTCCAGTAATATCCATTCTTTGAAATCCTGTATGCTTTCAGTGCCAGCTCAATAATATTTATGAGAATATGATCCTATTTACCTCTGAGGGAATGCATTACAAAACTATATGACATTTAAATTTATTTGTGGAATAAAAGCTCATATTACCTACTTAATTTACAGCACAGAAATCAAGACTTCTATAAGTCATGTACGTTGTCCAGGATAACAACTATTAACACCAGGGACAGAACTGTATCCCAGATTTCTGACTTTCCTTTTACTATTATCTGCACTATACCAAAATACGATGCATTAAATTCATGTTTGAAAATCTCATACTTGTGAAGAGTAGGCCTATAAGGAAAAATATAAAAGATGCAAAAGGCTTTTCTAATATTTTTTGCTTTCTTTCTTTCCTTTTCTCTTTCTTTCTTTCTTTTCTAGAAACAGTGTTTTGTTGACTCTGTCACCCTTCTAAATATGTTACTGTGTGATTTGTGTCTAGAAACCATAATAAATTTTGTCAGTTTTCTAGGTCTAAGAGACTTTCTAAAACAGTGTAATTAATTTGTAAGAAGATATCAGCCAAAGTTTACAATTTGAAATTACAATTCACACACTTGTTAAAATACAATATATGCCATAAAAGTAAAAGTGATAATGGCAAGAAAAGCAATTGAAATCTAACGCATGAAATCTAACAGCTATGTCATTAGGAAAATTATAATTAATGATGTATCAAGAACTTTCAATATAAGATTTATTTTTCAGAGTGTTCGTAAGTTAAACATAAAATGATTAATTCTGACATGTATAGCTGCTTATAATAAGAAAACATAGACATTTGCTATGGATATATAAAATAGAAATTATCTCCTAAAAGTAGTTTCTTTTTCCATTAGCAAGAAGGTGATTTCTTGAATATAATAATAAACTATTATATATTTAAGAGGTCAAGATCTGTTTGTATATTGAATTTTAACCTAGTTTTATATTTATTCTCCCAATTAGCTGCTTATGTCCTTATTTAATTTAAAATATAAGACATAAAGTATATTAGAACAAAGCTATATGATGTAAGCTTAGCATATATGCAACAAGCCTAGCTCATTAAAAATCTTCATAAACAATATCTATATAGAGTAACAAACCCCCCTCAAAAAATCTAACATATATTTGGTAAATAATTTCTATCAAGAAAACAAGCCCTAACATTCCAACATAAAAATGCAAACACCCCCATAAAAATGTGGAAAGGCTCAAAAATCACCTCACAAAAAAGACATAGAAATGGCCAAGCACGTAAAAAAAGTTTATTAATGTCATTGGTCATAGGGACATAAACATTGAAACCACATTTTGAGACTCTTTCAAACCAATGACAATGAGCGTAATTAAAAAGACTGACAACACCAACTATCAGAAAGGATGTAGAATATACATTACTGGTGGGGCTATAAATGTATACTTATGTTGCATAACCACGGCAGGTTTCAATAATTCCTAGAGATATTTAGCCAAGAGAAATGAATGTAAATATGTCCAGAAAAAGACTTATATTCCTATTATTCATGAAAAAAATTCAAACATCCATCAACAGGAGAAAAAATTCTCATTGTGTTATATATATATTTTGCTATTCAACAACAAAAAATGATTTGAAAAATATGAATGAATCTCAGCATTAAACTAAACAAAAAGGTGACATGCAAGTATACATACTGCATAATTCCATTTATGTAAATCTTAAGAACAGGGAGAATTAAGCTCTGTGCTAAGAATTAGAAGAGTGGTTGCCTCTTCAGAAAGTGGGGTGAGAATTTGACTAGAAAAGTGAGTTGGACAATCTAGCTAGAGTGCAGAATATGAATAGGCTCGATGGAAGATAAGTTTGGATAGACCAAGAGGAGCTATGTTCAGAGGAACCTAAAATAGTGCTAAAACATTGTTTTTGTTTTGTTTTGTTTTGTTTTAAGCACAGGAGGTACAGGGAGGATAACATCATTTTTTATTATTAATATTGAATGCAAGGCTAAAAATAACACAGTTAAGATCATGAATCCAGTAGTTAGATGAAGGATTACATTGCAAGTTTAATTCCTTATCAGTATTTCATAAATTTTATCCTCATTCTTCTTGTGGGCAGAACTTGCTCTGTGTTCAAAGTCCCTTTATTTCCTTAAAAATATACTTGTGCAGGATCCATTCATATGGTGTTGAATCATAAGAGTGTGAATAAAAAACTTTTCTTCATTTGGAAGAAAAAACAGCTCTTTTTTTCTTTGGTATAATTTAAAAAAAACGGCTGAAACTATATAGCTCTAAAGTTGGCAGGATTGCAGTTTTTATTGAGAAAGAGAATAACGCCATAACCAAGAAAATTGGTTAACAATCTTGAAATGTGGAGCATTTAAATTATGCATTAGAATATGTATAAGGAAACTTTTTTTTTTAATTTGTGTTCAATGGCTACCTCAACTAGGGCCATTTGAGTCAAGAAGGCATTAGCTCAGAGTTCTTCAATTAAGAAAGTTTTATTGGAGTATGTTCAAATCATGAGTGCCAAAGCAAAAATGAATTCTGTATTTGTAAATTTGCAGCATCAAAGGAAGCAATTATCAACTGAATGAACTAGACATTCTTCTCTTTTTTCTTCTAAATTATCAATGAAATACAATTCATTTATGTAGAATATTTTCACTCCAAAACTTTCAGTATGCTTCAACTTCGCTGAGATAATATTTTCATGATGCTGTTGTTCGAAGAAGGGATTTTGGGATGTATAAACAAAGTTTGGCTGTAGCTTTTATTTGGGACCAGAATTATCCTTACCAAAGATTTCTTTTGGGCATTTTTGTATGATTTATTCTCCAGAAAAAATATTTCAAAATCTTCCTCATTCACCTCACTAAGCTTAGTAATGCTCATCTTCATTCAGCACCCTAGTGCCAGTCACTTTGTGGTTAAAGAATCTAAGGCTTATTGAGCATAAATAACTTCATCAAAGTAATGAAAGCAGAAAGAAGACCAAGATACAAGTCTTCCTCTATGTGATCATAAAATCCAGGTTCTTCTCATGACCACAGACTCACTACATGAAAAAGAAACATAATGTGTCTTTGTCTTTTTTGAACATTATAATTTATTTAGGTGTGAAAAAGATGTATAAAAAGTAAACAGTATAAGATAGAATAAATTTAAATACTAAATTGGATCATACAAACCTTAAATGCTATAAACACATTAATGAGGGACATATATGAGAGCTGGTATACTCTAACGAGTCTATCGGATTGGATGAGACTTGCTCCATTGCACAAAATTTGAGTTTTTAAAATTTAGAAGAATAGAGGAGGGGCGCCTGGGTGGCTCAGTCATTAAGCATCTGCCTTCGGCTCAGGTCATGATCCCAGCGTCCTGGTATCGAGCCACGCATCGGGCTCCCTGCTCCGCGGGAAGCCTGCTTCTCCCTCTCCAATTCCCCCTGTGTTACCTCTCCCATGTTTTCTCTCTCTGTCAAATAAATAAAATAAAATCTTTAAAAAGAAAAGAATAGAGGAAATATCATTGTTAACATTCATATTTTGCCAAGAATACTTCTGACAGGTATTTCCTTTCTAGATCACTACATAATCTTATCACATGGCCAAAAGTACCCCCTTTTATCTATTCCCCCAACAGTGGCATAAGTAGTCCCACGATAGTAATCTCCACAGCTGTGTTGTAGCCCAAACAATTCCTAAAATGACTTCACTATGGAAACTGTATGTTTGTATATACTTAAGTATGATACCTCCAAGGGACTAAATCTTTTTTGAGGACAAAGCCAAGCCTGCACCTTCAAAAAACCTTTGTATACTCAAGGACTAGCATAGTTTGTGATGTTTAGTCAACAGGAGCCCCAATAAATGTGTGTAATGGATCAAAAATATATCACTTTATTTCTGATTTGTGCTTTAGGATACAGAGAGCAGGAAATAGGGTTACTCTAAAACTTAAACAAACTTAAGCCCAAAATATCAAGACTAACATCAACTTTATGGTTTACTTAAACAGATCAGAGAATTGAGGTCACTTGGCCCTTATCTGGCCCAAAGTCTAAGGAGAAACAGGTGAGTTCAGGGGGACAGGAACCAGTGAGTACTCACTTACTCTCAGTAGACACAACTAGATATGAAAGATTTCAGCTATAATAGTTGACTAGTTGATGAAGGCCAAGTACAGACAGGCTGCAGGGATGTGGAAAACAAGGTAATTACAATAGGTATATGCAGACTCCAATGCACTGAGGGCTATCTGAATAAAAATACTCAGACTTAGCTCAAATCCTAATGAGAATACTAACTTTTCACTTTAATACTAACTTTTCACTTATGGCCTGGTGCAAGGGAAAGATTTACCTATTTTCAGACATTGAAACTATTTACCTCAGTTTTTACTGACCTACATGAGTTGTCCATCTTTCAATAAAATATCACAAAACTATGAAAAATCAAAAAATAACACACTCCTGAGAGACAAGACAATCATCAGAATGAAACTAACAGATGACACAGATGTTGAAAATTTCTGACAGGGAATTTTAAATAATTATGATTAATATGATAAATTAATATGATAAAGTTGCCAATGGAAAAGATGGCAGCATATATCAGATGGGTAATCTCAGCAAAGATATGTACCCAGTGAGAAAAAATCAAATTGGAATGTTATAAATTAAAAAAAAAACTTAGTAAAAAAGGTTTTCAATGGTTTCATCAGCAGATTTGACAAAAATGTTGAAAGAGCTATTAACATGATAATAGGTTGATATAAATTAGCCCCAATAAAATAAAAAGGGAATAAACAGTGAAATAAAACAAAACAAACAAAACAAAATAAAAATCTAACAGCAGTAGAACAATATTAAATGGTCTAAAACATGTACAACTCAATTCCCAGAAGGATAAAAATAGAGAAAAGAAATAAAGATTAAATAAACAATATCTGATAATTTTCCAAAATTAATGACTGACACCTATACTCATTTTCACAAGTGAAGAGATAAATAAAAACTTTCTTACACAAATAAGAACTGAGATCATTCATTACTAGAAGATCTACTCTATCAAATTAGGAATTTAATTCAGTAAATTGGTTACTCAGATAAGAAAACTATAGATAAGTCAAGTAGTGAGGCAATCCAGAGTTTAGCAATGACACTGTTAGGGCTTAACAAACAACAGGAGCAGATTGTGGCATGAGAGTAAGGAGGCTGCTGTCTAGCAGGGGTAGAGCTCTACATAGAAAGGGTGTCCAGCAGCATCTGGAATCTCAGAGAAGCTGCAACCACATAGAGAGACTTCCTGAAATATCAACTCCCTCTAGGAATTCAACTGGATAAATCAAGCTAGAAGAGAGTCAGCCTGGCAAATGAGGGCAAGATAGCTCAGGAATACAGACTGCAGCATCCAGCCTCTCTGAGATACAGAATGAAGAAAGAGTGAGGAATAGATCTGAAAGAAAGAGACAAATGACCTGTTTAGTTTACATTAAAAAAAAAAAATTATTCTGCACCCCTTTCACCACAGTAGTCCTTAACTCCCAAACAAAACATGATGCCTCTGCCTCATATGGCAAAGTATGTTACATAAAGTACAACTACTCTTCCTTTCTCCCCAGAATCTCGTCAGTTATTGCATTCATTTCAATAGTCCAGAATCTCCAGGAAATATGAAGGCTTCCCCATCAAATCCACATGTGGGCTTTTGTGGTCTTGGGACATATGGACTCAAATATAAATTTAAACATCACTCCAACTATTTATATACAAAATAACAGGATAAAAGGGAGAGGGAACATAATTGTTTAATATATATACGTTTATGTATATAGATAAATAAATTCTCTCTCATTCACTCTCTCATACACACACACACACACACACACACACACACACACACACAGGTAAAACATAAATTCCTCATTTCTAGAAGTAGCTTTAAAGCTGTAGTTATTTATCACTCTCTTTTCCTGTCACCTATTACACGCCTCCTTTGCCCTAAACTAGCACCTGAGTTGATCACCAATTTAAAAAACAAACAAAACAAAACAAAACAAAAAAACTTCATGAGAACTAAACTCATTCTTGAAAGGTCTACATATTTAGTTGTCTTGGTTTTATTGAGTTGATGTACTTATTACTGAGCATTTAGTATTGGATGTGACAGTAATCAGGAAGGCTCCAGCGAATCTTCTGTGTTCCAAATATAAACCCCCCAACTGCATTATAGTAACAACAACCCAATTTCTCCCTGATAATCAGAATTAATCATCCCAGCCAGTATAGACCTTGTTTTCCACCTATTGAGCACCAATGAAATAGTATAAGTATCTCAGAAGAGTAGGCTTCCAATCCCAATTTAAGGAATCATTCAAACAATAGTAAATGTTTCTAGTTATGTACTAGAAATTTTCATTAGAAACACTGTTGACTGACTATGTAAAGTAATTCTAACATTTAGAATATTAACCTTGATATTTACTGACTTTGAATTTTTATTATTAAGCCTTTAGTGTTGGCCTGGAATAACCCTCATTTTGGAGCCAGTTAAAGCAGACAAAATCGTATAAACTAACAAATATCTTTCTTTATAAAAATGATGACAATCTATAGAGATTTTGGAGAACACTGTTAGCTGTGAAAAGCTTGGCTTGCAGAAACCTTAATTGGTTCCTCTTATTGACAACCATCCTAATTGGGTTAGCTTTAACTGTTGGCGTTAGTTGCAGCTCTCTTAATTATGTCAGCTTAAAAGTCACAGGGAGAAATATGCTGGATTCCATCAGAAACAGACATTTAAATAATGACCAAACAAATGTCATGATTAAACACTCAGAAACAACCTAAACTCTCAAGGTATGACTTTTCATTCCAAAAATGTTAGAAGTCCACAAAGAATAAAACTTTACATGATCGCATTTAGTGGCATCTTAAAATGACCATGTTTTTTAAAAATTAAAAAAGTAGAATTTGAGAAAACAAGTATATTGAAATTGATTTGCTTCCTATAATTTTTGAGGAGAAAAAAAAGAATTTTTTATTAGGTAATTTAGATTTTACATGACTTAGGGTGAAAAATAGTTAAAAAAATATTAAATCAAAGAAAATCTGTCTGATATAAATAATTTGCTGGTTTTTTGTAAACTTTCTTTTTTGCATGAGGTTTTTTGAACTGGGATATACTAGTAATCTATATATTCTAGTTTATATATAATTTAGTTTCTACATACAGACTTTAAAGTTGCTTTTCTATTCCTTGTGAATATTCCTACACATCTAATGAACTCAAATGAGCATGAAAGAGTAGCCTTTAATTAAGAGATAAAAGGATGCATTTCCTAAAACAAAAGCATGTGGCAAGATTATTGACTCCAGTTTGCCACCAGCTCAGCACATTGGCTGATGGTATTGATTGCTGAAATACTAACAAAAAATGGGACCATAAAGAAATTCAATTATCTATTGCTACGATACCAGTATCTAGAGATATTAAAAGCAGACTAGTTGCCTTCAGGTCATTTCAAAATTACAACAATCAAATATATTCCATCAGTGATCTACAATGTAACTAGGTTTTTTTTCTGGGGCTTATCTTACTTTGTTCTTCAATTTAAAAAGATATTTATATTAGAATGGTTGCAATTTGCGTGAAACATATAGGCTTCAAGTACCAACTACTTAGAATTTTGTTGCTACCAGAAAGAAGGAAAATATTAATTTGAAATATCACTACTGGATTTCTTAATGATCTTTTGTTCTCTGCTGCTAATTATAGATTCCAGCAGGAGAAAAAGCTATAAAATGCAAACTTCTTCCCACCACTCTCAGATATTCATGAGTTTCATTTTACTTCATAAATTCTATAAAGAAGAAAACAGTGCTGTAAAAACAGAACTAGAAAAACAAAAACATTATACTGAAATGAAAACAAAATGAATTTTAGACTGAGTATAGAGAACCTAGACCCATTCCTGTATCTCTACATGTCTTATGTGAAGGCTTATTCAGGAACTTAATCTCTCATGCCTCAGCTTTCTCATTGTAAAATGAAAAATGGGTCTTTAACAGACTTCGGGGGAGATTGCATGTTGTAGTCATTAGTGAAAAGAACCTAACTTTTGTATTTAAATATATTTAGTTGGGATTCCTCCTCTGTCACTTACCAGCTGTTATATACTTCTGTTTAACCTTGGAAAGTTACTGTTTCTAAGCATCAGTTTATTGTATCTCTAACAAGGAGATTTAAGTAATTTATCATATTAATAAATAAAAATGCTTTGCACATTCTAGGCAATAAATGAATAATATTTTTTCTTATAGGATCCCACTTCCCTTTTCAAGTTTCTTCTAGTTCATCCTATGATACTGCACTATGATTCTAATAAATACAAAGCATATTAAATAAATCTAGTATTAATTTTATCATGTATCTCAGCAATATTTGCATGAGCATAATCATCCTATTTGCTTATTTAAGATATTCCAGGCAAATAATTTGCAAATTATGCTATAAAATTAACCTTCACATTAAAAAATTCTGTGGTTAAGGGTTTCTAAAATTAACTACTTGGTTAAAAAAAGTACAAGTAGTATAATACTTTCTAACAAAAAAATTTTTTCAGGGGCGCCTGGGTGGCTTAGTCGGTTGAGCGGCCAGCTCTTGGTTTAGGCTCAGGTCATGATCTCAGGGTGGTGAGATGGAGCCCCCCATCAGGCTCCATACTCAGTGTGGAGTCTGCTTGGAATTGTTTCTCTCCCCCTCCCTTTTTTTCCCTTCAACTGCCCTGCATGTTCTCTCTCTCTAAAATACATAAATAAATAAAATCTTAAAAAAAAAAAAAAGGCACGTTCTGCATGGAACACTGGGTGTTATAAGCAAACAATGAATCATGGAACACTACATCAAGAACTAATGATGTAACGTATGGTGATTAACATAACATAATAATAATAAAAAAAGATACTAAAACATTTAAAAAAAGGTTTTTTTCATTAAATAAATAGAATTTACTATACTTCCTCAGAGTGCTATATATATATATATTTTTTTAAAGATTTTATTGAAGATGGCGGAGGAGTAGGAGACCTGGATTTCGTCTCCTCTCAGGAATTCAGCTGGGTAGGGATCAAATCATTCTGAACACCTACAAACTCAACAGGAGATCGAAGAAAAGAATAGCAACAACTCTCTGAACAGAAAAGCGACCACTTTCTGGAAGGTAGGACGTGCGGAGAAGTGAATCCTAGGCGATATTCGGGAGGATAGACGGCGGGGGAGGGGCCTCCATCGGCCGCTTCTAGCAAGTGATAGAGCCACGGAGCACAAAATCGGAACTTTTAGAAGTCTGCTCCGCTGAGGGACGTCACTCTGGTGGCGAAGTGGGGGGTGGAACCCTCGCGGGACAGTGTGGTCTCAGGACCCTCGGGGTCACAGAAAGACCGGAGGTGCCTGAGTGCGGCAGAGCTCCCAGGTATCGGAGCAGAGAAGCCGGCTGCAGAGACGGAGCCCAGGCGCGGGCTCTCAGCTCGGGGTTGCCATAAACCGTGATCCGCGGCACAGTCGGGCCACTGCTCCTCCAGCAGGGACCCAACAAGTGCAGATCCGGGGAGACTCACCTTCTTCCCCTGGGAGGAGAGGTGCGGGAGCGCACCGCGGGGATCTGCTGGGTTTGGAGACTCCACCCGGGGTCGGGTGCCAGATAGAAAGGTGCGGTCACAGGCCGGGTGAGCGCGGAGTGTGGCCGGAGACCGGGGAGACGGGAGTGACTGACTGCTTTTCTCTGGGGGCTCGCTGAGGAGCGGGACCCCGAGTTCTTGGCTCCTCCGGGGCGGAGACTGGGAGGCCGCCATTTTCACTCTCCGCCTCCAAAGCTGTATGGAAAGCTTGCAGGGAACAAAAGCTCCGGAGAGCAAACCCGAGCAGACTACTTAGCCTGGACCGGCAAGGGCGGGGCAATTCTGCCTCCGGCAAAGACATTTGGGAACCACGGCAACAGGCCCCTCCCCCAGAAGATCAGCGAGAACAGCCAGCCAAGACCAGGTTTACCGATCAATGAGAACGGCAGAACTCCAGCGCTAGGGGAATACTGCACAGAATTCATTGCTTTTTTCCTCATGATTCTTTAGTCTTTCAAAGTAAATTATTTTTTTTAACTGTCTTTTTTTCTTTTTTCTTTTTTTCTTTTTTTTTGAATTTTTCTTTTTCCCTTTTTCAACCAACATCTTATCAATCCCTTTTTAAAAAAAAAAAATTTTTATTTTTCATTTTTAAAGTCATATTCTATCCCTTCATAGTAGTTACCTGTATTTTTGGCATATATATATAAGTTGTTCTCTCTTTAAAATTTTGAGATAGTTTCTTCTAACAGATCAAAATATACTCTAAATCTCTAGTGTATGGTTTTTTTCTACTCCCCTGCCTGATCACATTCTCTCCCTTTTTTCTTTCTTTTTTTTTTTTTAAATCCTCTTCTTTCTTTTTTCAAACAACTTATCAAATCCTTTTATAAAATTTTTTATAATTTCCATCTTTACAGTCATATTCCATCCCTTCATCATATCAACCCTTATTTTTGTACATATATAAGTTTTTCTTTCTTTAAAATTTTGGGAGGGACTTTCTTTTAACAGACCAAAATACACCCAAAATCTAGTGTGTGGCACTGATCTATAAACCAGCCTGATCATATTTGATCACATTCTGTTTTTGTTTTGTTTTGTTTTGTTCTGCTTTTGTTTGTTTTTATCTTTATCTTTATCTTTTTCTTTTTTTCTTTCTTTTTCTTTTTTCTCTCTTTCCCTTTCTTTTCCCACTGCTTCAGGTCTTTTCTGATTTGTTTAGAGTATATTTTCTGGGGATGTTGTTACCCTGCTAGCATTTTGTTCTCTCATTAATCTATTCTCCTCTGCACAAAATGACAAGATGGAAAAAATCACCTCAACAAAAAGAACAAGAGGTAGTACCGACTGCCAGGGACCTACTCAATACAGACATTAGTACGATGTCAGATCTAGAGTTCAGAATCATCACTTTAAAGATACTAGCTGGCCTTGAAAAAAGCATGGAAGTTATTAGAGAAACCCTTTCTGGAGAAGTAAAAGAACTAAAATCTAACCAAGTAGAAATCAAAAAGGCTATTAATGAGGTGCAATCAAATATGGGGGCGCTAACTGCTAGGATAAATGAGGCAGAAGAAAGAATCAGTGAGATAGAAGACCAAATGATGGAAAATAAAGAAGCTGAGAAAAGGAGAGATAAACAACTATTGGATCACGAGGGCAGAATTCGAGAGATAAACGATACCATAAGACGAAACAACATTAGAATAATTGGGATCCCAGAAGAAGAAGAAAGAGAGAGAGGGGCAGAAGGTATAATGGAGCAAATTATAGCAGAGAACTTCCCTAATTTGGAGAAGGAAACAGGCATCAAAAGCCAGGAAGCACAGAGAACCCCTCTCAAAATCAATAAAAATAGGTCAACACCCCGACATCTAATAGTAAAACTTACGAGTCTCAGAGACAAAGAGAAAATCCTGAAAGCAGCTCGGGAGAAGAGATCTGTAACCTACAATGGTAGAAACATTAGATTGGCAACAGACTTATCCACAGAGACCTGGCAGGCCAGAAAGGACTGGCAGGACATATTCAGAGCACTAAATGAGAAAAATATGCAGCCAAGAATACTATATCCAGCTAGGCTGTCATTGAAAATTGAAGGAGGGATAAAAAGCTTCCAGGACAAACAAAACCTAAAGGAATTTGCAAACACGAAACCAGCCCTACAAGAAATATTGAAAGGGGTCCTCTAAGCAAAGAGAGAGCCTAAAAGCAACATAGACCAGAAAGGAACACAAACAATATACAGTAACAATCACTTTACAGGCAATACAATGGCACTAAATTCCTATCTTTCTATAGTTACCCTGAATGTAAATGGGCTCAATGCCCCAATCAAAAGACACAGGCTATCAGATTGGATTAAAAAACAAGACCCATCGATATGCTGTCTGCAAGAGACTCATTTTAGACCCAAAGACACCCCCAGATTGAAAGTGAGGGGGTGGAAAACCATTTACCATGCTAATGGACACCAAAAGAAAGCTGGGGTGGCAATCCTTATATCAGACAAATTAGATTTTAAACCAAAGACTGTAATAAGAGATGAGGAAGGATACTATATCATACTTAAAGGGTCTATCCAACAAGAAGATCTAACAATTGTAAATATCTATGCCCCTAACATGGGAGCAGCCAATTATATAAGGCAATTAATAACAAAAGCAAAGAAACACATCAACAACAATACAATAATAGTGGGGGACTTTAACACCGCCCTCACTGAAATGGACAGATCATCTAAGCAAAAGATCAACAAGGAAATAAAGACTTTAAATGACACACTGGACCAAATGGACTTCACAGACATATTCAGAACATTCCATCCCAAAGCAACGGAATACACATTTTTCTCTAGTGCCCATGGAACATTCTCCAGAATAGATCACGTCCTAGGTCAGAAATCAGGTCTCAAGCGGTACCAGAAGATTGGGATCATCCCCTGCATATTTTCAGACCACAATGCTTTGAAACTAGAACTCAATCACAAGAGGAAAGTCGGAAAGAACTCAAATACATGGAGGCTAAAGAGCATCCTACTGAAGAATGAATGGATCAACCAAGAAATTAAAGAATTAAAAAAATTCATGGAAACCAATGGAAATGAAAACACAACTATTCAAAATCTTTGGGATACAGCAAAGGCAGTCCTAAGAGGAAAGTATATAGCAATATAAGCCTTTCTCAAGAAACAAGAAAGGTCTCAAGTACACAACCTAACCCTACACCTAAAGGAGCTGGAGAAAGAACAGCAAATAAAGCCTAAACCCAGCAGGAGAAGAGAAATAATAAAGATCAGAGCAGAAATCAATGAAATAGAAACCAAAGAACAGTAGAACAGATCAACGAAATTAGGAGCTGGTTCTTTGAAAGAATTAACAAGATTGATAAGCCCCTGGCCAGACTTATCAAAAAGAAAAGAGAAATGACCCAAATCAACAAAATCATGAATGAAAGAGGAGAAATCACAACCAACACCAAAGAAATACAAACAATTATAAGAACATATTATGAGCAACTTTATGCCAGCAAATTAGATAACCTGGAAGTAATGGATGCATTCCTAGAGATGTATCAACTACCAAAACTGAACCAGGAAGAAATAGAAAACCTGAACAGACCTATAACCACTAAGGAAATAGAAGCAGTCATCAAAAATCTCCCAAAACACAAAAGCCCAGGGCCAGATGGCTTCCCAGGGGAATTCTACCAAACATTTCAAGAAGAATTAATACCTATCCTTCTGAAACTGTTCCAAAAAATAGAAATGGAAGGAAAACTTCCAAACTCGTTTTATGAGGCCAGCATTACCTTGATCCCAAAACCAGACAAAGACCCCATCAAAAAGGAGAATTACAGACCAATATCCCTGATGAACATGGATGCAAAAATTCTCACCAAAATACTAGCCAATAGGATCCAACAGTACATTAAAAGGATCATTCACCACGACCAAGTGGTATTTATCCCTGGGCTGCAAGGTTGGTTCAACATCCGCAAATCAATCAACGTGATACAATACATTAACAAAAGAAAGAACAAGAATCATATGATCCTCTCAATAGATGCAGAAAAAGCATTTGACAAAGTACAGCATCCTTTCTTGATCAAAACTCTTCAGAGTATAGGGATAGAGGGTACATACCTCAATATCATAAAAGCCATCTATGAAAAACCTACAGCGAATATCATTCTCAATGGGGAAAAACTGAGAGCTTTCCCCCTAAGGTCAGGAACGCGGCAGGGATGTCCACTATCACCACTGCTATTCAACATAGTATTGGAAGTCCTAGCCACAGCAATCAGACAACAAAAAGAAATCAAAGGCATCCAAATTGGCAAAGAAGAAGTCAAACTCTCACTCTTTGCAGATGATATGATACTTTATGTGGAAAATCCCAAAGACTCCACCCCAAAACTGCTAGAACTCATACAGGAATTCAGTCAAGTGGCAGGATATAAAATCAATGCACAGAAGTCAGTGGCATTCCTATACGCCAACAACAAGTCAGAAGAAAGAGAAATCAAGGAGTCGATCCCATTTACAATTGCACCCAAAACCATAAGATACCTAGGAATAAATCTAACCAAAGAGGCAAAGGATCTGTACTCAGGAAACTATAAAATACTCATGAAAGAAATTGAGGAAGACACAAAGAAATGGAAAAACGTTCCATGCTCATGGATTAGAAGAACAAATATTGTGAAGATGTCAATCCTACCTAGAGCAATCTACACATTCAATGCAATCCCCATCAAAATACCATCCACTTTTTTCAAAGAAATGGAACAAATAATCCTAAAATTTGTATGGAACCAGAAAAGACCCCGCATAGCCAGAGGAATGTTGAAAAAGAAAAGCAAAGCTGGCGGCATCACAATTCCGGACTTCCAGCTCTACTACAAAGCTGTCATCATCAAGCAGTATGGTACTGGCACAAAAACAGACACATAGATCAATGGAACAGAATAGAGAGCCCAGAAATGGACCCTCAACTATATGGTCAACTAATCTTTGACAAAGCAGGAAAGAATGTCCAATGGAAAAAAGACAGTCTCTTCAACAAATGGTGTTGGGAAAATTGGACAGCCACATGCAGAAGAAAGATACTGGACCATTTCCTTACACCACACACAAAAATAGACTCCAAATGGTTGAAAGACCTCAATGTGAGACAGGAGTCCATCAAAATCCTAAAGCAGAACACCGGCAGCAACCTCTTCGACCTCAGCCGCAGCAACTTCTTCCTAGAAACATCGCCAAAGGCAAGGGAAGCAAGGGCAAAAATGAACTCTTGGTACTTCATCAAGATAAAAAGCTTTTGCAAAGCAAAGGAAACAGTCAACAAAACCAAAAGACAACCGACAGAATGGGAGAAGATATTTGCAAATGACATATCAGATAAAGGGCTAGTATCCAAAATCTATAAAGAACTCATCAAACTCAACACCAAAAGAACAAAGAATCCAATCAAGAAATGGGCAGAAGACATGAACAGACATTTTTCCAAAGAAGACATCCAAACGGCCAACAGACACATGAAAAAGTGTTCAATATTGCTCGGCATCAGGGAAATCCAAATCAAAACCTCAATGAGATGCCACCTCACACCAGTCAGAATGGCTAAAATTAACAAGTCAGGAAATGACAGATGTTGGCGGGGATGCGGAGAAAGGGGAACCCTCCTACACTGTTGGTGGGAATGCAAGCTGGTGCAGCCACTCTGGAAAACAGTATGGAGGTTCCTCAAAAAGTTGAAGATAGAGCTACTATATGATCCATCAATTGCACTCCTGGGTATTTACCCCAAAGATACAAAAGTAGGGACCCGAAAGGCTACGTGCACCCCAATGTTTATAGCAGCAATGTCCACAATAGCCAAACTGTGGAAAGAGCCAAGATGTCCACCAACAGATGAATGGATAAAGAAGAAGTGGTATATATATACAATGGAATATTATGCAGCCATCAAAAGGAATGAGATCTTGCCATGTGCAACGACGTGGATGGAACTGGAGGGTATTATGCTGAGCGAAATAAGTCAAACAGAGATAGACATGTATCATATGACCTCACTGATATGAGGAATTCTTAATCTCAGGAAACAAACTGAGGGTTGCTGGAGTGGGGGGTGGGGTGGGAGGGATGGGGTGACTGGGTGATGGACACTGGGGAGGGTATGTGTTCTGGTAAGCGCTGTGAATTGTGCAAGACTGTTGAATCTCAAATCTGTACCTCTGAAACAAATAATGCAATATATGTTAAGAAAGAAAAAAAGAAGAAGAATGTAGCCGGAGGGGAAGAATGAAGGGGGGGAAATCGGAGGGGGAGAAGAACCATGAGAGACGATGGACTCTGAAAAACAAACTGAGGGTTCTAGAGGGGAGGGGGGTGGGAGGATGGGTTAGCTTGGTGATGGGTATTGAGGAGGGCACGTTCTGCATGAAGCACTGGGTGTTATGTACAAACAATGAATCATGGAACACTATCTAAAACTAATGATGTAATGTATGGGGATTAACATAACAATAAAATTAAAAAAAAAAGTTCTTCATTTTCTTAAATTTCTGAAATAAATGTTTCTTGAAAGAAAAAAAAAAGATTTTATTTATTTATTTGACAGAGTGAGACACAGCGAGAGAGGGAACACAAGCAGGGGGAGTGGGAGAGGGAGAAGCAGGCTTCCCGTGGAGCAGGGAGCCCGATGTGGGGCTCGATCCCAGAACCCTGGGATCATGACCTGAGCCGAAGGCAGACGCTTAACGACTGAGCCACCCAGGTGCCCCCGCTATATATATATTTTTTATTCTGAGAAACTTTTAAGGTTACCAATTACAGGGTTGCATGTTATCCACTGAAAAAAGAAAAAAATTTTGTTCAGTGCAAAGATTAGTTTATGTTTACACCCAAGCCCAATTTAAAGAAAAAAAAAAATCTTAGAATGTATTTCATTTTTCTGACAGTGAAAAACTTAATCCCCATCCTCATATACTTCCATGTTCCATGACCAATAAGGCCTATGTCTTGAATCTTTGGGAAGAGTTCTCCCACTTAGAGGATGTGAAAACATTGATCCTTGTTCAAGGGACAGAGTTAAGAAAACAGGTCATAAGTAGACCAAGAGACAAGCTTACATTCCTTCAGTAAATACATTATTTTTCAAAATAAACACTTAAAGACTTAATCTACAATGCTGTCAACAATATATTATTGTTTATGAAATCCTTTTAGTTTTTTAAGTGAATGAACATTTATTCACTGCCTATAAGCTAATCACCATTTCACATCTTATGTGTTTTATGACAAATCATTTAAATTACTACCATTATTTTCATTTTTCCAAAACATAGAAATCTTATGTAATTTGTGAATATGTGTATAATTGGACTTATGGTAAAGTAATGTAAGATATTAAAAAGTACCACATATGTGTATTTGAGGGTAAATGAACAAATAATGGTACCTCAAGCAAACTTATTAAAAAAAAAAAAAGAAAAGATTTGACAGAATATAGGATGTGTATCCAATATGTCTGCTCAAATCTAGATTTTTTTCTTTTATGAATAATCATTATTTAATTTTCCCCAATAATGGCAAAATTATGTCTATCTTAAGACTTAAATTAGACTCAGGTCAAGGAGAAAACCAAACTTGTTCAGGTTCCTTCAATTGTTCAGGAGCTACGAAGTTTTGGCCAACAACCAATGGAGAGACAATATATTGCAGAATTCTAAGTTGAAAATCCAGCCCTTCTACTTTCTTTAGAAAGTGGAGCAATTATTTTTGATTTCTAATTTCAAGGTTTCTTATTGTTAAAGTTAGGATAATGATAATAGAACATACTTCATACACTTACTCTAAAAATTAAATGAGTTGATATATGTAAAACGGCTATTGCCAAGCGTTTATTAACTGAAATAAAAGAACACAAACAAAAAACACGGAATAGTGGAGAAAAGCTAAGTTTGCTGTATTATAGCCAGACCCAGCCAGATACTCATTTTTTAACTAAAATTCTTGTAAATCGCTTTCAGTCTCTCCCCCTCCTTCCCTTCTCTTCTCTCCCTTTTCTCCGGCTTCTCCCACTCTCTGTTATTAACACATACATATATAATATTAAATACAACACTGATTATTATTATTAATTAAAGATGAAGAAATATGGGAGTTATGATTCGTCTTAGTATGATTTTTTATTGTCAGTATTGTCTAATTTCTGTAGCTATATCTATACTTATATATAAATGCACAGCTCTTTAAATTCTATTGGTTTGAAGGTCTCATAGTCTACAATGTTTCTCTTCCTATGGAGTCCCCAGTGACTATATGGCTAGTTGGGCAGCATATCTGGTATGTGACCAATGAGTTTAAAAATACATCAGTGTAGGGGCGCCTGGGTGGCTCAGTCGTTAAGCGTCTGCCTTCGGCTCAGGTCATGATACCAGGGTCCTGGGATCGAGCCCCGCATCAGGCTCCTCGCTCAGCGGGAAGCCTGCTTCTCCCTCTCCCACTCCCCCTGCTTGTGTTCCTTCTCTCGCTGTGTCTCTCTCTGTCAAATAAATAAATAAAATCTTAAAAAAAAAAAAAAAGCAGAGAAACAACAAAAAAAGGCAGAGAAACAAAAAATAAATAAATAAAATCTTAAAAAAAAGGCAGAGAAACAAAACAAAAAAAAGGCAGAGAAACAAAAAAATAAAAAAAATACATCAGTGTAAGCAAGTGAGTTCATGTGCAGAGGATGGCAAGGTTTTGAAACATTTTTAAAGCTATACAAGGCATTTGGAACATCTGTTCTCATCTTTTATGTAGATAAAAAGATGAAGTTTCCAAAGGCAGAATTTGACAATATGTAACAAGGGAGGAAAAAAAAATTGGGAAACATAAGAAATTATTTCAATCTGCTCAAGAGTTAAACTTAGAGCAGAAAACGTTATTTAAATTGCAAATGTCCAAAATTAGTGAGTAAGCATTTAGAAATAACATTTTTAAACACATCCATGCTCTAATATTAATTGTTAATAAAAACTTAAGTCAGAACTTTCCATCTTGTGAAAAAATGGATAAAAGTATCCTGATCCAAAGAGGTCTATAATATCCAGCCATGATTAATAAATAAGGACATGGAAATAACAAGGAAGAATGAGCATAGCTGGGCTCTCTAACTCTTGACCTTATTTGTACAAATCAGTCAGGCTTATTTTTATAGGTGTGTTCCAAGGCCATTGTGATTTTATATCCAAAGATAATTAGTAGTTAAAGTGTTTTTGAAAGAAAAGAAACAGTAATTTTGTTCACCTGATAATTTGTCCACCTGATAAAAATAAAAGAAACAATAAATTTATTCACCTGATAATTTGTCTTCTAGCTTTCAAAAAGTTAGTGTTTCTCAGGGTTGGGCTTTGAGTCCAATATTATTTCATTATTTTTATTGAGTACAAGCCGAACATTTTGTAAATTATTTCCTCACTATAACACTGCTTGGGGTCTCTATACTCTTAAGACTCTAAATGTTAATATTATATTATGAAAATCTCCTGATCTTTTTAAGAGATAAAATATTGCATTAGATCGAATTATGTTGAATTCTAGGGCTAGGCTCTAGACGATATGTACATATTATTGTAATTTCCTCCATTTTTCTGTGTCATCCTGTTTGTAAACTCTCCAGGCAGCTGATTCTCTGGTCTCTGCTTAAAAGATATTGCCTTGCTTGGTTGCCCTTTGGAGATTTATTGAGCAAATAACTTCTGCTCTCTGCTACTGTGCAGAAACTGAATCTGCCATTTTCTCACTTCAAGGGGAACATGATTTTCTATGGGTTTACATTACAAAATACTATGGAAGCAATACACAAAGCCCCCTTATTTTTAACTTTTTTTCTCCTCCCTCCTTATGCAGTTCTTAATGAAAAATTCAGATTCATTCCCATGTCCTCTGTGGTAATATTCATTGCAAACATCATTACGGATGTGAGGTCTCTCTCTTAATTAAGAACTAAAAGGCTTCATTTCCTAAAACAAAGCGTGTGGCAGGTTTTATTGATCTGGTCTGTGTCGCCAGCTGAACACATTAGCAGAGGTTATTGATTACTCTAGCGGTAATGAGCTTGGGTTCCTTGTCAGGTGAAGTCCACATTCCTTGGGAGCATTTTCTTTAAACGGGCTAATATGGAAGTACATGTTCACTATGATATATGATTCTACTTTAAAAGTAGACTTTTAAAGCTTTATTGCCAATGAATCATTCTTTAAAAATATAACAGAAGTCATTAAAAAGGTTATTTTCCAGTCATTATCTTTTTTATAATTTCTTCTGAATGCTAATGATGCACTTATGAATAGATGCTAAGCCATAAAAAGTGTAGCATTAAAGAAATGTGATCACACATGTCACATACTGCTTCTAATAAGTTCTCAAGTAACCATCATAATTACCTTCTGATGACCAGGCTGGGCAACTTAACTAGTTCAGCTTCACCACTATCAATAGTCATGATCTCCATCCGGTGTTTGAATAATAACAGCTTTGTGAATTGATAACCAATCAGAAATGGTAATCTGGGTAGTAAATGTCTATGAGATTTCTTCAGAAAAATGATAGTAACTTCTTTCATTAAGAGAAATGCTTTCAATGACTATTGCTAAAATATATTCCTCTCCAGGATTTCTATTCAGGTAAAAGACCCAGTACATTACTTATTAATCCATTTAGGTGGAACACTGCCAAATAGGATGAACAAAAGCAATAACGGGACTTGTTCTCTTTTTGACCAAATAACATAAAGGTGATACTTGGAATTCTTGGATTATTATAGATATGTGTTCAGCCAAAAGAAACTGAATAATCTTTAAAAATTTTTCAAAAATGTCTCTGGGAAATCATTAGAATATTTGAGTTTTAAATACGCTATTTCATTATAGATAAATTCAAAGTGACCTGAAGGAGGAAATTCTATCCTGCTAAATGGAAGGAAGACATCCTGTACTAAGAAGTAGAACAAAAGAGAGTACAAAAAAATGTTATTTGGAACCTGGAATTTTCAAGTTGTTTTTGGAATTTGAGGAAAATTATTTTACTTGGAACCTTCAATCTTTTTATAGTTTGCTGAGAAGTTTCTGTTCAGTCATTGAAATATGTTACAATGCCCTCTGGACCCACTGCCAGACAAAGAAAACATCTACATTTCGCCTCTGACCATTTCTGCAACACCTGACTGGAAGAGCAAAATTGTTTCTGACCTTTGAATCAATCCAATCCCCAGCCCCCATCACCCCACGAAAAATCTATCCACAATACATTGATAACATATGTTGCTTATATTTCTGGTAGATTTTAGAGTATGTGTGCCCCTAATGGAATGAGATATAAATTTAATAGAGATGCAAACACAAAACAAATTAATATGCTATTTATAATTTAGAGTCAAGTTCACCTTTGAAGATGGAGAAAATTTATATTTGGTGATGGAGAATCAGCTGCAAGTGTCAGAAGCCAGATTTATCAGCATAGCCACAGAATTTTGGGACCAAATTCTTATCCAGATTAAAAAAAAAAAAATAGTTCCTTTGTAAATTGCTTACTTGGCTTATTTACACATAATTTTATATTGATTAGTTTGCCATATTAATTGACAAACTTCCATCCAGAATATTTTCTTTTCCGAATGAATTAGTATCTGCTAGGCAGTATCAGTAACAACATCTCACACAGTATAACAAATGGATTTACCTCATGCCAAAGGCACTATACTCTTCAGCATTCGTAAGTGTGACAGGCTATCCATTACACCCATTTTTTTATAATACCTTGAATTTTAGTGGAGATGGCCCAATTCTTGAAAATAAAATCTAAAACTTTAAAACTAATTCAATGACCATTAATAGTTCACTACAACTCTGTATCACCTTTGACAAAGAAACAACAATGTTGTAGGCTTTCTAGTTATTTATAAAATTGTCGCATAGAAGTTGCTGTATTTTATTGAGGACCAAGTAAAAAACCAATAAAAGTACACATCATTTTCTCTCCTCACCAATGGACAAAGCTTGTTTGGGAGGCTAAAACAAGGTTTTAGTGATGTATGAATAGCCTAGTTAGAGAAGAATTGCAAGTACAAATAAAGGGTTGTAAAATTAAGCATGGAAGGAAAATATGGAGAAAAAAAAACAACCTGCCATTATTTAGCTCAGGAAATGAGAGAGATTGAATAAATGTGTTGTAGTCCCTGAAAGAAATCATATAATGTGGAATAAGGGACATCCGTTCCTTAATAAAGATAGAAAAAAATGAGTTAGTTATTTGCTCTTCCAGGATGTACAGAATAAAGTATATATAAATTGCTTAAGACAAAATCTCAGTGCTTTCATCATCTTGCCTTCTTACCCTTTCCATGTAGTGCATTTGTAATCACACACACACACACACACACACACACACACACCAGTACAGTAGCAGGGGGATAACATTTTTTCTTCTGCAAACACATTCTTCTTTTTTCCAGTTCTGCTTGTCCTGTTCTCCCTTCTTGGAATGTCCTCTATTCCATCTCTACTTACCGAAGTTGCTCCCGTGGTTAAAATGGGCCAAATCCAAGAAGGCTCCCTTACAGAATAACAATAAAGCTTTCTGTACTCTGTTATCCTCACTAGTCTTTTTATACTGAATCACATTATATCTCAGATTATAATTTATACAGAGCATCTGTCACCTTTTCAGGCCTGAATATTCTGTCAATATAAATTCTGAAATACACACTTCTGTTTCTTTCTAACTATCTGGATTAATTCTTTGCATGTAGAAAATACTTATTTTGAATAAAATTGACATGATAACGTAGAATGTTCTTTCTATCCAAATATGCTGCCATGTAAACACTATAAGAGGGTTTTGCTTCCTAAATATGAAAAGGGTTGGTTGGTAGGTGTTCTCTCATCTAATAGAGCACACATTATATGCAGTAGTATGTTCTAACATGAAGCTTGGGAGTAGCTGCAATGCACCATGCTCCTGTCTCCCCCCCACCTTTTTTCCTTATTCAGGCTCTGGGTTTTATTTTTCCTTGTTATCAGATCCTATACAGATTTTTCCTAATGTCACCATTTTATCTCATCTGCAGTATGACTTTTCAGTATCCACTAAGGAAGATCTGGGCTCAAATCTTGCTTTTTAACACTTAAAGATTCTGTGGTACTTTGTAGGCTATTTGCCAAGTGTCAGTCTCATCTGCCTCATAGGTTTTCTTTGAGAATTTAATTAATAATGCATGTGCAACATTGAGCAGAGTACCTGATGCATAGTAATGATTTGATAACTGATAAATAGTAACAATTTGGTAACTGAAAGTTTTATTACGAATAGTCACTGTGATGAAATTATTTGGACTTCTCTTCAAATTTGGAAATGAACTAGGCAGATAAAGCATTGGAGTTTTGAGCTGTATTAACCACATGAGTGTAAAGCAGCTGAAGCTCAGTTGTAGTGAAAAAAATATTAATTTCTGTCAAGGAAGTAACTTGTTAAAATAAGATAATGGTCAAAGTATGACTTTCAAAATTCGAGAGGGAAGTCATCCTAATTAGAATCTGTTACAATAGAAATAACTGCTCATTCTAGTCATAAAAGTCCATAGAATCATAATATTTTTAAATCAGGGGAGATTATTTTATTTTAAAAATGAGAAAACTACTAAAAAAAGAGAGGATATTGGGAATGGTATGGGCTTTGAAATATGATTAACCTGAATTTACATCTTTATTCTACTCTCTACTAATTTAGAGTCATCTACCTAAGCCTCAGTTTCTTTATCTTTAAATGGTCATAATAGCACCTAATAGAAATGCTAGGATAAAAAATGATGAAATTAAAAGAGCCTATCTTTGTGTGTGTAAATATTACTACTTGTTTGACAAATGTCAACATCCTCCTTGTCTATCAAAAACACACAGAACACACACACACACAGATACTGATGAGTTGTTTGATGAACACATTAGACCTGTCTCTTGTTCTTTGTCTTCTAGAATGAGTCCATTTAATAGTACATAAATGATGTATTGAATAGAGTCTATTGCTCATGTGTGTTTTTAAAAATAAATATTTTATTATTCTGAAGTTATATACTTATCTCTACTGACTTAATACCCTGGAAAAGATAAATTGTAGCATTAATATCCTAAAATCATCTTTCCTCATCAGTTTAAAAGAAGGAAATAGTATATATTATCTAATGATATAACTTCGAGTTACTGTATTCTACCTACCTTCTTCTTCTTGTCAACCATTGGTACCTGATTCCACATCTTTCCCCACCTATTTGATTCCATTCAAATTTGTCACACCAATCAACTTTTTATATTTTAATGCAGCTAATCCCAACTGCTTAAGATTTTCATGGAAATCAATAGTTATATGATGGTATTTATCTTAATTCATATAGTTTTATTATATCAAGAGTTCTGATTACCCAATAAATAAGCCTCTTCAGACTGCAGCAGAGAACAAAGCTATAATAATGTCTAAGGGGGTGATGCAGTCTTCTGTTCATTCTTGTGAAGGTGTCTACTCAAGTCACATGAAAGTGATGGTTTTGCACCCTGCTACGTTCATACTTTTGAACAGGCCTGTGTATGAAAATGAGAGAGCAAGGTGCCTAAACACTGGCTCACCAGCCACAGAGGGAAGAGAAGAAAGTGACCTCTACATTCATAGTGAAGATTCTTCATCCTTTCCTTATACATAATACATTTAAAAATGAACAGTTAAAATTCTGTCACTGGCATGCTTTAGTCATGGCATTCTTCATGAATTTTGCAGACAACTATTGTGCTCTAATTTGAAAAAAAAATATATGAATACAGAATTTCTTAAAAACCTATGACATAGAAGGGAATTTTAAGCTATTCAATTCTGCTGACAGGGAGGCAAGATAATACAGATTAACCAAACAAATGCGTATTTTGAATGCTAAGGTCAAGAGACAACAGAAAGAATAATAAAAAAAAAAGTCTCTTTTATTTCCTGATATTCCTTTTGAAGGAATAATATAGTAACAGTACAGATGACTGTGTTTAAAAACATGTGTTGATTTATCTCATATAAGCTTTAACTATAATTTCCCTCAAGTGTTTTCCATTTGATATTCTTAGACATTGAAAAAGTTCTCATTTGGCTTAAATGGTTCATGGAAATATAATTTGATCCTCAATATGTCATACACTAACTTATATATTATCATATTATATTAATTAAAATTCATAAACTATAGTAGCATGTTATAATATGAATTAATCTAGCAATATAACAATAAGGGTGAAATACTACAAAATGTTTACATATATTGTATATCTTTCAAACAAACAAAAGAAATAATCATTTTAAGAATACATATAGATCAAATAAAAGACATATAAAAAGAAAACAGAATGATGAAAACAGGATGCAAGATGGTGGTTACGTTGGTGAAAGGCAGGAGGATGGATTGGTGGGAGGCACTGCAAGGTTAGATATACATTATTATTGATCCTGTATTTTAAGATGAGTGCTGGATTTTGAGTACTCTCAATGGCCAAATCTAAAATCTGAGTATTAAAATAAATAATATAGTAATAGATTATAACCTAAAGGAGGAATTAAATCCTTGTGTATCTAAAGAAATGACTAATAATTAAATAAATGGGAAAAGATATATTTATCTCCCATTCAGAAGAATCCCCAATAATTTATGTAGCTATTCCTCCCCAAAGGAGGGAGCTAACCCCCCTCTCCTCCCATCTTAAGTGTAGGATGTGCTTAGTTACTTGTTGCCAAAGAGTAAGGTATAGAAGAGGGGGGAGGGAAAAAATAACCTTACAGTGAAGAAACCTGGCAAATACCACCTCAGCCAGGTGATCAAGGTTAACATAATCAGTAATAAGTCACGCTGACAGTATGTACTTTAGATATGATGTGATGAAAATGGCTTTTTACCTCTGTGGTTTTTCTCTCAAAAACCAATGAGCTCAAAAATAAATCATGAGAAAAACAACAGAAAAACCCAAACTGAATCTATTAGTCTGCTCAGGCCACCATACCAAAACGCCACAGGCTCAGAGACTTAAACAATAGACATTTATTTTCTCACATTTCTGGAGGTTGGAAGTCCAATGTTTGGGTGCCTACAGGGTTGGTTTCTGGTGAAACTTTTCTTCCTGGCTTGCAGATGGCCTCCTTCTCACTGTATGCTCACATGACCTTTTTTCTGTGTATGTACACATCCTCTTCTTATTAGGACACCAGTCTGATTGGATTAAGGCCTCACCTTTATGACCTAATTTAACTTAAATTATATAAGCCAAGGCCCTATCTCCATATGCAGTCCCATTGGAGGTTAAAGCTTCAAAGTGTGAATCTGGGTGGGGGGAGGGCACAATTCAATTCATAACATTGAAGAATGTTATTGGAATATTAAACTGTGATCCTCAAAACAAGGTCGTCAAGGATAAAAGAGGTCTGAGAAACTATCACAGATAGAGGAAGTTAGAGAGAATAGTGGCTAAATGTAATGTGGCACCATGGATGAGATCCTGAAACAGAAGAGGAACACTGGGGAAAACTTGTGAATTCTAAATATAGTATTCAGTTTAATTAATAATAATGCACCAATGTTTGTTTTGTCTTATGACAAACATACATGGTGATATAGGGCATTAGCAAAAGGGAAAGGTGATTAAGGGGTATACAGGAATTCTCATCATTTTATTAGTAAAAAAAAAAATGTAAAAATTACTAATGGAGGACCCAAATAAAACGAAACAAAGAAACAAAATTAGGCCATGCATAGGTTAATTAATGAGCAAGCTTTACCTGAAAAAGGATTATAATTGTATTGGGGCTCCCAAAGACTACTCTTAAGATCAGTGATTTTCTATAAGTACTGACAGAGCTCAGTAAATTTGTTATATTCACGGTTATAGTTTATTACAGAAAAAGGATATAGTTAAAATTTGCAAAGGGTAAGGATATGTGGACAAAGTTCAAGAGAAATCAAGCACAACCTTCCAGGTGTTCCCTTCCAGTAGTATGGCATGAAGATGTATTTAATTCTCCTGACAGTTGATGCGAAGTATTGCCAAACAGGGAAGATCACCTCGTTTTGGGAGAGTTTTTACAGGAGATTAGTCACACAGGCATGCATCACCAGCTTGACTGATTTTAACTAGTCCATCTTCAGCATCCCAGGGGTCAAACTGATATATGAATATGAGTATATTCCACAGCTCAGATCTACTGAAGAGCCAGTCTTCCTGAAGACAAACCTGACTGGGGTAACCCAGGCCTGCTGAATTAACTCTTTCTTGCACAATAATAATCAGGTTCATTATATTCCTTGAAGCTCTCAAGAATATAATACAATGAATAAAAATTAATTTCATGGCATATATACTTGACCCTACAGAGTATAAAATTATAGGCAAGATATTCATGTAAGAAAAACTTACAATGCAAAATAATTAGTGATTTAATAAAGGAAAATGGAATTGCCACATGAACCCCAAAAGAAAGAAACTATTATATCTGAGAAATTAAGCTGACAAAACCACTGTTTTTGTTTGCTTGTTTTTTTGTTTTTTTAATCTTCCCAGCACAGCACCACTGTTTTTTGAAATGACCTTTTCTTTGTGGTTTGAATAGGAGTTTCCATGCGGAGCCCAACTAGCTAAACACGGCTGCTCAAGTAGACACCTGATGGAGATAGGCTAATTAACCCTCTTCTTTAGATTTTTTTTTCTCATTTGGAATCACTGTGAATGAATTTAAATCCCTTACTTATATAAAGTTGAGAAGTGTAAGTTGTGGGTGTTATGACTTTGTATATCAAGCTATGAGGGGTAGCCATGCAAAAAACTGAAGTTACCAGGAAGAAAGAGCTATGAAATGTAGAGCCAGAGGTAAATTCAAACCTTTGATTCCACCTCTACTTGAAGTTCATTCATCCTCCTCCACTGACTGTTGTTCAGTTTCTCTTTTGATCTGAGTTATATCAAATTATCTTTCTGTTCATTGTTACCAAACAAATCCTTCCTAAAAGAAATGTAAGTTGAAAATTTCATAGAGAAAATGACATTTAATTGAGGTTTTAAAAGATAAGCATCATCAATATTTGTTAAATATGTTCTATGTTTCAGATATATGCTATATGCTGGGAACCCTGAGATAAAATATGAATGATATTCTCAAAGAGCTGACAGTAAAGCGGAAGTTTACATGTAAACAGATTAGCATAATTCAGCATGCTTAACACTATAAAGAATTATAGTCAGTATGTTGAGGCGTGAGTCTGAATTTGCTGGTGGAAAAGAGAACAAACATATTCTAGGCATGAAGAATTCAAAGTGACTTAGATTTGACTTTAAAAATTGTAATAGAAGTGTTGGAAGTAGCTGGGATCACTCAGAGAAAGTAAATTAAAAAATAATAATAATATGGGACCTAGGGAAACATTACTATTATAGAATGAGTTCTAGAGAAATAAAAGAAAAAAAAACATAAATCAATAACAAGAAAGAAAATGCAAGTCTAATATTTTCTAAAAAGATTTCATTGTTAGAATGAATTAATGCTTTAAAAATAATGATTTATTTTAGGGGCGCCTGGGTGGCTCAGATGGTTAAGTGTCTGCCTTCGGCTCAGGTCATGATCCCAGGGTCCTGGGATCGAGCCCCACATCGGGCTCCCGGCTCAGCGAGGAGCCTGCTTCTCCCTCTCCGTCTGCCTCTCTCCCTGCTCATACTCTCTCTCTCTCTCTGCATCTCTGTGTCTCAAATGAATAAATAAAAAAAATCTTTAAAAAAATAAAAATATTGATTTATTTTGAATCATCCTTGGACATTAGGAATATTTTCATTTAAACTAAATCCAATTCCTTAAGACTGGTTCTAATTCTTATGCCTTTAATATAAATCTGTATATATTTAAGAGGCCCTAAAAAACTTAATCTCCCCAGAATATTCTCCCCTACCCATACTAATAAACCCAAATTTCCCAACTAAAACTCAAGAAGTTCTTCCTGTTCAGAATACATCTTTTAACTCTCTATTCCAGAAAAGCTGTATTTTCAACTCATTTTTCTTGATAAAACCCTTTTTCCCTCAAAAAACATTCTTCCAGAGTCTTCTCATGCCCCAGATTTCCAAACAAAAGTTTATGCTTAGCAATGCTCTACTTGATTTCCTTCCACAGTGTTTGGCGTTGTCCCCGCAGTCAGGAGTGAACCCTTGCTGCTCAGCCCAGGTCATTTCAAGAGTGATCATGCCAAGTAACCACTGATGGCCCCCCTCCTCAGAGTCCCAATGACTAGATACCTGAGTAAATTCTGCTTCTGACAAACTAATGCTCTATTCCCTTTGCAGTGAAACACCACACAAACTTTTCTTTTTCTGTCTTAAGTGTCCTTGGCATCATCTTTGATTTGATTTGTTTTACTACTCAAGAGTCTAATGGATAAGATAGGAGCAGAGTGACAAGACTCTCTATATGTAATTATTTGTCTATTGTTTATTCTTATCATTTGAATATGAGCAATATCTGTTATTCAATGTGACTCCAATTGTTGCCTATCTTCTTGCATGTAAAAACATTATGAAACCAACCACACTAAATATATGAAGCTCTGCAGAACTTTACCAAGAACAACGTAGAACTTCAAAAGCCATTCTGGGGAACTTGGTGTATGAATAAACTTGGTGTACAATAACCTTTGTGTTAGAATAAAAGGATTCTAAGTATTCAATGGCCAGCTTCTTTTAATTCATATGAAGAGGCCTCAAAAATACATGAAAACTCTAAAATTATTTCCATTAATGCTTTCTTAGAAAAGGCTAATAAAAGCATGAAATTAATCTCCTCTTTCTCACAACCAACTGTAAAATGGCCTCCCTCCTGGACTCTTGTACTTTGACTTCCTCTTTCCTCTTGCTCTGCTTCTCATTCTGTACCTTTTCTAAACTGTTTTACCTTTTCCTTGGCCGCCCTTTTCTAAACACTCCCCTCTCACTAAGTGATGTCTTCTCCTAAGGTCTATCTTGGGTAGAGAAAATGACTAGTCCCATTAGTCCTAGAGTTAAGAACTTGGTGAAGATCTAATTTGCAAAAGCTAGACAAGGACTTTTCAAACTCTCATATGAAAAAACAAAGGTTCACTAAAAGATTTAGGATTGTTCTAAGAAATTAAAGCTCAGAATTCTATCTCTATGAATTAGTTACATCCTCATGAGACATAGAATTTCTAAAACTTGGTTAGAAAAATAGGATGAATTGATTACTAAAATAAATTAAAATTTATGCATTGACAGTTGAACATGGATGGATATGAAAGGAGTGTAAAATAGGACAAAACCTCTTAGCAGCTATCCTTAGTTATTTTCTGTTAAAATCGCCTGTTTAAAATTCAGATGTGCAAACAGAGAAAGGATAAATTTCTCCTTGATTTCAGAGTTCACTTAACTACCCTCTTCTGGGAATACTCCAGGCTTAATAAGGGTGAAGATATCACAGCCTCATTCACTTTTGCTGTTTGTTTTAAAGATTTATTTATTTATTTATTATTTATTTGAAAGAGAGAGAGAGACTGTGTGTAAACAGGGAGAGGGGCAAATGGAGAGGGAGAGAATCTCAAGCAGACTCCCCACTGACTGTGGAGCCTGATGCAGGGAGGGATCCCACAACCCTGGGACCAAGACCTGATAGGAAACCAAGAGCTGGCCACTCAATGACTGAACCACCCAGGCACCCCTGCTTTTGTTATTGTTATTGTTGTTACTGAATGGCCCACTGGGTGAGCAGTCGTCTGTTGCTCAGTCAATAGGAAGTGTACTCAAGGCGGTAGACTTTAACCTTATGATCTGAAATCATGTCGATCCAATAAGAACTCAAGTGCATAGATCAGAATTAAGTTTGAATCCTTAAGCTTCTTTTAGTCTGGCTACCATCCAGAGAATATACCAGACCACATACGTGGGGTTTCAGCTAGGGAAAAAAGGAAGCCTGAAAACCAGGAATGGTCAGGTTAGAATCCTGAATATTCAAAAGAAGTCTGTATAGAAACCCCTGCCACCCCACTTTGTCCATCGCAGTACTTAAGAAGTAGCTGAGAGGAGATGATCCTTCTCTGAGAACAGTTGTATTTAATGACCAAACTTCTTTATTAAGTTGTGTGGACCAAGAGAAGATGAGAGAATAGAGTTAGACTATCAGCTAATTGAGTAGTGTCTGCCATAAAAGTCAGATTGACAAACTGCGATGGGTCTAGAAAGCTGAACACATGATACATGTTCATTGCAATGGCCCTATCAGTATGGCTGAAATTAACTGACCTGAAAAAAACAAAAAACAAAAAACAAAAAAATGGGAAAAAAACTCAACACTGGAAATGCCGCAGATAGCACCAATGCTTGTCAATAGCCAGATGTGGTCAATCTGACAGAAATGGTCAGAACACCACATTCCGTGTGATGTTGCCTCCCTCATCTTGTAGCTTCTGGTGGGATCACAAATTTGGCAGGCAGTCATACCCTCTACATCAGAAACAGTGTTTGTATGTTTTTTAGTGCCTAGTCTATGATGGTGGGCATATTGCCATGGCCAATGTGGTGAATGTATGTGGTGATCTGGTAGTCCAGGTAGTGTGAGCCTGTCAAGAGCTTTGTGCCAGTTGGTCTCATCGGTGAACAGGCCCTCTCCGTGGGCATCTGTGTGAGTTGCCCCAACAGTTCAATCGGCAACCACAATTTGGTTGCACAGTTAATGTCTCCCAAGGCTTGTGTCCCTAATCTATAGTCTCACAATTTGAGTTCCCCCCATGAGGGGAGCAAGTATGCCCTGTTTAGTTCATGAATTTAATTCAACTCACATTTCTTCTCAACCTATATGTGCAGATTGTTTCTAGACAGGAGATGTTAAATACTAAATATTATGTTTGCCTAGAGATATGTACAATTCACACTATTTTCTAGGGAGACCGTAGTTGATATTCCACCTCCAAAATTTTTCCCATGAATATTCAAATTCAAATGTTTGTCAAAATAGTCATATATATATATTTTTTTTTAGATTTTATTTATGTATTTGACAGAGAGATAGAGAGAGAGCACAAGTAGGCAGAGTGGCAGGCAGAGGGAGAGGGAGAAGCAGGCTCTCCAATGAGCAGGGAGCCCAATGCGGGGCTCGATCCCAGGACCTAGGATCATGACCTGAGCTGAAGGCAGACGCTTAACGACTGAGCCACCCAGGCACCCCAAAATACTCATATTTTTAACAAAACTTTTTCAGTATGAAAAGTTAATAGTTGCCAATTAGGTATCCATTGTGGTAGGAGCTTTAAGTTTACTTATTAGGCACAGTTAATTTACCTACTAATGAAATTCATGGTTCTGTGTCCCTGAAAGTCATGGTCTGAGCTGTTTTCACTTCACAAGTGCCTAAGTTAGTAATTAGGAATGAAAAAGGAAAAAAAAATCCCACTTTGTGCAGTTGAAATTCTAAAAGCCCTATGTATGCTAAGTTAATTATGTAAATTGCCACTTCAAAAAATTGTGGCTTCACAAAGTAAAAAATGAAAGCTAATATATTGTTTTAAGGAAGAATCCATCTAACAGAAATGACAATTTCTTTATAAAAATAAAGATGTATTTTCTTTCACTGACAAGTTTCTTAGAATCCTAGAATAAACAAGGTAAGGGAATAGAATGAGGTTGACTTTATGAGATTTCGGTAGGATAAATATGTTGATTAGGCAACTGAGTAAAAATTCAGTACAGGTCAAATATGCAAATTAGGAGTTTTTCAAAATTTTAATCAGAGATATCTGTATATGAAGTTCAAGTGAAAAGAATCTAAAGCTGTGAGAAAAAGGCCCAGGGCATTTTCTCTGACTGTTTCTACTTCATATATATTTATGTTGTATACTTATAACAGAAATTTCGTATACATATAATGTATTGCCATACGACAGGATTATTCAGTCATATCTTATATAGAAAACTATATAATTTTTATAATTACATGTAATTTGGCCAATTTTAAGCTATCATCAGTATTATATGTCATTAATAACATATTTAAATTTCATCTTTTTTATTTCATAGATCTAATATTTATAGAAGAGAAAAAAACCTCAATATTTTTATATAATTCTCAAAAGAATTGCCACCAAGACTTTTATTCACTATACTTTTATTGTTTGTGTAAAATTGTTCTCCCGTTCTTCAAGGGCCGCTAGAAGTTTCATACATTATTTTGAAAAGCAAAAGAGTAAAATCGACTTGGAGTGTATGATGTTGTTTTTATTCACTATATGCTATTTTACCATCTCCAGCTCTACACATCAGATCCAAGTCAGGCAGACAAAAAGAGAGCAATCATCAACTGAGACATTTTGAATTCTTTCATGGGGTCACCTTTTAAATAAAACCTATTAGTATTCTGTGAATATAGAGGGCACTGTGCGTTCAAAATAGAAGACATGCAAAAGGGACTGAATTCTCAAAGGAGAAGGGTTATCTGCACACATTCATCATCAAAATAGCCAGCTAACAGAAAATAGGGCTGGAAACATCACATGTAACCCTGGACAGCTGTAACTCTGAGTGGGTCCTACGAGGAATGGGATCCACACAGCCATCTGTTCCCAGACATTCCTGACATTCTAGAATCGATTTGCTACTATCACAAGTCAATTAAGGACATTTGTTTTTAACAGGGCATACAAAAATAGGAAGCAAAATAATATTGAACTGCCAACTTTTTGCTTTGATGGCTCATCCTGGGAATAGGAATGAATGAAAAAAGGGAATTGTGAATAGTATACCTTTTGTTTTCTTTTGTAAAGTTATGTGAACAACCCCAACATCTCATAAATGATTCCTCTCTCAAAAAAAAAAAAAAAAAAAAAAAAAGACACAGACATAGGTATTTGAAAAACCCAAAGGGCTACTACTCCATTTTCATAGCTGATTGAACATCAGAAATATTGGTATATATCAAATCTATATTAACGGTGGCCGTTAAGGAAATCATTTTCTTTGTTTCTATAAAGCTGTGTTTATAATTAAAATAAATTTGGGACACATATGTATGGTTTGCTACTTTCATCTGGGGATTTCAAAATGCTTGCAACATGTTAACATTTTTAAAGGATTGATACATCTGAATTCACATAAAAGGATCATTGTGCTCAGAAAGATCCACTTAAAGACTGGACATCTTCATCAGTGTGTTAATTATAGCAGTATACACAAGGTGATGAACTTGAAATAATCCTTACTACAGAACAAGCCAGATTTCATAACTTACACTTCAAATGCCCTTTCATGGAACATGTGTGTTCTTGTCTTAAGAGAAAAGTCATTACATTTTAGCATATGAAAGTGCAAATAGTCTCTTCTCTCTCTCTTTTTTAAAGATTTTTATTTATTTATTTGACAGAGAGAAAGAGAGAGAGAGAGCACAAGCAGGGGGAGCGGCAGGCAGAGGGAGAGGGAGAAGCAGGCTCCCCAGGGAGCCTGATGCGGGACTCGATCCCACGACCCTGGGATCATGACCTGAGCCGAAGGTAGACACGTAACTGACTGAGCCACCCAGGCGCCCTGTCACTTCTCTTTTTGAACTATGTAATGTCATAGGTCATTGACTATGGAAATGACATTGGTAATGGCAGCAGTATGCTGTAGATAGGCAGCACATTCTTTCAAGGATGATCTAGGCATGGAATTTCCACATACACCCCATCTCTCTAGCATTTTATCTGCACCACGTAATAGCATGTGGCTACCAATTTTAAATAAGCTATGTTGCAGAATATCCCTCACATACATAATCACATTTAATCTTTACAACGATCTTATAAGGTAGACTTGGGGCAAAGTGTGGAGCAATCAGGGAGGTATGAAATATAGACAGGAGATACTTTTATTAGATAATAAAGGCTGTTATTGACTACATTTAAAAATGAAGTAACTAGTAGATATTTTTTAGTTTAATTCATGTTTGATAATTTGAAGTTATAGGATTTTAGATGCGCATGTAGGAGCAACAATATTATGAGTGCGACTGCCAACTCTTAGCAGCTGATGTCTCAAGATTTTAAAATATTCATTTTCACCTTAGAAAATGTGAATAGACTGAGGCTTGGCAGAGACAACACAACTCACTAGAAAAATCAGCTGAGTAATTTTCCTGTAGAAGAATGTCTACATATTAAGACATGCAACAGAGTTTGGTTAAGTAATATAACATTTTACTGAGTTAGGCTAGAAGAATGATGTGTATACTTTTGTGTGAGAGTTGGTGAATATAGACAGAGGAATACACAAAATAAGAGGCAAAAGGATTCAAAACTCAATATATAGCCATAAAAGAAGGTTAAAATATACAATCCTTCCAACTAATATATATATATATTAGTTGAGATATATATATATACACACATATGTGTGTGTATATATATATATATATATATATCAACAACCAATGGACACAAAAAAAGTTGTCGCAAATTTTATATTTCTAATGCAAAAAGATCAATACAATTAAGATGTTCCTGAAGCTCCGGAAAGTTTAGTTCTGTTAGTATTATAGCAAATTATTAACTGCCATTTCCTAAGAATCCTGCCATTCTTAATCCTGGAATGTTTGTTACTAATTAACAATTAAAACTGTTTATGAAGATTCAAGCAATAATATGGTACATATGTACTTCGGAGAATAACACATAACTTTTGCATATCAGTCAGTCCAAGTGTTTGATTCTGGGAAATATAGAAATGCTTCTATAGGGGCACCTGGGTGGCTCCGTCGGTTTAGTGTCTGATTCTTGATTTAGGCTCAGGTCATGATCTCAGGGCTGTGAGATGGAGCCCCATCTCAGTCTCCATGTTAGGCAGGGAGCCTGCTTAAGATTCTTTCTCTCTGGGTGCCTGGGTGGCTCAGTTGGTTAAGCGACTGCCTTCGGCTCAGGTCATGGTCCTGGAGTCCCGGGATCGAGTCCCGCATCGGGCTCCCTGCTCAGCGGGGAGTCTGCTTCTCCCTCTGACCCTCCTCCCTCTCATGCTCTCTGTCTCTCGTTCTCTCTCTCTCAAATAAATAAATAAAATCTTTAAAAAAAAAAAAAAAAAGATTCTTTCTCTCTCTTTCTCTCTCCCTCTGCCCCAACTCCCCCAACCTCTATCTCCCTCTCTTAAAAAGAAAAAAAAAAATGCTTCTATATGTCTAAGTGACACCTGGAAATGGAAGGGACAATGTTCTTCTACTGCCCTGGGGAGATAGTGGAAAGTAGGGAGCTCTCAGAGGCTAAAAAGGACATGACAACTCTTTCTGTGCAGCCTTTCTTGCTTTCTGACTGTAATTTCCTTTGGGACCTGGCAAGGATGATTCTCCCCTCAGGGAAATACATTGACTTTAAGAGACTGGGAGGGGGCAACTATGGGTTTATTATTAGACGTGCTTTTCAGAAGTGAAGTTTTTAAAAGTTTCAGAAGGTGGTGTTTAAATTACTCTATAGCTGCAGGGCCCCTGTAGTTTATGTGCTAACCATGTAGGTCTGTTTTATGAAGCTATTTAATCTGCAATTCACTTTTTTAAAAAAAGGCAATCACCATAGCAACTAACATCAGAAAAGTTTCGTGCTGCCTTTGACACACAAAGTATTTGACAGACAATTCCATATGGATACTAAGTAGCCTGCTTAAACTACGAATGCCTGGTTTCAGCAAAGTGAGAGTTAACCCATTACTTTAGTCATTTACTTCTTATCACCTTAGGCAAATAATGAGGGTAGTGAAGTATAAGCAAAGTAAAAACTACTGAATGTTAGCTGAAACACTGCTTTCAGGTGAGATGGAGACACTTCCTTAAAGTGGCCTTAGCAATTTTAAAAGAAAGTCTAATTTAAGAGATTGAATACTTTTCAGTCATGAAGTACTCTCTGTAAAGAGAATAATTATTTTCCCCACATGAGCACATGCAATGTGATTTCCACATCCAAAAGTCACAGGAATTCTGGAGACTAATTGCTTTTTTTCAGTAGCATAATTATGCTATATCCATAAGAAACAATTTTTCATCTCAGATCAGCAACACACACACACACACAATTTTAAAAACACTTAGTGTAATTTTATCAACAACCAAAAATTCTGAGCATTTTATAGTTTGATAATATAGAATACATGATATTTTTTCTGCTTGTAATAGAATTAATAGAAACCATGTTTTGCTATATTTGATTTAAACACAAATATAGCACATTAAACATGTTTAGCTATAAGATTTGTTTTAAACAAAAATTTCCTATATTTTGAAGCTTTACAAAACTATTTTTTTAATTTTCATTTTGAAAGTATGCTTTAATGATGAATTTTTCTTCTTAAATCCTACTTATTTGAATTTGTTCCTGAAAATATTTCAAATCATCAGTTTGTAAAATTATAACAATCTAGATTATAGTTAATGAATAACTAAAATGATAATTTTCTTTTCATATTCAATTAGGTTAATTATTCAATATTTATTGACTACATTTTATTATATGTACATGATTCTTCTAGGTAACATAAGGATAATTTTAAAAGATTCTTTATACATATATTATAAAATGCAATATTCTATAAAATAGCTAAATTGTGCAATTCACACAAGAAGAAATAACCTAATCATCTTCAGATCTACTTTGTGTAATCCCAAAGGAAACCTGTTACAACCTGTTTTTATCTTTATAATATATGTGAAATGAAATAATCTCATTTATATTATTTTCCAAGAATCAAATATATCTACATGAAATCACATTTTAAATTGACATATTTGCAGGGTCTTTGAGGATTAAAATTTAGTTTTGGCTTAATTTCCTCTGTGCTAGAGCACCACTTTTCTTCACCTCTGGAAGTTAGCACATGGATTCTACCACTATAAAAGACTTCATCTAGAGACTTCTCCTCTCCAGTAAACTCCATCTCAAATCCATTTTAGGCATATAACACCTGCTTTTATCTGTCTGGTTGCACACTTGGCCCTGAGTTACAGCCTCTTCTAAAGCTCAAGATTTGGTTTCTTTTAGACTTGTGAATCTTTGCCTTACATCAGCCAACTGCCTTACTTGATCCCTAACTTCATTTTGGTTCTCATGATCTGAATGTGTTTTTGTGTGTGTATGTGGTTTCTTTTTACATGTTTGTTTATCTATTTGTTTGTATATCTGTCATTCCATTTCTATAGTCTGTTGTTTCTTCTGATCCTAAATTGTAGCCGTAGGTCCACACCATGCTTCAACCCATTTCTTAAGGGTGTGATGTTTTTCCCCATTGTTAACTCTTGGCCCTGTTTGGCCCATTGTTACATAGATAGAGATCTTACTCTATCACTTTCACTTAGCCCTTTCTGGAGTAGGAAATCTTCATCTGTGATCAAATGACCCTTCATTGAAGAGAAAATTGATAGACTCACAAAATTTATGTACATGTTTTTCATGCATAAACATTTATACATTTCTTTTGGGGAGAGTTTCATAGCTTTTATCAGTTTCCTTAAGAGGCTGCTGACACTCTAAAAGTTTAAGGATCATTGCTCTTATTTCTCATTTATATATTCATTTATTCCTTTTATTCCGTGTTCAAATAGATACTACATCTTCTACTGGCTTCATTTCCTTTTTTCTTCTCTCTTGCTGGGTATTACATTGAACTCAGTTTTTGACTCTATACTGTCTGCGTTAGAGGACCTTCTTCATTTTACAATTTTGGCTACATGTGAACCAAAGAAGACCTCAAAATTTTTGGCTTAGAGCTCAAATATCACCATTTACCTAAAAGGCATCCTCATCAAATTCAAATTAACTAAAATTTTACTCGCTATCTTTTCTCTAAAATTAGATTCTTCCTTTAGTCTGTCAGTTACACTATAATTCTTTTGATCCACTAGGGCACAAAGCTTTGGAAATAAGTTTTCCTTATCCTTCTTTCTCAATTCTCAGGTAGAACCATCCTCCAACTCTGTTGCATCATACAATATAAACCTCTCACTGTCACCCTCCCTTTCTCTCAGGCCACAATTACTGAAGAAGCTTGTTTAACATTTTCCTACTCTACAACCCATCTCTCAACACTGTTACCAGAATGAACTTTTTAAAACAATGTATCATCATTTGCTTTCCATTTTCAGAAAACTTCTCATAGATGCTAACTGTCCTGACGCTAAATCTCACACTTCTAAGCTTATGATTAAGAGGCTCCACAATTTGGTTCAAACTAATATTTCCAAAAGTTACCTCCCCAGTGTTTCACAACTTCTTTATCAACTCTCTTTTCTAAAATCAAACAAAAACTATTCTACAATATACTACATGTAATACTCCTATATTAATATTGTTACTAAAAATGCCACTCTCATCTTTATCAAATTAGGTTCATTATTTCAAAACGCATTTTCAAGTTCAATCAAAGATGAACTGATTTTTCAACATGTTCATGGTATTAATTCTTAAAAGTTACATTAAAAATAAAACCAGACAATTTTTTCCAAGGTAAGTAGGACATTTGAAAGGCATAGAATATTAGAATTATCTTGCCATTTTGTGAATATTCCTGACTAGCATGTGAGGTCCTTAACTGCAAAGATTGTGCTTTTACCATATGTTTGCTAGCCCAGGGATTTCTTAGTTATGGAATTTCATAAATACAGAAAAATCTATTTATGAAATAATTGTTTATGATAATTAATGAATAATGTTTTAGTGCAAATATATCCTATGAAATATTTGGTACATACTTATATGAAAAACTACCTTTTTTATCTGAATTCAAATTTTATTTTGTGTCTGTATTTATATTTATTAAATCTGGCATCTTTTTTTTTTTTTTTAAAGGTTTTATTTATTTATTTGAGAGAGAGAGAATGAGAGAGAGCACATGAGAGGGGGGAGGGTCAGAGGGAGAAGCAGACTCCCTGCAGAGCAGGGAGCCCGATGCGGGACTCGATCCATGGACTCCAGGATCATGACCTGAGCCAAAGGCAGTCGCTTAATCAACTGAGCCACCCAGGCGGCCAAATCTGGCATCTTTAGTTTACAAGATTGGTTTTCTTTTTAAGGGGTAACCACTCATATAGAAATTAAAACTAACATTAATGATGTGAAAGTAGAACATTAGATTCAGTGTTTTCTTCTTTTCACATTTAGAATACAATAGAATATATTGTGAAAAAAATTAAAAATATCTTGAATTTTTGCCCTAAAGTTTAAAGGTTTTTTTTTAAATTTATTTGAGAAATAGAGAGAGACAGAGAGAGAGTGTGAGCTGGGGGATGAAGCAGAGGGAGAAGCAAGCTCCCCACTGAGCAGGAGCAGAGCTCGATCCCAGGACCCTGAGGTCATGATCTGAAGGCAGTCCTTTAACTGACTGAGGCACCCAGGTGCCCCCTGCCCTAAAGTTTAAATCTAACTGTCTTCCTCTCATTGATTACAACATACTACAACTCCCCAAATGAGTCAGTGGCTTATTTTTCTTTTTTCCTAAACAGTATTTATTTGTTTTTTCAATCTTTAACATATTATGGAAGGTTGATATGGGCCAGGCACTTTTTTAAGTACTGGTGATATAGCAGCATATAAGACCAACAAAATGCCTGCTTTAAATGACAAATATGATAATATAAAAAATAAAATTAAAAAAATCAGAGAGCAATAAGTGTTATGAGGAAAACAAGCAGGGAGAGGGATAAGAGTTGTATGATCAGGGAAGTTTTATGGAGGAGGCCACAGTGAGTAGAAGCTTGAGTAGAAAAGAGCCATCCAGAGATGGCTGAAGCAAAACCTTAATGGAAGATCAAGATTGACATGCCAGCTAAGGAATGTGACTGAACCTTACAGGGCTGGAGAAAGGTGAATGGTTACAGATGAGGGACGGGTGAGTAGAGGACAGCTCATGTAGGGTCTTATTGGTCATGTTAAATATATTGGGTTCAATATTAAATATTTTAAATACCTGTTAAAAAATATTGCTCTGGAAGTGCCTGGGAGGCTCAGTTGGTTAAGCATCCAACTCTTGATTTTGACTCAGGTCATGATCTCAAGGTCGTAAGATCAAGCTCCATGTCAGTCTCCATGCTGAGCATGGAGACTGCTTAAGATTCTCTCTCTCCTTCCCTCACTGCCCTTAGCCCACACACTCTGAAAGAAAGAGAAAGGAAGGAAGGAAGGAAGGAAGGAAGGAAGGAAGGAAGGAAGGAAGGAAGAAAGAAAGAAAGAAAGAAAGAAAGAAAGAAAGAAAGAAAGAAAGAGAAAGAAAGAAAAAGAAAGAAAGAAAGAAAGAAAGAAAGAAAGAAAGAAAGAAAGAAAAAGAGAAAGAAAGAAAAAGAAAGAAAGAAAGAAAGAAAGAAAGAAAGAAAGAAAGAAAGAAAGAAAAAATAATATTGTTCTGAACATGATGTGGAAAATTAATTTTTGAGGGAGAGGGCCAAGAGCAAAACTAGAGCAACCAGTCAGGTGGCTCTTCTAGCAGCCCACTAAAGACATACCACTGGTATCTACTGGGGGATGAGAAGTGGAGATGGTGACTCAGATGAATTCAGGATTCATTTTGAGGTCATAACTAACAAATTGTTACTAGAATACTGAAGGCAAGAGGGCAATACAAGATAATTTTTAAGTTTTGATCTGGGTATCTGGATGAATGGGAAAATAGAGAAAGGAGCATGATTAGCAGGACTGAAATGATCACAAATTCAGACTCAGGGTGAAATACCCATTTCTTTGTCTAGGAGGTCTAGGTACAATCCCATTGTACTAGGGCAAGAGAAAGAGCTCTTGCTGGTGATTATGAATGCTTTTTATCTGTTTCAGAGAATACATCATGGTTGACAACCCCCCCCCCCACACACACACACACAGGTATAATAGCATAGGTATTATCAGGAAGGGAAGAAATGTTTTAGAGACATTAACTTCAATTTAATAGACATGGCAATATTTAGATTTCTCAAAGCCAGAGGCCAGTCTTATTATTCATCTTTAGTGTAAGTTCCTTATATCCTTTATGACAAGTGCCAGTAGATGCTAATTAATAACTTGCAGTTCAATGCCCAGGATGCTCTTTGTGTATACCTGTATCATATTAACTGAGCTCCCATTATTATCTCTAATAATCCTTAACTGTTTCTTTATTCCACACTCTTCCTCTCTAAACTCTGAATTGGCTTTGAGACCTAAACACTGGCTAAAACATTTTTATATTAAGAGATTTTTCCCAACACACTATTTAGTGGGTAAAACATATTCACAAACACATATTAGATGAAAGAGATCCATACCTTGGGGAAAGAAATCAAATTTGAAAATAATTGCAAAGACACTTATTTTTTCCAGATCAGGTATATAATGGCAAAGGCCATAATATGAAAGGCAGCTTTTGGCCTGTAGCTCATACTGATATCAGCATGTGAAACTCAGCAGGGACACTGCATTTTGAGCATTAACCAGGTTAATCTGCTGCACAAATACCTTAGCACTCCAATTGAAGGCAGCTTTTTGACCCTTTGTGTCATCTTTTTCTATAAACCATACAGTTCACATAAAGATTCTGTTCTTTCTGATTAAGAGAGGAAGGAAATTCTGTCAGCTAAATCAGTATCTTACTACCGGAAAAAAAAAAATAGAAAATTATAAATAACAGTAACAATTTTCCATGATTGGTGAAATGCCATGGCAAAGCAACCCTGATTCTCTCCAGGGCTAGGAAATTCACATTTTATCCTAGACATCCCATTCCAATAATTTCAAGGTTTTGTTGTTTTGTTTTGTTTTTTAAGAATGAGGAGTCGGGGCGCCTAGGTGGCTCAGTCGTTAAGCGTCTGCCTTCGGCTCAGGTCATGATCCCAGGGTCCTGGGATCGAGTCCCACATCGGGCTCCCTGCTCGGCGGGAAGCCTGCTTCTCCCTCTCCCACTCCCCCTGCTTGTGTTCCTGCTCTCGCTAGCTCTCTCTGTCAAATAAATAGATAAAATCTTTAAAAAAAAAAAAAAAAGAATGAGGAGTCAATTTATTTTAAGTCAATTTATCATTAAATACCAATGTGCACAGTTTCAAACACTTATAAATATTGTAGTTTATAGAAAATTAATGTGATCTTAAAATTATTTGAAGTAATTTAACAATTATTTACAATTAACTCAACTTACCTTTGTAGAAACATAACTATGATTAAAAGTACCCCCATTACAAAGTAATAATTTCACGGTACCTTTCTATCATATTTTTGTCACTCAAGGGGCCGCTGCATCAATAAAACCCAAGTAGATTCAATAATTTAGAAACAGCACCATCAGAACTGCAAATGCAAGCGACCATTAATTCCAAACAAAACAAAACCTTTTGTACTAATATATAAATATCTTACCCATTTTCAGCACTGGTTGAAGAAAATATTAGGCGGCAGTATTTTCTTTTTTTTTTTTTTTAAGATTTATTTATTTATTTATTTGAGAGAGAGGGAGTGAGTGAGACAGAGGGCACAATCCGGGAGGTGGGGGGAGGCAGACAGATAAGCAGACTCCCCGCTGAGCAGGGAGCTCGATGAGAGGCTTGGTCATGATCTGAGCTTAAGGCAGACGCCTAACCGGCTGAGCCACCAGGAGACCCAGGAGGCAGTATTTTCTTACTTGTAATAAACACAAATTAATTTTAAGATTTTAAAAAATTGACATTAAGACACTAGACTAGGTAGGTTTTTATAACATGTAATACTAAATATTTTGAGAAATTCTTGGTTTCACTGGAAGCCATTTCTAATTGCAAACATTTCCTCAGTTGTACTCTGACAGTGGAGATAATTCTCTTTGATCCCAAATAGAAATTATACTAACATATTTAGATAGAAAGATATTCTTGGCTTTATTCCTAAGGTTTTCTTCTACTTACGTGTTTAAACTTTTTTGCTATCTCCTCAAAAGAATCCCAAATATGTCTAAAATTATGTCAAAGGAAGATAACTTTATGTGGGCTAGTGCTTGTTTGAAAACAATATTTACCGTAGTATTCCACAGCCTTTTTGTCTTTTCCTTTTTTTAAGAAACATATATCCAGCTAAAACAATTAAATAAAAAGGTAAGGTATAAGAAAAATAGTTGAAGTCTCAATTTAAGTATATTTTCTTTTATTGACATAGAACATATACTTTAAGTGCTGACTCTTTATGAAAAAGTTTCTCCTTGTAAATATGCATAACTATTGCCCAAAAATGTATACAGTGTTTTTCCCAAAATATTTATACACAAAGTGGTCCACTTAAGACCAGCCCCATTATAACCTACTGAATATATATATATGATGTGCTCTGAATTTATTTTTTTATTTTATTTTTTTATTATTATGTTATGTTAATCACCATACATTACATCATTAGTTTTTGATGTAGTGTTCCATGGTTCATTGTTTGATATAACACCCAGTGCTCCATGCAGAACGTGCCCTCTTTAATACCCATCACCAGGTTAACCCATCCTCCCATCCCCCTCCCCTCTAGAACCCTCAGTTTGTTTTTCAGAGTCCATAGTTTCTCATGGTTCGTCTCCCTCTCTGATTTCCCCCCCTTCAGTCTTCCCCTTCTGCTATCTTCTTCTTCTTCTTCTTTTTTTAACATATAATGTATTATTTGTTTCAGAGGTACAGATCTGAGATTCAACAGTCTTGCACAATTCACAGTGCTCACCACAGCACATACCCTCCCCAGTGTCCATCACCCAGTCACCCCATCCCTCCCACCCCACCCCCTCACTCCAGCAACCCTCAGTTTGTTTCCTGAGATTAAGAATTCCTCATATCAGTGAGGTCATATGATACATGTCTTTCTCTGATTGACTTGATGTGCTCTGAATTTATAAATGGGCTACCCTCTGTATATAAAATATATAGGCATGTATGTTATATGTACAAAGTAAGAAATATAAAAAGGTGAGATGAAAAGAAAAAAAAAAAAGTTCTATCCTGTAAGATCCAGACAGAAATTCAGTGTAATTAGTGAGATCATGTAAAATGTACTCTTAATTTATAAATGGGCTACCCACAGTATATAAAATATATAGGCATGTATATTATACATACAAAGTGAAAAATATAAAAAGGAGAGATGAAAAAAGAAAAGAAAAAGTGCCCTTCCCTAGAAGACCCCGACAGCAATTCAGTGAATCATTGAGATCATGTTAAATGTCTGGAGAACTATAGTTTTGGCAAATACCTTTCTGAAAAATATCCTAAGCTATGAGAGCACTACATTCCAATCTTAAGAATTTAGTAGCCACTCATTTTAGCTGGTTGGTAATCACCCCTTAGTCAAGTGCGTGTAGTGCAGAGAATCAAATCCTAGACCATCAGCATTTAAGTGTGTTTGATGAAAGATTCCGGTGAAGGACCTGAATTCTTCCTCCATCTCAGAGGGAGTTGGGCATGACGGGATGGCAAAGGAGGGGTCAGCTCCCAAGGTGGCTGGTCCAATCTTAACGCTAGATGTTAAAAAACACTCCAAATGTTTCTATTGCATTCTTTCTGCTGCATTTTCTTTATTTCAAGCCACAGGTCTACTTGGAGGGTTATGCAGCAAGTGGCTAATAAATAAAATCAGAGTCTTTGAATAGTGTCATCACATTAAAAGACAATCGCTGGGTTGTCTCATTAGGCAAAGAGCTCACATCTTTGGTATCCATGAGTTGCTACCATGTATGGGATACCTGAGATGTACCTTGCTCCAGTTAACATTACCGTGCTACTCACTACAAAAAAAAAAGGGGGTAGACTACAGAGGATAACCAGGGTCACCACTTTCCGAAGACTGAGTTGTAACCCGACCCATTGACTTCATCACAGCTTTCTTCTATGTATGTAACGAGTTTCACTTTCCTCAGCGTTGATCTCGGGTTCAAACCACTCCACTGTGACCGCTGACAGATCCTCAGATTCAAGACTCCAAACTTCAACTCCTTCTGCAGCCCCTGCCACTGTGGCAGCTCCCAGGGCAGTTATTTTGGGCATCAAGGGCTTCACTACTGGGATATACAGAATGTCTCATTGTAGCTGCAGAAGGATTTTGTTGGCTGTCATTCCTCTGTCTACCTGCAAACGACTAAGAGGAATCCCCCACTCGCGGGTATCCAAAATCTCCCGGGTTTGGAAACAAACAGTTTCTAATGCAGCAAAAACAATATGGCATTTATTGGTGAACTGGGCGAGCCCACAGATGATCCCTCTCACACTAGGCTCCCAGTAAGGTGCGTATAACACTGAAAACGCGGGGACGAAATAGCAGCCATAAGAACCAACTACTTCCTTAGCTATAAGGAAGTTTTTCCATTTCCTCTGAGGTCTTTGTAATTCCAAAGTTGTCTCTTAGCCAGCGAATAACAGCACCCGCTGTAGCTGCAGAGCCTTCCAATGCATAATACACTGGTTTGCTCTGCTGAGCTTGTAAGCCGCTGTGGTCAGAAGGCCACGTTCAGAAAATACATACTTGCCGCCTGTATTACATAATAGGAAACGGCCTACTCCATACATATTTTTGGCTTGTCCATCCTGGAAGCACATTTGTCCCACCAATGCAGCAGACTGGTCCCCCAAACACCCAGATATTGGCACACCTTCTAAGGCCCCAGCTTTCATTAGGCCATAGATCTCAGAAGAACTCCAGACATTTGGAAGAGTTTTCATTGGAATTTCAAAAAATTCTCAAAGCTCTTTATCCCATTCTAGAGAAGGAATGTCGAAAAGCATTGTCCTATTTGCATTTGTTACATCCGTGCAATGGACACCTCCATTGGCCTCTCCTGTCAAACTCCAAATAAGCCATGAATCAATAGTCCCTAAAAGAACTCTATCTTCTTCAACAGCCTTTTGAAATTTTCTCAATTGTCAAGGAGCCAACAAAGTTTCACTGCACTGAAGTAAGTGCTAAGTGGAAGGCCTGTCTTGGACTTGACAAAGTTATTTCCTGGAATTCTTTTAGTAAGATTCTCAATGGTTTGCTGGGTTCTTAGATCAAGCCACACCACAGCATCGTAGAGAGGTTCTCCAGTTAACTTGCCCCAGACTACAGTGGTTTCCCTCTGATTACTGACACCAGTAGCCTTTATGTTGGAAATATCAATATTGAGCTGTCCAAGTTTCTCACATGTTTTCTCTATACACTCATAGACAGACTGCAGAATTTCCTTAGGGTCTTGTTCCACCCATCTTGGGTGGAAACTCTTGGAAACTCTTGTTTTATTTCCACTTGATGATGACTAAGTAGTTCGGCTGTTTTGGAATTGAACACCAAAAAGCATGTTGAGCTGGTGCTCTGGTCCACTGCCCCCACCAATGGTCCCAAAACTTTTCTTCGTGGCTGCCATGAAACCAGCTTGGGGGTCAGCGGCCTATTGCAGCTGGTTTCCCAGGTGACGGTGGCGGGCGCGGGAGGGCAGGCCTCCAGACCTGAAGGCAAGGCGGCCTGCGACTGCAGAACCCCAATAATTTCAAGGTTTATAAGAAGATGAAAAAACAACATGTTTTTTTATAGCTTTTTTCTGCGATGGTATTTTAAGTTCCATGAGTAAAATGAACCACAATTACTAATATTTGACATATCTACCTATATTACCTATTTCATACTTAAAACATCGCATGGCACATATTAATCACCATTTCAAGTTTTCTAAATAAAAAATATGTCATTATATAATAAATGCAGGGACATAATTTCTGAGATCTTTCTTTGCATTGATTAACAGATGTAATTATGCCCATTCACATCAGTGAGCCACAGAACCAGTGGTGGGCTGGCAAATATTTAACCCAGTCTCCAAAGATAAGAAGGCCTTAATTGGTAATATTTGACAAGTTCTGTGGTATAAACACACCAACTATGGATGATTTCAAGCCATTCATGTGATGTCACTGAATGGTATAGTTTGGAGGAAATGAGAATAATCAGTTTTCTTGAACAAGGATGTTCTTGAACTAGTTGTACTATATATACAAGTTGATATGTGATAGTCACCATTGTTTTTATCACAAATCAAAAATCTGAAAAAATAGCAACCTAAAATACCTTTATAATTATGGATTTTCCAAGCATTTGTCCAAAACTGGACTTCACTCCTTTATTACATATTCTGCATTTGCATCTACTCACTGGTTTTTATTCTAGGCTTTTGCCAGCACTGTCTTAGAACTAGATAGGCAAATACAAGGTACATGCACCATCACTGTTCCCCACAATATCTTCGTATGTATCATGTACATAACTATAGTCCTTCCTCCTCAGACTTAAATCCATCATCCTTCTCAATACAGCACTCCAGAAAGCCATTTCCAATTAAATATCATTTGACAAATGGTTACAACTGCTTTACCAATCTCTACTTCTAGTTCTGATCATCTACTCAGTATTAACAATGACGAACACTTACGGAATCCCTTGCAGTGCAGAGCAGGGCTCTAAATACTTTATGCATAATAACTCATTTAATCATCCTAATACCATTAAAAAAGTTGTATTTTTAAATCTATTTGAATCTATTTATACAGATAATAATCAGAGGTTAAGTAAATTTTGCTAGTCTTATAAACGGAGAGCCTGGAATCAAAACCAGACATTTTGACATTCTTACTTCACTTTGAAATCAAGATTTTCATGTCCTTTCTTTTAAAATATTTTTTTCTAGAGGCCTTTAACATCCACATCTGCCTGATTCTCCTGAAGTCCCTGTCTCTACTGGCCTTCATCAAGCACATCTATTAAGATGATTATCACACTGTGTCTCTCATTACTTTGAGCAAAATTGAAAGCTATATCATACTTTTATGTTGTCCAATTCAAGACTATAAGATCATTTGTCTTCATCAGATTTTGAGTCCTAAGCACTGAACTGAATTTTTCATAAGAAAGCAACAGAAAAGCTAGACTGGCTATTGTTTCATTTCATGCTCTATCTACCTAATTGTGTTACTGTTATATTTTTTTAGGCATGATATAAATTAAGTACTACTTTTCTAATCCTTAATTAATGTTATTCTGTATTTCAAAGTGGCATAAGTGCATGCTTTCATTTTTATGTTTTTTGACTTATATTGATTGTGTTTACTTTATTATAATTTAAATATCATTATATCATTATATACCTAACAAGGTGTTTATGTAAAAATACATAACGTATGATTTCTTCCTTTGAAGAAAATGAAAAAAAAATTAAAAAAATTTAAAAGTAGGAAAATCAGAGATCAGTGGTGAATTGAAAAGTGTTCTATAGGTACAGTAGATTTAGATAATATTGAGTAATTTTTAGAGCATCTATTTCAATTCTTCTTTACTATTCATCATTCTGAAATTTAAGAATGTTTTAAGCACACAAGTCACCTAAACCAGATGTTTTTGAGTATAATGTATAATATATAATGTAGTATATGTTAAATTAATATATGAGATATATAATATATTACATATATAAATATATATCTTTCTCTATATATGTCCCTTATCCTACAGCCTCACTCTTGAATTCTTTTTTTTTTTTTAAAGATTTTATTCATTTGAGAGAGAGAGAGACAAAGATAGTGACAGAGAGCATAAGAGAGATGAGCTAGCGAGTACAAGCAGGGAGGAGAGGGAGAAGCAGGCTCCCCGCTGAGCAGGGATCCCAATGTGGGCTCCATCCCAGGACCCTGGGATCATGACCCAAGCCGCAGGCAGACACTTAACCAACTGAGCCACACAGGCGCCCTCGCTCTTGCATTCTTTCCCATCTCTGGGATTTTTTTTCTTGTATGGATATTATTAGAATTAGGTGTGATATTAATAATCCATCTTAGAAAATGATTTTTTTTTTTTTTTTTTTGCAGAGGGCTGCATTTTTTGGTTGTTCCTTTTGAGAAAATGATCAGAGTCCTGATGGAGTTCTAAGGCATCATCTGAAAAAAGCCATATGTCTACCATCCAGATGTGTGCTCTATTACAGGGCTTTCATTCCATCAATCCTCTCGCCCATCAGAAAGATTGGCTCCCAACAGTTCAATATACTGAACACAACATTTTACTAAAAGATACACATAATTAGCTACTAGAAGAAAACTGACTTTTACCCTAGCCAGGGTATGTTAGAGAATACAAATCTATCTTCAAGTCATGATAAATTTTAAAATAACATATATGCTATATCTTAATATAGTTAGAATGCCATTTCTTTTTTATCCTGTTTATGAGGAGAAAAATCATAACATATTGTGTAGGAAAATTTTAAGAAATTTAAGAAATAAAATATCTACTTTATCTTGCTTCATTCTCCAATTATACCTTTTCATTATTATATATGTAATGGAATTTTGGTACAAGTATATTGTGATGGAATTATTTCTGCTTCTGTATTTCTGAAAAGTTATTTATTTTGCCTTCATTTAAATATATATTATACACATATGTATATATACAAACACACACACACACACACACACACACACGCACACACACATTTTTTTTTTTTTTCCGGAAAGAGAATTCTAGGTTCCTAGATATTTTTTTCCCTCTCAATACTTTAAATATGTTCTTTTACTATCTTAAGCTTTATGGTTCTGACAAAGCATCTGCTTCTATTCTGGTTTTTGTGCCTTTATATACAGCGTGTCATTTTTAAATAGCTTTTTCTAATTTTCCTTTTATTATTGGTTTAAAGCAATTTGATTATGATGTGCATAAATTTAATATTCCTAATGTCTCTTTTGCTTAGGGCTTATTAAGCTTTTTGGACTTGCAAGTTTATATTTTTCATTAAGTTTTAAATATTTTCAGATGGTATTTCTTAAAATAATTTTTCTATCCCTTCTCTTTCCTTCTTTCAAGTACTATAATTATACATATATTAGGTCCAGATCCTACTGAAACTGTATCAGTGTTGTTGAGTTTTTACTCCTCTGTGTTATATCTTAAATAATTTCTACTTCCATATTTTAAAGATCATTAATCTTTTTTTCTACTATGTCTAATCTGATTTTTTTAACCACAAGTCAGTGGTTTTAAAAGTTTCAGATGTTTTCTAAAATTTTATAAAATTCTGAATTAAGCTTTTTTGCAAATATCTTTCATATCTCCATTTTATATACTCCAGTTTTCTTGTATCTTCTTGAATACCTAAAACATAATTATAACTAACGTTGATGTTTTACTTATCATCTTAAATATTTATTTTATAATCAAATATTTATGTGTCAGTTTCAATAGTTTTTTTTTCTTTTTTTAAAGTTGTAGTTACCTACTTCTTTGTGTGAGTGGTTAATTTTTTTTTTTTTTACAAGATAACAATTGAAAATTTTATCCTTATGGATAATGGATATTCTCATATTAATTTAAATATTTTTCAGGTTTTTTTTTTTTCTTGGATGCATTTAAGTTACTTGGAAAGAGTTTGATCTTTTGAGATATTTCCATGGGGTATTTAAGACAGGACCAAAACAACATTTATTCTAGGGCTAATTTTATTCACTATTGAGACAATAGCCTTCTCTATAGTCTGATGACCTGTGTTTACAAGTCTTTCCACTTTGATAGAGAGGAACAAGAATTCTTGCTTCTCTATTTGAGCCATAAGGACTGTTCTATCCACTTCTTTCAGATGTTTTTTTTATTCAACCTTGGATGGTTTCTCTGCATACATGTATGTATTTGTCAGCACTCTGAAAACTCAAAAGTACTCTCTAGAGAACTCCATGGTTGTTTCTTTCTCCCTCACCCCACCACTCCCTCATTCTCCTGTATAAGTCTCTTCTTTCTCGTCCTCTGCCGTGCCATGTAAACTCTAACTGCTTTGTCATCTCTAAATCCCAGCTGTGTTTCCTCAAATCAGGAAGATGATCAGGCACTGCCTGATGATTTACTCTCTGCACTGCAAACTGAAAATTCTCCAAGTACTACGAGGACTAAACTAGGGCAATCATAGAATATTTCTCATTTGTTTCCCTCTCAGAAATTACTGTCCTGTGTTACCTGTTGTCCAAACTGTGAAAGCAGTTCTTCTATATATTTCCTTATTTTTTTAAGCTGTTGTATCAAGACTGGCCTGAATTGGAAGTACTTGAATATTTTCTGTATAAGAGCTTCAAATGTATTTTTTAAGTTTTTATTTTAATTCCAGTTAGTTAACATGCAGTGTTATTTTAGTTTCAGTATGCAATATAGTGATTCAACACTTCCATACATCACCCTGTGCTCATCACAAGTTCTCTCCTTCATCCCTATCACCTACTTCACCCATCCCCTCCATCCACCTCCCCTCAGGTAACAGCAGTTTGTTCCCTCTAGTGAAGACTCTGTTTCTTGTTTTGTCTCTCTCTGTCTCTCTTCTTCTTCTCTTTGCTCATTTGTTTTGTTTCTTAAATTCCACATATGAATGAAATCATATAATATTTGTCTTTTTCTGGCTGACTTATTTTGCTTAACATTACACACTACAGCTCTATCCATGTCATTACAAATATCAAGATTTCATTTTTTATGGCTCAATGATATTCTGTTATCTGTATATACCACTTCTTTATCCATTCATCACTCCATGGACACTTGGACTGCTTCCATAATTTTGCTATTATAAATAATGCTGCTATAAGCATAGCAGTGTCTATAACACTTTAAATTAGTATTTTTGTATTCTTTGGGTAAATACCCAGTAGTGCAATTGCTGGGTCATAGGGCAGCTCTATTTTCAACTTTTTGAGGAACCTCCAAACTGTTTTCCAGAGTGACTGCACCATTTTGCATTCCCACCAACAGTGTAAGAGGGTTCCCCTTTCTCTGCATCTTCGCCAACACCTGTTGTTTCCTGTGTTGTTGCTTTCAGTCATGCTATCAGGTGTGAGGTGATATCTCATTGTAGTTTTGATTTGAATTTCCCTGAGGATAAGTGATGACGAGCATCTTTTTATGTTTCTATTGGCTATCTGGATGTCTTCTTTGGAGAAATGTCTGTTCATGTCTTCTGCCTCCCTTTATCAGCTTTTTGGGTGTTAAGTTGTATAAGTTCTTTATATATTTTGGATGCTATCCCTTTATTGGATATTTCATTTGCAAATATCTTCTCCCATTCCATAGGCAGTCTTTCAGTTTCAATGACTGTTTCCTTTCCTGTGCAGAAGCCTTTTATTTTGATGTAATCCCAATGGTTTAATTTTGCCTTTTGTTTCCCTTGCCTCGGGGGACCTTTCTAGAAAATAGTTGCTATTGCTTATGTCAGAGAAAGTACTGTCTGTGCTCTCTTTTAGGATTTTTATGGTTCCAAGTCTCAGATTTAGGTCTTCAATACATTTTGAATTTATTTTTGTGTATGGTGTAATAAAGTGGTCCAATTTCATTCTTTTGCATGGGCTTGCATATAGTTGTAGCTTCATTTCTGGATTTTCTACTATTTTCTATTAATCTGTGTGTCTATTTTTGTGCCAGGACCATACCGTTTTGATTACTACAGCTTTGTAATATAACTTGAAGTCCAGAATTATTATGCCTCCTTGCTTTTCTTTTCTTTTTCAAGAGTGCTTTTGTTATTCATGGTCTTTTGTGGTTATATGAAAATTTTAGGACTGTTTGTTCTAATTCTGTGAAAAGTGTGGCTGGTATTTTGATAGGGATTGCTTTAAATGTGTAGATTGCTTTGAGTGGTATATACAGTTTAACAATATTTTTTCTTCCAGTCCATGAACATGGAATGTCTTTCCATTCCTTTGTGTCATCTTTAATTTCTTTCATAAGTGTTTTATAGTTTTCAGAGTACAGGTCATTCACCTCTTTGGTTAGGTTTAGTCCTAGCATCTTATTATTTTTGGTACAATTGTAAATGGGATAGTTTTCTTAATGTATCTTTCTGCTGACTGAGTTTTGATTATAGAAATGAAACAGGTATCTGTACATTGATTTTATATCCTGCAACATTACTGAATTAATTTATCAGTTCTAGTAGTTTTTGGTGGAGTTTTTCGGATTTTCTGTATAGAGTAGCATACCATCTGTGAATAGTGAAAGTTTTATTTACTTCTTACTTACCAATTTAGATGCCTTTTATTTCTTTTGTTGTCTAATTCCTGTGGCTAGGAGTTGCAGTACTATGTTGATTAAAAGTGGTGAGAGGGGCCATCCTTGTCTTGTTTCTGACCTAAGGGGAAAAGCTCTTTGTTTTTTTTTGTTGTTGTTGTTTTTTCTTAATTTATTTATTTATTTGTCAGGGAGATAGAGAGAGAGGATGAACAGGGGGAGCAGCAGGCAGAGGGAGAAGCAGGCTCTCCGCTGAGCAAGGACCCTGGATTCAATCCCAGGACCCTGGGATCATGACCTGAGCCGAAGGCAGACACTTAACTGACTGAGCCACCCAGGCATCCCAGAAAAGCTCTCAGCTTTTCTGCAATAAGGTTGTTACTTGTGAGTTTTCCATATGTAGCCTTTCTTATGTTGAGGTATGTTCCCACTGAACTTACTTTGCTGAAGGTTTTTATCATGAATGCATGTTGTACTTTGTCAAATGCTTTTTCTGCATCTATTGAAATGGGTCTTATCTTTTCTCCTGTTGATGTGATGTTTTAGGGTGATTGATTTGTGAATTTTGAATCACCCTTGTTTTGGGGGACTAAATCCCACTCGATCATGGTGAATGATTTTTTTTTTTTCATGTATTGTTGGATACATTGTTAGTGTTTTGTTGAAGATTTTTACATCTGTGTTCATCAGAGATATTGGCCTATAGTTCTTTTCTAGTAGTGTCATTATCTGGTTTTGGTATCAGAGTAATGCTGGCTTCATAGGATGAATTTAGAGTTGTCTACTTTTTGGAACAGTTTGAGAAGAATAGTTATTAGCTCTTCTTTAAATGTTTGGTAGAATTTGCTTGTGAAGCCATCTGGCCCTGGATTTTTGTTTGTTGGGATTTTTTTATTACTAGTTCAATTACTTTGCTGGTAACTGGTCTGTTCAAATTTTCTATTTCTTCCTGTTTCAGTTTTGGTGGGTTATATTTCATAGGAATTTACCCTCTTATTCTAGGTTGTCCAATTTTTTATCCATATAGTTTTTCATAATATTATTTTATGATTGTTTGTATTTCTGTGGTGTCATTTGTTATTTCTTCTCTCTCATTTACAATTATATTTATTTTTGTCCTTTCTCTTTTTTTCTTCTTAAGTCTGACTAGCGGTTTATCAGTTATACAGATTTTTTCAAAGAACCAACTCCTGGTTTTATTGATCTGTTGTATTGTTTTTTTTATTTTCTTAATCATTTATTTCTGCATTAATCTTTATTATTTTCTTCCTTCTGCTGTTTTTAGGTTTGTTTGTTCGTTTGTTTGTTTTTCTTCTAGCTGCCTTAAGTGTAAGGTTAGGTTGTTTATTTGAGATTTTTCTTGCTTCTTGAAGTAGGCATGTATTGCTATAAACTTCCCTCTTAGGACCACTTTTGCTGTATCCCAAAGCTTTTGAAACATTGTTTTCATTTTCATTTGTTTCCATGTACTTTTTTTTTAATTGCTTCTTTTATTTCCTGGTTGACCCATTCATTATTTAGTAACATGGTATTTAAACTCCATCTATTTATAGTCTTTCCAGATTTTTTCTTGTGGTCAACTCAACTTCTAGTTTCATAGCACTGTAGTCAGAAAATATGCATGTTATGACCTCAGTCATTTTTAATTTGTTGTGATTTGTTTTGTGGGCTAATATATGATCTATTTTGAGAATGTTCCATGTGCACTTGAAAAGAATGTGCATTCTGCTGCTTTAGGATGGAATGTTCTGACTATATGTGTTAAATCCATCTGGTCCAGTATGTCATTCAAAGGCATTGTTTCCTTGTTGATTTTCTGTTTAGACGATCTGTGCATTGATGTAAGTGGGATGTTGGAAGTTCCCTACTATTTATTGTATTATTATTGATTAGTTATTTTATGTTTGTTATTAACTGTTCTATGTATTTGGGTGCTCCCATGTTGGGTGCATAAATATTTAGAATTATTATATCTTCTTGTTGGAATGTCCTCTTTATTATTCTATAGTGTCCTTCTTTGTCTCTTGTGACAGTATTTGTTTTAAAGTCTATATTTTCTAATATAAATATTTCTACTCCAACTTTCTTTTTTTTTTTTTTTTTAAAGATTTTATTTATTTATTTGAGAGAGAGCACATGAGACAGGGGAGGGTCAGAGGGAGAAGCAGACTCCCTGCTGAGTAGGGAGCCTGATGTGGGACTCGATCCAGGGACTCTAGGATCATGACCTGAGCCGAAGGCAGTCGCTTAACCAACTGAGCCACCCAGGCGCCCTACTCCAACTTTCTTTTGACATCCAATTACATGATTAATGTTCCCCAATCCCCTCACTTTCATTCCACAAGTGTCCTTAGGTCTAAAATAAATCTCTTGTAGGCAGCATATAGATGGGTCTTGATTTTTTATCCATTTCGTCACCCTGTCTTTTGATTGGAGCATTTAGTCCATTACATTCAAAGTAATTATTGATAGATATGTATTTGTTGCCATTTTATTACCTGGTTTGTCATTGTTTCTTACGATTTTACCTGATTCTTTCTTGTCTTTCTCTCTTTCATGGTTGCTCATTTAGTTAGTGATATATTTGCATTTCCTTCTCTTTATTCTTCACATATTTATGAGTGGTCTTTGATTTGTGGTTACCATTTGGTTTGTATAAAACATCTTCTGCATATAACAGCCTATATTAAGTTGATGGTCATTTAAATTTGAACCCATTCTTTTCTCCCCTTCTCATGTTTTAGGTATATGTGTCATATTTTACATCTTTTTATTTTGTGAGTTCTTTGACTGATATTTTATGAAAATATTCATTTTTACTGCTTTTGTGTTTCTTATTTTCATACTGTCACTATTGGCCTTTCCTTTCCACTCAATAAGTCCCCTTTAATATTTCCTGCAGGGTTGGTTTAGTGGTCATGAACTCTTTTGGGTTTTGTTTCTCTCTCTCTTATCTTTCTGTTCTGAATGATAACTTGTTGGATAGAGTTCTTGGCTGCAGATTTTTCACTTTCAGCATTTGAATATATCATGCCACTTTCTTCTGACTTAGAAAATTTTTGCTGAAAAATCCCCTGATAGCCTTATGGGGTTTCCTGTGCATGTTACTGTCTTCTTTGTGTTACTGCTATTTATTTATTTATTTATTTATTTATTTATTTATTTATTTATTTATTTATTTTCGTTCTTGCTATATTTTGTCATTTTAATAATAAGTCTTGGTGTGGATCTGCTTTTGTTGATTTTGTTGGGGTTTCTCTGTGCCTCCTGGATCTGGATATCTGTTTCCTTCCCCAAATTAAGGAAGTTTTCAGCTATTATCTCTTTAAATAAATTTTCTGTCCCCTTTTCTCTCTCTCTACTTCTCCTGAGACTTCAGTAGTGGAAATGTTATTACATTTGATGGAGTCCATGAGCACCCTCTCTGTTCTTATTTTGCATAATTCTTTTTTTCTCTCTTTTGTTCAGCTTGATTACTTTCCATTACTCTATCTTCTAGGTCATTATTTCATTCTTCTGCTTCTTCAAGCTTGCTGTTCATTTCATCAAGCATATTTCTCATTTTATTTACTGAGCCCTTTATCTCTGCTATTTTATTCGTTATCTCTGTGTTAAGGGTCTCCTTCATGCCTTCCACTTTTTTCTCAAGTCCAGTGCATATCTTTGTGATCATTACTTTAAATTCTCTATCAAGCATGTTACTTATATCTCTTTTGCTTAGATCCCTGGCCAAGCTCTTGTCCCGTTCTTTCATTTGGGACAATTTCTGCTGTCTTCTCATTTTGTCTAAGTCTCTGTGCCAGTTTCTCTGTGTTAGGAAAGTCAGCTATGTCTCCTGTTCTTTGGGGTAATGATCTTATGAAGAAGAGGTCCTGTAGTGCCCTGCAGCATAGTGCCGGCTACTCCCCAGGGCCTCTGTGGTTGTGTCCTGGGCACTTTGTCTTTCAGGACAGTCATCTCTAGAAGCTCTCTTTGCCTCTTGTGGGCAGTGTTTGGTCCCTGGCCTGAACAGGTGCATTTTAACTAGATGTGCTGTGCTGTGCTTTTGAAATGAGACCTGTCTCCACCACCACAGGAAAAGAGGCCCTGCAAACCTTTTGGGTTAGGAGATATGGTGTGGGCACAAGTTTGGGCCTGTCTTCTGAGAGAGGGGGCCCACAGTGCTGGGACTGAGGCAAGCATAACTGGGAAGGGTGGTTTCACCCAAGGGTGGGGAGCAGAGCTTGGTGTAAGCAAGTTAGGTAGTGAGTGTTGTTGCTCTGCTGGCTCCTACAGGTGACTCTGTCTTTATGCTGAGAAGCAGGGGAGAGAGATGGCACCTTTTAGTTCCTTTGTTCCCAGAGGGATCTCTCCATGAATGCTACCTGTCTGCAACAAGCTCAGAGATGAACAAATAACCTCCCACTGTGTGCCCCCTGAATTTTTCAGATCACTGTTTCCATGCTGTATGTCCACAGGCTGTTTGCCCTCTCTACTCTCCAAGAGCAGGCCAAATGCCTCCAGGCTCTCCCTGAGCCAAGCCCATTGACCTTTGAAACTCCAGGTTTTCAGCCCTGCTGGTTGCCAGAACTCAAGATATATGGCCGCTCTGCTTTCCAAGCCAATTTCTATGGGGATTCATCTTCCCTGTGTGGGCTCCCCTGTGTGCTAGTCTGTCTCTTACCTTCTCCAGGACCACAGCTCCCTCCCCATTGTGGGGACCATGATCCATTTCTCTCCCAAACATGTCTCCACACTTCCTACATTCTTCGATGTGGCTTCTTCTCTTCCTTTAGCTGTGGAGTTTTTCTGCCTGTCTTTTGGTCAATTTCTGGGGTATTTAGGATGATTTAATAGTTATCTAGTTGGATTTGTGGGGATCATGCAAACCTAGGATCCTCCTACTCTCAAAAAAAAAAAAAAAATCCTCCTATTATCTTCCAAAAAAAACCTGTTTTGTTTTGTACATTCAAAGTTAATTAATCAGTGTATGTGTGTATGAAAAAGAAACTATTATATATATATGTATAAATATATTTATATGTATATATAAGTATATATTTATCTGAGTTAAAACACAAACACTGCTCTCAGATTGTTCATAGTCTAAAAGCAAAGACAGACAAATAAATAAATACATTAAAAGATCCATCAAAGCGTACAACTTCTGCAAGGGACCAATAAGAGCCAAGAAATGGATTTGACATTTCATTGGTAAGAATAACAGTTCTGGCAGCTCTAACAGTAACAACAACAACAACAAAAGAAACAGAGGTTTTTCCCAATAAAATTTTATTTCTCATTCCAGTCACAATCTTATATATATCAGATGAATACTTTTGGATGTCTCTCTTCAGTTAATGGAAGGCCTAAAATTTCTCTATCATGGCACACCACCTCTCAGAATTCTTCATTTCCAGCAGCATGAGTGTGAGAAAGAGGATTAGCCAACATCTCTTGGGAAATGATAACAGCCAAAACTCAAATTAGTATATGTCACATTTAGTTACATCAGTTAACTAAATGCCTTTGCCTGACCTGGACCTGACTGCATAGGTGGCCTGGGAAATAACTTTGTGTGTACTCAGGAAAAGTACACAGGATTGGGAGTATTAACTGATGTTTGCCACAAGCCTATGTGAATGACTAAAAAAATTCCACTTTATTAGAATGGGTATAGATAAGGAAAGAAGCAATTTGTAAATAAAATGATTCAGTGCTCTGACATCCCAACAGAAGCCTTCAGAATATATGGAATAAACAATGTGGTACTCTTTTAGTTTATTGGAAAAGCAATGGTAATTATGAAAGATAAATTTGGAAAAATTCCTGTTAGAGAAATATGTGAGGTCATCAAGGAGAATATGAGTTAAGTGAGCAGAATTTTGCAAGTTTTTGCTTTCTGTGGTGGTACAAAGCGATTAAGTCATTAATCCAAATATTTCACAAATGGAAAGTATGAAAGATGAGAATCAAAGTCAGTTTCAAAAGGAAGAGACATAGAGCTTGGTGATTAAAAAAATGTAGGATAGGGGCGCCTGGGTGGCTCAGGCATTAAGCGTCTGCCTTTGGCTCAGGTCGTGATCTCAGGGTCCTGGGATCGAGCCCTGCATCGGGCTCCCTGCTCAGTGGGAAGCCTGCTTCTCCCTCTCCCAATCCCCCTGCTTGTGTTCCCTCTCTCGCTGTGTCTCTCTCTGTCAAATAAATAAATAAAATCTTTAAAAAAAAAATAAAAATAAAAATAAAAAAATAAAAAAATGTAGGATAAATAGAAGGGAGAATTTCAAAATAGTCCCAAAGTCAACTTAAGCAAAATCCTTAGGAAGAACAGTGACCATGTACATATATATAGTACTCCCTGGGCAAACTTAAAAAATTGGAGGATTAAACCAAATTTTATTGGTAATAAAAGTAAGGATGTTATACATTTTGCCTCAAAAGCATATGAATAGAAGATCAAGGGAACAAAAGGAGAAAAGAGTGTCATAGGTGAAATGAGTTTGCTCTTCCAGAGTAGAAAAGAATTCCTTAGATCATTTAAGGATTCTGTATCAGTGGTTTATAATATCTTTCCAGTGTACTGTTGCCACGTATTGAAAAGTGTCGAACTATAAAATCATTTAAACAGCACAAAATTAGGAGTTAAAATCCTGTATGTGACTAACTAGTCACAGGAGTATTTAAAGAGAAGTGGAAATGTCAAGAACATAAATTAGCTTTCACTTCAGTGGAAGTCTTGACAAATGCAAGAACATAACTTTTGAACATGGGAGGAAAATTCCCTTTAGCAAACATTAATGGCTTATCAATGTCCTGTCCTTAAACATGAGAGTGGTTTATCTGAATACAAAATATATTAGTATTAACTGAAATATCTTCCTGCTATTTACAACTATCAACCAACACACAACACATTTGCACAGATGTGCAAAAAAAAGTATATGTAGATAATCATGTGAATCTATGCTTGACAATATTTGTTTTTTATTAGAAGTTCCTGTGATCTACTTGTAAATAATAGCTGCCATTTTATTGAACATGACTTTATGCATACTTACTATATATATTATACATATAGTATTTCCTTTCATTTAATCAACACAACTACACTATTTTACCACTGAGTTGATTGACATTTTGATGAAGATTAGGAAAAGTGTTTTGCTATTGAAATAGTAAGCATTAACTTTTGAACATGAATTCAAACAACTTTCACAGGCTATGTGAAAGGAGACGGGAAATTGAAAAGCCTATTGTTTGCAATCAGGAGAGTTTTTCTAATAGAACTTAACTGAGAATATATTATTTCTCTTAAAACAAATTAAATAAATCTTCCCTGTAGTTGAAAAAGAAATAAAGAGAATAACATAGACCCAAGGATTTTAATAGAGAAAAAGATATGATAGGGGAATGAGGTTAGTATTGTTCTTGAAGGCTTACTTTTCATGTATATTACTATTGCAGAGTACAAACAAGGTGGCAAGCAAAAATATTAGAAAGACATCAGTGAGGTCTGTGGTCCTATGGTCACTTGGCTAGTTTTAAGAATTATCAATGAGCCAGGTGGTTTTAGAGCTGACATGAGATACTCATAACCAGGGAGGAAAAGAGCTTTGAAAAAATGATTGTAGAAGGGAATATAAAAAAATTCAAGATAGTGAAATGTATTGCTTATTGTATCATTGAGCAAATTAATCCTCATGTATATTAATAGACTGTACAAAGTATAATGTGTCTGAGATAAAAATTTTACAAATTTCCTGAATTAGTAGAGATAAATGTGTAGGATATAAAGAGATAGGAAAAGCATAACAGAAAACATATACTGGTAGCAACAGGAAAAACAGTTATAAGTTTGCATACTGACATTTATATTTCCTTAAGACCTTTTTTAATGTAATTTTCATGGGGAAATATTCATACAGAAAAAAAATAGCTATCTGGGTAAGAATAAATGGGGGGTTGAAAATAAATGATTTCAATCCAAATGTTAGAAGTATGATCAAGACCAAGGCTGAAATTAATTTAATTACCATAAGACACTCAAACATCAGGCCTTGTTATTATAATAATATTATAGGGTATATTGGAGATATCAAATAAAAATAAAGTTATCTAAATTATGTCAATACTGTGGAACATTTATTACAGAGAAAAACAGATTAAGGTACTAAATATGCATTTCTGATTACTTTAACATCCTTAACTTATGTACAAAGTAAATATTTCCAGGTCTTCAGAAAACAGTGTCCAATGGAAATGTAAGGTATGTTAATATTGTAAAAGTTTAAAGTTTGAAATAACAGGAAATTATTGGGAAAATATATTTCAAACATCATTTCATGAAAGGAAATTCTCCCTTTTAACCAGGAAAGACATAAGGATAATTTTAAAGCAGAAAAATAAATTATTTTAACAATTACTCATTCACTAGTGTTTCTTTTTACTGTCTCTGAGAGCACATAGTTTGTAAGACTTATCAAGATGGAAGGAGATACAGCATATCCGTGAAACCAAAAATCTCACTGTAGTACTTTTTGTGACACCTAGTAGCTTTAGAAACAGTCAGGTTAAAAATAAATTTCAGTCATTTGAGTAAAATGTGGTTAAATATGTTCCAAACACTGATCTGAGTATGGGAACAATTTTTCTCGCTCCAGACAGATTGTCTGTCAGATGAATGACTTATAATATAGGCCCCTTAATTTTTCAGTTTATGCTTGGTGTTAGTTATTTCTACTTAACCTTTATAGTGAAAAGTTGCTTAGTTTAATTTTATCCTATTATACTACATGACTTTGGAAGCACTAAACAACAGTTCTCTAACTTACTTTATTTTTTTTTCTAATAAACTTTGCAAAAGTCTTTGACATTTTAGGCCTTCTGACAGGTCTAAACTCATGGTGGAAATATTATAAATGATGGCCAGTTTAAAATTGAAGAAATGTCAAGTGTTCTTTATATTAGAAATTGTTCAATGAGATTTTCTAACCTGTTCAGAAGTGAAAGTAAAGAAAATAAGATTTGTACATTCTGCCCTTTCTAGCACAGAAATAGGTGTTCCTGTAAAAAGATAACAGCAGGGAATCTTTCCTGTTGAGTATTATCAGTCAGAAAGTGAGATGATGGGTAGTACTATGTGGTGTACAGGATGATGAAATGCATCAGGGTTTAAGGGCAGTGTTAGGAAAAATATGAAATGGGAGTTGATCAATCATATGAAAGTCGAAATGCTTCAGGCTGATTTCCAGTAGTCTTCTTGTCTAAGTATAGACCAAATAAAGAAATTGTGTTATTTCACTGAGAAGAAAAACATACTTTTGGTTTTTATTGGCCTTGTTTTTCAAAAGATAGAGCAATTGATACTTATAAGAGTAAGCTATTGGCTTAAAAATGAAATTATCACTGATGATACACAATTTTTCCCATGATTGAATAACTAAATCTCACGGTTCAAAATATCCTGGATAATTTAAGAAATACTTGACAATCAGAAGAAAACTGATTGGTGACATTGGTGGTTTATATAATATGGCAGAGAATGCTTTCTTCTACAGTATTCAGTGTTTCATTTTTTTTTTCCCACAATGATAAGAGCATTTAACCTGAATGTACTCTGTGAGAGCAAAGGCTATATTTACCAACTTGCATCACATTTATTTGGGATTACATGACTATGTTTCTGGCCAATGGAACATTCTCAGAAACATGAAATATAAGTTCATTGGAAACTTACTTTTGTAAGTAAGTTTTGTAAGTAACTTACTTTTGTAAGTAAGTTCCATGAACTTAATAAGTTCATTGGAAACATTTGCAACATGCTTTTTGCTCACTTTTTCACCGTTTCTTACATCTTACTGCTTGAATCATGGGTGTATAATACAAGGTAATCTTAATGGGTGGTGAGAACCAGGATTAACTTATTCCTAAAAAGCTGAATGAAGTTTGGATTTTTGAGGACTCTATGGAGTCCAGTCTCCATCCTTACTCTGATCACTTAACTATATAATGTGTTTATGAAAGAGAGAAAAAGTATTTATATCTTGTTTCAAACACCTTTCTTTTCATCATTTGAATTAAATATTATTCTAACTGAATCAGAATTGAGTACCTGGAAATGGTGATTTTTTTTTTTTTTTTTTTTGGCTTATAACTAAGTCCCACAAATAAAGGAAAACTCAGGCTAGAACCAATTCATCTGAAAACAGAAGTGAAAGGGAGTATAATTCTGCCAAGGAAGAATCTGTCTGTCTACTGCCTGAAATCTAAGCTGCTGGAGGGTACAGGTACTTTGGAATCTTAGAGAATTTAAAAGGTTCATTGTACCTGGGTAGCAAATTGAAGCACACACAAAAACAATGACAAAGAAGAGGAATCCTTAGCCAGACATGACTATTGCCCCGATTTTTTTTCAAGAAGTTTTCACTGATATCTCTCTCAAACAGGGAGACATGAGTGCAGTAGCAAAGATATGTTTAAAGCTGCTACCTTATCGCCTGATGTCAAAAGGAAAACAATAAGAAATGTAAAGCTTAAAACTAGGTCTAAGCAAGATCTTTGACTGTGGTTACCTGCAAATATCTACTAAGGTACGGGGAGGGGGTGGGATAATGTTGCCAAAGATACCATAGTCCTGATCAAAGTAAGTTTGGATTTAAACCTCTAATGCAACCCCTGCAGCCTCAATTTACACCAGCAGAAAGGAACCAGTTAAAGTTATTGTGATGGCAAAAGTTAATACTCACTTTTGCCTGTAGAGGTCAAAGATGTGGAGAGACTACCTAGAAATGAGAGCCCCAAATTATGGCAGAAAATGAAAATTATTTTTCCTCACAGAATAGGACCAGAGCTTCTGGATGGGCTCAACAGAATAAAATGTATTACTACAAAAATAGATATTTCTATTTGTGCCCAGAAAGATGTAATCATTTTTGCAGACAATGAATGCCAGTTACTTATCCTCTTTCCAGGTGGAGGTTTTGATTGCAGTTATCCTATTCTCATGCTACCATCACCCATCACATACTGGGTGGGATCGGTGAAATATAAAGCAAATTTCTTGCCCTTTAGAGGTCTCTGGACCATGAGAAACTACATTCACATTAATAGAAAGATATCTCTGGTACCCCAAGACTCTAAGCATTTAGCTAGGGGCAGAAACTAGGAGAGATTTTATTGGTATTTCTTTCCTCTTAAAGTACTGAGTATATTCTATGGTGTGCAAACATGCTGCACACAAATATTGGCATAGCCTAAAATGAGGATTCTGTAAAAAAAAAAAAAAAATTGTACTGTTATACCTGTTTCTTATGTCTTCCATATTAAAGAAAATTAATCTTTTTACAGAACAGAAGTTTATCCATTTACCTGTGACTGTGGCCATGTGACTATCTTGAATAAGTGCCAGGTTTTATATTAAGCAAAGATATCTATGTGACAGTAATGTAGTTTTTTGGTTTTGTTTTTTCCTTTTTTTAGGCTTAAAGATCAACTGATGCTTGGCTTTTAAAATTCCTCTTATTTTTTCTTCTTGATTCTTATAATATAATCATAACGGTACGGGCTTTATTTTGGACCATTAGGGTTAAGGGATAGTCTACAGATAGTGGAAAGCCACCCACCAAGAATGTCCACGTCATTGCAAATGGCAAGATTTCATTGCTTTTGATGGCTGCATAATATTCCATTGTATATATATACCACCTTTCTGTCAATGGACATCTTGGCTCTTTCTATAGTTTGGCTATTGTGGACATTGCTGCTATAAACATCAGGGTGCACATACCCCTTCCGATTACTACATTTGTATCTTTGGGCTAAATACCCAGTAGTGCAATTGCTGGGTCGTAGGGCAGCTCTATTTTCAACTTTTTGAGGAACCTCCATACTGTTTTCCAGAGTGGCTGCACCAGCTTGCATTCCCACCAACAGTGTAAGAGGGTTCCCCTTTCTCTGCATCCCCGCCAACATCTGTCATTTGCTGACTTGTTAATTTTAGCCATTCTGACTGGTGTGAGGTGATACTTCATTGAGGTTTTGATTTGGATTTCCCTGATGACGAGTGATGTTGAGCACTTTTTCATGTGTCTAAGGGGAGGAACACGGCAGGGATGTCCACTATCACCACTGCTATTCAACATAGTATTAGAAGTCTTAGCCACAGCAATCAGACAACAAAAAGAAATAAAAGGCATCTGAATCAGCAAAGAAGAAGTCAAACTCTCACTTTTTGCAGGTGATATGATACTTTATGTGGAAAACCCGAAAGACCCCACCCCAAAACTGCTAGAACTCACACAGGAACTCACTAAAGTGGCAGGATATAAAATCAATGCACAGAAATCAGTGGCATTCCTATACACCACCACCAAGACAGAAGAAAGAGAAATTAAGGAGTTGATCCCATTTACAATTGCACCAAAACCATAGGAATAAATCTAACCAAAGAGGCAAAGAATCTGTACTCAGAAAACTATAAAATACTTATGAAAGAAATTGAGGAAGACACAAAGAAATGGAAAAACGTTCCATGCTCATGGACTGGAAGAACAAAAATTGTGAAGATGTCAATGCAATCTACCTAGAGCAATCTACACATTTAATGCAATCCCCATCAAAATACCATCCACTTTTTTCAAAGAAATGGAACAAATAATCCTAAAATTTGTGTGGAACCAGAAAAGACCCTGAATAGCCAGAAGAATGTTGAAAAAGAAAAGCAAAGCTGGTGGCATCACAATTCCGGACTTCCAGCTCTATTACAAAGCTGTCATCATCAAGACAGTATGGTTGGGGCGCCTGGGTGGCTCAGTTGGTTAAGCCACTGCCTTCAGCTCAGGTCATGATCCTGGAGTCCTGGGATTGAGTCCCGCATCGGGCTCCCTGCTCAGCGGGGAGCCTGCTTCGCCCTCTGACCCTCCCCCCTCTCATGCTCTCTCTCTCTCTATCTCATTCTCTCTCTCAAATAAATAAATAAAATCTTAAAAAAAAAAAAAAAGACAGTATGGTACTGGCACAAAAACAGACACATAGATCAATGGAAGAGAATAGAGAGCCCAGAAATGGACCCTCAACTCTATGGTCAACTAATCTTTGACAAAGCAGAAAAGAATGTCCAACGGAAAAAAGACAGTCTCTTCAACAAATGGTGTTGGGAAAATTGGACAGCCACATGCAGAAGAATGAAACTGGACCATTTCCTTACACCACACACAAAAATAGACTTCAAATGGTTGAAAGACCTCAATGTGAGATAGGAGTCCATCAAAATCCTAGAGGAGAACACCGGCAGCAACCTCTTCGACCTCATCCACAGCAACTTCTTCCTAGAAACATCGCCAAAGGCAAGGGAAGCAAGGGCAAAAATGAACTATTGGGACCTCATCAAGATAAAAAGCTTTTGCACAGTGAAAGAAACAGTCAACAAAACCAAAAGACAACCGACAGAATGGGAGAAGATATTTGCAAATGACGTATCAGATAAAGGGCTAGTATCCAAAATCTATAAAGAACTTTTCAAACTCAACACCTAAAGAACAAATGATCCAATCAAGAAACGGGCAGAAGACATGAACAGACATTTTTCCAAAGAAGACATCCAAATGGTCAACAGAGAAAGAGAATCTTAACCAGACTCCTCGCCCATCACAGAACCTGATGTGGGGCTTGATCTCATGACCCTGATCATGACCTGAGTTGAAATCAAGAGTCAGATACTGGGGGCGCCTGGGTGGCTCAGTCGGTTAAGCAACTGCTTTCGGCTCAGGTCATGATCCCAGGGTCCTGGGATCGAGTCCCACATCGGGCTCCCTGCTCTGCGGGGAGCCTGCTTCTCCGTCTCCCACTCTCCCTGTGTTCCATCTCTTGCTGTGTCTCTCTCTGTCAAATAAATAAATAAAATCTTTAAAAAAAAAAAAAAGAGTCAGACACTGAGCGCCTGGGTGGCTCAGTTGGTTAAGCGACTGCCTTCGGCTCAGATCATGATCCTGGAGTCCTGGGATGGAGTCCCGCATCAGGCTACCTGCTCAGCAGGGAGTCTACTTCTCCTTCTGACCCTCCCCGCTCTCATGTACTCTCTCTCATTCTCTCTCTTTCAAATAATTAAATAAAATCTTAAAAAAAAAAAAAAAGTCAGACATTTAACCAAAAGAACCACCCAGGCACTGCAGTATTTATATAATTCTAAAGTAATATAAATATATTATCAGCACCATAGTTCTTGAATCTCTAATTTAATCCAATTAATTTTAATTCTTTCAAAACATAACATGCTAGATGTCAAAAATACAAATATAGTTAAATGTGGATTATTTATTAAAAGACATATAATGTAGTAAGAAATATTAATATGAGTAAAAAATTTCAACCTAATAAGTGCAGAGATAGAGGGACACTTATTCTGGAATAGAGATAGAAGGTCCATCTCTTGCCCTCCACATTAAACTGATGACCAAGTCCAGGTAACTCTGCCACCTTAAATTTTCAATTATCTGTCCCTTCCTCACCTTGCTCACCAGTAATGCCTTAGATTCAGCCTTCATCACCAGGAACTCACGTGTTTCTGAGCAGCTGTCTCCTAGCTTCTCATTCTCCACAATGTTTCCTTTAATCTGTTATAAACTTGACAAATAATTCATTATTTTATTTTTTTTTTTTTTTAATTTTTTTATTGTTATGTTAATCCCCATACATTACATCATTAGTTTTAGATATAGTGTTCCATGATTCATTGTTTGTGCATAACACCCAGTGCTCCATGCAGAACGTGCCCTCCTCAATACCCATCACCAGGCTAACCCATCCTCCCAACCCCCTCCCCTCTAGAACCCTCAGTTTGTTTTTCAGAGTCCATTGTCTCTCATGGTTCTTCTCCCCCTCCGATTTCCCCCCCTTCATTCTTCCCCTCCTGCTACATTCTTCTTCTTCTTTTTTTCTTTCTTAACATATATTGCATTATTTGTTTCAGAGGTACAGATCTGAGATTCAACAGTCTTGCACAATTCACAGCGCTTACCAGAACACATACCCTCCCCAGTGTCCATCACCCAGTCACCCCATCCCTCCCACCCCACCCCCCACTCCAGCAACCCTCAGTTTGTTTCCTGAGATTAAGAATTCCTCATATCAGTGAGGTCATATGATACATGTCTTTCTCTGTTTGACTTATTTCGCTCAGCATAATACCCTCCAGTTCCATCCACGTCGTTGCAAATGGCAAGATCTTATTCCTTTTGATGGCTGCATAATATTCCATTGTATATATATACCACATCTTCTTTATCCATTCATCTGTCGATGGACATCTTGGCTCTTTCCACAGTTTGGCTATTGTGGACATTGCTGCTATAAACATCGGGGTGCACGTAGCCTTTCGGGTCCCTACTTTTGTATCTTTGGGGTAAATACCCAGGAGTGCAATTGCTGGATCATATGGTAGCTCTATTTTCAACTTTTTGAGGAACCTCCATACTGTTTTCCAGAGTGGCTGCACCAGCTTGCATTCCCACCAACAGTGTAGGAGGGTTCCCCTTTCTCCGCATCCTCGCCAACATCTGTCATTTCCTGACTTGTTAATTTTAGCCATTCTGACTGGTGTGAGGTGGTATCTCATTGAGGTTTTGATTTGGATTTCCCTGATGCCGAGCGATATTGAACACTTTTTCATGTGTCTGTTGGCCATTTGGATGTCTTCTTTGGAAAAATGTCTGTTCATGTCTTCTGCCCATTTCTTGATTGGATTCTTTGTTCTTTTGGTGTTGAGTTTGATGAGTTCTTTATAGATTTTGGATACTAGCCCTTTATCTGATATGTCATTTGCAAATATCTTCTCCCATTCTGTCAGTTGTCTTTTGGTTTTGTTGACTGTTTCCTTTGCTTTGCAAAAGCTTTTGATCTTGATGAAGTCCCAATAGTTCATTTTTGCCCTTGCTTCCCTTGCCTTTGGCGATGTTTCTAGGAAGAAGTTGCTGCGGCTGAGGTCGAAGAGGTTGCTGCCTGTGTTCTCCTTTAGGATGTTGATGGACTCCTGTCTCACATTGAGGTCTTTCAACCATTTGGAGTCTATTTTTGTGTGTGGTGTAAGGAAATGGTCCAGTTTCATTCTTCTGCATGTGGCTGTCCAATTTTCCCAACACCATTTGTTGAAGAGACTGTCTTGTTTCCATTGGACATTCTTTCCTGCTTTGTCAAAGATTAGTTGACCATAGAGTTGAGGGTCCATTTCTGGGCTCTCTATTCTGTTCCATTGATCTATGTGTCTGTTTTTGTGCCAGTACCATACTGTCTTGATGATGACAGCTTTGTAGTAGAGCTGGAAGTCCGGAATTGTGATGCCGCCAGCTTTGCTTTTCTTTTTCAACATTCCTCTGGCTATGCGGGGTCTTTTCTGGTTCCATACAAATTTTAGGATTATTTGTTCCATTTCTTTGAAGAAAGTGGATGGTATTTTGATGGGGATTGCATTGAATGTGTAGATTGCTCTAGGTAGGATTGACATCTTCACAATATTTGTTCTTCCAATCCATGAGCATGGAACGTTTTTCCATTTCTTTGTGTCTTCCTCAATTTCTTTCATGAGTATTTTATAGTTTTCTGAGTACAGATCCTTTGCCTCTTTGGTTAGATTTATTCCTAGGTATCTTATGGTTTTGGGTGCAATTGTAAATGGGATCGACTCCTTAATTTCTCTTTCTTCTGACTTGTTGTTGGTGTATAGGAATGCCACTGACTTCTGTGCATTGATTTTATATCCTGCCACTTTACTGAATTCCTGTATGAGTTCTAGCAATTTTGGGGTGGAGTCTTTGGGATTTTCCACATAAAGTATCATATCATCTGCAAAGAGTGAGAGTTTGACTTCTTCTTTGCCGATTTGGATGCCTTTGATTTCTTTTTGTTGTCTGATTGCTGTGGCTAGGACTTCCAATACTATGTTGAATAGCAGTGGTGATAGTGGACATCCCTGCCGCGTTCCTGACCTTAGGGGGAAAGCTCTCAGTTTTTCCCCATTGAGAATGATATTCGCTGTAGGTTTTTCATAGATGGCTTTTATGATATTGAGGTATGTACCCTCTATCCCTATACTCTGAAGAGTTTTGATCAAGAAAGGATGCTGTACTTTGTCAAATGCTTTTTCTGCATCTATTGAGAGGATCATATGATTCTTGTTCTTTCTTTTGTTAATGTATTGTATCACGTTGATTGATTTGCGGATGTTGAACCAACCTTGCAGCCCAGGGATAAATCCCACTTGGTCGTGGTGAATAATCCTTTTAATGTACTGTTGGATCCTATTGGCTAGTATTTTGGTGAGAATTTTTGCATCCATGTTCATCAGGGATATTGGTCTGTAATTCTCCTTTTTGATGGGGTCTTTGTCTGGTTTTGGGATCAAGGTAATGCTGGCCTCATAAAATGAGTTTGGAAGTTTTCCTTCCATTTCTATTTTTTGGAACAGTTTCAGAAGGATAGGTATTAATTCTTCTTGAAATGTTTGGTAGAATTCCCCTGGGAAGCCATCTGGCCCTGGGCTTTTGTGTTTTGGGAGATTTTTGATGACTGCTTCTATTTCCTTAGTGGTTATAGGTCTGTTCAGGTGTTCTATTTCTTCCTGGTTCAGTTTTGGTAGTTGATACATCTCTAGGAATGCATCCATTACTTCCAGGTTATCTAATTTGTTGGCATAGAGTTGCTCATAATATGTTCTTATAATTGTTTGTATTTCTTTGGTGTTGGTTGTGATTTCTCCTCTTTCATTCATGATTTTGTTGATTTGGGTCATTTCTCTTTTCTTTTTGATAAGTCTGGCCAGGGGCTTATCAATCTTGTTAATTCTTTCAAAGAACCAGCTCCTAGTTTCGTTGATCTGTTCTACTGTTCTTTTGGTTTCTATTTCATTGATTTCTGCTCTGATCTTTATTATTTCTCTTCTCCTGCTGGGTTTAGGCTTTATTTGCTGTTCTTTCTCCAGCTCCTTTAGGTGTAGGGTTAGGTTGTGTACTTGAGACCTTTCTTGTTTCTTGAGAAAGGCTTGTATTGCTATATACTTTCCTCTTAGGACTGCCTTTGCTGTATCCCAAAGATTTTGAATAGTTGTGTTTTCATTTTCATTGGTTTCCATGAATTTTTTTAATTCTTCTTTAATTTCCTGGTTGACCCATTCATTCTTCAGTAGGATGCTCTTTAGCCTCCATGTATTTGAGTTCTTTCCGACTTTCCTCTTGTGATTGAGTTCTAGTTTCAAAGCATTGTGGTCTGAAAATAGGCAGGGAATGATCCCAATCTTCTGGTACTGGTTGAGACCTGATTTATGACCTAGGATGTGATCTATTCTGGAGAATGTTCCATGGGCACTAGAGAAGAATGTGTATTCCGTTGCTTTGGGATGGAATGTTCTGAATATGTCTGTGAAGTCCATTTGGTCCAGTGTGTCATTTAAAGTCTTTATTTCCTTGTTGATCTTTTGCTTAGACGATCTGTCCATTTCAGTGAGGGGGGTGTTAAAGTCCCCCACTATTATTGTATTGTTGTCGATGTGTTTCTTTGCTTTTGTTATTAATTGCCTTATATAATTGGCTGCTCCCATGTTAGGGGCATAGATATTTACAATTGTTAGATCTTCTTGTTGGATAGACCCTTTAAGTATGATATAGTGTCCTTCCTCATCTCTTATTACAGTCTTTGGTTTAAAATCTAATTTGTCTGATATAAGGATTGCCACCCCAGCTTTCTTTTGGTGTCCATTAGCATGGTAAATGGTTTTCCACCCCCTCACTTTCAATCTGGGGGTGTCTTTGGGTCTAAAATGAGTCTCTTGCAGACAGCATATCGATGGGTCTTGTTTTTTAATCCAATCTGATAGCCTGTGTCTTTTGATTGGGGCATTTAGCCCATTTACATTCAGGGTAACTATTGAAAGATAGGAATTCAGTGCCATTGTATTGCCTGTAAAGTGACTGTTACTGTATATTGTTTGTGTTCCTTTCTGGTCTATGTTGCTTTTAGGCTCTCTCTTTGCTTAGAGGACCCCTTTCAATATTTGTTGTAGGGCTGGTTTCGTGTTTGCAAATTCCTTTAGTTTTTGTTTGTCCTGGAAGCTTTTTATCTCTCCTTCAATTTTCAATGACAGCCTAGCTGGATATAGTATTCTTGGCTGCATATTTTTCTCATTTAGTGCTCTGAATATGTCCTGCCAGTCCTTTCTGGCCTGCCAGGTCTCTGTGGATAAGTCTGTTGCCAATCTAATGTTTCTACCATTGTAGGTTACATATCTCTTCTCCCGAGCTGCTTTCAGGATTTTCTCTTTGTCTCTGAGACTCGTAAGTTTTACTATTAGATGTCGGGGTGTTGACCTATTTTTATTGATTTTGAGAGGGGTTCTCTGTGCTTCCTGGATTTTGATGCCTGTTTCCTTCCCCAAATTAGGGAAGTTCTCTGCTATAATTTGCTCCATTATACCTTCTGCCCCTCTCTCTCTTTCTTCTTCTTCTGGGATCCCAATTATTCTAATGTTGTTTCGTCTTATGGTATCGTTTATCTCTCGAATTCTGCCCTCGTGATCCAGTAGTTGTTTATCTCTCTTTTTCTCAGCTTCTTTATTTTCCATCATTTGGTCTTCTATCTCACTGATTCTTTCTTCTGCCTCATTTATCCTAGCAGTTAGCGCCCCCATATTTGATTGCACCTCATTGATAGCCTTTTTGATTTCTACTTGGTTCGATTTTAGTTCTTTTACTTCTCCAGAAAGGGTTTCTCTAATAACTTCCATGTTTTTTTCAAGCCCAGCTAGTATCTTTAAAGTGATGATTCTGAACTCTAGATCTGACATCGTACTAATGTCCGTATTGAGTAGGTCCCTGGCAGTCGGTACTACCTCTTGTTCTTTTTGTTGAGGTGATTTTTTCCGTCTTGTCATTTTGTGCAGAGGAGAATAGATTAATGAGAGAACAAAATGCTAGCAGGGTAACAACGTCCCCAGAAAATATACTCTAAACAAATCAGAAAAGACCTGAAGCAGTGGGAAAAGAAAGGGAAAGAGAGAAAAAAGAAAAGGAAAGAAAAAAAGAAAAAAGAAAAAGATAAAGATAAAAACAAACAAAAGCAGAACAAAACAAAACAAAACAAAAACAGAATGTGATCAAATATGATCAGGCTGGATTATAGATCAGTGCCACACACTAGATTTTGGGTGTATTTTGGTCTGTTAAAAGAAAGTCCCTCCCAAAATTTTAAAGAAAGAATAATTCATTATTTTAAAGATATAGTCAATGTTTTATGAATCAGCAAGCTTATTTCCTCTACCTATGGAGCACCAATAGTTGACTATTTAAAGGGAAAAGTCTGGACAATATCATTTACTTTTAATAATCCCTTGATTTAAAATGATGTACTCCTAATTCTATGAAAATATAAAATATAAAAACTTCTAGAAAATTACTACCATTTTAATTCATCTATGCAATATTAACTACTTATAAGAATTTGTTTACATAGCTGTAGTTTCAGAGTCAGAAATGTAGGGCAGATTTTGTTCAAAATATAGTTAATATTTCTTAGCATTGCAGATACAATTACAAAAAGGTAAAAACTAACTTTGGAATTTATATCAAGATTAACTCTTTATTAAATGGAAATTTATGTAACTATTTTGATGGGTAATTTGAAAATGTGTACAAAACTTTTAACTTTTGAATAGAAACTTTTATCTCAACATTATTCTTTAATCATTGTATACTTAGAAAATAAAGGAAAAATTGCAAAGATTTAGGTTAAAGTTCATTCACTGAAACATTTTTATTATAATAAGAAATGGAAATATCAAAGGCAGTTGATTGTTAAATAATTTAGGGTGCATTTGTACATTGAAATACTAGACAGACACTAAAAGTTATGGTGAATAATAAAATTTATTATGCTGTGCACTGTATGTTAACATTATTCAAAATATCTATAGTATATTAAGTAAAAACAGCAGATTATAAAACAGTATATATAGCATGACTCCAGGTTTATAAAATATGTAGGTATATATATGCAGAGGTTAAACACAAATAATATACACTTAGGAGTAACTTTGCAACTGATATTGAATTAAGGGCTTTATAAACATCATCTTATTAACTTATGATATCAATGTTATTACAATTTGCAGATAGGCACGATGACTCTCAAAGACTAAATTTCATGCATAAAATCACAAGATTGCCCAGTTAGTGGTAGAGTTGATACTGAAATTAAAATTGACTTAATGAGAAAGTCCATGCTTTTCACAACCTGATAACAGGTATGTACATTGAGTATGGAATGTAAAAAGTAAACCTCAGAGAATACACAAAAATATCTTTATTAGTGGAATAATTTACCTGCTAAAATGATATCTACACACTAGTGCAAAATCTGGAATTACAGCCTTAAATACAATTTACCATATCTCACACCCATTTCAAACTCATTTCCCAAGAAAGTTAATAGTGTCAAGAAGTATTAGACACAGCCGTAGAAAAGTCAGGGTTGGGCAAGGGGAGGATGGGGGGTTATATAGGTGAACTTAGATTATGTCTGACAAATAGTTTATTTATTCACTCTATTACATATGAATATATCTATAAGTTTGCTTTGGAATCAGTAAAATCAAAAATTGCTTAAAAGAAAGTGACCATAGACAATATAACAAATATTTAATTTGGTTTGAAACAGTGACTCTGCTTAATTAGTTTCTCCTGTCTTAATTTTTCTGATGGTAAGATTTTGTCCACTCCCACCTTTAGTTTAAAAAAAAAAAAAGGGGGGGGGGCCCTGGGTGGCTCAGTCGATTAAGCGGCTGCCTTTGGCTCAGGTCATGATCCCAGGGTCCTGGGATCGAGTCCCGCATCAGGCTCCCTGCTCTGCGGGGAGCCTGCTTCTCCCTCTCCCTCTGCCTGCCTCTCTGCCTACTTGTGTTCTCTCTCTATCTCTCTGTCAAATAAATAAATAAAATCTTAAAAAAAAAAAAAAAAGAAAAGAATCTGTGTAAGGGCACCAGGTGTTCATCAGGACTTCAGTATGTTCCTGGCTCATTTCATTTACTATTCCACAGCAAATGAAAGCTCAGGCAGTCCAGCCCCATTTTGCAGAAATTAAACAGGAAGGGCTGACTTTAATTGCTTTGCAAATCTGCTGTTATTGAATGACTTGCATAGATGGGTTTGAAATTTATTGGCAAGCAGCTTGATTGTCAGAGCTTAATCTCCAGTTAACAGTTCCCTCTGACTCTGTTCTGCATTCAGCACGGCTCCCTCAGCTCAGATGAAAATGCACAGAAATCCTCATTCTTTCAGGCTTTTCTAAGCAAAGAATGTTCCTGGTGCCAAGCCTATTTCGATATAATAGAAATGGCATTAAAAATCACTAAACTCATTTAACCCAGCACATTGTGTGCTTGTCTGTTCAGAATGATTTTTCAGTCACTTTTTACTCTATTTGGTATAAGAAAAGAGCATTGGAGCCCATATGTTCCCTCAGTTGCATAGCTGAGATGAAGGTTGCTGAAAAAAGGTAACAAGCAGGGAAATGTTTTGTAAAGAACCATAATGCACCTCTGGGAATATTCCGCAGAAATAACACACCCAAGGATGAAAATTAGTACCCAGAACACTCCACTCCAACTAACTGTTCAACCTATATATTGCTAAATTGCTCTGATATGAAATTTTAAAAATAAAAGAAGAAAGAAATTCTACAAAGAAAGTGAATACAAAGTATAGCTAGGAAATTGTAAGGACAAAGAAAAGTATATAAATGCAATCAGAAAAAAAAAATCTCCAGGATACCCTTCCACATATTAAGAGCTATTAAGTTGTAAGTAAAATGAATAGACTGTGAAGGAATATACAAGTAGTCCTTAATGGTCTCTTGGATAGAACCTCTCCTTCAAATGGTTACAGGTGACCAATCATCTCAATTTAATATCTTTTCCAAGTTTCAAAGTAAAAAAAAAAATATATATATATCTAAAATATTAAATATATATAAATATATAATTTTTATACTCTACTTATCTAATATCATGAACATTACAAAAAAATCCCTGAAATCTGCCATGGAAAATTTGGGTGGCTCCACAGTGTAAGGTATCTGACCCAGCATAAATTCAGTCAAGAAAGCAGAAACACAAAAATATTTTTTAAACATCACAATATGAAAAAGAGACTGAGATGAGGTAGCCAGATCTTTGATTATTCAGCCCACTGCTCAAAATATTTTGCATACCACTGGTTACATAATTTGGGTTTTTATCCACGTGGTTCTCTTCTTTCCAAATTTTTGTTGTTGTTGTTATCCTGTTCCTTCTTTCTTGCTCACATCATTCTTAATCCTGATTTTTTTTTAATTTAATATTTTAGCAATTCCTTTTTTCTCCTGTCACCTGGTAATTACCACTTATGCAGTCTGCCCTTTGCTAGTATAGGCAATACAACCTTTAAGTTCAAATATTTACTTATTTATTTATTTAAGCATAGTTGATGTGCAATGTTACATTAGTTTCAGGTGTACAACATAGTGATTCCACAGGTTCATACATTATACTATGTTTGTCATAAGTGGAGCTGTGTCAATCACCACACAGCACATCACACTATCATTGACTAATTTCTTTATGCTGTGCCTTTTATTCCCATAACTTATTCATTCCCTAACTAGAAGCCTGTATCTCCTACTCTCCTTCACTCATTTTACCCATTCCCCCCAACTCCCTCCCCTCTGGCAACCATCAGTTTGTTCTTTGTACTTATAGGCCTGATTCTGTTCTTTTGTTTATTTATTCACATGTTTTTTTTGTTGTTGTTTTTTTTTTTAGATTCCACATCTGAATGAAATCATATGGTATTTGTCTTTCTTGTTCTGACATTTCATCTAGCCTAATATCCTCTAGTGGTGTATCAAAATAATCACTTACCTTTAACAATCTGTCAAAACTCAAGACCAGAGATAAGTACTTCAAAGTAAGCACTTTGGGAGAGCTAACATTGTTTTAGATTATATTTTAAGTAACTAGGAATGACATCTGACTTTTGATATTACAAAAAACGGGGGGAAGGGAAGAGAGAAATGGGGAAGAAGGGTAGGAGGAATGAAGATAAAGAGAGAAAAAAAGGCACAAAGGAAGAAAAGGAAAGAGAAAGAAGGAAGGAAGGAAGAGAAAGAAGAAAGAAAGAAAGAAAGAAAGAAAGAAAGAAAGAAAGAAAGAAAGAAAGAAAGAAAGAAAAAAGAAAGAAAGAAAGAAAAAAGAAAGAAAGAAAGAAAAAGAAAATGAAAGAAAAAAGGAAAGGAAGTAAAAAAGGAAATGCTATAGGCACATAGCTATTCACTGTAGTATTATTTATAACATTAAAGACTATTATGACCCAAATATTCATAAATATACATAAATAGAGTACTGTTTGAAAATGTTATAGTATTTCTAACACAGTGATATAGCATTATAAAAAGAAATAAAAACAATCTTTTGTGAATTAAAAAAAAATCTTTCTTTATAACAAGTGACCTTTGTATATTGTTGAATTAAAAAAAAGAAGCTGTGTTCAAAGAGTATTTATCTCCTATTTTTTTATGTGGCATAAAGGACAAAGAATATGAACATATATGCATAAATTTAAATTCAAAACTAAAAAATATACATTTATAATATAAATAAGGGCTTAAGAAAAAAGAGGCAGGAATCAAAATAATGTGAGTGTGCATTTTTATATAACTTAAATTTTTGGCTTTTGTAAATATTTTACATAATTAAAGAACAAAAATTATAATAAAAAATAGCACTAAAAGAAAAAATTCATTAAATGAAGCAAATTTAACTGCATATCAATTTGAAGGCCTAACTTCACAATTACTTCAAACATTTTTAAAGGATAATATTTTGAGGAGCGCCTGAGTGGCTCAGTTGGTTAAGCGACTGCCTTCGGCTCAGGTCATGATCCTGGAGTCCCGGGATCGAGTCCCGCATCGGGCTCCCTGCTCAGCAGGGAGTCTGCTTCTCCCTCTGACCCTCCCCCCTCTCATGTGCTCTCTCTCTCCTCTCATCCTCTCTCTCAGATAAATAAATAAAAAAAAAAATCTTTAAAGGATAATATTTTGATAGCACATCTATGGTGTGATAATTTAAGAATAAAAAATAAGTTGCAAATGTATAATATACTGTGTCTAGTAATTTTATTGTTATTTTTAAGACTAGTTTTTCTATTTTGTAACTATAAAATGTATATTGAAGGACAACATAAATATTTAATTATGTTAAATATTGTTAGGAAGTGATCATTACTAGAGACTCATTTCAGGTATAATAGTATGAGGACTTCTGCTGACCTGCTTCCCAGGGAAATTAGTGAAAATTATTAAAAAAAAAAAAAAGGAAATTCAAAGCCTCTGCAAATGTTCCCAAGGGCAATTAGTAAATGAAGGAATATACATGTAAGAAAATCTATAAAAATTCAATAAATCTGTGGTACTGAACCAATACTGCTCCCTCTCCATCCTCTCAGCTCATTGAGGTGGAGAGTCCACTCCAAATGCTGCCAGTAAAAAATACATATAGTCTTTTCCCCTCAGTTCTCTCCTCGGGCTCTCTTCCTCAGGGGAACAAGATTTCAGCACTTTTCATTATGGCCTCATTGGCCTGTTGCTGAGGCTATGTTCCTGACACGTACAACTAAGAGGTAGGGGCTTCCTTCTAATTAACCCTCACTCTTAGAACAATGTCTCTACCTTGAGCATAACACACAGAATACTGGGGTCCCAATAACACTTGCTTGACTCAAGAGGGGGTGGTTCAATGCCAGGGGAAACAAGGTCAAAAGACCTTAGGCTTCTGCCCCCCTCCACCAAGTATTCAGCTCCAAGAGTCACTGAAGAGAAGTATGCCATTATCCCCACCTTCAGCTCTTAATCTCTGACTCAGAAATTTTGGGGGCAGGAAGAGGGCAAGAGAGAAGCAGGTCATAAGACAGGAAGCTCTAAATCTCATTCCAAAGGAACCGATTTTATTTGTAGTAGAGCTTGGATATGTTTAACCCTAAGGGTTAAATAAGAACAGTGGAGATTGTGGTCAAAGGTAATTGGGAAAAGATCCACAGCTCTAATAAAGACACAGCTTAGAGTATAGGATGGATGGTTTGTAGGAGAGAGCTGAAAATAAGATAGCTGGGAGAAAACTTCCTGGCATCAGAACAAACATCAAACATCAAACATCAAACAATGAAACTATTCCTTCAGAGAATCCACACTTTGATTGAATTAGTTTGTAGACATTGTTGAAAATAATAGAGCAGTCTGCTGGTAATTAGTGGAGTTTAACAGCTGGACATGATAAGAGAAAGAGTGGAAAATACCCCTAATCAGTATCACACTCATCCCAAAGTAACCATGACATACCTAAGGCTGCTCCTCCCAGAATAGCAACATGAGATTTAACTCAGTTGGAGATGAAAGATAGATTTCAATAACATAATCCAGCCATGCATTAAACAAATAAGCAACCAAAACAAAAACAAAAAGATATAAAAAGAAAACAATAGCAAGCGCCATAGATGGGAGAATAACCAAGAGTTGCTATAATATATTAGATAAAATGTTTAGTTTTCACTAACAAAATTAAGGGATATGAAAAAAAAGGTATGAACCATACAATAGGAAAAAAAAAAAAAAAGATGCAAAAGAAACTGCCTGTGAGAATGAGCAAATGTCAGATTTAACAGAAAAAGATCTCAAAGTAGCCATTATGAATATGTTCATGACACAGAAGGAAATCATACATAGAAAATAAAGGAAGGTATGACAGCAACAGTGCTTCAAATTGAGAATATCAATACAAGATAGAAGTTATAAAAAAGATTCAAAAGGAAATTGTGGAGTTGAAAAGTAAACAAAAATTCATTAGAGAGGCTCAACAGTAGATTTGAACTGGCAGAAGAAAAAAATTAGGAACTTGAGGATACATTGATAGAGATCATGCAAGTCAAAGAACAGAGGGGAGAAAATGAAAAATTAACAAAGACTCAGAGAAATGTAGGGTACCATTAAAACACCAGTATCCAGGGGCGCCTGGGTGGCTCAGTCGTTAAGCGTCTGCCTTCGGCTCAGGTCATGATCCCAGGGTCCTGGGATCGAGCCCCGCATCGGGCTCCCTGCTCGGCGGGGAGCCTGCTTCTCCCTCTCCCACTCCCCCTGCTTGTGTTCCCTCTCTCACTGTCTCTCTCTCTGTCAAATAAATAAATAAAATCTTTAAAAAAAAAAAACAAAAAACACCAGTATCCATGTAATGAGAGTGTTACAGGATTTCTTTTCCTTTAGTGCCGAGATTCTTGGTCACACCATTTTGAAGAATGAAGAGGTAGATGAGACAAAGAGTGTTAGGCAGCAAAGCAAAGTTGATTGAGCGATAGTACAAATCTCCTGAAGACAGAGGGGACCTGAGAGGGTTGCCACTGGAGTTTCTAAGTTTAGGCATTTTTATGGGTTTTGTGGGCTTTTTTAATCTGATTAACCCTCCATGTGCCTGTCACCCAATCAGGTTTTGTCATCTACTTATTGTGTGGAAAAGGATGGAAGGCTCCTTCTAATATGGTGTAAAATACATTTAAGGGTTGTTTCCTCTTAGGGTGAGGGCCCCTTGTCCCTGTTAGCTTTTCCTCTGACTATTCTCATTAAGAGTACTAGAAGAAAAAGAGACAAAGGAGAAGAAAAAACATTCAAACAAATAATGGCTGAAAAACTTTACAAATTTATTGAAATTTGTTGAAAGAAACAACTTACATATCTAGGGAGTTAAAAAAAAAAAAAAAAAAAAAAAAAAACACTCCAAATAGGATAGGGTGCCTGGGTGGCTCGGTTGGTTGTGTCTGCCTTTGGCTCAGGTCATGATCGTAGGGTCCTGGAGGTCCTACTCAGCAAGGAGTCTGCTTCTCCCTCTCCCTCTGCCTCTCCCCCTTGGCTTGTGCTCTCTCTCTCTCTGGTTCACCCTCTCTCTCTCTCATATAAATAAATAAAATCTTAAAAATATAAAAAGTAAATAAAATCTTATAAATATATAATGTAAATAAATAAAATCTCTCTCATATAAATAAATAAAATCTTTAAAAAAATAAAAAAAACTCCAAATAGGATAAATGAAGAGGACCACAAACAGACACATTATAATCAAAATGCTGAAAGTTAAAGACAAAAGAAACAAACCTGTAAGACAGCAAGAGAAAAAAAAATGTGTCACTTAAAAAGGGAAATCCAATAAGACTAACAGCTGACTTCTCAGAAAAAAAAATTAAATGAATGCCAGAAGGCCATGGGATATCATATTTGAAGTGCTCAGAGAAAACACAAACAAACAAAAAAAAACTGTCAACAAATTCCTACATCCAGTAAAGTTATCTATCAAAACTGAAGGGGAAATAAAAACTTTTCTAGATAAACAAACACCAGGAGAAATTACTGCTAGCAGACCTCCCATACAGAAAATACTCAAAGAATTTCTTCCATATGAAAAAGAATGACAACAAACATTAATTCAAATCCACACAAAGGAACAAAAGGGACTAATAAAGTTAATTATGAAATTATAAAAGAAACAAAAAATTATATTTTTCTTTCTTTTCTTAACTGATTTAAAAAAGAAATTGCATAGGGACTTTTAGAGAAGATGGTGGAGTAGGAGGACCCTAAGTCCACCTCTCTGCATGGATACAACTACATAACATCCACATTAGTGTAAATAACTCAGAAAATGATTCAAAGTTTGGCAGAGCAGACTCTCCACAGAGAAATTTAGAGAAGAGGACACATTGAAGAGGATAGGAATGGTGGAGATGTGGATGGGAGCAAAACAGACTTACAGAACTGTCTGTGGGAAAGAAAGACACTATGGGCATGGAAAGGGGAGAGGACCAGACCCTCACACCAAGCACCCCAGGCACAGGGAACTCACATGAAAACCAGAAGGGCATAATTTCAAGAGTTCTTACAATCTATGGGGCTTAACACCTGGAATTTTAAAAATCAGTGGGCTCAAATCTGGGAAAGCCAGGAGAGTGAGAGGAAACTGAGTCCCCCACCTTAAAGAGATGCACACACACACACACACGCACAAAAAAAACCCCACATAGATACAGCATAGAAGCAGCAGTGTGAAAAACACCTGGGGTTTACAGGAGGTGTCTACTAATCTCGATGCATGTGCTGGATGGGCAGGTTCATTGGGAGACATCTCCAGGAACAAAGGAGCTGGTGGGGACCATTTCCCTTCCCCAGCCCCCACCCCAGACACACAGATACCCACAGGAACCAGTGCAGTACTAACACTGGCTATAAAACTTGTTAACTGTGCACTCCACCTCCACACACTTTGGCAGATCAAACCCCTCCAACCCAGATGGCCTTAGCAGGAGTTTTGTGTGACAGCAAGTCCCCTCAAGCAGCTGACTAGTGTGGACCTTGCTGGCACTGAGCACCCCACTCCTGCATTCTCTTGTGGCCCTATGTCCACATGCTCTAGTGGACCCACCCCCTCCAACCCTGAAGCAAGAGTTTTCAAAAATGGGTCCAGGTCCCCTCCCACAGCTGACCTGAACAAACCTTGCTAACACCACATGCCTCGCCCCCATGGTTTCCAGCAGACTTGTCCCCTCCGATATGACCTTGGCCAGAGCTATCCAAAATGGTGTCACAAGCTTGGCACTGTGAAAACATCCCCAACAGGGGCCAGCACCACTCCAAAGTGACTCCTATCCCAGGGAGAGAGGAAGATAACTACATACACCAGTCCAACTGCAGTCCCAGCCAAAAGCTGAAGGCAGACATCTGGTCTGACTGCAGGCCCCACCCACCAGAGAAAGCTTCTCAAGGCACAACACAGAGAAAGTGCCCTGCAGTTCAGTGCTACTGTATCTCTGGCAAATGCCTGGTCTGACTCAACTCAAGCTGGACCCAGAGTAGCTAACTAACAACACAGGGACCAAATCCTGTCCATATCAGGCAAAGTGAACCACTGCAGATGACTGGACTAAAAGCAAAAGCAGCTCAGTCACAACAGTAGGGAGCATGCAACACACACAGGAGGCACCCCTGAAACACCAGGTTCTGGTGAACGGGGGCCACTGCACTCCAGGTACCACAGGACTTCCTCTTCATAAAGCCACTACTTTCAAGAACAGGAAACATGGCTGAGTTTCCTATCACATAAAAATAGAAAAAGGGAGTTAGACAAAATGAGAGGACAGAGGAATATGTCCCAAATGAAAGAAAGGGACAAAATCAGCAAGAGACCTAAATGAAACAGAGGTAGATAATATATCTGATAGAAAATTTACAGTAAGGTAATAAAGATACTCACAGAAGATGAGAAAAGAATGGAGGACCTCAGCAAGACCCTCAACAAAGTGATAGAAAACACAAAAAAGAAGCTATCAGAGATGAAAAACCCAATAACTGAAATTCAAAGTACATGAAAGAGAATAAATAGTAGACTAGAGGAAGCAGAAAAACATCAGTGACATTGAGGACGGAATAATGGAAAGTAATCAAGCTGAACAGGAGAGAGAAAAATAATTTAAAAAATGAGAATAGGTTAAGGGAATTCAGTGACTCCATCACCTGTGATAACATTTACATTATAGGGATCCTAAAAGGAGAAAAAAGAGAAAAAGGAGCAGAAAATTTATTTGAAGAAATAATAGCTGAAAACTTTTTGAATCTGGGGAAAAAAACAAAAATCTAGATCCAGGAGGCACATAGAGCCCCCAACATAATCAACCCAAGAAGGTCCACACTAAGACACATAGTAATTACAAAGGCAAAAAGTAGTAATAAAGAGAGAATTTTAAATGTTGCAAGAGAAAAGAAAATGGTTACATACAAAGGAATCCCCATAAGGCTATTAGAGGATTTTCCAGCAGAACTTCTGCAGGCCAGAAAGGGTAGCATGATATATTAAAAGTGCTGAAAGAGAGAAAGACCAACAGTCAAAAATACTCTATCCAGCAAAACTATCATTCAGAATAGAAGGAAAGAGAAGTTTTCTCAGTTAAACAAAAGTTAAAGAAATTCATGACCACTAAACTAGTCCTACAAGAAATGTTAAACTGGACTCTCTGGGTGGAAAGGAATGACCATAAGTAAAAGTAAAAGTAAAAAAAAAAAAATGTAAGATGCACAAAAGCAGTAAAAAATAACTATATCTATAAAAATTGGTCAAGGGATTCACAAAATAAAAGAATGTAAAATATGACACCATATACCTAAAATGTAGAGGTGGAATTGGAGGAGGAGTAAAGAATAGGTTCAAACTAAGTGACCATCAAATTAATATAGACTGCTGTATGTATAAGATGTTATATACAAACCTAATGGTAACTACAAATCAAAACCTTAGTAATAGATATGCAAAAAATAAAGAGAAAGAAATTCAAGTATATCACTAAAGAAAGCAAGAAAACTGTGAGAGTAGAGAGCAAGAAAAGAAAGGAACAGAGAAGAACTACAAAAACAACCATACAGCAAGTAACAAAATGGCAATAAGTACATACATATCTATCAATAATTACTTTGAATGTAAATGGACTAAATACTCCAATCAAAAGACATATAGTAATGTAATGGATAAAAAAGCAAGAGCCATCTCTAATGCGGCCTACAAGAGACTCATTTCAGACCTAAAGGCACATGCAGATTGAAAATGAAGGATGGAGAAGCATCTGTCACACAAATGGAAGTGAAAAGAAAGCTGGGGTAAAAAATACTTATATCAAATAAAATAGACTTTAAAACAAAGATTACAATAAGAGACAAAGAAGGACCCTATATAATCATAAAGATTATTATATGTTCTTGTAGGAACATATAATAATTGTAAATATGTATGTATCCAACATTGGAGCACCCAAATATATAAAGCAACTAGTAACAAACATAAAAGAACTAATCGATAGTAATACAATAATAGTAGGGAATTTTACACCCCTAACAGCCTAAAACAACAGAATACACATTCTTTTCAAGTGCACTTGGAACATTCTCCAGAATAGATCACATATTAGGCCACAAGACTCGTCTCAACAAATTCAAAAAGACTGAAGTCATGCCATGCATCTCTTTCAATCACAATGCTATGAAACTAGAAATGAACCACAAGAAAAAAATCTGAAAAGAACACAAATACATGGAGGTTAAATAACATTCTATTCAACAATGAATGGGTCAATCAAGAAATCAAAGAAAAAACAAACAAAATACATGGAGACAAATGAAAATGAAAACACAACAGTCCATCTTTGAAACACCACAAAAGCTGTTCTAAAAGGGAAGTTTAAAGCAGTACAAGTCTACCTCAAGAAGCAATAAAAATCTCAAATAAACAACCTAACCTTACACCTACAGGAGCTAGAAAAAGAAGAATGCACATAATCCAAAATGTAGAAGAAAGGAAATAAAGATTGGAGAAAAATAATCAAATTGAAACTAAAAAGAACAATAGAACAGATTAAATGAAACCAGGAGCTGGTTCTTTGAAAAGATCAATACAATTGATAAATCGTTAGTTAGACTCATACCAAAAAAAACAAACAAACAAAAAATAAAAAACAAAGGAGAGAGAAAGCGAGATGATGCAAATCAAATAAAATGAAGAGAAATAACAACAGACACCATAAAAATGCAAAGGATTATAAGAAAATATTACGGGGGTCGCCTGGGTGGCTCAGTTGTTAAATGTCTGCCTTAGGCTCAGGTCAGATCCCAGGGTCCTGGGATTGATCCCCACATCAGGCTCTCTGCTTACAGCGAAGAGCCTGCCTCTCCCTCTCCCTATGCTGCTCTCCCTGCTTGTGTGCATGCTCTTTCTCTCTGTCAAATAAATAAAATCTTTAAAAAAAATGAAATATTATGAAAAATTATATGGCAACAAATTAGACAATCTAGAAGAAATGGATAAATTCCCAGAAGCACATAACCTCCCAAAACTGAACCATGAAGAGAGAGAAAATTTGAACACACTGATTACTAGCAGAGAAATTGAGTCAGTAATCAAAAAACTCCCAACAAACAAAAGTTTAAGATCAGACAGCTTCACAGGTGAATTCTATCAACCATTTACAGGAGAGCTAATATCTATTCTTCTCTAACTATTCCAAAAAAAAAAAAATAGAAGAGGAAGTAAAGCTTCCAAATTCATTACCCAGTATCACCCTCATGCCAAAACCAGATCAAGACTACAAAAAAGAGAACTATAAGCCAATACCTCTGATAAACATAGATGCAAAAATCCTCAGCAAAATATTAGCAAATCCAAAAATACATTGAAAAAATCATTCACCATGATTAAGTGGGATTTATTCAGGGGATGCAAGGCGGTTCAATTTTGACAAATCAATCAACAATATATTACATCAACAAGAGAAAGGACAAAAACCATATGATTGTTTCAATAGATGAAGAAAAATCATTTGTTATGATAAGTGAAAAAGGCCACTCACAATATACCACATATTATATAATTTCATTTATATGAACCTTCTAGAATATATACTATTCCACCTATATGAAATGTCTAGAATCCAAAGAAATAGTAGGTAGGGGGTAGGAAGTGAGGAATAACTACTAATAGGTATGGAGTTTCTTTTGGAGGGTATCAAAAATATTATAAAATTAGATTGTAGCTATAGTTGTACAAACTTGTGGTTACCCCAAAAATACTGAATTGAATGTTTTGGATAGATTATATTTTATGTGACTTTTATCTCAAAAAAATCTTATGAAAAACGTAATTTATGGTTTAAGCAATAATAAACTATTAAACAATGCACTGTGGGTTTATAACATATGTAAAAGTAAAAGGTATGAAACCATAAAGTCTAGGAAACAAGAAATGGAGGTCCATTGGAAGAGTCTTATTCTATATCTGAAGTGGTATAAAATTGCTTGAGGCAGATTTTTAAATAAACAAGTCAAAACTTTATACTATAAAATCTAACACAACTACTGAAGTAGTAAAACAGTGTTATAACCAAAAAGCTGATAGACAATATGGAACCATTAAAAAATTACTCAATAAAAAAAAAATTACTCAATAAATCTAAAAGAAGGTAGAAAAAAAGAAAAGGAAATAAAAAAAACAGATGGGACAAAAAGAAAACAAACACCAAATGATAGATTTAAAGGTAACGTTAATTATCAATTTAAATGCATATTGTTTAAGCACTGCAATTAAAAGACAGGTTTTAACTTGATCAAAGAGCAAAACCCAACACTGTGCTGCCACAAGATATATATGTTAAGTATAATGGCACAAATAAGTTAAAATGATAGGATGAGGAAAGAAACACCATGTTAACACTAGTAAAAAAAAAAAAAGTCAATAACTGTATTAGTATTAATGTACCTACTAATAAAGCTACAAAATACATGAAGCAAAAACTGGCAAGAGTGCAAGGAGAAATAGACTTTTCAACAATTATATTTGGAGATTTTAATCTCTGTCTCAGGAATTTATGTAACAGGTAGACAAATTCAGCAAGTTATCGATATCTTGAAGAACACTATCAAACAACTTGACCTGATTGACATTTATAGACCACTGCACCTATTGATAGCAAAATATACCTTCTTGGGTGCATACAGAACATTTCTGGGTCATAAAATATAATCAATAAATTTAAGCAGTTAAAAGTCATACAAAATATATTCTTAGCACTAATGAAATTAAATTAGAAACAAGAACAAGCTCTCTAGAAAATTCCCCAATGTTTGGAAACTAAATAACACACTTCAAAATAGCCTATAGATCAAAGAAGAAATAAAAAATAAAAATAGAAAGGTTGTTTTTTGTTGTTGTTTTTTTTCTTAACTGAATGAAGTTTAAAACACAAATACAAGAATCTCAAAGTGTATTAAGTCAGATAGGGAAATAAATTCAAGAAAGAGCAGAAAAAATTGGGATGCACAACAATTGAGTAAAGTAAGCTCCTACCACATGAATGTACATCTATATACACATGAGGTATTGCTGGAAGAAGAATATGTAGGAAATAGATAGTTTTTTTTTTTTTTTTTTAAGGTTTTATTTACTTGACAGAGAGTGACACAGAGGGAGTGGGAGACGGAGAAACAGGCTTCCCGCTGAGCAGGGAGCCTGACGCAGGGCTCGATCCCAGGACCTTGGGATCATGACCTGAGCTGAAGGCAGATGCTTAACGACTGAGCCACCCAGGTGCCCCAATATATAGGTATTTTCATTTGAAAAGTGGAAACACAGGTCCTTAGAAGCAAAACTAACTTCTCATTATTCACATTTCACATTGCACAGAAGTGCATCTGTTACTGTAGTGTTTCTAGTGACCAGAAGTTTATTACTTCAGTACTCAACAACTAACATGTAATTGGGTACCCTATCTAACACTCACTTGATTTCTTGATTTCCAATGTATTCATCTTTGCATGTATTTTTGTTTTAGGGAGAAGGGCAAAATATAAATTATTTATTTTAAAATTGTAAGGATTAAAAACGACGTATCGTTTGGAATTCTAAATCAATATAAATATCAATGTAAAACTTTCTTTTCAAAAGGAAGACACGGCCAAACAATTTTAGGTACGTACTCTGTCCAAATTTGGGTTTTTTTTAAATGTATTTCTCAATAAGTGTGAACATAAAATTTACGGACTATAAATCAAAATTTTATTGTCCAATAAGTGTTATTTCTAGCATATAATTGATAGTGCCTATGAATAAGAATTGTTTAAGAATTGAGGTGCCTGGATGGCTCAGTCCGTTGAATGTCTGACTCTTGGTTTCAGCTCAGGTCATGATCTGCTATCGTGGGATGGAGCCCTGTATTGGGCTACATGGTCAGCGTGACATCTGCTTTGGGTTCTTTCTCCCTCTGCTTCTCCCCACTCATGCTCTCTCTCTCTCTCAAATGAGTAAATAAAGTAAAAAAAAAAATGTTTAAGAATTTACAAAAGATATAATAAAAATTGAAATTCTTCTATTCAAATACATGAGATAGGCGACATAGTGTTGTGACATCTGACATGCACATCATCTCACTAAATTATAGGTTTTAACTTTATAGCATATATTAAATATAGTAAAAAAATGAGGCTAAAGACAGAGGTCACGCTGAAAATATTTTCTCCTACTAATCAACCCCTCTCATTTTACCAGCTTTCAACGTTCTTTCAAAATTTATTGTTTCCCAGTACTAATTAATGACCCTCTTAACAATGTTCCAGATTAGAATGTTCTTTTCCATGCTACTTGAATTCTTTTCCCACTCAACTAAAAATGCTATTGCAAATGCCTTTGAGTGAGTAGCTTGGACCTACCAAGCCTTGGCTCAGTATGTGTTAACACTGTATGTATTTTGTTTCTGTAATCAGGATTAGAATGCTTACAGCATTTTTTTTAATTTATAAAAAAAAGTGTCTAATCTTAAAACAAAATATGTTGATGATCTTATACATTAAACACACAATCTGAAATATATAGCGAGATGAATTTTATAGAGATCACAGACATTTAAACAATGTCATGATTGAAAAAAAAAGAATAATAAGAATATTGCCGAGACCCTAAAAGTTTCCTTTCATGCTCAGATATTACCGCCCCAAAAGCAACCATTACACTAACTTCTATAATGAGAAATTAATTTGTCTGTGTATAAATTTTATATAAATTGAATTATGTAGAATATATTATTTACTAGTTAGGATATGTTTCCCATCCATAAGTACTGATGTAAAGCAGCAGACATCATTGTTTGAGTTTTCTTGTGTCAGAGACGCGTGGCTGGCCATCGAATATTGGCGATAGCTTTTTATGTTGTAGGGTTGTTGCTGTCTAGCTAAGGACTATATTACCCAATCCCAGTTGCTTTTTTTTTAAGATTTTATTTATTTATTTGAGAGACAGAGAGCGAGCACACAAGCATGGGTGAGGGGAAGAAGCAGAGGGAGAAGCAGACTCCCCGATACGCAGGGAGCCCCATGCAGGACTCAATCCCAGGGCCTCGGGATCATGAGCTGAGCTGAAGGCGGCCACTTAACCGACTGAGCCACCCAGATGCCCGCCCCCCAGTTGCTTTTAAGTGAGCCTATAGAAGTTTTCACAAATAGTATGTGAACAAAAGTGTTGTTCATCACCTTTATGCTGAAGCAGTTGAAACAAAGCTAAGCCTTTTGCAGATTTTTTCTCTCATCTTCCAGTCAGACATGAGCACCTTAGGCAACCGTGAGAACCACTACTTGGTACAACCAAAGGACGGAAGCAGGCTGGATCCTTGAATTATCTCAAGAAGATGAGAGTTGCTTCCTTCGATGTGAAACACCCATTTGGACTTCAACAGAGTAAAGAATAAAATCTGTATGTTTTAATCATTGCATACTTCTGGCTTTTTTTTTTTTTTTTTTTTGGTAAAGCAGCTAGTCTCTCTCCCCTCCAATCAAAAACATGTTCTAACTATTCTTTTAGGAAAGGAAAAAAAAAAGCCCCAACCATTAGTAAATGTAAATAGTTTCGTGGAGAGAGTTAGAGAGGGATTTTATTTAAAAACCTATGATTAGAAGTATCCGTAAGGCCTGTTCTTAACAGCAAGACTTAAACAGTTAAATAATTTTGCAAGATCATTTGACTGGTAAAGTGGAAAGTAAGGATTCAATCAGTTTAAATGCACATGCTCTTAACTACCACAAGGTATTGCCTAATTTACTCCAATTCTTTGCAACTCCTGGGGAAGAACTTTTTCATAAAGAGACATAGAAAAAAAAAAATCTATTGATCTATTGATTTAAATTAAGCAGTTTAGGTGATAGCACTGTATTTCACTTTTAACTTAACCACAGACATAAAAGGTCTGGATTATCTTTATCAGCATTCATTGCTTCCAGAGCACAGCTTTGTTTTATCGTTTGAAAGCTGTACTGGGCAATGGGTAATGAAGTATAATACATTTCAAATCATTATAATTGCTATTCAGGTTGGCAGTGCAGGATATGAACACTCACGGATTTCCTATGGTATTTTACCACTTGGAAAGTTTTGACTACACTCACACCAGGGATGGAAAAGTGAATTTCAGCCCTCTGACTGGGAAATTAGGCAGTATGGATTATCTGAATTTAATTTTATCCATGGTTCATACACAAGGAGTAGTGGGCAGAAGTAGAAGTAGTTGGGATAGGAGTAAGTGGAGTCATAATTGTGTGTTGAACAGTGTTAGGTTCTTGACATTTCAGAGGTTATTAGAAAACTGCAAGTACAAAAAAGCACATATTACAAATATGCAAGATGGGTGCAAAACACCTTCACCTTTTACTCAGAGCTGACCAAATTTTATTTCTCTTTCACATTAACATATGAAAGATTACTATAAATTTTAAGGTAGCTACTGTTTTATGTAAAAATTGGAAAAAAAGTGTTAATATAGATGACTTTTTTTGTACTCTCCAAAATAGTTACAGAGAAACATAAATAATATGATGAGATTTATGAGGACCATTCCCTACTCCTGACCCATAATTTCACAACAGAATTTGTCTGAGGCTATTTAACATAGAAAAGTTTTACAAAGACTTTGAAATCAACATTAGAACTAATAACACACTTGTTTAAATTTTTTTATTATGGAAAATTTTAAACATAGCCAAAAGCAGAGAGATATCTTAATAAACTTGTCCAACTCATTGCCCAGCATCAAATATTATTAATACTTACCAGTCATGTTTTATTTATTCTCTACCCAAACGTGTGTACACAATTGCACGTATATGCACACATACATATTATATGCCGATAGGTACATGTTTTATATGACATTTATATTTATACTTATACAATATTTATTTATATTTTTATTATTTGTATTTTATTTATTTGTATTTATATATTATATAGTTATTATTAACATTTTATTTATTTATAATTATTTAAATATTTTAAACTATTTTAGATATAATATTTATATTTACATTTCTGTAACAAAAGTAATAAATATTTCTGAATACCACTTAATTTATATTCAAATTTCCCTGTTGCCTTGAAACTGTCTTTTTTCTCTTACTCTACTGCTGTTTGTATCAGGATGCAAGAACTCTATAGGTTGTATTTACTAATAATGTCCCTTTTATCCTCTAACACTTCCACTTGACTTTTTCATTTTAGACCTTTGCAGTGAGCAGAAGTAAAAAAATACATAATATTAAGAGAGAACAGAAAAAGTTCATACCAATAGTTCTAATTGAAATACAAAATTGAAGATTGTAGGTTCTTTCCGAACATTGAATTTCATTCTCCCATATCTTATTTTATTCTGAAACTATTGGTTACTATCTATATGTGTTTGGCAAAGACACCTTTACCTATTGTTAGGCAAGCTATCTTATAACCATAGGGCTTCCTTTCTTCTCCTGTGTAATATATATTAAAAGGGAAGCTTGGCATTAGAAATGGAGTAAATGGTCTTTGTGGGGAAGCTCTGGATTCAGAGCAACTATACAGTATAAGTTAAGGATAATGATTCCTTTATTTTTAACAGCTTTATTGAGATATTCACATAGTAGACTCTTCACACATTTAAAGTCTGTAATTCAATGTTTTTTAGTAAATTTATAGATATGTGCAACTATCATCTCGATTTTAGAACATTTCACTACCTCAAAAAGAAACATTGTACCTTTTAGTTCTCACCACTCATCCCCTCATTCCACTCCCCCACCCTAAACAAGTACAAATCTACTTTCTGCTAGAATATATTTCCCTAGTCTGGACTTTTATGAGTGAAATCATACCAAATGAAGTCTTTTATGTCTAGTTTCTTTCAGTTAGCATGTTTCAAAGTTTATCCATGTTGTAGCCAATATCATTACTTCATTCTGTTTTATGGCCGAATAATTTCCATTGTATGGATATACCAGATTTTATTTATCCATTCATCTGTTAAGGGACATTTGGGTTTATTCTACCTTTGCCTATTATGAATCATGATGTTATAAAAATTAATGTAGAAGTTTTTGCATATATATTTCTTTTTACTGTTGGATATACACCTAGGAGTAGAATTGTTATGTCATATGATAACTCTATGTTTCATAGCTGAGAAACTGCCACACTATTTTCCAAAGCAGCTGCACTATTTTACATTCACACTACAGTGTATGCATGTTTCAATATCTCTACATTCTCAACATTTATTTGACATTTTGAGTCTTCAGATCCTAGTGGTTGTGAAGTGGTATTACACTGTGGTTTACATTTCCTTCATGACTAATGATGTCAAACATCTTTTCATGTGCTTATTGCCCTTTTGTATATCATCCTTGGAGAAATGTGTACTAGATTATTCCTCATATTTTAATGGTGTCATTTATCTTTTAGTATTGAGTTGAAAGATTATTTCTTTCTTTATTATTTATATATTCTAGATACAAGTTTTGTATCAGACATATGATTTAAAAATAGCTTCTCCTATTCCATGGATTGTCTTGCACTTTATTGATGGTGTATGTTTTAAATTTTTATGTTTTTAAATTTTCCAATTTCTTTCAGTTATTGGTGTAAAATTTCATTTCATTGTGGTTAAAGGAGATATTTTGTATGGTTTAAATCCCTAAATTTTCTGAGGCTTGTTTTATGATCTAGTATATAGTATATCTTCAAGAATGTTTCCTGTGCACTTGAGAAGAGTGTATACTATTCTGTCGTTAGGTATTCTGTAGATGTTCATTAGGTCTAGTTAATTTGCAATGTTGTGCAAGTGTTTTATTTCTTTGTTGATCTTTTGCCTAGTTATTCTATTCAGTATTAACAGTAGGGTACTGAAGTTTCCAACTACTAATTCTAAAGTGTCTAATTTTTCTTTGATCTCTGTCTCTTTTGTTTCATGTGTTTTGGATCTGTGTTGTTAGGTGCATTCATGTTTGTAATTGCTATACCTATCTCATTAGCTGATACTTATTACATTTGCCTCTTTATTTATCTAACATTTGTTCACTTTAAAATCAATTTGTGTGGCTGTTTTCAGTATAATTATTCCAGGTTACTTATGATTATTGCTTTCAAGACATATTTTTTTTCCATCTTTTACTTTGTTATCTTATGTTTGGTCATAAGAAAAATGTTTCCTGCTTTTTTTTTTTCTTTTTTCTTTATTTATTTTTACTTTATAAAAGTTTAAGATGGAGTTTACATTTTTCTGGGACCCATCTATTCAGTCATATTATCACTAAGATTATTATTTTCATTGTTTATAACTTAATTACTTTTGTACAATATTTCAATGCATGACTATACCAGTATTTATCCATTATACTTTAAATGTATTTGAATTGTTTTCAAGTTTTTGCCAGATCAAACAGTGCTTCTGTGAATATATGTGTACAGGCCTTCAACTATATGTATTCAAGAAATTTGTTAGGTTCATACATACTAAGAATGGAGTTTTTATGCCAAAGTATATATGATAGCTAACATCAATATAATGCTAGACTCTTTTCCAAAGGGATTGTACCAATATATAAGCATATCAGCAACCCAAATTTTAATCACATTTAGATAATTTTTTGATTTATCATTTTTTCCCATCAAATAGATGCTATAGTTCTATTTCATGTTGGTCCTACGAAAAACTCTATTTTCCTAAGATAGAAAATGTTCTTGCTTTCTTCCTTCTGGATTATTATCTCATATCCTGCTTGGTGACTATCTGGGGCCCCAATATTGCTGAATCTCTACCTTCTAGGTATATGCTGGCCTTGCCCTCCTACATAGCTTCTACCAGTTTCACATCCAAGTATATATAATCTTATCCAAGCACAAATAAATCCCACAACATAATGGCAAAGTAGGTACTACTATGGGGTATTGAGCACACAATTCACATAATTCTACCATGTGCCTTATCACAGAGGCATGTGCTTTTTAAGTAAAGCACTGATTCAAAGATAACATTTTGCTGGTTTGGGGTACTCTTCTTCAGGATGCAGTTTTTGCACTGAGGCAAAAATAGTTTTGTTTTTTTTTAAATGACTTTTTGAAAGAAATATGAGTAATATAGAGTTTCTTTTTTTCTGCTATATTTAACAAAAAGTTGAGAAAATATTTTTATGTCAAAATATAAGCACAGAGACTAAGAACTAAATCTTGGAATTCAAGAGACTAATAGAATCCAAAATGTGGGTTAAAAATGCATTAATTGGCTTAAAAATACATATTACCAGACACCTAATGTCCATGGCAAACTTGGTTTTCTTCTGAGGATATAAACTTTAATTAAGAATAGTTCTGTTACAGGTTAATTATAGAAGGGGATAACTGAAGTGTGTCTTAAAGGGGATATAAACTGGAAGTGCAAAGAACACTTATCTAAGCTGGTTTATATGGGTTTTTCCTTTGTACATGCCAGAAAAGAATCAAGTGAGATAATCTTTACTTTCAGCATTAAATAATCCCACCTTTTATTACCAGGAAAATTTCTAAACACAATTTTGAAACTGATCAAAGAAAGATATTTCATTTGAGTAGACTAATCTTATTAACTAAGTTATTGTGTCATTTGAATTTCAGATTTTTTCCTACAGAGTTTCACACACACACACACACACACACACACACACACACACACTAGAATAAGGTCAAGACTGTTGGGACCAAGATGTAATAACTGTATCTTGCATGATCCATACAGAGGTATGGATATTTAAGGTAACTTAAATAATGGCAGGGGTTGTAGAGAAGAGGAATATTGTGATCCAAGTACCAAAATTCTTAAGAAAATAAGTATAAGGAGAGAGAAAAAAAAATTCTCTGAAGCCCAGTGGCAAGGATTTGGGAGAATGTTATTTTCAGTAAGGTACTAGCAACAAGAATGATGATCAACTCAAGTGACTAATAAAGCAGTATTTTTTAAAGGACTTATTTATTTATTTGAGAGAGACAGAAGCTGACTCTCTACTGTGCAGAGAGCCCGACATGGGGCTTGATCCCAGGACCCTGAGATCATGACCTGAACCAAAGGCAGACACTTAACCGACTAAGCCACCCAGGCACCCCTAAAGCAATATTTTTAAAGGGACACAGACAAAATTTTATGATTACATGTTTACAATGTGATCTTTGGGCACTTTTGATGGAAATCTAAACGTGTGTAGCCACTATGGAAAACAGTATGGTGATTCCTCAAAAAATTAAAAATATAATTATATATATGATAGAGCAGCTCCACTTATGGGTGTATCTAAAAGGATTGAAAGTAGGGTCTCAGAGAGATATCGGGACACTCACGTTTATGGCAGTTTTATTCATAATAGCCAAAAGATGGGAGATCCCAAGAATCCATCAACAGATGAATAAATAAACAAAATGTGGTCTATACATACAATGGGATACTATTCAGGAGTTGAGGAGAAGGGAAAAATAGGAAGCCAAGTTTAATGGGTGCAGAGTTCCAGTTTTGCAAGGTGAAAATGTCCCAGAGATTGATTGTACAACAAGGTGAATATACTTAATACTGAACTGCATACTTAAAAATACTACATTTTATTTAATGTGTATTTAACCACAATTGTATATATTTTTAAATTCCAGATTAAAAAAAAAAAGGAAATGAGTGATCAGTAAGACACATCGGAAATAATAAGATGAGAGATGATATGTGGCAATGATGAGAAATAGATAAGGAAGCATGACAATTGTGGGGTGAAAATAGGAAAGCTATTGTTAACAAAGATTCTTGAGTTGTGAGTGGTACCCATAAGGGCCAGACAGAAAAGGCAGGAATAGGTTCTGGCCTCAAAATTCCTGAGTAGTCCTTGATTAAAATTTCTCAGTTGGTCTTGGCATATGTCTCTAAATAGCTTTTAGGTTCTGATTTGTACTTTAGCACTTGTTATTTAAGACTGGCACTGATATGTGGCCTCAAAATATTTAGGCTATAGGTTTTCAGTCTAAGCAATATTTCCTGACTGGATTTGATGTGTTCAATTAAGTAAAATTGGGAGCCTGAATTGTTATCAATGGTAAGAGCAAAAAATAAACGTTTGTGTAAAATATTCAAAACAGTTTTCTTTGTCGTCATAATTTATATTTTTCTTTACCCTTTGTTCTTATGAGTTCATACAGACTTAGATTGTTCATGTCTATTTTGAATGCAGTGACACTTTTCATAATTTTTAAACTACCATTATAACATTCTGTTACATTTTTTGACTTAATGACACTCATTCAGCTTTATTCTCTCAGGACATAGTTCTACTTTTATGCCTTATTTCCCAGAATTAAATGATTTAATTTTAGGTATTTAAATTCCTTTCAATGTTCAAATAAAATGATATATGGCATATATGTCTGAGAATAATAAAAAGGTTTGGATAAATTATACAAGTCTTAGAGAAAGGTATACTGTGTTAGAGTTTCAATTTCACTATAAACTTGCTCAATGTGTATATAATATTTACCAATCCACTGGGCCTAGACTCTTCTGATTAGAATAGAAATAACATTACTTAACTCTGAAATTAGTTATAGTATATAAATAAGCAAATATATACAAAGCCGTAGATTTGGGGAAGATTCAAAACAACTCTGAGAATAATGAAAAAATAGACTTTGGATATAATTTTTGTTTGTTTTTCAGAATCAAGAACAAAGCCTATATTAAAATGTTAGAATATATGAAACATACAGAGAATTGCATAAAATTATGTGTATAGTTTAATTTATTCTAGAGCAAGTATTGCTAGAACCCAGCAACTTTTCTAAGTTTCTCTTCCTAATTACACTCAGACTAGGAGAAAATATTTGCAAAACATACATCTGATAAAGGACGGTATCCAAAATATACATAGACCTCTTAAAACACAGTAAGAAAACAAAAAGAGATTAAAAAAATAGGCCAAAGACCTTAACAGAGACCTCACCAAATAAGATATGTAGATAACAAATAAGCTAATGAAAAGACACTACACATCATATGTTATCAGGAAAATGCAAATTAAATCAGTAAGATACCACCACATCCTGGAACTCTAACAATACCAGTTCTATTGAGGATATGGAGCAACAGAAGCTCTCATTAATTGCTAGTAGGAATGCAAAAAGTCACAGCCACTTGGGAAGAGTTTGGTGGTTTCCTATAAAACTCTTATTTATCTAAACATACTCTTACTATATGATCCATTAAGCATGATCCTGGGTATTTACCTCAAAGAACTGAAAAGTTATGTTCACACAAAAACCTGCACATGGATGTTTATAGCATTTTATTTATAATTGCTAAAACCCGGAAGCAACAAAGATGTCCTTCATTAAGAAAATGGATAAATTGTGGTACATCCAGACAGTCAGAACTAAAAGGAAACAAACTATCAAGCCATAGAAAGATATGGAAGAAACTTAAGTGCATATTACTAAGTGAATGAAGCCAATCTAAAATGGCCAGATGCTGTACTATTCCAACTATATCACATTCTTTCTAAAGGTAAATATGGAACTTCTTTTATATTTTAAATATAAATACAATATATGTAGTTTTGAGGACTCAGTATTTTCAAGAGGACAATTCTCGTCGAATAGATCTTTAGATTCAAATCAATTCTGGTAGACTTATGTAACATTGTAGAGATCTTGAAACTGATGAAATTTAAATGAAATTCAAAAGAACAAGAATAGCCAGAACCACTTTAAGAAAAAACTAGGTGGGGACACCTCTCCATTAAATGTCAAGAATTGTTATAATTACATATTGTAATTAAGTTAGAGTGGTATTAGTACAATTAGTATGATAGAGGTCAGATATAAATTAAGATTCATCCATAGATGACTGTCTTAGTCAGTAAATATATATCTCTTTAATATGATAACATATATTATGTTCTAAAAAGACTTGAGTACATAAGGCAAAATTAATAACAATGCATTAAAGAGTCTATCATATATGTAGAAATAAAGTAAAAAACAAGATCAAGAAAGGTACGAGATTTAAATGAACTATTTTTTTTTTTTTTTTTTTTTTAAAGATTTTATTTATTTATTTGAGAGAGAGAGAATGAGAGACAGAGAGCATGAGAGGGAGGAGGGTCAGAGGGAGAAGCAGACTCCCTGCTGAGCAGGGAGCCCGATGTGGGACTCGATCCAGGGACTCCAGGATCATGACCTGAGCCGAAGGCAGTCGCTTAACCAACTGAGCCACCCAGGCGCCCCTAAATGAACTATTTTTTTAATTAAATTTTTATTTTGAAATAATTATAGATTTACATGTTTGGTAAGAAATAATACAAGAAGGATTCTTGTACCCTTCATCTGGTTTCTACAAGTGAGTAACATTTTTCAATACTATAGCAGAATACCACAACCAGGGTATTGTTGTTAATACAGTAAATTTACGGAACATTTCTACCACCACAAAGATTCCTCATATTTTGCTTTCATAGTCACACCTACTTCCCTTCTACCCATTCCCCTTCTTTAACCTCTGTTGATCACTAACCTGTTCTCCATTTCTATACTTTTGTCACTTCACTATCTTAAATAAATAAAATCATACATTATTTAACTTTTTAGGATTGGTATTTTTCACTCAGCGTAATTCTCTAGAGATGTATTCAGGTTGCTCTGTTATCAAAAGTTTTCTATTACTGATTAGGATTACATGCTAGGGATGTACCACACTTTGTTTAAATCTGTCTTTATGCATATATGACAGAATGGTTTATGTAAAAATCTTAAATATTTCATTTTTAAAACTACTAGAATTTCTAAGTAAATTGAGCAAGGTTATAGTATACTAACTTATTATAAAAATCATTTGAATTTCTATACACTAACAATAAACTATTGTGGATTCATTTTATGAGGTTATTATAATAATTACCACAGACTTGGGGGCTCAAACAACAGGAATGTATTCTCCCACAGTTCTGGAAGCCAGAAGTCCAAAATCAAGGTGTCAGCAGGGCCATATGGTCTCCGAAGACTAGAAGAAAATCTTCCTGGCCCCTTACCTATTCTGGTGACTCATGTCATTCTTTGGCTTGTTTTATGTTACATTTAGAAAATTGTACCTTTTAATTCCTTTTACCCATTTTGCCCATGCTCCCACTTCCCTTACCTCTGGCAGTTGTCAGTTTGTTCTCTGTACTTATGAGTCTGTTTGTTTTGTTTTATCTGTTAATTTGTTTTGTTTTGCTTTGTTTTTTTAAAGATTTTATTTATTTATTTATTTATTTATTTATTTGAGAGAGAGAGAGAGAAAGAGAGAGAGGGAGAGTGCACACAGTAGGGGGAAGGGCAGAGAGAAGCAGACTCCCAGCTGAACAGGGAGCCTGACGGGGGGCTCAATCCTAGGACCCTGGGATCATGACCTGAGCCAAAGGTAGGTGCCTAACTGACTGAAACACCCAGGCGCCACTTGTTTTGTTTTTTAGATGGCACATATGAGTGAAATTAAATGGCATTTGTCTTTCTCTGACAGATTTATTTCATTTAGAATAATACCTTCAAGGTCCATCTATAGTGTCACAAATTGCAAGATCTTATTCTTTTCTATGGGTGAGTAATATCCCATTATATATTACACATTATATATCTAAATCTATATTACATCTTCTTTATCCATTCATCTATTGATGTACATTTAGGTTGTTTCTATACCCTGACTATTGTAAATAATGCTGTGATGAACATAGGGGTGCATATGTCTTCTCAAATTACTGGGTTTTGTTTATTTGTTTATTTCAGATAAATATCTAGAAGTTGAATTGCTGGGTTGTATGGTAGTTCTATTTCCAATTTTTTAAGAACATCCTTGCCAACAGTTGTTATTTCTTGTTTTTTTTATAATAACTATTCTACAGGTGTGAGGTGATATCCCATTGTGGTTTTGATTTGCACTTCTCTGATGGTTAGTGGTAATGAGAATCTTTTTATTTGCCTATTGGCCATTTGTGTCTTCAAAAAAAAAAAAATCCATTCAGATCCTCTGCCTGTTTTTTAAACTGGATTGTTTATGTTATTTTTTTTTTGATATTGAGTTGTATGAATTCTTTAAATATTTTGAATGTTAACCCCTTATTCATTATATCATTTGCAAATACCTTCTCCCATTCAGTAGGTTGCCTTTTACTTCATTGATGGTTTCTTTCACTGTGCAAATTCTTTAGTTTGATGTAGTCCTATTTGTTTATTTTTGTTTTTGTTGTCTTTGCGTGAGGAGACAGATTCAGAAAAATATTTCTAAGACTGATTTAAAAGAGCTTACTGCCTGTTTTCTTCTACCTATGGTTTTAGGTCTTATATTCAAATCTTTAATACATTCAAATCTTTGATATATATAAACACACATATTGTTTCCCTTGTCTCAGGAGACATATCTAGAAAGAAATTGCTACGGCCAATGTCGAAGAGGTTTCTGGCCGTGTTCTCTTATAGCACTTTTATTGTTTCATGTCTCACTTTTAAGTCTTTCATCCATTTTGAATTTATTTTTGTGTATGGTGTAAAAATATGGTCAGATTTCATTCTTTTGCATGTTGCTGTCCAGTTTTCCCAGCACCATTTGTTGAAGAAACTGTCTTTTTTCTATTGGGTATTCTTTCCTACTTTGTCAAAGATAAATTGACCATATAGTTGTGGGTTCATGTCTGGATTTTCCATTCTGTTCTATTGATGATATGTCTGTTTTTTGTGCCAGAACCATACTTTCTTGATCACTACAGCTTTGTAATATAACTTGAAGTCTGAAATTGTGATGCTTCCAGCTTTGTTTTTCTTTTTCAAGATTGCTTTGGCTATTTGGGGTCTTCAGTGGTTCCGTTCAAATTTTAGGACTGCTTATTCTAGCTCTGTGAAAAATGATGGTGGTATTTTGATAGGGATTGCATTAAATGTTTAGATTGCTTTGGGTGGTACATACATTTTAACAACATTTGTTCTTCCAATGCATGGACATGGAATGTCTTTCTATTGATTTGTGTCATCTTCAATTTCTTTCATCAGTGTTTTATAGTTTACAAAGTGTCAATGTCTAGTGCGTTGGGGTCCCTGGGTAAGGGTTGTGAAAGAACCAGGACACAGGGGATGCAGAGCAAAGGCAGCACTTGCAACTGCATGCTGTCGTTTATTTCCCACACAGCTATATACTTGCAGCGAACAGATAAGCATGACAATGTGTACTTTTAGCTGATAATAAGATCATGCCAACATCCTTGAAGAAAGACACGCAAGATATAAGAACAAACTATATCCTGTTTTTTGTTTGCCGAAGCGCGGAACTATCTCAGCCACCCTTCCTCTGGGAACAGCACGTTCTTATAAAAGAATACTTCTAATATAGGCAAGAGCCACTTCCTGCAGATCCAGGCATTCAGAACTTGCAACGTGAGATAAGGGGAAGAGAACATTTTCTCCTCCTGATCCAGGCCTGCCTGGTTGTCCTTAATCTCACTACAGTCCTCAAATGACCTTGGTTACAAGGGGCTTACAAGCCTATACCATCTCAATTTCTTCCTTTTTTCTTTGTTTTAATAAAAATGCCTTCCAGAGGGTGGCCATAGACTTCTGGGATGGCTTTACATAGCAAAAATGTAGCAGCATAAAATAACAATCAGTAATACAAACCCCATTCCTCCCGCAGTATGCCCCAAACTTTGAATAATACCTTTTGGATCAAGTCCCTCAAGTTGTTTAAGAAATAAATCGGCCAATGTGGCAGCATCTTCAGTCTCAAATGGCTTACCAAATATTTCCTGAATATTTGTATGTAGATTGTTGATCATGTCCGTTACTGACGAGTTACCCTCTAAGTATTTTTGGATGATGCTCCAATCATGTTGGGACTCATTATATCTTAAATTGGTAACACAAAAGGTCGTGGAATTCCAATCGCAACGCAGCCAAATCTGTCTTTCTAGCGTCAAGATTTTCTTCCCTAGCCAGCTTACAGTCTGTCTAAGGACATCTATTTGTGTTTGTAAGCGAGTATCAATCATAGTTTGGGAAAGCCAAAGATCCCGAGAGTCGCGGTGCCAATTTTCCACAAAATGTTTAGTTTGTAATGAAGTATGTAATGCTACACCTGACACGGCTGCTAACGTGGTGACTGTAATTAAACTTAGAATGACCGCCACAACAATGCCAACAAGACGCTTGGTGCGTCTTAGTATCTTTTTGAAAAACTCTAGAACTAAGGTATCTACGGGATTTTGAGCCCATAGTCGTTCTAAGTTTACCGGAAGCCAAATGTGAGAACGCTGTTGCAAAATCATAAGAGAATACCCTGGTTTAAACTCTATGGAACTGTTGATGCAAGAATACAATCGGCATTCAATACAACTAATTCCATCATCAAAGCTAAAATTTCCTATCAAAAGTAAATACGGTAAAGGTACACATGCAGTCACATTCATTTCTTTAAAAATGGTGAAATTATAAGTCGACGCAGAATTTGCTGTGCCGGAAAAGGTTCCATTGTAAAGTCTGACAGTCTTAAGCGCAGCTGCAACTTTCCATAAGTGTGTTTGAACATGATCAGGAAATTTTTGATGTGATATACGAGGGTCTGCGATGCCGCCATCTCCCCAGGCCATCAATCGATGATTCACCACTGACTCATTCCATCGGCTCCGCGGTGGCATCATTTGTCGCCTCGGCAGAAGATGATACAGTAAGTAAGGCACACATGGCCAGAAATAAATTCTCAGGTGTGCAAGCCTTCCCTGTCCGCTGTAAGAGTTTTTGCCCCTCCCCACTGAGCTTTTTAATTTGTCCCCAAGTCTGCAAAGCAGTAGCAAATGTCTGTCGGCGGCGACGCCGTCCTCCCAAACTCAAGTGTGCCATGGCTTGCAGCGGAAGCTCATCCTGTCCCGGATTCCCCATCTGTCGTCTGACGGGATATGGTGCCGTTCGAATTGGTCCTCGACCGGATCCATCTCGCCGGGAGCCAGGAACAGGTGCGTCCATCCTCTGTGGAGACATAAGCATAACCCTTCCCTCTACAAAGTAATAGCCCCGGTTGCCATTCTGCATCTGCGACCGGCTTAAACCATATATATTCATTTAGCGGAAGAGGAGCCGCCTCTCCCTCTATGAACTGCTTTTCTGCTCTAGAAAGAATATCTCCCTGCGGAAGATTCAAGAAATTCAGTGTAAACAATGCTTGTAACAAAATAGAACGTGCATTAGATTGAGTGATGATAATATATGGTCCTTTTTCCTCCTTTTTAATTTTTTAATTTGCAATTTTAAAGTACTGTGTGCACGTTCCACAATGACCTGTCCTTGGGGAGTTGGGATTCAGAGCGTTCTGACGAGCTCGATCCATACAAAGCTCGGAGAACCACATCTGCCACTGCAGATATTCAGGTTCTTTCAGGAGGGCTCTACAAAGGACCCTCCAATCTTCAGGAGAGAAATTATTATAATGTCGAGCTAAGCCATTAACTAGCTCTTTGACATAATGTGATTGTGGTCCATATAAAGACACTGCCTTCTTCAAGCGACCAATATCCTCTATTCCAATACCTTCATAATATGGTGCTTGTGCTACTCCCTGGACCGGGGGAGGCCTAATAACAGGAAAGGCAAAGACAGATTTATCAGCCTCACTCTCATCATCACTATCCCGTAATGCATCAAGCTCAGCCAAGGCAGCAGAAAGAAAAGGATTTTTAGGAGAGTAAGCTAGCGCGGGCGACAGAGGCGGAGCGGAGGGCTTCTTAGAAGGTTTCTTAGACTCCCCCGCCATAGTCATGACCCGCTGAAAAACCTTCCACAAGTGCTCGGTCTCGGGATCCGACTTTACTTTCGTTTTTGATTCGTCGTTATCACACTCACTAGGTTCACGAGACAGTGCAAGCTTAAAGGTATCCTTCTCTACTTCCCTTTTCTCGTCTGTATCAAGGGGAAGGTCTTGTATAGAAGGAGCCATTTCCTTCTGGAAATTTTCAACCATGCGGTCATCCTCCATTGCTTTAAGCACTGTGAATATAATCGACCAAATGGACCAAAACCGCACGGGAATCTTTTCTCCCTGTCTCATTGCTTTTTCGACATTATGTCGGACTCGCCGCCAATTATCCATGTCCAAGGTACCCTCCTCGGGAAACCAAGGATTCCATTCTCTAACTACTTTCAGACACATCTCAATATCAGTAGAGGCGACAGTAATACCATAGACAGCAAGTGAATGCTTCAGCATTCGAACATAAGGAGTAGAAGTTCCTTGTCCCATAACCCTGTATTATTATTCAAAATACTCACCCTTCCTGAACGTCCTTCAGGGTCCCTGTTCAGGCGCCAATTGTCAACGTCTAGTGCGTTGGGGTCCCTGGGTAAGGGTTGTGAAAGAACCAGGACACAGGGGATGCAGAGCAAAGGCAGCACTTGCAACTGCATGCTGTCGTTTATTTCCCACACAGCTATATACTTGCAGCGAACAGATAAGCATGACAATGTGTACTTTTAGCTGATAATAAGATCATGCCAACATCCTTGAAGAAAGACACGCAAGATATAAGAACAAACTATATCCTGTTTTTTGTTTGCCGAAGCGCGGAACTATCTCGGCCACCCTTCCTCTGGGAACAGCACGTTCTTATAAAAGAATACTTCTAATATAGGCAAGAGCCACTTCCTGCAGATCCAGGCATTCAGAACTTGCAACGTGAGATAAGGGGAAGAGAACATTTTCTCCTCCTGATCCAGGCCTGCCTGGTTGTCCTTAATCTCACTGCAGTCCTCAAATGACCTTGGTTACATGGGGCTTACAAGCCTATACCATCTCAACAAAGTACAGGACTTTCACCTCTTTGGTTAGGTTTATTCCTACATATCTTACTGTTTTTGGTGTAATTGTAACTGGGATTGATTCCTTGATTTCTCTTTCTGCTGCTTCATTATTGGTGTATAGAAATGAAACTGATTTCTGTATATTGATTTTGCATCATGCAACTTTACCGAACTCATGTTTCAGTTCTAGCAGTTTTGGGTGGAGTCTTTTGGGTTTCCTATATAGAGCATCATGTAATCTGCAAGAGGTTTAAAGTTTGACTTCTTCTTTGCCAATTTGAAGATTTTATTTATTTATTTGACAGAGAGAGACAGCGAGAGAGGGAACACAAGCAGGGGGAGTGGGAGAGGGAGAAGCAGGCTTCCCACTGAGCAGGGAGCCCGATGCGGGGCTTGATCCCAGGACCTGGGATCATGCCCTGAGCCAAAGGCAGACGCTTAACGACTGAGCCACCCAGGTGTCCCTTCTTTGCCAATTTGGATGCCTTTTATTTCTTTCTGTTGTCTGATTGCTGAGGCTAAGACTTTCAGTACTACGTTAAATAACAGTGGTGAGAGTGAACATCCTTATCTTGTTCCTGACTACAGAGGAAAAGTTCTCAGTTGTTCCCCATTTAAAATGCTATTAGCTGAGAGTTTTACATAGATGCCCTTTAAGATGTTGAGGTATGTATCCTCTAAACCTACTTTGTTGAAGGTTTTTATCATCGATGAATGTTATACGTTGTTAAATTCTTTTTCTGTGTCTATTGAAAGGATCATATGGTTCTTATCTTTTCTTTGATTAATGTGGTGTATCATGTTGATTGATTTGCAAATTATGAACCACACTTTCAAACCAGGAGTAAATCCCACTTGATCATGGTGAATGATTTTTTTAATGTATTGTTGGATTAGTTTTGCTAGTATCTTGTTGAGAATTTTTGCATCCATGTCTGTCAGGGATAGTGGCCTATAGTTCTCTTTTTTAGTGGAGTCTTCACCTGGTTTTAGTATCTGCATAATGTTGACCTTGTAGAATGAATTTGGAAGTTTGCTTTCCTCTTCTGTTTTGGAACAGTTTGAGAAGAATAGGTATTAATTATTTTTTAAATGTTTGGTAGAATTCCCCTGTGAAGACATCTGGCCCTACACTTTTGTTTATTGGAAGTTTTTTTTTATTCCAGATTCAATTTCTTTGCTGGTTATTGGTCTGTCCAAGTCTTCTATTCCATCCTTTTCTGTTTTGGTAGTTTATATATTGCTAGGAATTTATCCATTTCTTCCAGGTTGTCCTGTTCATTTGCATATAGTTTTTCATACTATTCTGTTATAATTGTTTTTTATTTCTGTGGTATTAGTTGTTATTTCTCCTCTCTCATTAGTGATTTTATTTATTTAGATCCTTTCTCTTTTTTTTTTTTTTGATAAGTCTGGTTAGGGGTTTATCAATTTAATAATTTTTTTGAAGAACTGTCTCCTGCTTTCATTGATCTGTTCTATTGTTCTTTTAGTTTCTATGTCATTTATTTCTGCTCTAATCTTTATTATTTCCTTCCTTCTGCTGACTTTAGGCTTTATTTGTTCTCCTTTTTCTAGCTCCTCTAGGTCTAAGATTTGGTTGTTTATTTGAGACTTCTTGCTTCTGTAGGCCTGTATTGCTATATATTTACCTCTTATGACAGCTTTTGCTACCCCCCAAAGGTTTTAGAACATTATGTTTTCATTTTCATTTGTTTCCAAATATTTTTTTCTTCTTTGATTTCCTGGTTGACCCATTCATTATTTAGTAGCATGGTATTTAATCTCCATTTATTTGTGGTCTTTCCAAATTCTTGTGGTTGACTTCAAGCTTCAAAGTGTTGTGGTCAGAAAAGATGTGTGGTACGATTTCTATCTTTATTTGTGGAGACCTGATTTGTGACCTAATATGTGATCTATTCTGGAGAATATCCCATGTGCACTTGAAAAGAATCTGTATTCTGGTCTTTTAGGATGAAATGTGAATACTATTTGTTAAGTCCATCTGGTCTAGTGTGTATTTCAAAGCCATTGTTTCCTCGTTTATTTTCTGTTTGGGTGATCTGTCCATTGATGTAAGTGGGGTGTTAACATCCCCTACTGTTATTATGTCATTATCAATTAGTTCCTTCATGTTTGTTATTAATTGTTGTATATATTTGGGTGCTCCCATGTTGGGTGCATAAATATTTATAATTGTTATATCTTCTTGGTGGATAGTCCCTTTTATTATGGTATAGTGCCCTTCTTTGTCTCTTGTTACAATCTTTATTTTAAAGTCTATTTCTTCTGATATAATACTGGCTTTCTGTTAGCATACATTTCCATGATAAATGTTTCTCCATCCCTTCACTTTCAATCTGCGGGTGCCTTTAGGTCTAAAATATGTCTCTTGTAGGCAGCATATAGATGGGTCTTGCTTATTTATCCACGCTGACAGCCTATGTGTTTTGGAACATTTAGTCCATTTACATTCAAAGTAATATGGATAGATATGTATTTAGTGCCATTTTATTACTTGTTTTATCATTGCTTCTGGAAATTTCTCTGATCCTTTGTCTTTGTCACTCCTTTCCACTCAAAGAGCCTTCTTTAATATTTCTTGTAGGGTTGCTTTAGTGTTTGTTCACCTGGGAAACTTTATCTTTCCTTCTGCTCTGAATGACAGCCTTGCTGGATAGAGTATTCTTGGCTGCAGATTTTTCCCATTTAACACTTTGACTATATGATTCCCCTCCCTTCTGACTTACAAAATTTCTTTTGAGAAATCTCTAGCTAAACTTATGTGTCTTCCTTTGTAAGTTAAAGACTTCTTTTGTCTTGCTGCTTTTAAGATTTTTAATTTACCACTATATTTTGCAAATTTAATTACAATATGTCTTGGTGTTGGCCTGCTTTTGTCGATTTTGATGGGAGTTCTCTGTGCGTCATGGATCTGGATATCTGTTTCCTCCCCCAAATTAGGGATTTTTTTGCTATCAATTCTTCAAATAAATGTCCTGCCCCCTTTTCTCTCTCTTCTCCTGGGACTTCTATAATATGAAAATTATTAGGTTTGATGGAGTCTCTGAGTTCCCTAAATCTATTCTCTTTTTCCATAATTATTCTTTCTCTCTTTTGTTCAGCTTCATTATTTTCCATTATTTTGTCTTCTAGGTCACTAATTCATTCTTGTTTCTTCTAGACTGCTGTTCATTGCATCAAGCCCCTTTCCAGTCTTGTTTATTGCATTCTTCATCTCTGATTAATTCTCTTTTTAAATTATTATTATTTGAGAGAGAAAAAGAAAGCACAAGCAGGAAGAGGGGCAGAGGGCAAGGAATGGGGACAAGCAGACTCCCTGCTGAGTGTGGAACCCAACATGGGGCTCTATCCCAGGACCCCAAGATCATGACCTGAGCTGAAGTCAGACACTTAACTGACTGAGCCACCCAGGTGCCCTTGATTCTTTTTAAACTCATTTATATCTGTGGTGAGGGTCTCAAATGCCTTCTATTCTTTTCTCAAGCCCAGTGATTATCCTAATGATCATTGTTTTAAATTCTCCAGCAGACATGTTACTTATATCTGTTTCAAATAGTTCTCTGGACTTGGATTTATCTTCTTCTTTCATTTGGGATAAATTCCTCTGTGTTAGTATTTTGTGTAAGTCTCTTCCTTCTTCTCTATGTTAAGGATGTTAAAAGTTCAATCTGAAATTCCTTTTGAAATGTTCCAGCAAAGGAGGTTTTAAAAAACCAATATGGCCAGTGACTATTCTTACTGCACTTATGTAAATAATTAGGCCAAATTTATTACAGACAACTTAGCATTAATTTGCTATATTTGATGGAAATTAGGGTAATTTTAAAATATTTTGTTTTGATAACAAAGTGTTATGGGTGTTAGATTTTAGTTTTGATTAATTGTCCTTGAATGAATGTTGCTTACCTTTAAAAATTGGGCTAGATCTTAAAATCTTCTGATTTCCTTGAATGTCTGGCTAATTTTCTACCTGGTTGCTTGCACAGTGTAGGCCTGTCTTTGAAAACCTATCTGTAGGACCATGTCCTGACATAAGACAATTGTTTAACTGAATTGACCTAATTTATCTTGTTATGAAATATGGAATAAGATGCTGTCTGAGACTATACATGAGAGTTCCAAATTAATGGCTCCTCAAGGGATGGGGGCTCAATCTGGTACCAGTGAATATCTGCAGTTGGATGCAAGGCAGTTTCATTCCTCAAATTCTGATCTACACCCCTTTTCAGCAGGAGGTAACTGGAATTGTCCCTATCCATCAAAAATTAGGAATGATGAGAAGCCAGGAATGGTATTGGCTCATGGGGACCAAACAGCTACTGTGTCATTGCTAAAAGAAGATTTGCCATGTCTATTACCTGCAAAACATTTGTCTTTTCACCCCTAGCCTCACATTGCTGATGTCCCTCCCTGTTGCCTCAGGAAGTGTCTCCTTCATGGGCCACCATTTGTGCTAAAAATCACAATTGCTTTCACTGCTGGGTCTGTGGAAAGGGTCTCTTTTGCTGATGCCTTCACTAGGTGGTTCCCCTCTTTACTGGGTTTCTGGGGAACTATTTTTCTATGTATTTTCTTTTTGTTATAGGCATATTAATCTCATGTCCCTGTTTGTATTGCTGCTGTGACTGGTGATACAAGTTATCTCCTGATATCTGGCTGTAGAGTCATTTGGAAGAATGGTGTGTAAAGACTGTAAGGTCCATAAAGATGTTGGGGGGAGGCAGTGTAGGGGTGCTGACAATACTAACTCTTTTGCTATCTTGTTCATGTCTGCAAAATGACCTCCTTTGTGGCTAGTGTTCCAGGCCCCCTAAAGAAATCTGTAAATTGTATGGAGTTGCCCGCTTCCTTTTCTGGTCTCAAAGTTCTATCTCAGTTTGGAGGATACTTTATGTCTCTCTCCTACCTTCTGACATATAAGTTTTTGGTTACCCTAAGTTTCATATATAAAAACTTAAGTATAGAGCAGTCTATTTTAAGTTGGAGGTTACTTACACTCAAACGAATTCTGAAAAGCACTGCATTTTTACTCCCACCCCCCACGTTTTATGCTTTTGATGTATTTTACATCACTTTATTTTGTGTATCCCTTAACTAATTATTGTCATATAGTTGGTTTTACTACAATCTTCATACTAGCTTTATAAATGATCTACCCACTACTTCTTCTATATATTGCCTTTATCAATGAGATTTTTTTCTTTCATATATTTTTTTACTTCTAGTTATGGCCTTTTCTTCTTACAGAAATCCCTTAATATTTCTTATAAAGTTGGTTCAGTAATGATGAACTCCTGTAGCTTTTGTTTGTCTGGAATTCTTTATATCCCCTCCAATTCTGAATGCTCACTTTGCTGGGTAGAGTATTTTTGGTTGCATGTTTTATTTATTTATTTATTTATTTATTTATTTATTTATTTATTTTCCTTTCAGCAATCTGAATATATTCTGCCACTCCTGTCTGGCCTGCAAAGTTTCTGGCAAAAATCAGCTTATGTTATATGGATGTTCCCTTATATGTAACTAATTGTTCTTCTCTTGCTGTTCTTGAGATTCTCCTTTTATCTTTAGTTTTTGACACTTTAATTATAATGTGTCTTGGTATGGACTTTTGAGTTCATCTGTTTGAGACCCTCTGTGTTTCCTGGACCTGGATGTCTGTTTCCTTTCCCAAGTTAGGTTCATTTTCAGCTATTATTTTTTCAAATAAGTTTTCTGCCTCTTTAACTCTCTCTTCTCCTTCTGGGACTACTATAATGTGAATGTTAGTATGCTTTCAAGTTATCATAGAGGTCCTTTAAACTTTTCTCATTTAAAAAAAAATTGTTTGTTTTGTTTTATTTTTCCTATTTAGTTTGGGTAATTTTCACTTACCTTGTCTTCCAGATTCCTGATTTGTTCTTCTGTATCATCTAATGTGCTGTTTATTGTCTCTAGTGTATTTTTCATTTCTGTTATTGTCTTTTTAGACACTGTTACTTTTTTTTATATTTTCTATCTTTTTGCTAAAGTTCTCTCTTTTGTTCATTCATTCTTCTCCTGAGTTCAATAAATACCTTGATGAACATTACTTTGAATTTTTTATCTGCTGGATTGCTTATCTCCATTTGGTTAGTTCTTTTTCTAAGGCTTTGTCTTTTTCTTTCCTTTGGAACATATTCATCTGTCTCCTCATTGTACTTAACTCTCTGTGTTTGTTCCTATGTATTGTATAGTTCAGCTACATTTCCCAGTCTTAAAGGAATGGTCTTATGTAGGAGATGTCCTGTGGGGCTGAGAAGAACAATCCTTTGGCCATCAGAGCCAGGTGCTCCAGGTTGTCCTCTGTGTGAGCTACATGTACCCTTCTCATGTAGCTGGACATGACTTCTGCAGGCATATTTGTGGGCATGGCTGGCTGCCAACCTAGCTGTCTGTGAGGCCTGGTCATGACTGCTATGGGTCATCTGGTGGAAAGAGATGGCTCACAGCTTCACTGGTTACAAGGTCTTGCCACTGACACAGCTGACCATGAAACTCCACTGCAACAACTGTGGTTATGCTAGTAGATGGGGTTATCCTACCATAGGCTGTGAGGCCCAACCTATATGCAGGGTTTTGTGGGGCTCTAAGTGGTGCCCACTTCCTTGCATTAACAGTCTAGAGGGAGGATTCCAAAATGGCAATCACTAGTGCCATGATCAGCATGACTAAATAAATAACAAAAATGGCTACTGCCAGTGTCTCTACCTGGGGAGAGGATACTGCTTCCTGCTTCTCTGACAGGTATTTCAAGATTACTAAGAGGGTCTCCTTTACCTATAGGTCATGTACTTTTCAATATGTTGTTTTTGTCTCTGGTTTCCAGGTTGAGCAAGTCTGTACTTGAGCCTTTTTAGAGCAGGTTTTCTTTTCCTTACAGTTGTATAGTTTTTCTGGACATATTCCCTATTAGTTTTCAAAGCCATGTATTTTGGTGTATAATTTAAGGATTGGGATGCCTGATGTGGAGCTCAAATCTCTTGTTCCTAAGGGAAATGTTCCATACATTTAAGATCCCTCTTAACCATGGACTGCCTTGCCTGGGATGTTTTGTGTGTGTGTGTGTGTGTGTGTGTGTGTGTGTGTGTGTGTGTTTCCCTCAGTGAGACCATGTGTCTCCATCTTCTACCCATCTTGGTGCTGTCTCTTGTGGAGGCTCTATTTATCTAGTTTCTAAGTCCCCTTTAGAGGGAATTATTCCATTGTAATTATAGGCTTGCTGTGTCAGTGGGAAGAGGTGACCTCAAGATCTTCTTACACCTCCATCTTGAATTTTCCACACGTATTCTATTATTATAGTTCTGTGTTCTGTTTTCTTTAGTGAGCCATTGGATCAAGATAGTCAATATCTGTTTTGTTTTGTTTTCCTAGGACAATCAACAACATGCTTGAATAGCTATGCTCCAAAGGTTTACTAAAGCCCTTCTTACTTTTCACATATCCGCAATCATAAACATAAAGTTTAACTTCCCTGTGAATTTACACTTATCTGACAAAGAGGCCAATAACTTAGCTATGTTATAAAGATGAGATAAGACTTAAGCATAATTCCATTTATCTACTTAATGTTCTAGCTTAGAAAGAAGATACCATTTCCAAAGAAGAGTTACAACTTAGTTAAAACTAAGATCATTAAGTACAAATTTATCTCAAAGAAATAAATTCTTCACTTGTGAAAGGTTAACAGTCATTTACAAATTTTCTGTAGTGTTTACGAAGAACCATTTATGGAATTTTCCTAGTCTCACTGGCTACTTCAGACAATGGGTTTCCTAACTTTTCTGAAATAGTCACATGTTACTTAACTAACTTATGGTAACCAATAGCTTACCTGGGAACTGAAATATGAATGAGAATGTTGTGATTTAACATTAGCTTTTCAATACTACCTCCTCTAGAACTTCCTAATTATCAAAAACATTCAAGGTTCATTTTGACCCATTTTTTCCACATCTCAGAAAAAGTGATCACAAGATAATTCAATTTTTCAGGAAAAAATAAATACAGGTCTTAATTTGAGATTTGAAACCATAAAAACTTAAGGCGAATTTTGGATGGCTTATTTCTGTTCTCAAGCCTCTTTATATCATGCATTCAGGAGGCAAGGAGAGTGGGAAAAAGCAAGCATTCAAAGATTGACAGGGTAGATACACAATGTCAGTAAGCTCATAGAAGTTTTCACTCAAAGAGTTTATGAAAGGGGCGCCTTGGTGGCTCAGATGGTTAAACGTCTGCCTTCGGCTCAGGTCATGATCCCAGGGTCCTGGGATTGAGCCCCACATCGGGCTCCTGGCTCAGCGAGGAGTCTGCTTCTCCCTCTGCCTCTCCCATTGCTCATGCTCTCTCTCTTTCTGTATCTCTGTGTCTCAAGTGAATAAATAAAATCTTTAAAAAAAAAAAACGAGTTTATGAAACCACAAGGCATTATTTCAAAACAGAGCTGCCCTAGACATATTAGTCACTCGAGGTTGTTTATTTTAAAGCAAGAATATTGTACTTCTATCCCTGCTTACATCTGAAATTTTCAATATTGTTAATATCCAGGAAATAAATAAACAAAATCATAGAAGTGGAATATTTGGCTATTATTCCTATATGGTATTCTGTCAACTTTTTGGATTGGGAATAGAATCTGTAGCTTTGATTTAATTGAGGATATTTTGGCTCCTTATTTGAAGTAACTAAAAACTTTTATCTTAATCCTTTTCTTAGAATTTATCTACATTTCAGCATTTAAATGTGTAATCTTCAGAGTTTTAAATGTTACTTACTACCTATTGTCCAATTAAATATCCCAACATGGAAATATTCTACAAAAACATATATCTATATTGATATCACCTATATCTATCTGTATCTATCTATCTCTATATCTATCTATCATCTATCTATCTATCTATCATCTATCTATCTATCTATCTATCTATCATCTATCATCTATCTATAGTGGTTGAAACAACCACCACTGAAATCCTGATGTGTATTCATGACTCTTCAAACCATGGTGTGAATTGGACTGATCACTTCCCCCGGCTAATTCCAGCTTGGGCTAATAATGACTATAAACTAGAACTGAAAATTGACTTGATATGTCAGCATGACATGTAAGAATGTAGATTACCTATATCAACATGACTTACTTGTGTTTTCTTTTTTTTTTTTTTAAAAAGATTTTATTTATTTATTTGACAGAGAGAGACACAGTGAGAGAGGGAACACAAGCAGGGGGAGTGGGAGAGGGAGAAGCAGACTCCCCGCCAAGCAGGGAGCCCGATGTGGGGCTCGATCCCAGGACCCTGGGATCATGACCTGAGCCGAAGGCAGACGCTTAACGACTGAGCCACCCAGGCGCCCCGACTTACTTGTGTTTTCAAGAAACTTCTGTATGAGAAAGATAAGACCATAAACCAGTAAATAAATTTACTATTTCTTTAAGGAAATTCTTACAGAGAGATTTATCAGATAAAGTAGTCTACTCAGTTGGACAACTTGTCAACTACTTATCAGGTATAGTTTGCTTTCAAAACTCACTTTAAGATGGTTGTTCATGTGTTCACCAGTCCTAAACAACTTTAAAAAAAATCACAAACTTTGTCCAATCCTAATAATTTCTCTGCCTTGAAACTTTAATCATATGGACCTAAATAGAAAGCATTATAAATATTCCACTTCTTTTTCCCTTTCTGAGACACTGTCAAGATGTAAAGTTAATGTGCTTCCTTACTGAAGTTAAGTCTGAATAAATTTAGCTTTACTTTATTAAGAGGTCTCTTGGTGGTATACCTGGGTGCCTCAGTTAAGCTTCTGCCTTCAGCTCAGGTCATGATCCCAGGATCCTGGGATCGAGTCCTGCATTGGGCTCCTTGCTCAGTTGAGAGCCTCCTTCTCCCCCTCTGCCTGCCACTCCTCCTGCTTGTGTTCTCTCTCTCTCTCTGACAAATAAATAAATAAATAAAATCTTAAGAAAAAGAGGTCTCTTGGTGATATTTTGAGTGAGTTCAACAGTTTTCATCCATAAGTGATGTTTGGAGACAGCATGGAATAAGAAGTCATGAAACAGAAATTTTATTAGTAACTTTTTTTTTCTGTTTATTACCTTTCTGGACTTCAATTTTCTCATTTCTGAAGGAGAAGACAGTGCAGACATTTTATAAGTTTGTTCTAATTAAATTTTTATAAATCAATGACTAAATACAAGAAATTTTCATAGTCACACATATTGATTTGATTTGATGAGTGATTTCAATCTAACATTTAATATTTTCTTTAAATTAATCATTTTAGTACCAAAGTCTATGTATGTGTGTGTGTATATATATATATATATATATACATATATATATATTTTCTAGATACCCTATGTACCCATAGGTTCAGTACACCTATTATTTCTGATAGTTGAGAGCTCACATTACATTTCCATTTCATATATAAATGGATTTTATTTTTAAGGCCAGCTGTTCATTTCTTAACCATGATAGTCACAGAGTTTATATATTGCTATCTGCATTCTTGGTATGAGTACAACAGAAGGCTCATATAGTAAACAAATATATACAATTCATTTCCTTAAGTGCTTCTTCCCCACAGGAAAAGTCTTTTGCTTTAAAAAACTTAAAAACATTTTTTTTTAAATAACAAAATTTGACTTCGGCTACAGAAAACAATAATGGCTGGGTATAACTTGCATTGCATCTCTCCAGGCAAAGTCAAACTTTGAAGAATGCTTTGAGACTCCTGATGTCCCCTGATCCCTCGGGTATTATGGACTTCTCAGGATCACAGATAAAATTCGTGTTGCTAGAAGCACTCTGTGAAAATGCCTTTTAAGTGTTTTTCCCTATAGACTCAGATTTCATTATTCTTTTCTTCAGGCAATAGGAAATTTGAATACGCACTTTTTTATCACTTTATGTTCAGGAATAATTTACTTGAATATGTAAATATTGGCAAAAATGGTCATTATCCTATCCAAACTATAATTATTTTGTCAATCAATCAACTAAGTATGCAGACACAGTTATTATGGGTGATTTTGTAAGGAGACAAACAAATAAATTTAAAGAAACACACCTGAAGAAGATAAACACCAAGTTAGGAAGAATAGAGATATAAATGAATGAACGAATGAATGAATGAACAAATTTTTTTTAAATAATGATCATATAATAACAGCAACAGTATATGACATTTTTAAAAGATATGTTAGTCAAATTGAAAGGTAGATAAGGAATTCCAGAGTTGCACATTAAACTGGTTAATAAAGATTCGTAAAAAATGTGTGGTGAAAAATTAGGCAGACTTTAAATAGACAATGACGAAAAGTGCAGGCAGGGTTAACAGCATGCACAGACCCACAATTGTGAGTATAATGAAAGTATCTTTGGAAGCAGCAGATAAGTTATATTTACTGTGTTTGATGATATGGACAAAAGTAATTTATAAACATAAACATGTTATTTTTTTTTAATTAGAGTAACAGTGATTTTAAGTCCCCAAATCATTATTGTTACATTACTTATCATGGTTTTCTGTACTTATTTCAACACGAAATGTTATTCTTATTACAAAAGTAATAAATGTTTGTTATGAAAACATCAAATAATAAAAAACATGTATAAAATAGAAAACATAGCTTTCTGTATCTCACTGACAAAGATATCTACTATTAACTCTTTGCAAATAATATGCTAATGTGATAAATATTTTTCTATATGGACTAGTTTATATAAATATGAGGTTTTTGTTGTTTATGTTTTTGTTAATATTAAATGTATTCTGAAATTACCTTTTCTCACCACACTTTGGTATGAGTTTTTCAGTTTTGCATTTAAACATACCAATTTTGGGGCGCTTGGGTGACTCACTTGGTTAAGCATCTGACTCTTGATTTTGGCTTAGATCATGATCTCAGCCCTACAACAGGCTCCATGCTCAGCTGAGTCTGCTTAAGATTCTCTCTCTCTCTCTCACTGTGCCCCTTCCCCAGCTCTCATGTGCACTCTCTCTCTAAAATGAATAAATAAAAATCCTTAAAAAATAAAAAATATAAAGACACCAATATTTACTAGATGGGGCCATATTGTTCTATATTTTCCTGCATTCACAAAATTGATGTAGACTTTTTCCTTGTCATCTTTACATCAGCTGCAAATTATTTAACCACAAGACTGCTGACATTTTAAAACAATTTTCTATTATGAAAATTTAGTTATTTTCCAATAATTCAATATTGTCAATAATGCAATTTTAGGTATTTATTTTTGCATACTTGTGTGAATAGTTCTATGAAATAAATTCCTGTAAGTAGAATAGCTAATTTAAAAGTTACCTACTTTTTAAAATATGATTCATGTGAACAATATATTAGAGTACCTATTTCAACTCTGAGGAATACAGTGTGGTGTTATTGTCTTTAATACATGCTGGTTAATTAATTGCTGCTGTTTATTAGATCTATGTTTAACATGAATTGGCTCATATAATATTCATACAAATTCTAAAGTAGGTCATCTTTTTCAGACAAGAAAACTGAAGCACAGAGATAGTTATAATTGTTACAGTCATACAGGCAGTTTATGACAGTATAAATTCCAGCCCACTCTGCATCTATCTGCCACCTTTCTCTCAACTACAATTCCACTATGCTGTTCACATAAAAACTCATTTTAAGGACAAAGAAAAGTAATAAAAAGAAAGAAAAAGCAAGAAAGAAAGAAGAAAAAGTACATCACAAAATTAAATATGTCTAGTGGTGCCTGGGTGGCTCAGTCGGTTAAGCATCGGATTCTTGGTTTCAGCTCACGTCATGATCTCAGAGTCAATGAGGTCAAGTCCCATATTGGGCTCTGCACTCAGTCTGCTGAGGAGGCTCTCCTTCTCCCTCCCCCCTACTCTTCCCCTGCTCATGCTCTTTCATTCTCTCTAAAATAAATAAATAAAATCTTAAAAAAAGAAATTCCTAAATAAATAATAATAATAATAATTAATAATGTCTCAATTCACACAGTGAATAACCTGAAATTTGCGGCTCCAGTCAAAAGTGGATCAGTTAAAATATAACTTACTACAAACTATTTTTAAAAACTAATAAGAACTGTATGGTATAAAAATCAAATACCATCAGTCAAACTATAAAAAAGAAACCTACCCAAAAAGTCATCAATAATGAACAAACCTAAGGCCAATCTTTAATATTACAGTTATCTTATAATTTTAACATAAAACATTTGAACAACACCAGAAATTTTTAAGTGCAGGTATGCTACTTATGAATATATTAAATTATATTATGGTTTGGGTTAGCTCAATTATTTATAGATCTATTTCTGTGACCATGCTTTAGAAAGTGTGATATCAACATGTCACCACAGATTCATGCCCCCAGGAAAATGTGCAAATGTGATTTTGAAAAATGCAAATGAAGCTCTACAATCCATGCCCATCCATTAAGGAAGCTTGATTGTGCCTCTTTTACGCAACACTTTTGCTTGTTTTCACTATAATGTTAGACAATATTTAAGTAGCTGAGAATTGGTACTTACGCTTCTAAGGAAGTGAACATGTTAAAGAGCAGAAGGTGACATTAAAAAGTAAGCCTGAGAAATTTGCCTTTCAAATAAGCATATGGCTATGTGTGTATGTATGTATGCATATATATATGCATAAATATATTTAATACATATATTAAAATTTTATATACATATATAAAAAGATATACATAATAAATAATCTTTATATACATGGAGAGAGAGATCATATATATACATAACATATATGTGAACATTTATAATGGTTTAGAAATAATTTTTTGCTTTGCTTCTTAATTTTGAAGGCATTGATACATTGAGTATGCATTTTTAGATATATTTTATCCCATATGTAGTGATGTGTGTGCCAATATATAAATATTCACATATAAACATTTTAAGTGTATAAAAAGTATAAACAGTGATATAGTTAGTGTATTGAGAATGCTTGAAAATGGAATGTTGTTCTTTCAATTTTGAGATTATTGTGCTCTCAGTATGAAACTTACACATTTGCAGAAACATGGCAGGAAAATACCAAGAAACTTTAAAACTTAAAAGGATAACATTGAGTCTTGTTATGCATTTTGATATCTTTTAGCATTTTCACACAGCAAATCCACACATTTAAAAATATTGTGAAAAGTGGAAAATAAAAATACCACAAGATGATGATTTATGATCACTAATATTCTTGGCAGGTTTCTCATAGCAGTGTGTTGTATAAAGGTGACTATAAATTTGGATCAAACAACTATAGCATAATTAGTAACAACCACCTGTTGGAAGCAGGCTTTTATGAGCCTTCTACATTGCTTATGTATAATATATTTTTACACAAATGTACATGATTTCTGCAATGTTTATTTTTGTGAATTCATACATGATTTCTGACATTTGCACATAAAGGAACTGTTCATAGAGTCACAGGGATTGCTGACTTCTTTGCTCAGTATTCTGATTGAACAACAAGGATGTGTAGTTAAGACATTATTCTACTCTGGTATTGCATGACTGTGAAGTTATGATGACTAAACTCATAAAGACCTTTATTTTAATGATGTTTATTTAATTATTCATTTGCTATTTTTAGACAGTCTTTCCAGTTAGTTAATATTTTACCCCAATGACTATATAGATAGCTGAGACTATTATGCATTATTTACAAATTTGTATTCTTCTATAATTAAAATTTATTTAAAAACTTTCAAGATGACAACTAAAGGCAACAAAATTTCCTGTCCCCATGTTAATACCGTTATCAAGCAAAAATGTCTTAGGTGCTTCTCCAGGATGTGTCTACTCCAAAGAGGTAAGACTGAACCAATGAAACAGATTACTTATCAAAACTAATAGCTTGCTCATCAAGAACTATATCAAGACTCTTTTTGCTGTGTTCACCAATCTAAAGGCATTTCATTAGCAACCTCCACAATCCTAATCAGATTCCCATCTGGCAAGACTTGTCTTTTTATCCTCCTTATTCACCCATTTTGAGACACTACTAAGATGGCCAGAGTGAGGTTTTTCCTTACAGCAAGAGATCTAATAAATTTAGTTATAACTGATCAAGAGGCATTTCTGGGGGCCTTTGGGAGAGTTTCCATACACGTTTCACCCAGTTTCACCAATTGTGAATGTTTGCTACACTTTACAAATTTCTCTGTTCTGACTTTTTTTTCTGAACCATGTGAGGTAAATTCCAGATATAATACCCCTTTAGTTCTTAATGCTTCAGTATATATTTTCTAAGAACCAGGACAGTCTCTTAAATAACAGCACATTTTTCAAAACCAGGAAATTTGGCATTATAGAATACTATGATTTAATGTACACTCCATATTATAAATCTGTCTACAGCAAATTTAAACCTTCATCAGTACTACAGTGTAACGGACATCTGTTAAATTAGAAGGGTCTGGGTTCCTATTCTACTAATGAGCTAATAAGCCTGCAGCTGTGTGTGTATAAACCTCTTTATTAGCTCTATCTCTATATCCATATCTAGATCAACATAATGCATATATAAACATATATTATATATGTATGTGGTGTGTGTGTAGGTTTTAAAGAGTTCCTGCCTCTGAGTCAGAGACAAAGGGATTTTATTTCTCATTGCAAAATCAGCAGCTAGAGCAACAGCTTGCTCCAGTTCCCCAAGCCCCGTCTTGACAGCATAACACAGTAAGGAACAGATTGTACCTGTACATGCGGTGAAATGCATTTCAGAAGAATGACCCCAAAATTAGGAAAACTTCTGGCTACATCCTCCCCTCCAGAGAGAGAGAGAGAGAAGCTTTATCATTATTCTGGAATTTATTTGGAGAAAGAAAGGTCTATATCTTTATTTTCCTACATCAGTGAAGGCATAAATTAGTTACATTGTTTGCAGGAAAAAAAAAATAACTTCTTAAAGTGAATATATCACACCTCTTTCCAGATATTTCCAAATGAATGCTTTACATAGAGAAAAACTGAATTACAGCAGTGGCACTTCAGAGTTTCTATATCCAAGGAATGTAGGAATAGTAATACTGTTAGAAAAGAGACTAGGGGTGCCTGGCTGGCTCAGTGGATGGAGCATGCGACTCTTGCTCTCAGGATTGTGAGTTCAAGCCCCACACTGGGTGTAGAGATTACTTAAAAATAAAATCTTCAAAAATAAAGAAAGAAAAGAAAAGAGGAAAGGAAAGGAAAAGAGGCTTAAGATGCTGGTCTTGATAAAACATGTTTCTAAAACACTACTCTATGTACTTAGATTGTGAGTGAGGACTTTGTGGCCTGATAAAATTTATAGAGGGGATGTCTTCTTTTTTTGCCTTTCACAAACTCTAAACGAGAGCAAACTAACAGCTTAGTTTAAATTTGAGCAAAAGGAATTATTAAACTACTACAAAATTCATAGGCCTGGATGACAAATACAACAAGTTATTTTAATCAACTTTCTCAGTTCTCTAAACATTGCTCTAAATCAACTAAAGTGAATAATGTGGCAGTTTATTATTAAAATTCATTTTTAAACATCTCAGTTGAAAAACAAAAAAGCAAATACTTCAAATGTAAATAACAAGTTTATTCAAACTGTAACTCACTGAGTAAACTCGGTACTGATTCCCAGTAGCTGCAAGATATTCTCCTTTAATATGTAAAAAAGCCCTTTTCATAATAAACATATTAGAACCTCCCATATCCTATGTTTATATAAATATTTTTCTTTTTTGTTAGAGGAGGCCACAATAATAAAACTACAAGTGTGAGGGTGTTTTTTTAAAATGTTGATTCAATAAATATCTAAATAAATTTAAAATAGACTTTTGGGAAAATGAGAAAAGATATCCAAAGGTGAGAGGTAACTAAATATGAAGAGGTTAAATGAAGAGATCAATGAAAAGAGAAATATTGGGATCTCTTTTAGACAATCAGAAAACATAAAAAGAGACTTGATGCCCTAGGAATAAATAAGCCAGGAAAAACAACAACAACAAACAAACAAACAAAAACACTGGAGGTTTTCAAGCAAGATAAACATATGCATGAGCAAGGTCTTAGGTGGCCAGAGGCAGGTCAGCTCCAAGACTGAAATAGAAAGAATCTATTTGAATTAGTAATATAAACAGAAAAGTATCTGCAGAAGGAAAAATGACAGAAGAAGATTGGGTAGAGAGTGTGTATATGTGTGTGAGAATGTGCTGTTTGTGTGGTGTATTACTTTTCCTAGGACTACCATAACAAACTACCACAAACTAGATGTTGCAAAACAGCAGAAATTTATTGTCTCACAGGACACTGTGGCTAAAAGTCCAAAATTAAGATGTTAAAAAGGCCATCTTCTCTCTAAAACTTATATGGGAGAATCCTTCCTTGTCTCTTCATAATTTCTGATGGATTGCATGAAATCCTCAGCATCCCTTTGTTTGTAGCTGTGTAATTTCAATCCCCTATGCTTTAATTGTTGTATGATTTTCTCCCCTCATGTGTCTGTTTCTCCTCCTCTCTGCTTAGAAGGACACCAGTCATATTGGGTTGAGCACCCACCCTAGTCAGGTGTGACTTCATTTTTATTTATATCTTCCACAACCATATTTCTAAATAACATCTCATTTTGAAGTACTAGGAATTAAGGCTTTAACATATCTTTTTTGGGGGACACAATGAAACCTATAACATATTGGAAAGCAATATCCATTGATGAAGGGTCCCATGTTCTTCCTGTTGCCACCATCAAAACATTCTCATGAAAAGATCTTGATATTAGTAATTAGATATATAAATTTAGGGAAGTGTGTATCAATTAGCATTTTGAAAATGAACTAATCCCATATCTGATAATTTTGTCCTATGAGGTATCCCAAGATGTGTAAATACACAAAGATATTCAATGCAACATTACATGTGTTACCAAAAAATAAGTGTACATTAAGTAAAATTGTTAAATACATTATAGGTATTACTGATATAATGAAATATTTTGTAATTATTAAAATGACGCAAAAAGTTATTATCATAAAACAATTTTTATGATATAATGTTAAGTGAAAACAAAAGATAAAAATTATGAGAAAATTATGTACACAATGTAATCCTATAGTTAAAGCTTAAACAATGAATGGAAAGAAATATGCCAAAATGTTAACAGCGGCTATTTTGAGAGGGTATAGAGTACTGAATAATTTTTGTACTTTTCTCCATTTTATTAATTTTCAATGAAAAGAATAAGGTGTTGATAGAGAAAATATAAAATAAATATTTGGTGATTAAAATACATAGTTCATTTATTTGTTTCTGCTGGTAAATCCATTGATTTAATCTTTAATCTTAAAAATCTTAAAAAGATTTTTAAACCTTTAGACAGATCTGGATGTTGCAGTTGTCTTTTCTTATACCTCTAATGAAGTCTTATCACTTACCACAGAACAAAAAGCCAAATTAAAGCCTATTATTCTTGAATTGGTTGAAAGAGTTTGTTTAATAACCAGTTACCTGGAACATCTCAGAAAAATTAATGACTTCCTAAATGAAAAACTGTCTGAGGAATAATTATGGCTAAATGTGTCTGGATATGAACACCAACAGAATGATAACAGAATTACCTTATTTTTTACAAAATATTTACTCCCTATTGTTCTACCATTCAAACCACTAGACAGATACATTAAATTGAGGTTGTATGTGTATATTGAAAGCATATTTATCTTATAACTGAAATTAAACAATAAAGATTAATCCAGGCTATATATCCATATCATATAAATTTAGATATAGTTTATTCACTCAAAAAATTTGTTAACAATATTGATGAACATAAAATAGTGTTAATATGAAAGTAGCAGTCCTTTGTCTCACTCTTGTCTAATATGTAAATTTATTCCCTAGACGTGACCATTTTTAATTTTCTAGATATATTTTCATGCATTTACTTTTATTTTTCTGTTATTTGATTTTGAATTTAGATTTTAGACATTAGTCATTGACATTATTATTAATGGTAATTGAGTGTTTTGGCTCACTTTATTTTTTTAAATTAATTTATTTATTTTAATTTATTTTTTTTCTTTACAAATTTTTATTTAAATTCTAGTTAGTGTAATATTGGTTTCAGGAATAGAATTATAGATTTTGGATACTAACCCTTTATCAGTAGATTCATCACTTACATATAACACCCTGTGCTCTTCACAACAAGAGCCCTCCTTAATACCCATTGCCCATTTAGCCCATCCTCTACCCACCTCCCCTCCAACAACCCCCAGTTTGTTCCCTATTGTTAAGAGTCTCTCATGGTTTGCTTCTTTCTCTTTTTTTCCCTTCCCCTGTGTTCATCGGTTCTGTTTCTTAAATTTCACATATGAGTGAAATCATATGGTATTTGTCTCTCTCTGACTGACTTATTTTGCTTAGCAGAATACACTCTAGCTCCATCCATGTTGTTGCAGATGTCAAGATTTCATTCTTTTTGGTGGCTGAGTGATATATTTATATATATATACACATACCACATCTTCTTCATACATTCTTTAGTTGATGGCCATTTGGGCTCTTTCTATAATTTGACTATTGTTGATAATGTTGCTATAAACATCAGGGTGCAAGTGGCTCTTAAAATCAGTATTTTTGTATATTTTGGGTAAATATCTATTAGTACAATTGCTAGGTCATATGGTAGTTCTATTTTTTAACTTTTTGAGGAACCTCCTTACCATTTTCCAGAGTGGCTACACCAGTTTGCATTCCCACCAACGCTGTAAGAGGGTTCCCCTTTCTCCACAACCTTGCCAACATTTGTTATTTCCTGAGCTATTAATTTTAGGGTGTGAGTGGTATTTCTTCATGGGTTTGATTTGTACTCCCCTGATGATGAGTGATGTTGAGCATCTCTTTAATCTGTCTGTTGGCCTTCTGGATGTCTTCTTTGGAAAAATGTCTATTCATGTCTTCTATCCATTTAACTGGGTTATTTGTTTTGGGGTGTTGAGTTTGATAAATTATAGATTTTGGATACTAACCCTTTATCATATATGTCATTTGCAAATATCTTCTCCCATTCTGTAGGTTGCCTTTTAGTTTTATTGATTGTTTTATTTGCTGTGCGGAAGCTTCTTATCTTGATGAAGTCCCAATCGTTCATTTTTGCTTTTGTTTCCCTTGCCTCTGGAGACATACCTAGTAAGAAGTGGCTCACTTTAATGCCCTCTGCACAATATGGACACACACACACCTCCCCACCAGACACACATTTTTCTTTACAACATGATTTATACCACATTTTGGTAAACTGATAATATTTATATTATATGACTATGCAAATAACATTTCTTCTCAGTTGAAGGGTATATTATGAAAATTTTTGTACATTTTTCCCAAGAATTAATATCTCTTTTATATTCTTAATTTTCTTTTTTACAATTTAACAGTTTTCCCAAATGTTCCAATGTCCATTAACATTTTTTTTTTCAAAGTACTTAAGTATATCAGGTAATATGAGGTCCATTTTTTTTAAATGGCCTTCCTACTTTAGCCACCCATCATCCTGCCTAAAATAGGTGAGTTCTCTCTTGGTCTGGTATTAGCCACTTCTTAATTTCAGGTATCGTAAGCAATAGGCTTTGATTGCTAGATCTTCTATCTTCCTCTTTGAAGGTTTCTTTCCTTTTTACTTTGGTAAAAACTTGAGAAAGGGTGCCTGCCAAGTAATTTGTTTTCTTCTGAGTTTAGTTCTTCTCCAAGAGAAATGTTTATTATCATTAGATACTTTTAAGTTCTTAATTTTCAGTGTCATGAAATATTATGGTAATGTGACCTGACAAGAGTCTTTTTCATATATGCATTTAGCTCATTATAGGCCATCATTATTATTATTGTTGTTATTATTATTAATTATTTTGATGATCCTTTTTCTATTTTTTTCTTTCCCCACCTGAGAACACCTTTCAGTCAGATTTTAGATCTGTTTTGATTCTCTAATTATGTTTTATTTTTGCTCATATTTTCCATCTCTTCATCTTTTTGTTCACATTTCTGGGAGTTTTAACCTACTTTATATTACAATCCTTCTATAATATCCAGGATGACCATTAGCCTAGAAAAAGCAACTTAAATTTCAGTAACTTAACACAATAAAGGTTTATTTTTTACACGGGCTAGGATGTTCTTGTTGAACAGCTTCCTTGGATAACTGCTATAAGCAGGGGAATTAGGGAGAGATTTCTTGTATTTTGTGTCCCTTCTGACTTCTAGGCCCTCAAGGATCTAGACATACCAAGAAGATAATAGAATATAGTACATTATATGAACAGGATTGTGTGTTTCTTGTGTCATTTCCATCCTTGTCCAGAACATAGCCACATGATTTCCAGCTTGAAGCAAGAGGATTTGTGAAATGCAGTTTAGTTGAGTGCCTACAAAGATGAAAGCCAAATATTGATAACATAAGCAATCTCTACATCATAGTAATTGCTACTATGTTGATATGTTTCTTAGCCAAACTAACCTGAAGGTTAAACTACTCTTACTAATCTGGATGCATTTATAACAATACCACTTATGAAGTGGTATTTCTTTTTCTCTGTATCTCCTTAATATTAAAGGTCTTCCAGCCTCCATTCAAACACACTTCTAAATAATTAAGTATTCTTCGCATTCAAATGAGTTTTTTCAAATGTGCTCACAAGTATGATCTTCTCAGCCACCATATCATATCTACTATAGTCTTCTATTTCTGTTCTTATACTATTCAGTGATGTCTAATTTCTGAGAATTCTTAAGTCATTTATGCAATATTTGGTTTGCTAGGTCTGTAAAGCTGCTAAAGGAACTATTATAACATTTTAGCAGGGTGGCATAAGAAAGCTACTTCACTGGAATGGCAATGCTTATACAAGCAAATGTAAGTATCAACCAATAGCCAGACATTGAACCTAATATTTTCATTTCTCTTAGTAACACACTGACTATACTGAGAAACTATTTAGAAAGTGGGCATCCTTTACCTTTTAAATATCTCTTCTCACCTAATTCCACTCTATCCATTTGATTACAGCAGAAGCTAACCCTGTTTGTACAATTTGATGTGGGTACTCTGGCCCCAAGCGATTGGTTGAGGGGTGATATTTGAATAAAAATGGGTCAATAATTGTCTATCAACTGTGAATTTGAAATTGAAGCAAGGAAAGTTTAGCTTAAGTTCAAATATATTTGTGAATTGATACAATTGACAATTGACTTTTTTTTAATGAGCATTTTTCTGCCCATGTGAACTACAAGGTAAATCAGCAGATGCTCTAGAGTTGAAGAAAAAGATAGAATGAACCATACATGACAGAAAGTTTATTGGCCTCTTGTTGGCTTCTTCATGGTCCTTCAAGACTTGATTTCAGTGCATATGGAATGTCAGCAACACTTTCATTCTTAAGGCCTATGAGATGTTTTAAAAGATTTCATCCCACTAACAAAGTCCCCCTCTTCTTGCACAAGTCCTACTGGGTTCAAATATTTGAGATCATAAGCATAATTCCCATTTCCAGAGGTCTAAGCCAAAATAGAGAAAGGTAAGTTTAACTTTCAAAAATTACATAACTTATTAATTGAGAGGCAATGAAAACAGCTCAGTCATTTTGAACCAAAGTTCCCACCCCTTCCACCAAATAATACTGCATTGAAAAATATTTGGTATTCACAAAATGCTTAGAACATCTGAGATGAAGAAAGTACAGACAATCTATTATAAACTAACATGAGTATATATGACTATTTAGGCAAAATTTGAATATCAGAAGATTAATGTATATTTCTTTTGATTAAACCATACAATAAGGAATAGCAATGCCTGTGGGGAAAGTCTTTAACTGCATATTGCATTAGAAAATACAAATGGTTCTCTTCTGACAGTTGAGTATTTTAGAAGTTTGCCCAAGAATATTTGTAATCTTTGCTAGTCTTTGAGACTAAAGACAGCTATGGGACATCATAACACATCTTTTTAAAAACGTGTTATAGACAAGAATTTCTTATTAGGCTTCACTCTTTCTTTCAAATTGTACACCCAATACATTACTAAATTACATTGCTTTTTATATTCAAAACGTTTCTGGGATCAGGCCATTTCTTTCTTTTAGGCTAATCCATTATAAAATGAATTTTTTTTTGGAAAATATGTAGATGGAGAAACACATTCAAAAGTAATCATGAATATATAGAAAATGTTTTGTTCATGATACCGTAATTATTTCTTTAGAAAATACCTTCTGAAAGATGAGAAATAATGAGACCAATTTGACATCACTAAATGTCACAGAGTATCTTTAGCTGAAATCAAAATTTGATACCAAAATTTGGGTGACAAGTATTCTTATACTTGTTTTCCCAAGTTTATATGCAAGGAATTCTTTTTTAATCAAAATAATAGTTAGATAAAAGTAATTAAGTAAATGGCATGGTTTCTGGACAAAGCATTACTGTGATCCTTTATGGAGACAGAAGAGGTAGATAAAAGCAGAGGAACTCTTATTTAAGAGATTTTGTACACTGCCATCCACTAAAGTGGACAATTAGAACATACTTCTGGTATAAAAAGGCTTATTTATGGACATAAGTGAGTTTTTCAGCTTTAAAGAACCACAGGAAAAAAATACAGTTTTCTTAGAAGGCATCAGCAATAATTGATGTTACTCCCTTAAGTAGTTTTTAGACTAGAGAACCTGGACAAATCTGAGGCATGATAAGGATTTTAATAAATAATCTGAAAGAATTTTTTAAAAATACTTGGTGTCCTAGCTCCCTCAAATATGCATGAAGAGATAACATGAGTATTGATATTATTTTTAATAATAATATTTTAATAAATCCTCAAGTTTTATACATCTGAAGACATTTGGCATATAAGATCAAATTGAAGCACAAAGCAATCATTTATTAGATTTGGTTACTTTTATTTATTTTTTATTGTTATGTTAATCCCCATACATTACATCATTAGTTTTAGATGTAGTGTTCCATGATTCATTGTTTGTGCATAACACCCAGTGCTCCATGCAGAACGTGCCCTCTTTAATACCCATCACCAGGCTAACCCATCCTCCCCCACCTCCCCTCTAGACCCTCAGTTTGTTTTTCAGAGTCCATCGTCTCTCATGGTTCGTCTACCCCTCCGATTTCCCCCCCTTCATTCTTCCCCTCCTGCTATCCTCTTCTTTTTTTTTTCTTAACATATATTGCATTATTTGTTTCATAGGTACAGATCTGAGACTCAACAGTCTTGCACAATTCACAGCGCTTACCAGAGCACATACCCTCCCCAGTATCTATCACCCAGTCACCCCATCCCTCCCACCCCCCACCACTCCAGCAACCCTCAGTTTGTTTCCTGAGATTAAGAATTCCTCATAACCACATGATTAATTCCTTCATCTCTTTCACATCTTTTCATATGAGCGCTTACCAGAGCACATACCCTCCCCAGTATCTATCATATCACCCAGTCACCCACTCCTCAGCTCCGTCTCTGCAGCCGGCTTCCCTGCTCCGATACCTGGGAGCTCTGCCGCACTCAAGCACCCCCAGTCTTTCTGTGACCCCGAGGGTCTTGAGACCACACTGTCCCATGAGGGTTCCACCCCCCCGCTTAGCCACCGGAGTGACATCTCTCAGCTGAGCAGACTTCTAAAAGTTCCAATTTTGTGCTCCGCGGCTCTATCACTTGCCAGAAGCGGCCGATGGAGGCCACTCCCCCCCCCCCCCCCGTCTATCCTCCCGAATATCGAATATAGCCTCAGATTCACTTCTCCGCACGTCCTACCTTCCAGAAAGTGGTCACTTTTCTGTTCAGAGAGTTGTTGCTATTCTTTTCTTCGATCTCCTGTTGAGTTTGTAGGTGTTCAGAATGGTTTGATCCCTATCCAGCTGAATTCCTGAGACCAGACGAAATCCAGGTCTCCTACTCCTCCGCCATCTTGCTCCGCCCCTCTAGATTTGGTTACTTTTAAAATCCTATCTAGAAAATTTCATTTCCTGGTAACATGTTGGACTAAATACCTGTATTGACATTTTCCTTTCCCTCAATCATCTCACTTTTAACAATGAAATATTTTGACAATTTTTTAATGTAACATCTTTTTTTAAATATGTCCATGAGTTGGTACTGAAGTCAGTCATGTTCAGTTAAGCAGGCATTGAAGATATTGGCCAACTCTCATAAATTTGAACATAGAGTCTTCAGATGTGTGATTTGGGAGAGATAAAATAAAATCCAGGCAAGCTTATACAAGGTTTAAAGTTTAATAACCACCACCTTATAAAACACAATGCCAAATGGATTAGGTAAAAAAGTTATCAACACAAAAGTACCTCTCCACATGGAGCTTAGAGTCTAATAGGGGAACACACTAAATAATTAAAATATTTTGTTTATCAAGTGGTGATAAATGCTATGGAGGAAACATAAAGCAGCAAGAGGGACAGGATGTATTATTAAATTGGCGTGTTAAACAGCTTAGTCTGAGAGAGCTGTCATAAAAGATGACATTTAAGAAAAGATGTGAAAGAGATGAAGGAATTAATCATGTGGTTAACTTGGAGATGTGTGTTTTAGGCAGAGAACAGTCAGTAAAAGTGTGCAAGTGCCCCCTGCATTTTGGAGAAAATGCAAGGAGTTCAGTATGGCTATAGCAGAGCGATTACAATGGTTAATAGAAGGAGATGAAGTTAAAGGGTGATAGGGGACCATATTGTATTAAGATCTTTGGAGTAAGGTAACCGTATATCCAGGTTTGTCCAAGACAAGTTTAGTTCACATCTGTTGGATAGTGGAATTATTACTAGAGCCCCTATTCATTTTCAAAAATGTGTCTGTTTTGATGTTAGATTGTATAGTGACCTTATTTGTAAGGGCTTATAAGGAATTTAGTTTCTCTTCTGAATCATATGTAAACCATTGAAGGATGATCTGATATATCACCAGATTTGACACATATTTTAATATGGCCACTCTCATATTTTTAAGAACAAATGGAGGGAAGCAGGGCAAGGGTAGTTATACTAATGAAGGAGACTGTGATTATCTGGGCTAAAATCAATGAAAGTTTAAATTAGATTGGTTGTGGTACAGATTAAAAAAAAAAAAATGGCCTGATCCCAGATACGTTTTGAATATAAAAAGCAATGTAATTTAGTAATGTATTGGGTGTACAATTTGAAAGAGAGAGTGAAGCCAAGATTAGGCCAAGTTTTGTCTGATACAGAGAACAAGTTTGCATTAACTGAGATTGTGAATAGAACAAAATTTGGGAGAGTGAAATTTGGAAGAGTGGATCAGAAGTTAAATTTTGAACAAGATAAGTTTGTGATGACTAGAACTAGGTTGTTAGATATTTAAGTATGGAGTTCAGGTGAGAGGATTAGGTTAGAGACAAATGGTGACGTATCATCCATTGGTTAATGTTTGAAGTCATGAAACTGGATGACATTTCCAAACAAGTAAAGATAGATAAGGAATATAGGTGAACAAAAGACCAAGACCTGGGGTAGGCCAAAATTCATCACAGAGTGATGACAATCTGGTAGAAAAGAAGTATTTGATGTTTCAAAAGAAAGTGAGGATAGGAACTACTGGTACTCCATTGTTGAGTAGGCATGAATACATGACGTTAGAAAAAAAGTGAAGGAGCTACCTAGTGTTCATTCTTATTAACAGGTGATAAATCAGGGTAAAATCCATGGCAACAATGACATAAAGTCAAAAGGTTGTGTTTGATACTTTGGTATGAAAAATACAATACTTGCATGGCAGAAGACATATATACTTTAGGAAAAGTATATATGTCTTCTGCCATGCAAGTATTGTCTTCCTTCATTGCCTTCCTTCATTCTTACTGAATAAATTAATTTCCTGAATGTCATGTTAATCCTTTTTTTTTTTCCTTTCATGAATTTCACCCCTTGGATATATATATCGTGTATATATAGATATATATATATATATATCGTAAATAAAAAATAATTGACTTGATGGGAGTAAGACTGATCTTTAGCCTGATCATAATATAATCACTTTCATACAGTACCACACAAAGTTGATGTAATGTAAAACCAATTGTTACACAATATTGCAGTCTCTCTGAGTCTGTTTTCTCAGAAAGACTGAGATATTGAGTAACAATTGGTTTTTAATACCTATTTCAGAAAGTTGTTTCGAAAATTAAACAAAATTAATGTACATAGAAAAACTTACTATAAAGTACAATAAAATAGTTTATTATTACTATATGCATTATTTTATTTAAAGGGATTAAGAAATGAAATGAATTGGAAAACTGTTTCATAAGTTCTTAAAAAAATTGCCTACAGTTTTAACCCCAATTCTTTTGGCTATTTTTGTATAACTTTTTAAAATTTTCTGGGTAGATTTTTACTGAACAAGTAAATTCCTAAAAAAAAAAAAAAATCAAAATGTATTTTTATTGAAAAAAAATCTCAACATTGAAATACCTTTCCACTCATTTTTTAATCGTCCCCCATTCACTTTATTTCGAGAGATGTTTTCCAAAGCAGGGCTGCCTATTCTTTATGCCAGATTTCACTCTATCAGTTACCTGCAGCCTTCCTCTGCAGTTTAGTCTTCCTTAATACACCCGTTATCACCAAAGAGACAAAAGAATATATGTATTATATATTATAAATCTATATATTTATGTATTTATATATATAAACTATTATATTAATTTATTTAGTAACTAAATGGGTTATGATTCCAGTTTTTTATGTTTCCAGACTGTAAAACAGTATGAGGAAACTATTGATGATAAAAATTGAGATTTAGGGAAAAAAGAAATCAGATATATACTAATTCAGTGACTGAAGAAGGAAGCAAGTGATCTAATTAGGGCTATGTATGTAAAAGAAGAGATCTAATGTTTGAATTAACTTGGTTGGTGGATTTTTTTTTTTCTTATTTTAATTTTCATCTCAAAATATACAAATAAATATCACTGGACAAATTTACAAATAAATGTATCCTTATGGTTCTGTAGGATGTAATTATAGTTTTTCACTACAAAAAATATTGTATTTGTAATTTTTAGAGAAAACCCAAAAATGTTATTTTTTTCTCTAGGGATCTTTACATGACAGTCAATAATTTTCTGAATTCTTTTTTGTACTTTTTTTCAGCGAAGAGGAGCAAGTATCAAACATTATCTCATTTATCATTTCAAACTTGACAGATATCAATTTAAAGGGCATTTATTTTCATATTATTTTTTTATCCAAAACAAAACTAGGTGGTCATGTGAATAACAAGCAAGACCAGACCCATGGCACCAAAACCAGTCTCTTTAGCTTTATTATCAAGATTTGAAATGATGGCATTCGCTGAAGTGCATTATCTGATTAATTATGCTGAAGGCATCAGTTAAATTAGATCTAGTCAAATAAAGCCAGACATAGAGTCACCCAATTTAGCTATTAAAACATTGTTAAGTACATTTACTAATGTTATTTTGTTTAAGGAGACAGTTCTCCATTCAAATACTATAAAGTCCAGAATTTTTTTTTCCATTCATTCTTCAAAATGACAGAATGACCAGTAATAATCAAGAAAACAGAAGCTTACAAAACCAGAAACTACCGAAACAGAAGCAATTGCCTTTGAAAAGAAGGAATTATCAAATGTGATTACAGGTTGCCTTCCTTCTCAGCAGCCTAGATGAGAGAAGTTCCGTCACACTGGTTTATTGATGCCAGTTTGCTAAGCTTTTAAATATTTTATTCTATTTTAATGTTTATTTTATTATGTTTTTAACTGTAGTGTATTTTTAATATGAGACTCAAAAGGGGGTCATGTATAAATTTAATTATTAATTATAATAAAGTAATAAGGAAATAGCCCATAATGAAGAGGTAACTTAAGAATTTATAATGGGAAAAAATATAGCAATCTATCGATCTTATGAAAAGATAAAACACACTATTTAGAAAGAAAAGAAGACTTGAATAGTACAAGAGGCCAAGAAGATTTAAAAATTGAAGCATCAAGAATATCAAGAATATCTATTATAAATAACATTCCTAAAATCAGTACTCTTGTTTTATGGGGAAAAACAAAGTAGTCAAAATTAAGCATACATTGCTAGATTGTTTATTACACATCTTTTTTTTTCCATCCCTAATGTAATTCAAAAAATACATAAGTAGCCACTGTCTGTACTCCCATTTGACCTTTACTCTAATTTAGGATCATAAACATTAATGTTTTTTGTATACCTAAGGTGTTAAAAAGATGGCAACTCTGTAAGCTATTACATCTTCTGGAAATCATATGCTTTTTAAAAATTATTATTTAGGGACGCCTGGGTGGCTCAGTCGTTAAGCGTCTGCCTTCGGCTCAGGTCATGATCCCAGGGTCCTGGGATCGGGCCCCACGTCAGGCTCCTTGCTCAGCAGGAAGCCTGCTTCCCCTCTCCCACTCCCCCTGCTTGGTTCCCTCTCTCACTGTGTCTCTTTCTGTCAAATAAGTAACTAAAAAATCTTTAAAAAAAAATTATTATTTAACTTTCAAAATGATGAAATATGTTACGATATTTGTGATAGGGAGATCTATGAGGGCTATCTTTGGTTGTGAGTAGCAAAAGCCAGATTGAGGATAGCTACATCAAGTTTAAGGATCAGTAAAGCTAAAAGAAGCCCTGAGGAGCCAGAGTTTGGATACACCTGAATAGTGAGGATCACAGGAAGAAGTGCACCAGACATTAGGCAGAGTGATAATACCAGACTAACAGAAATTTGTGAGTATAATACATGCAGAATATCTAAACAGTAAAAAAGAGAAGAAACACAAGATCTGAAGGAACTAAAAGCCAGTACAAAGTAACAGGGCAGTGGTTAAAATGTACAAGGGATAAGAAAGTATTTTATGTTTAAGCTAATGTTTTTTTCATCATAGAATCATTAGGATGCTTTCGAGTCTAAAGGTCAGAAAATCCCCAAATCAAAGTAGTTTAAAAATAAGCTATGAAGCAGAGTTATAAAATATACCACTTTAACATAGCATCTAAATTCTTGTTCTCCCTGATATAAATGCAGACATAATACATATACATGCACATATATAATCATGTATAAAATCATATGTTAGCATATGTGTGTGTGTGTGTATATATATATATACATATATATATATATATATAATATGCTTATCATATATAATCTATCCAGTTCCCTTGGAACAGAGTATTTCAACAAAGGTTGCCAATGACACATGCCAGCGGATCAGATGTGTCCAGGTTAAACTGGGAAGACATGCTGAGTGTTGTCTTTTGTGCTGGTGCTGATGGCCCCTCTTTATAAAAAGAAATCAAGGGGAATTTGAAATTTTCATTGCCCAACAGTTTTCACAGGTATCAACTTGTTACCTTTTGCTAGGAGGGATAAAAATCTGTTGACTGGTTTGATTTTTTGAAACTCCACTAAAAGATAATTTCAGGAGTGCCTGGCTGGCTCAATCAGTAGAGCATGTAATTCTTGATCTCTGGGTTGTGAGTTCAAGCCCCATGTTGGTTGTAGAGATTACTTTTAAACATAAAACCTTTAAAAATTTTTAAAAATAAAATAAATTAAATAAAAGATAATTTCAGAGCTATAGGTTTACCTGAGATTAAAACAACTATTATGTTCTGTAAGTTTAGGGCTCTGCCTGAGTAAATAAGTTTCCTATCTCATCTTATTTTTGTCTTCTTGCTGCTGACAATCTTACCTTATTCAGCCTACAAAAAGGGGGGTCAATACAAATACAAAATATTTTTATTTTATGAGAAACTTTGATTTATTATGCAAAACTTATATTGGGTTTTCAATTATATTATTCTATCAAAGATGCTATTTTTGACTCTCAGAATTATGTTAAAAGTAAAATATTTAGGAGAGATTGTTGAAAACCACGGGAAGAAAAAAGAGTAGAGTGGGCTCCAAGCTTGTTATAATCAGTGGGTCAAGATCTTTCATCAGACCAAATCCTGTCAACAGGGTCAAGTCTTCTCCTTCTCCCTGTCCTGCAGTTATCTGTGTTGGCTTCCTTCTATTTTTGGTGCATGTTGTAGTAAAAAAAAAAAAAAAAAAAAAAAAGCCTGCCTATGACAACTGGAGGGCACACTTTCTTTTATCACCAACAGGAGAGAGAAATAGCATTCTCTTAAATATGCAACCAAACAAAACAATAGTAACAAAAATTCTTCACTCTCACAAGATTGGCCCAATTTAGTTCTGGGGACCAAATCTAGACCAGTAAGTTGTCTGGAAATATTATACATTCATTGGCTTGGACTTACTATAATCCCCCCTCTGAATATGAAGGTGAGGGTGATAACTGAAGAAAATTGATGCTTTGGGAATAAAGGAGAAAGGGGGAAATGGTTGGGTGGTCTGCTTAATATGAAAAAATTGACTTGTTTGGTTAAGAATAGGACCAAGTCCTTCCTTAAAAATTGGAGCAGCATAAATGAGAGGCAGCATTTTGGCTATTTGGCTGATAGCAAATATTTTCTGTGGTATGTGATCAACCTGAGTACAAATTATGGCTCTGCCATTTTTCATTTTTGAGAAATTGAGAAATCATGTAGCCTTTCTATACCCTTTTTTCCTAATTTCCCAATAGGCATAATAACAGTACCTACATCATGGTGATTAAACTATAATGTGCATAAAACACTAACATAAAACCATGCCTGACCCATAGTAAATGAGAGAAACTATTTTCATTGTTACTATTATTATCATTGTCCTTTAGTATATTTTTATTATTCTTTTGTTTGTTTTTAGATAAATTATTTTTGAAAAAAAATTTTGAGTAGGTAGGGAAGGCAAGGTCCCTATACATAATGTAGAAATAAAGAAAGAAACTGGAAGGGCAGATCACAATCAAGAATAGTTCTTAAAGGGGTGCCTGGGTGGCTCAGTCAGTTAAGCATCAGACTCTTGATTTCAGCTCAGGTCATGATCTCAGGGTCGTAAGACTGAGCCTTCGTAGGGCTCTGCACTGGGGCCTAGAGACTGCTTAAGATTCTCTCTCTCCCTCTGCTCCCCCCACCCCACCCCGCCGACTTGCACTCTCTCTCTCTCTCTCTTAAAAAAAAAAAAGAATACTTCCTAAATACTTATTATTAGTAGTAGTATTTGAGATTATCATGAAGAGAACAGGATGTCTCATGAATGGGTATGATAAAGAGGTCAAACACTAAGCAGGACAAAGATACTTTGTGAAACATTATTAACACATATCTGCTGCCTGTTACTGGACACATGAAAGATGCACTTTCCAAAATGCCGTATCAGGTTCACTACTTGTTTAGTATCACATTTAATGTACAAAACTATTTATCATAATTTAACTTAGTTTCCTAATATCTGCAAATTCATTTTTTATTTGGCTCTGTGATTGTTTGACTGCAGAAGCAATCATTGACAAATAAAGACTTGGGCATTAATAAGAATTTCTCTACTAGGAAAACAGTGTTTTTGAAAACACTAACTAAATGAAGATTCCTAATACCTGAGGAAACTAATAATTATTTCACAACCACTGATGACATCACACACCGATATGAACAGAGTATGTGTTTAATTATGTGATGTAACTGTTCTTAGCTCAGTGACTTGTCCTGAGGGAGCAGGACACTGTGCCACAGTAAAGGAGCGAGGGAAGACAGCCTGGTTGGAAAGCTTAAATTTTATAGCTACATTTCTTGGGCCAAAGTAATCACAGCACACTTGAAATAACAGAATAATAAGAATAATAACATTATCGTGATAGTTCCTGTGAAAATTAGTGACATATGCCTAGAAATAGGTCTGAAGTCAAAGTAATATTTACTTTGTGATCATTTTATGAGATGGAGAAAATCTAAAGCAAAAGGACATCAATAATTTCAAAGATAATTACAGATATCTACCCTAATCACAACCCCTTGCTTTTCCTTATTTCTAGTATTTGGCAATTAGTAATATTCACCAATTTATTAAAGTAGCAAAAAGCTTAATTGAACTACACAGGAAAGTTTATATTCATAGATAATATATTTAAATGTATCCCTATGTTAAAAATTATATATAGCTCTACAGTTCATGCAATCAAAAACACTTCCAAATGATTCAAACATGAAAGGTGCCACACAGATTTCAACCTCCTACTGCTTTCAGTGAGTCTGTATTTTACTATGCTCCTACTTCTAAGCCATTTCATATATAATGTCCACAGTCTACAGAATGTAGAGGATCTTTCTAAGAAAAACCACAGTGGAGGAATCATTTTATTTCTCCCATTTTAATGGGCAGAAAGATTGCAGTGCTGTAATAGAATGTCAAAAGCTCTTCTATGAGCCAGGACCCAAAGAGTGCATCACAGCTTGTAAAAGCCTCTGAAGGCAATTGCCTGTGCCAGTTTCCTATTATAATAGCAGCAAAGCCTCTGGAAAGTCCCATGATCAAAATATTGATTTATTCTTGTCACAGGCCTTCAGTCTTCCTCTTGCTTCTAATTAAATCCCACTTATGTTCTCCTCTGCTGTGTACCCCTTTTGTTACACATAAGATGAAGCCAGTGCTGACCTTACTCACCCTCTATGGCTATGGGGTTATGGCTCTGCTATAAGAAAGAGGAGCTGTGGAGTACTCAGCCATTGTATATTCACACCACAACTGGTTGTTAAATATCTAAATTAAACTTACTTCAAATGTGGATACCTGCAACAAATCTTTGTTCCTAATGTGACTTTATTATTTTTTTTAATATTTTATTTATTTGACAGAGAGAGACACAGCGGAGCAGGAACACAAGCAGGGGGACTGGGAGAGGGAGAAGCAGGCTTCCTGCTGAGCAGGGAGCCCGAAGTGGGGCTCGATCCCAGGACCCTGGGATCATGACCTGAGCCGAAGGCAGACGCTTAACGACTGAGCCACCCAGGCGCCCCCTTAATGTGACTTTAACTCTATGTGGACTTATTACATGGCTCTTCAAAGTAGAATGTATCACTTATCACTTTATAACTTTATCACTTACTACCTTGGGCTACAGATGTGCCTAAAACATTATACTTCCAGAAGATTTAAATACAATGAATAAATGACTCCATGGTAAAGAAGTGTCATGGTCGAACTTGGATTCTAGAGTGAGAATTTATATCTTGGTCTTGCCACTCACTATGTAACAGGCTATTTATGGAACATTTCTAAGCTTTCCTTATGTAGAAATGGAAATATATAAACATATATACACACACATATATATGTATCTTGTAGAGTTGCTGTAAAAATGATTTATACAATGTGCTTAGCACTCAGTAAATGATCATATGAATGGATTATTACTATTATTATTATAATTATTACACTTATAGCCGTAAGATTTTCAATTTTTTGTGGACTTTTTTCATCAGATAGTTTCAGATTTGCTTTCTTTCCCTAACTTATTTAACATCCATTTCTCCTTGTCATAATTTATCCATGATCTAATTCTATAATCAACTTAATAAATAGCATCCTCATCCAAATATAATCAGTTGAATATAGATCAATATGAAATATTTCATGTAATCAATTCAAAAGCAATATAGATATTATTTGGTTATCTGTATCCCTTTCTATTATCATGGGTGCTTGGAAGTTCCCAGGTATTTATCAATAAGACAACACATTAAAATATAAGCATAAGCAACAGTTTATCATGAATACTATACTAGACTTTTTATAACATTAGAATGATTAAATATATATTAAACAAATTTATAACCTGTGGATACCATATAAGTTAGAGGATTGACTACCTCATCTGGAACCCAAAGCTCCCAGAAAGAGTCTAACATATTTTTTGTCCCTTTCTGCTTCTCTATCTCAAAGCTTCAACTAAAGTAATATAATTCCATAAAAAATTATAGACATCATAGTCTAAATTACATTTCCAAAGATAGGAGTTTATAGGTTGAAAGTCTGAAATATTTTAATGTGAATATTTTAATATAAAGATAGTAGGATTTACATGTTTCTTGCCATATATACTAACCAACCCACATTGTTTACACATTCAGCATCATTCCTGATTTAGGCTTTATTATGAGGAATTATCATATTACAAATGCTAAATGCATTCAGAATGCTGCCCCTAAGTTTAATTTTATACCTGTTCCCTACATTACTCCTTTTCTGGATTGTTGCAGCTTTTGTGAAATGAAAAGTTACAGGAAACTAAAAGTAATGTTGAGGCTATAGAGTCAGAAGTGAGAAGTTGAACTTTCCTCAGCCCCGTTAGTCCCTCAAACTCTCCATAGATGAGTGGGGCCACAAATTTGTAATGTGGCAGCTATTGACCATGATCCTTTCCAGTGATAATACCAAAAGCATACTGAGAAAATATAATCTTATATAATGAAATCATTTGTAAATGTTAGCATGGTCTTTAAAGTCAAAAGAAATGGAATAAAAAAAAGATGGACTCTTGTCCCAGACTCTTTCATTTTGTCCTTTATTCATGCAATCAGTATTAATGAATATTGCACTTGGAATATTAGCTGATAACTTCTCATTCCAAGGACAAGACAAACATTTCTTTAGGATATGACAGCTTACAAAGTACAGCACCTAATAATTATGTGGCTAAATATTCTACAATTTGGTTTCCTTCTTATAAATATATTTAATTATACTTCTTAAAAGTAACTTGATAATTTGCATAAGTAATATATGAAAAAACTGGTCTAGTTAAATATAAAGTTCTCTACACATGAAAAGTGTCTTTTTTTCCTAGGATATTATTTATACAATGACATTTTTTATTGACAAACATAAGATACACTCTGGTATAAAATCTCAAGCACCAAGAAAGGAAATGCCAAAGAAACAGTAGAAAACAATTTGAAATAGAATTAATTTTATTCTTTTCAAGTTCTTAAAATGATATCCTCTCCTTTTTAGATGGGTATATATATCTGACATTCTGCTAGGCTTTTTCATGCAGGTTCTTTGAAGTCACATTATGTATTCCTTATTTGAAACCCCTATGCTTGTGTTAAGATGAAACATAGTTGCCTTTGAGAGTAAAATGTATATATACGGAAGGAACACAGTGCTAGATATTTTATTGTTGTTAAGGCTTTTTTTTTCCTCACGGGAAGTCCACTGTAACTGTCACACAAACTCACAATGTGAAGCTATCAATTTTGTGATAGACATGAACAAAGACAGAAATATCTGTAAGACAGCCCATTTCAAATTCAGTGATTCTGTGTTATTTACGGGGACAACAGGGACGGTGTGATATAAACCCATGGCTCATTTACAGGAATGTCAGCCTAGTATGTCACTGATTAATGAACAGGTTAAAAATCTCTCTTCTAACTTCAGTTCTCTTCATACCTTCCCTGTAATAATAAACAATGCAAACAACATAGGAAAGAAAGTCATTACAAAGTATATACCAGAGCCATCTAATTAAGTATATGCACAAAGTCTACCAACAAATAATACAATTTTAACAAAAACTTCTTGTGTAACTTGGACAATAAAATAGCTGCTATCCATCAAACCTGAACCTAACAAATACACAGAATTTTTCCATGTTACAATGAAAGTCAATACATTTAAAAAAATAAGTTAAGAGTCACAAAGACTAGAGAAATAAAAAATCATTTTGTCATTCTAATCAGAGTTGTTTAGCATATTTTGTAAACTGTAGTAAAATATCGCCATCATATTCATGCCTATACCTTTGTTTGCTTTTATTCATTATCATTAAATGATGTTTGACTTAGGAAGTCTTCCTCTATTTTAACAATCTCCTGAAATTCTAGCACAAAATAGGATTGGAATTGTGACTATCATAGTTTCTTTATTGAATTGGCAAAGCACCATTCTTTAACAACCACCTTACACTGGCTTTGTCTCAGAGCTTTTTCTCACATGACAAGAATTAAGCTTCTCTCTATAACCTACCTGACTAACTGAATTCTCCCAATTAAGCAACAGAAAGCAAACAGAAGTTATTATTCTTAATAATTTCTTTCTTCCCCTTAAGCCAATAATGTCCATGTCTTTGCTAATATAACTGAGTAAATTTTCAATTCAGTGTGTGTGTGTGTGTGTGTGTGTGTGTGTGTGTGCGCGCGCGCGCGCGCGCGCCTGATCCATGGGCAGGGTTTGCCAAAATGTGGCTTGTTAAGAGTTGTTGAGTTAAATAAGGGAAGATTCTCTACTCAGAGAAGATGGGAAAAATACTGGAATTATTGGAAATAAATTAAAACATTTAAAATGGATCAGAGTGCATGCTCTGGAATCATTCTACTAGAATTCTGGGACCAAGTTCTGAGTTAGTGACTTTACAAAAGTTTGCCGGGCTTCACTTTGCTCCCTTATAAAATTGGTAAGTTACTATTTTATAGAGCTGGTATCAGGATTATATAAGTTAATATTTATAAAGTACATAGAACACTATCTCATGCATGGTAAGCTTTCAGTTGTTACTTTGTATCATGGTATAAAAAGTTGTGATCTGAAAACTTTGTGTTATTCTCATTATTTCATTATCTGAGACAATATTCTTAAAAGAACAGTAACCTGCACCCAAATTGATGATAGAGGATACTTTATTTGAACCTGTTGATAATTCGGGGAGGTCATAGTTCCCTTTGAGAACCTAGTATTAATGTTGGAAAAAAATGTGTAAATACTTGACAAAATGTTAATAGGGAGATAATCTTCCTGACTTGTTTTATCAAATAATTTTTACACAGGGTATAAAATTAAAAATTAATCATTTGGACTTCATGAAAGTTAAAAAAAATTCTACCCTAAAAAATACTCTGAAAAAAAAAAAAATACTCTGTTGTGACAAGTTTTAATAAGTCATAAATTAGGACACAGTATTTTCACATATATATGACAAAGTTCTTTTATCAGAAAAATAAGAAACCCCTTACACTCCTACATCTCCTTAATAAAAAACAATACCAAGTGTCCTCTAAGATCTAGTGTTAGTAAAACTTTCATGCATTTTCATGAGAGTGTAAAATGGTACAATCACATTGGAAAGAGTGTGGCAGTTCCTTAAACAGTTAAATCTACACTTTCTATGTGCCCCAGGAATTCCATTCCTAGGTACTACAGAAGAGAAATAAGAATTTATATCCATTTTTTGCATAAATATTCAATTTACCTTTGTTTATAGTACTCCCTCACTGAAAAAAAGTACCAAAATTCCAGATACCACAAATTGCTTATCCCTTGACTTCCAAAAATTGACTACTTAGCAATATAAAAGAACTACTAATACATTACAGAGCCGAGATGCATCTCAAAAACATGCTTAAAGAAAGAAGCCAGGCATAAAAGAGTATGTACTAATAAAAAAAAAAAAAGGAGTATGTACTATGTAATTCCATTTACATTAATCTCTACTCACAGAAATTAGATCAGTGGTTACCTGGCACGGTGTGTGTGTGTAGAGAGGTATGATTGCAAAGAGGCAAAAAAAAAAAAAAAAAAAAAACCATTTGGTATGATGGAATTTTCTATTTCTGGATAAAAGCTACAGGGATTACATATTTTCATATATATATACAGGCATTTACATTTGCCAAAATTCTTCAAAGTGTAAGCTTAAAATTTGTGTGCCTAACTGTATATAAATTATACTTCAATAAAATTGAAAAATAAAAATAAAAGTAAAAAGTGGAGATTTTTAAAATTAACTTGAAATTAAAAACTCTAAAATTTTAAAAATTAAAATTAGTTTATATTTGTTAATATTTTGAAAATAGCATCTACATTAATAGTATATAAAACAAATACACATTGTAAAGAACAATTATAAAGAACTATAAAAACTCTATTTGAACAGGATTTTTTTTTTGGTTTATTTTTTACAGTTAAACAATACAAAATTTTGCCAGGTTTTGAAGATTTATGTGAATGAAATCATACCACATATTCTCTTTTGTGTCTTCTGAATAGTGTTTCACTCTATTAATATACTATAATTTCTTTATCTCTTCCACTGTTCCCACTAGATGTTCAGGTTGTTTCTATTTTGAGGCTATTATAAATACTGCTTCAGGCACATTGTATACACATTGGAAGATGAGGTTTTATAGTATAAATCCTAAGAGTAGAATAGCTGGGTCATAGGTTACACATTTCACTTTGTTCAGATAATGTCAAAAATGTGTGTATTTGTGTGTGTGTGAGTGTTTGCACATTCCAAAGGTAAATGAATTCTATCAATTTCTTTGCTTATTAGTTAAGAAAATGTTGCTGTGTCATTATGATATGTTGAGATGTAAGACTTATGGACTCATATCACTTAATAACTTTTTAAAGTTTTGCATCAGCCTTTGCTGGCTTAAAATTTACTTATTTTTCCTATGTTCTCCCTTTTTAATGGTTTGTAGTCTTAGAAAAATACTAATGCCACTGGCCTTTTCAATGTTTTTATTATTACTGTTATTAAATGATATCTTTCCTGAACCTGTTAATTTAACATGTATTAAGGAGGCAGAGTATAAATAAGATTTCTTTTTAAAACAGTCCACAGGTTTACCCACGAGATATATAGATGTGGAAAGAAGAAGAGGTACTGTTTTTGTTTCATTTTGTATCATCCATTAAAAATACTATATTCCAAAATAAAACCCTGTTAACTTAAATCAGTGTTTAGACATGGATTATGATCTTTTATAATCCTCATGCATTATGCCATGTTTTAGTGTGAGAATTGAGAAGCACAATTATCCCATCAAAGTTTCAGTCCTAACATCATTTTGATTTTTCATTCAATAGATTTCAAAGCCTAAAGGAACAGAGAAACTTGTTTTTGAACAGGAACAACCATAATAATGTTTTTATACTGGCTTAAGTTGAATAGAATCAAATTCACCTGAAGCCATATTACTGTGAAAGACAAACATCTTAACTTATGAAGGTTATTCTTAAAGAAATTCAACTATGGTGTATCAGCCAAGGCCTACTCCAGAAAAATAAAGATCACAACAGGTATTTTTAACAGATAAAACCTATTATTAAGAAAAGTCTAAGGGCTCATGGGTGAGCTTAAGCACTGGACTCTTGATTTCGGCTCAGGCATGATCTTAGGGTTGTGAGATCGAGACCCACAGTGGCTCCATGCTGGGGGTGGAGCCTGCTTAAGATTCTCTCTTGTTCCCTTTCCCTTAGCCTCTCTCTCCACCCCTTTTTCTCCTCCTCTCTCTCTCAAAAAAAAAAAAAAAAAAATCTAAATGTGTGTTAGCTGCAAAAATAGAGCAGTGAATTATCACAGAGATGGTAATTGCATGAAGCAACTGGGGGAACCAAAGGAACAAAGGATCTTGGAGCAGGGCCCCCAGGGCTGGGACCAGATCTCTGAAGAATAGGTCCTCACTCACTAAACTAATACCTTGGCAGATTGGAAGAAAAGCCAACTAGAGCTAGGGCATGGATTTTTGAGAATGAGGAACTGTTTGGCTGCTGCTGGTAACTTAAGGAGCTCAGTGAGGCTCTTCTGCTGGTCTGAAAATAAAAATAAAAACAAAAACAGAAACTTACAAACCCTGGAAATTGAAATCAACTGCTGCTACTGGAATGTCTTGGTGCCCAGTAATCGCTTCTGTGAAGGTTTCAGAACCAGGAAGCAAACAGAAAGGAACGGGACTGTTTTCTCTCCTCAAGCCTACTAATCCTCCCTAGCACCCCTGCAGTTGGCAGCACACAACAGGAATCCAGCCGGCACAGGGGAAATGTGTCCTAGAATCACAAAACACCTTACATAAGAGCAGGTTTGAAGCTCTGAGAGAATACCTTAAAAACTGGCATAGATGGAATTTCATAAAATCCCTCATACCTTAACTAATAAAAAGTGTATAACAACTATCACTTGATGAATGCCCTTCAATTTTCGAAAGCATAAAAAGATTGTGTCTGTGTGTGTGTGTGTGCGTGTTTGCTCTTGGTTCTAAGAATATTGCTTCTTCTGAATGATTAAAAGACATTCTTCCACTAAAAAGAAGCAATGAATTAGACATGGAATTCAATATTTTTTAGTGATATAAAAGAAAATATATTTTTATTTTACACACATATATGCAGTCTCTGAAAATCAACTATATGTTTAATCAGAAATATATGTGGTTAAATAATGAAAAATAAGAATGGAAAAAAGGTAACACAAAATCATTTAGTTTCTGAAATAAAACAAGTTTCTTAAATTAGTGATATATAGGTTGTTTCTATATTCATTATATCATGATTTATATTGAAATTATTTTATTACCAGGATGACTAAGAATTCAAATAGTAAAAGAGTAGTGACTCATGCTATCTTGTTTAATGCATCATGAAGGTAACAGTTGTGTTTAAATTGATAAATTTTTTCTGCCAAAAGATTTTTTTATTGTGAAGTATAAAACCCCACAAAATAAAAGTATTATTCATATATGGTAACATTGTTTGTAAAGGGATAAAGACAAAATTGTACTGAATTCAGTACAATTTACGGAAGACATGCAGTTGGTAATAGGTACTTTGTGATGCTTATAGTTATTGTAATGTTTTATATCTTAAGCTTGATTATGGATACATGGATTTGTATTTTATCACTATCATAATCTAATACATTTATTCATTCAAGTTTTATACGTATTTATAATACAATTGTAATAAAAATTTTAAACTATTTTGTGGATTTATTTATTTATTTGCAAATTAAATTTGGGTGTTCAGAAAGTTAAAACAGTTATGCTCATTGCTTGGAATGAAAGTATTAAAAAGCAGTGGAACAATTTAAGCAAGTTTAATACTAAAAACCCCAAAGTAAATAAAATAATTGCTAATCCAGAATTTAATTTAGAATTAACTGTTTAGAATTAACTGTTGATTTCAAGCACGAGGGATGGCATGGTAAAATTTGAGGAATGGAATCATCAAAATGAATTTACAAAACAGTCCAAGGAATATCCAAAAAAGATGAATCAATGGTTCTTGGTAAAATATTGCTACACTTTCCCTCATTACCTTACAGAAAACACCTTTGGACTCCAATGCTAGAAATCCTTGTTATTCAAAAAAAACCACTTTGCTAATTTGACTTGGGCCACATCGATGCTGCTTGTTTTCCCTGAGGTTTTTCCTCTTCTGGGCCACACAACTGATAGTCAGCAGCTAGCTGAGCAGATGTTGTTTCCCAACTAGTACGTGATTATTTTCTTCTAAGGGTAAATGTTCCCATGTGTGTACCTTCCATTTCTCATCAGCTTCTCTGTTACATAAACAACAGATTGTGCTGTTTTCTTAGAATATAGATTTTCAAGAGATCTCCGTATATGCGTGTGTTTTTCTCAAAACTTTTGGTAATTAAGACAAACTTTACTTCATTCTTCTTTAATGTTCTCATTCTATCTTTTAAATCTGGCCCTAAAAAAATTATTTAGCCTTTTCAGTGCTGTTATAGCATAAATTTTGTTTAATTACATCATCCAGTTTCAATATACTTATATTCATTTTAATTATTTTATCCACAGTATAAATATGTAATTTTTTTCCACATTCTCAGATGTTAACATATTTTATATGAATTTTATTAAGATGATAGAAAAACCCTGGACTAGGAATGAATTTTGAATTCATTCATATAATTTTCCATGTGTTACTCTGTTTTATAATCTTTTCTTCAGTTCTTAAGCTGTCAATTCTAAGACCTGGAAAGGGTGCCTGGGTGGCTCAGTAGGTTAAGCGTCAGACTCTTAGTTTCAGCTCAGGTCATGATCTCAGGGTTGTGAGATCAAGCCCTGTGTCTGGTTTCCTCTGTGCTCTGTCCTCAGCACAGTCTAATTAGGATTCTTTCTTCCTCTCCATCCTCCTCTGTCCCTCCCCTCTCCCCCTTTCTCTCCTCAAATAAACAAACAAACAAATAAATAATAAATCTTTAAAAAAAAAACCTGGAAATTAAAATTCAGAGATTTCATCCAATGACCTCCTACTTCAGAAGTTTATTGGGAACACAGATCCTGATTCCACAATTTTTTACTGCTTCTTCCTAGACAAATAAAAGCAAGCTCCTACTCTCAATCTCCACCCCGAAAAATTAGAATAAAAAAGAATAAAACTTAGACTTCCCTTAAAACTAAGGAGAAATGATAGTGTATGTATTATTTCATGGCATCACACGAACCACATCACCACTCATCCAGAGACTGAGCACAAATAACACATAAATCATTGAAGTAAGATTTCAAAGAAATCTTACTCTTTCTAGATTATTTTACAGATAGCAAGATCATATCCTAGAGAGGAAATTATACTTTCTCATGATTACATATTACTTAACAGCAGAACCAATTCATTATAACCTAGACTTTATTAAATTGATTATTATGCTTTTGTGTTTACTGTTTAACTCAAAATTAACTTTAAAAAGTCAAAACTGTCTATGTTGAAGTGTCCTTTTTTTCTGGCAATTTGCTCAAGACTGGTTTCAGTATAACCTATTAGCAGCACTAAGCTTGAATAATAGGACTTACTCAAACTCATATGTTTGCATATATGAGTGTGTAAGTTGCAGATGCAGACATCTGCCCATCAGTTGCTGAGTGTTTCCTAGCCACGTAAACAGATGGGGACAGTGAGTACTTTCCTCCAAGGTAGGATTTTAAACATGCTGGAAGAAACACTAACCCCCCTCTTCACAAATAAGACTTGCTGTTTGGTTTTGGATTCTCCTGTGTCTATGTTGTCAATTTCTTTAGCTATAGACTTTGACTTTTTTTGAAAATTTAATCATCCTTTCAAAGGATACGATGTTAAGAAAATAAGTATTGATAGAATTACATTGTAATGGTGTAAATAGCTTTCATTCTTGGGCATGAGTCTTTATGGTTGGAGAATTCAGACTGACTCCAGTCTTTATTTTTTTTAAAGATTTTTATTTATTTATTTATTTGAGAGAAAGAGAGAGCAAGAGCAGGGAAGGGAGGCAGAGGGAGAGGGAGAAGCAGACTCCCTGCTGAGCAGGGAACCCAAGGAGGGACTTGATCCCAGGACCCTGAGATCATGACCTGAGCAGAAGGCAGACACTTAACCAACTGAACCACCCGAACCACCAAGGCGCCTTGACTCTAGTCTTTAAATAAATGTAATAGCATAGAATTTGTCCCTATATACCCAGAAAGTGGAAGTTAGTATTTGATACAAACTGATTTGTTTACAGCTTTTTGTTTTTATTTTATTATTTTGTTTTGTTTGGTTTGGTTTTTGTTTTTTAATATTTTGGCAATGGAAACCACAGGAATACACTTAGTAGCCAAAGTTCAGGACCTGAAATGATTTGTATCTTACTGCGCTTCTCTCAAATTTCGTTTTGCAAGATAGGGTTTCACATTGTTAGGTGACAATATGGCAGGAACCACAAAATGCATTTTATTTTTTCTTAAATTTTTTGTGTGTCATTTATGCTTTATTTTGTAATGATTGTCCAAAATCAATGCAAACACTAGACTAATTTGGCCTTGAAACACTTTTGTTAACTAAATATAACCTAAGCAACTGAGTAGTCTGTATCTATATTCAAGAGGCCAATTTATTTTCTAAGAATGGCTTAAATCATTAGATCATTTGCCTGGAAAGAGAATACCAGGATATATGTTGTCTAAAGAACTTTTCAATTTCTGTGGACTCACTCTTTTCAACTAAAGTAGTGCTCTCAACTATATTAGTGGTAAGGAAACAAATTTACACTTTCAGTCTAGGGGTCATCGCTTCACATAATTTCCAAGTATTTTACATGTGCAAGGATTACTAAGTGTTGGAGATACAATGATGTGTCAAACAGATATAGTCTACGCTCAAATAAATTACATTTTCCAGCTATCGAGATTCTCAGCTTGCTTCCACGTAATCAATCAGTGATAGCCACATTTACTTTGCCTAAAGATATGAAACAGGAGAATCTCTAGAAAAATGCACATTTGTATTCTAACTAAAGGCTTTTACCTGCTGTGCTCTACTGAGAGGCTTCACACCGTAAGTTACTTAGCACAAGCTCTAAGACAGACGCCAGTTTAAATGCCAGCTGTACTCTGTAATATTTGTATTATTGTGAGCAAATTAGTCCAGGTTTTTAAAGCTCTTTTTGCAATTATAAATAGGATGTTTACAATTCACATACAGTTATTATAAAGGATTTGAATGGCAATGTATACACAGTGCCTGGCACATAGTCAGGCTTCAATAAATGTTTGCTATACTTATTTAAAGTTTCCCACTGAATTTCTAGTCTGTAAACTACCCTGGACTTAGAAGAATCCCAAGAAAAACCCAACCATAAACCCTAATCTCATGCCAGTTCTTTCTTGTCTGTCTTTCCTTGACCCATTTTTATCACATTTAATTTATTCTTTCTAAAGTTTCTCCAAACCTAATAATAATAATATAGTAATAATATAGTATTATTATAAAGTAATAATTATTATATAGTATTATTATATATTATTAGTATAATTATAATTTATATAATAATATTCAATTATTACTATAATAATATTATTACTGTTATTATTATTATAACAGCAACAACAACAACAATAATATCCAGTCTGAGTTTTATCACTGGAGATAGATTAAAGAAACCTAAAGAAGCAAATATAAGAAAATAATATTCTTTCTTTCAATACTTGCTATAACAAAGGATCTCCATAGTGCCTTAGTGTCCATTTTGGTTATCAATAGATATTCTAGATTTGTTTCACAATTTCTTTTTTTTTTTTTTTTTAAAGATTTTATTTATTTGACAGAGAGAGACACAGCGAGAGAGGGACTACAAGCAGGGGGAGTGGGAGTGGGAGAGGGAGAAGCAGGCCTCCCGCCGAGCAGGGAGCCCGATGCGCGGGGCTCGATCCCAGGACCCTGAGATCATGACCTGAGCTGAAGGCAGACGCTTAACGACTGAGCCACCCAGGCGCCCCTGCTTTGTTTCACAATTTCTACCAAAAAAATTAACAGACGGAAGTATCAAGCAGATCGATTCCATAATATTCTTAGCCTTTGCTTGAACTGGAATCCTGGATCCCAAAATGATATGAAATGAAAACCTAGGGCTGTTTATTAACATTTCTGAGATTCAGTTTTCTTCTTTAAAGGGATACTAATAATACCCACCTGGAAAGTTATGTTGAGATTAAATAATATAGTGTCTAGGAAAACCAAGCACACTACTTGATACATAAAAAGTTTGTTTATATGAATCCATTTTATTGGGAAATAATTTACATATAATCCACTGTAACATTCTAAGTTTGCAGTCATTGACTTTTGACAAATACATACACCTGTGTAATCACAACACCAATAAAGATATAGAGTATTTCTATTCATCCCAAAAGGTTTCTTTGTGCATATATATAATAACCTACTAATCCCAGCAATAGATGTCCTCTAATCTGCTTTCTGTCACTATCAATTAATTTTATCTCCTAGAATTTATATATATGGGATAAATATATACTCATATATATGAGTACTATGGATATCTGAGTTCTTTCTTTCAGAATAATATTTTTAATTGATCTAAAAATGAACAAATATGGTCACATCTTATTGCTGGGTGATATGTCTTTATATGAGTTTATTATATTTTATTTATTCATTTTATATAGGTAAACATTTAGTGTTTTCAGTTTTGAGTGTGTGTATATGTGCACATATTTTATATATTTAGATATATATATTTACATCTATTTTAAATATATATATCAAATACATAAATATATACACATATAATATATAGCATCTTATGCTTAAACATACATTCTTTACAAAGAATCAGCTTGATTTGATTACTTTTACTCTGTTAGCTTTTATTTTATGAGTTTCCCCTCATATATATTATTTCTTTCTACTTTGAATTTAATTTGATTTATTTTCTAGCTTTTTAAGGTAGAAATGTAAATCATTAATGATAGTCCTTTTTATCTTTGAATATCATCAGTTAAAACTCTACATTTTTTCTAAGTATTGTTTTAGTTAGAGAACACATTTTGATATGCTGTGTTTTCATTATATTCTTGTTAAAAGGCTATCAAAATTCCTTTGCTATTTCTTCTTTAAATCATATATTACTTACTCATGGGTTTAGTTTTTTTTAAGTATTTGGGAGATTTTCAAGGTTTATTTTTGTTATCTATGTCTAATTCCATGCATTTATGAAATGTGCTCTGTAAAATGTCAGTTCTTTTTAATTATTTTGAGATATTTTATAATCTGACACATGGTCAGTCTCAGTGAATATTATATGTGCACTTGGAAAAAACATGTATGTTGCTATTTTTGAGTAGAGAGCTATATAAATGTCATTTAGGCTAGTATGTTCAATTGTATTATACTAGTATTTTCTATCCTCATTGATTTTCTGCCTACTTGTTCTACCATTATTGAAAAAAGAGGGTTGAAATTTGAAACTATAATTATGGATTTTTTTGCTTCTACATTCAGTTCAGTCCTTTTTTGTTTCATGTATTTTGAAAGTTTTCTGGTACAAAATCATATCATATATCATTTGTTATAAGTAGTGTTCCCATGATATATACTTTTTGATCATTTTATTTTTAATCAGTATATCTATAAATTTAAAATGTGATTCTTCACCCATGTTGCCCGTCACCACCCCCTTCCCTATGGCAACCATTAGTTTGGTCTCTGTATTCATAGATCTGATTCTGCTTTTTGTTTGTTTGTTTACTCATTTGTTTTGTTTTTTAGATTCCATATATGAGGGTAATCATATGGTATTTGTCTTTCTCAGTCTGACTTATTTCACTTAGCATAATACCTTCTAGGTCCATCCATATCTAAAATGGCACAGTCTCATCCTTTTTTACAGCATGTAATATTCCATTGTATATGTATACCACTTCTTCCTAATCCATTCATCAACTGATGGACACTTAGGTTGCTTCCATATCTTGGCTATTGTAAATAATGTTACAATAAATATAGCAGTGCATATATCTTTTTGAATTAGTGTTTTCATATTCTTTGGGTAAATACCCAGTAGTAGAATTATTGGATCATATGATATTTCAATTTTTAATTATTTGAGTAAACGCTATACTTTTTTCCACAATAGGTATACAAATTTACATTTCTACCAACAGTGTACAAGGGTTCCTTTTTCTCCACATCCTTGCCAACACTTGTTATTTCTTGTCTTTTTGATTTTAGGCATTCTGACAGGTGTGAGGTGAAATCTCACTGTGGTTTTGATTTGCATTTTCCTGATGATTAGTGATGTTGATATTTTTTCATGAGTCTGTTGGCTATATATATGTCTTCTTTGGAGAAATGTCTGTTTGGATTTTCTGCCTTTTTAAAAAAGATTTATTTGAGAGAGAGAGAGAGAAAGAGCTAGTAGGGGGAGGAGCAGAGGGAGAGGAAAGTAGAGAATCCTAAGCAGACTCCTCACTGAGCATAGAGACTGATGTGGGGCTCGATTTCATGACCCTGAGATCATGACCTGAGCTGAAACCAAGAGTCAGAGGCTCAACTGACTGAGCCACTCAGGTGCCCCTATCATTCCTTTTTTTGATGAATATTGTATTATTGGTATTCCACTTAGTCTCTACTCTTGGTATTTTAGCTCTGCTTTTTTGTTTTGTTTTTAGTGCTTGCTCTGGGGTTACAGTATGCATCTTTAACTTTTTACTTTCTATAATGGTATATTACTTCACATATAATTTTAAAATCTATAAGAATATGCTTCAATTTTTACTTCTTTCAGGTAATATGATTATGCATCTTTTGCATATTTTATAAAATCATAAAATATTCTCATTACCTTTTGTTTTGCTAATTAATTATTACAAATCAAATCAGTTATTGTGTTAGGTCATTAAAAAAGACTCTACCTCACCTCCCCCCAAAAAACTGTGTAGGTATATATATACACACATATATACACACACACACACACATAAATATATACATATATTACACATATGTGTATATATATATTACATATATATAAACATATATATGAAGATTTATAATTTCCTGTTTCTTTATTTCTTTTGTAGCTCACTTTTCTATCTAACAATTTTTCTTCCTTGCGACAGAGTTCCTTTAAGATTCTTGGGTATAGGTCAGCTGGAAATAAATTATTTTAGTTGAGTAAGTCAGAAATCAACCTGGTTTTGCATTTGTTTATGGGAAATATTTTTAATGGATATAGAATTTTAGGTTGATTTTTTCCTTTCCATCTTCTTTAGTTTTTCAATTTCTGATGAGAAGTCTGACACCCCTATAATTTGTTCTATAAGTACTCATGCCTTTTTCTTTTTTTCTGCCTGACTATAAGTTTTGTTTCACAGATTTCAGCAATTTAATTAACATATTCTTCAGTGTGATTTTATCTATGATTATCCTGCTTGACTTTATTTTAGCCAGTTGGATCTATGGTTTTAGAATTCTCATCAAATTTTGGGGAAAATCATCAATTATCTTATTAAATATTCTCCTCTCGTCTTTTGGACAGTAATTACATGAACATCAATCAACTTTATATCTCACAGCTCACTGAAGCTCTCTTTTTAAAAACTTTGTTTTGTCTATTTTTTGCTCTATGCTTTAGTTTGGATAGGTGCTATTATCTTCAAATCTTCACATTTTTTCATCTTTTCTTCTTCAGTTGTTTAAACTTCTCCTGGTGTATCCTGGTGAATCTAGATTGTTCTTGTGAACATAAAGTGATTCCATTTTAAGGAGCTAGAGCTAGAGCTTGTAATTTTGTCTCCCAAGATGTTTCAGGTTGATTTCTGAGTTATGTAAAGACAGCCTTTGCAATTATTTTTAGATTACCTAAATGTTTTATAAACTATAATTTTCAAAATTTAAAATCTCCCTCCATAAATTGTTAGACATACTCAGAATTTGTCTTTCATTATGCACTTTTAATTCTGGAACAAACTTCCACTATATTTCAGGACAAAATAATTGTTTTTCTAGAATACAACAAAAATTTATCCTATTACCTATCATACACTAATCCAAAAGATTGAAATTGTAAGAAAGTAATTGTAATTGTAACAAAGTAATTAGCTTATATTTACTTAGAAAACTGAGTGGTAATTGTATATTGACTGCCATAGACACAATAATTTTAGCAGGAAACAAAACTCATCAATAAAAACACTAATTTTGGGGGGCGCCTGGGTGGCTCAGTTGGTTAAACGGCTGTCTTCAGCTCAGCTCACGATCTTGGGGTCCTGGGATCGAGCCCCGCATCGGGCTCCCTGCTCAGCGGAGAGCCTGCTTCTCCCTCTCCCTCTGCCTACCACTCTGCCTACTTGTGCTCTCTCTATCTCTCTGTCAAATAAATAAATAAAATCTTTAAAAATAATAATAAAAAAATAAAAACACTAATTTTTACAGCTATTCACATTCCTTCTTTACCATTTAATATTGGCAAAAATTAACATGTAAATAAATTTGACCCCAAATATAAAAAAAATTAAGAAGCAAAGTATGTAAAATTAAAATTGTCCTTAGTAGTTAATGCTAAATATTCCATTTTACTTAGATATGGACTTATTTTAGCAAACCAATGGTTATCCATTAATTAACCTGATATAATATCATCCCAAAGTTTTATCATCTAAGTTATCGAAATAATGTTCAAATTTACAAAATAGGAAACAATTACTGCTGTACATTTTTTTATAAAAATATAATTCAGTACAGTTTATTAGAAATTTATGATTTTTATATTCATAAATCTTAAGTGGGTATACCCTTAGCTTATTTTATCAGTAAACAAATTTAAGGTCTTTAACAGGTTCAGATTAGTTAGGCAAACAGCATAGTTTGATTAGTTTGATTGGATTTTTCAGGTTAGTCCACATTGGCTTCTTGGTTGAACTATCAAAATTGCTAAAATATAATTTTCAACAGATCAAATGATGATATTTTTTAAATATAAAATGCCACTTCTCAAATGTTCTACTCATAAGGAAAAAAGTAAAATGTTAAAATTGATTCAAAGAGGGCGCCTGGGTGGCTCAGTTGGTTAAGCGACTGCCTTCGGCTCAGGTCAGATCCTGGAGTCCTGGGATCGAGTCCCGCATCGGGCTCCCTGCTCGGCGGGGAGTCTGCTTCTCCCTCTCCTGCTCCCCGTTCTTGTGCTCTCTCTCTCTCTCAAATAAATAAATAAAATCTTTAAAAAAAAAAAAAAAGATTGATTCAAAGAACAATTTGTTGGCTTAGATATTTATAAAAAAATTAATAATGGCAACTTAAGATACGATTGTTGGATTAATTTCAAAACTGACCAATATCCTGTTAAGCAACAATCCTTAACAATTAGAGTTATCTTTTCTACTGGACATAAATTATTTGCATTTTGATCTGGCAACTTCTATGTTAACACGTAACTTCACTAAGTCTGGGAGCTACAAGCAATAGTAAACAGTGAATCAAATAAATACATTCCCCTAGAAAATCCTTAGGTATACCTTAGGCACTGTATAATATTGTAAGTACATCATCCAACCTTTTGCTTTATTTTTATCATTTGGATAATTTTCCCCAAAATTTTCACAAAATTATGTACTCTGAAAAATAGGCACAAAGTTTTTTAAAATTAAAAAGTTATCTATTTTTGAAAGTGTTTTGAAAATAAAGAGAACAGACAGAAACAGCACTGGTAGCCCATCTCTTATTTTCATATCTATGTCTCAGGTAAGCTTATTTATGAATTGGATATTCTTTTTCTGATGGACATGGCTGACAGCTCATATAATGGTAATATTTTCTATTTATGACTCTTTGTGGTGTTTTCTTTATCTTTTAAAAATATATTGTTTATTTAAACTTACAAAAAAACACAGTTCACCCAATATAAAGGATGTTTCCTTTATATTCATATTTAGAGAGTTAGGAAACTATAGTTGGATTTAAGAGTATGATTCCAAAAAGAATTATTGGTGGGGCACCTGGGTGCTTCAGTCAGTTAAGCATCTGACTCTTGATCGCAGCTCAGGTCTTGATCTCAGAGTGTGAGTTCAAGCCCTGCATTGGTATCCACACTGGGCATGGAGCCTACTGAAAGAAAGATGAAAGAAGAAAAAGAAAGAAAGAAAAGAAAGAAAGAAAGAGAAAGAAGAAAAAGAAGAAAGAAAAGAAAGAAAGAAAGAAAGAAAGAAAGAAAGAAAGAAAGAAAGAAAGAAAGAAAGAAGGAAAGAAAGAAAGAAAGAAAGAAAAAGAAAGAAAGAAAGAAAGAAAGAAAGAAAGAAAGAAAGAAAGAAAGAAAGAAAGAAGAAAGAAAGAAAGAAAGAGAAAGAAAGAAAGAAAGGGAGGAAGGAAGGAAGGACAGAAGGAAGGAAGGACAGAAGGAAGGAAGGAAGAAGGGAGGGAGGAAGGAAGGAAGGAAGGAAAGAAGGAAGGAAGGAAGGAAAAAAAAGAGAGGTCTGAGGCTATTAGGGAAGCCTCAGATCAAGGGCAAGTTTCCCCTAAGGATCTGTTCATCAGAGACTGAATATTCTCTGGCCAATCCTCTCCAAGATTCCAGCTCAGAAGTAGGTTTTCTTGTTTCGTTTTTTTATCAACTGCAACAATTTACTTAGAATTATAGGATTGGTCTTCTTGGTAATATAGAACAGCATTAAGATACTTAAAATTTATTATATATTGTAAGTAAAAGCATACTTACTATCTAAATCTTATAGGGACGCCTGGGTGGCTCAGTCATTAAGCATCTGCCTTCGGCTCAGGTCATGATCCCAGGGTCCTGGGATTGAGCCCCCCATCAGGCTCCCTGCTCAGCAGGAAGCCTGCTTCTCCCTCTCCCAATCCCCCTGTTTGTGTTCCCTCTCTCGCTGTGCCTCTCTCTGTCAAATAAATAAATAAAATCTTTAAAAATATATAAATAAATAAATAAATAAATCTTATATTTGTCTTATATATATAACTTTCACTTCCCTTTCTCTTTTTTTTTGCAATGGAATTATTATTTAATGATTATTAAAGAAATTCGTGATGAAATAAAATTGATAAATATTTCTGAGTAACTAATATTATAGAAAATATAATTAGATAAAATATTCAAAGCAGTAGAAACAATGAACTAAAACATGTAATAAGTGTCAAATATATTAAAAGGGAAGTTACAAAAAATGAAAAAGTAAAGATTACAAGAATGAAGCTGAACTTATTTATAAATAAATTAATCACAAGTGAATAAAATCCACAACTTAAATGACAAAATGTACAAATTGTGTACATTTTGTACACAAGTAAACCAAATGCAGACAAACTAAACATGAGTGATGAGTTAATATTAAATATCACAAACAGTTGAAAATAATGGAATGAACCAGGATATATAAAACAATGCTAGCATACAAAAAGCAAAAAGAGGAATATTAACATTTATGCAAAGATTATTTCAAGAAAAAAACTGGTTATCTTGGGAAGATTAATATATATATATATATATAAAGCACAGTATAACAAGAAGATAAAATAATACTGCATGAAATTAATTTTAAGGTAGAAGTGGGGATTTTGACACAACCAAAATCATAATGAAAAACTCACTCTTCCTTAACAAAGCAAGAGATGAAATTCACATTGTCTTTACCGTTCATCAGTGGCTGGACACCTGGGCTGTTTCCATAATTTGGCTACAGCGTTAGAAGACTTTAACGTTATTTAGCAGCAGAAAAACTCCCAATTAATAGGACTGACATCTTATTTTCCAATAGCAGATAACCATAAACATGACTAAGAAATAGCTTGCATTGGGGCGCCTGGGTGGCACAGTCAGTTGAGATTTTGACTCTTGGTTTTGGCTCAGGTTGTGATCTCAGGGAGATGAGGTCGAGACCTGCATCCAGCTCTGTGCTCATTGTAGCATCTGCTTGGGACTCTCTCTCCCTCTCCCCCTGCCCTCACTCAAATAAATAAATAAAATCTTGGGCGCCTGGGTGGCTCAGTTGGTTAAGCAACTGCCTTCAGCTCAGGTCATGATCCTGGAGTCCCGGGATCGAGTCCCGCATCCGGCTCCCTGCTCAGCGAGGAGCCTGCTTCTCCCTCTGACCCTTCCCCCTCTCATGTGCTCTCTCTCATTCTCGCTCTCTCAAATAAATAAATAAAATCTTTAAAAAAAATAAATAAATAAATAAAATCTTTTCCTGGAGGAATCCCCTCAGATGCATATCCCCAGGCTGGGAACAGGAAGTTTGAAATCAGCAGGCTACATTGTTTAACAAACAGCCCTGATTCTGAAGCATGTGCTAAAAATTCCCTACTTCGAGAAATAGGAAACTTGGGAGTATGTTGGAAAGAGCATTAAAAGAAAGATTGGGTGTGGAAGATAAGAACAGATATGACTATGACATATTACTTTGTAAATAAAGTTTTATTGAAATACAACCATGCTCATCTGTTTACATATCGACTGCGATACTTCTCCCTCTATTGAAGAGAAATCATGTGGCTGGCAAAACCAAATATCTTTATTATATAGCCTTTTACTGGAAAAAGTTATTAGTAGTTTTTTTGGGAAAAAAAAACTTTTTGGGGTGTTTTTATTGTTTAGTACATTTATTAATACATAATATGAGGCAGGAGGCAAGACTCTTTTGAATTAAAAAAAATGCAATTTTAAATACATTTGATATTTGCTGTAAATGCTGTCTCACTATTATCCCCAAACCTTTCAGAATATGCATTTTTACCTTTCTACTCTGTCACCAATGTATCTGATTATAAAATTTGTATAAATCTTAGAATATATTAACATTTTTGCAGCATATAGCTGATGAATGGTTGCTTGTTTAAGAGGAAGTTTAAGTTTACACATTTGCATTTGAAATAGGTGACACTCTACTTAGTTTTAGTCACTTAGCCAGGGTGAGGTTGGGGTTTACTTTACATTATATAGGAAGCTCAAATCAGACAGGAATTCTTATGTGATCCTTGAGTAAACAATAATGAAAATCTCACTATTATTTTTATCTTCTCTACAAAAAATTGCCGCAATGGTGCTCACTTTGGCAGCACATATACTAAAATTGGAACAATGCAGAGAAGATTAGTATGGCCCCTGCACAAGGATGACACACAATTTGTGAAATGTTCCACATTTTTTTTAATTGCCTTGGTAATAGAAACTTTCTACATAAACAGCTCAAAAAAGGGCAGTTTCTGCAGGACTAAATCAGAAAGGCACTTTTCCTACATTTTACTCTTTGGAATTGCCCCAGGATTTATATTGTGCCTGTGACTGGAGCAACTGTGTGTGAAGGTTGCATACTTTGACAATATTATAAAGCATTACTTAGAGTTAATTTACAACACATATGTTATTTACAAGAAAAAGAGAAATCTAAAATTAATGTCAATATTGATATTAAGGTGCAAAGAGTAAACATTAAAAGAAACATTAAAATATAACTTTATGGTTATAATGACAAAATCATGAAAAAGTTACAATGTAGCTTTTACAGTCTAAAAACAATATTGAAAATAAGAACCTCGAATTTTGCAATGGAGTTTCAAGTAAATTCTTGTTTTTCATCTGTCACAAAGCATTCAAGAAAAAAATAATTAAAAATGATAAATTGACACGATTTCTTCTAAGTATGTTCCTATTCATTTTGTGTACTCTGTAAATGAATAATCTTGGTGCTAATAAACTATAGTGATTTCTTCCTATCTGCTTTATCTAAATTACCTGTGATGGAATTTGCCCAAGTTGACCTATAATTAGAGCTAATTATTATAGCCATCTTATCATAGCATACATAAAAAGCATATTTCTCATTGAAAGCAAAAGAAAAGACTCTGAGAAAATCCTATGTTCTGTACTATAAGTCATGACAATGTCCACCATGAAAATGACACCAATAGATGCCATGGTATAGTATGGACATAATATGTCTTTAATAAGATAATACAGATATTTTCTTTCTGTATACCTGGTATGACCTATTTTCCATGATTACTTTTTGATGTATTATGACTAAATCTAAATGATAAGTGAGGTGGAAATATAACACCAATTGATGGTTGTATAATTCTTTTATTTGGAGATTTTACTTATTTATTTATTTATTTGAGAGAGAGAGAGAGAGTGAGCATGAGTGGGAGGAGGAGCAGAGGGAGAGGGAGAGAGAATCTCCAGCAGACTCGGCGCTGAGTGTGGAGCGTGAAGCAAGACTCCATCTCCTAACCCTGAAATCATGACCTGAACTGAAACCAAGAGTTGGATGCTTAACCAACTAAGCCACCCAGGTGCCCCATGGTTGTATAATTCTTATCTCCAGGTGGTCACTTTGAGGTTAACCTGAAATTAACATATAGCTATAATTTATAACTAAGTGAAAAAGAGTAAGCCATCCCTAGGTTTCCTTAATTTTTCTTTTATTATAAAAAATCCACTCAGATTTAATTAAATGGAGGAAAAAGAATAGAAGACTCTTTATTACTACTGTAATATTTATTCTATTAGTTGTTTACCTTATCAATAATTTAAATCAAACTGCATATATAAATTCTACTTCCATTTATGAAGTTTATCAAATGACTTACAAATGTGATTATATACAGTCAGTCTCCTATCAGTCACTATTTCAGGATGTTGTAAAAAGAATTCTTAAGATGTTTAATGATATGGTTATTGGTATTTAGTAGGTATGAATTATTTCAAAAAAACAGGTTTTTATGCCAACATATAAATTTAAAATGGGCAAATAAAAGAGCCTACAAAATATGTGAATTAACAGAAAGGCAAACAGTAAGACAGATGCAAATAAGAAAAAAAATATATTTTCATTAAAGATACACCCCCAGGTAATTATTCTTTTAGCAATCACATAATATTTTATAAAAGATGGATATATATTTAAAAATTAATGGGCTAAATGATTTGTGAAAGAGAAATGTGTATGGAAAATATAATACATAATTTTATGTTTTTTTATAATTCTGATGTTTTAAATTCAAACTAAAATATTATAACATAACTAATACAGTCACAAGAAAAATATTTAAATATTTAACAAGACTGTTGTGATATACAACTCAGAGGCAAAATCATGAATGTATTGTGAAATTATTCATACTAGCATAGCTACTATTCATGCATAGTATAACATGGATGACATGTTATGAAATAAATGTACCAAATTTTGATAGAGTAAAAATGCCAAATTCAAAACATGAAACTGTACCAGCTCCTCAGATGCCTCTCTCATAATACTATCAAAACTCACTCAACTTCCTAACTAACCCAATCTCCTAATTTGTGATACTATAAAAACTGTCTTTAAACTTTATAAATATTATAGAGTGTGTGCTCTTTTGTGTCCGGCATCTTTGCCTCAATATTTTGTTTGTGAAACTCATCTATGTTTTTGTGTCTGGCTGTAGTTGATTCATTTTTATGTCTGTGTAGCATTTTATTTTATTAATATACCAAGATGTATTTACCCATTCAGCAGCTAATAGGGGTCTCATTGTTTATAATTTTGGTTATTTTAAATATTTTTGCTATGTATATTTTTATTCATATCTTTTTGTGAACATATACGCATAGTTTTTGAGTATATATCTGGACATGGAACTGATGGGTCAGTTATACATTTGTTCAATTGCAGTAGAAAACTGTCAGTTTTCAAAAATGATTGACAGCATTTATATATCATCCAGGAGCTATGACTGTGAAATTGGTTTTACAGCCTTATAAAAGTTGTTATATTCGGTTTTGTTTTTGTTTTTCCATTTAACCATCCTCTAGTATAGAGTGATACATTATGGTTTTCATCTGAAAGCCTCTGAAGACAAATGAATATGAGGAACTTTTCATGTTTAGTGGCAATTTAGATATATTCTTCTGTGAAATGCCTGTTCAAATTTTAGCCTGTTTTTCTATTGAATTTTCTATCTTTTATATATTGATTTATATGACTTTGATTTCTATTAGTTATTTATAGATTCTAGATAAAATCCTTTATAATATAAATTACTGCAGTTCAAATATATTCTCTCACTCTGTGTCTTGACTTTCCTCTGTCTTAATGGTGTCTATTGATAAATAGAAGTTAATTATTTCTTGAAAAGAAAAAATACATATGATTAGGGTTAGTGTTTTTCATATCTTCTATAAGAAATTCTAGTCAACTCTAAATTACAAAAATATTTATATTTCTTTTAAAAAGTAATTGTTTAATTCTCTATATTCTTTCTAGAACTGGCATATGAAAATAAAGGAAATATACTTCATGTTTTTCCTCTATGAGAATACCTAATTAATTCAGCACCATCATTTGCAGAGATCACTATTTTTATTGCTGTGCTGAACTGTCATAAATGTCATGTATTAAATGATTGTGTAGCAGTGTCTGTTTCTGGACTAATTTTTTTTTCTGTTGCACAGTTTGTCTACTCTTGCACCAAAGGAACACTCAAAGTTACTGCTCTAATAAAGCATATGTTATAAACGACAATATAATATTTTAAAAAAATGAAAAATTTATTTTAAAAGTAATAAATACTCTGAAGAAAATACAGGATAGAGAGTACTGGGGGTTGGATGGCCAGGAGACTTTATTGAGGAGGCCACATGAGTGAGTCTGAATAGAAATTCATGAGAAATGTGAGGTGAAATAATTCTAGACAGAGGATAGTTTTAATTTAGGTATTAGTTTGATACATTTGAAGATCTGAAGGAAGTTCATTATATATAAACTATAAAGGCCAAGGAATAAGTATTTAAAGTTGATATGGGAGATTTGAGGCCAAGCATATAGAACATTACTGACCATGTTAAAGATACCCATTTTTAGTTTAAAGAAATAATTTTAGGGGCTCCTGGGGGGCTCATTCGGTTAAGCATCCAACTCCTGATTTCAGCTCAGGTCATGATCTCAGGGTCGTAGGATCGAGCCCCACATCGGGCTCTGCATTCAGTGGGGAGTCTGCTGGAGATTCTCTCTCTCTCTCTCTCTTTCTCTCTCTGTGCCCCTCCCCCCATGCACTCCCTCTCTCTCTCTCAAATAAATAAATAAATCTTTAAAAAAAATGATTTGGGGAAGATTTAAAATGAAGATATGTAAAATTATCTGAAGTTTTTAAAGACTACTCTGCCATATGAAATAGATGGTCAAGAGTAAAAAATAGGGCAAGCAGTGTAAGGGCTATTCAGGCTATTCTTTTTCCTGACAAAAAACACTGATGGTATGTACTTAGGTATTAGTGGGGGAGGTGGTGAGACAGGGTTATCTGAATACGTTGGGAAATTAGAGCCAAGGAGATTCATTGATAGGAAGATAGAAGAAAAGGAGGAATGTAAGAAGATTTCTAGGAGATAAACTATAGAATTTAGAAAAATTATGGTTCCATTAACTGAAAATGGGAAAACAGAGAAAGGGGTATGGCTAGCAGGATTGATATGGAATCTTGAGTTCAAGCTTCATGATTTATAATAATTTCTTTGTTGGATTGTTTTATTTGTTTTTCTTCCATACTAGAGCATAAGGCATTTTTGCAGCTTTACTAGTGTCAAATTTATGAACACATAGGTAAATGTACAACTTGAAAAGTTTTGACATATATAATTATATGTACATATATATCTATATCTCTGTGAAACTAACACTAAAATTAAGATAGAGAATATGCTCATAATCCTCTCAATTGTTCTCATATCCATTTGTAATCCATCACTCTGTCCCAACCTTCCTTCATACCCAGGCAACCATTGTTCTATTTTATGTCACAATAGGTTAGATTGATTTTTTGAGAAGCATATAAATAGAATCATACAGTACATGCTCTTTTTTGACTAAGTTCTTTCAGTCAACATAATTATTTTGATATCTGTACATGTTGTGCAAAATCAACAAAACAAAGATGTTTTATTATTAATAGCTAAGAATTAGTCCATTGCATAGATATACCACAACTAGTTTATTCAGTCACCTGTTGATGGGCATTTGATTTGCATCCTACTCTTGGCTATTATAAATAAGGCTGATATGAACTTTAAAAAAAAAAAAAGATTTTATTTATTTATTTACTTATGTATTTATGTATTTATTTAAGAGAGAGAGAGAGAGATCAGGCTTTATAATTTTGGCCATTCTGGAAGGATTGTAATGGTTTTTGATTGTGGTTTTAAGATTCATTTCCTTAGCAATTAATAATATTTAACATCCTTCCATCTTCTTTAGTGTAGGGTCTGTTCAAGTATCTTGCCTATGTTTAAAATGTGGTTGTTTATCTTCTTACTGACTTATAAGTGTTCTTCATAAATTCTAGATCTATGCTGTTCTATAGTGTAATCACTACCTACATAGGAGCTATTTAAATTTAAACTAATTGAAATTAAATCCAATTTAAAATTTAGTTGCTTAATTATACTGACCACGCTTCAAGTGTTTAATAGCCACATGAGATTAATGAATATCATTTTGGAAAGCACAATCATAAAAAAAAATTTGATCAATACAGGAAATTGTTTTGAAAAACACTACTGTAATTAAAAGTCCTCTATCAGATAAATGTCTTATAAATATTTTTTCTCAGACTGTGAATACTCTTTTCACTATTTTAAGTGACTTTTACAGACATAGAAGTTTTAATTTTGCTCAAGCTTAACCTATTGATTTTGGCTTTTATAATTTCTGAAATCCTTTACAAATTCAGTCACAAAGACTTTATACTACATTTTAAAAAATATGACAGTTTTAACCATTAAATTTTAAACTATGATCCATTTCATTTTAATTTTTTATATGAAATGAGGTAAATGGTCAGGATTTTTTTAATATGGCTACTCAACTGTACTTGAGGTAAATGGTCAGGATTTTTTTAATATGGCTACTCAGTTATACTAGTACTATCTGCTGAAAAAAAAAAACATTACTATTATATTTCTATTATTATCCTTATTGTTATTTTTATTATTTCCCTTAAACTGTCATTTATCTTTTATAGAGATTAAAAAAAACAATAAAAAAATTTACTCATTTAAGTATATATGCTACCACATATTTAATTACTTTTAAAATTCATAACAGGTTCATCTCTTTGGTCCTTTGAATACCTTTTTTTTTAATTATTTTTTATTATGTTATGTTAGTCACCATACAATACATCATTAGTTTTTGATGTGGTGATCCACGATCCACTGTTTTTGTATAACACCCAGTGCTCCATGTAGTACGTGCCCTCCTTAATACCCATCACCGGGCTAACCCATCCCCCCTCCCCCTTCCCCTCTAAAACCCTGTTTGTTTCTCAGAGTCCATAGTCTCTCATGGTTCATCTCTCCCTCCGATTTCTCCCCTTCATTTTTCCCTTCCTTCTCCCATGTCCTCCATGCTATTCCTTATGTTCCACAAATAAGTGAAACCATATGATAATTGACTTTCTCTGCTTGACTTATTTCACTTAGCATAATCTCCTCCAGCCCCATCCATGTTGATGTAAAAGTTGGGTATTCATCCTATTATATTTATATTATTATCCTTATTTTTATTTTTCTTATTTCCCTTAAACTGTCATTTATCTTTTATAGAGATTTAAAAAATTAAATAAAAAATTTTATGCATTTAAGTATATATGCTACCACATATTTAATTATTTTTAAAATTCATAACCAATAAGTTCATCTCTTTGGTCCTTTTAATACCCTTTTAAATAAATGGAATTTTGACCTCATTGGCTATGATAGATTAGTTTTTACTAGCATAATACCAGGATCCTAGGCCCTATTGTTATATCAAACAAGTAACAGAAATACACCTGGTCTGATCTCCTTCATTTGTATAATTAGAGATATAGAAAACTGGTGATTCACACAAACACACACACGTGCACAGACACACTTAACACATGCACATGTCGAAGGTGGTGTAAAGATAAATACAAAAACTATGAAATTAGTTTTGTGAGTTATGCATTCATTAGTTTTCAGGAGTAAAATATGTTTTATTCAGCTCTCATTATAATTTTAATAATGTTAGTAACGTCTTCTTATATATATTATACTAGAACAAAAAGAATAGAATAGAATAGAATAGAATACATAAATAGCATTATTTCTCTTTACTATCTGGAAAAATAATGCCTCTTGAATTTTGCAATTTAAAAGCAATAAATGAGAAATTACTGATTATATGGCTACATAGCAATGGTTCTACAAACATTTTAAAGTGATAATTAAATATAATATTATGAAAATAACATATTGCAACTAAGTTTTTTTATGATGAGCAACAAACAAGTTCTATTTACAACTCCAATCAATGCCTTTATAACTTTCTTATTTGGGCTAAAAAAAATTCATACATTATAATATCAAATTCATTCTGTATGATGAAGGTAGAAGTATGTATGGAATAATTAGGAAGCATAAAGGGAAAAAATCTTTATCTTATATAAATGATTAAAATATGATAGTATGAATAACATGTCAAAGCTGAAAAGATTAAATAAGATGTATTATAACTAATGATTCTACTCTTTATAATCATGCCCTAAAATATAAATTTTAAATTTTGTAAGAAATTATAAATACAATGCATAGTATTTTGAATACTATATCATAGCTTCTGAAATAAGAAATAAGAAAAGAAAAAAATTGACATTGTACAATGGAATAAGAAATAAGAAAATAAGAAATGGCACGCCTGGGTGGCTCAGTCAGTTAAGTGGCTGCCTTCAGCTCAGGTCACAATCCCGGAGTCCCAGGGTGGAGCCCAGCATTGGGCTCCCTGCTCAGTGGGGAGTCTGCTTCTCCCTCTGCTCCTCACCCTGCTCTCATCCTCTCTCTCACTCTCTCTCTCTCATTTGGTGATCCACGATCCACTCTCTCAAGTAAACAAATAAAATCTTTAAAAAAAGAAAATAAGAAATAAGAAAATTGACAATGTGCAATGCTAGATAACAGTAGACACTGTCTTTGGAGTTAAAACCTGCATATATATGACTTCCCTTTGTTAAATCTCTCTGGTTGATTTTACAGCCTGTATGTTTACAAAATACAAATATTACTATTCTTTCTCCAATATAAAATGTACCTAAAGAATATGTTAGATATATCTGAAAGTTTTAGAGAAAACCTCATTTTGTTTTTATTTCTTTGCTTTTATTCTGGCTGCTCTATTTTACATCCTAAATTAGGTAAATTTAAATTTCAAGCATACCTGTGTTCTTCATGAGTACCACCCATGTATTTGGTTTTTGCTTTATAAACATGTAGTGCAGCAAAGAAATCAGCTTGCATACTAAGCTTTTGTACTTCTTTACGGTTACCTGATTTTTCAAGTTCTGAGGGATTAAATCTACTAAAGCCCTGATTCCCAACTTCTGAGATGGGGATGGCCAATCATCTATATGCATTGCATGTTTAGTACAATCATCTGATTGGTAAACAAAAATCTAGAAAAACAGAATTAAAACTCCAACTTTGAACATGACAACCCAGGGCATAAGGGTACCAATAAAATTAAGAGGCTTTCCTTGCTTTTCTTCTTATTTTTGGAGAAAATGTTGACACTCTAAATGTATATGCTAATAATTTAGTTAAAATATATTTATCACTCTCTGTTATGTTTAAGCTTATAGCCTCAAAATTATTAGTTTAATTGAGCATAGAAGGATAATTTATACAGAATTAAATTATTTTGCATGTTTGTGGCATCATAAATTTGACAGCTTATTTCCCTCTCAGAATTTCTGAGGAAACTAAATCAAATAATTGAAAAAAACTGTCAGATAATATATTAAACATCATGTTAGTTTTCTATGCTACTGAACTTCCATCATTTATTATTTTCTATCACTGTTCCCTTTTATGTAAACTAATTGAAGAAGTGATGATGTTCATGATACAGTACTAGGTGCAAGGATGATTGCTTCATTTATTTTAAAAATTGAAAAAAAGAGTAACAACATCACATAATTTCTTATTTCTGTTGTAACAAATTACCACAAATTTGGTGGCTAAAAAACAACATGCATTTATTGTCTGTTATTTACTCTATTACAGTTCTATGGTCAGAAATCTGGACTAAGTCTTACAGGCCAGGTGTCAACATAGTGTATTGCTTTCTGTAGACTCTAGGGGAATAGTCATATCCTTCCTCTTTTAATTTCTAGAGTTAATAGAGTCATTCCTTGACTCCCCATTCCTTCATCTTCAAAATTATTAATGATCCAGTCTTTCTCACATCCCATTCTTCAGGCACTGTTTGTTTGTTTGTTTTTGGTAAAATTCCCTTCTGCCACTCTGAGTCAGACTTCTGTTTCCCCCTTCCACTTATTTTATTTAAATTCAATTATTAACATATAATGTATTATTGGTTTCAGAGGTAGAGGTCAGTGATTCATCAGTCTTATATAATACTCAGTGCTCATTATATGACATGCCCTCCTTAATGTCTATCACCAAGTAACCCCACCCCCCACCTCCTTCCCCTCCAGCAAACCTCAGTTTGTTTCCTATGATTTTTTTAAAAATTTATTTATTTTTATTTAAATTCAATTAACATATAATATATTATTGGTTTCAGAGGTAGAGGTCAGTGATTCATCAGTCTTATATAATATCCAGTGCTCATTACATCACATGTCCTCCTTAATGTACATCACCCAGTTACCTATCCCCCCATACCACTCCCCTCCAGCAACCCTCAATTTGTTCCTATGCTTAAGAGTCTTGTATAGTTTGTCTCCCTCTCTAATTTCATTTTATTTTTTCCTTGTTTCCTCTATGATCCTCTATTTTGTTTCTTAAATTCTACATATCAGTGAGATCATATGATAATTATCTTTCTCTGATTGACTTATTTCCCTTAGCATAATACCCTCTAGTTCCATCCAAATCATTGCAAATGGCAAGATTTCATTTTTTTTTTTTTTGGCTGAGTATATAAGTATAAAATATATATATATATATATCTCACATCTTTATCCATTCATCTGTCCATGAACATCTGGGCTCTTTCCATAGTTTGGCTATTGTGGACATAGCTGCTATAAACATTGTGGTGCAGGTACCCCTTCAGACCACATTTGTATCTTTGGGGTAGATAGCCAGTAGTGCAATTGCTGGGTCATAGGGTAGCTCTATTTTCAACCTTTTGAGGAACCTCCATACGGTTTTTCAGAGTGAATGCACCAGCTTACATTCCCACCAAAAGTGTAAGAGGTTTCCCCTTTATCCACAACTTTGCCAACATGTGTCATTTCCTGACTTGTTAATTTTACCCATTCTGACATGTGTGAGGTGGTATCTCATTGTGGTTTTGATTTGGATTTCCCTAATGCCCAGTGATGTTGAGATTTTTTCATGTGTCTGTTAGACATTTGTATGTCTTCTTTGAAGAAATGTCTGTTCATGTCTCTGGCCATTTCTTGATTGGATTATTTGTTCTTTGTTCAGATTGATAAGTTCTTTATAGATTTTGGATACTAGCCCATTATCTGATATATCATTTGCAAATATCTTCTCCCATTCCATAGGTTGTCTTTGGTTTGGTGACTGTTTCCTTTGCTGTGCAAAAACTCTTTGCCTTGGTGAAGTCCCAATAATTCACTTTTGCCTTTGTTTCCTTTGCCTTTGGAAACGTGTCTAGCAAGAATTTGCTGCAGCTGAGGTCAAAGAGGTTGCTGCCTGTGTTCTCCTTTAGGATTTTGATGGACTCCTGTCTCACATTGAGGTCTTTCATCCATTTTGAGTCTATTTTTGTGTATGCTGTAAGAAAATGGTCCAGTTTCATTCTTCTACATGTGGCTGTCCAATTTTCCCAACACCATTTGTTGAAGAGACTGTCTTTTTTCCATTAGATATTCTTTCCTGCTTTGTTGAAGATTAGTTGAACACAGAGTTGAGGGTCCATTTCTGGGTTCTGTATTCTGTTCCACTGATCTATGTGTCTGTTTTTATGCCAGTACCATACTGTCTTGATGATGACAGCTTTGCAATTGAGCTTGAAGTCAGGCATTGTGATGCCACCAGTTTTGGCTTTCTTTTTCAACATTCCTTTGGCTATTCAGGGTCTTTTCTGGTTCCATACAAATTTTAGGATTATTTGATCCAGCGCTGTGAAAAAGGTTGATGGTATTTTGATAGGGATTACACCGAATGTATAGATTGCTCTAGGTAGCATAGTTATTTTAACAATATTTGTTCTTCCAATCCATGATCATGGAACATTTTTCCATTTCTTTGTGTCTTCCTCAATTTCTTTCATGAGTGTTCTATAGTTTTCTGAGTACAGATCATTTGCCTCTTTGGTTAGGTTTATTCTTAGGTATCTTGTGGTTTTGGGGGCAATTGTAAAGGGGATTGATTGACTCTTAATTTGTCTTTCTTCTGTCTCATTGTTAGTGTATAGCCCAGCAACTCACTTCTGTGCATTGATTTTATATCCTGCCATGTTGCTGAATTCCTGTATGAGTTCTAGCATTTTGGGGGTGGAGTCTTTGGGTTTTCCACATGGAGTATCATGTCATCTGCAAAGAATGATTGCTAATTCAGATGCCTTTTATTTCTTTTTGTTGTCTGATTGCTGAGGCTAGGACTTCTAGTACTATGAGGAACAGCAGTGGTGAGAGTGGACATCCCTATCATGTTCCTGACTTTAGTGGAAAAACTCTGTTTTCCCCCCATTGAGAATGATATTCACTGCGGGCTTTTTGTATATGGTTTTTATGATATTGATGTATAGTCCCTCTATCTGTGAAGAGTTTTAAACAAGAAAGGATGCTATACTTTGTCAAATGCTTTTTATGATTCTATTGAGAGGATCATATGATTCCTGTCCTTTCTTTTATTAATATACTGTATCACACTGATTGATTTGTAGATGTTGAACCACCCTTGCAACGCAGGAATAAATTGCACTTGGTCGTGGCAAATAATTCTTTTAATGTACTGTTGGATCCCATTGGCTAGTATTTTGGTGAGAATTTTTGAATCCACGTTCATCAGGGATATTGGTTTATAATTCTCCTTTTTCATGGGGTGTTTGTCTGGTTTTGGGATCCAGGTAATTTTGGCCTCATAAAATGAGTTTGGAAGTTTTCCTTCCATTTCTATTTCTTGAAACAACTTCAGAAGAATAGGTATTAATTCTTCTTTAAATATTTGGTAGAATTCCACTGGGAAGCCATCCAGCCCTGGACTCGTGTTTGTTGGGAGATTTTTGATTACTGCTTCAATTTCATTGCTGGTTATGTGTCTGTTCAGATTTTCTACCTCTTTCTGATTCAGTCTTGGTAGTTTATAAGTTTCCAGGAATGCATCCATTTCTTCCATATTGCCTAATTTGTTGGCATATAGTTGCTCATAATATTTTCTTATAATTATTTGTATTTCTTCAGTGTCGGTCATGATCTCTCCTCTTTCATTTGTGATTTTATTTGGGTCCTTTCTCTTTTCTTTTTGATAAGTCTGGGGTTTATCGATCTTATTAATTCTTTCAAAGAACTGGCTCCTAGTTTCATTGATATGTTCTACTGCTCTTTTGGTTTCTATTTTATTGATTTCTGCTCTAATCTTTATTATTTCTCTTCTCCTGCTGGGTTTAGGCTCTATTTGCTGATCTTTCTCCAGCTCCTTTAGGTGTAAGTTAGTTTGTGTATTTGAGAACTTTCTTTTTTCTTGAGAAAGGCTTGTATATACTTCCTTCTTAGGACTGCCTTTGCTGCATCCCAAAGGTTTTGAACAGTTGTGTTTTTATTTTCATTTGTTTCCATGAATTTTTTAAATTCTTCTTTAATTTTCTGGTTGACCCATTCATTCTTTAGTAAGATGCCTTTTAACCTCCATGTATTTGAGTTCTTTCCAAATTTCCTCTTGTGATTGAGTTCAAGTTTCAAAGCACTGTGGTCTGAAAATATGCAGGGAATGATCCTTTTGGTACCAGTTGAGACCTGATTTGTGGAGAATGTTCCATGTGCACTCAAGAAGAATGTGTATTCTGTTGCTTTAGGATGGAATGCTCTCCATATATCTGTGAAGTCCATCTGGTCCAGTCTGTCACTCAAAGCCCTTGTTTCCTTGTTGATCTTCTGCTTAGATGATCTGTCTATTGCAGTGAGGTGGGTGTTAAAATTCCCTACTATTATTGTACTATTATCATTCTGTTTCTCTAATTTTGTTATGAATTGGCTTATATAATTGGCTGTTCCCATGTTTAAGAGCATAAATATTTACAATTGTTAGATCTTCTTGTTGGATAGACCCTTTAATTATGATATAATGTCCTTCCTCATCTTTTATTATAGTCTTTGGTTCAAAATCTCATTTGTCTGATATAAGGATTGCCACCCCAGCTTTCTTTTGATGGCCATTAGCATGATAAATGGTTTTCCACCCACTCACTTTTAATCTGGAGGTGTCTTTGGGTCTAAAATGAGTCTGTTGCAGACAACATATTGATCAATCTTGCTTTTTTATCCAATCTGATAGCTTGTGTCTTTTAATTGGGACATTTAGCCCATTTACATTCAGAGTAATTATTGAAAGATATGAATTTAGTGCCACTGTATTACCTGTTAAGTCACTGTTTCTGTGTATTGTCTTTTTTCCTTTTCTGGTCTATGTTACTTTTGGGCTCTCTCTTTGCTTAAAGAGTTCCTTTTAATATTTCTTGTAGGGCTGGTTTGGTGATCACAAATTCTTTTAGTTTCTGTTTGTCCTAGAAGCTTTTTATCATCTCTTCTTATTTGAATTACATCCTAGCTGGATAAAGTATTCTTGTCTGCATATTTTTTCTCATTTGGCATCCCCCCCCCTTCCACTTTTAAAGACAGCTGTGATTACCTTGGGTGAACCTAGGTAATCCAGGATAATCTCCCTATCTTAAAATCAGCTGTTTAGCAACCATAGTTCTAACTGCAACTTCAATTTCTCTTTGCTATGTAATGTAATATATTCACAAGTTCTTTGAGGTGCCATTATTTTGCCTACCACACACAAGTTAAATCTTGATTGAAGTGTAAACTCAGGATTAATAGAACAGACATTTCTGATTAAAATTTTGAAGAGAAAGCAAATTTACACCATTTATTCTCTTGAATTTCAACCTTCAAAAAAATGACTCCAACTATATTTGTATACATACATATGTGTTTACATGTAATGTGTATATATGAAGACTATCTACTAAATTGTTTAAATTTTAGTCCACATAAGGGAAGATATTGAAGCCAAAATCTAATACTTAAGTCTATAGCTTAGTACAAATTTCTTTAACAATAACTTTTATAAACTAGAAAACTCTATCTTTTTTTTATTATTTTTTATTTTCGAAGATGGAAATTAAGATTTGGGGGAGAAGGGGTCACATAGAAACTAGGAGAAATCATGGGATGTTTGTGTTCACACCAAGTAATACTAAGTGCATAAAAATAGCATTCTTGCTGAAGAAAGAAAAGCATCCTGTCATTTTTATTAAATATACCCTATCCTTCAACCATGGGGCCTGTCTTCAGGGTAAGTTATCATGGAAAGAGTAAAAGCATCAATCTCTTTCATAGCTGTTACTCTGTGATAGATGAGCAGAGCTAGATTCCAAGTCCTATACAAATAAGACAATTACAATTCAAGAAAAACACTAAAGGCCAGTGTCACTCAGAAATATACATATAATATTTAAGCAATCAAAATTGAGTTATGCCTTCAATAATAATATTAATTTATCATGACCATGTTGAATTAATTTCATTATCTTATTTCTACCTAATAGATTAAAGGTAAAATATGTGATTATTTTAATAGTTATAATAAAAGAATTATTTAACAATATTCAGCAATAATTTATGAAAAAAAGTCTTAACAAACTAGGAATATAAAGGGACTTCTTTAACCTGATAAAAATTACCTAGAAAAATCATTTTATCAAAATTTAGAAATTAAAATTATTGGTGAAATGTAATTAGTTGTCCCTCAAAATTATGACTGTCATTTGTGTCATGTAATCACTAATTTCATTTAATGTTTTACTTGGTCTAGCCAATTCAATGGAAAAGCTAATGATATATAGACATTTTAAAACATTTTATTTTAATATAATTTTAGATTTACATAAGTGTTGCAAAGACAGAACATTCACATGTACTCTTTACCCAGCTTCTCCACTAAAGTTACAATTGAAAATAATCATAATATTTTTTCAAAAGGAAACTAACAGTGTTACAATACGATTAACTAAATTACATATTTTATTTATATTTCACCAGTTTTCACACTAATGTCACTTTCGTGTTACAGGATTCAATCTAGGATACTGTATAGTATTTAATCATCATATCTCTTTAGTCTCCTCTGTTCTGTGATTTTTTTTTTTTTTGAGAGGGAGGAAGAAAGAGAGAGAGAGAAATGGGAGGAGGGCCAGAGGGAGAAGGAGAGAGAATCTTAAGCAGACTCCATGCCCAGCACAGAGCTCAATCTCACAACACTGAGATCATGACCTGAGCCAAAATCAAGAGTCAAATGATTAACCGACTGAGCCACCCCGGTGCCCCAAGTTCTGTGATTTTTTTTCTAAGACTTTTACTTGTTTTTCATGATGTTGGCACGTTTGTACAGTATTGTTCAAGTACCTTTTAGAATGTCTCTGAATATAGCTTTCTTTGAAGTTTTCTGAATTAAACTGGGGTTATGAATTTTGGGGAGAAATATCCCAGAAATCAAGTGGCCTTCATCTCAGGAAGTACATGATATCCACATGATTAATGACAGTGATTTTAATATTGATCACTTGGTTAATGTAGTATCTGCCAGGTTTCTACACTGTAAAATTACTATTATTTCCTTTTCACATTGTGTTTGTTAGAGGCAAGATCCTAAGTCCAGCCTACAGTCAAGGAAAGGGAAATTAAACTCTACTTCCTGGAAGGAAGAATATAAAAGTATTTATAGGTATATATTAAAACAGTAATTAGTAAGTATTTTTGGGGGGAAAATATTTAGTAGTTGTAAAACTATCTTCTTTCTCATTAAAGTTCTGTCCAATAATTTTAGCAATCAGCAGATTTTGCCTGTGAATTTTCTAGTGTACTAATGCTGATTTTCTATTTCCTTTAATATTTCTAAATTTATTATTTGGAATCATTCTATCAGGAAGATTTGTCCTTTTTATCTCCATTTTTTATTCAATCTATTGTTATTTATTTGGTTTCTGAAGTCCTTAACAAAATGCATTTAAGATTCACCTGTGTTGTTGCATGAATCAAGAGTGCATTTATTTTTATTCTTGAGTAGTATTTTATTGTATGTATCTATTAGAGATAGTTTATCCATTAATCTGCTTAGGAAATTATCTATCTATCTATATCTTTATCTCTACCTCTATCTATCAAGCTATCAATCTATCTATCTATCTATCTATCTATCATCTATATATCTATATGTATCATCTATCATCTATTTATCATCTATCATCTATCTATCTATAATTAAGATGTGCCTTAAATGGAGGCATTGGATTGTTATGGCCAATATCTGGTTTTAACAAATACCACACTAATAATTTTTTCCAAACTTGTCTGCTTTTTTATTTCCGTTTCCTTTACCTTCCTAGATGGATTTAAGAATGTTTCTCGGTTGGGGTTTCCACATACAGGTAATAATGGGTGAATTAAGGTACCTACCAAAGCCATTTAATCCATGCCACTGCATTCAAAACTAGTCTTGCTGTAGACTAACCATTTCTAGGTATTCTTTATCATACTTTTCTTTACTTCCTTCATAATACATAATGGAATCTCAAATTATCACATTCATGTTTTCTTTATTTTCTTTCTCACCCTATATTACTATATATGTTCTTTAAGTACAAGGAGCATGGTCTGTCTAATGTCAGTTTGATTCTAAGTCTACCTAGAAGGACCACAGAGCAGAGGAAGGTCTTCCTTCCTAAGACTATATAAGATTTTGGGCACAAGTCCTAGCCAAGTAATTTAGTCATTTTCCAAAATATATTATAGTATCATTTTAGATGGCAGAAAATGAGAAAAAAAAGTCCTTATTTGCCTCTTAAAGACCTAATAAAGTGAGGTTAGCTGGCTGTTTGACATAGCTAATATCTGGCACAATTAAGAGAATAAGGGGGAATTTAAAAATGCCTGTTATTTTGTAAGCATTCACTTGTTTATTTTATCAGATTATGTGGGAAACATGACAAATGAAATCTTTAGGTTTGTTCTTGCGGAGAATTAAAGCATTAAATGAACTATGCTTTTTCTCAATTAGTAAAATAATTTAAAATATTTTGTTTGTACAATCCCTAAATTTATCCTCTGTGATAAATGTACTTGTTTCCATACTAGTGATACTGACAAGACCATTAACTTACAGCTTTTAATGTCTGTATGAGAATTGGTATCTCTAACATCATGAACATATTTCTTAAGCTTTAACAAATTCTCTTATCTACAAGCATGATAAATAATTCCTTCTATACAGTTTTGGTGTGAGTATAAAATGAATATAAAAGACAGCCAATAAATGAGTTGAAAAAATATAGTATGTAACCATAGCATCTAGCTTTCCTCACCACATATCTTAAACAAGGTAGGTATTGAATACTGTTTTTTTTTTTTTAATATTCAAACAGATCATTGCCATGTCAACACAGATTTTAAGAAACTATAAACTTGCATACATATAATCAATTTAGTTGTCATCTTATCTTTTTTTTTTTTTTTTTCAGGAAAATGTACTCTAATTATTCATAGGACTATGTACCATACCCACATAAAAAGGACCTGACGTGGATGAATTGTTACCTTAGAAATGAAAATAAAATATCTTTACAGAGGAAGTGTTTGCATTCAGCAAGCTGTGCACAGCAGCTAATGGGGGTGGAATTTAGAGGAAAAGACACAAGTTTAAAAATATCTTTCTATAAAAAAGGAAGAAGGGAGAATAGAAAAACTCCTTAGGGATGCAGCTTCCAATAAATTGGAGCCTGATAGTGAGAAAAGCTATGGAAATCAGTGAATAACAAAAGGTCCCTGATTAATGGTGTCCATATGGCTTATGTAGACCCATTTGACATTTTTCTGTGTAAAACATCCAATTTGGAATCAGGTTGGAACCATAACCTATACAGTTGTGTGGTTCTTTTACTTTCTTGTTTTCATTCAATCTCATAGATAAATTTCAGAAAACGCTGTATGAAATAGAGAAAAAAGCACTAAGTAAAAACTGTAAGTCATTTTCAAGAGTAGTGGCAAAAGCTCAGCTTTAGGAAAAGAAAGAATGAAAGACACAGGATTCATTTTTTAAAACCCTGAATTTGTCTATGAATATTCATTTTTGACATTATGTATCTCAAGAATTTGCCTGAAGAAAATTTAGGCAAACAGTATTATTTATTCTGTCATTTCAATCACAATAAAATTGTTCTCATATTTATAATTTTACCAAGAAAATCATTTACAAATGCTTGATACACACGGACAAAAATTTCAGCTTTAAAGTGTATATAATGGGTAAAATTGGTAGTTTGTGTCTAATATCACTGGTATTTATGATTTAACGTCTTGCCTATTATTCAACTTTTTAAAAAAACCTAAATTAAAAAAAATAGCTTAATATAATAGTGATATTGAGCTAATCTAAACCATTGTTCCTATTAACATTTATTATTAGGAATTTGAGGTCCCATTCAGGTCTTAGTAGGCAGATGGTGTTATATTGCAGGAACATCCTGTCAGTTAGTACTACTTTTTGACTTTCTAATCATACCCATAGAGAATTAAAATTAGAAACAGGATAGAAACTGATAATATATTCCCAAAGTGCACTGGAAACATTCATTTTTGTAGTAATTGTGGAGAGGTTTTTCAAATCTCATGCATTATTTGATAATTTTTAAATGTACTAAATTTGTATTTATTTTTTAATTATATAATTCAGGCATACAGCTTTATAATTCAACATAATGTATACATCACAAAGTGATCACCACCACAAGTCTAGTTACCATCTGATCATACAGTTGACCCCCATGCCCATTTTGCCCAATCCCCCAACCACCTTTCCCTCTGGTAGCCACTAGCCTATTCTCTGTATCTATGAGTTTGCTTTTGTTTAATTTTGTTTGTTTATTTTTAAATTTTTTTAGATTCCACATATGACTAAAATCATACAGTATTTGTCTTTCTCTGTCTTCTTTTGCTTAGCATAATACCCTCAAGGTTTTTTCATGTTGTTGCAAAAGGCAATTTTTTTCGATGAAAGTTTTAGGCATTAATCAATTCTAACATTATTATTTAAATGATTCATAAAGACATTTCCCAAATAAGAAAATACTGTGGCTTCCCTCAAACATATATTATATCCTTAAGATATACTTGTTTTAGATGTTAAAACATATAACACTAGATGGAAAGTTGATGGTTATATAATAAAAATCGCAATTAAGAATTATATATTTGTACTGTTTACAAAATTAGTAATATAAGTGGCTAAGTATGTTTTAATTTGGATTATATATATATATATATATATATATCTCACACAAATGTCAATTTATTCAAGATCCATTCTAGAAAATATAATTTATTTTGATGAAGACTTTAGCTATTTTAAAATGTAACAAAGTATTCTTGAGTGGTTAGTTTCACACATCCTTAACTTTAGCACAAATACAGTATATGTGCATCTCAAACATTAACAGTAAAATATTACAGCCATGATTTGGTTTATTACCTTTGTGGTATGCATATGTGTTGGTGGTGGTGGAGGGGATATTGAGTGGAAGGCATGAAAGCCTTAAGGACTTGTATATAGCATGATAAATTCTGTAAAAGTATTTTGATAATTTTCCTATTGTTTCTCTCTAAAAAGGGTTAAAAACCATATTCAATTATTTTTGCAGTGCTTTATATTTTGAAGCTTAGAATATTTATCTTCTTTGTTTTCTTTATTATTTTTTTTTTTTTAAAGATTTTATTTATTTATTTGAGAGAGAGAGAATGAGAGACAGAGAGCATGAGATGGAGGAGGGTCAGAGGGAGAAGCAGACTCCCTGCTGAGCAGGGAGCCCTATGCGGGACTCGATCCCAGGACTCCAGGATCATGACCTGAGCCGAAGGCAGTCGCCCAACCAACTGAGCCACCCAGGCGCCCTTTATTATTTTTTTAAGAGACCAAAATAACACTGGTCATATGATCAGTCCTAGAATCATGTCAGTTTGGAATAGATAATGTTGGAAGCTTATTATTCTGATGACTTCTGTGTTTTGCCTGGTGTTGGTACAACTGTACCAGAGAGCTTCATAGCTTCCCTTCTAATTCCCTTCTAATTCCCTTCCCTTCATAACTTCCCTTCCCATAGTACAGATATGGCTAGGGGAGATATTGGATAGAGTTGACAGTTTTGGGAATTGACAGTTCTGAAGCTGTACATAAATGCATTTTACCAGCATAATTATAAAACAAATTGGATTTGCAGCATTGCCATTTCTTTTCTGTTAAAGTCAGGGCAGTGTTTGGTAAGAAGGAGGCTCTGGAAATTGACTTGGGGACACATGGGTGATACATATAAAAGTGAAAATGTTAAGCTCTGAATCTTTCCTGAGACTCTTTTGCAACTAGAAATAGTGCATCTTTCTTGTTTGAGTAGGTGAGTTTTCATTTCCTTAAAAAAACTGTGACCCAACATGAGGTATTTGCTTTACAGGAGATGATAATCCTCCTTAATGATGGACTATTACTCAGCCATCAAAAAGAATGAAATCTTACCATTTGCAACAATATGGATAGAACTAGAGGGTATTAGTCTAAGTGAAATAAATCAGTCAGAGAGGACAAATACCACATTATTTCACTCATATGTGGAATTTAAGGAAAAAAAACAAATGAACATAGGGGAAGAGAAGGAAAAATAAAATAAGATGAAGATAGAGAGGGAGGCAAACCATAAGAGACTCTGTACTCTTGGAAACAAACTGAGGGTTGCTGGAGAGGAGGTGGGTGGAAGGAAGGGGTAATTGGGTGATGGGCATTAAGGAGGGCACTTGAGATAATGAGTACTGGGTGTTATATGCAACTGATGAATCACTAAATTCTACTCCTGAAACTAATAATATAATATATGTTAACTAAATTGAATTTAAATAAAGAATAAAAAAAATCTATCTTCACTATATCTCATTGCCTTTATACCTGTAATCATTCTAAGAAGGTTATCCAAACATCTATTAAGAAGAGGTACTCAGGGCCAATTTTCCTTTGTGTTTTTCCCAAGCCCCCAATCATATGTACTGTTTTAAATTATGTCTACCAGGAGAATTTCTCTTCAACACTGTGATACAAACCCTGAACATGGTTGTAAACTACTTCTGTCTGTTTTTGGGTGATGTCAGCCATTAAGTAGAACCCTGTGTAAATCAGACCAAATCTTTTCTTCCTCAATCAACTATTCATAGTGAACACCTTGGAGGACCAAAGATGTGGACTGAGACAGACGTATCAATATTACAGGAGAAACAATCGTATAGATTGGAGTCATTTGCTCATGCAAATTATGTGTGACTTCAGGAACTTCTCAAGCCAGGTTTTGTATTTATGATTGCCACTAAATAACAGAGTGATGCTTTTTATACCCCACTGTATGGCCTGGTGTGCCAGTGTACACCCAATTCGTGACGAGTAGCTCAGGTTACTTGAAACTTTGTGGTCTATGGCCAAGAATGCAGTGCTGAATTTTCTAGAGTCCAACAGCAAATCAAAGATATTTTCAGAAAAAGAACAGTTACCTGCAAATGGTGGGATAACTTTGCCCCAGAATTCCAAAGGTCTGCACCATTGTTTATTTGTAGCATCCTGCAGAAAGTTCTATATAGCATTGCTTTGTCTAATCAGACCTGCTGAGCCATGTGACTCAAGTAGCCAAGCAATTTGCATGACAACCATGTACTATTTCAAGTCTTCTCTTTGTTTCATTAAAAAAAAAGGGGGGGGGCACCTGGGTGGCTCAGTCGGTTGGGCCTCCGACTTTTGGTTTCGGCTCAGGTCATGATCTCAGGGTTGTGAGATTAGCCCCGCATTGGGCTCCACTCTCAGTAGTGGGTTTGCTTCCCCTCTCTATCTTCCTCTGACCCTCCCCACCATTCATGCACTCTCTCTCCATCTCTCTCTCTAAAATAAATAAATAAATCTTAAAAAAATTGAACATCTTTTTTCTATGGCATTAAACTAAGAAGAAAGCAACTACTTTGCTTCTTGGGGTGACTAATTTGAAACCAAAGGGGAATGGGTTGACACTGCATAATGGAGACAAAATGTGTCATATTGCTTTTATTTACTTATCTCCAAACACATAGAGTTGTATATATTAAATATGTACAGCTTTTTGTATGTCAATCATACCTCCATAGAGTGACTAAAAAAACAAATTTCAGTCTAAGTGCAAAGGTCTGAGAACCAGAAGCATTGGTGGTATAAGTCCCAGGACCAGGGCAGAAGAATACTGATGTTTCAACTCAAGGAGTCAGGCAGAGAGTGAGAATTCAAACTTCCTCTACTCTTTTGTTTTACTGGCATCCTTAATGGGTTGAATGATGTCCAGCCACATTAAGGAGGGCAATGGGTTTTACTCATTCCACCAATTTAAATGCTAATCTCTTCTAAAAAAATCACTCTCACAGACACAACCAGAAATAGTGCCCAATGGCTAGGCATCCCGGCTCAGTCAGGTAGACACATAAAATTAACCTTTACCAAAGGTTTGGGTCACCCCAGCAGTGAAGAGATCACAACTATCTGAAATGCTTGCTGAAGGCAAAGGGAATATGGAGTAGGCTATAGACAATAGAAGTTATAAATAGAGGCTATGACCATATAGAGTATGCATCATTTTAACATAGCAACTAGATCCCACTCCCTGCCTTCTCCTCTGAGTATGAAAAACACTGTGAATATGATAGATTTCAGTCCTATGATTAGATTACATTATAAATGTGAGAGGATTTTTAGATGTAACTAAGGTTCCTTTCAGTTGTGTTTGTGTTAATCTAAAAAGATTATCTTGGATGATCCTGATTTAATCAGAGAAAGCTCTTAAAAGTGGTGCTGTGTTATAGTGGCCAGGTCAGTAAGATGTGTGGGTAGCATCTAAGAACTGAGAATGATGTCCTAGTCAATAGACAACAAGAAAGTAGAGACCTTGGTACTACAATCACATGGTAGAAATACTGCCATTACCAATATACATTTGGAACAGGACCCAGAGCTCCAGAAAGGAGTGCATATTGGTTCACAGTTTGTTTTTAGTCTTGTGAAACTCTGGGCAGAGAACCCAGTTGTGCTATGCCCAATATCTGAATAACAGTATGGTGAGATATAAATGGGCATTGTTTTTAAGCCCCTACATTTGTGGTAATTTGTCATTTAGTATTAGAAAATTAATATACAGGGGCACCTGGGTGGCTCAGATGGTTAAGTGTCAGCCTTTGGCTCAGGTCATGATCCCAGGGTCCTGGGATCAAGCCCCACATCGGGCTCCTGGCTCAGCAAGGAGCCTGCTTCTCCCTCTCCCTCTGCCTCTCTCTCTACTCATGCTTTCTCTCTCTCTCTCTCTCTCTGTATCTCTGTCTCAAATGATTAAATAAAATCTTAAAAAAAAAGAAAATTAATATACAATATGACTAATTACAGAAATGAAGGCAGTAACATTTGCATGTCTTCCTTGTATTTATATGACATATAAATATACATATAAAAATAAGTATAGTATATGACTATATATATAGTATGCATATGTATGTCATTTCCGCCTCAATCCTATTATATAACGTGTTAATATTCTCTCTATTCAGTTGCCAGATATCAAAGGCAGAGGATCAGATTGAGGAGGAATAAGCATTATCTAATAGGAGTCAAAGTAATATATGGGTCATATAGCCTCTTTGGGGAGAGTGTTAACACTTTTTTAGTTATATAAGGTGTAGTAAAATTCTATGAGGAGGAGAAAAGATTTTATACTCCTTTATCTGACACATTAATATGCCTAGTAAATGAGACATGTGTGAATGACAAATTGAAAAATGGTAGACTATAGTGGATATTGCTAATCAACATAGTTGGATCTGAGAACTACATTTCTCACAATCCCTTCCCCTTTAAGGGTAGGGTGTCCACAAGAGGAACTTGAGTAATGTAGAAAGTAGAAATGAGGAGTAGTCCCCATTATCAAATGGTTATAATGATAAGATGTGAGTTGAACATCTGCAGATTTACCCAGCTAATCCCAGTTTATCCTCTCTTCTCTGCTATTCATCTAGTTTATCTTCTCAACTCTTGTCCTTGCTGATGAACAGCATCCCAAGGACCACTACCAGCTACTTGAATGTAGATCACAGATGTTTTAACTTTATAGTGGTAATTATTTCCCATAGACCTCTTTTTCTGAGCTCGACCCATCTCCCTTGGGTTATCTGACATACTTTGCTTGTCACATTTTTCTTGCAAGTTGAATTGATTTCCTGTGGGCTAGTTATTCCCCCTTTCTCTGATGCTATAACATTTCTTCCACATGCTTAGCAACTTCCATATTACTTTAAGATCTAATTACTGTAAGAAAGCTCTTATTTTTTAAAAGATTCATTTTATTTTGTGTATTTATTTGAGAGAGAGAGAAAGAGAGAGAGAGAGAGAGAGCGCACAAGCAGGGGGAGGGGCAGAAGCAGGCTCCCCCCTGAGCAGGAAGCCTGACTCAGAGCTCAATCCCAGGACCCTGGGATCATGACCTGAGCTGAAGGCAGCTGCTTAACAGACTGAGCCACCCAGGCACCCCCTCTTATTATTATAATAATAATAAGAGTTCTTCTTTTCTGTTTAAGCCATGCTTGATATAGAGTTCATCAGAAGAGGTTTACTTAAATATTTTCACTATCTCACAATGGAGGAAACAATGGAATTTTAAGTTAAACAGTGGCAGGAACTCAACAAAGGCATTTAAAGAGATAATATTTTAAATAATACAAAGTGCTGCCTTGTACTATAAATACTCAAATTCATTGCTCTAATCCTTCAGTGAATGTTGCCTCCCTTGTTTGTGGTCACTTAAGGGAATAAAAGAATTGCAGTGTTAGCTACAGAGAAATATGCCAAAAGGAAAAAAAAAATGTACAACAGAGGAAACTAATATAGAGACTGCTGCAGAAATATTAGCCTCAAGCCAGAAAGAACTAGGAGAAACATTAACAAACCCCTACTCTTCAAAGGTCGACCACAAATATTTCATAATAGTCTTACTACATTTTACTTTGTATTACAGTTAATTGTAAATATTCCAAAACCTTCTAATTAAATTATCAGCTTTTATATGACTCAAAGAAAGACTATGCCATATACGTTTTTCTATTAGCTCACTGCCATTCTCACCCCTCTAACTGACACCAAGTATCTTAGACAGTATCTTGCAAAGAATAGCTCTAGTGAACACATACTGCTTTTGTCTGGCAACACACTTCTGTAGATAACTACTCCTCTTCTATTCTATAGAATCCTTCTGGGGTTATCAATCATTCAATCTCCCCCTTGCTTATTACACAGGCTTTGTGTGTGTGTGTGTGTGTGTGTGTACAAGTGTATGTGTGCATCTAAGTGAGTGAGAGAGCATGTACCAAGGAAACCCATTAATAGAAAGTCTTATTTTTCAGAAAGTTTTATTTTTGGCTTTAGAAATTGATTTAAGAAAAAAAATTGATTTAAGAAAAGGCATATGGCTCAGGCAAGGCTAATCATAATTCTTCTATGAGATTGATATATGGTCAATTTAATAAAAAGTAGTATTCTTTCCACTAGAGGATTTAGATTTGGAGCAAATGAGTCCATTATGCCTACCATGCGAAAAAGGCCTATCTGAAGAATAAAACAAAGATGGAGAGAAAGAAAGAGAGAAACAATGCTATAATATAATTTGGAACACTTTGAAGGTACTCTACCTTCAATTTAAACACCTATGTGAGTCAATAAACTTTGCTTAAAGGTATTTATTTATATGTTCTAATTTGCATGCAAGTTCTGTTCAACATAAATAGTGTTACTTAGAAATGGGAAGTTACAACTGATGGATCCTAAAATACTGAATTGGCTAAAGGAATTTAGGTTGACAAGTTTTTAGTCTTTTATTTGTGAAATATTATATCAGAATTCAGACTATGCATCCAAAGAATATAAAGATTTAGATAGTTTGTTGAAAAATTAGTCTCGAACTTTTGGCCACCTCTTTTCACCTGTGATAAATGTTTCAGAGAAGTCATAGACTTCTTTTTAGACTAACCCATTCTAAAGAAGAGAATGAAGCAATATGATGATGTTCCTTTTGAAAAATGGTACGTTATATCTAAAATTGCTAAAGTTTGTTTTTTTTAAGATAATCATATTCTCACAGAACCGTGAATCTTTATTTTAGGCAAAATTTAGCATGAAGAAGGGAAACAGGAATACAAGACTGAGACACAAGATAAAAGAAATGCTAAATTTAATTCACAAACTGAATTACATTATTGAAGTAGGGCAAATATTAGATCTGTCTTACTACTTCAGCCCATGGCCAGATAGACTATTATGCTGAGGCTTTTGGACATATACAACACATGAAGACATCTTTCAAAGAGACAGGAATTTTATCATCAGTGTCCAAATTCAAGATCTGTAATTCCATTCAATTTCTGACTGGTTGCAACCTCTGAGAAAGTGGGGGGAATGGGGGAAAAGCTGGCCACAGCCTTTTTTGTGGTTTTTCAAGAGATATACTGTCAGAGGCAGCCTTATGAGTGGGTGATTATTAATGTTCTGTCCTTAAAGCTTCCTCTAAATCCCCTTAATAATACATTTAGGCAGTAGACAGAAAACTCTGAATAGCTCCCTGAAGAGAAGTCCACCCCTCTGCTTATCTCAGATCAGTTCATGGAGCACCATAAATAAGAAGACAGAACCTCAATTATACATATTGATAAATCTATAAAAGGACCTTCACTACCTAGGAAAGAAATCCTTATTGAATCTGGCCCAAAGAATATGGTGTACACTAAACATATTAAATGCCTTTCCCCCATAAACCACTGTTCTTCTACCTTTGCATATTGAATGCAGCTCGCAAGTTAAAATGTTCATTTAGGCAAAAGCTTATAGAATATTAAAGAGGGATCACCACAGAATTAGAGGTGTATCTTGGACTCACCTTGTTACACTTATTATCACCTTGGAATTAGGTATTTGGGAAACAATTTAGATTGATTGTGTGGTGGAGATGGCAAGTTCTTCTTCTACTCTACAATATATTCTTGTAAACTGAATGTGTGGGAATAAACATGTACAAGAGTGAACAACAAAGAGATGTAATGATATTCTGCATGATTGTCTCTGATTGTTAGAACTGTCTTTCTGTTCTTTGGAGAGAATATACTTGAAGACTGAAGTCAGTCCAAACCATGAAAATTTGATATATGGATAAATCCTGATTATAGTAGTCGAGTCCCTGAATACAACTTTATCTGAAGGCGGATCCTTCCTTAGAAAACTGAGAGATAAGCCAATAAATTTTGCTCACTAAAAGTATTTTCTCTTCTCATAGTTAAATATGCTGTTGCATAGATAAATTGCAAAATGTTCTTAATAGAATAGAGCAGGTGTGGATATGCCCAGACACAATGACTCATAGACAAAAAATCCACTGAGAGTACTTTATGATGCAGTAGCTGGATATGACCTTGGGTGGTCTACTTTTGGGAAAGAAACAAGTGCACTTTCTGAATATTCAGAAGAAATTGCCATAGTCAGGAAGATAGATTATAGTGGTTTGGCCTGTCCTCAGCAATATGCTCATCCTTAGGGAACTGAAGACTGATAATAGATATGTTCACATACTGTCACTTGAGTCTCTGACACCTGCAAATGAAAATCTTGACTAACATATACATATATATGTATAAGTATAGTTAAAACATAATCTCATTTTAAAAATCTATAATTTTATAGCTGTTCAGCTACTTACAACCTACTACTACTGCTACTACTTAATATTAATTGAGTTCCCCCTAGTCTACATTACTACTCTATGTATTATAAATTTTAATTATCTAAAAACACTAGAAGATGGTTGTTTATACTATTCCTACTAGGCATAAGACTGAGGCTTAACAGAGGGTAAACAATGTTGGAAGAAAATTCTCAATCAGACTTTCACTTTTTTTGCACAGTTTATGAGCAGAGATACTGACAGATTTTGTTTCAGACTGTATTTACCTTTGAAAAATTGAGATAGTATCTCCCATTGGCCATTCGAGTAGAGGGGCAACTGTGTTTGCTGTCCAGCATAATAAATATAATTTCTCCCTCTGGGTAAAGGATGGGCAAGTTTGGTTGCAGCTCTTTATAAAAGAGAGAGGATTCCTAAGGCTTGCCTTCCTTAGCTTAGATGCAAATCTACTGGATGTGAAGCATGCTTCTAGGCACACCTGTGTCTGACCCATGGGTCTGGGAGGTTTGGGAAAGTGAGCAAAGCATGGGAAAATGGTTCAGTCATGAGATTCATGGTGCTCACTATACCATTTTTTCTCTGCCAGAAATCTTGTGTCTTCTGTCATCATCTGTAGACCAGTGGCAGCAAACTTGTTAGTTTGAAAGTAGGGTAGGATCACTTAAAAGTAGGGTAAAGCCATTCATAATTCTTGTCAATCTACATGCTTAAGATCACCCAGATACAATTAGCCAGAGAACCAAGTTTTATACCCAGAAATAACTGTCTCTGGATCCCTTTTTAATTCAATAACTGCATTGCATTGGCTCCTATACCAGTCACAGAATGCTATTATATAAACATACTATTTTATTAAGGCTTAACTGCATCAATAAATAATTGTATTAAAACAATATCATTTTATTTATATTTATAATTCTACCTCAAAAACAAGAGAGAAATGTAAACTAAAACTTTTAGAAAAATCTTTCATTACCTTGAAGAGGATGTGAAACAAAGGTACAGTTTTTTAAAAAAAGCAATTTATTTCTATAATAATATCTCGAGAATACACCTATCAATTTGGTGGTTAGTATTGTGACATTTAAAAAGAGAGTCAAAAAGAGTTTTCAAGATGGAGGATAAGTTGGCTGATTTAGTAAAGTAATGAGTTTAGTAAAAAAGGAAATGGTATCCATTATGAGTGAGAAGTCATAAATGGAGTATTTAGAAAGATTTACTTGACTAGTGCTACTAGGAGTCCTAGAAGAAGAAGATTGAGAGAAAGGGATTAGAGAGAATATTTGAATAAGTGGTGACATAACTTGCCAAATTTGATGAAAGACAGTAATATAAACATACAAGAAGCAAAATAAACCCCAAACAAGATGAACTCAAAGAGACCCACCCTAAGAAACATTATAGTCAAACTTTTGAAAGTCAAACCCAAAGAGAAAATCTTGAAAACAAAATAGAAGTAATTTGTCATATACATATTATCTTCAATAAAATTACAAGCAGATTTCTCATTAGAAACTTTAAAGACCAAAAAACACAACTAATATATTTAGAGAAGAAGAAGAAGAGGAAGAAGAAGAAGAAGAAAACAAAAAACAAACAAACAAAAAAAACCTGTCAACCAAGAATCCCATATCTGGCAAAATTTAAAGTGAAGGAGAAGTTAAGACTTCCCAGAAAAACAAAAGCCTAAGGGATTTATTACCATTAGACTTGCCTTGCAAGAAATGCTCAAGGGAGTCCTTCAGGGTGAAAGGAAAGGACTAGAAAATTACTCAAAGCCATATAAGGAAATAAAGATCTCAATAAAGGCAAACACATGGGCAATTTTTAAAGCTAGTATTATTTTAACAATGGTTTGTAACTCCATTTTTTATTTTCTACATGATTTAACAGACTAATACATTAAAAAAATTAGTCTAAAAGATAGTATTATTATAACTTTGATTTGAACTCTACATTTGGTTTTCTACGTAATTTAAGAAATTAATGCATTTAAAAGAATTATTAGCTTATGCTTTTGGCCACAAAATGTATAAAGATTTAATTTTGTGACAATAACTACAAGAAGTGGGACCAGAGCTGTAAAGGAGCAGACTTTTTCTCTGTTAATAAATTGAAGTAGTATAATTCGAATTACGATGTCTTAACTTTAGGATGTTAAATGTAATTCTCATGGTAACCACAAAGAAAATAGCTATAAAATATACAAAAGGAAATAACACAGGAATTCGACACTTAACTGCAAAAATCCACTAAACACAAAACAATGCAGTGCTTCAGGAGATGAGAGACAAAAAAAGCTATAAAGAATATAGAAAATGAATAGCTAAATAATAGAAGTAAGTCCCTCCTTATCAGTAATTACTTTAAATATAAATGAGTTAAGCTCTTCAGTCAAAAGACAGAGATGGAGAAAGGTTAAAAACACATGCTCCAATTAGATGTTGTCTACAAGAGACACTTTAGATCTAAAGATCCAAATACGTTGAAAGTGAAAAGATATTAAAAAGTATTAAAGAGGGCACATATTAAAAGGAGCACTGGGTGTTATATGCAAACAATTAATCATGAAACACTACATCAAAAACTAATGATGTAATGTATGGTGATTAACATAATAAAATTAAAAAAATAAAGATATACGATCAATTGGCAAAAAAAAAGTATTCCATGAAAACAGCAATCAAAAGAATGCAGGGGTGGTTATGAAAATATTAGACAAAATGTATTATAAATTTAAAAAGTTTACAGGAGTCAAAGAAAAACATTACATATTAGTAAAAGATTCAGTACAGCAAGAATATATAACAATTATAAAAATTTATTCACTAATAACAAACCATCAAAATATATGAAGTAAAAACTGACAGAATCGAAGGGAGAAATAGTTCTACAATGATAGAGACTTTGATACCTTACTTTCAAAAATGAATAGAACAACTAGATAGAGATAAATAAGTTAGGAAATAGAGTACCTAAACAACACAGTAAACCAACTACATCTAAGGCACAACTACTGTCAAGAATGTGGAGAAATCTGAACTCTTATACAATGTTGATGGGAGCGACTTGATGGGAAAGGGTGCTGCCGCTTCGGAAAACAGTTTGGTAGTTCTTCAAAAGTTCCTCTAAACAGAGTGACCAGCACTTTCATTCCCAGGTACAAGTGTTGGAAACTGTGACTACATAAAACCTTATAAATGGATATTCATAGCAACATTATTCATAATAGCCAAATAGCGGAAACAACCAATATGCCCATCAACTGATGAATGGATGAACAAAAATAGTATATTCATACAATGGAATTAAACACCGATATGTATTACACAATGTATGAAACCGGAAATATTGTGCTAAGTGAAAAAAAAAAAAAAAAGCCAGACACAAAAAGCCACATAATGTATTATCCATTAATAGGAAGTTTAAGAATAAGCAAATACAGAGAGACAGGAGGTAACAATTGCTAGGAGCTAGGGTTAGGGTACAAGAAGTGATTACTAATAGGTTTAAGTTTGTGGAGGATGAACATATTCTGGAATTAGATACTCGTGTGGTTTCACAACCTTGTCAATACACTAAAAACTACTGAATTGTGCCCTTCAAAAATGTTTATTTTATGGTATATCAATTATGTCAAAAAATGTTTAGAAGAAAAAAGTGATATGCCAAGTAGAGTGGTAGATGTCCTAAGAACATAAGGTTATCATACGTATAGCTTACCTTAGCACAAGATCTCGTGATCATCAGATGTTTCAATGTGTTTTGAATATATTTGATACTTAAACATTTTCGTGAAGTGATCATAGAAATTAAAATTAACTCCATTTTGCAAATAAACAGTCAGAGATATAAAGTTATTAGACTAAGATCATAGTTTTTCAGTCTCTCTGTCCTTACTAAAATATAACCTCCAAAAACTAAAGATCTTTATTTTCTTCCTTAATGTACCCCCTAAGAACCCAGAAAAGTGAGCAACAAATATTGGAATCAACAAAATTTCCTAATTGAATTCATTTTGCTTATGCAGTCTCTACTTTTATGGCTTACATTTCTTTGTTTCTTGTTTAATAAATCTTTATCAATTACAACAGCACCCGGGTATTCTTTTATATTTTTTGAAAAGCTATACAGCTTTCCTTTTCAGATGTATATATTAAATTCCCTGGAATTTGTTTTTGTGTGTGTGGAGTTTGTCAGTCATAAAATTATGCATTATTTTCTCTTTCCATATATATTTAATATTAAGTATTTTCTCAATTGATCTGCAATATCAAGGGTCACCCCAGTCACTTATCAAATTTTCATTTATGCTCTTTACTGTACTCCCTATTCTCTTTTCTAAAAATGGCATCATTTTATCTTTTTTTAATCCTCAGTTTATGAAGGAGGTCTCTCGCATTCCTAGTTAACGTGAAATGAAAGATCTTTGTTGATAGTTATGGTAAATCTGATCCTTGAATTCAGTCTGTACTGGACCTCCAGAAAACATGGTAGTGATTCCTTCCCTGCTTCATCAGTGTAGATGTGCATTTAACTTTACCTCTCTCTTATCGCATAGTGTGCTGTCTCATGCATTTAGTTCTGAAGTTATCCTCAATTTTAAGCCTTCTTTGAGTAAATATTTACTGATTACATCATGAGCTATTTTTCAAAACACAATGGAATTCAGTTATCACATATCAAATTTCCATCTTTTCCTGACTCATATTTTACCTAAAAGTCTTCATCTCTGTATAACCTAGTACATATTATTAGGCACTCAATAAGTATTTTGCTAAATGACTATGTGTGAATGAAAGAAGCCTTAGGATTTGTGTGCCTGTTGTTTTACATATAAGCTTATTCAAAATAAAGTTTACATTTCAAAATTTCTGTGCCTCAAACTATGGGACACTTATTTCCATATGTATTTTGTTTTGGATGGGGTTTTAGGGATAGGTTTTTCCTCCAAAAAATGATGCAATGTCAAATGGAATTTTTCGGGGCGCCTGGGTGGCTCAGTCGGTTAAGCGGCTGCCTTCGGCTCAGGTCATGATCCTGGGGTCCTGAGATTGAGCCCCATGTCAGGCTCCCTGCTCAGTGGGGAGCCTGCTTCTCCCTCTGCCTCTGCCTGCAGCTCCCCCTGCTTGTGCTCTCTCTCTGTCATATAAAGAAATAAAATCTTTAAAAAAAATGGAATTTTTCATTACGTTTACTGTCATCTCATCTAAAAATTTGAGAATAGTATAGTAATAGATGCTGTAGATTTACTAGTATGCCCCTTGGGCTGGTTTGATTTTAACAGAAGGATATGGCATGCATAAATTATAGTGGAAATTTTCCTAGAGAGACTTTAAAACTGACCTTTCATGAAAATAATTTAAAATTCCATATTATGATCTTACTGATTCTCAACCTTGTAATTCCAAAATAGTGTTAATGCATATCCGTAGGCTTACTACTGGTTATAACAGAAGTAATATGTGAATGAAAGTGATTTGTTTAAAAGTATAAGAGATTGTACTGATAAAATTCATTGTTCCAAAACTGTTTGTGTCAATCATAGCAGCACTGGAACAATTGGACAACCATTTTAGGAGACTATTTTGAACAAATCCACAGTATTTCGATGACAAATTCTTGTATAGTTTTTGAAGTTATAGTAACATATAGTTAGAACTTAGATATCTTTTTATTTGTCTAAGAAATTTATCATCTCTTTCCATCCAAGATGATATTGTTATGATTTGGACCCAAGTGCCACTACCACCCAAGTTCACCAGTAAGCAAAAACCAGCTGCCACTGTGAGTTAAAAATATTTTGTATCTTTCCAAGAGGGAATTCTGGAAAAGCACATTCAATACAAGGTCAGCAAAACACTTCTGAGGTTCACAGTTCATTGGGGAAATCAGCAGAAGGGCTGGCTGCAGCTGGAACATATGCTAATCACCTTGGCATCGGTTGCGATTTCTGCCATGAGGTATCTCAGGGTTGCCATTATTAAAAATGCATCAGCTTCAAGTAGTTACCTTCTAGTTCTTAGATTCAAAAGGCCATGCCAGCAACTGAGAGGAGTTTGATGTCAAGGGTAATGAGATGGATCAACTGGGAAGATACACTTTATGAGGGTCTTGTATCCAATGTAGACAATAAGGTACTGCCTACTTTGGTTTAATTGCTTGTATTTATCAGCAGTCCCATATAGCATACACTCATTTTTATCATGCTATTTAACCATAAATTCCCAGAGACCATGTATCTGCTACTGTTAGTATCTTGAATACAGATTGGTCATGATATTTATTTACTTTTTTTTCTGACTGTGCATGTTATGATATGCTCACTATGACTACTGTGTAATTGGATTAATGATTATTAAATATAGTGGCACCTGGGTGGCTCACTCAGTTAAGCATCCGACTCTTGATTTCAGCTCAGGTCATGATCTCAGGGTTGTGAGATCGAGCCCGGCATCAGGCTCCATGCTGGGCATGTAGCCTGCTTAAGATTCTCTCTCTCTCCCTCTCCCTCTGTCCCTCACCTCCACTCTCTCGCTCTCTAAAATAATAATAATAGTATTTATTATTATTAAATATAAATACTATAGTAACATTTCTAACTTCATTTTTTGTAAATGTTAGCCACACATGTAAGAGACAAAAAGGAGGAAGAATTTGTATCTCTTTCTTTTAATTACAATCAGATGGCTTCAGAGAAATGGTTGTCAAATAGAGGAAGGTGGGCTCTTTATGTTAAATAATTCATTCTCTCCCTCATTTCTGTCACTGCCTTGGCTACACCTTTGTTAATGAAAAGGCACTTTCTTAGTAAAATTAAAAGTTTTAAATTACTGACAAGATTAATGATTTTCCTGTAGGATAAGGCCACAGAGTAAGTACCAAATGTCTTGATAAATTATCTATGACGTACCCATGATATGATACGTGCTTTTTATTTTTTATATTGATACAATGTAGAACCTGCACAATTAGGACTTCAAATATATCCCAATTTTTATATGAAAACAATTACCAAACACAATTAGAAAATAAACACTGGCTAGCACTGTGCCTAGCATCGATATGATATTTGATCAATGGATGGAACAGAAACATGGTTTTCTCAATATTCTGGGCTGCCAAAGCATGTGAAGCCAGTGTCGACTTTCTCAGAAGGCATGTACTGACATTAACAGCAAAGCCACTGAAAAATTATAAGTTTCTACTTCTAAGTGGAAAGTGTTTGCATCTTTTTCCTGAAAGTTTTCTTTTGTTCTTGGTAGAACTTTGGCTTTAAGGGCAGTACATCCCTGAAGGAGTCTTGGCTTGGGTGTTGAAAAATGCCCTGATGTCCTGAGATGTGTGCCCAGTGGCTCTGAGAGCCCAGGCAGTACATTCAGTGCCTCAGGGAGGACTAGGTAATCAGAGACACCCTGGAAGTTGTGAACTAAGCACTGCCATCTTCTAGCTATGTATGAGCCAAACAGATCACTTCTCCTCAGATCCATTGCAGAAAAAAAATGTGCATGGAATTACACTCCTACAAAATTACTGTTGCCTATAAATGTACTTTGATATGATTATTTGTTCCCATTTTGATAGTATATTTAAACTTTGCTCTAAATTTACCTGGATAAGAATATCTAAGATCAAAAGGACACGGTATGATTTAGTACAATCCAGGAGCCACTCCTTAGAAATGACTTCTGCCGGCGGCTACATTAATTATGTCACAGAGATTAAACTTGGAACTACAGGAGTTCCAGAGAACTGTGTCTCCTTTCGGGTAGATACGGATGGGTGGCATATTCATGTTCAAGGATTTCATTGGTTATTTTTGGACAGAAAAAAGAAAAGGCTCTAGGTAAGAAGTTCAGGGCCTCCATTCAGGGAAACTTTTTTTTTTGACATATGGACTTTCTAATGGCATTATGTTTTTCTGTGGTGTAAGCTTTTTCACTGAATATTATGGGTATTTTCTAACAGAATGGGAGAATAGTTAGGTCACTGAGTTCAACCTAACTATATCTCAAAAAGAATATGCCATCTGTACAAACTAAATAGAGGACGCTGTTGTAAACTGGGTTTTCCATTGCTTAAATAATGTGGATTTGTATGTGTGTGTTGAGATATGTGTACATAAAATGTGATATATTTTTAAAATCACATACATATTTTATATGGTTTTACAGGATGCATTTAATCTTATTTGCTATAAATTTAAGTATGCAGTGTCATACTTATAATGCAAGTAGCATTATTGTAAATCAAATTTTCTGATCCTCAAATTGAGAAAAAGTGAGGAAAAAAAGAAAAATTGTTAGACAAAGAGTCCAGACTTCTGGAAGATTTTAGTGTATGGTTCTCGGTTTCAGCTTCCTCATCTGATTTTGGTACTGTATTATATGTCTTTTATGGGTCTTCTCACTACACATCTCATATTGGTTAAATAAAATGTTATCTATAAATATTATTGCGAACCATGATATTAAGAAAAGGGTTCCATAGGGTGGCCTGGGTGGCTTAGTCAGTTGAGTGTCAGCCTTCAGCTCAGGTCATGATCCCAGGGTCCTGGGATCAAGTCCCTCATTGCATCAGGCTCCCTGCTCAGAAGGGAACCTGCTTCTCCCTCTGCCTGCTCTGCCTGCCACTCTACCTGCTTATGTTCTCTCTCTCTCTCTGACAAATAAATAAATAAAATCTTAAAAAAGAGAAAAAAAAGAAAAGGGTTCAATAAAAATTTGCTCTTCCCACTCCTTTGTTACGTTCAGATCAAAGTGTACTATGAACCTTCCTAACAACTCACATTCTAGTGTGACTTGTCAAGTTTTCAGTTTTCTTTCTATTGTAGATAGTGGGTTTTACATATAATAATTTGCCCTTTTTGGGAGGGAGGGTAGAAATCTGTGTTCAGAGACTGCTTCTCTTCAGATTTTCTAAAGAAATATATATATATAATATATATATATATGATTTTTAAACGAGCTAATTATCATGCATAAATATGAGAATAGGAGATAATGATGTATCTTTTAAGATATATATTTACATTCTGGAGTATATGTTATGATATAATATGTCTTTATCTGCAGAATTTTTTTTTTTTAAGGTTTTATTTATTTGACAGAGAGACACAGCAAGAGGAGAGGGAGAGGGAGAAGCAGGCTCCCCGCTGAGCAGGAAGCCCATGTGGGGCTCGATCCCAGGACCCTGGGATCATGACCTGAGCCAAAGGCAGAGGCTTAGGACTGAGCCAACCAGGCGCCCCTATCTGCTGAATTTTAAAAAGAGGCTACTGGCAGTGTTAATGAGTCTATTTGTCCAATGGAAGAAAAATTTCCATACGTGATTTAAATTATAAATGCCATTGATTAGAACAAAATCCATTGTTCAACATTATTTTGAGAATGTGTAGATCTTCAGTCGGTTAAGCGGCTGCCTTCGGCTCCGGTCGTGATCCCAGGGTTCTGGGATCGAGCCCCACATTGGGTTCCTTGCTCGGACAGCCTGCTTCTCCCTCTGCCCCCCCCACCTCTGCGCTCATCCTCTCTTTCTCTCTCACTTGCTCTCTTGCTGTTGCTCTATCTCAAATAAATTAAAAAAAAAAAAAAAGAATGTGTAGATCTTTTAATAAAATTTTCAGAAAACCCAAATTTTATAATGTTCTCCAAGCAGGTCTCTCTTATGGGGTTCTCAAATTTATTTTGATGTTTCATTGACATACATGCATGTAATAGAAAAAAACCTATCTTTTCAAGTTTAAGTTGTAATCCCACTGTACCTGCATTTATCCTCTGTTATCACAGATCTTATCACTAAGTATTATAATTTCCTATTTAGTTCATGGTCTCCTAGAGTGAGCTGTAACCTACTTCATGGCATTCTTGCCTACATTTTACCTATCATTGTTTTCCCATCATCTGGCACTATATTTACTAAAGGTAAGTAATAAATGTTATTAGTGAATAATCGATTCAGGAGTAGCCATACCATTTTTCTGAATCTCAATTTCCTCATTTGTATAATTAGTATACTATTTTAAAGCAATATACTAAATGATAGAACTGTTTGGTATCAAACACATATTTGACTTTTATTTTTTTTTAATATGTTAATATCTGGGGTGCCTCGGTGGCTCAGTCAGTTAACTGTCCAACTTTTGTTTTGGCTCAGGTCATGATCTCAGGATCCCTGCATCAGCTCCATGCTCAGCATGGAGTCTGCTTGAGATTCTTTCCCTCTTCCTCTGACCCTCCCCCACTTACTCCTACTCTCTCTCTCTCAGATAAGTAAATAAATAAATAAAATTTTAAAAAATAAATAAATAAGACATGTTAGTATCAACAATCATTTCCTAAGTTTGATATATTGCCATATAGGAAAAAAAATTTCCTGACAACAAATGTAATCCTGTTTTCAGATGATCCATCTAGTGCTAACTGCAAGTAATAGTCTCCTTGAATCCTAATTAAACAGAATAGAATATTTCATGCTTTATATGCTTATTATTTTTCATACAACTACCAGAAAGGAAAGAGCAAGAACACTTACTGAGTAACCCTGGTGTAGTGTATTGAGACACAGACAGCCTCATGGTACGAGAAGCAGATGTCGAAAGGGAGATGTGTGATTTGGTGACTTGACAGAAAATCTGGTCAGTAAAAGTAATTTAGTCTAGTGGCTCCCAAACCCCAACATTTTCACATCACCATCCACTGTGTAAAAGCTGAAAAATACCAAACATGGGGGCGTTGCTCAGTCAGTTAAGTGTCTGCCTTCGGCTCAGGTCAGGATCCCAGGGTCTGGAGATTTTGTCCTGCATCCAGTTCCTTGCTCAAGAGGGAGCCTGCTTCTTCCTCTCCCTGGTGTTTCCCCCTGCTTGTACTCTCTCTCTCTCTGACAAATAAATAAAATCTTAAAAAAAATCATTGCAAGTTGAACAATAATATTTATAAAAAAAATACGTATCTAACAGATAGCCTAGAGCAATATCCTACACTTCTAAGTAAGTATTTTGCTTTATTTTTAAATTTCTTATTGACTATTTATTTATTTTTAAAGATTTTATTCATTTATTTGAGAGAGTGAGAGAAAGCTTGAACAGTCAGAGGGACAGAGGGAGAGGGAGAATTAGAGTCCCCACTGAGCAAGGAGCCTGACAAGGAGCTCCAACCCAGGACTCAGAGATCATGACCTGAGCTGAAGGCAGACACTTAACCCACTGAGCCACCCAGGTGCCACTCTTATTGACTATTTAATGTCTGATATGTGCTTACTATAGAAGTAGAAATGTTTTTTGCCCTTGAAAGTGCTAATATTATATAAATAGTGCTGTATAGTTTTTTCCCTTTTTATTCCTATATTAATGTAAATATTTGTAATAGAAAGAATCTATTAAGTTCATGTCCCAGACACCTTGAATATCTTCCAGTTTGGTCTTATATAGATTGAATACTTGGAGACCATTTGATGATTATTGTGGTGAAGCAACTGATTCATAAAAGTATAAGTTCAGTCTATCACTGTGCTAAGCCTAATGAAGGATGCATTAACAAGCAAGGATGGGTGGAAAAAAGAGAAAAAGGAAGGGAAGAAGAGAAGAGTTTGTATATTTGGGTAGAGGTACTATAGGAATTACTGATTTTCTTAAATTAGACATTAAAAATGCATCAATTAGCTATGTAACATCAAGCAAGTATTATGAATTCTTATTACTTTCTCCTCTACAAAAATTAAAAAAAATTATTTCCAGTCATCGCGATATTGTGATTATCATACTGGAGGTATAGGAATGCATGTTAAAAATAATAAATCATTGTAAGAATTTTTGTAATCTTAAAAGTTTCTATTTTTATTTTTTTAAAGATTTGTTTATTTATTTGAGGGTGGGAGGGGCAGAGGGAGAAAGAGAGAAGCGGACTGGGGCGCCTGGGTGGCTCAGTCATTAAGCATCTGCCTTCAGCTCAGGTCATGATCCCAGGGTCCTGGGATGGAGCCCCGCATCGGGCTCCCTGCTCTGAGGGAAGCCTGCTTCTCCCTCTTCCACTCCCCCTGCTTGTGTTCCCTCTCTCGCTGTGTCTCTCTCTGTCAAATAAATAAATAAATAACATCTAAAAAAAAAGAGAGAAGCAGACTCCCTGCTGAGTGCAGACCCTTAATACAGGGCTTGATCTCAGAACCCTGAGATCATGACCTGAGTCAAAACCAAGTCTCAATGCTCAACTGACTGTGCCACCCGGGCGCCCCCAAAATTTCACTTTTTAAATTGAGCATGTTTCACCCCTTTGCATGGTTTCATTAAAATAAAACTATAAAAAGAGAATAAACTTTGGGTTGGGGGAACTACATTAAAAGAACTTGCTTAATGAGCAACAGAAGAAGTCTTTAACTTTTAAAATATTGGTAAAAAATATTGGAAATGTTTATGTCAGAAGATAAATTGAAAGAACATGACATGGTACCAGTCAGGGCTCTGTCACCTTCAATTGCATAACCCTGGACATATAATTTAATCCCTGTAATCTTTAGCTCCCCTTCTGACATACTCAGTGACTGGTCTTTTATATATTAAATATTAGTCTTTTTCAGTATATGGTTGTCTTTCACCAGTGAGATTTTTTAGGGAAATAGCTTTTCATTCATGCACTCAGCACATTTGGAATAAGCTTTTGTGTGACTCAGGCACTTTTATAGGAACTAGGGATAAAGATAGAAAAAATAGTACCTTAAGAAAAATTATGGTTAGAAAGATATATAAACATTTAATTACAATAATGTATTTAAATGCTAAATATGCTGTTGGGTTCAATGTGTTACAACAATAGAGCATTAATAACACTACTTAGGACTGAGTTGTCAAAAGCTTTACAGAGGAAGAGGCATTGAGGTTTGAATTTGAGTAATGAACAAAAATGATATCATTCTTCTCTTAATTTTCTGTTCAATTTGCAAATTTAAATCTCAAAAGATGAACTTTGTGCTCAATAGCAGGTCTTTATTTTTTCCTCAAGAATAAAACATTATCTTTTCTCTTGGCTTTATGTCTCTTTTTATTTTAAACAAGCAGGTATTCAGATAGTCATTATTGCAGGTGATCGGCTATAACCGTAACTTAAGCCAAAAACTTTGAAGTGGAAAATTGAGCATGACAGACCACATCTTGGTCTTGGCACCTAAGGATAACATTGATGTCATGATAGTGACTCTTCTACATTTGACCAAGACCCCAGCCTTCTGCTCTTACCTTTGTCCATTCATTTCTGGCTGCAGAGAAAATACTACCCCTTGGGTAAGCCAGTGAGACCAGGAGGATTGGAAAGGCTGGGTTCCAGCCCAGGGGCTACTATATGAATATCTCTGAAATAAGCTTATTTGTAGGGCTGGCTCCAAAGAAAGTAGCTGAAGACAGCATGTCTGACTAGAAATTTTAATTCCTGAGAGTTGGTAAAAATTCATTTGAAGCTAAAGAACAGATATTAGCAGTAGCTAGGCATGCAGAAACTAGCACTGACAAAAGCTAATATAGCCTGAGTTTCCATAGGAAGCTTGGTGCTGAGGTGTTCAGAGCAATTATTTGAGGGTTGTCAACACTTTTGTCATGCTTCCTTAGCTTTATTCTAACTTTTAGAGATGTTGGTCCCCATTTATAGGCAGAGCCTATACCAAAGCTGTCGCTCACTGCTCACTTCATTTTGCTCCTGGTCATGCATAGCAACATAGTTTAAAAAGGAAGACATGAGCTGCGGAGTTAGGAGACTGGGCTCTATTCCCTATGCTTCTAGTAACTAGCACTAAGATCTTCACTGCGCTGTGCCTTAGTGATTCCATGTGCATATTGGTTGATAGCGTTAATTGCCCTACTTGCCTCACAGGGTGGTTTTGAGGATAAATGGAGAAAATGAATGGAAAGTACTTTGACAAGTAAGTGCTATGCAAATTGGAAGAAATGGAAACAACCATGTTAAAGACAATGAAATGGACTTTGACAGAAGGGTTAATGGGTTTGTCCAGAAACTTTCTCTGTATGGCTTAAACCCCAGGTTGCCATTGCTTTATACATTCTCACTTAGCACAGAGCTGTAATTATGCATTAATAAAGCAAAGCCTCATCAATCAATCAATCAATCAATAAATAAAACTTTTAAGTGGAAATAGATTGAAGTACAATATGAGCTGCAAGAAAAGGAAAAAAATATTTGGGGGATTTTTGTTAAAGTGTTTGCTTTTGCGGTATAGATTTTTCTAGGACTTATATACTCACAATTCAAAACATCTGCAGGGATCTAAAATCAGAGCTCACATTGCCATTATAAAACAAGCATACTTGACTCAGTGTCAACCCTTATTAGGGAAATAGTATTTTCTCAGAGACAGGAAAATACGTTTGTAGGTCAGTGGCTTATGAGATTTTCTTTTCTCGACTCCTGAGTAACGATATAAGCCATCCTCAGTCTCTTAGTTTTTTTTTCGCACATTATTGAAAGATAATATATAGCTTGCTTCTGACCCTATGATTGGAAACCACTGAATACCAAATTAATGTTTTCATCACTCTAGATTGGTAAAGAAGAACCTACTATCTAGTATGATCCCAGGAGGGGAATGTTCCGGTTAATCAGATAGTCCTATGCTCCACCAGTTTTATTCTCCAAATCAATCTCTTGGAATTACCATCCCTTCCACAGATGCCCTGAGACCGTATTTCCAGATGCCCAATAGTTAAAATCAGAAAATCGGGTTTTGCATCCCCCTGTATTCTTCATTCACTGGTGCAAGACCCAGGTAACTAACTTAATGGCTGTGATTTTTAAACTTTCTACTAGTTTCAACCTTATTAATCCTATGGGACACAGTCCCAATGCTACTATGAATACTATTTTATACTTCTCAATGTCTTCTAGTTTTATATGTACCAGGAGAAGCAATTACTGAGTGACAGGGCTGGTGTATGCTTAGCTTTAGTAGATCCTGACAAACAGTATTCCATACTTGATCTACTAATTTATGCTTCCCACAAGCAGCATATGAAAGGTTTAGAACTTCTTTTCATACTCTGGGGTTTATAGTTATATTTCATTATAGTTTTAATTTGCATTTGTCCAATATGCTTATTATAAGGAGTTTTGACTATTTCTTTGAAGTAAGACTTATTCATTTTTTGCCAATTTTTGAGGTTAATTTGATTTTCTTATTTATTTTTAGAAGTTCTGTATTCTATACATGAGTCCTTCGTCTGACATATGTATACCAATATCTTCTCCCATTATTTAACTAGCCTTTTTCTCCCTTATTGGTGTGTTTTTGATGGCTATGGCCTTCATTTTATAAAGTTTGATTTACCTATTTTTTTTTTCCCTTATGGTTAGTGCTTTCTGAGTCCTGTCAAAACATATTACACCCACTTCTCTTCAAGGTAAGGAAGACGCTCTCTGATGGTACCAACAAGAAACTGTTTTATCTCTTCCATTTATGTCTATAATCCATGTGCAATTTATATCTGTATATTGTGTATTGTATTTGATTTTTCTATGTAGATATTCAATTGATCCAATTATGTAAGACTGGTGGTTTTTCTTCTGTAATTGTTTTCATTAGTGAGTCATCTTGTCCTGGAGTTTTATTTAAAGGAAGGAAGGTTCTTAGCTTAATTTTTAAGTCTGTTTTCTCTTTCAGATTTTTCTATTTTTTTTGGATCAGTTTTTATGTTTTCAGTATAATTTTTGCTTTATCTAGGTTATTTCACTTGTTGATAGGAAGTTATTCACTCTGTCCTCTTGGTTGCTTTTCACTGTCTGTGGTGATATACCTTTTGATCTTTTTATGTTGATAATTTGTGTATCCCAGTTTGATTTATCTTTCTAGGAATATATAAATTATATTAATCTTTGAAATTAAAAAAACTTACAGCTTTTAATTTTCTCTATTTTATAATAAGATTGATTTGTTAATTGCATGATTCAAGTTTTTTATATTTTAAGATAGTTTTCTATGCTTGTAACTGAGAAAAATTTGTTAACATTTTCAAGTGTATTTTTGGATTAATTCTATTTACTCATTTAGCTTTTATTTCCAGTTTTTACTTTATATATATATTATCAGGTTATATAATGTGCATGTGAATTTATGATTGCTTTGTTTTTGTTTTAAATTGACCCCATTTTATAGTCATGTTTCTTCCTTATATTCAGCAATATTTATTGCCCCACAGTTAGTATTCCCATTTCAACATTCAGCCTTCTTTTAAATGGTGTTTCTATAGTATATCTTTCTCAGTTCTGTTATCAACTTTTTGTGAACTTCTATTTAAAATGTGACTCTTACATATAGCATATATGTATTTTTTTTTCCAATCTGGTTTATAGTCTGACTTGTAATTAAAGCACTTAGTCTTCAAATTCAATGTAAGAATAGATGTAATTGGTTTTAATCTATTATTTTTTTTCCATTTATTTCAAATTTTGTTCAATCAATCCTTTGGTTTCTGACTTCCAGTGTTTCAGATGAGCAATCAGCTATAAGTTACTTTTGTACACTTATAAATGTAATGCTCTTGTTTCTTAGATTTTCAAAAGATATTCTGTATCTGGTTTTCACTGGTTTTCCTATGATAACTACTTTATATGATTTCCCTTATAAATATTAATCCTATTTGACTTTAATAGGTCTTAAGTAATAGAACAGTGGTTTCATTTGCTGAAATAGGGAAGATTTGGATATTTATGGAAGAAATCAAAGGTTAATTTTGGATATGCTGTCATTGAGATACCTATCGATTTGAACTTTAGGACTATTTCCTTTTTTGTTTTTTGTTTGTTTGTTTTGCTTTTGTTTTTTGTTTTGAGAGAGAGAGAGCGTGGGGGGAGGGGGCAGAGGGGGAGCAAGATAGAGAATCTTAAGCAGGCTCCACACCCAGCGTGGAGCTCAATGCAGGACTTGGTCTCAGGACCCTGATATCATGACCTGAGTCAAAATCAGGAGTCAGATGCTTAACTGAATGAGCTACCCAGGCATCCCAAACTCTAGAACTGTTTAAGGTCTGGTTATATAAATCTAGAACATAGTAGGGTGGGAATGCAGATAGATACAATTACCTAAAAATAGAGTGGATCAAGAAAAGAAGAGCATGGAGAACTGTACAACTGTGCTTTGAGTTCAGAAAAGAGAGATGAGGTAAGGAAAAAAAAAAGAAAAAAGAAAGCACTGCTGCTTTCTTTTGGTGGCAGACCAATGCTATGTCCTAACCATCAAGTAAAGAAAGTCATTGAAGAGAAAGTCTAAAACTATGTAAGTTGTTTTTAAAGATGACAATTGATTTTTGACATAATGGAGAATATTAGCAAACTAGACAGGAGTGGTTTTGGTACAATGTTTGAGAAAAATACCTAGTTTGTCAGAAATGACAAACTTTTTTTTCACTTTCATGCTTTATTGAAAGTAAAATATGAATCAAAGACAGGTATTTGTAAGCAGGTTATGTCTCTAAAGAATTACTTTTTAGTTCAGAGCGGAATGTTGTCCCATCTACTATGATACAAATCCTTTATGGACCAATGCATCTGGTATGAAACTCAAGCAAGGAAATATAACAGAACTTAATTCCCTCCCATGACTATAAATCTCATATGTAAACATGATTTACTGTTACTGCTACTAAACTGGTTCAATCTGTACTTGCTCCCTCCCACCCACCACCCTCCCCCCCTTTTTTTTAATGGCCATGCATCTGTTCTTTAATGTTTTCCTATAATATATTAAAATAATTTTTTTCTTTTTTTTTTAGAGTGAGGGAGGGTGAAGGGAGGGGCAGGGGAATGGAACCAGCCACACATCGCAGGGCCAGGACAGACTTCAGTAGAGACAGATTAACATAAAGAAATGTTTCTAAAAATTTTGGTGAGGATAAGAGATTCTAATTGGGTTATAGTTTTTGATATATATGGTGTCAAGGGAAAGTATTTACAGGTAATATTTACATTTAAAATTTTACAGTCACTTGTACTACAGATGATTCCATCTGGATATGATCTAAGTGCCAGGGAGAGGAGGGGGTGGAATTCAATGCAAAGTAGAAGAATTGTTCCTTATTAGAAGCTGTTATTGGTTGAATTTTGTCCTCCAAAGGATATATTAAAGTTCTAAGTCTCCAGAACTGTGAGATAATAAATTTGTGTTTTAAGCAATCCACTTTTTGGTACTTTATTATGGCATCCCTAAATTAATATAGAAGCCAAAACAATTATTACTAAAAGCAAAGTTAAATTACATGGATCCTAATTGGTTACTGTAGTTGGTGGAATAAAATTGAGATTACTTCCTTTTTATTTTTATTTATTTAAGATTTTATTCATTTACTTCAGAGAGAGAGCACAAGCAGTGGGGAGGGACAAAAGGAGAGGGAGAGGGTGGAAGAGACTCCCCACTGAGAAGGGAGCCCAATGTGGGGCTCAATCCCAGGGTCCTGGGATCATGACCAGAACCGAAGGCAGAAGCTTAACTGACTGAGATTACTTCTAATACCTTTTGATCACTCAGCAACTTAAAAAGCAACAGAAAAAAGCAAATAATAAGGGAAGAGAGTTGGGAGTTTTGAGTAGAGCGAAAAAGGTGTGGTGCAGCCAACTCAAAAAGTGCATGATTGAATGAGAAATGAAGTAAGACTGCTAAGTGAGGAGAGCCCACATGTAATTTGTGGCTTCATGTGAGCTTGGCTTTATCTTTCCTTTTTTTAGCCATATTCAGCTATTTTGAATCAAAGCTGAAATTTTGTAAAGGGTGAACAACAAAAGAGAGTGGAACTAGGCCACTCTGGAGTATTCAAGGAAATGATTAGTGTCAGACCTAGAATTTTGTCTAGTAAGGAGAGTAGGGAGGATAGTAGGTCAATGTAAAGCATGAATGTGGTGTCTGCTGGCAGGTGAATTCAGTTGAATTAAAAATTGTCAGGGAGGTTATTCAGAATATGTGTGCAGGAAGTGCGAGAATTTAGTTTGAGGGTGGAATATTTGAGATCAATGTCGGGAGGTAGTACAGTTAAACCTGGTCATTTCTCTCCAAGTGTTTCTACTCAGAGCATACATACAAAATGAAAACATATACATGAAAGCTGAGGTCAACAGACAGGGTTTCTTTAATCCAGTCCCACATAGCTGCCCTTGGGACCGAAGTGATTAATATCTGGCATACACAGTATCTTAATAATGTCACAAATATGTGCCACAGCAAGATGATGAGAAACTCTGGCTTAAACTAAGACCATGCGAAGAGGTGACTGAGGTGAATTCTGTTGGTGTGAGGTAAAGAAACTGAGAAGTTAGGGTGTCGAGCACATTACATAGTTGCTTTTCTATGTTGTCTACTTTTTCCACTAGAGCCCTTAATATATTAATTAGTTATTTTAAGCTTTCTGAACTTAATGATGTGGGGAACAAAGGCAAAACAAATGTAGATAAAATTAAATGTCCTTATAACCTGCAGCCCACTGGCAAATACTTGAGGCTGGCAGAATATGACATTCTTCCAGGAACTCCCAATCTTAATGTTAATGCCTTGCTAGAGGGAAAAACAACCTTAGTTTGACAATAGCTAGGCCTCCAGTATCTGTGAGTTTTCTTTAGCATATGAAAATCCTTTTGGAAACTTCCCTTGTCTTTACCTCTCCCAACTCCATAGTATATAATCAGTTGCTCCTCACAATCCTAAAGCAGCTCTTTCTGCCTGTGGGTCCTGTCCCCAGGCTTTAATAAAACCACCTTTTTGCACCAAAAACATCTCAAGAATTCTTTCTTGACCATCGGCTTCAAACCCCAACCAACATTTCCACATCACTTAATATGTTAATTACAATTATTTTAACTCCAACATTTGTGTCATATCTGAATCTGGTTCTGCTGTTTGCTGTGTCTCTTCAGAATGTTTTTTTCTTAACTTTAAATTTCTTTGTGTCTTTTTTTCTTATTTCTAAAGGCTAGATATAATGTACCAGAAAGTGGAAACAGAGATTAAAAGCCTCTAGTGTGACGATAATTGGGGTCATTTGAGGTTAATTGAGGTTAATTGCTAGGACTTGGGCTACAATGTTTGGTGTAGTTGTAGGTCTAATACCCTTGTTTTTGCCTCTTCTCTATTGTGTTTGTACTTTCTTAAGAACTCTTCTTTAAATAGAAGCTACAATGCCTTGTAGCTCTTTCAGCTATAATTCACTGTTATACTGGAGCCCTGTTGAGGTAGTATTAAGGTGTGGGACAGGGAAAGCTTTTATAATCTTATGATTAAATTGAATTCTTTTGGTGGGTCTTTGTCCTTGGGCTATAATGACCCCTTCACGGGTGTTTCTTATCTTCCGTCCTCTCTCTTTTACAAGAGATAGAAAGATCTGGTATAGCTGAAATTAGATAAATGCCTTTCCCTCCAGGTGAGTTAAGGCTCCCTTAAAGTCTTATCACCTGGAGATAAGCCTTTATTAGGGAGAATCCTCGAGAGGTTTTTCAAAATGGTTACTTTTCATTTCATCTCAGCTGGAGGCGCTGCGTGTGTGTGTCTTCATTGTGAGAACTTTGTGCATTCTTGGAGGTGAGGCCCACAAAAGTGTGCCTCCTCCCAAGACTGCAGACCCCCTGGAGTTTCTCACTCACATTCTAGTCCACACTCAACCCCCAGCAATTCAAGTGCTCCTGCTGGTTAATGGCTCCAGGATTTTTGTTCCAGGTAAATAGATCTCAACTGTGATTTTTGTATACACCTATCTCTCCAGATTTTGAGGTGGTAGTTTGCCTTGCAAAGTCATTTATCTGGTAAGTCCAAAAAGAGTTGCTGATTTTAGTTTTATAGGTTATTTCTTACTGTAAGGATGAGAATGATGAATATTAGAATTGCCTCTTGAAACCAAGTATTTCAGGGGCACCTGAGTGGCTCAGTTGTTAAGCGTCTGCCTTCAGCTCAAGTTATGATCCCAGAGTGCTGGGATCGAGCCCCGCATCAGGCTCCCTGCTCTGAGGGAAGCGGGCTTCTCCCTCTCCCACTCCCCCTGCTTGTGTTCCCTCTCTTGCTGTGTCTCTCTCTGTCAAATAAATAAATAAAATCGTAAAAAAAAAAAAAAAGTATTTCAGCTGAATATGATTATTGCCTAGTCATATCTTTAGACATGGAGTCTTTTGGCTAATTAGTAGAATGAAGAAAATGCTTTCAAATATATTGTTCATTGTTATGTGTGCATTAAATAATATAAATCACTACAGATTGAAGGGAGATTTCTCTGGGAGGTCAAATTTCTAGGTAATCTTCATGAATTTTAAAAAATAACTGCTGTATTTTTACACATTAAATACAATAATTTTTTGTAATAGAAAATACCATCATTTGTTAATTAAAAAAATTCTTTGTTAAAAGAATACTTTGCTGTGGTTAGGACAGAATGCTGAACGGAACAGAAAACTAGAAAACTTTTAGGTTCTCAGTTACACTTTTCCAAATATCTACGGTGAATGATACAATACGGCAGTTTTAAATAATATAGTGTAAACATTAAGTATTGAAAGTGTGTTTTAGGGCTATGTCCTTGTGGTGTTTTGTGTGTATGCGTATTATAGGCACTTGCATGTGCTTTGTGTTTGACTCTTTTTAGAAGCAGAATCTTCTCATCTGAGTCATCTAAAGTGAGAAAAGACCTAGTCACAGGTTCTGTAAAAGCTGTGTGACCAAGTTCCTTGGAGACAAAGATATGTATAGATATAGATATGATAGAGGGGATGTGAGTTTTGATTTAGTCTGACCTAGGTTTGCATCCCAACTATACAACTTGTTAACTGTCTAAACTCCCCTTTCTAGATCCATTTTTTTCTTCCTCCAAGTTGGGATGAAGATAATGATTCCTTCCTTTGATCATACCTCTATCCTTTACTGCTTTCCTGCCATTTCTCCTTTGTGTTGTTACAATTATATTCAAAAAACAAAACCCTAATAATTAAAAATCTCCGAATTCATCTGCCAGATATACAAAGCATTCACAGTTGATTCCCTGTTTCTCTGCAATCACTTTTTTTTTTAAGATTTTATTTATTTATTCAACAGAGAGGGACACAGCGAGAGAGGGAACACAAGCAGGGGGAGTGGGAGAGGGAGAAGCAGGCTTCCCGCTGAGCAGGGAGCCCGATGCGGGGCTCGATCCCAGGACCTGGGATCATGACCTGAGCCAAAGGCAGACGCTTAACGAATGAGCCACCCAGGCGCCCCTCTCTGCAGTCACTTCTGTTGCTTCTTCATTCTTAATGCCCACAAATATCCAGATGTCTTTTGTGACTATAGCTTTTCCTCTATGTCTGCTCCTACATATTTGCCAATCAGAGTTCTACCATCCTTTCAGATCTAGTCCGTGTCTAACATCATTAAGAATTACTTCCAGATCACTACTTCTCATATCCTTATTGTTATATTTTACATCAAGATATTATTTCTGGACACCATTATCAAATGTCTGCATCATTGACTAGTTCATGAATCCCTAGAATTCAGAAACTATGCGTGTATGCACACATACATACACACATTTTTGTCACTCATAATGCTTGTATCACTCATAGTCTGTTGTTTTGTCAATAATAAATTCTCAATGTTTTGTTTGGGCTAAGTTTTTCATTTAGCTAAATGTTGCCCATAAAGTACGTTAGATTATTCCCAGATTGACATGATCTCATCCCATAGCAAATATCCCTAAAGTCTTATTGAAGATTACTTGCTTCACCATTGCCTAGACAGAATACACACATGCGCGCATGTGCACACACACACACACACACACACACCCCAAAACAAAACAAAAACCATTATGCATTTGGTCAAGTCAGAGAGGTTTTGGCCCAGGTGGTCCATGTTTTCTGTTCTCCAGTTTGTGGCTGAGCCTAAACTGTGTCCAGGGATTTTTAGTTGGAAATCCTAAAATATTAGGCTACTCCAGGATCTCATAGAATGGGAAAAATTTATGTTACACTAAGCAATGATGTATGTCATGGAAGTCCTTCATTAGGATGTGACTGGTAATTAAATTACCTGAGCTTTTTAAGCTGGCTTAGGGCTTTAAAATATTCATTTAATACATTTTCTGTGTTTACCTGCCATTTCTTTGGAAAGTAATAACAACTTATAATATTCACATGAGTATGTTAAATCTTGCTTTAAAATATAATGAAGTGTATCACATTCAGCAGGGACCTATAGTTCTTTGGCTGAAGTTAGAACTCAGAAGTGTCAATGTTGTATGTTTGAATTTTCTCCTTACATTTTCCAGATCAGAATAAAATTTATATGTACATTTATGCAAACATAAATTCACATATTTTCTCGGGGCGCCTGGGTGGCTCAGTTGGTTAAGTGACTGCCTTCGGCTCAGGTCGTGATCCTGGAGTCACGGGATCGAGTCCCACATCGGGCTCCCTGCTCAGCGCGGAGTCTGCTTCTCCCTGACCCTCCTCCCTCTCATGCTCTCTGTCTCTCATTCTCTCTCTCGCAAATAAATAAAATCTTAAAAAAAAAAAAAATTCACATATTTTCTCTATTGCATTCACTTGTATCAACTTTATTTTTATCATGGAGATATACAAATAAATTCATCTATTTCTTTGACTCAAATACAGACATTTTGTTAAAAGAAAGTTATTTTCTTTTGACATTCAAACCATATCACTCTTAATATCCATTTTTTCTGCAAATCCCCCAAAGCCCATTCAACTTTCCTTCATTTACTTTTACTTCTGGGATCGGTAGCACATATATGAACTGACACTAACATTCCTTTCCAAGTTGTCCTGAACAATCCACTATACATAAACTAGTCATTTGACTTTTCTATTTAGTATTAGTCTCTACTTCAAGCTTTTTTATATTTACCTTAGAAAATATAAATTATAACTTCAAGAAAACTTAAAAATAGTTGCCTTGTCATGGAAGGATAAAGAAACTTAGGAGAAATAATTTACATTATAGGTTATGAAATTTATATATCCTTCAAAATGAAGAGAAAGAAAAGGAAATGTTAATCATAGAAATATTAGCCTTTTGAGAAAATGTGAACAGGGTACACAGGGCTGGTAAGGAGAGAAAAGGAGAGGTAGAACCAATATACATCCAGTGCAAAAATTGGGCTGCAGAAAGACCAAGGTTAATCACAGCCTGTGAAGTATCATTTAAATTCAAAATTAGCTTTCAATATTTGTTTACTAGGTCTTAAATATATTCTTATTTTAAAGTACTTAGATTATCTTCTCTTATAAATCCTGACATGATTATATCCCAGCAATAATTCATAATATAATTTGAAAGAGAGCACCTGAAAGAGAAAAAAAAATGTTAATACTAGTTAACATAATAAAATATTAATTCTGGTTAATCTTTATTTATACTTAGAGTATTCCCATAGATTATATGATTTTAATATATTCACAAAACTTATATCCTTTAAAATAATTAGGGATAGAAAAATGTCCCCTTGAATTATGTGCCTGATTATCTCGAACTTTCAACTCTCTGTTGAGGATAGTATAAAAATTCAAAATTAATCACCTGAACAGGAGAGGCCTAGTGGGTGTATCCAGGGCTGGACAGCCTCCTGGATCATTGTACTCTTGGACTCAGATGGGATCTGAGAGATCTGAGATAGAGAGGAAGGTTTGCTTTTCCGAGAGGATTCAGGTCAAGAAAAGAAAGCCTCAAGGTATTCAGCTGCAGAGTCCTCTGAATCCCCCCAAAAGAGGGACAGCTTATTCCATCTAGAAGGCTATCTGGAAGAGTCTGCCTCAACTGACAGAATCTGACAGACCTGTTGTCTGCGATCGTAACTGATTGCTCCCTCTTCCTGTGTTTGGGGTAGAAGTGACAAGTGGACTGGAGATCAGGAAGCACAAAACTTCCCTATACCTTTAGGAGAAGAATAAAGTTTTGCTGATTCATTTACCACTAGCCTAACTTGGTAATAATTCTCTCACCGTTTACATTATTTTTTACTACTTGACAAACTCTAAAGGACTAATGTGTAGAGGTATTAATGACTTTAAAACTAGCATAGCTAGATACGCATATAACACACCATACACATTCATACATATGTGGACATACAACTCACTAACCTAAGGGAGGAGGTCTAAGTTGTATATCACAGAGCTACCTAGTAAAGAATTGCTAGACCTGAATAAGGGAGGTCTAGAGGGCCCAAAGGGGGAAAAAAAAAAAACAACAATAAAAAGATTTAAAAAAAAAGCAAAAATAATTTCTGGAAATGAGATGACATTTAAATTTTTAAAAAATAATAATAATGGACAAAAGCAGGCTAAAGGATTGCCCTTCCTGAGAACATAATTAGTGGTTTTAAGTACCCAATAATAATCATCATCATCAATCAGAAACTAGAATAAACAATGAGATAGAAATCATAAGGGAAAGGACTGGAGAGTTGAAGATCCAAAGACCTAACATGAGCAAGAAATGTTCGAAACGGAGGAAAGCTATCCAGTATGAGACAAATTGTATGAGATTTTTCCTTATCTAAGAAAAGGGCCTGAGTTTGTAGATTAAAATGCTTGATCAATCTAAAACAAGATTAATAATTACAGAAAACCTCTCAGTCCTATAATATTCTGGTGAAATTCTTGAACTCCAGAGATAATAAAAAAAACATTGTGGCCTTTCATCCATTTGGCAATATACAAAGGACAGATAACCCTACGAAAACTGATTGACTTTTTACCTGAAATCTTGCATGCTGAATCACTAGAAATCTATGTGCATGCAAATCAGAGAAAGAAAAAAATCCATTTAAGTTGTATCTAGTCAAGATATCACAAATGTCTTGAGACAAATGAATACATTTTGGGAAGTGTAAGAATTTAGATAAAATTATTCAAAAGAGTATAGAAAATTTTATGAATGTTCATTATTTAATTCCCTGAAGTTTCAGAGTTGGGTAGAAAAGTAAAAGTCATAAGATGAAATAATTCATCAGATAAACTAACCATCTACAAACTTAATCACATCATTTTGTAAATAATTTGTAATTTTGTAAATAAATATTTTTAAATAAGCTATAACTAACAAAATGTTCATTTGTGTTACATTTATATTTATAATATGTATGGTTCTCCATATATACCTAAAGAAGGCATACAGGAGCTTGTCCTCATGGATTTCTTCAGGTAGAAGCAAATCAAATGTACTTGGGAAAAGATAACTGAAAATTTAAAAATGTATGAAACATTTAAAGCCTATTACATATATAAAAAAATAGAGTGTCCAATGGCAAACATAGAGGATGAAACATTACTCATAAGTTAAAATGTTTTCTTCTCTATGGCAATATTTTCCCCTTTCCCACCCAGCGGTAATGGCATGGCAGAAGATAGTTTTTATCATCACATGCTTTTTTTTTTTTTTTTAAGATTTTATTTATTCATTTGGGACACAGAGATAGAGAGCATGAGCAGGGAGAGAGGCAGAGGGAGAGGGAGAAGCAGGCTCCCCACTGAGCCGGGAGCCCGATGTGGGGCTTGATCCCAGGAACCTGGGATCGTGACCTGAGCCAAAGGCAGACGCTTAACCATCTGAGCCACCCAGGCGCCCCATCATCACATGCTTTTTATTTTAATACTTTGTAGTTATATATGAGAAGAAGAATATATCAAAACTTAATACAAATGGTAACATCTATGCATAGGTATTTACAGTGTCGGTGTTTCAAACATCTGTGCTGGGAATATTCTTAAATATACCTTCTTTTGTACCTGTGAGACCCATTCCAGGCTAAATAACTTGGAGGGAAATTACTAGTTCTAAGGTAGTAACATCTTCATCTTTACTAAATATACCCAAATTGTTTTTGTAGCTTCTCTTTTTCTTACTGTTTTATATATTTAAAGCTTTGAAATTAATACTTTCTGTATACATTTGGGATAGGTCCAATTCTCAATTTGATTTTTCCAATTTTATTTAAGGAAGAAAACTTTAATGTTGATATAAACTTATTCCATTTTTATATAACCGAAATGATAATGTATGGCTATACAATTTTAAATTTATTTTCTGCTCAGCATTTTGAAGATACTGTCTTCTGACTTTTCTTGGTACTGTTGTGAAGTTCAAGTCCCAATATTGTTTCTCTGTAAGCAGTCTTTCTTTTGATTATATTTAATACATTTTTCTTTAAATTTTTATGGTCTGCCATTATGATGCTTAGGTTTGGAATTCTTTTTTTTTTTTTTTTTTAATAACTGAGTTCTACCAAACCAGAACAACTTCAAGTTGAGGTGGGAGTAGTTTGAGGTTTCATGGATGATGTAAGCAGTATATATTCCAAGTACACAAGAGGGAAGACCCAAAGTTAGCAATTCTTAGAAGATACATCTTACCACCAAGGTACATAAACTAAATTTCTAATTTGGCTTTTTTTGTTTCCTTGAGGACTGATTTCAGTCTACTCCTGTAATGATAGTAAACATATTTGTGGCTTTCAGCTTTATGTTAGAGTCCCCACTTCCTTCCTATATTTTATGATCTATCTTTCCATTCCTTTGACTTCATGGCTGCTAAAAAAAAAAAAAAAAAAAAACACTCTTCATATATCAAATAAATTTTAAACTTGTCTAGCACTATCAGAGTAATAGCCCATTATTGTCCCCCCTCATCACTTTATGACCCTAGGGATTGTTTCTTTCTTCTGGACAAAATTATGTTGTTAAAAGATAGTTTGTTAGATTTTATTAGACATTATAAGTAGGATGGTTCATAGTATTATATTTTGGACATAGGAGAATCTTTGCAATCTATTAATAATTTACTTCTATACTTATTTTATTGTAATTGTGGATTCACATGCAATTGAAAAGATTCTGAAAAATCTTGCCCTATTTCCACAAATGGTAACAACTTGAAAAACTATACTGCAGTATTACAATCAGGATATTGATATTGATACTAATATAAGCCATTATTAATGTTCTAATTGCCTTGGTTTTGCTTGTACTCGTGTATTTGTGTGTGTGTGTTTAACTATACATTTTATCACCTGTGTAGGTTTGTTTATCCACTGTCAAAGTTATGATTTAGAAAAGGTCCATTACCACAAGCATTCCTCATTTTGCCCTATTATAACCACACTCGTGTCTCCCACCCCTCTTGTTATACACCCCTAACACCTGACAACTACTTACTTGCCCTTATTTCCAGATGTAGCTTGTCTTTCCATCCTCTTCACCTGGCCTTACACAGTGCAGCTGTTTTAAAATTAAAAATTAAAAATAAATGAGACTAAATACCCCAGAAATCAACTTGGAGACTGACAAAACAAACTCCACAACTGAAGGGAGAGAAGAGGTCATACTGAAGAAGGTAGAAAGTACAGAGATGGGGTTTAGGGGAGAAAGAGATAGTGGGTGCTGTGGCGGGGAGGAAGCAGTGGTCACAGAGAAGGGCAAGAGAGAGAAGAGCACACGGGAGAATGAACAAGGAGAACGTAAAAGCTTGGAAAAGAAGAGTAGCTGAATTTTGAGTTTCTGCAACCAGCAGGGCTTAAAGCCTGGAGTTTTAAAAAAGTCAGCAGGCTTGGCTGAGATAGAGCCAGGACAGCACAGCACTGCTCCTGAGGAGAAGGCAGACAAACAATTTGGGGGCAGACAGCATGGAAACAGTGATCTGAAGAATGCCTGAGGCACACAGAAGGGGGATTCTTCTTGAGGTCCCCAAAATATCCTGAGGTCCTGAGGCTGCCACAAAGTGACCTTCCTTAACTCACCTCGTAAGGCTCCTGGGAAAACCCATAAGCAAGGTACCAGGCCATTTTTTTTTTTCCCCCAAGGGGCTTCACTGGCTTCATAAAATCAACCTTAATTCCAGAAAGCTGTCCGGTCATAGCTAAGCCTATGCATGTCTCTCTCAAATATGACATTCCAGTCAAAACCTTGGTAACATAACCAATGTTCCCAGTGGTGACATTACAAGAACAGATTCTTATTGAACTTATGCAAATAACTATAGTTGATTTTGCATCTTTGTCATTGCCACAAGCCCCAGCCGAATCCCCTGGACATGAACTTGCAGCTAATACACAACTCACATCTGGCATTAATACCACCAGGGCCTGTACTTGTTATACTATCATTTTTACTTTTCCAGAAAGCCTCTTGATTAGCACCCCAATCCCATCAGCTTCCCTTCTTAACCAAGGCATATAAAGGTCTGGGTTAGATTAGGAATAAAATGTCTCCAGTAACCCAATAAACCAACAAAAGCATGTAATTCTTTTATCATTTTAGGAAAGATTTGTATTTTATCATTCACCACTTCTGGCATCACTTTTGTCTTACCTGACCAGATGGCACCCAGGATCTTTACTGATTGACCTGGCCCTTGGATCTTGTTGATATTTACTTCCCATCCTCGTGACTTTAAGTATACCTGTAATGACATGGCTTCTTAAGACAGGGAGGATAAATCATCACAAGTTAACATGGTATCATCTATACAATGATAAAGCACCATCTCCTTTGGCAATATCCATTTTTCTAAATCTCTGGCTACCATCCCGTGACAAATTGAGGGACTATGGAGACGCCCCTGGGACAATGCCTGGAAGGTCCATTGTCTTTTGTTCAATGTGAAGATGAATTGGTCTTTGGATTCAATTCCTAATGGAATGCTGATAGATCCAGTACACAATAATTTGTCGTAATGGGTGCTGTTACTTTCTAACAGCAGACTATATTAGCCACGGCTGCATGGATGAGCTGAGTAACTTTGTTGAGTTCCCTATCACCTATTGCCACTCACCAGGTCCCATTAGATTTCTTTATAGGCCACAAGGAACTATTGAATGGGATTGAGCAGGCCTGATTACCCCCACCTTTTTAAATTCTTTAATGGTGGTGGTAATCTCAATATGCCCCCCAAATAACTCATATTGTTTTACATTTTTTTTTTTTCTCCAGGAATCAGCAGCTGTGTAGGTTCTCATTTTGCATGACCCATGACAATGGGTTTCACTACTCGGATATGCAACCTGAATTCACCTGTCATTGTAGCTAGGTCCAGGTTGCATAGAACATCTACACCCATAATATACTCAGGAATGAGGGAAATATGATATGCACTTAAACAGTGGAGAGGAAGCCTGCTCATCTGTAGGAGAGACTAGTTTATCTGACCTTGATAATTTGTTCCCTATAACTATCAATAACCTTTATTTCTCCCTGAAATTGTGAGGGGTTTCCATAGATAAGTACATTCAGCTCCGGGTCTATTAGAGATAATACAGTCTGTTTGTTAGTGTGAGACCAATAAATGGTTAATTCAACATGGAGCCTCCAGTTGCCCCCTATTGCACCCACTAGAGGGCAATGTGGACCTAACTCCTAGTCTCTAGGGGAGGACATATCCATCCCTGAAATTCCTCCATTACTGGGGGGACCCTTGGTGATACATCTGGCTTTTTTTGAGCCTTCCTTTAAGGGAGTAAACTGCTTTCCCTTAGGCAATGCCCTCTACAGGCTTAGCAAGACTATCAGTGTCCCAGATAATAGATCTTGCCACAATTGTTTATGAGAGAACTTGATGGGCCCACTTTCTACCATTATATCATCTGCACGATACTTAGTTTTTTCCTATTTTTCAACTTATCTATGTCTCTTATGACAACTTCTCAGTCTTAAGTCATCCACCATAACAGCTATGGTAGCAATGTGTTAATTAACCCCAGGGGCAAGGACAGATACTGTAAAATACTGTACCATGCCCCAGGGGCTGACTGTAAAATGTAGTCTTTCATACCTCTAAAATTCTAGGTGTAAATGGCACATATAATTATTTATAGTTCCTCCATAGAGGTCCAGCATAATGGAGGGGAGAGAATATCCCCTTTGTTAGGTCAGGTTATCTTAATGCTAGTATTGATCCAATCAGATTAACTAAGCACCTGTGATTCTCACCCATGCCTGTGATACAGAATCTTTGTCTCAAGGCAGGTTGAGCAGTGACTAAGGCCATTTTTGATATCTCAAACCCATTTAACATAATACTATCTTCCTCCATATCTTACAGCCATTAACACCCAAGCTACCACCTCTTCTCAGCCCTTTTGCCCTCCCACTGTTTCAGAGAGGTATCTAACAATCCCCTGGGTGGTCCCCATACTCACAGACTGATCCAAAATGCTCAAAAAAACCTGGCCATGTCTCACCACATGGTGATTTTATCATTCACCATTTCTGGGGGAAGTGGGGATTTCCCGCAGGGGCAACAGGCATTCCCCTGGCACAGCCCCTTATATTATGCTTGTTTTGTTTCTGGTATTCTGACTACTTCACCAGTTGTTTGAAGGTGGAAGAGGGTCAGCAATGTACTCTTCATACTGAAAAGTCACTTTAATACCAAAAATGAAGCAAGCCACTCCATACTGTTCATGAAGTTTTATTCAGGATAACTTACTGACAGGGTAAATGGATAGATGATCCAGGGCACTACACACCTATTCTCCATCCATTCTCTGCAGCTATTCTGACTTTAATCCCCAGGCTTTATAGAGCTAGGGGCATGGTAGTGAAATCACAGGGTAGTTATCTAAAATGGCACCATCTGTGGGTGCCAGGGGATCTCTAAAGTGGAACCATCTGTGCACCAGAGGGAAGAACAAGATGGAGGGACAAAGATAGAATTAATGTTGTCAGTAGAAGTACACCATGCATTGACAATCGTTCCGGCACCATTTGTTGAAGAGACTATGATTTCTACATTGAATTGCTTTTTCACCTTTGTAAAATTACTTGAACATATTTGTGTGGGTCTATTTCTGGGTCCTCTATTTGCTCCATTGAATTATGTGTCTGTCCTTCCCCTACCAAAGTCACACATTTCTTGATTACTGTAGGGATTACCCTTTATTAAGGGTAAATTGGGTAAAGGGATCTCTCCCACTATATGCTGCTTTGTCAATTTTTTTTTAAAGCTATTCTAGGTCCTGTGCCATTCATATAAACTTAAACTTGTGTGTGTCCACAAAAATCATTCTGGGATTTTAATAGGAATTTCAGTGGGCCTATTAATCAATCAAGAAAATTGACCTCCTTACTTTATTGTCTTCCAATCAATGAACAGAGTGTATCCATTTATTTTGGTGTTTGATTTCTGTCATCAGCATTTTATAAAATTCAGCATACAAGTCTTGTATACATTTTATTAAGTATTTTTACTCTAGTCTGCAGGAATGAACTTTAATTATTAGAGAACTTGCTTTATTTCTAATATTACTGATTTCTAGTTTCAGTTTCGTTAAGATAAAATTTTTGTATGATTTCAAATATTTTATTATTATGTTAAGTATTTTGGCTAAAAATTACTCTGGTTATGCCTATAAGAGTGTTTCTGGAAGAGAGTAACATTTGAATTGGTAGACTAAGTAAAGAAGATGGTCCTCCCCAGTGTCAGTAAGCCTCATGCAATACGTGGAAGTCCTAAATAGAACAAAAATCCTGAGTAACAGAAAATTTGCTCTGTCTTCCAGCTGGGACATCATTACTCTCTTGCCTTTGGACTGGGACCTGAACTGGAACTTACACCTTTGGCTCTCTTCTCAGTCCTTCAGACTTGGACTAAAACTTACATACTATCAGATTTCCTGAGTCTCAAGCCTTCAGACTAGGACTAGGACTAGGACTGTATAATGGGCCTTTTTGGGTTCTCGGCTTGTGTGTGTATGTGAGTGTGTGTACGTACACACACATAGGTAAACTGAACTCTGCAAGATGCAGTATAAAGAGATAAATAGGTTGAAGCCTAGCTCAAGGAGATCACAGCTGAAGAGAGAAGGCAACCACTAATAAATAATTTCAATTTAGTAAAAAAAATAATACTCTTGCTGCTTCTAAAAGACTGTAATGGCACAGATTATGGTGCTTTTGCTTCATATTAGAGTTAGTGCTTGAGCTGGTTCTAGAAGGATAGGTGTATGTCAAGCCAAATATTCAGCATGTGTCCAGGTAATGAGGCATACAGCAGTGTGGCACGATTAAGACACTCAAGTTGTTGTGCACTGGATGATCATTCAGAAAAGCACTGAGAGTAGGAACTGCAGAGCAGGTGAGCTGCAGATCTCAGGAGTCCTTTTATACTGTGCTACAGTGTGGACACCCTTCTACGAGGTGATGGGCAGCCACTGGTTTGCCTTTTTTTTTTTAATTTTATTATGTTATGTTAATCACCATACATTACATCATTAGTTTTTGATGTAGTGTTCCATGATTCATTGTTTGCGTATAACACCCAGTGCTCCATGCAGTACGTGCCCTCTTTAATACCCATCACCAGGCTAACCCATCCTCCCACCCCCTCCCCTCTAGAACCCTCAGTTTGTTTCTCAGAGTCCATAGTTACTATGGACTCAAATATTTTAAATTTGTTTAATTTTGTGGCACAGAATTTTTAGGGATTATTTCTGCGTGCTTGAAAAAAAATGTACTCAGATGTTAGGTTGAGCATTCTATATATGTTAATTATATCTTGTTTGCATTTTTGAGAGCTATACTCCTTCCTTATTAAGTATTTCATTTTTTGGAGTGATTGTGAATTAGATTTTTAATTTGTTTCTGCATTTTTATTGTTAGTATAAAGAATTGCAAACAGTATTGATTTTTGTGGGTTGATCTTGTATTCTGATAGTTGAACTCACTTATCTCTGAGGGGTATTTTTTTTTTTATTCTAGATTCCTATGGACATTCTTCATAGATTATCATGACATATACATACAGGCAAAATTTTATTACTTGTATTACTGAAGTGGCTAGAATTTCCACTATTATGTTGAACATAAATGGACATGTGGCCTTGTTCTACATCTTTAAGTGAAGCAATCAGTTTTTAACCATGCACAGAATGTTGTTAGCTGGAGAATTTTTTTGAAGATGCTCACTCTCAAATTCAGATAATTCTCCCTTATTCTGACCTCACCAAAAGAGTGTTATTCATGACTGTTGAATTTTGTCAGATGCTATTTCTGTACCAGTTGATATGATAATGTGATTTTTCCATTTTAACCTGTTAATACAATGGATTGCACTCATTGATATTCAAATACTAATCCAAATTTATCTCTCTATAATAAGCTTCACTTGGTCATGGTATACTTTTTATTTTTTATACATTGTTGTAACTTGTTTCCTAATATTTTGTTGATTTGGGGGAGTATAAGAATATAAGGATTGGGGCGCCTGAGTGGCTCAGTCATTAAACGTCTGCCTTCGGCTCAGGTCATGATCCCAGGGTCCTGGGATCAAGTCCCTCATCGGGCTCCCTGCTCAGTGAGGAGCCTGCTTCTCCCTCTCCCACTCCCCCTGCTTGTGTTCCCTCTCTCGCTGTGTCTCTCTCTGTCAAATAAATAAATAAAATCTTTAAAAAAAAAAAGAATATAAGGATTAATTTTGTAAATTCATGAGATATTTTTATATATAATTTTATTTTTTGTACTGTCTCTGATTTTGGTATCAGGATAATTGTACTTTCATAAAATTCACTGAGATGTTTTCTTTCTTTCTATTCCTTGGAAAAGATTTTATAAAATTGGAGTTCATTCTTCTTAAAAATGTTTGGCAGAGTTCTCCAGTGAAACCATCTGGGCTTGGAAATTTCTTTTTCAGGAGTGTTTTAATTACAAATTCAATTACTTTAATTGTTATAGGATGATTCTGATTATCTAGTTCATCTTGGCTCAGTTTTAATAGTGTATTGTTTTGAAGAAGTTGGTTTATTCTAAGTTGTTGAATTTTAGAAACATAAATGTTTATAGTATTTATTATCCTTTGAATGAATGTTTACAGGATCTATAGTAATAGCCTGTATTTCATTCCTAATACTGGTGATTGTGTCTTCTCCAATTTTTTTGTCAGTCTTGCAAAGGCTTATTATTTTTTCCTATTTTTTTTGAAACAACCAGCTTTTTGTTTTCTGATTTTTCTCTGTTTTCCTATTCTCAATTGCTTTGATCTATGCTATTTATTATTTCCCTTTCTTCTGCTTATTTTAGATTTATTTGTCTTGGGGAATGAACTTTAATTATTAGGTAACTTTCCTTATTTCTAATGTTTCTGATTTCTAGTTTCAGTTTTGTTAAGATAAAATTTCTGTATGATTTCAAATATTTTAAATTTGTTTAATTTTGTGGCTCAGAATTTTTAAGGATTATTTCATTCATGCTTGAAAACAATGTATTCAGCTGTTAGGCTGAGAGTTCACATATGTTAATTGTATCTTGTTTGCATTTTTGAGATCTATACCCTTGCTTATTTTTGCCTAGTAATTTTATTAGTTGTTAAAATGTGGAATTTAAGTTCCAAACTATAATTGTAGACTTTTCTATTTCTCCTTTCAGCTCTGTAAGTCTTTGTTTCATGTATTTTAAGTCTTTAGTTTGAAACACTTACATTTACGATTATTAGGTCTTCCTAGTAGATTGATTTAAAAATCATTACAGGCACATCTGGGTAGCTCAGTTGGTTGAGCCTCTGACTCTTGGTTTTGGCCCAGATCACGATCTCATGGGTCATGAGATTGAGCCCCATATCAGGCTCTGCACTCAGCACAGAGTTTGCTTGGGATTCTTTCCCTATTCCTTTCCCTCTCCCTTTGCCCCTCCCCCTTCTCTTTATAAAATAAATAAATCTTTAGAAAAAACTCATTGTATAAATTCCATTTTTATGGTAATAATATTCTAGCTCTGATGTCTTTTTTTTTTAAGATATTAATGATTAAGGGGCGCCTGGGTGGCTCAGTTGGTTAAGCAACTGCCTTCGGCTCAGGTCATGATCCTGGAGTCCTGGGATCGAGTCCCGCATCGGGCTCCCTGCTTGGCAGGGAGTCTGCTTCTCCCTCTGACCCTCCTCCCTCTCATGCTCTCTGTCTCTCATTCTCTATCAAATAAATAAATAAAATCTTAAAAAAAAAAAAAAGATATTAATGATTAGGATTTTTTATCCTTTCAACCCACTTACAGAATTGTATTTGAAGTGCATTTCTTGTAAACAACATATAGTGGACCACTTTTTTTTTAAGCCCATTCTGCCTATCTTCTGTCTTTTGATTAGCATATTTAGACAGTTTAGACTTATTTATTGATATGTCAAAACCTATATGTGTTATTTTGTTATCTTCAATTTCCTCTGGTTCTTGTTTCTTGATTTTTCTCATATTCCTTTGGTTACTTAAATCTTTTATTTAATCATGCTTTTTGAGTAGTTTTTAAATCACATGGCATAGTTTTTATAGCAGTTGCAATGGATTTTGCAAAATATTTACAGCTTATCTTCATTAACTGACATCACGATTTATCACCTTGAGTGAAATACAGAAATCTTCCTTCATTTGGTTTACTTTATCTTCTCCATTGTTCAATATCACAGTCTTGACTACCAGCTAGTGTTATAACTTTTAAGTATCAAATAGAATTTATAAAACTAGAGCAAGATGGCGGAGGAGTAGGAGACCTGGATTTCATCTCCTCTCAGGAATTCAGCTGGATAGGGATCAAACCATTCTGAACACCTACAAACTCAACAGGAGATCAAAGAAAAGAATAGCAACAACTCTCTGAACAGAAAAACGACCACTTTCTGGAAGGTAGGACGTGCGGAGAAGTGAATCCGAGGCGATACTCGGGAGGATAGACGGCGGGGGAGGGGCCTCCGACGGTCGCTTCTGGCAAGTGATAGAGCCACGGAGCACAAAATCAGAACTTTTAGAAGTCTGCTCCGCTGAGGGACGTCACTCTGGTGGCGAAGTGGGGGGTGGGACCCTCGCGGGACAGTGTGGTCTCAGGACCCTCGGGGTCACAGAAAGACCGGGGGTGCCTGAGTGCGGCAGAGCTCCCAGGTATCAGAGCAGGGAAGCCGGCTGCAGAGACGGAGCCCAGGCGCGGGCTCTCAGCTCGGGGTTGCTATAAACCGTGATCCGCGGCACAGTCGGGCCACTGCTCCTCCAGCAGGGACCCAACAAGCGGCAGATCCGGGGAGACTCACCTTCTTCCCCCGGGAGGAGAGGTGCGGGAGCGCACCGCGGGGATCTGCTGGGTTTGGAGACTCCACCCGGGGTCGGGTGCCAGATAGAAAGGCGCGGTCACAGGCCACGTGAGCAAGGAGTGTGGCAGGAGACCGGGGAGACAGGAGTGACTGACTGCTTTTCTCTGGGGGCTCGCTGAGGAGCGGGACCCCGAGTTCTCGGCTCCGCCGGGGCGGAGACTGGGAGGCCGCCATTTTCACTCTCTGCCTCCAAAGCTGTAGGGAAAGCTTGCAGGGAACAAAAGCTCCGGAGAGCAAACTCGAGCAGATTACTTAGCCCGGACCAGCAAGGGCGGGGCAATTTTGCCTCCGGCAAAGACATTTGGGAACCACGGCAACAGGCCCCTCCCCCAGAAGATCAGCGAGAACAGCCAGCCAAGACCAAGTTTACCGATCAATGAGAACGGCAGAACTCCAGCGCTAGGGGAATACTGCACATAGAATTCATGGCTTTTTTACCATGATTCTTCAGTCTTTCAAAGTAAATTATTTTTTTAACTGTCTTTTTTTCTTTTTTCCTTTTTTCTTTTCTTTTGAATTTTTCTTTTTCCCTTTTTCAACCAACATCTTATCAATCCCTTTTTTAAAAAAAAACATTTTTATTTTTCATTTTTAAAGTCATAGTCTATCCCTTCATAGTAGTTACCCGTATTTTTGGCATATATATATAAGTTGTTCTCTCTTTAAAATCTTGAGATAGTTCCTTCTAACAGATCAAAATATACTCTAAATCTCTAGTGTATGGTTTTTTTCTACTCCCCTGCCTGATCACATTCTCTCCCTTTTTTCTTTCTTTCTTTCTTTTTTTTAATCCTCTTCTTTCTTTTTTCAAACAACTTATCAAATCCTTTTTTAAAATTTTTTATAATTTCCATCTTTACAGTCATATTCCATCCCTTCATCATATCAACTCTTATTTTTGTACATATATAAGTTTTTCTTTCTTTAAAATTTTGGGAGGGACTTTCTTTTAACAGACCAAAATACACCCAAAATCTAGTGTGTGGCACTGATCTATAATCCAGCCTGATCATATTTGATCACATTCTGTTTTTGTTTTGTTTTGTTTTGTTCTTCTTTTGTTTGTTTTTGTCTTTATCTTTTTCTTTTTTCTTTTTTTCTTTCCTTTTCTTTTTTCTCTCTTTCCCTTTCTTTTCCCATTGCTTCAGGTCTTTTCTGATTTGTTTAGAGTATATTTTCTGGGGACGTTGTTACCCTGCTAGCATTTTGTTCTCTCATTCATCTATTCTCCTCTGCACAAAATGACAAGACGGAAAAAATCACCTCAACAAAAAGAACAAGAGGTAGTACCGACTGCCAGGGACCTACTCAATATGGACATTAGTACGATGTCAGATCTAGAGTTCAGAATCATCACTTTAAAGATACTAGCTGGGCTTGAAAAAAACATGGCAGTTATTAGAGAAACCCTTTCTGGAGAAGTAAAAGAACTAAAATCTAACCAAGTCGAAATCAATAAGGCTATCAATGAGGTGCAATCAAATATGGGGGCGCTAACTGCTAGGATAAATGAGGCAGAAGAAAGAATCAGGGAGATTGAAGACCAAATGATGGAAAATAAAGAAGCTGAGAAAAAGAGAGATAAACAACTACTGGATCACGAGGGCAGAATTCGAGACATAAACGATACCATAAGACGAAACAACATTAGAATAATTGGGATCCCAGAAGAAGAAGAAAGAGAGAGAGGGGCAGAAGGTATAATGGAGCAAATTATAGCAGAGAACTTCCCTAATTTGGGGAAGGAAACAGGCATCAAAATCCAGGAAGCACAGAGAACCCCTCTCAAAATCAATAAAAATAGGTCAACACCCTGACATCTAATAGTAAAACTTACGAGTCTCAGAGACAAAGAGAAAATCCTGAAAGCAGCTCGGGAGAAGAGATATGTAACCTACAATGGTAGAAACATTAGATTGGCAACAGACTTATCCACAGAGACCTGGCAGGCCAGAAAGGACTGGCAGGACATATTCAGAGCACTAAATGAGAAAAATATGCAGCCAAGAATACTATATCCAGCTAGGCTGTCATTGAAAATTGAAGGAGAGATAAAAAGCTTCCAGGACAAACAAAAACTAAAGGAATTTGCAAACACGAAACCAGACCTACAACAAATCTTGAAAGGGGTCCTCTAAGCAAAGAGAGAGCCTAAAAGCAACATAGACCAGAAAGGAACACAAACAATATACAGTAACAGTCACTTTACAGGCAATACAATGGCACTGAATTCCTATCTTTCAATAGTTACCCTGAATGTAAATGGGCTCAATGCCCCAATCAAAAGACACAGGCTATCAGATTGGATTAAAAAACAAGACCCATCGATATGCTGTCTGCAAGAGACTCATTTTAGACCCAAAGACACCCCCAGATTGAAAGTGAGGGGGTGGAAAACCATTTACCATGCTAATGGACACCAAAAGAAAGCTGGGGTGGCAATCCCTATATCAGACAAATTAGATTTTAAACCAAAGACTGTAATAAGGGATGAGGAAGGACACTATATCATACTTAAAGGGTCTATCCAACAAGAAGATCTAACAATTGTAAATATCTATGCCCCTAACATGGGAGCAGCCAATTATATAAGGCAATTAATAACAAAAGCAAAGAAACACATCGACAACAATACAATAATAGTGGGGGACTTTAACACCCCCCTCACTGAAATGGACAGATCGTCTAAGCAAAAGATCAACAAGGAAATAAAGACTTTAAATGACACACTGGACCAAATGGACTTCACAGACATATTCAGAACATTCCATCCCAAAGCAACGGAATACACATTCTTCTCTAGTGCCCATGGAACATTCTCCAGAATAGATCACATCCTAGGTCATAAATCAGGTCTCAACCAGTACCAGAAGATTGGGATCATCCCCTGCCTATTTTCAGACCACAATGCTTTGAAACTAGAACTCAATCACAAGAGGAAAGTCGGAAAGAACTCAAATACATGGAGGCTAAAGAGCATCCTACTGAAGAATGAATGGGTCAACCAGGAAATTAAAGAAGAATTAAAAAAATTCATGGAAACCAATGAAAATGAAAACACAACTATTCAAAATCTTTGGGATACAGCAAAGGCAGTCCTAAGAGGAAAGTATATAGCAATACAAGCCTTTCTCAAGAAACAAGAAAGGTCTCAAGTACACAACCTAACCCTACACCTAAAGGAGCTGGAGAAAGAACAGCAAATAAAGCCTAAACCCAGCAGGAGAAGAGAAATCATAAAGATCAGAGCAGAAATCAATGAAATAGAAACCAAAAGAACAGTAGAACAGATCAACGAAACTAGGAGCTGGTTCTTTGAAAGAATTAACAAGATTGATAAGCCCCTGGCCAGACTTATCAAAAAGAAAAGAGAAATGACCCAAACCAACAAAATCATGAATGAAAGAGGAGAAATCACAACCAACACCAAAGAAATACAAACAATTATAAGAACATATTATGAGCAACTCTATGCCAGCAAATTAGATAACCTGGAAGTAATGGATGCATTCCCAGAGATGTATCAACTACCAAAACTGAACCAGGAAGAAATAGAAAACCTGAACAGACCTATAACCACTAAGGAAATAGAGGCAGTCATCAAAAATCTCCCAAAACACAAAAGCCCAGGGCCAGATGGCTTCCCAGGGGAATTCTACCAAACATTTCAAGAAGAATTAATACCTATCCTTCTGAAACTGTTCCAAAAGATAGAAATGGAAGGAAAACTTCCAAACTCATTTTATGAGGCCAGCATTACCTTGATCCCAAAACCAGACAAAGACCCCATCAAAAAGGAGAGTTACAGACCAATATCCCTGATGAACATGGATGCAAAAATTCTCACCAAAATACTAGCCAATAGGATCCAACAGTACATTAAAAGGATTATTCACCACGACCAAGTGGGATTTATCCCTGGGCTGCAAGGTTGGTTCAACATCCGCAAATCAATCAACGTGATACAATACATTAACAAAAGAAAGAACAAGAATCATATGATCCTCTCAATAGATGCAGAAAAAGCATTTGACAAAGTACAGCATCCTTTCTTGATCAAAACTCTTCAGAGTATAGGGATAGAGGGTACATACCTCAATATGATAAAAGCCATCTATGAAAAACCTACAGCGAATATCATTCTCAATGGGGAAAAACTGAGAGCTTTCCCCCTAAGGTCAGGAACGCGGCAGGGATGTCCACTATCACCACTGCTATTCACCATAGTATTAGAAGTCCTAGCCACAGCAATCAGACAACAAAAAGAAATCAAAGGCATCCAAATTGGCAAAGAAGAAGTCAAACTCTCACTCTTTGCAGATGATATGATACTTTATGTGGAAAATCCCAAAGACTCCACCCCAAAACTGCTAGAACTCATACAGGAATTCAGTCAAGTGGCAGGATATAAAATCAATGCACAGAAGTCAGTGGCATTCCTATACACCAACAACAAGTCAGAAGAAAGAGAAATTAAGGAGTCGATTCCATTTACAATTGCACCCAAAACCATAAGATACCTAGGAATAAATCTAACCAAAGAGGCAAAGGATCTGTACTCAGAAAACTATAAAATACTCATGAAAGAAATTGAGGAAGACACAAAGAAATGGAAAAACATTCCATGCTCATGGATTGGAAGAGCAAATATTATGAAGATGTCAATCCTACCTAGAGCAATCTACACATTCAATGCAATCCCCATCAAAATACCATCCACTTTCTTCAAAGAAATGGAACAAATAATCCTAAAATTTGTATGGAACCAGAAAAGACCCCGCATAGCCAGAGGAATGTTGAAAAAGAAAAGCAAAGCTGGCGGCATCACAATTCCAGACTTCCAGCTCTACTACAAAGCTGTCATCATCAAGACAGTATGGTACTGGCACAAAAACAGACACATAGATCAATGGAACAGAATAGAGAGCCCAGAAATGGACCCTCAACTCTATGGTCAACTAATCTTTGACAAAGCAGGAAAGAATGTCCAATGGAAAAAAGACAGTCTCTTCAACAAATGGTGTTGGGAAAATTGGACAGCCACAGGCAGAAGAATGAAACTGGACCATTTCCTTACACCACACACAAAAATAGACTCCAAATGGTTGAAAGACCTCAATGTGAGACAGGAGTCCATCAAAATCCTAAAGGAGAACACAGGCAGCAACCTCTTCGACCTTAGCCACAGCAACTTCTTCCTAGAAACATCGCCAAAGGCAAGGGAAGCAAGGGCAAAAATGAACTATTGGGACTTCATCAAGATAAAAAGCTTTTGCAAAGCAAAGGAAACAGTCAACAAAACCAAAAGACAACTGACAGAATGGGAGAAGATATTTGCAAATGACATATCAGATAAAGGGCTAGTATCCAAAATCTATAAAGAACTCATCAAACTCAACACCAAAAGAACAAAGAATCCAATCAAGAAATGGGCAGAAGACATGAACAGACATTTTTCCAAAGAAGACATCCAAATGGCCAACAGACACATGAAAAAGTGTTCAATATCGCTCGGCATCAGGGAAATCCAAATCAAAACCTCAATGAGATACCACCTCACACCAGTCAGAATGGCTAAAATTAACAAGTCAGGAAAGGACAGATGTTGGCGGGGATGCGGAGAAAGGGGAACCCTCCTCCACTGTTGGTGGGAATGCAAGCTGGTGCAGCCACTCTGGAAAACAGTATGGAGGTTCCTCAAAAAGTTGAAAATAGAGCTACCATATGATCCAGCAATTGCACTCCTGGGTATTTACCCCAAAGATACAAAAGTAGGGACCCGAAAGGCTACGTGCACCCCGATGTTTATAGCAGCAATGTCCACAATAGCCAAACTGTGGAAAGAGCCAAGATGTCTATGAACAGATGAATGGATAAAGAAGAAGTGGTATATATATACAATGGAATATTATGCAGCCATCAAAAGGAATAAGATCTTGCCATTTGCAACGACGTGGATGGAACTGGAGGGTATTATGCTGAGCGAAATAAGTCAAACAGAGAAAGACATGTATCATATGACCTCACTGATATGAGGAATTCTTAATCTCAGGAAACAAACTGAGGGTTGCTGGAGTGGGGGGTGGGGTGGGAGGGATGGGGTGACTGGGTGATGGACACTGGGGAGGGTATGTGTTCTGGTAAGCGCTGTGAATTGTGCAAGACTGTTGAATCTCAGATCTGTACCTCTGAAGCAAATAATGCAATATATGTTGAGAAAGAAAAAAAGAAGAAGAAGAATGTAGCAGGAGGGGAAGAATGAAGGGGGGAAATCGGAGGGGGAGAAGAACCATGAGAGACTATGGACTCTGAAAAACAAACTGAGGGTTCTAGAGGGGAGGGGGTTGGGAGGATGGGTTAGCCTGGTGATGGGTATTGAGGAGGGCACGTTCTGCATGGAGCACTGGGTGTTATGCACAAACAATGAATCATGGAACACTATATCTAAAACTAATGATGTAATGTATGGGGATTAACATAACAATAAAAAAATTAAAAATAAAAAAATAAAAAAATAAAATAAATAAGGAGATCAAAAGTATAGGAAATATTGTCAATAATATTGTAATAATATTATATGGTGACTGATGGTGACTACACTTAGTTGTGGTAATCACTGAGGAATGCATAGAATTGTTGAATCACTATGTTGTACACCTGCAACTAATATAACATCATATGTCAATAAAATAATGAAATTCTTGCTTTAGCATTTAAAAAAAAAAAAAGAATTTATAAAACTAATGAGGAACATGATAGTTTATTTTATGTAGCCCCATTTCTGCTTTTTCCCATGTTCACTCTTCCTTTCTGATGCCCTGTTTACTTTTCTTTCTCTCTAATTTTATGGGTCAGTTTTCTTTCATGAGTCACAAAGTATTCACTCTTGCTTTTGTATATTCTTTTTTTTTTTTAATATTCTGTGGCTTTTAACAAATGTGTAATGACATGTATATACCATTACAATATCATATAAGGTTTAGTGCCCTAAAAATCCTGAGTTTGGTGTACCCATCATTCCTTGTCTTACTGCATCCGTAGTTTTGCCTCTTCCAGAATGTCATATTATTGGAATCATACTGCATATAGTCTTTTCAGATTGGCTTATTTCACTTAGTAATATGCATTTATGGTTCCTTAATGGTTTCTTGGGGGCTTGATAGCTTACTTCTTTTTTAACACAGAATAATATTCCATTATCTGGATATACCACAGTTTCTCTATTCATCTATTGAATGACATCTAGGTTGATTCCAAGTTTTGGCAATTATGAATAAGCTTTTATGAACATCCATGTGCAGATTTTAGGTGGACATAAGTTTTCAATTTATTTAGTAAATACCAAGAGTGTGATTGCTGGATTGTATGATAAAAGTATGTTTAGTTTTGTGGGAAACTTCCAAACTGTCCTTCAAGTGGCTGTAAGATTTTACATTCCCTTCAACAATGAGAGTTCTTATTCCTTTAAATCCTTACCAGCATTTGGCATTGTCAGTGTTTTTGGACTTTATACATTGTAATGAATGTGTAGTGGCATCTCATTGTTTTAATTTGTAATTTCTTAATTACATGACATTAAACATATTTTCATATGCTTATTTACCATTTGTATATCTTTAGCAAAGTGTCTCTTCAGATCATATCCAAGGTCATCAGGTTTTCTCCTAGGTTATCTTCTATGAGTTTATAGTTTTGCACTTTTACGTTTAGGCTTATGATCCATTTTAAGTGTTTTTGTTTTTTTGTTTTTAGAATATAAGGTGTATGTGTCTGGATTTACTTATTTTTCTTTTTTTTTTAACCTATGGATGTCGAGTTCTTCCAGCACCATTTGTTAAAAAGACTATCTTGTCCTGTTATATTGCCTTTATCCCTTTGTCAAACACAAGTTGATTATATAGATCTATTTCTGGGCTCTCTGTTCTGTTTCATTTGTATATCCCTCTGTTCCTTCACCGGTATCACACTGTGCTGATTACTATAGTTTCATTTTTTGAAGTTGGGTAGTGTCAGTCCTACAACTTTTTCTCCTTCAACACTGAATTGGCTATTCTTCTACTTCTCCACATAAACTTTAGACTCATTTTGTTGATATCCACAAAAAAAAAAAAATCACAAGGATTTTTCCTGGGATTGCATTGAACCCATAGATCAATTTGGGAAGAATGAATTCTTGTTGATATTGTGCCTACCTATCAAAGAATATAGAATATCTCTCCATTTATTTAGTTCTTGTTTGTTATTTTTCATCACAGCTTGTATTTGTCCTTATATAGATCTTATTTATATTTTGTTAGATTTATACCTAAGTGTTTCATCTGGGGGGATAATAATTTAAACAGCATTGTGTTTTTAATTCCAGTTGTTCAATCCATATATATAGGAAATTGATTGAGTTGTGTATATTAACCTCTTATCCTACAACTTTGCTATAATTGTTTATTAGTATCAGGAGTTTTTGTTATTCTTTCAGATTTTCAACATAGATGACCATGTCATCTATGAACAAAGACAGTTTTACTTCTTCTTTCCAATCTATATAGCTTTTCTTTCTTTTTTTATTGTAGTATCTAGGATTACCAGTATAGGGTTCAAATGTGGTAGTGAAAGGGGACATCCTTGCCCTGTCCCTGATCTTCAATGGAAATTTTTGAGTTTCTCACCAATAAATATGATATTAGATGTAAGTTTCTTAGGTGTTCTTTATCAAATTTATAGAAGGTTCCCTCTCTTCCTAGTTTTGGAGTGTTTTTAACATGAATGGGTATTGGATTTTTATCAAATGTTTTTTCTGCATCTATTGGTAAGATCATATGATTTTATTTTTGCCTGTCAATGTGATGGATTACATGAATTAATTTTCAAATATTGAGCCGATCTTGCATATCTGGGATTAATTCCACTTGGTTGTTGTGTAAAATTTATTTTGTGGGCGCCTGGGTGGCTCAGTTGGTTGGGCGACTGCCTTCGGCTCAGGTCATGATCCTGGAGTCCCTGGATCGAGTCCCGCATCGGGCTCCCTGCTCGGCAGGGAGTCTGCTTCTCCCTCTGACCCTCCCCCCTCTCATGTGCTTGCTCTCTCTCATTCTCTCTCTCTCAAATAAATAAATTAAAAAAAAAAATCTTTAAAAAAATAAAAAAATAAAAAAAAATAAAATAAAATTTATTTTGTGCATTGTCGAATTCAATTTGCCAATATTTTGTTCAGAATTTTTGCATCTACAAGGGACATTTGGCTCAGTCAGTTAAGCATCTGTCTTTGGCTCAGGTCATGATCCCAGAGACCTGGGATTGAGCCCCCGCATCAGGCTCCCTGCTCAGCACTAGCCTGCTTCTCCCTCTGCCCCTCCCCCTGCTAGTGCTCTCTCTCTCTCTCTCTTTTTGGCTCTCTCTCAAATAAATAAATAAAATCTTAAAAACAAAAAAAAAGAATTTTTGCATCTGTAAGAAATACTGGTCTTTTTTTTTCCCCCCTTGTAATGTTTTTGGTTTTGGTTTTAAGGCAATACTAGCCTCATAAAATAAATTAGAAAGTGTTTTATCTGCTTCTGTCCTCTGGAAGAGATTCTACAGAATTTGTATAATTAAAGTTCTGTAGTTTTCAACAGTGAACCCATGCAGGCCTGGTGCTTTCTATTTTGGAAGCTTATTATTTATTCAATCAGATATAATGTGATTCAGATTATTATTTTTTCTATCAGTTTTGCCAAATTATGTTTTTCAAGGAATCGGTCCATTTCAACTACCTTATCTGTCATCATTGAGTTCATCATATTCCTTTATTATCCTTTTGATATCTATGGAATCTGTAGTAATGCTCCCTTTTTTTGATATTAGTAATCTGTTTTCTCTCTCTTTTTTTTCTTAGCATGACTACAGACATCAATTTTATTGATTTATTTTTAAAAAAAGCTTTTGGTTTTGTGGATATTCTCCATTGATTACTGCTTTCAATTTCATTAATATCTGTCCTAGTTTTTATTATTCCTATTATTCTGCTTACTTTGGATTTAACTCAATTTAGTCTCACAAAATGAGAGCTTAGATTATTTTTTTACCTCCTACATTTTAATTGTATGCTTCTGATGCTATAAATTTCGCTGTAAGCTCTGCTTTTACTGCATCCCACAAATTTTGATAAGTTGTATTTTCATTTTTTTTTAAGATTTTATTTATTTATTTGACAGAGAGAGAGAGAACACAAGTAGGCAGAGCGGCAGGCAGAGTGGCAGGCAGAGGGAGAGGGAGAAACAGGCTCCCCTCCGAGCAGGGAGCCCGACCTGGAGCTCGATCCCAAGACCCCAGGATCATGACCTGAACCAAAAGCAGCCGCCTAACCGACTGAGCCACCCAGGCACCCCGTGTATTTTCATTTTTATTCAGTTCAAAGTATTTCTCTTGAGATTTCTTCTATAACTTGCATTATTGAGAAGTGTTTTAGTAAATCTCCAAGTATTTTGAGGTTTTCTAATTATCATTCTTTTTTTTTTTTTTAAAGATTTTTTATTTATTTATTTGAGAGAGAGAATGAGAGAGAGCAAGCACATGAGAGGGGGGAGGGTCAGAGGGAGAAGCAGACTCCCTGCCGAGCAGGGAGCTCGATGCGGGACTCGATCCAGGGACTCCAGGATCATGACCTGAGCTGAAGGCAGTCGCTTAACCAACTGAGCCACCCAGGCGCCCTCTAATTATCATTCTATTATTGATTTCTAGTTTGATTTCATTGTGGTCTAAGAGCAGACATTGTATAATTTCTATTTTAATTTTAAGGTGTTTTTATGGCACAGAATGTGTCAATCATGTTGAATGTTCTATGTGAACTTAAGAAGAATATATAATCTGATATTAAATAAAGTAGTTTACAGATATCCATTATTTCCAGTTGATTGATGTTATGTTCAGTTATATCCTTACTGATTTTGTGCCTGTTGGATATTTCCATTTCTGATAGAGGAGTGCTTAATTTTCCAACTATGACAGTGGATTCACCTGTTTCCCCTTGAAGTTCTTTCAGCTTGTTTCCTGTATTTTGGTGTTCTTTTATTAGGTGCATGACATTAAGAATTGTTATGTTACTTGAAATATTGATCCCCTTTGTCATCATGTAATGCCCCTTTTTATCCCTGATAACTTGCCTTCCTCTGAAGTCTGCTCTGTCTGAAATTAATATAATTCTCCTTCTTGCTTTTGATTAGTATTAGCATACTAAGTCTTTATCCTTACTTTTAATCTATAAGTGTCTTTATATAGAGAGTGGATTTCTCATAGGTAACATATAGTTAGTTCTTGCTTTCAACAGTCTTTTAATTGATGTATTTAGATGACTGACATTTAAAGTGATCATTGACATAGTTAGATTTAGACCTACCGTATTTATTACTGTTTTCTATTTGTTGCCATTGTTCTTTTTTCCTATTCTGTCTTCCACTCATTTTCTGCCACTTGTGTTTTTTAAATTTTTTTTTTTTTTAATTTTAGAGAAACAGAGAGAGAGAGTATAAGTGGGGGGGAGGGGCAGAAGAAGAGGGAGCATCCCAAGCAAACTCCCCACTGAGCACATAGTCCAATGCAGGGCTCCATCCCAGGACCCTGAGATCATCACCTTAGCCAAAACTGAGAGATCCTTAACTGATTGAGCCACCCAGGCACCCCTGCATTTGTGGTTTTAATTGAACATTTCATAGGATTCTGTTTTCTCTCATTTCTTACTATATCAATTGTCCATTTTTTTTAAACTTTTTTAGTTATTGCCATAGAATTTGCAATACACATTTAAAACTAATCCAAATCCACAGCTTGCTGTAAGTGCTGCAAGTAACATATTAAAAAATAATCCTATTTTATCTCATCCCTCATATTATTATTGTCATTCATTTCACATATACATAAGCATGTTTACATTTATATATTCATAATCAAATACGTTGTTATTTTGAAAAATCTTCTGTTAGATCAGTTAAGAATAAGAAAAATAAGTTTTTATTTTACTTTCACTTATTTCTTCTGCAGTATTCCTCCTTTCTTCATGGAGGTTTGAGTTTCTGACCATATTTTCTCCCTCTGGGGAAAAAAAATAAATAACTTTCTTACAAGAAAGGTCTCCTGACAACAAACTTCCTCAATTTTAGTTTGTCTAAGAAAGTATATTTCTCCTTCAGTGTTGAAGGATAATTTCACAGGATACAGAATTCTAGTTTTTTCTTTCTTTCTTCTGTTCTTTCTTCTTTCTTTCTCTTTTTCTTAATATTTTAAGAATTTTATGCTATTCTCTTCTTTGCATGATTTTTAAGAAGTCAGATATAATTCTTACCTTTGCTCCCCTATGAATAGGGTAATATTTTTCCTCTGGATTCTTCTAGAATTTATTTGTGACTCTGTGAAATTTGAATACATATGCCTAGCTGTAGTGTTTTTGGCAATTCATCTGCATGATGTTTTTGGAGTTTCCTATATTTGTGGCTTCTTTCCGACATTTACATGGGGAAATCTCGGACAGTATTGATTCAATTTTGCTTCTGCTCCTTTTTTCTCTTTCTGCTTCTTCTGGTATTTTTATTATGTGTATGCTGTTCACAATTGTTCCACAATCCTTGGATATTGTTACTTCTTTTGTTTTTCTCTTTGCTTTTCAATTTTGGTAATTTCTTCTGAGATATTATTAAGCTCAAATTTGTTCCTTAGCAGTTTCTAGTCTATTAATAATCCAATCAAAGGTATTCTTTTTGTTATGATGTTTTTCATCTCTAGCATTTCTTTTTCATTATTTCTTAGAATTTCTCTGTCTTCTTACATTCACAATCTGGTCTTAAATGTTGCCTACTTTTTCCTTAAAGCTCTTAGAATATTATTAATATTATATATTAATTTATTATTTATTATATATGATTATATATTAATATTAATATATTATTATATACATATATACATATATGTGTAAATTTATTCCTGGGCTGATAATGCCAATATCCTGCCATATCTAACTTTGGTTCTGATGCCTGTTCAGGATCTTCAAGTGTTTGTTGTTGCTATTGTTTTTAGTTTTGACATGCCTTATAATTGTTTTATTGATCATCAGACATGCTATATCAAGGAAAATAAACTGTCAATAGACCTCTAGTAATGTGGTAGTGATGTGTGGGAAGAGAGGAAGAATTCTATAATAAATTTCAGTCTTATAGTGAGCCTATGCTTCCACACTGTGAACTTCATAAATGTTTCTCAATCTTTTTTTTCTCCCCTCTTTGTGGGAGAGGATGGCTAGAGTGTAATAGAATTAGGTATTTCCCTTCCACCAGGTCAGTTAGGTCTGGTAATAAATATCTCAGCAGGTTAGACTTCGGTTAATGAGTTTTTCCCAAGGGCAGGCTTGTTAAGATCAGAGTATGCTGGTCTATTTAAAAATGTTTTCCTTTTCCCCTCTCCCTGCTGAAGGTGTGATAAGTTTTCTCTACTATTTACTGTGAGAATCTGGTCCTACCTACCTGGAGTTAAACCTCATAATATTGTGGGAGTCTCTCTTTGATGGTGTCCCCATGGAGAATTTTAACTCTTAGTTTTCTACTCTCACCCTCTAGCCATTTGTCAACTACAGTTTGTTTTCTTACCCTGTTACTAGTTCCTAGGGTGGTTTCCACTCCTGAGTCCACTCCAGTAAGCCATTATTCCCTTTATTCATCTGTCACCAAATCTCAGGGAAAGTGTTTCAGCTCTCTAACCAAACCTAGAAGAATTGATTTTTCACTGCATTCAGGTTTTTACTTGTTGTGAGGACAGAGTGATGATGTTTGGCTTTTCTCCTCAGATTTTAACTCTCAGACTGTCCACCTTGAGCCTCCAGCAATTTGTTAATTATAGGTCAGGTTTTCCTACCCCAGTACTGGTTCACTTGGAGATATCTGCTAAATTGTGATTCTCTGAATCTTACCTGTCTGTTGCCAATTTTGGGGACAGCAGTTTGTCCTTTGGCATCATTTCTTGATCTAAGAAGCACCCCCTACCCCAACTTGTTAAGCTTTCTGCTTGTTGTTAGGATGTAGTAGTGACTTCTAAACTCCTTACATGTTGAAACAAAACTGGACATCTAATTTAATTTTCTAAAATTAAATTTTGCTATGTTTAATTCCTCTTTAATATTTAAGGGTGGGTATACTAATCCCTTAGTTTTTATTTGGCTGAGAGAGTCTTTATTTCCTTCCTGTTCCTTACAGATAGTTTTGCTAGGTGTAGAATTCTAGGTTGAGAGGTGTTTTGTTTTTGTTGTTTTGTTTTCCAGAACTTGAAAAATATTGGGACTTATTCTGGCCTCCATGGTTTCAGGTAGGAAGTCTTCTGTCATTCAGTTTGATGTTCCACCATAGGTGTCCTTTCTGGAAGCTTTCAAGACTTTTATCTTTGAGTTTCAGAAATTTAATTTTGACATATCTTGGCATAGATATTTCTTAGGGGGGGAAGTTGATCAGCTTTTTGACTCTGTAGGTATGTGTTTTTTGGTGAATTTGAAAATTCTGGGGCTCTTACTTAATTGAAAACTCTTTATGACACTTTAACTGCTCCCTTTCTAAGATTTTGGTAGTATAAATTATCATTCCACAGGGTCCCAAAGTTTGGTTTGTTTTCAGTGTTTTTTTTTTTTTCTCTGTCATTCAGATTATTTAAATTCTTTTGATCTATCCTCAACTTAATTATTCTCCCCACTCTTATTGCCACTCTAATATTGAACTCATTCAACACATTTTTAAATATATGATACTATATTCTTTTATAATATTATCTGGTTCTTTTTTATAACTCCTGTTCAAGGTTTTGGGGGAGATAATTTATAATTAAAGAATATCACAATGGCTACCTTTAAAATGTGTTTTAGATAAGCATTTGTATTATCTTAGTGCTGGTCGGTTGATTCTTTTATTCAAGCTGTAATTGCTGGTTTTTGCTGATGACATATATATATAATATAAATTCATATATATATAATATAAAATCATATAGTATCATAGAATATACAGTATAATATGATTTTATATGGCTATATATATATATATAGTATCATAGAATATATAGTATAATATGATTTTATATGGCTATATATATAGTATCATAGAATATATAGTATAATATGATTTTATATTATATATATATATATATATATATATATATATATATATATAGTATCATAGACATCTTGTCTACAAGATTAGAGGACTCAGGACCCTATAATTTAAAAGGTAAATTGCTCTATTTAGGTGTAGTATGCCATTCTGACCTAGTATTGTTGCAAGACCTTTCCTTATTCAATTTGGAGAAGAATGATGGTAACTGGCCTGCCTCCTATTGCTAATTTGGAAGTCAGGAAACACTAAACCTGCATTACCTTATTCTATTGGGTGAGAGGGACATGGATGCACTGTTGTTGTGTCTTTTTTCAAAAGAATTTCACATTCTTACCATCTTTCAGAGGTTTTTTTCTTTGCTTGATTATTTTTACTACTTATGTTATTTGTAGGTTTTATAGTTGTACTAAGTGGGGAGGAGCAAGTGATCTACACCATTTTTTCTAGACTAGAAATAATCTTGGCTTCTAATATTACAAAAGATGCTCAGGTTATAAATTTGCCTTGGTTAGGAAGCATTACCTTAATGCTTGTGGCAAATACATCATTCTTTGTGACTTTTATATGCCAGGTATTGGTATTGCATATTAGACCATATAAGCAAATAGTGAATGGATTACATTTTTTTTGTGTAAGAGAAAATGTAAAGAGGCTTAGAGAAATTAAGCCCTTTTTTTCAAGTCCATGTATCTGGCATATAGTAGAGACATTGCTTAAATAAAAATAATAAACTTTGCAGAATTCCAGTACATGTCTGTATTGTAGGGGAAAATGTCAGTGAGAACTCCATTGCTTAGTTAAACCTTAAAGATATTTATTCTTAGGAGGGACAGTTAATGTTAAGAATAATCTATTAATGGTTCACGTAATTATTTAGAGAACTAAGGAAAGACAAACTAGATTGAACATTCAAGAATAACTCTGAAAAAAACAAAACAAATCCTCCAAGGGAACTATTGTATTATTGCAATTCAAAAGATAAATAATAATAGTGTTAAAATAGGAAATCACCAGGGTCTTTCCTCATCTACTGAGAATCACACATCAATCACACCAATATAATAGATCCTTTACTATAGTTATCCACCTAAAGCAACTCAATTTTGAAATTAAGAGCATCTCATTAGAATGCTAGCTTCAATGAAAACCTAGTAAATGTGATTTCAGCTTTCTAGTCTCTGTTATACAATATACACTAAAAAGAGTTTGCTGATATGAAATAATATACTTGGAGAGGCAAAATTAATATTTTGTTTACATGAGCAAAAAAAAAAATATTTTGTTTACCCTTCAGTAGTTACTTAGATCTACCAGAATTCAGGGGTGCCTGGGTGGCTCAGTTGGTTACGTGTCTGACTCTTGGGTTCAGCTCAGGTCATGATTTCCGGGTTGTGGGATCTAGCCCCTCTCCACTCTCACTCTAAATAAATAAATAAATAAATAAATAAATAAATAAATAAATCTTAAAAAAATAAAACTACCGGAATTCAGAAAATAGAAAATACAGGTTGCTGTAAAATAGAGGTGATTGAAGGCTTTACTAGATTTTCATTTAAAAGGTAGATATCATTTGAGTATCAGATAGAGGTCATCCTTTATACATATACATATTCTTATAATGTTCTGTTCACAGAAGAAATAATATATGTTTAATTGAACTTTACCTTAACTTGATAAAATTAGGATAATAAAGTTTACAAATATAGACATCACAATAGCCTGCTTTAATAATTGATAAACTGTTTGGACAGGGGCCAGGAGGTAAGCAAATTTATACATTTATAAAGCAGAGTAGCAGATAGAAAAGAGCTCCCCAGAGAGGGGAGTCCAGAGATCTGCAAAAGACTCCCTTGAGTTTTTAGGTAAGTAATAATCAGTTCAAGTGTATAATAAAGTTATACAATGTTAGGGGGAAAAAATGGCCAAAAGAATTAGGTGGAACAATCTCTTAGGTAATTCATGGCTAGAAATAAGTTCTGTTCTCAGCAGGTACAACCAAAACTCCTTATAAATCACGAGATATTGAACAAAGTATTGGGAGGAATTTTGCCAGTAGTGATGCAAAATTATCCCTAAATACTCTTAGTCCTACTAAATGCTTAAAATAAATACAGAGAATAAAACTGTTTCCTTGTAAATTAACTATATCATAATTAAACACCAAAATATAATTAGGACAGATAATCATTTTACCTTCCCTACTGATTAATTCTATTATGACTTGCAGTTGTCCAAAATGGTGTAGGAAAGATTGAAAATATTAAGTAGAAATATGAAAAGTATATCAACAGAAAAGGCCCAAATCAGTTTTAGAGATGAAAACTACAAGGACTAAGATGAAAAATATACTCTCTAGGATTAATGGCACATCAGAATTGCAGAAAAGAACAATACTAAATACTAATTCTAAACTTGAATGCATAGCACTAGAATCTATCCAAAATTAAGCATAATAAGAAAAAAAATAGGATCTCAGTGATCTGTGGAAAACATCAAATGACCTTATATGCATATGAATTTGGAATCCTCAATCAAAATGGAAGTTGGAGAGCAGAACTATTTGAAGAAATGATGACTAAAACATTTCCAAATTTGTTTAATAATATAATTTTACACATCAAATAAGTTCAATGAAACACAAACAGAATAAATATGAAGAAAACTACACCCTCTCATATCATGATCAAATTGCTGAAAAACAGTAAGGAAGAAAAATTTTTAGATTAGCCAAAAGAGGAAAACACATTAAGTATAGATGAACAAAGATCAGAATTATAGCTGATGTCTCTTCACTTAATAATGGAGGCCTTTAAAAACTGCCTTCAAGTGTTGTAAAGCTGTCAAACTAGAAATCTATCCTTCATAAAAATATATTGAAAAATAAATTAAAATGCTTTCAGACAAATAGAAGCTGATTTGTGACCTATAGACATCTGCTAAAATAAATTTAGAAGGAATTCTTTCAGGCAGGAAAAAAAAAAATTATACCAGAAAGAAATCCAAATTAAAAAAAAGAAATGAAGACTACTCAAAAAGTAGCTATTTTTTTTCTTATTTAAAATAATAATTAGGACCCCTGGGTGGCTCAGTCAGTTCAGTGTCTGACACTTGATTTTGACTCAGGTCATGATCTCAGGGTTATGGGATGGAGCCCCATATTAGGCTCCATTTTGAGTGGGGAGCCTGCTTGAGATTCTTTCCCTTCCTCTCTCTCTGCCCCTCCTCCCTGCTTGCTCGCTTGCTGCTTGCTTTCTCTCTCTCTCTCTCAGAAATAAGCTAAGCAATTATTGTTTTATTTATTGAAGTAAAAATAAAATGTACTGTGAAGTTTATAACCTATTTTTGAAGTAAGATCATTAACAGTAGTGCAGGTGTCAAAAGGAAAAAAATTATAATATTTTAAGGTTCTTATACTATATAGGAAGTGATCTAATCACTTGAAGAAAGACTATATTAAGTTTAAAATGAATAATACACTCCAAAAAGAAACCAATAAAATGACATTACAGGAGTTATAGATAGTAATACTAAATAAGATGAAATCACAAAAATATTCAATTAATCTAAAAGTAGACAGCAAAACAAGTGAAAGAGATAATACAAGTAGAAAACAGAAAACTGGTAGAGGTAAACCTAAGTACATTAACAACTGCATTAAATATCAATGGTCTAAAGGCCTTTATTAAAAGAGAGAGGTTAATAGAGTGTATAATAAAAGCAAGATTCAACTATAGGGTGCCTACAAAATCCATGTTAAACTTAAGGCACAATTAGGGCGCCTGGGTGGCTCAGTTGGTTAAGCGACTGCCTTCGGCTCAGGTCATGATCCTGGAGTCTTGGGATCGAGTCCCGCATCGGGCTCCCTGCTCGGCAGGGAGTCTGCTTCTCCCTCTGACCCTCCTCCCTCTCATGCTCTCTGTTTCTCATTCTCTCTCTCTCAAATAAATAAATAAAATCTTTAAAAAAAAATTAAATAAATAAACTTAAGGCACAATTAGATGAAAAGAAAAAGAAAAGGCAATGATAATTCACACTAACACTAATCACAAAAAGCAGAAGTGGTAGTATTATCAGATAAAAGAGATTCCAGAGAAAAGGATATTACTAATGATAAAGAAGATCATTTAACAAAACTAAAGAGGTAAATTCATCAAAAGGAACTAAATTTCTAATAAGCATCAGAATACATGAGGTAAAAATAAATAGAATTACAAAAAGAAATAGACAAATCCACAATGAAAGCCATTGATTTCAAACCTTCTCTAAATATTTATAGAAAAAGTCAATAGGAGAGAACCCAGAAATGAACCCTCAACTCTATGGTCAACTAATCTTCAACAAAGCGGGAAAGAATATCCAATGGAAAAAAGACACTCTCTTCAACAAATGGTGTTGGGAAAATCAGACAGCCACATGCAGAAGAATGAAACTGGACCATTTCCTTACACCACACACAAAAATAGGCTCAAAATGGATAAAAGACCTACATATGAGACAGGAATCCATCAGAATCCTAGAGGAAAACACAGGCAGCAACCTCTGTGACCTCGGTCGCAGCAACTTCTTGATAGGTCTCTAAAGGCAAGGGAAACAAAGGCAAAAATGAACTATTGGGATTTCATCAAGAAAAAAAGCTTTTGCACAGCAAAGGAAACAGTTGACAAGACCAAAAGACAACTGACAAAATGGGAGAAGATATTTACAAATGACATATCAGATAAAGAGCTAGTATCCAAAATCTATAAAGAACTTATCAAACTCAACACCCAAAGAACAACTAATCCAATCAAGAAATGGGCAGAAGACATGAACAGACATTTCTGCAAAGAAGACATCCAAATGGCCAACAGACATATGAAAAAATGCTCAACATCACTCAGCATCAGGGAAATACAAATCAAAACCACAATGAGATACCAACTCACACCAGTCAGAATGGCTAGAATTAACAAGTCCGGAAATGACAAATGTTGGTGAGGATACAGAATAAGGGGAACCCTCCTACACTGATGCAGCCATTCTGGAAAACAGTATGGAGGTTCCTCAAAAAGTTAAAAATAGAGCTACCCTATGACCCAGAAATTGTGCTACTAGGTATTTATCCAAAGGATACAAACATAGTGATCTGAAGGGGCACCTGCACCACAATGTTTATAGTAGTAATGTGCACAGTAGCCAAACTATGGAAAAAGCCCAGATGTCCATGGACAGATGAATGGATAAAGAAGACGTGGTGGATATATATACAATGGAATATTACTTAGCCATCAAAAAAAAAAAAAATGAAATCTTGCCATTTGCAATGATGTGGTGGAACTAGAGGGTATTATGTGAAGGGAAATAAGTCAATCAGAGAAAGACAGTTATCATCTGATCTCACTCATATGTGGAATTTAAGAAACTAAAGAGGATCATAGGGGAAGGGAGGGAAAGATAAGACGAAATCAGGGAGACAAACCATAAGAGACTCTTAATCATCAGAAATAAACTGAGGGTTGCTGGAGGGGAGGGGGCTGGGGAATGGGGTGGCTGGGTGATGGACATTAAGTAGGGCATGTGATATAATGAGCACTGGGTATTATATAAGACTAATGAATCACTGAACTCTACCTCTGAAACTAATGATATACTATATGTTAATTGAATTTAAATTAAAAAAGTCAATAGGTTGGGAGGGATGGGGTGGCTGGGTGATGGACATTGGGGAGGGTATGTGCTATGGTGAGCTCTGTGAATTGTATAAGACTGATGAATCACAGACCTGTACCCCTGAATCAAATAATACATTATATGCTAATTAAAAAAAAATCAAATTTCATCATAAAAGTCAATAGGAAATCAGTAAGGATACAGATAATCTGTATTATCCTTACATAAGGATAATATTTGGCACTTCAAGGACAGCTGCATGATTGCAACAAAGATAAACATTATTTAGATATTTTTACTAAAAAGATCTGTCACTGGTACAGGTCTTACCTGTTATCAGCATTAACATGATAAAATTGTAAATTTTACATATGGTCCATAGTCCAAGCTTCAGTCTCTTTAAAAGCTACAAATGGAAACTGAGTTTTTCTTTGTCATTTTGTTTCTTATCCTTAGGACGACCTAAGTCTGAGAAAAATACAATTCTGACAGTGGGAATACAATTGTTTTTTTTAATATTTGTATTGTCAACCTGGGATTTTCAACTTCCAGATACAGTGGCATCCATTTTTAGTGGTACTGTTATTAAGGAATTTTCCTATTAGAAACTTCATTATTGCTATCAGCCTCAATCAGTAGGGAAAACAAACAATGGCACTTATAAAAATTGAACTGGCCAAACTATCTGACACTCACGGACTTCCTTGCTTGAATGGTTTTTGTTTTGTTTGTTTTGTTTTTCTTTTTTTTTTAACTTTTTATTTAAATTACACATTTACTCTTTCTGATTCTCTCTTTTTTTTTTTTTTTGGCTTTCAACACTTTATTCCTAGAGACAAACCAAGAAATAGATTTTTTTTTTTTCCATTCAATACATGCCCTCTTTAATACCCATCACCAGGCTAACACATCCCCCCACCCCCATCCCCTCTAGAACCCTCAGTTTGTTTTTCAGTGTCCATAGTCTCTCATGGTTCATCTCCCCGTCCGATTTCCCCCCCTTCATTTTACCCTTCCTACTATCTTCTTTTTTTTAACATATAATGTATTATTTGTTTCAGAGGTACAGGTCTGTGATTCAACAGTCTTACACAATTCACAGCACTCACCATAGCACATACCCTCCCCAATGTCTATCACCCAGCTACCCCATCGCTCCCACCCCCCACCACTCCAGCAACCCTCAGTTTGTTTCCTGAGATTAAGAATTCCTCATATCAGTGAGGTCATATGATACATGTCTTTCTCTTTTTGACTTATTTCGCTCAGCATAACACCCTCCAGTTCCATCCACGTCGTTGCAAATGGCAAGATCTCATTCCTTTTGATGGCTGCATAATATTCCATTGTATATATATACCACATCTTCTTTATCCATTCCTCTGTCGATGGACATCTTGGCTCTTTCCATAGTTTGGCTATTGTGGACAAAGCTGCTATAAACATTGGGGTGCATGAATCCTTGCTTGAATGTTACCTCTAGTCCTCAAGGCTATGGGGTCCACACTCTTTCACCTTCCTCCATGCTTAACATATAAAGTTTCAACATGTCTTCCTGTGAATTTATGTGTTTTTTCCTGATTTCAGATTCTGCTTCTGGTAGACATAGAAAGTACCACCAAGGATTCAAGTAATAATATTATATTATAATTCATTATATATCATTATATATATAAACTGGCTTTCCTTTCTATACTCTAAAGCAGATTATCCATGACATAAAACTCAGACTCTTTTTTTTTCTTAAATAGATAAATTGAAGGAAGTCATCTTGGTCAGCCAAAGACAATGGTAGTAGCCATGCTTGGTCCTTCTTAAATGCTCTTCAAAATAATATAAACAATAAAAAGAAAAAGGAAACCTATATAGAAACTAAGCCTTTAGCATAACATGAAGACAGAGAATGCCTAGAATTAAAAATAACTATGAGTAACAAGAGAAAAATCACAAAATCCCAGTGCACAATCACTAAAGCATCTACCCACACCTACCTCACCATATGACTTTGTGGTAAGCAAAAGCAAACAAAACAGTAACTCTGGGCAAGAGACAGAGAACTGTAATTAAAGGGACCTAAGTCTGATGTTGAAAGTCAGGCAGAAAGATGATGTTCGCACTAAATTTGAAAATTCTAAAATATAAGTGGCTAAAAATAGAGACTATATAGAATAAGCTTTAAAATAGGTGTCATTTAAAAGAACAGGCATGATATAAGGGCAGGAAAAAACTTAAAATGCATGAATAAAACAAAAGGGAAGTCTTAGAAACATAGGTTCTGGAAGAGAAATAAGATAGAAAGAAAAGCAACTTTTAGAAACTGGGGTGTAAAGGGGAAGAAAAAAAGGGAGGTGTGGAAAACTACAGTTCCATAAGACAAAAGCAAACCATATAATCAGAGCACTCAAAACTCCTACTTCTCCATGACAAAGAAATAGATCCTGCCAAATAACTTGGACTTCAATATGCTGACAGCAGTGTGTGCCATTAAACTAGAAATATTATAACCCCCAAACCATAAAATGAACAAGAAAGAAATTCCATACATATCAGTTGAAGAAAATGTTCTTCTAAAAACAAAACAAACCATGAACCAGAAAACAAACAAACAAACAAAAAACCTGTTAATTCTCAAAAGAGAATCAAACATATTCAAACAAGTATCTAAGGGTATTAAAGACAACTAGAAATCTGAAATCCAGAAACAACAGAAATGTACAAAAAAACGGAAGAGAAAATGGGGAGAGTTAATTGAACTCAAGAGGAAAAACATCATTATCACAGAAGTGGAAAATTACATGATATACAAGAGGGAAGTGACTCAAAATTGATGAACATAAATGAAAGGCAGGAAGGAAATAACTAAGAGAAAGAAAATGGCAAAAAAGAAAAGTTCAAAGGAAAGCAGTAGAAATGGAAGACACGTAAAGAATTATATAACCTTAAAACAGACCTAACATGTAAAACTAATCCAAGAAATTAGTTTTCAGAAAAATAAAGTTTGAATGTTGAAAGGGCTCAGTGAGTATCTGGCAGTGAGGGGAGGGGAGGAGAATGATCCACGTGGAGAAAAACTGACTTCCGTGCTTCTCAGCCAAAATATAACTGGAAGACAGAGTTTGGGATGAAGAGGAACAATAGCTTTATGCTTTTTCGGCAAAGGAGGCTGCAGCTGGCTATGGCCTTCAAAGACTGCAAGCCCTATATATATATATATATATATATATATATACACACCTAATACCTAATACCTAATACTGCAAGCCCTATATATATATATATATATATATATATATATATATATATATATACACACCTAATACCTAATACCTAATACCTAGCACTACTAGGTATTTACCCAAAGGATACAAAAATACTGATTTGAAGGGGAACATGCACCCTGATGTTTCTAGCAGCATTATGAACAATATCCAAATTATGGGAAGAGCCCAAGTGTCCATCAACTGATGAATGGATAAAGAAGTAATATATATATATATATATATATATATATACACACACAATATACCCAGCCATCAAAAAGAATGAAATCTTGCCATTTGCAACGACCTGGATGTAACTAGAGTGTGTTATGCTAAGCAAAATAAGTCCATCAGAGGAAGACAAATACCATATGATTTCACCCATATGTGGAATTTAAGAAACAAAACAGATGAACATATGGGAAGCCGGGAAAAATAGAGAGGTAGGCAAACCATAAGAGACTCTTCATGATAGAGAACAAATTGAGAGTTGCTGGAAGGGAGGTGGGCAGGGGATGGGCTAAATGGGTAATGGATATTAAGGAGGGCACTTGTGATGAGTGCTGAGTGTTATATGTAAGTGATGAATCAGCAAATTCTCCTGAAACCAACATTACACTATATGTTAACTAACTAGATTTTAAATAAAAACTGAAAAAAAAGGGCCCTTCCACTCAGAAATTTTCAGACCCTTTATCAAACAAATCTTGACTAGAAGCAAAAGTATAAACTGAAACCAGACTTTTAAAAAGTTAATGACAAGGAAAACACTATACATCAGAATATATGATACATTTAAGTCAATAATAGATGAAAATTCATATCACTAATCATTTTATCAATAATCTAGAAAGAAGGAAAATAATCTGCTTAGAAAACTAGACAAAGGAAAACAATGTGCATCTTTTCATATGGAAATGTATGGGAGAAAAAAATAGCAAAATATTAGAAAAACTAGATATAATTAATCAAAATTCAGAAACTGATAGCTAACTTGTTCAGAGAGAAACAGAAAACAAGTAATGCAAAGGGAGAAAATAACCATTAAAGCATAAGTGATTTAAAAATTATGAGACCAGTATGTACACCTGTGAAAATAGATATGAAGACTTGTATGAAATGAATAATTTCCTAGCAAAATAGTCTAACAAAATTGATCCCGTTAGCTTACATATTCCAAAAACAAATCAAGTAAATCATTAACTGTTAAGAAAATACATTCTCCCCTACCACCACACAAACACAAAGCAGCAGAGGTAGGAAGAACTTACTTAACAAAGGAATTCTACCAGATATCCAATGGTCAGATAGTGTATTCATTGTATAAATTCCAAATATTAAAAATGCACAGGAACTTTCCAAAATTTTTATAAAGCAAGTATAATAGTGATACATAAAGTTACAGACCTATAATTCTTGTGACTATTATATAAAAATATTGGTAAAAATAATCTAATATGCTGACACTGGTGCTCTCATATAAAGATTGTCTGTGATCATCTCCAGAGAGCTCAGGTACCTCTTCCAGTGTAGGCCAGAGAAAGACACACAGGGTCTCCTGAGAATCAATACAACCAGCATCAGTGTTACTTAACTGAAAGTACCTGTGTTAACATGACTCTTCCAGAAAATTCTTAGTGGGGAAATTATGACTGTAAATAAACAACTTCACTCTTTTTTTTTTTAAAGAAATTTCTGCAAACCAATTTGTCCAGGTAATACTTTGTCAGGATACTTATTACTTATCAAATCTATCAAAACAATAGATTTCACACATAGAAAACAGCCTGTTTATCAAAGTTTATTTTAATACGTTCTTCAAAACACTTATGTCATCAACTTTATCGGATCCCTATAAGCTTCCCACTCTGAAAGACCTGCCTTAAATCACTTAAGCTTACATACAAAAAAATCTATAAATGTCCTTCTCCTGCTTATCTGAGAAACTATCAAGTTATGTTCCTTCTTGATGTGGAAAAATTAATGAATTCAGATTTCTTTTATCAGTAGTTTCCTGCTAGTCTTTATGGGGCATTCAATTGTCAACAAAATGCCATTTCAAGTTGAAAATAAAATCACCATGATGAAAGCATGTATTTAATATCAACCTTTGAAAATGAAGTAGTTATAATCAGGATTGTTATAAACATTTAGCTGAATTTAAAACTGAAACTCAAAAGTTAAAGTGGAAGATTTAGAATTGAATGTTTGCATTTGCGTATGTGTATTATGTTTACACATATTCTCATTTTAATGGAAATAACTTTAACAAAAGTCCAAACATCAAAAGAAAGTTTTGTAAAAAGCCTGTCTTTTTCTATTACTTAATTCTCTATGTTTTTCTTATAAATATTTGTTATAATCTTATATACTGGTTTATGGCCTAGTGATTTAAGGCTAAAGACAACTGTATTATTCATTTTAACTTACTCTATGATTATAAGAAAGTCATATCTCCCAAGATCTCATAAGAAAAAATGTCTATCAATTCATCTTTTGAAACTGCTTTACAATCCTTTACCAAATTATTTTATGAAGTTGATTCCATAGATTTATTATTATTTTTTTTAATTTTAGAGAGCAAGAGAGAGCATGGTGGGAAGGGCAGAAGGAGAAGGGAGAGAGACAATCTCAAGCAGACTCCCCCTGAGTGCAGAGCCCAACATGGGGCTCAATGTCATGACTGAGATTATGACCTGAGCCAAAATCAAGAGTTGGTCACTTAACCAACTGAGCCATGTAGGTGCCTCGATTCCATATAAAGTCTTAAACATAGAAAACAATATACAATATTTCATTCCCCTTCCTCCACATTTCTAACCTTACTGAAAAATTGATTTGTTCCCGCTGTCATCACAAACTGTTGCCTGTCAGTTAAGATGCTAATTGGTATGTAGATCTGTTTATTTACAGAAATGTCTTTTTTTTTTTTTTTTAAGATTTTATGTATTTAACAGAGAGAGAGACAGTGAGAGCAGGAACACAAGCAGGGGGAGTGGGAGAGGGAGAAGCAGACGTTCCGCTGAGCAGGGAGCCGGATGCGGGGCTTGATCCCAGGACCCTGGGATCATGACCTGAGCCGAAGGCAGACGCTTAACCGACTGAGCCACCCAGGTGCCCCTATTTATAGGCGTGTCTTATGGCTTCTAGTGGTGCATTGCATATGTGCATTATGAAAAGCAGACTTGCATCCTCCAAAACAAATCACTGAAAATCAGCTGGATAAAAGGATTGAGTTTTATAAAATCACTCACAGTTTGGATTTGCCTAAGACCTTTTCTGCCTTCCTCCTATCTATATACCTGTCAAAGAGTAGGAATTTTATTGGTCATTCAGGTTAGAAAGATTAATTCTTACAGTAACATGAAAGAAAACGGGAGTCCAGAAAATCATAAGAATATCACATTTATGTAAAGGGCATGTGGAAAAGGATTTCAAATATGCAAAAATAAATTAATTGTTCAGAGTTCCTCAATAACAGAGGAGCAGAAAGCTGTTTCTCCAATTTTCAGTTTCCTGGGCTGCTCGGAAGTGACATCTTGATATTAAATAATAGTATTAATAATAGTACCATTAATGATATCTATCTTCTGCTGAACACTTTTTGTCTGTCAAAGAAACTCAAATTTTCTTTAATCCTAACAACAACCCTGTAAGCAGTCTATTCTAACCTTAATAAGGGTGAAAGAGGATAGCTGTTTCCCAGGGTAACAAAGCTAATAAGCAGAATAGGTAACATGAAAATATATATCTGTCTTATTTCAAAGCCATTTTTCTTTTCATGATACTGTATCTCTTATTCTAATGATGTTAATGAGCCATATGGCATATGTGTGGGAGTTATCCTGGATATCTTGCTTTCCTTTAGTATCTACATCTGTAAGTCCCCCATCCTAGTCCAAGACACTGTACTTCCTTCCTGCCTTACCAAAACACTTTCTTTGATAACTTTGGCCTCCTTGATATGATTATTGCCATCATTTTTACTTGGATATCTCCTAAGTCTTATTTCAGTACTCAGAAGAAACATTATTTACCCAGGAAAAGACGTCCCCAATTCTCAAGAAACAAAATTTGGTCCCTTTGTATTATATACTCATATAACCTACTTTTAGCATTTGAATTATCACAAGTGTGATCAATAATTGATTATGAAGTTATGTCTTTAAAATCAATATTCATTAGACTCTTAGTTAACAAAATTAGGGACAATATGAGTCTCATTCACAGATATAACTCTAATGCCTTAAATAATGCCTAACACATATCAGGAGCTCAATAAATATTTGTTGAAAAAATAAATAAGGCCATGATATTTAGGGTAACCACATAGAAAATAGTTGTGGTTATCTCTTGTATGTACTGGTGTGTCTCTTTTCCAAGTTTCTGCTTCATGGGACAGTTGAGTAATAAATATTCCAAATACAGATAAAATGTTAGTGTTGAAAATATCTTTAAAGTTCATCTAGTTCTAGGTTAAATACTTGCCACTTAGGTATATCATCTATTTAAACAGTTACCTGTTCTGTGGTTAAACATCTTTAATCTCAGGAAATTCAGTGTCCAGAGGTACATTGATACATTGATATTTAAGCCCATTTCACTGAATCCAGGAATAATTCAATTAAAATGCCCATTTGTGTAGCTTGTCAAACTTCTATTTAACAAACTCATTACTGAATTCTAATTTTCCAACCATAGAGGAAGTCCAATTAACAACTGGAAAATATTAAGAATGATGTCTGTCAACCTTCTACATAGGCATAGACAATGCAGACTCTTAGTATATACCCTTACATATAAACTCTGTGGATGTTATTGACAATTGGATGCGATTCCAATTTGTGCTTTAGGGAAAAGTCTATTTGCTAAAATATTCACTGATGTAGATTGTTCCAGCTCACTGGAATTTTATTCTTTAGACAATAATACCTAGCCCAGAACAACAAACCCCTATGATTTTGAAATGCCACCATTTCAAAGGAGCCATAAATTGGACTCCTCTGAGAGTACTTATATAAAGTTTGGGGTGAAAAAAAAAAAGTGAACAGATAGTGGTACAGTAGGATAATTTCCCAGTAGTCATAATGCTATTTTTGTATAAAATATTGGAGATATATACACACAAAAATAAAATATTCAGATTAATTTCTAGAGTCACAGTTATGTTGTAAGCTTTAATATTGCCTAGGCTTTTTTTTTAATATTCAGTCTTCTTTTGGAGCATATGTGCTTAAAGTGGAAACACTCACATAAATAGCTATGACATTAAGTGAAGGGAAATCTCTACTTGTATTTAATTTGTCAGTCTCCCCTGGTCCTCAAGTGTGAGAAGCTAACTATTAGCATCTCTTATATCATACTGTCAGTAAAAGTAATTTTTTGCTAAAATAATTTTAAAAATCTAGGCTTCTTCACAATAACTATGTTTGCATTATAAGTTGCTTTTTCTTATACAATTGAGTCAATTGATCTTTCCCCACATGTCCTATAAATGAAATGCCAAAACAGTATTAAAATTTTAGCAAAGAGAAATGATTATACCTGCACATGTATGCAGTCACAACTAATTATATACCCACAGCAGGTGGCAATAAATATTTTCCGACAAATATTGGCTGATGTTATAAAAACACTCACCTTTACCCACAGATTCATGTTGTTCCCCATGGTGCATTGCAATATTTGTTTTGCTGACAACAAACACTCAAGATCACTTTCAATTAAGTATGAAAGAGTGGCAGACAGAAACTCAGGGGAAGACGCATTTTGACTTAATGCCAGTATGAAACACAATGGTTCTTACTCTGGAAAACATCGGCAGTGTCAAATAAAATTCCAGACCTTTTAGAATCAAAGTTGGCATAAGATGTTTTTGATATACTTTTATATTGGAGTATCTATTTCTTTTCTGGTGGTTTCATTCAGTTTTACCCAGAGTAGGAAAATAAGGCTATTGATTTGGGCCCCTCCAAATATGTTCCTGGTAACAAAATATTGACTCTGCAACTAAGCCAAATACCTTTTTTAAATATTTAGCAAAATGAAAGGGAGTACCTGATACAGATTAAACATGCACTAAGAAATCACTACAATGGAGGTAAAAGTAAGTAAGTAATTCTGTGAGATGGAGCTAAGAGAACAAACATACTGAATCACTTCATAAAACACATTATAGACTAAGTAAATTGGCAAACAAGTATCTATACATTTGTGCTTTATTTGAATACCTTAGGGCCTAAATGGGTAAAGTTCTCAGGGATTTGATTCCTTATATCTGTGCTTGACCATTTTATTAGAGACTTCAAATGTTAATATCGGACAGATTCTTTGAAACCACTTTTGACACACAGCATCAGATGAGAGTTTAGTTAAATATCTGGTGTACAGGTAACTGTGTCAGCAAAACAAGCTACATCTACTATATGAAACCATCCATAAATCAAATGGAAATGCATTGGGTTTTCATTTTATAAAGCTTATTTCTCAAGGACAAGATCAATGCACAATAGAGGACAAAGTGGGGAAACTTAGTACCAGTGTTGGTGGTAGTTTAATAGTTCTAAGAGGAAAATGATTTTTCCCTTTCAGCACTTTTGCCCTAGCTCCCATCATAAATCCACTGTTTTATATTTCAAAAATTATATTGATATTAATTTCTTCACCCATTCACTGAGGTGTAGGCAGAATGAATATATGCTGCATAAACTATTCTAAGCTACAATTTATCAGGTTTTTCAACTCCTTTACTCTTTCAACATGCCCATTATCAATTAAAAAAAATCAAATGTTTTCCTTTTCTATTATTCTGAATACATTACATACAGCCTTCTTACCTTTTCATAAGATTTTATTTAATTGTAAATAAGGACTACAACCCTCATCCTTTGCTTTTCAAGTTACTGAAAACATCCTGCATTTATCTTAAACAAGGTTTCAGAAAAACTGTAAAAACTGTATTAGTCACAGTGCTCCAATGTATGTACTCAGTGTATAAATCCTCACCTTTTCTGGAAAAGAAATAAAGCTGCTTTATTTATATTTAAGATTGTCCTATATTGTATGTAAAGTAAATGCATGAAGAATTTGCAGGTAGGAGTAAAAATAAAATCAAAGTCACCTTTTGATTTTGTTTTGAACTTGTATTTACTCACCACAGTATAATCACTCAATTAAATTATTATTAATTGTAGTGACAGTCAATCATCATACTGAGTTACCAACATGTTTACCAATTGTTCTGTTCACCCTTACTGATTATTACCCATCCTTTTCTTCTGGAATTAATTTCCCTCTTATTGCAGGACATTATTAGTATTTTTATGAACCATGATTAATACTGTTTTTCTGTATTTAACATGTCATCATTTTACCCTCAGTCTTGAATGATCTATTAGCAGAATATATAATTCTAGTTTGACAGTTGTTTACCCTCAACACATTGAAGGTTTTACTTAACAATTTTATGGGCACTATTGAGTATGGTGAGAAGTATAATGTTTAAGGCACTGTTATTACTTTGATGTAATATATTATTTAATAATTGCTATTGTAAAGATTTATTTATATTCTTTAGAAACTAAAGAACATTGTGTATGGAATTGTGCTTACTATTCCAGTTCACTACTTGGTGCATTCCTTCACTGTATAGATTCATGCTTGTCTTCAAATCTAGGACATTTTCAACCATTATCTCTTTTAATACTGCCATACCTGTGTTATATATACATATATATATATAACTATTATATATATGTAACCTAAAAGAATGGATAATTAAATATGTTTATTTAGAGAACCTTGAGTTAAGTGGTGACATACATTTAAGTAGATTCAAAGTCAAACTCCCAAATATATTTTGTGATGGCAAATGAAGTTCTAAATAAAACTAGAATATGGAGAGTTATAATAAGGTAGAAAATAACCATCAGAAGGGAATTATTGAAAGCTAAAAGAATGAACAATCAGAAGAATACATATAATAATAGGGAAATATTGAGAACAGCATTTAATGCAAATATTACATGGTAATATAATTATTACACTGCATATAGAACAAAAATGATACAGTATAGCAATGTCCACAGATCAGTAAGGAACCCATAGGAGAATTATCCTGACTTCTTTAGGGGTAGACCACAAACTGAGGGTTGCTGGAGGGGAGGGGGGTGGGGGGATAGGGTAACTGGGTGATGGACATTAAGAAGGGCATGTGATGTAATGAGTAATGAGTACTGATGAATTACTGACCTCTACCTCTGAAACCAATAATATACATGTTAACTGAACTTAAATTTAAAAATAAATAAATAAAGTGTGGGGGAGAGACCAGGAAGGGGAGCCCCACCCTATCCTCCCCCCAAAATAAAGCAGTAGATCATGGCTCTCCAAAAGAGGAACAGTGATGTCAGGAGGGAAATATAAAGTCTGCCATTTAGCCTAAATGCTGAAAAATTATATGCTATTAATACAATTTACCAACCAGTTAACTGGTCTATTATTATTAGAGTTAAGAGAAAAACCAAATAAACAGTGGGAAAGTAAATTTTAGGAAGAAAGATTTGAAGGCTTGGAAAATAAGAAACAAATAATGTAGGATTTTGGATAAAATGATAGATCCTCCTAGATAAAACAGAGACCTTACAGGCTTTCACATCTAGGTAATACTAATTTTACCTATTGGTAAGATCCGATGAGAATATCTGCTTGGTTCTATGGACACTTTACCCCATTGAAGGTGGCATACCTGAGGAAGGAAAAGAGTAGGACCACTAAATGTTAGGGCACAATATAATAGATCTTGTTGCTGAGGTTTTTAGGCAGAACCAAATATAAATCTGGCTTCTTGAATTAGATGGATTACCATGTATTAAAATTTCCCTGCATCATGTTTTCATGCTTTTTAAAAAAATAGGAAGTGGCAAGCATGTTATCAACTAGTCAGTTTGAATAAAACATAATTTTTTTTTAAGATTTTATTTATATATTTGACAGAGAGAGAGAGCTCAAGCAAGGGGAGTGGCAGACAGAGGGAGAGGCAGGCTCCCAGCTGAGCAAGGAGCCCGATGTGGGGCTTGATCCCCAGACCCTGGGATCATGACCTGAGCCGAAGGCAGATGCTCAACCAGCTGAGCCACCCAGGTGCCCCAAAACTGAGAATTTGATTATGCAACTATAATTATTCTTCATTATCTTTTATGAAATATTTTGGTATAGGCTTTAGACAAAGTGTACTGTATATTGTGAGAAAGCTAGACTCTGTTTGACTATAAAGAGTAGCTATGACATAAAAGGCTAACATAAGAATAAATGGTGAAATACTAAAAGCTTCCCCTCTGAGTTTAGGAAGAAGAAAAAGGTTGTCTACTTTCACCATTCTATTCAACCTTGTACTGCAAGTTCCAACTGGAACTATAAAGAGAGGAAAAAAAATAAAAGGTATACATATTGGAAAGGAAAAATTAACTTTATTTCCAGATGGCATGTTTGTATATAGAGTAAATGCAAAAGAATCCAGAAAAAAATTACAAATAATAAATTTATCATCACTATATATAATTCAATATATAAAATTCAATTATATTTCCATATGCTAGGAACCAATAATTAAATAATAAAATACTCCTTACAACAGCATTACAAATTTTATCAAAGAAAAAAATACATATCTATCAGAAGATGCTTAAACCTCTGTGCTTCAAACTATGGAACATTGAAAATGCAACTGAATGGGAGAAGATTTTGCAAATGACACATCTGATAAAGGGTTAGTGTCCAAAATATATAAAGAACTGATACATCTCAACACCCAAAAAACAAATAGTCCAACTAAAAAAATAGGCAGAAATCATGAACAGACAATTCTCCAAAGAAGACATACAAATAGCCAACAGACACATGAAAAGATGCTCAACATCAAGCATCACCAGGGAAATGCAAATCAAAACCACAATGAGATATCACCCCACACCTGTCAGAATGGCTAAAATAAAAAACACAAGAAACAAATGTTGCCACGGATTTGGAGAAAAAGGAACCCTCTTGCACTGTTGGTAGGAATACAAACTGTTACAGTCACTGTGGAAAACAGTATGGAGGTTCCTCAAAAAGTTAAAAATAGAACTACCTTATGATTCAGCAATCACTCTACTGCTTATGTACCCAAAGAATACAAGAGCACTAATTCAAAAAGATACATGCACCCTATTGTTTATAGCAGCATTACTTAAAATATCCAAGCTGTGGAAGCAGCCCAAGTGCCCCTTGATTAATGAATGGATAAAGAAGTGGTTTGTATGTATATATAATAGAATATTATTCATCCATAGAAAAGAATGAAATCTTGCCATTTGCTACAATATGAATGGGGCTAGAGAGTATAATGTTAAATGAAATAAGCCAGTGAGAAAAAGACAAATACCGTATGATCTCACTCATATGTGGAATTTAAGAAACAAAACAAATCAGCAAAGGGGGAAAAAAAAGAGTCAAACCAAGAAACAGACTCTTAACTATAGAGAGCAAACTGATGGTTACCAGAGGAGAGGTAGGTAAGAGGATGGGGGAAAGTAGGGGATGGGGATTAAAGAGCACATTTATCATGATAAAAAACAAAACAAAACTATAGAACATTGTTGAAATAATTAATAAAGGCAAAACTGGAGAGTTTAAACTATGTCCATGAATTGAAAAATACAAAATTATTATAATTTTCCCCCAAAACTCTTCTAAAGATTTAATATAATCCCATTCCAAGTGCTGGGAGACTTTGAGAATGCCAAACTATCAAATATCAAGATATAATAATTAAGGCAGAATGATCATTAGTACAAGCAGAGAAAATAAATTGTTCAGATTTGAGTCCAGAAAAAGACCCACAGACCTGATTTTCAACAGACACCATTTAAATATGATGGAGAAATTATTTTTCCCCTAAAATTATGCTGAATTACATATATCCACATGAAAAAAAAATGAACTTGTCTCTTAAATCACATAATACTAAGAAAACTGAAAACCTGTATGTGGAAACTAAACAAACAACCTTCCAGAATAACTCACAAGAAAATAACTCCTATGATCTTGGAGTAGGCAAGAATTTCTTACACTCAGCACAAAAAAGTACTAACCATAAAAGAAAAAAATCTTACTAAGTTAAAAGAAAAAGAAAGTTTGGCCGTTAAAATATAACACTAATGAAGTGAGTAGTCAAGCTATAGAGAGAAAGAAGATAATATAGATGTAATAGGAATGGATGGATGGAAGGATAGATTAATGGATAGAGACCTATATTGAGATATAGATACATAATTGTGATATGTTATATAATATGAATATATGTTACATCTATGATAAAGAAAACATATATGGGATAAAGAATAATAAAAGCACTAATAAATTTCTCAGACTTCCAAAAGAATAACAAAAAGACTAAAACAAAAACAACATTAATAGATTGAATAGACAAAAGAGACTATCCGAAAGGCAAATAATATATGAAATACATATAACATCATTTTCCAAAAAAATTTAAATTAAAACCACTAGATTTCCAGCAGAACAGCCAAAAGGAAAACCAAAGACTGATAATACAAAATGTTGGTAAATTGGAGGACCTCTTTCATACATTGCTGAAGGGAGTGTAAATTGAAATTGTTCCTTTGGAAAATTGTTTGGCACTATACACTAAACACAAATATTTTTCTATCCTATGAGTCAGTTTCCAATTCTAGGAATAGATGAAGGAAAAAAATATATATATCAATATACCAAAAGATATGCATAAACATGTGTGTACAAGTTTATCATTTTTATTAAATATAATTGATATATCACACTATTAGCTTTAAGTGTACATTGTAATAATTTGATGTTTGAATAGAAAAATTATCACTGTAAGTCTAGTTTTTTTCTTTGTTTGTTTACAGACAGAGAGAGTACAAGTAGGCAGAGCGGCAGGCAGAGGGAGAGGGAGAAGCAGGCTCCCCACTGAGCAGCGAGCCAGATGTGGGGCTCCATCCCAGGAACAGGACCCCAGCTGAAGGCAGACGACTAACTGACTGAGCCACACAGGCGCCCCCACAGTAAGTCTAATTAATATTTGTCACCATGTGTAGTTATATTTTTTTTGTTGTGTTAAAATTTTTAAGATCTACTCTCAACAGTTTTTAAATAAGCAATAAGATATTAACAGTAGTCACCAAGCTGTGCATTACATCCCCCAAATTTACTTATTTTGTAACTAGAAATTTGTACCTTCCTACCTGCTTCACACATTTCACCCAACCCCCAATGCAACTACCAATGTGTTCTCTGTATTTAAGAGCTCGTTTGTTTTGTTTTTTTTTTTAATCCACACATAAGTGAGATCATAAGCTATGTGTTTTTCTCTATCTGACTTATTTCACTTATAATCTCCTCGAGGTCCATCTATCTTGTCACATATGGCAAGATTTCAGTCTTTTTTATGACGAAAAACTATTTCAGTGTGTGTGTATATATATATATGTATATATCAAAATTTCTTGATTCATTCATTCATCGAGGGACACTTAAGATGTTTTCATGTCTTGGTTAAGGTAAGCAATGCTGACATAAACATGGGGGTCCATATATCTTCTTGAATTGCTTTTATTTTCTTTGGATAAATACTCGAAAGTACAATGGCTGGATCAAAAGGTAGTTCTATTTTTAATTTTGTGAGGCATTTCCATATTGTTTTCCATAACAGCAGCACCAATTTTCATTCCCAACAGTGCACAATGTTTCCCTTTTCACCACATGCTCACTCACACTTGTTATTTCTTGTCTTTTTGATAAAGCCATTGTAAAAAAGTGTGATGTGATATTTCATTGTGGTTTTTATTTGCATTTCTGAGTATTAGTGATGTTGAGCATCTATTCATGTACTTGTCCATTGTATATCTTCTTTGTTAAAATGTCTATTCAGATCCTCTTCCCATTTTAAAAACATTTTTTCTATTGAGTTGTATTTTTTCTGTATATATTTTTTTGTATATTTTTGGATATTAACCCCTTATTGGACATATGATTTGCAAATATTTACTTCCATTCAGTAGCTTGTCTTTTCACTTTGTTGATGTTGTCCTTCGCTATGCAGAAACTTTTAGGTTTGATGTAGTCTCACTTATTTAGTTTTGTTTTTCTTGTCTTTTCTTTTGGTGTGAAGCCAAAAACCCATCACCAAAGCCAATGCCAAAGAACTTACTGCCTATATTTTCTTTTAGGCGTTTTGGGCTTTCTGGTCTTATATTCAAGTCTTTAATTAATTTTGAGTTAATTTTTGTGTATGATGTAACATAGTGGATAAATTTCATTCTTTTGCATGCATGTGGCTGTCCAGTTTTCCCATTTTAACTTTCATTTTTATAACCATGAGTATGAAATATCTTTCTGTTTATTTGTGCCTTCATTAATTTTTGTTTGTTAATGCCTTATAGTTTTCAGTGTATGAGTCTTTCACCTCCTTTGTTATTTATATTTCTAGCTCTTTTGTTCATTTTGATACAATTGCAAATGGGATAGTTTTCTTAATTTCTCTTTCTGATAGTTTATTATTAGTGTATATAAATGCAACAGATTTTTATATATTGATTTTATATCCTGCAACTTTAGTGAAATCAATGATTAGTTCTAACAGTTTTTGGATAGAGTCTTGGGGCTTTCTATATATAGCATATCACCTGTAAATACTGACAGTTTTCCTTCCTTTTTTTTTCCCCAATCTGAATGCCTATTCCTTTGTCTTAATATCTTGGGCTTGGCCTTGGCCTTCTAATACCATGTTGAATACAGGTAATTAGAATGGGCATCTTTGTCTTGTTCCTAATCTTAGAGGAAAACTGTTCAGTTTTTCACCATTGAGTATGATGTTATCTGTGGGCTTTTCATGTATGGCCTCAATTATCTTGAAGTGCTCTCTCTCTCTACCCATTTTATTGAGAGTTGTTGTCAAAAAAAGATGCTGAACTTCGTCAAATGATTTTTATGCATCTATTGAGATGATTATATGATTTTTAGCCTTCATTTTGTTAATGTGGTGTATCACCTTGATTGATATGTGAATGTTGAACCATCCTTGCATCCTTGAAATAAGATCCACTTCATCATACCATATAATCCTCTTAATATATTGTTGAATTAGGTTGGCTAACATTTTGTTGAGGATTCTTATGTGTATGTTCATCATGGATATTGGTTTATAATATTCTTTCCTTGTGGGATCCTTCGGTTTTGGTTTCAGGATAATTCTGGCTTTATAAAATGAGTTTGGAAATATGCTATTTTTGGAAGATATTGAGAAGGACTGGTATAAATTTTACTTTGAACCTTTAGTAGAATTCACCAGTAAAGACTTCTGGTCCTGATTTCTGTTTGTTGGAAGGTTTTTGATTACTGATTCAATCTCCTTACTAATAATCTGTTCAGATTTTCTATTTCTTCACGATTCAATCTTGTTAGGTAGGTTGCATGTTTCTAGAAATTTATCCATTTCTTCCAGACAGTTAAATTTGTTGGAGTATAATTGTTCACAGTAGTCTCTTTTTAAAAAGTTTTAATTTAAATTTCAGTTAATTCACATACAGTGTAATATTAGTTTCAGGTATACAAAGTATGATTCAACATTTCCATATAATACCCAGTGCTCCTCACAACAAGAGTACTCCTTAATGGTCCTTTGTATTCCTGTGATATTAGTGGTAAAGTCTAATTCATTTCTGATTTTGTGTGAGGTCTTTGCTTTTTCTTGATGAGCTTATCAAAAGATTTCTTAATATTGATCTTTTCAAAGAATAAGATCTTAGTTTGTAGATCACTTATATTTTCTTTTTTTTTATTATGTTATGTTAATCACCATACATTACATCATTAGTTTTTGATGTAGTGTTCCATGATTCATTGTGTATAACAACCAGTGCTCCATGCAGAACATGCCCTCCTTGATACCCATCACCAGGCTAACCCATCCCCGCACCCTCCTTCCCTCTAGAACCCTCAGTTTGTTTTTCAGAGTCCATAGTCTCTTATGGTTCATCTCCCCCTCCGATATCCCCCCCTTCATTCTTCTCCTCCTGCTATCTTCTTCTTCTTCTTTTTTTAACATATAATGTATTATTTGTTTCAGAGGTACAGGTCTGTGATTCAACAGTCTTGCACAATTCACAGCACTCACCATAACACATACCCTCCCCAATGTCTATCACCCAGCCACCCCAACCCTCCCACCCCCCATCACTCCAGCAACCCTCAGTTTGTTTCCTGAGATTAAGAATTCCTCATATCAGTGAGGTCATATGATACATGTCATTCTCTGATTGACTTATTTTGCTCAGCATAATACCCTCCAGTTCCATCCACGTCATTGCAAATGGCAAGATTTCATTCCTTTTGATGGCTGCATAATATTCCGCTGTATATATATATACCACCCTTCTTTATCCGTTGATCTGTCGATGGACATCATGGCTCTTTCCACAGTTTGGCTATTGTGGACATTGCTGTTATAAACATCGGGGGGCAAGTACCCCTTCGGATGCCTACATTTGTATCTTTGGGGTAAATACCCAGGAGTGCAATTGCTGGGTCATATGGAAGCACAATATTCAACTTTTTGAGGAACCTCCATACCATTTTCCAGAGTTGCTGCACCAGCTTGCATTCTCACCAACAGTGTAGGGGGTTCCCCATTCTCCGCATCCCGGCCAACATCTGTCGTTTCCTGACTTGTTAATTTTAGCCATTCTGACTGGTGTGAGGTGATATCTCATTGAGGTTTTGATTTGGATTTCCCTGATGCCGAGCAATGCTGAGCACTTTTTCATGTGTCTGTTGGCTGTTTGGATGTCTTCTTTGGAAAAATGTCTGTTCATGTCTTCTGCCCATTTCTTGATTGGATCATTTGTTCTTTGGGTGTTGAGTTTGATAAGTTCTTTACAGATTTTGGATACTAGCCCTTTATCTGATATGTCATTTGCAAATATCTTCTCCCATTCTGTCGGTTGTCTTTTGGTTTTGTTGACTGTTTCTTTTGCTATGCAAAAGCTTTTTATCTTGATGAAGTCCCAAGAGTTCATTTTTGCCCTTGCTTCCCTTGCCTTTGGCGATGTTTCTAGGAAGAAGTTGCTGTGACTGAGGTCGAAGAGGTTGCTGCCTGTATTCTCCTTTAGGGTTTTGATGGACTCCTGTCTCACATTGAGGTCTTTCAACCATTTGGAGTCTATTTTTGTGTGTGGTGTAAGGAAATGGCCCAGTTTCATTCTTCTGCATGTGGCTGTCCAATTTTTCCAACACCATTTGTTGAAGAGACTGTCTTTTTTCCATTGGACATTCTTTCCTGCTTTGTCAAAGATGAGTTGACCATAGAGTTGAGGGTCCATTTCTGGGTTCTGTATTCTGTTCCATTGATCTATGTGTCTGTTTTTGTGCCAGTACCATACTGTCTTGATGATGACAGCTTTGTAATAGAGCTTGAAGTCTGGAATTGTGATGCCGCCAGCTTTGCTTTTCTTTTTCAACATTCCTCTGGCTATTCGGGGTCTTTTCTGGTTCCATACAAATTTTAGGATTATTTTTTCCATTTCTTTGAAAAAAGTGGATGGTATTTTGATAGGGATTGCATTGAATGTGTAGATTGCTCTAGGTAGCATTGACATCTTCACCATATTTGTTCTTCCAATCCATGAGCATGGAATGTTTTTCCATTTCTTCGTGTGTTCCTCAATTTCTTTCATGAGTATTTTATAGTTTTCTGAGTACAGATCCTTTGCCTCTTTGGTTAGATTTATGCCTAGGTGTCTTATGGTTTTGGGTGCAATTGTAAATGGAGGGGATCGACTCCTTAATTTCTCTTTCTTCTGTCTTGTTGTTGGTGTATAAGAATGCCACAGATTTCTGTACATTGATTTTATATCCTGCCACTTTACTGAATTCCTGTATGAGTTCTAGCAGTTTTGGGGTGGAGTCTTTTGGGTTTTCCACATAAAGTATCATATCATCTGCAAACACTGAGAGTTTGACTTCTTCTTTGCTAATTTGGATGCCTTTTTTTATTTGTGTTGTCTGATTGTTGTGGCTAGGACTTCTAATACTATGTTGAATAGCAGTGGTGATAGTGGTGATAGGACATCCCTGCTGCATTCCTGACCTTAGGGGGAAAGCTCTCAGTTTTTCACCATTGAGAATGATATTCGCTGTGGGTTTTTCATAGATGGCTTTTATGATATTGAGGTATGTACCCTGTATCCCTATACTCTGAAGAGTTTTGATCAAGAAAGGATGCTGTACTTTGTCAAATGCTTTTTCTGCATCTATTGAGAGGATCATATGGTTCTTGTTCTTTCTTTTATTAATGTATTGTATCACATTGATTTATTTGTGCGTGTTGAACCAACCTTGCAGCCTAAGGATAAATCCGACTTGGTCGTGGTGAATAATTCTTTTAATGTACTGTTGGATCCTATTGGCTAGTATTTTGGTGAGAATTTTTGCATCCATGTTCGTCAAGGATATTGGTCTGTCATTCTCCTTTTTGATGGGGTCTTTGTCTGGTTTTGGGATCAAGGTAATGCTGGCCTCTTAAAACAAGTTTGGAAGTTTTCCTTCCATTTCTATTTTTTGGAACAGTTTCAGAAGAATAGGTATTATCTTCTTTATGCATTTGGTAGAATTCCCCTGGGAAGCCATTTGGCCCTGGGCTTTTGTTTGTTGGGAGATTTTTGATGACTGCTTCTATTTCCCTAGTGGTTACAGGTCTGTTCAGGTTTTCTATTTCTTCCTGGTCCAGTTTTGCTAGTTGATACATCTCTAGGAATGCATCCATTTCTTCCAGATTATCTAATTTGCTGACATAGAGTTGCTCATAGTATGTTCTTAAATTGTTTGTAATTCTTTGGTGTTGATTGTGATCTCTCCTCTTTCATTCATGATTTTCTTGATTTGGGTCATTTCTCTTTTCTTTTTGATAAGTCTGGCCAGGGGTTTATCAATCTTGTTAATTCTTTCAAAGAACAAGCTCCTACTTTTGTTGATCTGTTCTACTGTTCTTTTGGTTTCTATTTCATTGATTTCTGCTCTGATCTTTATTATTTCTCTTCTTCTCTGGGTTTAGGCTTTATTTGCTGTTCTTTCTCCAGCTCCTTTAGGTGTAGGGTTAGGTTGTGTACTTGAGACCTTTCTTGTTTCTTGAGAAAGGCTTGTATTGCTATATACTTTCCTCTTAGGACTGCCTTTGCTGCATCCCAAAGATTTTGAACAGTTGTGTTTTCATTTTCATTGGTTTCCATGAACTTTTTAATTCTTCTTTAATTTCCTGGTTGACCCATTCATTCTTTAGTAGGATGCTCTTTAGCCTCCATGTATTTGAGTTCTTTCCGACTTTTCTCTTGTGATTGAGTTCTAGTTTCAAAGCATTGTGTTCCAAAAATATACAGGGAATGGTCCCAATCTTTTGGTACCAGTTGAGACCTGATTTGTGACCTAGGATGTGATCTATTCTGGAGAATGTTCCACGGGCACTAGAGAAGAATGTGTATTCTGTTGCTTTGGGATGGAACGTTCTGAATATATATGTGAAGTCTATTTGGTCCAGTGTGTCATTTAAAGTCTTTATTTGCTTTTTGATCTTTAGCTTAGATGATCTGTCTATTTCAGTGAGGGGGTTTTTAAAGTCCCCCAGTATTGTTGTATTGTTGTCAATGTGTTTCTTTTTTTTTGTTATTAATTGGCTTATATAATTGGCTGCTCCCATGTTAAGGGCATAGATATTTACAATTGTTAGATCTTCTTGTTGGATAGACCCTTTAGGTAGGATAGAATGTCCTTCCTCATCTCTTATTACAGTCTTTGGTTTAAAATATAATTTGTCTGGTATAAGGATTGCCACCCCAGCTTTCTTTTGGTGTCCATTAGCATGGTAAATGGTTTTCCAACCCCTGACTTTCCATCTGGGGGTGTCTTTTGGTCTAAAATGAGTCTCTTGCAGACAGCTTATTGATGGGTCTTGTTTTTTAATCCAATCTGATAGCCTGTGTCTTTTGATTGGGGCATTTAGCCCATTTACTTTCAGGGTAACTATTGAAAGATATGAATTTAGTGCCATTGTATTGCCTGTAAGGTGACTGTTACTGTATATTGTCTGTGTTCCTTTCTGGTCTATGTTACTTTTAGACTCTCTCTTTGCTTAGAGGACCCCTTTCAAGATTTCTTGCAGGGCTGGTTTCGTGTTTGCAAATTCCTTTAGTTTTTGTTTGTCCTGGAATATTTTGATCTCTCCTTCTATTTTCAATGACAGTCTAGCTGGATATAGTGTTCTTGGCTGCATATTTTTCTCATTTTGTGCCCTGAATATAATGCCAGTCCTTTCTGGCTTGCCAGGTCTCTGTGGATAGGTCTGTTGTCAATATAATGTTTCTACCATTTAGGTTACAGATCTCTTCTCCTGAGCTACTTTGAGGATTTTCTCTCTGTCTCTGAGATTCGTAAGTTTTACTACTAGGTGTTGGAGTGTTGACCTATTTTTATTGATTTTGAGGGGGGTTCTCTGTGCCTGCTGGATTTTTATGCCTGTTTCCTTCCCCAGATTAGGGAAGTTCTCTGCTATAATTTGCTCCAATATACCTTCTGCCCCTCTCTCTCTTTCTTCTTCTTCTGGGATCCCAATTATTCTAATGTTGTTTCATCTTATGGTATCGCTTATCTCTCGAATTCTGCCCTCGTGATCCAGTAGTTGTTTATCTCTCTTTTTCTCAGGTTCCTTATTTTCCATCATTTGGACTTCTAGATCACTAATTCTCTCCTCTGCCTCATTTATCCTAGCAGTTAGAGCCTCCATTTTTGATTGCACCTCATTAATAGCCTTTTTGATTTTGACTTGGTTAGATTTTGGTTTATTTCTCCAGAAAGTTTTTGCAAATATCTTCCATGCTTTTATCAAGCCCAGCTAGTATCTTTAAAATCGTCATTCTGAACTCTAGTTCCAACGTCTTACTAATGTCCTTATTGATTAGGTCCCTGGCAGTCAGTACTGCCTCTTGTTCTTTTTTTTGAGGTGATTTTTTTCTGTGTTGTCATTTTGTCCAGAGGAGAATAGATGAATGAGAGAACAAAATGGTAACAGGGTAACAATGACCCCAGAAAAATATTCACTAAACAAATCAGCAGAGAACCAAAAATGGGGGGAAAAGAAAGGGAAATAAAGAAAAAAGAGAAAAAAAAAAAAAAAGAAAAAGAAAAGAAAAAAAACCAGAATATGCTCAAATATGAACAGGCTGGTGCATAAATCAGTGCCACACACTAGATTTTGGGCTTATTTTGTTCTTTTAGAAGAAAGTGCCTCCCAAAATTTTAAAGAAAGAAAAACTTATATATGCACAAATATAAGGGTAAATACGATGAAGGGATGGAATATGATTGTAAAGATGAAAGTTTAAAGATTTTATAAAAGGAATTGATAAGATATGAAGTTGGTTGAAAAAAGAAAGAAGTGGATTTAAAAAAAAGGGAGGGAGAGAATGTGATCAGTCAGGAGACTAGAACAAAGCCATACACTAGAGATTTAGAGTATATTTTGATCTGTTAGAAGAAACTGTATCCCAAAATTTTAAAGAGAGAACAACTTATATATATACCAAAAATAAGGTTAACTACTATGAAGGGATAGAATATGACTCTAAAAATGAAGAATAAAAACGATTTTTTAAAAAAGGGATTGAGTCGATCCCATTTACAATTGCACCCAAAACCATAAGATACCTAGGAATAAATTTAACCAAAGAGGCAAAGGATCTGTACTCAGAACACTATAAAATACTCATGAAAGAAATTGAGGAAGACACACAGAAATGGAAAAACATTCCATGCTCATGGATTGGAAGAACAAATATTGTGAAGATGTCAATGCTACCTAGAGCAATCTACACATTCAATGCGATCCCTGTCAAAATACCATTCACTTTTTTTCAAAGAAATGGAACAAATGATCCTAAAATTTGTATGGAACCAGAAAAGACCTCGAATAGCCAGAGGAATGTTGAAAAAGAAAAGCAAAGCTGGTAGCATCACAATTCCGGACTTCCAGCTCTATTACAAAGCTGTCATCAAGACAGTATGGTACTGGCACAAAAACAGACACGTAGGTCAATGGAACAGAAAACAGAACCCAGAAATGGACCCTCAACTCTATGGTCAACTCATCTTTGACAAAACAGGAAAGAATGTCCAGTGGAAAAAAGACAGTCTCTTCAACAAATGGTGTTGGGAAAATTGGACAGCTACATGCAGAAGAATGAAACTGGGCCATTTCCTTACACCACACACAAAAATAGACTCCAAATGGTTGAAAGACCTAAATGTGAGACAGGAGTCCATCAAAATCCTAAAAGAGAACACAGGCAGCAACCTTTTCGACCTCAGCCGCAGCAACTTCTTCCTAGAAACATTGCCAAAGGCAAGGGAAGCAAGGGCAAAAATGAACTATTGGGACTTCATCAAGATAAAAAGCTTTTGCACAGCAAAAGAAAGTCAACAAAACCAAAAGACAACCGACAGAATGGGAGAAGATATTTGCAAATGACATATCAGATAAAGGGCTAGTATCCAAAATCTGTAAAGAACTTATCAAACTCAACACCCAAAGAACAAAGAATCCAATCAAGAAATGGGCAGAAGACATGAACAGACATTTTTCCAAATAAGACATCCAAATGGCCAACAGACACATGAAAAAGTGCTCAACATCGCTCGGCATCAGGGAAATCCAAATCAAAACCTCAATGAGATACCACCTCACCCCAGTCAGAATGGCTAAAATTAACAAGTCAGGAAACGACAGATGTTGGTGGGGATGCAGAGAAAGGGGAACCCTCCTACGCTGTTGGTGGGAATGCAAGCTGGTGCAGCCACTCTGGAAAACAGGATGGAGGTTCCTCAAAAAGTTGAAAATAGAGCTACCATACGATCCAGCAATTGCACTACTGGGTATTTACAAAGATACAAATGTAGGGATCCGAAGGGGTACATGCACCCCGATGTTTATAGCAGCAATGTCCACAATAGCCAAACTGTGGAAAGAGCCAAGATGTCCATTGACAGATGAATGGATAAAGAAGGGTGGTATATATATACAATGGAATATTACACAGCCATCAAAAGGAATGAGATTTTGCCATTTGCAGTGACGTGGATGGAACCGGAGGGTATTATGCTGAGTGAAATAAGTCATACAGAGAAAGACATGTATCATATGACCTCAGTGATATGAGGAATTCTTAATCTAAGGAACAAACTGAGGGTTGCTGGAGTGGGGGGTGGGGTGGGAGGGACGGGGTGACTGGGTGATAGACACTGGGGAGGGTATGTGCTCTGGTAAGTGCTGTGAATTGTGCAAGACATATGTATACATATATATATATAGTCATCCATTTATTCATCTGGTCTAACTTTCTTTAGTGGCATGCTTAGATTCCTTTCTCTCTTTTCTTTTCTTTTTTTTTTAAATCTTTTGTATGTCTGCTATAGGTTTTGCTTTGTGGTTATCATATAACATATAACATACATGTTGATTACTTATAACTTATAGAGCTTACATATAACTAATATTTATAACAGTCTATTTTAAGCTGATTATTTAAGTTGAATGCATTCTAAAGCTCTACATTTTTTCTCTCCCCTGTTACCATTTCTTTTTTTTTTAAGATTACTTTATTTATTTTAGAGAGAAAGAGAGCATGTGCACTCGAGTGGTGGGAGGGGCAGAGGGAGAAGGAAAGAGGGGCCCAATGTGGGGCTCAATCCCAGAACCCCGAGATCATGACCTGAGCCAAAATCAAGTGTTGGCTGCCCAACTGTCTGAGCCAAGAGCCCCACCAGTTTTTGTTTTTGATGTCACATTTTATATATTTTTATATTGTGTATCCCCTTATTAATTATTATAGTTATAATTATTTTTATATTTATAATTTAATTTTCATATTAGTTTTATAAGTGATTAATCCAGTATCTTTACTATATATTTACCTTTACCAGTGAGATTTATACTTTTCTATGTTCTTATTACTAATTACTGCTCTTCTTTTTAGTTTAAAGGAGTCCCTCTAACATTTCTTGTAAGGCTGGCTTAGTGTTACTGAACTCCTAACAACTTTTGCTTGTCTGGAAACATTTTCTCGTTTAAATCTGAATGATAATTTTGCTGGGTAGAGTATTCTTAGTTGGAAGGTCTTTTTGTTGTTTTTGTTTTTGTTTTTTTCTTTCAGCACTTTGAACATATTGTGGCACTCTCTCTGGCCTGCAAATTTTCTTCTAAAAAATATACTGATAGACTTGTGGGAGTTCACATGTCCAAAACAAGTTTTTGGGTTTTTTTTTTTCTCTTTCTGCTTTTAAGATTCCCTCCTTGTCTTTAGCCTTTGACATTTTAATTTTAATGTGTTATGGTGTGTGTCTCTTGGGTCATTTGTAACTCTCTGCGCTTCCTGGATTTGGATGTCTTGTTCTTCAGGTTATGGACATTTCTAGCCATTATTTCTTCAATTAAGTTTTCTGCCCCTTTCACTTTCTCTTTTCCTATTCAGACTTTTTAATGTGAATGTTAGTGTGCTTCATGTTGTCTTATAAGTCCTTCAGCTGTATGTATGTATATAGGTAGGTAGGTAGGTATTTATTTATTTAATTTATTTGTTGCTGCTCTGATTTAGTGAGTTTCACTGTCTTATCTTTGAGTTTACTAATTTTTTTTTTCTGCTTCATCTAGTCTGCTGCTGAACCCCTTAGAGTATTTTTTAGTTTAGTTATTGTATTCCTCACCTCTGTGACTTCCGTTTGGTACTTTCTTATTTTTTTATTTCTTCATTTAATTTCCCACTATGCTAATCCATTATTCTCCTGAGTTTGGTGAGCATCTTCATGACCATTACTTTGAACTCTTCATCAGTTAAATTACTTTTCTCCATTTCTTTAAGAATTTATTTTTTCTGAGGTTTTCCTCTTTTTCTTACTTTTGGAACCTATTCCTTGTTTCTTCATTTTGCTTGGGTCTGTGTCTTGTATTCTGTGTGTTAAATAAACACCCACATTTTCCATTCCTGAAGGAGTGGACTAGTGTAGGAGATAAACCTCATTGTTAAATCCTGCCTTTGCTCTTGGTTGTCTTTTAAACTTTTGTGATTGTCCAAACAGTTTGTTTTACTTTTAATGATCCCCAGTGGTTGAGGGTATGCCAAGACTGTTGGTGTCCCAACCTGTCAGTGTCTCAGTCAGCACCTACATTTAGGCTGATTATAAGTCAGAGCCTCAGGGAGCAACTTTTAAACTATACAAATATATACATTCCTATGGGACCACAAGTGTAAGCCCCCTGGCCACCACAACCAGGTAATCTGGAAGAGTCTCCTAGGTGTCAGTCACCAAAATTGGGGCTCTAGATTGAGTGTATATGCTTCTTTCTGAGAGATATTTGTGAATTGAGCTAAACCAAAAGAGAGTGTCACAATGATATACACTTGTCTGTCTTCCTTGAAAGCACCTCCATAGGCCTATATATGTGTGCCAAACCTGAAGCTTGCTTCTAAGGCTAAAAGCTCTGGGATAAGCAAATAAGGCTCCTTCACAGAAAGACTAGGGTTGTGTACTAGTCTGCTATCTGTGCAGTGCCCTGGGGATATTAGCCTGCTAAGGACTCTCTCCCCAGTTGTTCTAGTACCGTGTGGGACCCCAGAACACAAGTTCTCTTGTCCACCAGAGCTAGGTGATCAAGGGCAGCACTTAGGTGGAATCTGCAAAAACTGTGGCATTCATATGTAAAAATGAGGGCACTGGATGCATATAAAATCTCCCCTCTGAGAGCTACTGTCACTTTAAAATATAGCAGAGGGAAAGTGTATAGATGGTACTCACCAGAAGTAAGAAAAAAATAAAAGATGCTGCTCATTGGTTGGATTGAGGCAGAGGGAGACCATTAAGATGGTTTTGGCCAGCCAGCAGGCTCCACGATGTGTGTTAAATTAGATCTTGCCTTCAGGCTGATGCTTTAAGATTAGCAAATAGGCTCTTTCAAATAAATTCTGGGGTTCTCTTTATTGGCTGCCTCTGTGTTGAGCCCTGGGACAAGTAAGTCTGCATATAAGCCCTCCCATTTCTCAGTTCACTATTTAGCCTTCCTCTCTTGGATATAAACCCTATTGTTTTTCAAAACTAAGTGTTTTTGAGGCTCATTTCTTAAGTGCAGGCCTTGAAAGTTGGGTACTTGATGTGGCATACAACCCTTTTGTTAATCAGGGTGAAAACTTATTAGCTACAGTCCAATTTTCATATTCATTCTTTATTCATTATTCTTACCAACTCCACTCATTTCCAAAATAACTTTTCTCTCTACCTTCTTTGGTAAAGTTGTTTCATATACTTGTAAGACCATTGGATTATTTTGTTATAGTTGGCATTCCGTCATGGTATCCCAATGATCTAAATGATTTTTTTTTTTAATGATACATTCAGATTAGTCCTGTGTGCTAAAAATTTCTGGGTTTTTTTGTTTTTTGTTGTTGTTGTTTTTTTTTACAAGCACAGTGTCATGTATTTACCTTTATTATTAAGAATAGTTTTATTGCCAAAAAAAAAAAAAAAAAAACCCCAACACACACACACACACACACACACACACACACACACACACACACACACACAAAACCCTCCCAAACTTTGACTATATAAACCTTACCCTCTCTCTTGGAATACTTAGCAACGACTAATCCTTTAGTTTATTTATAGGCTGCCTTTTCCAGAATGTCATAAAATTTGAATCATATAGAATGTAGCCTTTCAGGTGGGCTTCTTTCACTTAGCAATATACATTAAAATTTTATCTTATAAATATTGATTGTTCAATCTATATCTCAAAAATCTATATATTTAATTTTTGATTTGTTTAATCAGAGGTTTATAGTTTTCTGCATATAGATTCCATACATATTTTGTTACATTTATAACAGGTTTTACATTTTTTGATATTATTGTAAATGATAGTATATTTTATATTTCAAATTCCAATTGTTCATTGCTGGCATGTAGGAAAACAACTTCTGTATATCATCGGTGATTTTGCTATAATCACCATTTCAGGGTTGTTTTTATTAATTCTTAATTTTCCACTAGATAACCATACCATTTGTGCATAAAACAGTTTCATTTCTTCTTTCCAATCTGTATAATTTTGCTTTATTTTATTGTCTTATTTTTCTAGCTAGGAATTCCAGGGCAGTGTTGAATAGGAGTGTTGAGAGAGGACATATTTGCCTTGTTCCTAACCTTAGGGGAAAGTAGCCCAATCTCACCATTAGGTATAGGGTTTTGTAGATGCTCTTTATGAAATTAAGGAAGTTCATCTCTATTCCTAATACTTGAGAATTTTTTCTCATGAAGGAGTATTGGATTATGTCAAATGATTTTTGTTATATCAGTTGATATGATCATATGATTTTTCATGTTTTCTTTTTGATGTGGTAGATTACATTGATTTTTTTAAAGATTTTATTTAAGTATTTATTTGAGAGAGAGAGTGGGGGGAGGGGCAGAGGGGGAGGGAGAGAGAGAATCTTGAGTGGACCCTGCACTGAGTGCAGAGCCTGATGACGGGCTTGATCTCACAATCCTGAGATCATGACCTGAGCTGAAATCAAGAGTTGAATGCTTAACCAACTGACCCACCCAGATGCCTCAATTACATTGATTTTTAATGTTGAATCAGACTTGCACACTGGGAATACACATCAGTTGGTGATGGTGTATAATTCTTCTTATACATTTTTATGTTTTATTTGCTATTATTTTGTTGAATTTTTTTTTGCATATATGTTTATAAGCAATATTGCTCTATAGTTCTTCATCTTGTAATGCCCTTATCTGTTTTTAGTATTAAGGTGATTCTACTGGTGTGCCTGGGTGGCTCAGTTGGTTAAGCGTCTGCTTTCAACTCAGGTCAAGATCCGAGGGTCCTGGGAGCAAGCCCTGCATTGGGCTCCCTGCTCAATGGGGAGTCTGCTTCTCCATCTGCCCCTCCCCCTGCTCACATTCTCTCTCTTTCAAACAAATAAATGATAAGAATAATAAAAAATCTAGTATTAAGGTGATTCTGGCCTCATAAAATGGGTTAGAAAATGCTCCTTGCCCTTCTGTTTTCTGAAAGAAATATTGGAGTACTGGTATAATTTCTTAAAAATTGGAAACTAACAACAAGGTCATTTTGTCTGTTACTTTATTTTGGGGAAGGTTATTAATTATGAATTTTATTACTTTAGATTTATTACAGTTATCTACTTATCTTTTTAACCTCTTTTTTCCTTTAGTGTCTTTTCAGGAATTTGTCCATTTTATTTAAGTTTTCAAATATGTAGTCATAAAGTTGTTCACAATATTTCTTTATTATAATTTTAATATCCATAGGATCAGTAGTCATGACCTCTCTTTCTGAAATCCATAAATTTTGATTTTTTTTTCTTGTTTAGTCAGCTATAATTATACCAATTTCATTGATCTTGGTAAAGAACCCGCTTTTGGGTTTGTTGAGTTTTTGCTACTGTTTTCTTGTTTTCTGTATTATTGATTTCTGCTCTAATTTTTATTATTCAATTTTCTTCTGTTTGTTTTCAGCATAAATTGCTTCTATTTTTTCTAGTTTCTCAAAGTGTAACATTTGATTAGTGACTTTAGATCTTTCTTTTATTCTAATATATGGATTTAATGCTATAAATTCCCCTGTAATTACTGTTTTTGCTACATAATTTTGACAAGTGAGGTAAAAGTGAAATGAGGATACTTAAAGGTAAAAGAATTTATTGACAGATGTTGTGCATAAATGAAATTTCATAGGAACTTTTGTAAATAGGAAGAAAATTATACCAGATTGAAACTTAGATCCATGGAAAAAAATAAAAAATAAATTGGAAATGGTAAACATGTGGATAAGTATAAAAGTTGTATGTCAATATATATACCTGTACCTCTGAAACAAATAATACATTATATGTTAAAAAAAAAAAAAAAAGTAGAAAGGGAAAAAAGAAGGGGGGGAAATGGGAGGGAGAGATGAACCATGAGAGACTATGGACTCTGAGAAACAGACTGGGCGTTCTGGAGGGGTATTAAAGAGGGCACGTTCTGCATGGAGCACTGGGTGTTATACGCCAACGAGTCATGGAACACTACATCAAAAACTAATGGTGATCAACATAACATAATAAAAGAAAATTTAAAAAAATAATAAAATAAAACATATTTAACTCCTTAACAGTAAACTAATAACAATCAATTATAAAATTAAGACAAGTAGATGTAAAGTATAAAAGAGTACAAATGATTTGTGGGAAAAAAAAGTTATACTGTTTTATTATTAACCATGTACAGAACAACCCATGCCCCAATCACTTATGCATGGCCATGCTTCTGCCCTCAGTCACAGTTAGGTTTTCTTCTTCAGCTACAAAGGGATGAGCAAGTGAAATATTCTAACACTAATTCAGGCCATTTTCCTGGTCTTCTGTCTAAGTTGTATTAGCAGTATTCACTTCCAAACTCTCACCATATAAAGATTGAATTTGAACACATCTTCTTATTAACAGTGGGGATCCCTTCCTTCCTTTAGCTTCCCATAAGCAACTTTCTGTAAAGCTTCTACCTATACTTTTTATTATCTATTTTTGGTCTATAAGGATTTTTTTTTAAGTACAGATACATATTTATTATTTCCACATTGATCTAAAATATCTCTTTAGTTGGGGGAAAGACAATAGTCTTTAGATTCACAGTCTTGGAAGATCTATATTAATTTTAATTTGAAAATATTTACTTGTTTCAGTTTCTCCATTTCAAGAAAACATTTTTGTTTTCAACAGAAAAATTTAAAAGAGAAGCAACTTGCCAACTTACACATTTATTACAATATATCCTAACTTAATTCCAAATTTTTACATCAGTTTTGAGTAGAATAATCTTTAACTCATTTGCTTAGATAACTTGTTTAAAAATATTCATTACATATCTGGTATTAGGATACTGAATAAGAGGAAATATAGTGATAATAACGTTTGAATAGGGAATTTTCCTTCTCAAATATTTAACCCTTTATATTTGCTATATGAAGTAAATGCAACAATATTATTCTCAGCTTTTCAAATTCATTCATGATATTCATTTGTACGTTCATTAATTATAGAAGGAGACTATACTTCTTTTTAGGTCCCAATATAACTTGTGAATAATCTTGTGTGATATGATCTAATTTCCAATTAGAGACAAAATTAAAATTGCCTAAGATGTTTACAGTTTCTTTGAAAATAGTGAAGACAATCCAAAGCATTAATATATTCTCTGGTGTACTCATTAGGAGCAAGAACATTAATTAAAATGAGGGTCATATCATTTATTAGTCCTCATTCAATAAGATATAGTTTATCTTTATCTTAAGGAAATTTAATTATAAATAAGAAAGAATTTGTTTACATACCACAATAATAGCACTATTAGACACAAACGTTGACTGTCATGAGCTTTAAGTCCTAATCCATGGGGTGCCTGGGTGCCTGGGTAGCTTAGTCGGTTAAGCTTCTGCCTTCCGCTTGAGTCATGATCCTGGGATACTGGGATAGAGCCCCTCATTGGACTCCCTGTTCAGTGGGGAGCCTGCTTCTCCCTCTCTCATTCTCCTTGCTTGTGCTCTCTCTCTCTGTCAAATAAATAAATAAAATCTTTAAAAAATAAAAATAATAAATCTAATCCACAATTGGAATATTTACATATTTATGTATATGCATCTCTCCATTAGTTTACCTATGGAGAAATATATATATATATACCCAGCAGTAAAGTATATTAGATGTATATTATGTATATTGTATGCATATATGTGTATTAGTGTACATATACTCATTAGTATGAATGTATGTAGATATATAAATATTCACATATATTTTGTATACCCATATAGAGTGTGTGTATACACACACACACACACACACACACATATATATAATGAGTATGGATATAAAATCAATCTGCCTTTATATTTGAAACCTGTCACATCAGTTACCTCAACTATATGAATCTCCTCCATTCTTGACCCTACTCCATCACTAGTCCCTTTGCTTGGTTTTCATATCTACGCCTCAGAGCACACAAAGAAAATTATCTCCTGGCAAGCCTTCATGACCATCTCTCTCTGATTAAGGAATTCCTTTTAGATATTCTAATATCTCCCTATATTTAAGTATATCTGAGGACCAACAGCTATAATATACATCAGTATATTGTCTATCCCATCTCTTAGAGAAGCATATTTCAAATATCATAGAACTGACAGTCCTGTTTTGTATCTCTATTTGCCTGTCTTCTAGAGCAATGATTCTCAATATTTAATGCACATACAAAACACCTGGTGCCTTGTTAAAATGGAGATACTGATTGTATGGAATGTGGATTGAAATTCTGTACGTATAACAAACTTCCAGTTGATGGTGATGCCAATGCTGATGATCTGTGGACCATACTTTGAGAAACAAGACTCTGAATTTGTGATGACAGTGCCTGTGACATTCCTATAGTCCCAGCATGCGTTCAATATCTCTAGCACAGTAGCACCTCAGTGATGTTTGCTAGATGAGAGGATAAATGAAACAGTAACATTTAATAATAATTAAAATAAGTATTTTGATTTAATGAACCATATTAAATATTTTATACTCAGTGTTCCAATTTTTCTCATAAAAATCATGCAAGGTAGGTTTTACTATTTATAAATATTCAGATGGTGCAGAGAGGTATATTATTCCACAGAACAAAGGCTAGGAAATGTCAGATTTCTTATTATGACTTTATATTCATCCTTAACTTTTTAATGTATTATGTTATTACTACACCTGCCTATTCTCTCCTTCTAACCAATTTTTTTAGAAAAATTTTTCAAAGAATAAAATATTTGTGTGTGTTATATGTATTTACATATTGCTTTACCTTTCTACATGCCTAAGTTTTATCATTTATATAATTTTAATAATAATAATCTCATTACATCATGATGGTATGAGGATTAAGGTAGATAGCCTTTGTAAAGAAATTAACAAAATTCCCAGAATGATATGTATTTAATAACTGTCTGGCCTAGTGACAGAGAAATGGGTTAGAATTCATAGGTAGCTTTTAATGAGGGAAACAAAATACAGTGCAATTGAAATTTTGTTTTGTTTTTCTTCCAGGCAAGTAGTAACTGGCATATGAGATATAATGAGATATGGTTCTCTTCATATTTATTGTGCAGTTTCTTTTAAGTAGGTATGCAAGACATATCAAACAATGGTGATTTATATATGGAAAACAGTGTTCTTTATCCACTAAAGAATTCAAAACATGTTGGCTAATATAAGATAGATAGATGTTACTTAAAAATATCATGAAACCCAAAATAATATATAATTAATTAATATACTTGAATATTCAATAAATTATGATGGTTTTCTCATTTCCAAAGTGGAAAGACACTTGAGCAACAGAAACTCTTGTTCATTGCTGCTAGGTATGCAAAATCCAGAGCAATAATTCTCAAAATCAACAGGCAGTTATTGGAGAACGTGGCAGAGTAGGAGGACCCTGAGCTCACCCTGTCCCACATTTTCAACTAGATAACATTTACATCCTATTCAGTAAAACAGAGAGCAATCTGAAGACCGGTATGAAAACAACAACAACAAAAACAAAACACCACAATGAAATATGGAAAAAAAGCTACAACAAAAGGTTAGGACAGTCAGAATGGTGAGGGAAGCTGCCTACAGGAGGGAGGGAGCTGCACATGCAAAGAGGGCAGAGAAATGGGCCCTCACACCAGGGAGTTCACACAGGGAAGGTTAATCCCCATAACATTTAACTTTAAAAACTGAGGGGCTGAATCCTGTAAGTTTGTAAAACCAGTGGGACTTGGAGCCTGGAGTTTTAAAAGTTAGCTGACTCAGCACTGGGTAACCAGGCAAACCAGGAGGGTGAGGGATAGGTAGGTCAACAGAAACAGCAACATGCATGGAGAGGCAACATAAAAATGGCAATTTACACACCACCAGGGACAAATGGGAAACAGATCTGTTCATTATGATTTTGGAGTGTGTTGGGGGTCCTCTCCAAAAACAAGGGAGCTGGTGCCATTTTCCTCCTCTGTCCCCCAGCATAAAGACAGTGACCCCTGTGGGAATCAGGGCTCTACAGACACTTGTTATGGAAAATATCAGTAGTGAGCTATGCCCATGAGTTCTTCTGAGGACTCACCCCCTCCAAGCCTGCTAGCCTCTGCCCTGGGCTCGGCAAATTTTGTTAAAGCTACATGTGCTCCTTGTCCATTCCCCACCCAGCCACTGTATGTATATCTGCCACTGCAAACTGCACACATTCACTGCACTGAGCCCCCAGGTGCTGTGGGGCACCTGCCCAGCTGTGCCCATAGTTGCCTCATGCACCATATCCAGCCACACATTCCCAGCTATAGTCAAAATCCAGGCCCAGCTGCACCCAGCCATTATCACACACTGTGCCCAGACTTGTGACCCAGCTGCCACAGTGTTTCAGGGAATCTGGCAATTCCCCAGTGGGCATTCCCTGCTCAGAGCTGGCCTGCCTAAGCCCCACTAACAACACAGAGAACAAGAACAGCCTGAAACAAGCAGAGAGTCAGTGCAGATGACTACAATGTAAGGAAAAGTGACTCAGACACAACAGCAAGGCATAAAGAACACACAGGCTCTCCTGAAGTGCCAAATTCTGAAAGGAGACAGGGCACTGCAGGACACTCCAAGACTCTTTTTCATAAAGTCACTACTTTTAAGAGCAGAAGACACAGCTGGCTTCCTTAACATACAGAAACAGACACAGAGAGGCAAACAAAATGAGGAGGTAGAGAAATTTATCCCAAATGAGAGAATAGGAAAAGGCCACAGCCAGAGATCTAAGCAAAACACATATAAGTAACATGCCTAATAAAGAATTTAAAACAATGATCACTCACTGAACTTGCAAAGAGGAGGAGACATGAGTGGAAGGAAACCTTAACACAGAGATAAGAAATACCATAGCAGAGATAAAGGGTGCAATAAACGAAATGAGAAACATGCTTGATGGAATGAATAGCAGGATGGAAGAATCAGAGGAATAAATTAGTGACCTAGAGGTCAGAGTAATGGAAAGTAATCAAGTTAAACAAAAGACAGAAAAGAATTGTGCAAAAGGAGAATAGACTTTGAAAACTTAGTGACTCCATCAAAAATAGTAACATTCATATTTATAGGAGTCCCAGAAGAATAGAGAAAAGGGGGTGGAAAATTTATTTGAAGAGATAATAGCTGAAAACTTCCCTAATCTGGGAAAGAAAACAATTATCCAGATCCAGGAGACACAGAGAACCCACAACAAAATCAACAAAAGCAGACCCACACCAAAATATATTGTAATTAAATTTGTAAAATATAGTGATAAGTAAAAAACCAAACCAAAACAAAAAAAACCCAGTAAGACAAAAGAGGTCGTTAACTTACCAGGGAAAACCTATAAGGCTATCAAGAGATTTTTCAGGGAGAGTTTGCAAAGCAGGAGGGAGTGGCATGATATATTCAAAGTGCCAAATGAGAAAAATCTACAACCAAGAATCTTCTCTCCAACAAAGCTATCATTCAGAAGAGAAGGAGAGATATAGAGTTTCTCAAACAGGGGCACCTGGGTGGCTCAGTTGTTTAAGCATCTGAATCTTGGTTTCAGCTCAGGTCGTGATCTCAGGGTCATGAGATCAAGCCCTGCATTGGGCTCCATGTCCAGCACAGAGTCTGCTTGATATTCTTTCCATCACCCTCTCCCTCCTCCTTTGCTCTTCCCCCGCTCTCTCTCTCTCTCTCTCAAAGAAATGAAAAAATTAAATCTTAAAAAAAAAGAGTTTCCCAAACAAAAACTAAAGGAGTTCATGATCCTAAATCAGCTCTACAAGAAACATTAAAAGGGACACTTTGAGTGGAAAGGAGAGACCAAAAGTGACAGCATAGATGTAGGAAACACAAAAGCAGTAAAAAATAAATATTTTTGTAAAGAATCAGTCAAGGAACTAACACAAAAAAGGTATAAAATATAAAACACATACCTAAAACATGGGGAGGAGAGGAGAAAAGAATGGGTTCAAACTTAAATGACCATCAACTTAATATACACCACTATATGCAGGAGAGATTATATATACAAACTTAATGGTAACCATATTCAAAAACCACTAATATGCAAAGAATAAAGAGAAAGACATCCAAACATATCACTAAAGAAAATCAGCAAAAGTGAGAGAGAAAGACAATAAAGGATCAGAGAAAATCTTCAGGAACAACCACAAAATAAGTAAAAAAAAAAATGGCAATAAATACTTATCTATCAATAATTACTTTAAATGTAAATGGGCTACATGATCCAATCAAAAGACATAGAGTAACACAATGGGAAACAAAGAAGACCCATCTATCTGCTGCCTATGAGACCTATTTTAGACCTAAGGACACCTGCAGATTGAAAGTAAGAGGTTAGAGAAACAATTATCACACAAATGGATGTCAAAAGAAAGCTGGAGTAGCAATACTTGTATCAGACAAACTAGACTTTAAAACAAATACTGGAATAAGAGACAAAGAAGGGCACTATATAATAATAAAGGGGATAATCCAACAAGAAGATGAAACAATTGTAAATATATATGTACCCCTCATAGGAGCACCCATATACATAAAATAATGACAAACATAAAGGAACTAATTGATAATAATACAATAAATAGTAGGGTACTTTAACACCACACATCAATGGACAGATCATCTAAACAGAAAATCAACAAGGAAACAATGGCTTTGAATGACACACTAGACTAGATGGAGTTAACAGATGTATTCAGAACATCTCATCCTAAAACGGCAGAATACAAATTCTTTTCAACTGCACACACAACACTCTCTAGAATAGATCATATATTAGCCCACAAAACAAGCCTCAACAAATTCAAGATGATCAAAATCATAACACGCATATTTTCTGACCAAAATGTTATGAAACTAGAAGTCAAACACAGGAAAAAATCTGGAATAAACACAAATACATGGAGGTTAAACAATATGCTACTAAACAGTGAATAGGTCAACCAGGAAATCAAAGATGAAATTGAAAAGTACCTGTAAACAAATGAAAATGAAAACACAATGATCCAAAACCTCTGGGATGTTACAAAAGCTGTTCTAAGAGGGGAGTGTATAGCAATACAAGCCTACCTCAAGAAGCAAGAAAAATCTCAAGTAACGTAACTTGCACCTAACGGATCTAGAAAAAGAACAAACAAAACCTAAAACAACCAGAAGGAAGGAAATATAAAAATTAGAGCATAAATAAATAATATAGAAACCAAATGGACAATAGAACAGATCAATGAAACCAGGAGTTGGTTCTTTGGGGAAAAAAAAAAAATCAATAAAACTGATAAACCTATAGCCAGACTTAACTAGAAAAAAAGGGAAACGACTCAAATAAATAAAATCACAACTGAGAGAGGAGAAATAACAACCAACACCATAAAAATACAACAGTCCTAGGAGAATTTTTTTTAAGATTTATTTATTTGAAAGAGAGAGTGAGACAGTGGGGGGAGGAGCGGAGGGAGAGAATCTCAAGCAGACTCCCCACTGAGCCAGGAGCCTGACACGGGGCTTAATCCTAGGACCCTGAAATCATGACCTGAGTTGAAACCAAGAGTTGGATGTTTAACTGACTGAGCTACTCAGATGGCCCTCAAAGAAGATTATGAAAAACTATATGTTAACAAATTGGACAAGCTAGAAGAAATGGATAAATTCCTAGAAACATAAACTACCAAAAGTGAAATAGGAAGAAAAAATAAATTTGAAGAGAGCAATAACCAGCAAAGAAATTGAATCAGTAATCAAGAATCTCCCAACAAAGAGTGTCCAGGATCAGATGGCTTCACAGATGATTTCTACCAAATATTTAAAGAGTGAGCACCTATTGTTTTCAAACTATTCTAAAAAATAGAAAAGGAAGAAAACTTCCACATTCATTCTATGAGGCCAGGATTACCCTGAAAACAAAACCAGATAAAGACACCACTAAAGAAGAGAACTATCAGCCAGTATCTCTGATAAACAGAGATGCAAAAGTTCTCAACAAAATACTAGCAAACCGATTCCAACAATACATTAAAAAAATCATTCCCCACAATCAAGCAGGATTTATTCTTGGATTCCAAGTGTGGTTCAATATTCGCAAATCAATCAATGTGATACATCACATCCATGAGAAAGGATCAAAAACATACAATCACCTCAATAGACATAGAAAAATCATTTGACAAACTCCATTCATTCATGATAAAAACTCTCAAAAAAGTAGGGTTAGAGGGAACATACCTCAACCTAATAAAGCTTTTCTCCTGATGTCAGGAATAAGACAAGGATGTCCACTTTCACCACTTTTATTCAACACAGTACTGGAAGTGCTAGCCACAGCAGTCATGCATAAATAAATAAATAAACAAATAAATAAATAAATAACATCTAAATCAGTAAGAAAGAACTAAAACTTTCACTATTTGCACATGACATGATATTATATATAGAAAACCTGAAAGACTCCACCAAAAAAGGGCTAGAACAGATAAATCAGTAAAATTGCAGATACAAGATAAATGTACAGAAATCTTACATTTCTATATATAATATTGAAGCAGGAGAAAGAGAAATTAAGAAAACAATCACATTCATTAATTGTACCCAAAGCAGTAAGATACCTATGAAAAAACCTAACCAAAGAGATGAAAGATCTGTACTCTGAAAACTATAAAATATTGATGAAAGAAATTGAAGATGACACAAAGAAATGGGAAGACATTCCATGTTCATGAATTGGACCAACAAATACTGTTAAAATATCTACACTATCTAAAGCAGTCTACACATTTAATACAATCCCTATCAAAATACCAACAGCATTTTCCCCAGAACTAGAAGAAACAATCCTAAAACTTGTATGGAACCAGAAAAGACCTCAAATAGCCAAAGCAATCTTGAACCAGAAAGGCAAAGCTGGAGGCATCACAATTCCATACTTCAAGCTATATTACAAAGCTATAGTAATCAAAACAATATGGTACTCACACAAAAAATAGACACATAGATCAATGGAACAGAATAGAAAATCCAGAAACAAACCCACAATTATATGGTCAATTAATCTTCAACAAAAGAGGAAAGAATATCCAGTGGGAAAGAGACAGTCTCTTCAACAAATGGTATTGGGAAAACTGGACAGCAACATGCAAAAAATGATACTGGACCACTTTCTTATACTATACACAAAAATAAATTTAAAAAGTATTAAAAGCCTAGATGTGAGACCTGACACCATAAAAATCCTAGAAGAGAATACACACAGTAAGTTCTTTGACATCAGCCATAGCAACTTCTTTCTAGATATGTCTCCTGAGGCAAGGGGAACAAAAACAAAAATCAACTATTGGAACTATATCAAAAGAAAAAGTTCTGCACAGTGAAGGAAACAATCAACAAAACTGAAAGGAAACCTACTCAATGGGAGAAGATATTTCCAAAGGACATATCTGATAAAAGATTAGTATACAAAATGTATAAAGAACTTTTACATCTGAACACCCAAAAAACAAATAATCCAATTAAAAAATGGGCAGAAGAGATGAACAGACATTTCCCCAAAGAAGACTTCCAGATGGCCACACATGAAAAGATGCTCAATATCACTTATCATCAGCAAATGCAATGAGCAAATCAAACTACAATGATATATCACTTCACACCAGTCAGAATAGCTAAAGTTAACAACACAAGTAACAACAGGTGTTGGAGAGGATGTGGAGAATAAGGAACCCTCTTGCACTGTTGGTACAAATGCAAACTGGGGCAGCCACTGTGGAAAACAGTATAGAAGTTTCTCAAAAAATTAAAAATAGAACTACCTTATGATCTAGCAACTGCACTACTGGGTATTTACCCAAAGAATACAAGAACACTAATTCAAAGGGATATATGTACCCTGTTGTTTATTGCAGCATTATTTACAATAGCCAGATTGTGAAAGCAGCCCAAGTATCCATTGATTGATGAATATATATATATAATAGAATATTGGCATAAATAATGGCCGTATACATGGAAATATATACATATATATATATATGTATACACACACACACACACACATATATAATGGAATATTATTCAGCCATAAAAAAGAATGGAATTTGCAATGACATGGATGGAGCTAGAGAAAATAGTGCTAAGTGAAATAAGTCAGAGATAGACAAATACAATATGATTTCACTCACATAAAGGAATTTAAGAAACAAAACAAACAAGCAAAGGGAAAAAAATTAAGAAAGCGTGTCAGAGAAACAAATCAAGAAACAGACTCTTAATTATAGAGAACAAACTGATGGTTACCAGAGAGGAGATGGGTGGGGGGATGGGTGAAAAAGGTGATGGGGATTAAGGAGGGCACTTGTGATGAGCACCAGTTGATGTATGGTATTTTTGAATTACTATATTATACACCTGAAACTAATATAACACTATATTAGCTAACTGGAATTAACATAAAAACTTAAAAAAAATCACAAAGTATTATAGCCATTTGTAAGGCAGTTAGGCAGTTTCTTACACAAATACAATCCAGTAAACCTCCTTAGCATTTACCCAACAGGGTTAAAAACTTCTGTTCATACAAAACCTACACACAGATATTTATGGCAGTTTTATTTATAATTTTCAAAATGTGGAAGGAACAATGATGTCCTTGTTGTTGAAGGAATAAGTGAGTCAATAAATAAACAGTGGTACATCCATACAATAGAATATTATTCAATAATAAAAATAAATGACCTATCACATAAGAAGAGAATGTGAAGGAAGTTTAAATGCATATTACTAAGTGAAACAAGTCAATTTGAAAAGGCTACATACTGTGATTTCAAGTATATGGCATTCTGGAAAGTCAAAAGTTTGGAAAGAGTAAAAAGAACAGTGGCTGCCACAGATTAGGTGAGAGGAAGAGATGAATAGTTGGAACACATGAGATTTTTAGAGCAGTGAACATATTGTGTATGTTACTCTAATAATGGACACATGCCATTATACATTTGTTAAAACCCACAGAATGTACAATACCAAGATTGAACCTGAATGCATTCTCTGGAATTTGGGTGGGACTTAGGGTGATAATAATGTGTCATTGTAGGTTCATCAATTGTAAATGATGTACACTGAAGCAGGAGGTTGATAGCAGGGGAAAGCTCTGCATGTGTGGGGTAAGAGAGGATATGGGAACTTTCTGTATTTTCTACTCATATTTTTCTGTGAGTCTAAAACTACTTTTTTTTAAGTGAGAGACCCTATAACTTTGACTTAGGTTTATATTTTTCAGCCATAGTTAGGTTTATGTTTTTTCCACTGGTGGCTGAAATTTAACAACCTAATTAATTTTTAAAATCAGAAATATTAGAAATTAAAGTGTTTTATTTATCAAGGTAACTGAGAGCTGTTTGACCTGTGATTATTTAAGCAAAATCATTTGCAAATATTTTATTTTCTTTTTAAGATTTTATTTATTCATTTGTGTGTGTGTGTGTGTGTGTGAGGGAGAGAGAGAGAGCAAGCAAGGGGGAGGAGCAAAGGGAGAGGGACAAGCAGACTCTGTGCTGAGCCTGGAGCCCAATGTGGGGCTCAATTTCACGACCCTGAGATCATGTTCTCAGCCAAAACCAAGAGTTGGAGGCTTAACCCACTCAGCCACCCAGGTGGCCCTACAAATATTTTAAAGTATTTGTGTCTCAGACACTATTATCATGATGGACCCTGTCATGTGTCGGGCTCATAGTCTCCTTATGATGAACATGCCTCCATAATGCCTTTTAAATACATTCAAATATATGAATTATTTCCATTTTCAATTCTACAATATTTTCATTCTAATTTTTAGGAGCATTCCAATTTCTTTTCAAATTTAGCAAAATAGTTTTGAATAGTAATGAGACCTGACAATACAGATTATTTAAGAAGAAATCATTTTGCTTTTTCAGTGGTTTGCTGTAAAATTTGGAAATATTATTGAGGCACATTAAATCAAACTAGTTTTAATGTCAATATTTCTCATCTCATCAAAATTCAACTACATGAATTTATTTCATATCTAGGATGCCACACCCGATAATAGAATAGAGGTGATAGATTAAGTTTATAAGGGAGATCACACAATGGCTAAAACTCATAAAGTTTTACTTGAAAATAGGCAATTTCCTTAAAAGTTATTGGGGTAATGTATGGGGATTAACATAACAATAAAAAAAAACTAAAGTAGATAATCAAGATAATAACAAGTGGTTCTAAAGAGTACCTTTTTATTATTAAAATAAAGGTGCAAGAAGCCCTCAGGCAACTGAAATTAAGCTGCTTAATTAAGTGATAATATCAGTAGAAAAGAACATTGTCAGCACCTAACGATTCCCACAAGAGATACACCAAATAAAGCAGGATACTTATCAAAATGAATTTTAGTGTAAAATTGAAATGTTTGCCGCACTCCTTCCCGGCCAACTCTATGTAATTCTTTAAACCAAGTACTTATTAAAAAAATTAAAAAAAAAAAAAAAAGAAAAGAGTTATTGGGAATTATTGTGAGAGAAAAGTTAGTTTACTTAATAACATAGATTTACATACATTTGAATCCTAGGCATAAGGTTTATACATCTATATAACTCATCACAACATCTATTTAAGATGAAATCTGAGCTATTACAAAGACAACAACCCTAATTCTATTCTGTGTGGCATCTCAAATGTTCACACTCAATAAATGTTTGTTAAAAATAACATTTTTATAATCACAAAATATTTGCAGCATTCAGGAGGACAGTTAGTCTGCTGATACCCATTTACAAATATAAGGTCCATCAATTGGGTACTGGAGTTTGTAAGCTTACTATTTAAAAATGATTTTTTTTTTTAAGATTTTATTTTTATTTATTTGACCGAGAGAGAGAACACGAGAGAGGGAACACTAGCAGGAGGAGTGGGAGAGAGAGAAGCAGGCTCCTTGCCAAGTAAGGAGCCCGATGCGGGACGTGATTCCAGGACCCTGGGATCATGACCTGAGCCAAAGGCAGACACTTAGCGACTGAGCCAGCCAGGCACCCTAAAAATGATTTCTTATTCCTGTAAAATGATAAAAGCAAATCAATCCTTTTTAGAATAAAAAGGTAATCAATACATAGTTATTTTCACTTATGTGTATTTAACTATGGATGTTTATTTACATATATACATATCTCTCACTGTTGTTATTTATGATTAAAATTGCTCATTTTCAAAATTCATATGCATATTCCTCAGTTAACATCTTGATCAGAACAGAATTTTTGGTGAAACAACCGCTTATAATAACAAGATGGCATATCTTTCTGTTTTTGTATTTTTTTTGGATATTTGCTCAATTTTGCTGCAATATCAGCAGTATTTTCTTGGTAAACCACTCTAAATGGTTTGGTGATAATGAAAATTTTACAATTTATTTTGTGAGCCTTCTTAGAAATGTTTCAACCCTTTCTCATCCCAGTAAGTAAAAAGTGACAGGTGCTATGCTTAGTTAGCTTTGCATACAAAATGCATCTTTATTAGAAAAATTTGCCACCTAGAATTCAATTCTTGTAATTTTCTCTTCTTAACCCAACTCCTAAATAGAAACATTTATTGAATGCATAATTGTGCTAGCCATATGCTAGGCACTGATTATGTAAATATGAAAAGAAGCTTGTCCTTCCTGCAAGAATTTATAAACTAATAGAGTAAAAGGTAAATTTGCAAGTATTAGGGTAAAGCATGTAAAATATGCAAGTAGAAAAAATGAACCACAACTAATGTTAGCCAAATACCTAATTGTGAAACTCCCTTTTAAGCACCTGAGTTAAGCTCACTGAAAACAATATCTTAGAAACCAAAGCAATTTAATGATTATAAACTTATATACGCAGACCTGTCATATACTCAACTTTCACAATGACTTATATGTATCCATTTCTCAAATTTTCTTTTTGCCTCCATTAAAATGAAAGGTTGTGTGTGTGTATTTGTGTGTGTATAGAAATCTTACATTGAACTCTTGCTGAAAGGATGTACCTGTTACCTCATAATTATAAACTTTAGTCTTTGGAAGGAAGTGAAGATAAATGTTTTAAATCTGACTTTGAAAAATTCTCCAGTTTCATTAAAAAAATAAATGATCATAGTTGAACTAGAAAATTTTTGTTGCTAATCTATTTTGAACACTGGCCAGTTTCCTAAATGCTTGAAGGTTCAAGCCCTCTCAGCTTTTCTTCAATAGATGATGTTAAATTTATTAATACTCCAATTACAAAAGTTAACATAGCTTTAAAATTCAAACCCTAAAATTTTATAGTGTACCAATAACTAAAATACCCTATGTTTAAAGACTTTAGAGGGCGCCTGGGTGGCTCAGTTGGTTAAGCGACTGCCTTCTGCTCAGGTCATGATCCTGGAGTCCCTGGATCGAGTCCCGCATCGGGCTCCCTGCTCGGCAGGGAGTCTGCTTCTCCCTCTGACCCTCCCCCCTCTCATGTACTCGCTGTCTCTCATTCTCTCTCTCTCAAATAAATAAATAAAATCTTTAAAAAATAAAAAATAAAAAAAATAAAAAATACTTTAGAATTCCTATAAGTAGCACATCTGACTTAAATAATTTGATTAGCATCAATCTAGTAAGATATGTTTAAATGGACATACAGCATGATCATTTATTAAAAACAAGCATGATTACAATGATTAATTTTTGCTCCAGCTGTTTCTTTGCTGTACCTTTCCTACTGAGCAGCACAGGAGAGAAATCATACAACTAACTAGAACAGTGAAAATTTATGATCTCCAAAGTCACCTGGTTTCCTGATGCCTTCTAGTATTTTCCAGGATGTCCCTAATTAGTCCTCTTTCCTGCTTACCAGATTTTCTATATCAAAATATCTCTGTTGTCTTTGATCATCCAGTCCCACCACCATGCCCAGTTAATTACAACAAATGAACTCACTTTCAACTTTTTCAACTTTATAAAGAAAACAGTGATTATTATACACATCCAGCAAGTTCTATTATTCTAATTCTAAATTATTCAAGTTTTAAATTCTATTCAAGTTCTAAGTTCTTTTTAAAAGATTACAAGTTATATGGCAAACTATTTGGTTATCATAATCTATTTGCTTCTGTACCTGTCATGCCTTTTTTCATGAAAATGAAAGAGTTCTTCTCCTATTGGCACCAAAATATTTCATATGCATTTTGGATCTCATAATTTTCTTTTTTTTTTTTTTAAAGATTTTATTTATTTATTTGAGAGAGAGAATGAGAGAGAGAGAGAGAGCATGAGAGGGGGAGGGTCAGAGGGAGAAGCAGACTCCCTGCCGAGCAGGGAGCCTGATGCGGGACTCGATCCTGGGACTCCAGGATCAAGACCTGAGCCAAAGGCAGTCGCTTAACCAACTGAGCCACCCAGGCGCCCCAAGGATCTCATAATTTTCAGCACACTCAGTAATGTTGCTCCATTAATTGTCTCTTGTTCTTCTCATTGGTTTATTTTCCACGAGAATTTATTTCCCATCCTTAAAACTTTCCTTCAAATTTAAATCTCTCTTTTGATCTACCACCCTTTTTCCTGCCTCCCTTTATTTAACCTTCATAGTAGCAAATATTTTTACAAATTGTACCCATTACCTTATTTCCCCACATACCACAGGATTCATTTTTGCATTAATTAATTGTATTAAACTCTAACTTTGCATCAGACCCTACACTACACACTAGAATTGTAGTAGTAAAAACGGGCAAGTCTTCTCTTCTTTTGGAGCTTATATTCCATTGGTGACAGTCAGGAATTAAATAAATAATGTAAATTAAGCAAATATCTCAGGCAATGATAAAGGCTATGAGGAATAATAAACCAGGGTAAGGTTTAGCAAGAAGAGGTGGTAAAGCCCTTTCTGGTAAGGAAATATAGAGAGAGACCTGAGGGAGTAAGCATGTGGAAATCAGATAAAGGCCACTCCAGACTTAGATAGTGGTTGATATAAATGAACTAAGGCTGGGCCATATTCACAATCCCATATAATCTGGTATTTACTACCACCCCTTCAACCATCTTAAAAAATGCCTCACTGAAACCAAAAAACAAGTGCAATAAAAGACTGTTGAACTCAAGCTCCCTGAAATACAACCTGTTGGTAAGGCAAAGCTAAAAGTACCCTTTCATGGTAAGGAAGAATACTGACATGATAAAGTCTCAGTTTCTTGGAGTATAGAAGGTAAAGTTAGGATATTTATGTGGATTCTTTTTTAAGGTAGGTAGTCTTTCAATCTGTGGGCTTAATTAGGATTGGTTAAGGAAAATAATGTTAATAGCTGAGGTGTAGTGGGAATAGTGAGGTGAAGATATTGAATAAGGGTTTCTAAGTGTCTGGGGGGATAAAGGATTGGTTGATGCTATCTAAAAATTGGACAGCTTGATTTTTTAAATAAATGGTTTTTTGCAGACTTCCTGAAATGAACAATAAAGTTATCTGCAACTTTATTTTTTTAAAGATTTTATTTATTGGGGCTCCTGGGTGTCTCAGTTGGTTAAGCATCTGCTTTTGGCTCAGGTCATGATCTCAGGGTCCTGGGATCGAGCCCCACATCAGGCTCCCTGCTCAGTGGTAAGCCTGCTTCTCCCTCTCCCTCTGCCTGCTGCTCCCCCTGCTCCCCCCTGTTCGTTCTCAATCTCTCTCTCAAATGAATAAATAAAATCTTTAAAATTAAAGAGACAGACAGACCACAAGCAGGGGGAGAGGCAGAGGGAGAAGCAGACTCCCAGATGAGCTGCAAGCCCAAAGCGGGGCTCAAATCCCAGGACCTGGAGATCATGACCTGAGCCAGTAGCCAGACAATAAAATATTTACCAATATTACAGCAATAGAGAAGTAGTACATTTTACTTTTGATATCTACAAAATTACAACAGCCTTCAAATATACAAAATCTATTTCTTAGTTCTCTTCCAATTTCTGTTTTTGTGAAAGTTCTATCACAATAGCTACTTTCCTCAAAAGTTCCCTTAGCACTAATTCAGTAGAGAAGAGAGCCTACTTTTTTAGGTATAACATGACAAGGGCTTTAAATTTCTGGCTCTCTTAATTATAATATTTTCCATCTAAAATATCATCTAACAAATTAGTCCTATAGCCCAAGAAACCAACTGATTCATTACAAACAGTTAAAAAAAAATAAACTGTTACCAGGGGAAGCTATAGAATTTCCATAAAAAATTGTGTGAAATATCACAAGTCAATTTGGTTGTATGATTTAATCCATTAATAAGCATATTTGATCCAGATATTGTATTCAAATCAAGAAAAGATTCAGGAGACAGAAAGCAGTATTAAGAATATTAATTTAAAATAATATTTATTAATGTTAATATTAATAAATAGTAATATTAATATAAAGGGCCCTTAAAAGTGAGATAGTTAAGGGTATCCTTAGACAAGAAAGTATAAGATTATGAGAAAAATAGAGAATAAATGAATGCAGATTAAACTGTAAATATCTGTGTTAGTGTTCCATTGATCTTGGGTGGAAGATGTCTAAATTTACTGTAGTTGTCTAATTGATCTAGAATTATTGGATAAGAGGTATTTCCTTCCAAAAAGTATCTGCTGCTGGAAGGTTCCTAATAATCCTCAGTTTGAGGTTTCTGGTAGGAACCAACTTCTGGCCATTCTGTGAGGAGGAGGATGTATTCCTTTTAATTGAGATATATGGGTTCAAAGATCAATTCCTTGGAATGCCACTGTTGTACAAATTGTTAATATTTGATAGGATCCTTTCTTTCAGGATTTAAAAGCTTTCTTTCATTGATATTTCTTAATGAACACAAGGTTTTTGGAAATTTAGTAGGAATTTAGGAAAAATCAAGCATACCTCTTATTAATTATTATGTGAGTTGCTTCCAGTATTTGCCCATAACTGTTTGCAACAATAGCGTGGAGCTGAGAATAGGAAATGATATTTCAATACATATGAATCGCATATATTAACTCATCAGGGTTATGAACAGAGGAGTTGTTCATACAGCCAGTGGAAATCTTTTAGGTCAGAAGTACATAAACTACAGTACACATGCCAAATCAGAGTTGAGACCTGGTTTTGTACTGTCCCACGTCCAAGTTTACTTCTTCGTGAGTATACTCTATCTCAGTACTAGGAAATCCTTAAAGTCTTTTCACATTTTATAATTACTCTTCCATCAATGCTTAAGAATTATTTTCATTATTTCCCATTTCAATCACTATGTGGTTTCTTTTTCTTAACTGAACTCAGACTGATGAGTCTGATCTGTAGTGAATGCAATGAGTTTACTATCTGGGAAGATTTGTCTCTGTTAAAGGATATTATTTTAGGAGTAAAGTGAGATTTGTTAGAGTAACTCCTGCCAAATATTTTCCTGTTTTAGTCTTTACATATGACCCATCAGCAACCATGACTAGGTAAATCTAGGTAATCTAAATGATTTTCTAACAAACATATTTAGAGCACAGATAGCTTGCAAGTAGAGGCTAGACAGTTATCTCTTCATTAGTTATCTCTTCACTGAAGAAGAGATTCAGGACTTAAAATGTTACAGTAATAAATAGAAATGTCTGAGAAAGTGAGACAAAATTTCATTGGAGGTAAGTGTATTTATTGTGAAACGTGTATATTCAGTAAGCAGCCAAGATTATACAGCATGAAGAAGCATCAATCTTAATGAAAACTCTAAAACCAAGTTAGCAGATGCATTCAATAGCTTGATGTTTGTGTCCATTACCTTTTTCCAAGGTGGGTCAAGGGTCTCTAATGATTATCACAATGTTGAGTCAAAACCCCAGTGGCGGGGCGCCTGGGTGGCTCAGTCGTTAAAGCGTCTGCCTTCGGCTCAGGTCATGATCCCAGGGTCCTGGGATCGAGCCCCGCATCGGGCTGTCTGCTCAGCGGGAAGCCTGCTTCTCCCTCTCCCACTCCCCCTGCTTGTGTTCCCTCTCTCGCTGTGTCTCTCTCTGTCAAATAAATAAATAAAATCTTTAAAAAAAAAAAAAAAAAAAAACCCCAGTGGCTTGTCAATATCTCCCATATGATAGAAATAAATGTTTATGATAATTAGAAAGGGAGGAAGGAAGAAAGAAATTAGAGCCTGGATCCAATATGGGGCTATGTCACTGGAACAACTGTGGAGTTCCCTAGGTGGGAGGCACCAGGGGCCTCAGAGGGGTGTGTTGTTTCCAAGATAGGGCCTTGGACCATAGCTGTGAGGTTTCAATTGGATTTTTGTGGGAACTAAGATCGTCAAATGTTGGCTTCCATAAAATATCATCCAAATAATTTGTCAGTAATGTAAAGATGAGCTTTTTTTTCAGTGCAGTAAGGGAGAGAACTACCTTGATAGATTCTTAGTGTATTGGAAAAGGTTGGGAAATTTTTGAATACTTATATTGCTTTGGATTTTACTGTAAGGTAGATCTTCCCTCATGAAGCCTTGATTAGAACCAAGAAAGGATCATGAGAGAACAGTTTGGGTTTGGTGGACACAGCAAGACAAGGATTTTGAGAAGAGATTTTCTAAGAAGCTTATGAATAACAGTCATTTAATGTTATTCTATAGCATATAGATTGAATTTTGCTCTTAAAAGAAGGTGTTGGGTCGCCTGGGTGGCTCAGTCAGTTAAGCGTCTGCCTTCAGCTCAGGTCATGATCCCAGGGTCCTGGGATTGGGTCCTACATCAGGCTCCTGTTCAATGGGGAGCCTGCTTGAGCCTGCTTCTCCCTCTCCTTCTGCCTGCGGCTCCCCGCCTGCTTGTGCTCTCTCCCTCTCTTGCTCTCAACTAAATAAAAATAATAAAAATCTTTTTAAAAAAAAGGTGTTAAAGAGAACTTTTTCATGACACTTGTCAAAGATGATAAAGGAAACTTTATTAAAGAAAGATTACTATGGTGAGGGTTTTACAACAGGGGAGACAGATTAAAATTTGCACATAACAAGAAAAAATGGGAATTTATAGCCAAGGATCAGAGTGGGGGTGGTCTGTGGATGAAAAATTACCAACAGGAAACATCATGGGTATGGAGGATTCTGACTAAACCAACTTGACAGGATTCTTGAAGGCAGACCAGAGTGATAAGATATTTAGTGTGGGGGATGAGGAATTTGATCAGATATGTAGGGTGATCAGATACCTAGGGTGAGGGATTTTCATGAAATGACTCAACAGGATTCTTGCTAAAACTGGGCCAAAGGGCCAAGGACAGAGCCCAAGGTCAGGGCCTGGTAGAGAAAGGGCTAAGAGGAGCTGCATGCATGTTTGGTTAAGGAGAGAGTCACTGTCAGGGTGGGAAGAGGAGGGTTTTCTATAATAAACAGTGAAGTCATTGGCAACTTTTTATCTTTCTGAGAAATCTGAAGTAGTCATGTTAGTTTGAAAAAGATGGTGGAATAGTAAAATCATGTTAGTGAATATAGCTGAAAGGTATATAATATGATTAGTCATATAATAAGTTGTGTGGGAATAGATGATTTCCATTTTCAAAACTTCTGTAAATGAAAGAGGACTTCAACTACCTCCATTTTGACCTCAGTCTGTACTTTCTGATTGAATTCTTCTTTCCAGCTATCTTTTAACTCAGACAAAAGATCCAGAGGGCAAAATATCCTGTGATGAGAACAGAAACTACCCCCTCATGCAATAGAGACGGCCCTGATGCCAGCAAGACCCTGAGTGATTGACCCCAAGAAAATTATCCATTTGGCCTTTACTGCCCACCTGTATGTACCCACTGACCTTCATTCCACATTTTCCTTATATAAACCTAGAAGTATTTTTAGCCCTTTGGAGACAGTCTTCGGAGAGTTAGTCCACTATCTTCCTGGTGTTGGCTTCACTGAAATCAATCCCTTTCTGGTTTCACCATGATTTGTCTCTCTGCCTGTGGATTTTGTCAGCCCTGAGGCGCTCAGCCTCGTCTGTTTGGGACTCTAGAGCCAGGTGTTCTTGCATCCTTGGACCCCAGTTGCATAAATGCCATTTGCCAATCCAAATCAAGGGGAGTTTGTCAGTGGGAGGTGGTTGTCAGTGGGAGTAGAGAAGGTCCCTTTAATCCCACCTTGTATCCTAAAGTTGAATGTTGAATTAAGTATCTCAAACTCATTTTTAAAAAAATTTGTTTTGAAATACTACAAAAATGGTATAGCCCCTCACTTTAGAATGAAGATACACTTTGCAACAGTTGTTCTGTTTTCAGGTTCAGGACCCAGGCCAAAACAGACAAAAGTCTAGCAGCAATATCCTTTGATAAAAACATGACTGATAATTCCATGAGAACATGACTGGGGTGCTCTTCCCCCGCCACCTCTTTCTTGTCAAATTATCAGGCAGCTATTAATATAATTTAATCCAATAGAAAAGATACTTTCTAACTTGTTGATCTTTCATTTTATTGCTGTTAACTTTGAGGATTCCTGGCCGAGTTTTTAAAATCATTTGTAAGCTTATCTTCACATTTAAAATTGCTATGTGTACAGTTATAGAATTTTGCATTAAATTTGCTATCTTATTTCACAATTACAGCAAATATCTATTTTGACTTTACGATATTAACTAAATTTAGCATGTCTTATAATATGTGACTAAATTTAAGGCATACATCAGTTCACTGCCTTACACAATGATCTTTGGCATAGGCAAGGATGGAAGATCAGTTTACTGCAGTGTACAGGGCAGAAACTGAGATATCGGGGGGAAAGTGCCATATCTATGGTCAGTGAAGTATTAAATAATGACATATTGGGAACAGGTATCGGATTATGAGGTTATCCACCTAGTATTCTTTGATTTATTTATTCTTTACCTATAACTCAGTCCTATAATTTTAAAATTAACATGTCTGATAAAGCACTGTTCATAAGTGAAGTTTTATAAAGATGTGATTTTGTCAAGAGAAACTTGCCCATGTAGATTGTAAAATTTAAACTGTACTGACTATAAAGAAAGTGGGCAGATTTCCAGGTTTCCCAGCACTCTAAGATTTAAATAAAAACTGCCAATAAAGAAATAAAAGAAGTTGTATTTTTCCCCCCTCCTATGGATGTCAAGCTTATTTTGTAGAACAAAAAACAGACTAGGATCCTTAATCATCATTATTATTCTAGCACTTAGGCGGATACATGATTAAAATTTTATTTTAATCTGTAGCTCTACTATAGCGAAGCATTTAGAGAACTCATTGAGATGCACAACACTTTCAGGTTGTTCACATTAGTTAGACACAATCATTGTCAATAAAAATGAGGAAGAAGCAAAATTTGGGTTTTGACATGCAAATGAGTACCGTAAGCTCCTCACTCTGCTACAGAATTTATGTATCTCAGCTGTCACAGCACCAGTTCCTAAAGCAAAGTAGGTGTGTTGTGGCATCTCTTAATATAGGGATGCTAAAGTTAAACAAGGTGTGTGATGTGACTATTTGTATGTGACATGCAAAACATTCACACAGGCAATTACTTGAATCTAAAGTATTTAGAAGGACAGGCCCAAGAGCAAAGGAATTATCATGCTAAGTCAGAACCATGGTCCCCATTGAGTGTAGCAGTAAGTAGCCAACAGAATTTTCAAATAAGTTTTAGGAGAATAGGTTTCTCCTTTCTCAGTATTGAAGGTTAGACTCACAGGACATCAGATGTATGGAGGAAAATGATCATCACATTTCAGACTGGATTTCCTGGTGACTCATACTGGTTATTTCTCACAACCATCTTTGGTAGAGGATTTTATTAGACGAGAAACCATATAATAGATGAGAAAACTGAAATTCAAAGAAGTTAAATTACCCAAGGTTTCAAAGTGACTAAGTGACAGAGAAAGGATTCAAAGCACATTTGTATTTTTCACCTAGGAATTCCCGTTTCCTCCTTAAAATCATCTTTATCAAGAACTTTTTTCTTCATCACTTTTTTTTAACTTTAAGCAAATTTTTATTACACAAAGTTATCACATAATTTGATATTTCTCTACTTTGTATACAATTATTCATACTCTCCACAGAAAGGCTGCTTTTTTACTTTTCATTTGGTAATGGCAAGCACTAAAATCCTGATTTTAACAGAATAGTAGTAAAAATGCCTCAGTGATTTAAGTTGAAAGCAGTACATTGGTACATGGCCCTTGCACTCAGTTGTCAGGAATGTGCAAATGTCTTTTTATTCAAAAATATAATATAAATTTTCCATAGGCATGGACAATGACAGTAGTAAACCATTGTATTTTGTCAACTGAAACCAGTAACTGATGGTTACAATGATTTTCTTAAGTATCAGCCAGGCTTTTCTTCAGTCATTTCCTTCAACTGGCTTCTCTGAAGTTATTGTTGAGGAGCACTGCCTTGAGCTTCCTCTCACAGTTCATTAATAATGGCAAGGGACTGGGGCTCCTGGGTGTTTCAGTTGGTTAAGTGGCTGCCTTCTGCTTACGTCATGATCCCAGGGTCCTGGGATTGAGCCCAGTGTCAGGCTCCCTGCTCAATGGGGAGCCGGCTTCTCCCTCTCCTCCCCACTCATGCTCTGTCTCTATATCTCTGTCTCTCTGTCTCTCTCTCTCTCAAATAAATAAATAAAATCTTTTTAAAAAATAATGGGGGGTGGGGGGATGGGTTAGCTCGGTGATGGGTATTAAAGAGGGCACGTACTGGGTGTTATACGCAAACAATGAATCATGGAACACTACATCAAAAACTAATGATGTAATGTATGGTGATTAACATAACATAATAAAATTAAAAAAAAAAAAAAGTAAGGGAATGTTACACCCAAGAAAGAGACAGTAGCCTTGGAGAAGAGAACAGGATAATGGGATAGGGGAAAGGGATGTAGACATTGAGAGTGTTCTGGTGGTGAATTCACAGGTGGTTATTATACTTTTATGTTTCACCAGTAACATATAGGCTACTTAAAATAGTATGTGTATATTTAAATATATAAAGGAGGTTGAAAAATAATAAACTTGAAGGGCAGTTAATCTGTAACAAATTATTATTAATACATTCACAGGCAAGTAATTGTATTCTAAATTAATAATGGCTTTTATAAATCAATAAGACAAAAAGTGCAACAGTGGAAGGTTATATAATTTTAGATAAATTTTATAGAAGTAAACATTAGTGTTTATGCAGATTACAATAAGGAGATACCATTTCAAACCCATCAGAGTTGCAAATATTTAAAAGGGTGATAAAATATCAAGCCTTGGTGAGTATTTGGGATGATAGGAATTATCTTACCCTGATGGCAGAGCAATAAACTGGTATAGTCATCTTAGAGAGAAATTTGCCAAAATCAAAATCAAAATGTCAAGATTTTATGACAGTAAACATATTAGCAATCCTAGATCTGAATTTGTATCTTACAGAAACTTGTGTAAAGGATGTTTATTTCTACATTAGCAAACATAAATAATTGTGGAATATTCATGTAATGGGATGTTATATATATGTTGAAATAAACTAAATTTATGTATTAATAAAGATAGATCTCAAAAGTAATGTTAAGTTTAAGAGTAAGTTACAGAAATACATAAACAACATAAAACATTTATACAAAGATGTAACAAGAACACTGACATGATATTATATATTTTATGGATCTATTCATATTAAATGTATACAAACCAAGAAAGATTTTGTCTATCATGTTTTATTCATTATAAAATATGTCTGAGGGAAATAGAGCAAAATTTTAATATTTGTTAAGTCTGGGATGTGGTTCATGCCTCTTTGTAAAATTTCTTAATTTTCTGTACTTTTAAAAATGTTAAATATATATTTAAGAAGCCTTTAAAAAATTATGGTAAAGCACTATTCTAGGAATCAGAACACGCCACCTCCATACAACCTCCCATTCCACCCATTCCTGGGTCTTCCTCTTCTTTAGGAATTTCGGTGACTACACTTCTGCTGTAGTTAACAGAGAGGCCATTCCAGCAGCATTCAAGAAAGCAGTTCTTACAATCTTAGTTGGATCCATGATTCCTTTTTCCACCATAGTCACAAAATCTCCAAGCATAGTGTCATAACCAACTTCTGAGGAACTCTGCATAATTTTCTCAACTATCAATGATCCTTCAACACCTATATTCTTAACAGTGGTCACTGGAAGAATTTTGAGTGTTCTCTTAATAATTCTATACCAATTTTTTGATCTTCATTAGCTGGAGTTATTGAATCTAAGGCAGGAATGCATCGAAGCAGGGCACAACCCTCTCCCAGAGCAATGCCTTCTTCAACAGCAGCTGGTGGAGCACTGAGGGCATCTGTAACTGTCTTTCATTCACTTCAACATCACTTGTCCCACCAACCTTCAGCACACCTACTCCATCTGAGTTTTGCCAGACGTTCGTTCAGTTTTTCCTTTTCACATTTTCTAGTTGTTATATATAACTGCTCAATGATTTCTTTGAATACATTTTTCAATTTGAGCCTTCTCAATTTTTCCTTTTAAGAGCATGGCATCATCATTGGTCACAATGACCTCTCCAACATTTTCTAAGTTGTGAGGTCAGTTCTTCTCCAAACACTGCACCACCGGTAGCAATAGCCATGTCTTTAAGCTGATTCTTTCTATTGTCACCAAGACCTGGAGCCTGGACTGCCACAACCTGAAGACCAACTTTTAGCCTACTCAAAGTGAGTATACTCAGAGCTTCTCCCTTAACATCTTCAGCAGTTATGACCAAGGGCTTACAGTGAGCATTGGTAATTTTAAGAGCAGGGATGATGGACCGGACACTAGAAATTTTCTTTTTACTCAGTAGAACATAGGCATCTTGGAGTTCACATTGCTGATCTTTTGATGTATTAATAAAGTATGGAGAAATTGATCAAATTTCATGCCTTCAATAATTTCTAATTCATCATTTAGTGTTTTTCCCATCCTTTATTGTGATGACACCCTTTCTTCCAAACTTTGCCATTGCATCAGAAATGATGTTGCCAATTTCTTTGTCTCCATTTACAGAAATCATAGCATCCTGAGCAATTTCTTCAGGGGTTGTCACTGAAGGCTGCTTCTTAAGTTCAGCAATTGCAGGATCAACAGGTAATATCACACCTCTCTTGACTTCCACAGAATTAGCACCTTTGCTAATCTTCTCGAAGCCTTCTTTGGCAATAGAGCGTGCCAGGACAGTAGTGGTAGTGGTGCCATCCCCAGTCTCTTCAAAAGTGTTATTGGCAACATCTTGAACAAGTTTAGCACCAATATTTTTATATTTATCTTTTAAGCCAATTGCTTTTGCAATAGTCACACCATCTTTTGTTACTTTGGGACTTCCTCAACTCTGGTCAATAATCACTGTTCTTCCCTTTGGCTCCATAGTAAGGGCTACAACATTGGCTAAAAGGTCTGTACCTTGAAGCATTAAGGCTCAAGCATCTGCACCAGCTTTTATACCTTTGGTATAGGCCCAAGTGGATGAGGAGCCAGTGCTCTGGACACTGGCATAATTTGGTGAAAGACTGTGGATAATAGAAGCACTTCTGCAGGGCAGTGGCAGTGCAGGGCAGTGAGACGGGCCATCGGAGGCTAGTAGAGGGCTCTTCCCCATCATCTCTATTTGACTGAAACTTAATTTCTCTATGAAATATCTAAATAAATATCTGATATCTATATATCTTTTCCCATAAAACTGTCCCTAACTTCCTGCAAATTAGTTAATGCCTTGATCTTGATATGGGCTCCTCTAATGCAATGGTCAAGAAAATTTTCTTGAGATGTTTATGGTGCAACTCACTAACTTTACTTAAGTAGCGCAGAGACAGGACCTGTGGGCAGAAAGAGATGTACTTTTTGCTGTGTGAGGCTGGTTGTTATATGCTTAGTAATGAAGGAGAAGGGGGCATGCAGGGAGTATCCAATTACAAAAGTTTCTTCAAATTTCTTTGAATTTCTACTTATAAAACTACTTTGGCAAGATTCCTCTGGTGCTTATCATTCAAGTCGACATTAATTATCAGGGAAGTATACAGGCAGTCATGAGACCCATAAAGAATGTAGCAACCAGCATGTATTTGATTCTTATCAAAACTATGCAGGCTTTAGGTCAGCCTTCCAGGCCAAGATAAACATTTTCCTGCTTCTGTCCCTCATATTCCTAATACTATATTAAACACATTTCATAATAGTTAAGTTTACCCATCTCTCTCACTAGAAAGTATGTTCCTTGATGGCTAGAATAGTCAGTCTCAAGTCCTTACTCATGATTACACTCTGGTTGGCTGATATAGGTTTGCCACATAGTAGGTGCTCAATAGAAGTTCAATTTATGAATGAATGAACTAATTTCTGAATTAAATTGGTGGAAAAGCTTTACCACTTTTATTAGATCTAGTAAATTTTAAAGTCTTGGTTTCAAAATGTGAAATATCAAAATTCATGTGGTCTGATCAAGACTTACATGACGGGGCACCTGGGTGACTCAGTGGGTGAAGCATCTGCCTTCAGCCCAGATCTTGATCTCAGGATCCTGGGATAGAGACCCACATAAGGCTCCCTGCTCAGCGGGGAGCCTGCTTGTCCCTCTTCCTTTGCCTGTCACTGCCCCTGCTGGTGTTCTCTCTCTGTCAAATAAATAAATAAAATATTAAAAAAGAAAAAAAAGAAACTTAAAAAAAAAAGACTTACATGACTCATCATGTAAAGTTTCCCCCCTTTAGTTACATTAGGACTCACTTGGTCCGCCTCCAGATTGTTATTTGTCTATGCTACTCATCCATGAATACTTTGTAATATAACTCCAACCTATATTAACTTTCTTATCCTTAGCTTGCCATAGTACATAGAGTTTCCAACAATGCAGGGCTTGATATTCATGACCCTGTTGCTATTTTAAGTATGTATTTTTGTATGGGTGGATGTACTTTTTTAGTAAGATGGCAGGAAAAATGAGTCAGGTTGAGTACTGAATATTTCTACCAAATATTCTGAGCAGAATGCTGCAAAATTGTATTGAGTGGTAGTGTTAATTTCATCATTAGACACATTTGAAATTCAGCTTATTGTATTAAGACACATGAAAATCTCCTGAACCTCACTTTTCCTATATAAAAATAGTGGGGGGAAGTAACTGCAGTTCAGAGTTGTCTGAGAAATTAAATAATATAATGCATGTGGAACTCTGTACCACACAGATGGTACTCAATGTTAAGTTCCTTTCTCCCACTTTTTTCCCATTTTAAAAGGTCTCTTCAGATAGCCTTTGTGGTAGGAAAAGGCAAAATAAGTATTGTTGATTTTTTTTCTGTTTTTATTTTTAACTTTTTCCTTTGGCTCTACACACTATTAAATTATTGATATTCTCCTCACTTTCATTTTTCCCCTCAAAATTTTATATCAGATGTGCTCACTATGTCTCTGGCTGGAGCTGGGCCAGAGTGAATGTGTGGGAGGCTTAGTTTCTGTTCTTCCTGCTGTTGTTCCTTCAATATTTCGTTCTTTGAACAGATTCTCATGATTTATCTCATTTGTACTCTATGTTCTTATAGTTCTCTTTTCCCTCTCTTCATTTATCTTTTTAGGTGCCTGAAACACTTCCTACCACAACCCAAACTTTTTCACAGCTTTCTCTCAGCATGTACCCTTCATTTGCAAACAAGGAAAAATACTTTGATTTTCAAAAAATAAAGTGGTGCAAGTCACAGGGCAATTATTATCTATAGCTCCTGATCTTACTCAGAGGTACCAGACTTATACTGACTGAGCAGCCCCAGTCCTTTCTACAAGGCCAGCTAAATGATAACTTCCAAAATAGTTCAAAAGCATGTTGTCTTAGATACATTGTGCCAAAATTTCCTCACTTTTACATAAAGGCAAATTAAAGGATTTGAGATTTTTCTTGGTTTTCAATTTGATGACCTTTAAAGTTATGCTCTGGAAATTGAGAAGACACAAAGTGGGTAAGAGAAATTTTGCTGCAGGAGAGGGATGTGATTCCAAAAATTGGGCAGAGAAATTCAATTAAAAAATATTTCTATTTGTTGCCATGTGTGTTTAAACTCTGCAGCCTAGTTATTATTACATTTGACTATCCCAGGAGATATTATTTCCATTACAAGCAGAAAATACATCTTATTAAGCACAGTTAGCATGTGTAATGGAACAGGAAAAAATTTACGCCACACAAGGAGTTTCCCTTGGTCTGATACATGAAATACATTCATTTCCTGCTGCTTCACCCCTGTTATTGTGTTCCCACTACCAAATATGGTTCATAATAACTGCTCAAAAATTATTTTACTGAATGATTGAATCAATGAACCTGAAAATATTGTTACCATATTAGGAACTGGCATTAAACCACAATATCTCTTCTTACTTATGTACGTTTTAGGAAATTTTACCAAAAAATTTGTAGAGGTTTTTTTAAAGTACCTTGATAGGAAAAAAATTGAATTAGAAGCAGCTAGTTGACACAGTTTTGTTTTAGATGTAAGTCATAAATAGTAACAATAAAACCTAGAAAATTTGGGAAGTCCCTATGACTTTCTTTTATCACTTCAGATATTTACTCTTACTTTTTGTCCCTGACTGCCCTGTAACTTCAGCAACATCAGAGTAAAGGAAATTTACTCTCATCTGCTGTGTGCCAGACTTTTTTATGTAAGCCGTAAGAAGTCCACAGATTGTACAAACATTTTTTAAAATGGCACCATGCTGACTCTACACACGGACTTACAGCCTCTCTCAGGAGCGTAGTGACTGTCCTACTGGGATGCCTTAGAAGGCCACGTACAAACCACAAAGGCTGAAAGTGGCCCACTGCAAAGCATAGTGAATTATTTACAGTTACCAAATATGCTCACTTAGCAAAATGGGATCCCAAGTCATAAAAAACAAAACAAAACAAACAAAGAAAAGACAACTTCTCATACTCAGTTACATTTCAAATCTAGAAATGGAGTAAAAATGTAAATTTTTATGCAGTTGAAATATCTAAATTTTAATGATGTTTTAAGCTACTTTTCTTAATAATTCAAAAATTGCAAGTGAAAGGTGAACAATTACATGTAGAAAATCCACTTAGGAAAAACAAGAAGTGTTCAATGTAATTTATAGTTAAAAAATAAAATATAGAAGCTGATAAACACCAATTTAAATTTTTTATTCACTTGATGTTAAAAAGATACCTTCTATAAATATAACTGGTATAATTGAAAAAAAACACACTACCAAAATTTGGTAGTGTTTCTATATAGTAATAGTGTTTCTATACACTAATACTAACAAAATAGCAGAATGAAGATTTAAGAAAACAATTCCATTTACAATTCTACCAAAAAGAATAAGATAACCAAGGTTAAAGACCTGTACCCTGAAAACTATAAAACATTGATGAAAGAAATTGAAGATGATACAAATAGAAAGATATTCCAGGCTCATGGATTGGAAGAATTAATATTAAAATGTCCATACTCCCCAAAGCAATCTGTAGATTCAGCGCAATCCCTATCAAGATACAAATAGCGTTTTTCACAAACTAGAAAAAATAATACTAAAATTTGTATGGAACCACAAAAGACCCTGAATAACCAATGTTAATAAACAATGTTGAGAAAGAACAAAGCTGGACGTATCAGAATCACAGTTTTCAAGATATACTACAAAGCTGTAGTAATCAATGGTATGGTACTGGCATAAAAATAGACACATAGGTCAATAGAACAGAATAGAGTCTATAAATAAATCTACACTTATATGGTTCATTAATCTACAACAAAGGAGGTGAGAATTTGCAATGGGAAAATACAGTTTCTTTAATAAATAGTGCTAGGAAAGCTGGACCACTTTCTATAACACCATACACAAAAATAAACTCAAAATGGATTGAAGATCCAAATATGAGACTGGAAAGTATAAAGATCCTAGCCAAAAAAATAGGCAATAATTTCTCTGATATCAGCCATAACAACATTTTTTCTAGATATGTCTTCTTAGGCAAGAGAAACAAAAGCAAAAATAAACTGCTGGGACCACATTAAAAGAAAAAGCTTTTGCACAGTGAAGGAAACCATCAACAAAATGAAAAAGACAACCTATTGAATGGGAGAAGATATTTGCAAATGATATATATCTGGTAAGGGGATATGTCCAAAATATATAAAGTATTTATACAACTCAACATCATAAAAACAATTCAATTAAAAATGAGCAGAGAACCTAAATAAACATTTTTCCAAAGAAGACACACAGATGGCCAACAGACAGCATGAATGACGCTCAACATCACTAATCATCAGGAAAATGCAAATCTAAACTACAATGAGATATAACCTTACACATATCAGAATGGCTAAAATCAAAAAGACAAGAAATAACAAGTGTTGCCGAGGATGTGGAGAAAAAGGAACCCTTATACACTGTTGGTATGAATGTAAATTGGTACAACCAATGTGGAAAATGTTATGGAGGTTCCTCAAAAATTAAAAGTAGAAATACCAAATACCAATACTTCCACTACTGGGTATTTACCCAAAGAAAATGAAAACATTAATTCAGAAAGATATATTCACCCCTCTGTTTATTGTAGCATTATTTATAATAGCCACAATATATAAGTATCTAAGCATCTATCCAATCAATGAATGGATAAGGAAAAGTGGATAGTAATAAAGGAAAATATTTATTTTATATATATAAAATAAAATGCAGCCATAAAAAAAAAGAATAAGAACATGTCAATTGACACAACATGAATGGACCTAGTGCCTAGTGTATTATGCTAAGCAAAATAAATCAGACTGAGGAAGACAAATACCATATGATTTCACTCATATACGGAATCTTAAAAAACAAACAAACAAACAAACTAAAACAGAATCAGACCTATAAATACAGAGAACAAACTGATGGTTGCCAGAAAAGAGGTGTGTGGAGGGGATGGGTAAAATAGATGAGGGGAAGGGCACCTGGGTGGCTCAGTCCTTAAGTGTCTGCTTTCGGCTTAGGTCATGATCCCAGGGTCCTGGGATCGAGCCCCGCATCGGGCTCCCTGCTCAGCGGGGGGCCTGCTTCTCCCTCTCCCACTCCCACTGCTTGTGTTTCTGCTCTTGCTGTGTCTCTCTCTGTAAATAAATAAATAAAATCTTTAAAAAAAAATAGATGAGGGGAGTGGGGGCCACAGTTTTCCACTTATGGAAAGAATAAGTCATGGGAATAAAAGGCACAGCATAAGGAATATAGTCAATGGTAGTGTTGTATGGTGACAGATGATAGGTTACTTGTGGTGAGCATAACATAACATATTATGCTGAGCGAAATAAGTCAATCAGAGAAAGACTTGTATCATATGACCTCACTGATATGAGGAATTCTTAATCTCAGGAAGTGGTGGGGGGTGGGAGGGATGGGGTGGCTGGGTGATAGACATTGGGGAGGGTATGTGCTATGGTGAGTGCTGTGAATTGTGTAAGACTGTTGAATCACAGACCTGTACCTCTGAAACAAATAATACATTATATTAAAAAAAAAAAAGAAGAAGAAGAAGAAGAAAATAGCAGGAAGGGAAATATGAAGGGGGGGACATCAGAGAGGGAGATGAACCATGACAGACTATGGACTCTGAGAAACAAACTGAGGGTTCTAGAGGGAAGGGGGGTGGGGGGATGGGTTAGCCTGGTGATGGGTATTAAAGAGGGCATGTACTGAATGGAGCACTGGGTGTTATGCACAAACAATGAATCATGGAACACTACATCAAAAACTAACGATGTAATGTATGGTGATTAACAACAGAATAAAATAAAATTAAAAAAAAAGAATTTGTACTCACGAATTACATTTAAATTTTGTTTTGAGTATAGTTGGGACACGATGTTACATTAGTTTCAGGAATATGACATAGTGATTCAACAAGTTTGTATGTTTTTTTTTACTTTTTTTTTATTCTGCTAATAATAAAATAGATAGAATAAAATAGATAGAATAAAATAAATAGAACCCTCAGTTTGTTTTTCAGAGTCCGTAGTCTCTCATGGTTCCTCTCCCCCTCCGATTTCTCCCCCTTCATTTTTCCGTTCCTGCTATCTTCCTTTTTTTTTTTTTTAATATAATGTATTATTTGTTTCAGAGGTACGTGTCTGTAGGAGCACAGATTCTTATAGAAACCCAAATAGTGTTCCACTTACAGAGTGAAAGCAAGGATGTTTTATGAGGAAATGAATAAACTCGGGTGTACCCCAAAGACACCCCTACACTCAGGAAATTCCAAAAATTTAGTCTTCTTCCCAGGAATCTTGAACAAAACAAATCAAACTCTTTATCATACAGTACTACCTAAGAGATTTATTGTGAGATTAATGCTTTTAGAACAGTGTGGTATATAGGAGGCATGTAATAAATGATTTTTAAAAAAGAAAAGAAATAACATCACACTAGGATGGCAACCTGATGGATAGATGGCCAGGAATTCTTTTAATTTGATGGTCCAGAAAAATAGAAACTCGTATTTTGTAACGTGATATAGCATAGACACCCGAGTGCTGATATGGCAATTACCCTAGAATAATGGTCTAAAAGGCAAAGGCCTCAGTTCTGAGCTTTTCTGTCATGGTGGGTTTCTTAATTAATATTAAGCTATATTGGCTGACAAGCCTAGGTACACATGAAGAACTAAGACATCAGAGCATTTTGTTCACTCATTTGTTTCCTTATCTGGTGTGTTTGCCTGTTTGGTTGTAAATTGCAGCAACCCTGAGCTGAGCCTAAATTGCATTCCAACCAACTTTTTTTTTTTTTTTTTTATAAATTTTTTTTATTGTTATGTTAATCCCCATACATTACATCATTAGTTTTAGATATAGTGTTCCATGATTCATTGTTTGTGCATAACACCCAGTGCTCCATGCAGAACGTGCCCTCCTCAATACCCATCACCAGGCTAACCCATCCTCCCACCCCCTCCCCTCTAGAACCCTCAGTTTGTTTTTCAGAGTCCATTGTCTCTCATGGTTCTTCTCCCCCTCCGATTCCCCCCCTTCATTCTTCCCCTCCTGCTACATTCTTCTTCTTTTTTTCTTTCTTAACATATGTTGCATTATTTGTTTCAGAGGTACAGATCTGAGATTCAACAGTCTTGCACAATTCACGGCGCTTACCAGAACACATACCCTCCCCAGTGTCCATCACCCAGTCACCCCATCCCTCCCACCCCACCCCCCACTCCAGCACCCTCAGTTTGTTTCCTGAGATTAAGAATTCCTCATATCAGTGAGGTCATATGATACCAACTTTTGATTAAAGACAAGGTTTGTGGCCTGGCTTGACTCACTGGCTTTTGTTATCACCATGGTTTACTTCCTATAAGACTTTAGCGGGGCTACTGCTAACTCTCTGAACCTTGGCTTACTTATTCTGAAGTAGATATAATATCTTTCTGCATTTGCCACAGGATATGTGTATTGCACAAGACAATACATATTAAAGGACTTGGAAAATAACATGATAGTATATCATATATTAGTATTCATATTTGTATATTACTATACTATATTATATATATATTTGTATATTAATATACTAATGTTTGTATGTAACCTTAAAGGTTACATACATACATACATATAGTAAAGGTTACCTTGAAGTTTTACTTTGAAACCCCTTAAAAACAAGTAAATCCAAACACAGAAGACATGATCTAGTCTTCTAAGAACATGTAATCAAATAAAGAGAAGGAATACAAAACAAATAAATGTAGTATATTTTCTATTGTTGGATAAGAAATTGCTACATACTTAGCAGCTTAAAATAACACATACTTATTTTCTCAGTGTCTGTGGGTCAGGAAATGGCATAGCTTAGTTGGATGCTATGCTCAGGATCTCACAAGGCTGCAAACAATGTTATGGCTATGGATGTGGTTTTCTCTGAGGCTCAGCAATAAAAAAAAATCTCCCAAGATCACTTAAGTTTTTGGCAGAATTAATTTTCTTGTAGATTTAGGAATATGCGCTTCAGTTTCTAGATGACTGTCATCTATAGGCTGCTCTCAGCTTCCGGAAGCTATGGGGAGTTCCTTGTCAAATGGGCCTCCCATCTTAGGAAGCCCACTCTATGTCAGTTTGCATCTTAACAACTTAAAAGGAGAAACAGATACTCCAGAAAAATTAGTGCTAATACCTTAGGTGACATAATAACATAATCAAGTACATATAATCACTTACATCTTATCACCTTTGCTGTATCCTTTTGGTTAGAAGCTGACAGGTTCCATATATACTCAAGTGCAGAAGGAATCACATGGAGGGTAAATACCAGGATGGGGAATAATGAGGACCAACTTAAGAGTCTGTCTACCACATATGGTATGTCCTGGGAGTTCAGTATATGTTGTCAGTAGGGATTATTCTGTGAAAACAATATATATTAGGTGAAATCCTCCTCATTAAACAAAGAATTTTGATTATATAGATTGTCACATTCTTTTGTGATCCAAGATAAGTAACTTCATATGAAAATGGTGCTCATCATGGTGTCAAGAATGCCTGTTCTCGTGCATGTATGCACATGCACATATCTATGACAACAGGACACTCCTCAAGTTAAATATAAGAAGGATTATGGAAGATATTTGATTGCTTTTCTGTTTTCAATAATAAGACGAAAATCATGTTAGTCATTAATAGGCTAACACAAGCTTATGCAAATATTATTGCATTTATTAAAAGAACAAAATGAACATTTATATTTCTACAAAAATATTTTCACTGAAAAAAAATTGTATTTTGTGACCAGATTTGATGTCTGATTTCCTTATGTCAATAATCTAAGCAGACAGTCTTAATTCAAAAATATTTCTCAAGCGTAAATATACTACCAGAAGGACAAGTTATCATTTTCAGTTGGAAATTATTATGGTTTTAGAAGGTAAAGTCAGAAAAGGGGAATGACAATAGAGTGTAATGAGCAACAAAGCAGGGAATGGAAAAACAGCAAAAGGGCCCAGTAGTTTTGGGGGTCAACTTCATAAACATTAACTTAATTCTCACAATAACCCTACAAGTCACTATATTTTCCATTTTCACTAAAACACCATTAGAATTCTGAGACTCTACACATCCAGCCCTGATTAAGCTGGTAGGTAATGATGAATGAGGATTCACATGCTTATCTGTGAAGCTCATTGCTCACTCTTTCATTTATCCCACTGTATTTTGTACTGTGATTCTGAAACCATGTACATCAAAATTACTTCTGGAATACATTAAAATACAAATTCCTGGAACCCGCTCCAGATCTTTAGGATGAGAATGTGTAAAGGTGCTAATCTAGGAATCTGCATCTTCAATAAGCATCTCAAGTAAATTTCATGCCTATTGAGATCAGGGACACATTGCTCAATACTGAACTCACTGATTTAGATAAAGTAAACTCGGTTCCCATTTTTAAACACTCATAGTTTCATTGTGAGGTAGACAAGTCACAAATTCCCTTAACCTTAGTTTTTGATACTTTTAAATGTTCTCACACTGCCTTCTAACCCCCATAGTTACTGAAGTTAAGTCCGCAGTTAATCTTGCTATGCTTCTCTCGTACAGGATGAGTAGCTTTTCTCTTACTGCTTTCAAAATTTTCTGTATTTGGTTTTCAGCATTTTAAAAATGATTTGCATAGGCGCGGATCACTTTCCATCTATTGTACTTGGAGGTCATTAAACTTCTGGATGTGCAGATGAATGTTTTCCAACTAATTTGGGGGAGTTTTCAGCCATTATTTTCTGGTAGATTTTTTCTGCTTTTTTCTCTCACATCTCCTGGTAATAGCATTATTATATCTTTTTTTTTTTTTTTTCTTTTCAAATTTCTATTTAAATTCTAGTTAGTTAACATGTAGTGAAATATTGTTTTCAGGAGTAGAATTTAGTGCTCCTTCACTTATATATAACACCCAGTGCTCAACATAACAAGTGCCCTCAATACCCATTATCCATTTAGCCCATCCCCCACCCACCTTCCTCCATCAACCCCCAGTTTGTTCTTTACTGTAAAGAGTCTCTTATGGTTTGCTTCCCTCTCTCTTCTTTCTTCTTCTTCTTTTTTTTTTCCTGTTATGTATATTTGATGTCTCATTTCTCTGAGGTTCTGTTCACTTTTTTTTGCATTCTGTTTTCTCTCTGTTTTTCAAATTACATTCACTGTGGATCTATCTTAAAGTTCACTGATTCTTTCTTCTGCCAGTTAAATCTACTTTTGTACCTCTAATGGATTTCTCATTTTGGTTATCTTACCTGTCAACTCTAGAATTTCCATTTGTTTTTTTTCATAAATTCTGTATCTTCATTCATATTCTCTATTTGATTATATGCTATCTTCATATCTTTCTTTACTTCTTTAGCCATATTTGACCAAATTTATAATGGCTACTTTGAACTCTCTGTTAAATCTGGCTCCTTTCACAGTCTGTTTGTACTATCTTTGTATTTATCCTGTGTATAGGTCACACGTTCCTGTTTCTTTGCATGTGTCCTTATTTAATTGAAAATTGAGTATTAAAGTTCTGGATACTAACTCCCTCCCCCACCTATGCAGGGCTTCTTTTTATTGTTTGCTTGTTTACTTGTTTAGTGAAGTGGCTAGGCTATTTTACTGAAGTATATCTTCCCCACATTGTGAAGCCTTTGGTCTTGCTCTTCAAAGGGCACAGGTTTGGGTATATGCACAGTTGTCCTGTGATTACAGTGATTTTACCAGTGTCTCTTTGATTATTTCTCCTTGATCTCTCTGTTGTCTGCTTCATTTGGTATTGTACCCCATGTGTGAGGTTCCACTAATTATCAGCCTAATGCTCTATTGTTTTTGACAATATCCTGGAGCAAAATTTCTCAACTGTCTGGTCCAACTAATTTGGGCAAAGGCAATTTTTGAGGCCGGTCTTTGAGATTTTTTTTTTTTTTTTTTGAGCCCTAGCATGTTTCTTCATAGCTATCTCTTTCTCTGGTTCTCGCTCATAAATTAGCTAGACTATGGCTTAGTTTGTTGTTCTGAATTAAGAAGAGCTATGGGTTTTGAAAGCGCTAAATCAGTTCCTTTGGAGAGAGTTTTGGAGCTCTCTTTCTTATGAACTTTTTCTCTCCTCGAATAATTTTCTGAGTCATTCCTTGCTAATACTTTGAGTACTGATCAAGGCAATAGCCTCTGGTTTTCTCATTCCTTGGTGGAACTTCCACTCTAGGAGCAAGGCCTCATTATTCTCAGTTTGTCTCACCTGGGGTAGAGCCTACATCCTATGTGTAGGGGCTAGGTGATAGAAGAAAACTCTGATTTCTCACTTGTACTCACCAGGAACTTAACCTTTTCAATGTGGAGTTGAAGGAGATGAGAATACTGGCATCCTTTCCCTCTTGGTAATATAGGGTAAGGCTTAACTGGCTGAGGGGAGAAGAAGGCAGTTCCTTGGCCACACCCACCCAGAGCCAAGGTACAGCTTTGCCAAGCTGAGTTGCATGTGTCATGGGGAGGGGGTCATGGCTTAAATGCCAAAGAATCTTGTTCTCCTTACTGAGCTTTAGAAGATTTTCTTGAATAAATATTTCTTCATTTGCTACATGTCCTTAGGACAATTTTTAGAAGACATAAATGGCTGATTTTGTTAATAGTTTGTACCAGTTTTCTTGTTTTGCTGGGAGTGGGTCTGTGAAACTCCTATGCTGACATAGAGGTGGAACTCTTAGTTTTAGTTTTCACCATTTATGAAATAAAGAAACAATTCTACCTTACAGATTGATGTTTAAAACTAAATATGACAATATATGTGAAAGATTTTATAAACAAACGACATATTGTTAATATGGTGAAAGGGCATTTGGACAACACTTACGTAAGATAAATATTAATTTTCTTCATAAATATGAATGTTTGAGTCAGGCTTTAGAAAGAATAATGGAGAAAAGTCCGGTTAAAAACAGCAATTTAAGTATAAGATCACATATCCTCCTCCTATTTCTAACCAAGGTAAAATAAAATTGATTTGGCACTTGGTTTCTGTCCCTATTGCAGAAATTAAAATAGGAACATTTGAATAAATGTTGCCATGCAAATAATTGTTTTCTAGATTTTGGTAAGAGACTTTCATGGAGGAAAAACTCTATGAAGTACATTAAAATTGCACAAAAACATTGAAGGATTTCATTTTATAATCTTATGAGTTGACTTGGAGATAAAGAAGTTGTCTTTATTAGAGGTGCATATTAAAGTATTTATGGATGAAATTACATTATGTCTAGGATTTTGTTAAAATGCTGCAGCAAAACCAAAGACATAATGAAGGAAATATTTCTTAAAAGGAAGGAAGAGGAATACATAAATAAAAGTGTTTGCTAAATGTTTGACAATTGTGAAAGGGAGATAGTGGATATGTAGAAATTCATTATAAAATTCCATTTCTGTAAATGTTGAGATATTCCCCCGAAAAATGAAAAGAAAAAGAACATATAGAGTAATGCCTGGAAGTTGGGGAACACAAGCTAGATCTCTCTCTCTCTCTCTCTTTTTTTTTAAACTAGATATTTTAAATCCACTGGCCATAACAACTAACTAATAGTAGGCCCCTTCTCCCAATTACTGAGACTTTTTAAAAAACAGTGGGAAGGTACATGATGATTGCTTACTTGGTTCCATTATTCTTTGTTATTAATATATAAGCCTTAGTCATCAATATATGTATCTAAATTGTGTATAAAATCTCATTTTATAAAATCCACAAATTTTCAAAAATGAGATTCTAATGATTCTTATATTGTTTTAGTTTATTTGCTATTTGGTCGGAATTGCATGTTGAAGGAATCAGCTCATAAAAGTGTACAAACCTAAGATTAGCATATAATTTGCCATCCAAGCTGAGACATTTTTAAAAGTAGATACTATTAATAATTTTGTAAGAACACAGACATACATTGGGCAAAATGGGTTATTGTGTCATATGGACACCCTATTCTTATCTGAAATGAAAAGTGTATTTAGTATGAAACCTACCTCTAAAAAATTGAATAAAAATATCGAAAAAAAAAACAAAAATATTGTTTCAAATTTCTCTCTTCTCTTTCTTCTGTCTCTGTCTCTCTCTGCCTCAATACATTAATAAATTGGATCCCAGCATGTTGAAATAAATTACTTGCTCAAAGTCATATAACTCACAAGAGATTCAGGATCATGATTTGTGTATTTTGATGACCAGTACAGTGCTATTTCCACTCAGAGAATAACAACATTGAATTTGAAAACATCAAAATCTATTTATGAGTCCAGTTTTAGTGAAGCGATAGCTAGAAAGAGTAACCAATTTTGTCTGCTGATAATTGAAACACATAAATTCTAACCATATAGAATTATACTTTTAACATTTTATAATAAAAAATTGGTAAGGGGGTGATATAAGAACATAAAAGAATGTCAAGCTCAACATCAGAAATTCTGTCATTAGGGAAATTAGGGCAACATAAACATGCAGGAGAGTTTATTTTTTTATGTGACCTTAAGGATTTCCTATAATTTCATAATAAACTTCTTAGAACTTTCTTAGCTAGTAGGTATTCTCTAGAGTAAACAAATAGATATTTTAATAATTGTCAACACAATTCTAAGTATACTTAGAATTTTACTAACATTATTTCAATTATTTCTTAAACAGAGCTTTGTTTGGGGGATGGATTCCATTTGTTGCAGTTCTGAGAAATTGTCCTGACAAAGAGGGTTATCCCTTCTTCCTACAGAGAGAATTTGCCTGGAAGGGCTTCTTTTCCAAACTGTATAGTATCTTCATTGGTCTTGACAGTCTTCTCTTTGTACTGCTGAAGGACTGACAGCAACAGCCATTTTCACTGTAATCTAGAAATCAAGTGAATGGTACTGATATCAAATAACTAAGAATAGAGAAAAAGAGCTGTGTCTACAAAGTCTGGTTCATCTCCACAATTTCAAGTATTAGACTTGAATCCAAATTACATCTCCCATGAAAGTGTCACATTCATTTAATATCTGACTTTGAGAGCCACAGCGCCTGTTGCCTGGCTCGTACCATGACAATAAGTAAGAATCTTAATTATATGCCCATTACTTGGGAAGTGGATTAAATACACACACACACACACACACCCCTCCATGAGGAAGGTAATAATATTTTTAACTTAATGATATGATATAAAATAAAGCCAAATCAGGCAAAGTATTATTTTTTGCAAGAGCTAGTACAATATTGAATACTATTGACTGAATTATATTTTAATGACCAGAGAGCATAAATATAATGCTAAACAGTTCAAAAAGGATAAACCAGCAAATCATAGTATATATGGTCTGTGTAATTCTAACTTATTAAAATACAAAAAAAATTGGTTTTCATTCATCAAATGACTGATTTTTATGGAAAAAAAAGTCTCTTAAATAGCTGGTATATGATTTCTAAAATTGGCAAATTACATTCTCCTCATTGGCAGGAGAGGTCTATAATCTAGTATTCCTTAAGAGAAACAATGTAATCAAGATAAATGTTGATTGGGAAGCATATTGATGGTTCACTTTCCTCACCAAATAACTACATGACAAGAAGTAAGAATTTTAGGGGTGCCTGGGTGGCTCAGTCGTTAAGCATCTGCCTTTGGCTCAGGTCATGATCCCCACATCAGGCTCTCTGCTCAGCGGGAAGCCTGCTTCTCCCTCTGCTGCTCCCCCTGCTTGTGTTCCTTCTCTCGCTGTGTCTCTCTCTGTCAAATAAATAAATAAAATCTTAAAAAAAAATAAGCAAGAATTTTACAACTCACCTACAGAAGGGTTAATCAATACATATTTTGAATCATTTATTCATTTATTCTAAAATATTTTATAGAGAATCTATTCTGTATCAAGTACTCTGTGAGTCACTGTTAGACACTGTATACCTGGAAAGGCACTTGTATATCCAGGACATTTAGAATCAGTTTTGCTTCAGTAAAAGCAACTATAACAAATTAAATTAAGCTTCTTTCCTTTCCTCCTTTAGTCCCTGTTTCTCAAAACATCACTTGCCCTCACCATTTCTTCACTTTAGTTTCCACACAAGGCAATTTTGTTATCCTCTAAGGCCATGTTTCCTCCTTCTTTAAACATGCCTATTTCTATTAGAGTCAGGAATCAGCCTTTGAATCTGGACTGGATTTTCATAGTCTAGTTGCTGTTTCATTTTTCTGATTGCCAGCAAGGATATGGGAAGCTGAATGAGACAGTGGTGTCTAAGTGAAAAATAAGGTCCTACATATCCCTTTTCATTATACACCATTGGACACTCATGGAGGAAAGATAAAAGTAACTAAAAGATACATGATCAATTCTCAAATAGCTTGTAATTTAAAGGGAAATCCAATCACACTAAATTTTTTTTAACTCTTAATGAGGTTAATATCCTGCCTGCTGAAACGATATCTTGTATTTTCTATTATTAATTTATGTTTCATAACGATGAAGCCTCGAAGTTTGTGAAGAGGACTATGCAGACATGGCCCTTGGAGAGTTGAACATATCTGTCCTTAGGACCTTCAATTAGCAAAATTAAAAGTAATAGAAACTAAAAGTTATTGCATAAACACCAGACACACACACACAAAAAAACCCTTCCCCACTGCTTTATGGATAGAACAATCAAATATATTTCAAAACAAGTCCCTAGCAGTAGAAAATTAGGCAATTTAATCTACTGGTCATGCATTTAAAAAATGTAAATGATATGTCAATGTGACTCATATTTCTTCTCAAAAATAATAGTTTGGTTATTTAACTTAAAAATATAAAGCATATTTTAAGGTAATATTATATGAAAGCTTGCATAGAAATATTTGTGACCCTTTAGAATAGTTAATGAATAATAGAATAATTTAGACTGCAGTTAAGAAACCACATGAAAGCACAGTGGCCAAAAATAATAGCTACCTACTATATGCCAGTAAAAAACTGATCAGTATAACTATAGGAATTTTTTTTAAGTAGAGATGTCTTGTCCTTGCCATAGAATAATTGATCCAAATCTCTTGTGTGTTGATCATGTACATTCGTATTTTAAAGATTCTGCCTTTTCGGAAGTGTTTAAATCTTCAGAAAGGAAATGTGAATTTGTCCTGGAGAGTTGAGACATTTATTTTCCCCAAAAAGATGGGTTTATCCATGTATTCACAGTGAAATTTTTATGATTTATGATACTATGGCACAGGAAATAATCTATCTCAATGCAGAATATAATAGTCCATTCTTATTAGAATTAAATGGAGGACCTATGGTATGTATACCATTTTTCTGGCATTCTTTGTTGTAAAGATTAGAAATATTATTCCAAAGTAGGAATTCTGGAAAGACTAGAGTTTATGCAGTATATTCAACAAATGCTGTGCCCCTTTTCCATGCAAGAAAATGTAATAAGAACTAGGATTATTGCAGTGAACAAGACAAACTAAGGTCCATCTTTCATGAGCTTCTACTCTATAAGAAAGAGAAAGATAACAAATGAGGAAACAAAGATAAACCCAGGTAGCTGTAAATACTAGGAAGAAAATAAGGCAGGATAGGGAATGTGGCAGAGAATAATTCAGGTTTTCCTTTAGATTAGGTGTCAGACAAATCTCTAAGTTGATATTTGACCTGAGACTTAAATTTAAAAAGCTCTATGCAGAGATCTAGAAAATAAGCATCCAGCTCAGAGGAAACAGCAGATGCAACTACTTTCACCAGGAGAATAAGCTCAGCACATTTGGGGAATAGAAAGAAGGACAGTGAGATTACAAAAGAACTTCACAATTGGACCAAGTCACAATAGCATGTACCACAATGGCTTACAAATACGCAGAAATATCAATATTCCTAGTCCTCAAGGCAGTGGGGTCCAAGTCCAGTGGTCATGAGCAGTTTCTTTAATTTACCTCAGTGTGTCATGAAAAACTTATCTTTTTCTGTGTGTGTTAAAATGGAGAGAAATTTGAAAAGCATGGAGCCCAGAGTGGAATGAATATGAGCTACAAGATAAATGGGAGAACAGGCAGAGGCCAATTCATGCAAAGCCTCATAGCTCATGGAGAAGAGTTTAGAATTTAGGTGGGAAGGCATTTACAAGGAGTGACATGATTTAATTTATGTCTTGATAAGATCTCTCCAGCTGCTATACGGAGAATGCACAAAGCAAAGTATTAGAGTTAAGGAGGACTCCACATGTTCATCGTTAGGTTGACCTTAGGGTTGTCACTTGCTATTTCAGTACCTCAGTTTTTATCAAATTATCAAAGATAACAGCATTTGTTCTGGGTTTGCATCACAGGTGTCTTGTGAAAGGAAGTTGTATGATGTCTGTGTTTGCCCTGAGAAAGATAACACATAAAAGGGATCTTATTATTCCTGTTACTGACACCACAAATTCCAACCTGCCAACTATCTCTTGAAGATCAGTTTGTGAACAAGGGCTGATTAGTATATTAACTTCCCAGAAGGAGAGAGATAACAGAGCAGGAATCACCGGGGATTGCTTTGACACTAATCAGTTCCCTGTGGCCATTCTACTCAGAATGAAGATGAATAGCAATGGAGATATATATTTATCTGTGACCCTTTTCTATCAATTAAAGTCCTGAATAAACCACAAAGGCATGTATCACCTCACTGTTGTGTTGCTATTTTTCTGGTTAAGTACTTTAGGAGTAAGACATGACTCTTAAGAGTGTCCAGTTCACAGTCATGCCTGCAGGTGTTAAAAAAGACAAGCATCACAGATCTACCCTAAGTGACACAGAACAGCCTGTAGGTCTCATACAGATAAGGTTTTCAAGATGTCTAGATGTGAAAAACCAAGAGCACTAATTTCTGTTTTGTTTCCCACAGAATGTAGTGTTGTTGTTTTCTTAAATAAAGAAAATGTTTTTTATTCCACTTTCTCAAACTGTATTTAAAAATGAAATAAAAATAACATTAACATGACATTGAGCTGAAAAAAGTTTATTTATATATTGATTATTTAAATGTAGATAAAAGCATGATTCTTTCTTTCAAAATGCAAAATATTTTCAGAAGGTAAGTGGTATCTGAAAGGCAGTTAAGGAAGGGGTTTTTAGAATGATAAAAACACTAGAGCAAGAGAATACTAATGTGATACAAGGGAAGTATTCAGGAAAGAGGAATTGATGAGCAGGGGATTGGATACCACTATATTAAAAGAAAAGGATGGATTAATTTTAGGGATGACATCTTTGAGTATGTGACTAAGCATAGATCCAAAGTAAGAAAGGAAGGTTTGGCCTTTGATTGAAGTAGGGTCATCTCATCCATTATTAGAGGAGAAAAGGCAAAAATACAATTACAGTTTCATCAGGTAGATATATGGAGTATAGAAATGAAGGCATTTCAAATAAATCTGCCTACCTTTATTTTCTATTTGAATTTTGAAGCAAGATCACCTACTGTGAGTCAGTCACAGTTTGAGGAGGTTTGAGAAAAAAAAAAGAGGTTGGGAATAAGTTCAAACGAAGGGACATATGCAATCTCATTGAGTGCTGAAGTTTCAACTTTCTTAAGTTCACTTCACTGCGTCATCATTCCTCACAGACCTGTGCTCTTTAGTAAGAAACTTCAGGAAGATTCCCTTTATTTTCCTGTAGCAATTCTCAGGAGAGTTTTTGTTATTCAGTTGTGAGTAATGAAAATAATGTAATGAAAATAAGTAATGAAATAATGAAAATAACAGTAGTTTAAAAATCAGAATATCATTCAAGATTTTATTCCACTGTATATAGGCTATGTTGGTTTTTGCCAAGTTCCTTAACTTCTTTTAAAGAGAAGTTTTAACTGAAATGTAATGCTAGGAAGAAGAGAAGTAGTTGCCTCGAGATGAGAGAGGGAGGAAGGGAGGGACTACAAAGGGCACAGGGAAACTTTTGGTAGTTAAAGATATGTTCATTGACTGTGGTAATGGTTTCCTAGGCATATAAATAAGACAAAACTTAATCAGATCTCAGGTTTTAAATGTGTGCAGTACATTATATTCAACTATACATTAATAGAACTCTAAATGAAAGAAATGGAGTTTATAGGGTATGACCTAATTCATATATTTTTGTATAAATTTCAAATAATAGTACACATACAAATGACTCAAATTCTGAAGTGCTCTATAAGACGTTTTTATGAAAGTAAGGTTTTACAATATGAAGAGTTTCTCAACCTTGAATAATAATATATACTTATATCTCAGACTAAATAATTGAGGAAGCATGAAGGAAGTTTTTTCCATCTATACAATGGAGTTAAAGTAACAGTATGCAAGTCTGTTGATACTTCAGCTCAATATGACAATTGGTACAAGGAGTATCAATGGGTAAGGGTGCCACAGGAGACTGTTATTAGGGAAATTTCCAGAGAAGATGATGTTTAGCTTCTCTTGTCTGCTTCACCTACTTGCTATCCAGGCATCAAATTATCTCATTTGCTAAAGCCCTCTTTGTCATGCTTCTCAACTCAGCTGCAAAGAAGCTAACTGATTCAACCCTAATATATTTAGGCCCTTAATGTGTCACCCCTAACTGGAAAACCTGTATTATCAAAGGAAGTCTATAGAAGCTTATGTATGCATTCAATCAATTATTCCATAACTCATTTATCCCTCTTATAATAGGTACTTTAACTATAAAAATATGAGTACCATAAAATGATCATTTATTGTTTTCTGTTACTATGAATATTTTCTCTTTTTTCTTACTCAAATTTAACTAATTATTTAAGCATCATCTCTAGTTTTATTTTCTGTGTGATGTTTCTGCTCCCGACTTAAAAGTGGGACCATATTTTCTGACACTTAATTTTCACTAGTGTTGTTCATTTTACATAGATGGTAAGATATGTCATAGTAGAAGCTCTGTTTTATTGGTTTATAATACATCTGATACACCATAGGAAACGAATATACTTTCATGAACATTCAAATTATACCTGTGGACATCTATCTTAACGAAGGAAAATCTGTAAGCTCTCCAGACTCAGCTCTTTTATATTACCTCGGCAATATTGATATTTCTCCTCACCCCCATGCACTTATAGTTTATTACTGCCTTTCACATTGCCAATGAGCTTGATGCATATTCTTACATTTACCAGTTTACATTTCTTAAGCCCTTAATGCAGGGTATATATTTTATTCACTTTTACATGCTAGGACTAAGAAAGTTCCTGGCATTTAACAAATGATAACTGTTGAAGAAGAGAAAGAAGAAACAAAGAAAAGGAGGGAGGGAGGGAATCACTATTTTAGAAATAAATGTTATCTCAGGAAATGAAACTTTAAAAATAAAACTCCATGATATTATAGAGTTTACATTATAAGTGGTCTGTTTTGGATCTACATAGTGTATATTAAACAATTAGAACTATTCTTATTTCTTTTGACTGAACTATGAAGAATACAGGCTTGATCTAAACATATATTCTCCAGTTCCAGTTACTCCAAGTTTCTAATTACTCACTAAGATATATTCCACTTGTTGGACTTTGAAAACATTGGTATATTCAATGTACACCTTGGCTTACTTCAGATTTACAGGAGGCCAAATGTCAATATTAGCAACACTTGATAATGACTAGTTGACTTAGATTTCCTTTCTCAAAGAGATAGCCATTGTATTAAGACATGATAACATGTGCCATAAAATATAAACTTAACTTCCTAAACATCAGATGAGTGTTACGAAAAACTCTACTATTGTAAAAGTATTGTATATTTAATTGAAAAGTTGAACATTTAGTGTCAGAAATCATTTAGCCACTTGCCAAAAGCATGGCATGTATTTCCTACTATAGTTACTTTTTTAAGCATTTTAAGTGCATTATGATCAATAAAATTGCATGTTCACAGTATGTGTCTCATTTATTTTAGGGAGAAGGCATTTAAAATCAGATTGCACACTGATCTTCCATAAAAATGTTATACTACCTCATTTACAAAGTAAATTTATATAGGAGAGAGCTCATAATCTTACTTCTGTCCTATATATGAATTTTGAATAATATTAACTAATATTTAGAAGATTTTTCACTTTGTCATTTTTCATTACTATTCTTAATATGGCATGTGGTTCTATTTAGTCTTTAAAGGGATACTAAAAAGGTTGATGCTAGCAAAATCTATTTGTAAGTCAGACATTTTTGTGGCCTTCTGCATCTATGCTGAAGAAAAAATGCATTTTTCATAACAGTTCATAATATCCATTCTAACTTCAGAATGAATTTTGATGTAAAGTACTTAAAGATAGCAAGTTAACATTGGAATTGATTTATCTTCTTAACTAATTTAATTAATAGTACACAGAAAAAAAACTATATACTTTTCAAATTGCAAAGTAAGAATGCCAAAATAGCCCAAAATAATTACATCTTTCTAATTGCATGAATTTCTTAATTTTTAAAAATTGCCTCTCAGTGGGAAGCCTGCTTCTCCCTCTCCCACTCCCCCTGCTTGTGTTCCCTCTCTCGCTGTGTCTCTCTCTATCAAATAAATAAAAATAAAATATTAAAAATTACCTCTCTTTTTGTTAATCCTTGTGAAAAATACCTATCTAAAGTATTTTTAAAGTAGTCTTAAGTAATATACCAATTTGTACACCTCATACACCCATACAACACACACACAAATACAATGTTAGAATTATTGCTTAAATTATGATTTTAAATAGAAAGAAGAAATAATATTTTTCTTTATATTCATTTCTAGTGGTCTTTATTCCTACCCATGGGTTTAAGTTACTGTTTGGTGTCATTTCCTCTTGGTTTTAATACTTTCAAGATTTTATTTTTGTGCTAACTTCCATCAGATTGATTATGATGTGTCTCGTTGTGGTTACCTCTTCGAGTAACGTTCTTGGGATTATTGAGCCTTGTGGATCTCTAGATTGTGTGTGTGTTTGTGTGGAATATGGGTAGTTGTCAGTCATTATTTCTTGAAATATTTTTCTGTCCCTTTTTCTCCTCTCTTTTTGATATGCTTAGTATGGTCTCTGAGAATCTATTTGGTATTTTTTATTGTTCATTATATCATATTTAATAATATCCATTGACTCATCTTCAAGTTTACTGATTCTATCTTATGGCACCTGAAATTTGCTGAAATATGGCACTGATTCTATCTTATGGCACCTGAAATCACCTAGTGATTGTCTTCTTTTTTCCATTTACTCATTGTACTTTTCAACTCTGGAATTTTCATTTGGTTTCAATTATCATGTTTATTTCTCTATTATGATATATTATTTGTTAAGTGATTATCATCATATTTTCCCTTCATTCTTTGAATAGTCTTTTAAAAAATAATTTGGTTACAATAAGTGTTTTATAGTCTTTTTCTATGAAACCTAATATCTGGGCCCATCTAGTTTCTATTAATCATATTTCCTAAATTATGTCCAGTTTTCCTGTTATTATACGTGTCTTATAACTTTTGGTCAAAAAGTACAATTATCTAATATAGTGACTCTGGATTTTGTTCTAAAGTTTTTGTGTTTTTGTAACTTTTGTAACTTGTTTCCATTTAAACTTATCTGTCTTTCCCATGGTATGTGGCCACTGATATATGTATGTATGTTTATATATTTTAAAAAATTCTTATTTTTATTTTTTGTCTTAGTTTTCTAGGGTTTCTTCTGTGTCTAAATAGCATGTTCATCAGCCTATTATTTATGAAAATGTTATGCTAAATAAAACACTGTAAGCCCATGTGGCTTCCATCCTCTTCTGATTAATATCTGTGTGGGTTGGTAAATGAATTCTAAGTTCTCAAGTTTTTCTTGGTTTTTACTTTCCAGTGGGCTCTTTAAGGTCTCCCTTGCAATGTTGGAAGTTTTTGTTCAAGGCTCATTTAAAGGCCATCACCTCACTGTGAAGGAGCCAGATACCCTTCAACAGATGAATGGATAAAGAAGATGTGATACATATACACACAATGGAATATTATTCAGCCATCAGAAGCAATGAATACCCACCATTTGCATCAACATGGTTGGAACTGGAGGGGATTATGTTAAGTGAAGTAAGTCAAGCAGAGAAAGACAATTATCATATGGTTTCACTCATATGTGAAACATAAGCAATAGCAAGGAGGACCATAGGCAAAGGGAGGGAAATCCAAAGGGGGAGAAATCAGAGAGGGAGATGAACCATGAGAGACTATGGACCAGGAGAAACAATCTGGGGATTTCAGAGGGGAGGAGGGTGGGGGGAGGGGGTAACAGGGTGATGGGTTTTGAGGAGGGCACATGCTGTGATGAGCACTGGTGTTATACTTAACTAATGAATCATTGAACACTACATCAAAAACTAATTATGTACTATACAGTGGCTAACTGAACATAATAATAAAAAAAAAGAAATAAAAAAGAAAGGCCATCACCTCTTCCAGCAAAACAGCTAGTTTTCATATCCAGCCTGCCTTTCTGATAAAGTTATTGACTAAGCTGAGGGTTGGTAGTGGGAGAAGGCAAGAAGAAAACATACTTCCACTGTTACTATCCAAAACTCTAGCATTTTTTTAAATAAAAGAATAAACTGTTCTCAATTTGTTGTTGCCTTTGATCAGTTTTCAGTGCTGTGAAATTATTGCACTTTATAATTTATAATTCAATTTTATACTTATTTATGCTTATTTTGGAAGAACAGAATTGCCAATACCATTAAATATCTCCAATTGAAGGTCTTCTCCCAATTATCTTTAGGAAATATTTTTAAAATGAAAAATAAATTTTACATTTACCCACACATGTATCTTTTCTGTCACTCTTCATTCCTTTATGTAGATCCGATTTTCCATTTGATTCTATTTTCCTTCCACCAGAAGAACTTCTTTTAGCATTTGTTACAGTACAGAACTTCTGGCAATAAATGATCTCAGTTTGTTTCTGTCTGAAAACATCTTTATTTTGCTTTCAATTTAAAATTGAATATTGAAAAGTGATATTTTTATGGGGCAATAATTCTAAGTTTTTTTCTTTCAGTTCTTTAAATATGGCACTCCATTTAATTTTTGCTTACATAGTTTCTGAAAAATCTGCTGTCATCTGTTTCTCTGTACTTAAACTGTTTTTTTCATCTATGTGCTTTGATATGATATTTTTTCTTTGTTTTTTAGCAAGTTCTATCATGTCTGTAATTTCTAGAGCTGTTTCTATTAATGGATTTGTCTTTGGGTTATGGGTCATATTTTTGTGCTTCCTTGCATGCTTCATAATTGTTTGGACGACAAGTGTAAATTTTTCATTATTGGTTTCTGCATTTTGTTGTATTATTTTACTTGTGTTAAATTTTCTTCAGGCATAGAGTTAAGTTACTTAAAATCAACTACTTTCAAAGTTTGCTTTTCAGATTTGTTAGGGTGGTTCGAGAGCACCTAATATTCTAGAGCTAACTTAGCTCCAATACTACAATAAGCCTTCTAGGATTCTACCTGATACTTTGTAAATTAAAAATTGTCTCCACTATGGTGGGCATTCCAGTTGTTCTTAGCCATGTGTGAGCTCAGAGAATTGTTTGATCTACTGCTTTTTAATGGTTCTGTTTCCAGCCTGTTATATATGTGTATAGTCATTCCCAGGCAAATGCTTGAGGGAACTTCTCTGCTGATTTAAAAACAAAAACAAACAAACAAACAAAAACGTGTGTGTGTGTGTGTGTGTGTGTGTGTGTGTGTGTGTACCTCTCTCCTCTTTGGTAATATATCCTACAATTTCTACCTAACTTTGGCTTTCTGAAATCTGACCTGTCTTTCCTCAACTAAATGAGAGTGCTAGGCTCACTTTGGGCCTACCTTGTCATGCTGTAGAAAAGCAGTCAACTATGTAAATCATAGGGTCCACCTTGTTTGTTTCCCTCCTTTTAGGAATCACATTTCTGTGTTAGCCATTTTTCATCTGAAAGTCATTTTTTCAGGGATATCTGGGTGGCTCAGTCATTAAGCGTCTGCCTTTGGCTCAGGTCATGATCCTAAGGTTCTGGGATTGAGCCCCGCATCAGGCTCTCTGCTCAGCGGGAAGCCTGCTTCTCCCTCTCCCACTTACCCTGCTTGTGTTCCCTCTCTCACTGTGTCTCTCTCTGTAAAATAAAAAAAAAAAGTCTTAAAAAAATGAAAGTCATTGTTTTGTATTTCTTTGGAGATTATATATATCTCCTGTCCCTGTAAAATACCTTGGCCACAAGTTCCTATTTTGATTTTTATAGGGATTGCATTAAAACTATAGATTACCTAGAGTAGAATTAACATCTTTGGAATCTTGAGACTTTTAATCAAAGAAAATTCTATTTCTCTGTTTATTTTCATTTTATTTTTCTTTAACATATTTTATAATTATTTTTGTAGAAGTCTGAAACACATTTTTATATTTGTTAACTAAGTATAAAAATTACACAGACTAATTTAATTAATTTAATTTAATTTAATTTAATTACACAACTCATGGGGTGCCTGGGTGACTCAGTCATTAAGCATCTGCCTTCGGCTCAGGCCATGATCCAGCAGTCCTGGGATTGAGCCACACATCGGGCTCCCAGCTCAGTGGGGAACCTGTTTCTCCCTCTGTGTGCTGCTTCCACTACTTGTGCTCTCTCTTTCTCACTGCCAAATGAATAAATAAAATCTTTAAATAATAATAATAATTACATGACTCATGGAACTCAGCACGGTATACTCACATATGACTTTAATAAAGCCAAAGGGTACAAGATAGCAAAAGAAAGTTATTGGTAATAACTTGGTAGTTATTGGTAATCATTGGTATTGGTAGTATTAGTAATCATTGAGGAGTCCAGACTTCCGGGTGCAATCCCCTGGGTCCTTTCTCAGTATCACAGAATGTACTTCATCTTTAGATTATGAACCACTAAGTTATATGTTTGCCATCCTAATTCCAGGGGAACCTAGGCACAACCTAATTTAAGGATCTTTTATACCCTGCTACTTGCATAGTTAAAAATAAGTTAAAAATAAGTTGTGTAACTGGTTAAACAAACTGAAAGCCATCATTCCAGACATCCCTGAATGATGTAAATAAGCTAGTACAAGTACTTTCCCAGGAGTTTCAAATTAACATTGCATATTATAATTTACTAGCTAGACCATTCTTTTCTTTGCTAAGGATCATGATCAACCTTCCAAGCTCACTGAAAATAAACAGAGATACTTTGGACCCACTGCAAGATAACCCTATTCTAATATACTATTTAATATTTTGATATTGTGATTTATTTTACATTGAATTTTCTCTTTGTTTTGTATATATAGAAATGCATTTAACAAAAAAAGCACATATAAATGGAATTATGCAGTATTTGTCTTTTTATGACTTACTTAAGATTTTATCTATTTGAGAGAGAGCTCACTCACAAGCACGAGCAGGGGGAGAGGCAGAGGGAGAGAAAGGGAGAAGCAGACTCTCTGCTGAGCAGGGAGCCCGATGTAGCTCTTGATCCCAGGTCCTTGGGATCATGAACTGAGCTGAAGGCAGACCCATAACTGACTAAGCCCCCCAGGTGCCCTAGGATTTACTTCTTTTTTAAAACCTGAATAAGAGAAAAAGGCAAGATGTTGGAAGAGTAGGGGACCTCATTTCATCTGGCCACTTGAATTTAGCTGGATATCCATTAAACCATTCTGAACACTCATGAATTCAGCCTGAGATATAAGAAAATATATCTGGAACTCTACAGTAGAAAAGCAACTGCTTTTTGCAAGGTAGGAGGTGCAGAGATGTGAATCTGTGGGGAGATATTAGAAGATAAACAGAGGGGGGAGGGAGCCTCCATAAGCTGGCTACCAGAAAATGATACAGCCCCAGAGGGCAAAATCAAAATCTTTATAAATCTGCTCCAGTGAGAGACATTCCTGTGTGAAAGGGGGTCAGGGGATGAAAAGGGCAAAATTCTAGGTGGGTCAGTGTGGTGTCAGGATCCCAGGAGTCACAGAAGGAACAGAAGTGCCTGAGCTGGTATAGGGGCCAAGCAATGGAGCAGGGAAACTGGTTATGGTCAGTGAGCCCAGGAGGGGACTCTCAGCTTGGGCCATAAACCATAAGCCAGTCCGGTCAGGAGACTGCTTACCCCCTGAGCACCCTAGAAAGGACTGGAATGCGCTGACCGTCACTATCCCCAGGGAGCGGCAAAACGGGTGTGCCCACAACTGGGCAACAGCTCTCAGGGTGGCAGGCCTGGAAAGGACAGTGGGGCTACACTCAGCCATCCCCAGGAGCAGGAGAGGGTACATGCATGAGCCTGAGACTGTTCTCAGCCCTGGGGCTCACAAAGGGCAGTGATGTGGGTCCCTCAGACTGCCTCTCAGAAGATTGCTGTGAGCCCACACTACAGGAGTCTGTGGAGTTTGGCACACACAAAGGTGAAGACTTTAAACCAAAGACTGTAGTAAGAGATGTGGAGGGACACTATCCAACAAGAAGATCTAACAATTTTAAATACCTATGCCTCCAACATGGGAGCAGTCAATTATATAAACCAATTAATAATCAAAGTAAAGAAATACATTGATAATAATACATTAATAGTAGGGGACTTCAACACCCCAATGGACAGATCATCTAAGCAGGAGATCAACAAAGAAACAAGGGCTTTGAATGATGCACTGGACCAAATGGACTTCACAGATATATACAGAACATTCCATCCTACAACAACAGAATACTCATTCCTCCCGAGTGCACATGGAACTTTCTCCAGAATAGATCACATACTGGGTCATAAATCAGGTCTCAACAAATACCAAAAGATTGAGATTATTCCCAGCATATTTTTGGACCACAATGCCTTGAAACTGGAACTCAATCACAAGAGAAAATTTGGAAGGAACTCAAACACTTGGAGGTTAAAGAGCATCCTGCTAAAGAATGAATGGGCCAAACAGGAAATTAAAGAATTTAAAAAATTCATGGAAACTAATGAGAATGAAAACACACTGGTTCATAACCTTTGGGATACAGCAAAAGCTGTCCTAAGAGGGAAGTACATTGCAATACAAGCCCTTCTCAAAAAATTAGAAAAATCCCAAATACACAAGCTAACCTTACACCTAAAGGACCTGGAGAAAGAACAGCAAATAAAGCCTACACCAAACAGGAGGAGACAAGAAATAATAAAGATTAGAGCAGAAATCAATGAAATAGAAACCAGAAGAACAGATCAACGAAACTAGAAGCTGGTTCTTTGAAAGAATGAAATTGATAAACCTCTGGCCAGATTAATCCAAAAGAAAAGAAAAAGTACCCAAATTAATAAAATCATGAATGAAAGGGGAGAGACCACAATGAACACCAAGAATACACAGACAATTTTAAGAACATATTATGAGCAACTATATGCCAACAAATTAGGCAATCTGGAAGAAAGTTTCCATTTCTAGAAACTTATAAACTACCAAAACCGAAACAAGAAGAGGTAAAAAATATGAATAGACCAATAACCAGCAAGGAAATTGAAGCAGGAATCAAAAACCTCCCCAAATACAAGAGTCCAGGGCCAGAGCCTTCCCAGGGGCATTCTACCAAACATTTAAAGAGGAAATAATACCTATTCTACTGAAGATGTTCCAAAAAATAGAAATGGAAGGAAAACTTCCAAACTTGTTCTATGATGTCAACATTACCTTGATCCCAAAACCAAGAAAGACCCCACCAAAAAGGAGAATTACAGACCAATATCCCTGACGAACATGGATGCCAAAATACTCACCAAGATACTAGCTAATAAGATCCAACAGTACATTAAAAGGATTATTCACCACAACAAGTAGGCTTTATTTCTGGGATGCAAATTCCTGGAATTTGTTCAACATTTGCAAATCAATCAACATGATAGATCACATTAATAAAAGAAAAGACAAGAACCATATGATCCTCTCCATTGTTGCAGAAAAGGCATTTGACAAAATACAGCAAACTTTCTTGATTAAAACTCTTCAGAGTGTAGGGATAGAGGGAACATACCTCAATATCATAAAAGCCATCTATAAAAAGCCCACAGCAAATATCATTCTCAATGGGAAAAACCTGAGAGCTTTGCCCTTAAGGTCAGGAACATAACAGTGATGCCCAATCTCACCACTATTGTTCAACCTAGAACTAGAAGTCCTAGCCTCAGCAATCAGACAACAAAGAGAAATAAAAAGCATTCATATTGGCAAAGAAGAAGTAAAACTCTCACTCTTCGCAGATGACATGATGCTTTATGTAGAAAACCCAAAATTGCTGGAACTCATACAGCAATTAAGCAATGTGGCAGGATACAAAATCAATACAGAGAAATCGGTTGCATTTCTATACACTAACAATGTGACTGAAGAAAGAGAAATTAAGGAATCAATCCCATTTATAATTGCACTAAAAACCATAAGATACCTAGGAATAAAGCTAATTAAAGAGGTAAAGGATCTGTACTCTAGAAACTACAGAACACTTATGAATGAAATTGAGGAAGACACAAAGAGATGGAAAAACATCCCATGCTCATGGATTGGAGGAATAAACATTGTTAATTTTCGCTATTCTAACTGGTGTGCGGTGGTATCTCTTCGTGGTTGTGATTTGTATTTTCCTGATGGCTAGTGATGTTGAACATTTTTTTCATGTGTCTGTTAGCGATTTGTATGTCTTTAGAGAAGTGTCTGTTCATGTCTTCTTCCCATTTCTTGTCGTATGTGTCGTATGCTATTTTTAATTTTATAAGGAATCTCATGCTGTTTTTCTTAGTAGATGCACCATTTTACATTTCCACCAACAGTACTCAAGGGTTCCAATTTCTCCACATGCTCACCAACAGTTGTTTTCTTCTTTTGTTTTTCGATAATAGCCATCCTAATAGGTATAGCATGATATCTCATTTTGATTTAAAAATGCAGTAGTGTTTTGTATCACTTAGTCTGATATCTAGCAACAATAGTAATTCTCGTATTAATTGAAGTAATTTATTGGTAGATTGGTTTAGATTTTCTATATCACCATTCCTATCATTGCTGTGAATTTTTTTTTTTCTTCCTTTTATTCTCTCAGAAATTCAGTTTTGGAGGCCTGAAGTCTAAAGTCAAGGTGTCAGCAGGGCTGTGCCCTCTCCAGGAGCTCTAGGAGGAGATTCCATTCCTTGACTCTGTTTTTATCTGGTGCCTCAGCATTTCTGAGCTTCCTTGGAGAAGCTCTTTTGTTTGTCTCATATCTCCCCCTGCTTTTCTCTCATGAAGATTCTTCCTTGGATGTATAGCCCACTGAGATAATCCAAGATTATCTCATCTCAAGATCTTTATCTCAAACACATCTGCAAAGATCCTTTTTCAAATAAAGTAACATTCACAGATTCTCTGAATATGAAATGAATATTTTTGGCGGGGTCATTTTTCAGCCTACCACAGATGTAGTTATATTATTACTCTTATTTATTCTGCTCTTAAGCCTCTCAATTACTGTCATTAGTTTTCAAAAATTCTCAGTCATTGCCTTTCAACTATTCTTTCTGCTTCATTCAAGCAAGACAAATAAATATATCACAGTCATTTTCCTATATTGCCGTTGTCTTTTATCTATATTTTATGCTTTCCTTTAATATCTTTTGCCTTTTTTTAGATATTTTCTTTTGACCTATATTCTAGTTCATTAATTCTTTAGTTTTATCTATCTTAGTAATAAACCTAACTCTTGAGTTTTTCATTTTAATCATTGTATTTTCCAGTTTGAGATGTTGAGTTTGTTCCTCTTTAAATGTTTTATGTTATGCCATTTTTATAATTTCTAATTTCTTGCTAAAATTTTAAATATAGATTTTATGCTTTATAAGCATATACTTGTCCTATAGACTGTATTTAATAATTTTACTTTTTGTTACACAAGTCAGTCCTTTGTTATTTGTGGTAGTTTTCAGGGATGTGGTTAATTTTGATGGTATTAAAGATGTTTTTTTTTTTTAATTTCTCCTCAGTGATATTAAAAAAAAATCAGTGATATTTTCTACTAGGATTCTGATAATTATAACCATGATTGAAATATAATCAGTCTTTATTAAGGCCCTGACTTTGTGCAATAATAGCATCACATTGTCTTTGACCATATCGTAGGTACCCCACTGAGATTAGATATTACAAGGAATTATCTCTATTGTGTCAATAGAGAAGAGAAGCAATGTAACATAATATGGATTTAACTGAACTAACATTTTTTTTAAAGATTTTATTTATTTATTTGACACAGAGAGAGTGATAAAGAGAAAGAGAACACAAGCAGGGGGAGCAGCAGAGGGAGAAGGAGAAGCAGACTCCCCACTGAGCAGGGAGCCCAATGCAGGGCTCAATACCAGCACCCTGGGATCATGACCTGAACTGAAGGCAGACGCTTAACGACTGAGCCACCCAGGTGCCCCCTGAACTAACATTTCTGATACCATTTACATAAATAGAAAAGTCACTTGCTTTTGGTAAATATTTGTTTCCTCATCTATAAAATTGACTTTTTTAGACTGACATATTTTTACATTGACTTCCAACTCCAGGGACTCTGAGCCAAAAATGACGTTCAATGTGAATACAATCCTTTATCTTAGCCATTGATCTTATTCATTCATGCATATGTTTCTTTAAGATTTTCAATATTCTTTTTCCCAGAAGTTGCCATCTTCTTGTTAACCCTCCTTGTAGGCAAAAGCAACATCCTCATTGTTTTTGTTTTGTTTTGTTTGTTTTGGTTTGTTTTTTGTCTTTTGTTTTTTTGTCATATATTCATTTTCATGGAAACTATCAGAATTTTATTTTTTTTATTTTTATTTTTATTTTTTTAAGATTTTTTTTTTTTTTTTTTTGGAGAGAGAGAGAATGAGAGAGAGCAAGCACATGAGAGGGGGGAGGGTCAGAGGGAGAAGCAGACACCCTGCCAAGCAGGGAGCCCGATGCGGGACTCGATCCAGGGACTCCAGGATCATGACCTGAGCCGAAGGCAGTCGCTTAACCAACTGAGCCACCCAGGCGCCCGAAACTATCAGAATTTTAAAACTCTAATAGAATCTTGTTTCTATTGCCTAGTTTCTATTTTAGTTTGGTTTGAAAGTAGGATGTAAATTAGGTGATGGTAAAAGGGAATGTGATAAAATGTTGCTTAGCTACTTCCAAAGCTTTGCTTGTCAGTGGAAGTAGACAAGCAACATCGAAAGAATTTGAATTTTAGAGTTTCTTTCATATACTGAACTAAAATAAATCTTACTTAAACTGTGCCTGTGCACCTAATCCTAACAACAGAATTGGTAATTGTAACCTCATGGAGGACGGGGAGCCCAAGTTGCCTCTGCATAGTGGAATTTAGAGTTAGTAGTCATCATTATCTATAAGGTGCAGTGGGAAAATGGGGGTCAAACATTTATGAATTTTTTTATCTTGCTACATTAAATATATTTTATTTCATTATTTGTGTATGTATCAGTGTAATTCCAATGTTCTGAAAAGAAGTCAAAGATTTTTTGGATTAATTTTTGTAAGATCCAGCCAACTCCCAGTATGTACAATGTCTCATTCTAAATATTTAAATCATTCTTTCAAAAATTCATTCTAGAATATTATTTATAACATATTTACTCTATGTGTCCATCTTTAGTAATAATCTCACTAGTATTTATTCACCTTAAATCTTATACAAACTTTCTTTTTCACAATTCATCAACATTTTAAAATTTAGTCTCAATTGAATTTTTGTATTTCAGGAGAATAAACATTTGGTCAGATGACTATTTGATATTATTTATTACCCATATTTCTTCTAATTATTCTGAAATATTTTTCAAAATCATTCATGTAAGAAAAGAGAAATCAATAAATTTAAGGTCCTATATAAATTATATTTTTTATGGTTTTAAGCATTTTTGTTCAATCTATTCAAAAGGGAACTTTAATTCTCTTTGTAGTTGTCTTCAGTGTTTTTCTGAAACCACAGCTTACCTTTCCAATGGCTTTTCATGTGACATATCTACTTATTCTCAATGCATGTGACAATCCTATCTCTACCTCTTCATATATATATCATTGAATCTCCCCTTCCTTATACCTTTGCAAATTGATTTACTTTCTGTGATACCAATATTTTAGGCTTTTTCTTGTCACTAGACTTTGTGTTATTGTTTTTTATTGCATTTTTCTCTACACTTGGTTAAACTGCATATTTATCATCTGTTTAAAACTGCCTTTATGATTCAACTAAAATATTGCCATTTCCAGGAAGCCTTTCTTAACTGTTAGTACTGAATTACCTTTCTTTTTTTTTTTTCAGTGTCCTGTACGCATTGTATTTGCCACTTGTCTGATTCCTCCATTATCTGTAATACAGCAAAATATATATCTAACAAATTACTGAATTTTCAAGATAGGTGCTAAATATGCATATACATGTATGCTTATGATTATTAATACAATGAATTTTGAGATCTATATTTCAGCACAGTTTCTTACTTGTACTATTCTTTTTTTTTTTTTTTAAAGATTTTATTTATTTATTTGAGAGAGAGAGAATGAGAGACAGAGAGCATGAGAGGGAGGAGGGTCAGAGGGAGAAGCAGACTCCCTGCCGAGCAGCGAGCCCGATGCGGGACTCAATCCTGGGACTCCAGGATCATGACCTGAGCCGAAGGCAGTCGCTTAACCAACTGAGCCACCCAGGCGCCCCTTACTTGTACTATTCTTAATAGTCATTAGTTTTATGACTTTCTTTCCCTCTTTTGAACATGGACGAAGCTAATTTTGAGATGAAGTCTAAGTATTACCACATAATAGTTTCTTCTATTTCTTCACACTTATTCTTCACTGAGTTCTTGAATGCTTGTTCAAGAAATTGATGTTGTTGCTTGTGGCTACCCTCCAACTTCCAACCACATTCTCCTCACTGTGTCCTGGTTCTTACTTTTCTATACGTGAGGCTCTGACATGTTCTTCTCTTACTAAATCCTACCACTTAATGTCGGTTTTATGTTTCTTTATGCTATTGTCCAAGTCCCCCGGTTACATGTTCTACCATCTTCCAAGACTTTTCTCTGCAACTCTTGTACCTTGCTGGTGCCATATTGTAAAGGTCTGGACTTCCTCATATTACCTGCCACTTACATCTTCACAGGTGCTTATCATGCCTATTCAGCAATGAGTTAACAGTATTCTAATGGGGCATCCTATGGCTTAAAAGCCTTAGTTCTGACAGAGTTTCTAAAGCACATTTTGCAATGTGCAATTTGTAATCCTTGAAATCTAATATCATTTTCCTAAGAAACACTATTGCAGAAGTCCTAACTGCAACATTAAATAACTGGAAAAAAAAAAAAAAAAGAAAGAACAGTTTTTCATTCCTGGATGCTAATTTGGTAGCTTCTGTGCTCAACTAAAACCAGACTAGACCTCATACCTAGCAAGGGAAATAGCTCCCTCTTAAGTTAAAAAAGTTAAAGACATAGAAAGACAGGGCAATAAAGGCATCTAAGTGGGGTCATGAGGGCCACTAAAAGGGAACATATATAAATGAGGAAGAAATGGATCTAAAGTAGTCAACAGAAATGAACATATACAATATATAAAGTCAGATTGCTTCCACTTACGTATTTATTATTTCCTGCTCATGTATTCATTTATTTGCTGACCAAACAGTTGCCAAAGATGTATTACATGCTAGGTGTGATTATTGGCAGTGAGAATACAGGTGATGGATAAGAAGGGCAGAGTTACAACCCTACTGGACCTGACAAAGAAGACATTAAATAAATGATATAAATAAATAACCATAATTTGACATGTGATATAAAGAATTACAGAATTAATATATATGACAGTGAGCTGATCTTGCCTGAGAGATTAAATAAATGTTCAGGTAAACTCTGAAAGATGATTAAGAATTAGTACCACAAATGCTGACTGGTTCAGACAGAAGAAATAGCACATACCTCTGGGAACTGAAAGAAGTTCAACAAAGCAGATCAATGGAATATAAGAAGTCAGATGGAAAATTATATGGACCAATCCTTTTTCTATATCAAAAGAAATTTTTTTTTTCATTTTTCAGTGGCTATAATAAGCATATATTTATATTTAGTTATGTCTCTTAAGAAATATCTTTTAGACTGAATTCCCCCTGAAGATTTTTTTTTTCCTTGAAATTTATTTGTTAAAGAACCCAGATTGCCTGTCCTGTATAGTTTCCACATTCTGGATTTGCTCATTTTATCCTCATGATGTCAGTCATTATGTTTACCTGTTTTTCTGTATACTGGTAATTAAATTAGTTTTTTTTATTATGTTAATCACCATACATTACATCACTAGTTTTTTTTTTTTAACAAATTTGCTTCACTCTTTTTTTTTTTTTTTTAAGATTTTTATTTATTTGTTTAACACAGAGAGAGAGAGCACAAGTAGTTAGAGCAGCAGACAGAGGGAGAGGGAGAAGCAGGCTCTCCGCCGAGCAGGGAGCCAGATGTGGGGCTCGATCCCAGGACGCTGGGATCATGACCTGAGCCGAAGGCAGCCTCTTAACGACTGAGCCACCCAGGCGCCCCATTACATCACTAGTTTTTGATGTAGTGTGCCATGATTCATTGTTTGCGTATAACACCCATTGCTCCATGCAGAACGTGCCCTCTTTAATACCCATCACCAGGCCAACCCATCCTCCCACCCCCCACCCCCCATCTAGAACCTGTTTGTTTTTCAGAGTCCATAGTCTCTCATGGTTCGTCTCCCCCTCCAATTTCCCCCCCTTCATTCTTCCCCTCCTGCTATCTTCTTCTTTTTTTTTTTTTAACATATAATGTATTATTTCTTTCAGAGGTACAGATCTGTGCTTCAACAGTCTTGCACAATTCACAGCGCTTGATCACTTTCAGGTCTTACATTTTAATAAAGCATTTCATACTTGATATATTGTACTTCCAACAGGAGGTAATGATATTCAGTTGTCTCATTTTTGATGAGCATTACATAGATTCTTTATTTCAAAATGATATATTTTTATCATTCTTTTTTCAGTTATTAGCTTGAATGTTTCCATAAGGAGAAACTTTCTTCCTCTCTGGTTACCTAGCAGTACATATTATATAGGAAAGGCACAATAAGTGCTTGATTATTTAACTTTCCTTAACAGTTTCCAAAAGAAAAATGAGTTAAGTCCCTGAAATTCTCCTAACAGAGCCATTTTTAATTTTAATTTTATTTTTTTAATATGTTCATTTTTTAAATTTAATTTTATTATGTTATGTTAGTCACCATACAGTACATCACTAGTTTTTGATGTAGTGCTCCATGATTCGTTGTTTGCATATAACACCCAGTGTTCCATGCAATATGTGCTCTCCTTAATACCCATCACCTGGCTAACCCATCCCCCCACCCCCCTCCCCTCTAAAAGCCTCAGTTTGTTTCTCAGAGTTCATAGTCTCTCAAACCATCATAGAATATGTTCATTTTTTAAAAGGAAGTATAATTTATGTGTGGTGGAAAACATATATCTTAGTATATGATACAATATGGTTTGTCAAATATATATATCCATATACTCTACATCTTAATCAAGATGTGTAACATCTCCTTCACTTTCAAAAGCATCTTTATGCTTCTTTTCAGTCAATTTACCCCTCACCCCTACCACTAGGCAAGCACTGTTTTGATTTCCATCACATGTTAGTTACTAGTTTTTGAACTTCACATAATTGGAATTTTATATGTTAACTTTTTTTTAGCTTTTTAAAAAACTATTATTTATTTATTTAACTATTTATTTTTATTTAAATTCAGTAAGCCAACATATAGTACATCATTAGTTTCAGATGTAGAGTTCAATAATTCATCAGTTGCATATAACACCCAATGCTCATCACATCACGTGCCCTCCTTAATGCCCATCACCCATACCCATCCCTCACCCACCTCCCATCCAGCAATCCTCAGGTTGTTTCCTGTAGTTAAGAGTTTCTCGTGGTTTGTCTCCCTCTCTGATTACTTCCCATTCAGTTTTCCCTTCCTTCCCCTATGATCCTCTGCATAGCTTCTTTCACTCAGTATAATGAGTGAAATGTATTCATGTTGTTGATTCATCCATGTTATTGCATGTATCAGCAGTATGCCTTTCTATTTTTGACTAATATTTTATTTAAAAAACACAAGTCTAAACCAAGTAAATTTGAAGATCTAACTGGCTTTGTTAAGTGAGTCATCAGACAGCACCCTATCTAGCAAATAGAGGGGAGCTCCAAGCAGTGGTACAAAATGGAGGTTTTTGCAGAAAGGAGGGTGGAGCAAGAATTTATTAGCAAAAGAAAAGAAAGAATTGTTTCAGGCAAGGTCACCTCCCTGTAGGGGGAAGGGCAGGGTGTCTTATTAGGTGGATTACCTAATCTCTCTTTGAAGAATGAAGAGGGCCCATATGACAAATTACCTCATTAGTGCAGACCAGAAAGTTCCAAACTGACTGGCTTAAAATTCCATTCCTGGAAAGGCTAAAACTACAAATAAGTCTTGGTTTGCCCTCCTGGGGCAAGTGAGTCCACCTTGGGCCTTGTGACTTCTTTCTAACTATAATACAGTTTAGCCATTCTCCTTTTGATGGAAATTTAGGTTGTTTCCAGTATTGAAGGTATTATGAATACCTTATGAATTCAAATTGCCACATTCTTGTCTTGTTGTGAACATATGTATTTATTTCTCTTGAGTATATATCCAGGAATAGAATAATTGCATGATAAGATTGGTGCATATTTAACTTTAGTAAAAATCAATAAAACCATTTTTCTAAGTACTTATACCAATTTGACTCAATGGTATTTAGTTCTCCTTGCTCATATTTACCTGAAGGAGGTTACCTAGATGAGTGGATCAGGATAATTTTCCTCCCTTCACAGTTTTAGAGCTTCTACTTGTTGTTATTGTGATTTGTAAAATAACCTTCTTTCTTGGAGATCTGTGAGTTCAATTCCCCTACCTTGGTTTTGTTCTTTCACTTGGTGTTAGTGTCTTTCCTAGTTTATATTCTGCTCTCAGCAACATTTCTTCAGTGTGAGGCTTTGTGAGAGCAGGAATTATTTTATTTTTTAGTTTTGAGAGTTCATAAGAACCAGAATGCTCCAGTACCATTGGACAGTTTTTTCGCACTCACCTGTGAATTCTCCCACTCTTGTCTGCTGTTCTCAGATTGTCACTGAATTTTCTAGTGACCTGTGGCTTTTACTATTCTGAGGGCCACCAGGATTTATTTTGAATTGTTAACATCCTCTCACAACTTGATGATACTATAGCAATTTGCTCTCAGTACTTTGCCACCATCTTTTATATTTTGGTTTGTTGTTATAGCTTGTCACCTAGAGTTATGTGATAACATAGAAATTCCAGGGTTTTGGTTTTTCCATCCCTACTATTCTCTCTTTAAGCAAAACCGTAAGTTATGGATTAATTAGTAAATGCAAATTATTCATTTTACTATTTAAAGAAAATCCTCTATAATACTTGACATTGTTGAGCACTCTCCTTCATTTATTTATTCACTCATTAAATTTGTTGAATGTCTCAGATGAACCAGGCATTGCTTTAGGCACTGAGATTGTAATAGTGCACAAAAACCAAACGTAATACCTTAAGTCTTATTGACTCCTAAAATCTATTAAAGAATTTACTCAAAACTATGCTCAAATAATCTTACTATCGTAATTTGTGCATCCATAACACTCTCATCCTATTGTTATTTTCTGCTCAATCTTCTTTTAATACACTTTTTAAGTTGATGTTCCACAAACATAACTTCATGCTTTTTTTTAACAAGAATTTTTCTAGCGAGCCTTATTGATAGTAGACAGAAACTAGAAACAATCGAAATATCAATCAACAGGTAAAAAAAAAAAAAAAAGAAAAATATGTACCATATTTACACAAGAGAATACTACATAGCAACAACAAAGGATAAATAATGGACACACACAACATGAACAAATCTGATGAAATTAAAGAAGTAGATATGAAAGAGCATACCCTGTATATTCCCATCTACACAGAATGCAAAGCGCACAAAATCAGTATGTGATGCCAGAAGACAAAGGGGTAATAAACTACCTCTTTTTGGAGAGAAAGGAAACCATGAGTAGCCATGAGGGAGTTCTTTGGGGTACTAGAAATTTTACATTTCTGGGTGGGGGAAAGGCTTCCACATAGGTGTACACACATGCAAAGATTAATTAAAGTGTTCACTTGAAATATGTATAGTCCACTGTATGTGAATCAAACCTCAACAAACATAGTAAAACAAAGTATATATTGATTACCCTAGGGTACAGGCTTGAGGAGGGAACAAGATTCTAAAAATGAATCTATATTTTTATTTAGGAGAAGTATATACTTTATTGTTTGTATGTCATGCCTCAATAAGAATGAAAAAAAGAAAATGACCATTCTAGGTTAACTTAGATTTTAAAGGACTCAAAAGTGTGCATGTTGCACTTCAATAACAACTTAAAAAAGCGACTCAAGAGACCCAATAACCCAATGTAATGTATCATTATTAATTGGATCCTACTTTAAAAATAAAGCTTCAAAATATATGTTTGAGACAATAGGGGAAATTTGAAATTAAACTGGATATGAGATGATACTATAGAATTCTAAATTTTTTAAGTGTGATAATGGTATAAGATAATGGAAGAGGAGAATGTTTTAATTTTTAGTGATGCATGCTAAAGTGTCAAAATATCTGTAACTTACTTTGAACTATTTCAGGGAAAAAAAGAGAAAATGGGAGAGAAAGACAAAAAAAGTAAAAATCTTAAGTATTATTGACTCTGGGTAGTGGATATATGGGTTCTCATTGTTTTGTTCTCTCTATATTTCCTTATATTTAAAAACTCATTTTTGTTGTTGTTGTTTTAGAGAGTGAGGAGAGAAAAATAAAATAGGGAGGAGGGAGCACTGGACACATGGGAAATTCCCATTCTTTATTATATCTATCCTTCCTTAGACCAGCTCCATTGGTATTCTGCCTTGTTTGCCCAGGGAGGGTTGAATTACAGATGGACTACTGGGACATTTGTATAGGCTGGAGCTTGTGGAGCCATAGGTTGCTGGAATGAGCTTTTCTGTGGACAGAGCCACCATGGAAGGGTTACAAACCATTGTGGACATTGACTTCAGGCAGATCCATGGAAAATTGTACAAAGAGATAACCATGTACTTGAATGACCTGAAGATAGAACTAAAAATCCAAGGCTTCCTAAGGGAGTCAGTGATATGTGCTCCTGTCTTTAGCTTTTCTATGGGTTTCTTATTTTGTTTAGATTTTATATAAAAAGGAAAAAAAATTTGCCCAAACTGTTGCAAAATTGATTCAGGAAAAAATGTAATATCCTTGTTAAGCATAGCTCTTTTCAAAAGTAATAGGCAGAATTGGGGTTGTCTTTAGAAAATACTAACCCAGAGGAAAAATCATGAGAAAAAAAGAAATTTGGAGAAAAAACATAAGCTGAAGAACAACTCAATCTTCAAGGAAGTGATAACTTTCCCAGAACAATAACTTGATTAAGAAAGGTGCAGAATTACAGAAAACGAGAGTTGATAGCTGAGATTATAAGAACGATTCAGTCACTAGGTGGTGATTCAAGAGTTACCACATTACAAGTAGTTATTTTTTTTTTTTAAGATTTATTTATGTTTTGTTTTGTTTTGTTTTTAGATTTTATTTGTTTATTTTTCAGAGAGAGAGCACAAGCAGGAGGAGAGGCAGGCAGAGGGAAAATCAGACTCCTTAGGAGCCTGATGCAGGACTCAATCCCAGGACCCTGGGATCATGACTGGAACCAAAGGCAGCCACTTAACTGACTGAGCCACCCAGGCATCCCTTATATATGTATTTTTGAGAGAAAGAGAGAGAGAGAAAGCATGAGTGAGAGGGGCAGAGAATCTCGAGTAGAGCCCCAGTTGGGGCTTGATCTCAAGACCCTGAGATAATGACTTGAGCTGAAACCTGTCAACGTCTAGTGCGTTGGGGTCCCTGGGTAAGGGTCGCGAAATCACCGGGACACAGGGGATGCAGAGCAAAGGCAGCACTTGCAACTGCATACTGCCGTTTATTTCTTGACATCTTTTATGCTCTTTACAATCAAAATATATTGTTACTGATTAACAATGTAAGCATTAAGATATCCCGATACTTCTTTACGCAAGAGAGGACAAAATCAAATTCGGTTGCACCGGAATAATTACATATCTTAAGTAAATCTCATTCTCTGATCAGTTCTTATGCAAAGGTACCTTATGACCCATTCCCCGAAACTACATAAAATCAAACCCTATGCAGGAATGCTGAGATCAGACAACACCCCGCATATACATTTGAAGCAGGATGTTATCTGATCATCACATCCCCGCACACGAAGCCACTCTCCTCGGTGGGCGTCACAAGGAACAATGTGCCCAAGATTACTCAAAACATCATGAGCCATTTCTCAGCTGACCGGATGCCTGAGGCATAGGCACACAACAAGGCGAGGGAGACTTTTCCCCCTCTCAGGCCTGGGCGTTCCCGACCTTACCCTGCGTGCGCCACAGCACACAAACAATTCCGGCCACAGAGGGCTCACATGCCTATGTTGGCCTCAATTCCTTCTTTTTTCTTTTGTTTAGAAAGAAACGCCCACCAAAGGGTGGCAATAGACTTCCGGGAAGGTCGAACAAAACATACATACATGCACAGAAAACAGCATATAACAAAAATTAATGAAATTCCGATTCCTCCAGCGGTATGCCCTAAGCTCTGAATAATTCCCTTCGGGTCTAGTCCTTCAAATTGCTTCAAAAACGACTGAGCCAATGTAGCAGCATCCTCATTCTCAAAGGGTTTTCCAAATATCTCCTGAATATTAGTATGCAAATTATTAATCATATCTGTCACCGATGAATTGCCCTCTAAATATTTCTGGATAATACTCCAATCATGTTGAGATTCATTATATCTTAAATTAGTAATACAAAAGGATGTGGAATTCCAATCACAACGCAACCAAATTTGTCTTTCAATTGTTAAAACCTTCTTCCCTAACCAACTAACAGTTTGTCTAAGAACATCTATCTGCGTTTGCAAACGAGTATCAATCATAGTTTGGGAAAGCCAAAGATCCCGTGAATCACGGTGCCAATTTTCTACAAAATGTTTAGTTTGCAAAGATGTATGTAACGCAATTCCAGAAACAGTGGCTAATGTGGTTACCGTAATTAAACTTAGAATGACCGCTACAACAATACCAATCAATCGTTTAGTTCGTTTTAAAACTTTCCTGAAAAATTCCAATACCAGAGCATCCACTGGATTTTGAGCCCATAGACGTTCTAAATTTACCGGAAGCCAAATATGAGAGCGTTGTTGCAAAATCATAAGAGAATATCCTGGTTTAAATTCTATAGAACTATTAATACAAGAATACAATCGACATTTAATACAGCTAATTCCATCATTAAAACTAAAATTTCCTATCAAAATTAGATATGGTAAAGGTACACATGCGGTTACATTAATTTCTTTAAAAATGGTGAAATTATAAGCCGACGCAGTCTTTGCTGTGCCGGAAAAGGTTCCATTATAAAGTCTGACAGTCTTAAGCGCAGCTGCAACTTTCCATAAGTGTGTTTGAATATGATCTGGAAATTTTTGATGTGATATGCGAGGGTCTGCGATGCCGCCATCTCCCCAAGCCATCAATCGATGATTTACTACAGATTCATTCCATCGGTTCCGTGGGGGCATCCTATAAGACAAGGATAAATTACAGCGCAAGACATCCCACTCTGAACAATTTTGTAAAAATTGACCATATGGTCCCCACATAAGCAGATCCTTATAATATTTTGCAAACCTACCAACACATTCCTGCCATTTAAATGGCTTATAGGCCATTCCAATATAAGTAAAATCAGGACAAGCAGGGAACGAGGGAAATTCATCAAAGGTGACATTTCCCCAGGTCATATTAAGAGACCATGCTTCAAGCCTCTGTAATTGAGTGCGAGAGGAATTAACCATTGGTCCAGGTAAAATCCAATTCTGCCAATTCATATTTACACATGGCGAGGGACCCAAGCAAATATATGGACCATCCCCTCTATGCAGGAAATTAAAAAAGGTACCGTCATCCTGATTAAGATAAGTCAGATTCTTCCAAGGAGGCGAAAGTATCATCGGGGAGGTATAAATGGGAATATTTGCACTTCCCCAAGGTGCAGGTTCCATCATAGGTGGGTTAGGTATATAAGCCCAATAACTTACATTAGTCGCCTCAATAGGAGGGGATGACATAGTAAGCAAAGCGCACATGGCCAAGAACAAATGCTCAGGTGTACAAGGCTTCCTTGTTTGCTTCAAGATTTTCTGTCCCTCCCCAGCAAGCTTTTTAATATGCCCCCAAGTGGGTAAAGCAAGAGGCGGAGGCCGCCAATGATGACGCCTATCCAAATGTAAGTGAGCCATAGCTTGCAGGAGAGATTCATCAGCTTGTAACAACGATTCATGCACTCTCGGGGCCTTCATGCGTCGCCTGACAGCCGTCCGAATTAGTTCGTGACCGGATCCACCTTGCCGGGAGCCAGGAACAGGTTTGTCCATCTTCTGTGGAAACATAAGCATAACCTTTCCCTCTATAAAGCAACACTCCTGGCTGCCATTCTGCATCCGCAGCGGGCTTAAACCATATATGTTCATTCAAGGGAAGAGGAGCCGTCTCTCCCTCTATGAACTGTTTTTCTGCTCTCGAGAGAATATCTCCCTGCGGAAGATTCAAGAAATTCAATGTAAACAATACTTGTGACAAAATGGAACGTGCATTAGATTGAGTAAATGATAATATATGATCTGTTTTCCTCCTTTTTAATTTTTTAATTTGCAATTTTAAAGTATTGTGTGCACGCTCCACAATGGCCTGTCCTTGGGGATTATATTCAATGCCTGTTTTATGCATTATACCATATTGCAAACAGAAAGCTTGAAATTTTTTACTTTTATATGCTGGCCCATTATCTGTCTTGATACTGGAAGGTAAACCCATCACAGCAAACGTTTCTAATAAATGAGTAATAACATGTTGTGTAGTTTCACCCATTTGTGCTGTGGCCCATATAAATTGAGAATAAGTATCTATTACAACATGTACATAAGATAAGCGACCAAATTGTGCCACATGAGTAACATCCATTTGCCAAAGTTCGTTGGCATAAGTTCCTCGAGGATTAACCCCAGCTTTTACAGCACGTAAGTGTAAAGGTCTGCAAATAGGACACTGTTTTATAATTTGTTTTGCTTGACGATAAGGAATTTTATATTGAACATGTAATCTACCAGCATTGGTATGCAATAAATTATGTTCCTCGTCTGCAGATGCAAATGACACCAAAGCGTCTACTTGAGCATTGCCATAAGCCAAGGAACCAGGAAGATTAGTATGAGAGCGAATATGAGTTACATAAATACGAGTATTACGATTTCTTAACAAAGTTTGTAAGAGTAAAAATAAACTAAGTAGGTTGGACTTATTAGAACATACCACGGCAGTATATACATTTTTAACGACCCCAACAGCATATGCTGAATCAGCAAGAATATTCACAGCCGAGGGAAAATCTTTTAATACTTGGGCGATGGCAAATAATTCATTTTGTTGGACTGAATTAAAATCTGTATTTTGAACCCAATACCTTTTAGTTGTCCAATATGCACTTTTAGTTTTTGACCCATCTGTAAACACAGTGGGTGCATTAACCAAAGGTTGTTCACTAATTATATCCTGAATAATAAATTCTTGTTTACGAAAACAATCCCATAATTTTCCTTTAGGAAAATGGTAATTAATTTGTCCCACATACCCTGCAAGGGCAATCTGTAATTCCTCTATATTCCGTAACAAAAATGAAAATTGATCTTTAGAAAGAGGAATAATTATATCCATAATATCACATCCGGTCATAATTATAGCTCTATCTCGAGCCTGTTCTATCAAATATGCAATCTGAATACCATAAGGAGTGATATTTTTTGAAAAATGATGTCTAGTATAAATCCATTCAGCAGGCAACTCCTTTTGTCCAATAATAGCTGTGGGATATTGCCATGTATTTAAAATATACATTGTCAAGGGTAAAGAAGGATCAATGCGAGTAAGAAAAGCGGATTTAATTTTTTCTTCCACAAATTGTAATTCCTTTTCTGCTTCCGCAGTAAGCTGTCGGGGACTATGAATATCAGAATTTCCTTGTAATGTATCAAATAAATTATGTAATTGATAAGTAGGGATACCTAAAGATGGCCGTAACCAATTAATATCTCCTAATAATTTTTGAAAATCATTCAAAGTCTTCAAATTATCCCTTCGTATAGCTATTTTTTGTGGTCTAACAGTATTTCTTTCTATCACATATCCTAAATAATTTATAATACTTCCTTTTTGAATTTTTTCTGGAGCAATTACCAATCCAAAAGGAATAAAATACTCTGGCAATAATTTTAAGATTTCTTCTAACTCATTTTGATGGGGGCTAGCAAACAAAATATCATCCATATAATGAGCTATATACACCTGAGGCCACTTTTGATGCACGGGACGCAAGGCAGCGTCAACATAAAGTTGACACATCGTAGGGGAATTCATCATGCCTTGAGGCAAAACCTTCCATTGAAACCTTTGGTGAGGTCCCTGCCTATTTATAGAAGGAAGTGAAAAGGCAAAACGCTTCCTATCATCTTTATGTACAGGGATAGTGAAAAAACAATCCTGTAGATCAATTACCATTGTATGCCAATCCCTCGGCAAGGCAGCCGGTGAAGGTACCCCAGGCTGGAGAGCCCCCATGGGGAACATGGAGTTATTAACTCCACGTAAATCTGTAAGTAAACGCCATTTACCTGAAGTTTTCTTTATGACAAAAATTGGAGAGTTCCACGGAGAAGTGGAATGTTCAATATGTTGTTTTTGTAATTGCTCTCTTACCAATTGGTGTGCAGCAGCCAATTTTTCCTTAGTTAATGGCCATTGTTCAATCCACAAGGGATCTTCGGATTTCCATAATATTTTAATAGGTTCCATCTATAATCAAAATTCCAGGTGAGCTCCCCACTGTTCTAAAACATCACGGCCTAAAATATTTAAAGGAACATCTAAAATATATGGTTTTAACACGGCCAGTTGCCCATCCTGGGAGGTAAATGTTACAAATTGAGTGGCTAAGCCAATACTTCGGACAGGTGCCTTGCCAACTCCTTTTATCTGACAAGGAATCTCATTATAGGGGATATTTTCAGGCCAATCAACAGTTTTGATAATAGTGATATCTGACCCTGTATCCAACAAGACAGTAATATCTTTCGTATTCAATTTAACTGTCATCAAGGGCTGCATACGAGTTATTTGTGTAGCCCAAAAAACACATTTTTGATCCGTACTGCCAAACCCTCCATGCCTGACAGCGGTAGTCTGACCTATGGGGAGATAGGGTAATAACAATAACTGGGCAATTCGTTCTCCTGCTTCAAAGGACACATCAACTAGGGAAGACATAAGAACTTGAATTTCTCCTCTGTAATCAGCATCAATTATACCTAAGTGAACAGTCACTCCTTTTGATGTCAAACAAGAGCGACCTGTTAATAGAGCAAAAGTGCCAATTGGTAAGGGTCCATAAATTCCAGTAGGAATTTTCTGAGGTCTATCCCCTCCTTTTAAAGTAAATGGCCTTATGGCTGGTATGTCCACTGCGGCACTGTGTTGGGTAGCTGGGCTAAGGGAGAATATGGTTGGTTTCCCCTGTTCATTTGTCCTGGGCCCGGGGTAGGGCCCGAAATCGAGTTTCCCTGCGGCTTTTCTGCAAAACTTGTATTTAATTTAGTGCGACATTCTCGAGCCCAATGTTTTCCCTTCTTACATCGTGGACAAATTCCAGGTCCGCGCCCTTTGTCAGGTTTCTTTTCTTTACAGTTCCTTTTCAAATGCCCTAATTGACCGCAACCAAAACATTTCATGTTCTCGAGTTGCTTAGATTGCAAGGAATGCCAGGTAGTGGCCATTGTTTCAGCAAACAGCTGCATCTTTCTACTCTCTGATGTAACATCCTTACAGGCCTTCATGAAAGCATTAATATCTCCTGTATCTTTAATAGGCAATATAATTCTCTTACAATCCTCATTAGCATTTTCATATGCCAGCAGTTTTAACAGCTGCTGTCTAGCTTCTTCCCCTATGACAGTTCTCTCCAAGGTTAATTTTAATCGTGATAAGAACTCGACATAAGGCTCGTTAGTCTTTTGAATAACCTTAGTCCAAGATCCATAATGTTCTCCTTTTGGGTGAATACGATCCCAAGCTTCTAAACTAATTTCCCGTAATTGATCATGGATTTCTTCAGGGGTAATAACTTGAGCAGCAATATCAGAATATTGACCTATTCCCGCCAACATTTGATAAGTTATAGCCTGGACCCGAGGATTGTTACTTAAAGCGTTCTGACGAGCCTGATCCATACAGAGCTCGGAGAACCACATCTGCCATTGCAGATATTCAGGCTCCTTTAAGAGAGCTCTACAAAGGACTCTCCAATCTTCTGGAGCAAAATTATTATAATGTCGAGCTATACCTAGAAGTAGCTCTTTGACATAATGTGATTGCGGTCCATATAGAGTCACTGCCTTTCTCAAGCGACCAATATCATCTATTGAAATACCTTCATAATATGGTGCTTGTGCTACTCCCTGGACCGGGGGAGGCCTAATAACCGGAAAGGCAAAGATAGGTCTGTCATCCTCACTCTCATCGTCATTATCCTTTAACGCATCAAGCTCAGCTAAAGCAGCAGAAAGAAAAGGATTTTTGGGAGAAAAGGCTAGCGCGGGCGGCAAAGGCGGAGCGGAAGGCCTTTTCTTAGATTCTCCCGCCATGGTCATGACCCGCTGAAAAACCTTCCATAAGTGCTCGGTCTCGGGATCCGACGTTACTTTCAGTTTCGATTCATCGCTATCGCACTCATTAGGTTCGCGAGGCAGTGCAAGCTTAAAGGCATCCTTTTCTATTGCCTTTTTCTCATCTGTATCAAGGGGAAGGTCCTGTATCGAAGGAGCCACTTCCTTCTGAAAATTCTCAACCGTGCGATCATCCTCCATTGCTCTTAACACTGTAAATATAATCGACCAGATGGACCAAAATCGTACAGGAATCTTTTCCCCCTGCCTCATGGCCTTTTCTACATTATGGCGGACCCGCCGCCAATTATCCACCTCCAGGGAGCCCTCCTCGGGAAACCAAGGATTCCAGTCTCGAACCACTTTCAAACACATCTCAATATCAGTAGAAGCGACAGTAATGCCATAGACAGCAAGTGAATGCTTCAGCATTCGAACATAAGGAGTAGAGGTTTCTTGTCCCATGACCCTGTATTGTATTAAATTACTCACCCTTCCTGAACGTCCTTCAGGGTCCCTGTTCGGGCGCCAATTGTCAACGTCTAGTGCGTTGGGGTCCCTGGGTAAGGGTCGCGAAATCACCGGGACACAGGGGATGCAGAGCAAAGGCAGCACTTGCAACTGCATACTGCCGTTTATTTCTTGACATCTTTTATGCTCTTTACAATCAAAATATATTGTTACTGATTAACAATGTAAGCATTAAGATATCCCGATACTTCTTTACGCAAGAGAGGACAAAATCAAATTCGGTTGCACCGGAATAATTACATATCTTAAGTAAATCTCATTCTCTGATCAGTTCTTATGCAAAGGTACCTTATGACCCATTCCCCGAAACTACATAAAATCAAACCCTATGCAGGAATGCTGAGATCAGACAACACCCCGCATATACATTTGAAGCAGGATGTTATCTGATCATCACATCCCCGCACACGAAGCCACTCTCCTCGGTGGGCGTCACAAGGAACAATGTGCCCAAGATTACTCAAAACATCATGAGCCATTTCTCAGCTGACCGGATGCCTGAGGCATAGGCACACAACAAGGCGAGGGAGACTTTTCCCCCTCTCAGGCCTGGGCGTTCCCGACCTTACCCTGCGTGCGCCACAGCACACAAACAATTCCGGCCACAGAGGGCTCACATGCCTATGTTGGCCTCAGAAACCAAGAGTTGAATGATGCCCCACAAGTAATTATTCTAAACAGTGCATCTGACCAAGAATGATCCTTTTTTTGATCCTTTAACCAAAAGTGTGGGAGAGATATTCATCTGAAAGCAGGGTTTTCCTTAGCCCTCCACTCCATACTACTATCTAACCTATGTTCACACATCTTCTCCTTCAATCTGAGGTTTATTATTACTAGTGGATCTAAGGAGACAGTTATGAGAAAAAGACATCATTTTCTTTCTTATCTTTCTCTAGAAAGTATATATAGAACTCCATGGGATATATTTTTACTATTATTACATTCTGAAAATAGGATTTCCTTCACAGTTAATAGTTAATTCAGTCTTCAAACAATGATCTAGGCTTTTAGAATCTCTCCAAGAAACTTGAGTCTCTGTGGGCTTTCTTCAGTAGGAATCGTAGCTCTCTATTGTTTACTTTAAGAAATGGATGGTACTTAAGAGACTATAAATTGGCTTAAAATGAGGCAGGATGAAATTATAAAACTTAGATGAGTATTTTATAATAATTCATATTTTATATAAATCTTATAAATTGATCATTTCTATGCTGTTATACTCTTCAGATAATACAACTACTTTAATTTTTAGTAGTCCATTATAACTTCAACAATAATTATAGCATTATATGTGTAACTTACAAATAGGAGACTGCAAAGGCACCTTAGGTTTGCCTAAAACTGTTCTTACTATAGTAGCATAAAAAATATAAAAGCAATGTGATTTTTTTAATAAATAGTAATTGCTTCGAAAATACAAAAACAAAATATATCATAACTATGTGATATTGCTATATTGGTATATATATATATTTTTTTCTTTTCAAATTTTTATTTAAATTCTAGTTAGTTAACATACAGTGCAATATTGGTTTCAGGAGTAGAATTTAGTGATTCATCACTTACATTATAACACCCAGTACTCATCACAAGTGCCCTCCTTAATACCCATAACCCATCTAGCCCATTCCCCACCTACCTTCCTTTACCAACCCTCAGTTTGTTCTCTATCACTGGGAGTCTGTTATGGTTTGTTTCCCTCTCTCTTTTATTTTCCCCCTTTCCATATGTTCATCTGTTTTGTTTCTTAAATTCCACATATGAGTGAAATCATATGGTATTTGTCTTTCTCTGACTTGTTTCACTTAGCATAATACACTCTAGCTCCAACATGTCATTGCAAATGGCAAGATTTCATTCTTTTTGATGGCTGAGTAATATTCTATTGTGTGTGTGTGTGTGTGTATATATATATATATATATATATATATATATATATAGTATATATACATATATACTATATACTCATCTTTATTCATTTGTCAGTCGGTGGACATTTGGGCTCTTTCCATAGTTTGGCCTTTGTTTATAATGCTGCTATAAATATCAGTATGCATGTATCCATTTGACTTTATATTTTTGTATCCTTTGGGTAAATACCTAGTAGTGCAATTGCTGGATTGTAGGGTACTTCTATTTCTAACTTTGTGAGGAATCTCCATACTGTTTTCTAGAATGGCTACACCAGATTGCATTCCCACCAACAGTGCAAAAGTGTTCCCCTTTTTCTGCATCATTGTCAACACTTGTTGTTTCTTGTGTTGTTAATTTTAGCCATTCTGACAAGTGTAAGGTGGTATCTCATCATGGTTTTGATTTGTATTTCCCTGATGATGAGTAATGTTTATCATCTTTTCATGTGTCTTTGGCCAACTGGATGTCTTCGTTGGAAAAAAAAGATGTCTCTTCATGTCTTCTGCCCATTCTTAAATGGATTATTTGTATTTTAGGTATTGAGTTTGGTAAGGTTTTTTTTTTTATTAATTTTGCATACTAACCTTTTATCAGATATGTCATTTGCAAATATCTTCTCCCATTCATAGGCTGCCTTTTAGTTTTGTTGATCATTTCCTTTATGGGGCAGAAGCTTTTTATCTTGATGAAGTCCCAATAGTTCATTTTTGCTTTTGATTCCCTTGCCTCCAGAAAAGTGTCTAGTAAGAAGTTGCTGCAGCCGAGGTCAAAGAGGTTGCTGCCTGTGTTCTCTGCTAAGATTTTTATGGATTCCTGTCTCACATGTAGGACTTTCATCCATTTTGAATTTATTTTTGTATATGGTGTAAGAAAGTAGTCCAGTTTCATTCTTATGGATGTTGCTGTCCAATTTTCCCAACACTATTTGTTGAAGAGACTGTCTTTTTTCCATTGGATATTCTTTCCTGCTTTGTGGAAGATTAGTTGACCCTATGGTTGTGGGTCCATTTTGGGGTTCTCTTTTCTGTTCCATTGATCTATGTGTCTGTTTTTGTGCCAGTACCATACTGTCTTGATGACTAAAGCTTTCTAATACAGGTTGAAGTCTGGAATCATGATGCCTCTAGATTTGCTTTTCTTTTTCAGTATTGCTTTGGCTATTCAGGGTCTTCTGTGGTTCCATACAAATTTTAGGATTGTTTGTTCTAGCTCTGTGAAAAATACTGGTGGTATTTTGATGGGGATTGCCTTGAATGTGTAGATTGCTTTGGGTAGTATAGACATTTTAACAATATTTGTTCTTCCAATCTATAAACATGGAATGTTTTTCCATTTCTTTGTGTCTTCAATTTTTTTCATAAGTATTCTATAGTTTTCAGAGTACATATCTTTTACCTCTTTGGTTAGGTTTATCCCTAGGTATTTTATGGTTATTGGTGCAATTGTAAATGGGATTGATTCTTTGCTTTCTTTTTCTTCTGCTTCATTATTGGTGTATGGAAATGTCACAAATTTCTGCACATTGATTTTATATCCTACAACTTTGTTGCATTTGAGTATCAGTTTTAGCAATTTTTTGATGGAGTCTTTCAGGTTTTCTACATAGAGCATAGTGTCATCTGAGAATGGTGAAAGTTTGACTTCTTCCTTGCTGATTTGGATGCCTTTTATTTCTTGTTTTCTTACAGCTGAGGCTAGGACTTCCAATACTATGTTAAATAGTAATGGTAGACATCCCTGTCTTTTTCCTGACCATAGTTTTTTCCTCATTAAGGATGATATTAGCTGTGGGTTTTCCATAGATGGTCTTTATGATGTGGAGGTATGTTCCCTCTATCCCTATTTTGTTGAGATGTTTTGTTTTTGTTTTTGTTTTTGTTTTAACCAAGACTGGTACTTTGTCAAATGCTTTTTCTGCATCTTTTGAGAGGATCATATGGTTCTTATAATTTCTTTTATTAATGGGGTATATCATATTCATTGATCTGTGAATATTGAACCACCCCTGTAACCCAGGAATAAATCCCACTTGATTGTGGTGAAAGAATCTTTTGATGTACTGTTGGATTTGATTTGCTAATATATCATTGACAATTTTTGCATCATGTTCATCAGCGATATTGGCCTGTAGTTCTCCTGTGGAAGACCCCCAGTGGGGTTTTTGTCTGGTTTTGAAATCAAGGTACTGCTGCCCTCATAGAATGAGTTTGGAAGTTTTCTTTCCATTTCAATTTTTTGGAACAATTTGAGAAGAATAGATATTAACTATTCTTTAAATTTCTTGTATAATTCCCCTGGGAAGCCATCTGGCCCTGGACTTTTGTTTGTTGGGAGAGTTTTGATTACTTTGCTGGTTATGAGTATTTTCAAATTTTCTATTTCTTCCTGTTTCAATTTTGGTAGTTTGTATGTTTCTAGGAATTTGTCCATTTCTTCCAGATTGCCCAGCCTGTTGGCATATAATTTTTCATAATATTCTCTTATAATTGTTTGTATTTCTGTGGTGTTGATTGTGATCTCTCCTCTTTCACTTGTTATTTTATTTATTTGGGTCCTTTCTCTTTTGTTTTTGATAAGCCTGGCTAGAAGTTTACCAATTTTTTTAATATATTTTTTTATTATTATGTTATGTTAATCACCATACATTACAGCATTAGTTTTTGTTTTTTTTTTAAGATTTTATTTATTTATTTGACAGAGAGAGAGACAGCGAGAGAGGGAACACAAGCAGGGGGAGTGGGAGAGGGAGAAGCAGGCCTCCCACTGAGCAGGGAGCCTGATGCGGGGCTCGATCCCAGGACCCCGGGTTCATGACCCGAGCCGAAGGCAGACGCCTGACAACTGAGCCACCCAGGTGCCCCACAGCATTAATTTTTGATGTAGTGTTCCATGACTCATTGTTTGCATATAACACCCAGTGCTCCATGCAGAACGTGCCCTCCTCAATACCCATCACCAGGCTAACCCATCCTCCCACTCCCCTCCCCTCTAGAACCCTCCGTTTGTTTTTCAGAGTCCATCATATCTCATGGTTCATCTCCCCCTCCGATTCCCCCCCCTTCATTCTTCCTCTTCTGCTATCTTCTTCTTCTTCTTTTTCTTTTTTAACATATAATGTATTATTTGTTTCAGAGGTACAGATCTGTGATTCAATTCTTTCAAAGAACCAGCTCTTAGTTTCATTGGTCTGTTCTACTGTTTTTGTTTGTTTGTTTCTATATCATTTATTTCTGCTCTAGTCTTTATTACTTCCCTTCTTCTGATGGCTTTAGGTTTTACTTGCTGTTACTTTTCTAGCTTGTGTATTTGAGACTTTTTTTTGCTTCTTGAGGTAGGCCTATATTGCAATATACTTCCCCCTTAGGACTGTCTTTGCTGCATCCCAAAGGTTTTGGAATTTTGTGTTTTCATTTTCATTTGCTTGCATGTATTTGTTAAAAATTTCTTCTTTAATTTCCTGGTTAACCCATTCACATTCTTTAGTAGGATGTTCTTTAACCTCCATGTATTTGTAGTCTTTCCAAATTTTTTCTTGTGGTTGACTTCAAATTTCATAGTGTTGTGGTCTGAAAATATGCATGGTATGATCTCATTTTTTTTTTAATTTATTGAGGGCTGATTTGTGATCTATTTTGGAGAATGTTCCATATGCACTCAAATATGTATTCTTCTGCTTTAGTATATTGGTATATTTTTTTTAAAAATTGATAACATTAAATGTTTATGTTCCAAAAAGAATAAAAGGTAAAAATAATAAAATAAATTCCCTATTTAAAAAGCTACACTATTAAAAATATGTCCAAAATAATTTAGAAGTAATAAAGATCATACAAAAATTTATTCAAATATAAAATAAAAGATATAAGGGGTTAACAAGTTAAAAGTTTCTTTTGGGGGCAAGCTAATAAAGTACATAAAATTCTAGTAAGATTTTTTTAAGAATTAGAAAACTCAAGTAATATTAGGAAAGAAAGTGGTATATAAAGCAAAATTTAAATATAAAGTATTATAAATAAATGTATACCAATAAGTTGAAAACATACAGTTATGGATAGAGCTCAAAACCATTCTACTGAATAAAAAAATAGAGTCAGAGTGAGATTTGTGTATATACTTTAGGTTTCAAATTCCAAAGCAGGATGGCCAGATGTATTTTTCTTTTCATTCATATAATTTGCCTTTATTCAAACACAACCTATGTTTCTCATATTATTGATTTATCATCTATCTATCCATCATCCATCCATTCATCCATCACTACTAGATGCATAGACAGATAATCTTATGTTAAGAATTTATTCCAGAGACCCAGGACCATTTAATTCAATATTTGCTAAGTTGAAAATGGAGTATGGTCAAAATATTAAGCAATGTGATTAACTTTCTTGCTTACTGGAATACAGAATACTATCTGAGCAAACAAAATTTAAAAAACAAAAAAAAATCACCAGAAACTGCATGACATTTTTCAGAGAGTAGAAAACACACATCTTGGGGCGCCTGGGTGGCTCAGTCAGTTAAGCGGCTGCCTTTGGCTCAGGTCATGATCCCAGGGTCCTGGGATCGAGCCCCGCATCGGGCTCCCTGCTCAGCAGAGAGCCTACTTCTCCGTTTCCCTCTGCCTGCTTCTCTGCCTACTTGTGTTCTCTCTCTCTCTATCAAATAAATAAATAAATAAATAATCTTAAAAAAAAAGAAAAGAGAACACATATCTTTGTCAGTGGAAACAAAGTGAACTCATACTCTCTAACACATTTTTCACATGGAACTCAATATAGAATATCCGAACTACAAAGTAGATAATGGCTCATCACCTTTGTAGAGAAATTGCAGAATAAATTTTCATATAGCTATTTTGTTAATGATTCTCAATAAAAGCCAAGCTTATGCTAAAAGGCAGCTTAGTGAAGGAGAATTTGTAAGGTGATAAGCTAATATGGCATTGCCTTTCTGATACAAAATAATGACAGGATCCCAGCCATTTATCTTGTTTTTGAGAACTTACCGACTTTAATAAATCATGTCTAGTTAATTTATTGGAATATTGCTGAAAGTTTTAGAAAAAACATGGAATAGTGTGCCATAGATAAGTTGACTCTAAAGGGAGTGTGGGAGAAGAGACAGAGATGGAGACAGAAAATAAAATAAGCATTAGAGGAATTATGTATGAAAGTTCAAGGAACACATTTGAATGTAGGCTCAAGGCTCATAAGAGGAGGAATTACCCAGCTCATAAGAGGAGGAATTACCCTTAAAAATGCTATTTCTTCTTCATAGAATGAAAGGAAAATTGTACAACAATTTATAGAACAATTTGAATTAGAGAGCAGGGTTGTATGTCACATTTGCTTATGTAACTTCATTGCTAATCTTTGGAAGTCAAATTTGGTGAAATTAAAGCTGGAAAATTGTAGAAAACATTCAGATTCTTCTAGTTTGGTTTTTGTGATCTGACCTGGTCTCAGGTTCAGGAGATTCAAGTTCTAGTCTGATCTATCTCTTTAAAATATTCCATTTAATTTTGTACATCTATATAATGCCATGGTTGAATTAGATGACGTATCTTTAGGGTATTACACAACTTAGTAATAGTTGCGTATATTGGGATGATGTAGTTATTTAAATTTAAATTTTATTTTCACTAGAATATAAACTTTATGAACTCAGGAATTCTGTGTGTGAGTGTGAGTGGGTGTGTTTGAATAGCTATCAGTTCAGTCTCTAGATAGTTCCTGTAACATGGTAGGTGCTCTAAAAGTTTGTTGAAGGGATGAATGAGTTAATACTATAGCTTTTCCAAAAATTGAAACTTAGTATTTAGTTTCACCTACATCTCTGCCTCTATCATTCTTCTGTTCCCTTTTTTCTTTTTATGTTTATAAATATTTCATTGATTTTTATCAGAGGATTGCATTGCACTAATAATAGGGGTCTTAATTTTACATAAAATCCATTAACTCAAAGTAATCATTTAAAAGGGTCTAATTACTTTTCAATGGTAAATTATTACTGAGATCACATTTACAGTATCATTTTTTTAGTGTTATGTCTTATTTATATATATTTTCATTTACTTTCATTAAAGTGGACAAAAGCTTTAAAAAGTTTACATCAAATTGTTAATTATAATTTCTGAAATTGTTAGTGTTTATTTTTCCAATGTTTTACTTTTAAACTAAAGGAGCCATTTAACTGTAATATATAAAAGGTGTGGACATAACATTATAATGCCACTGATTCATAAGGGGTTTAAATGAATTCTGTGGGGGTAAGACACCAGAATTACTAGTGTTCATTTTCATCTAAAATCTTTATTGCTCTAATGTTCTTGGTCCTATTAAAACATTTCAGTATACAAAAATACTGCAATGTTAATACCCAAGAGAAAAGCCATCATAATGTGTATGCTGGTCATTATGATCAGTGTGGTACAGTTTTTTAAAATAAACTATCATGCCCTTCAAAAAAAAAAAAAGGTGTGGACAGGGTGTAGTGAATTCACAAAAGATAGTGCAGTATAATAATAGAGGGAATGTTACCATCTTGTAAGAGTCATAGAAATGCTCCTTTTGGATCTCCTTCATGGGAAGTTACTGTAGGATGCGTATGCAAATGACAGCCCCAGCCTTCCAAAGTACTAGACCCAACATGACTTTTTTTTTTTTTCCCCCCACCGAGGCCACCCTTGCCTTCAACTACTGCTAGCCAATATCTGAAAATGGTAGGTGTACTGAAACTGGCCCATTCTTATGAAATATGGGACTCCCCTAATAGGAAACATTGACCCCATCAGCCTGCTAAACTTTTCCTAAAATTGTGTTTTAGTCTGAGAACCTAGCTACCCATCCTTCTTTCTTCCCCCTTCTCCATGCAGACATCAGATCTGTATCATATCTCCCATATCCTATCTACTGATTCTTTGTAGGGATTTTTCCCAGTAAATCCCTTGTAACTCTAGTTCCACCTTGGCATCCACTTCTTGAAAGACTAAAGTTACGCACATCTTCTAACTTATAATGATGAGGGGAGTGAGAAATTACTGGAAACAGAAGGAAAGAGAACCATTTTATGAGGAGTTGGGATAGTCACTGCCCAAAGCAACTCCATGGTGGGAGGGGGAGATTTAGGGCCATAACTTTTCCAACCTCAATTTGTTTCCTCCGTCTGATACTTTTCTGGGTGTCCTTAATGGAAGAAGTCAACTGAAAACTGGAGGCTGAGGTAGCCCACTAATGTTGTACACACAGGCTTTTAGGGGCAGGAGAAATTATAGAGGAAGATGGAGAGTGGATGTTTGATTTATTTCTACTCCAATCTTTGTTACTTTCTTCTTTCTACTAACTTTGGGTTTTGTTTGTGCTTAGTTTTCTTATTCCTTGAGGTGTAAAGTTAGATTGTTTTTTTGAGATTTTTCTTGTTTCTTGAGGTAGGCATTTATAATTATAAATTTCCCTCTTAGAAGTACTTTTGCTGTATTCCATGTTTTGGCATATTTTTGTCTCAAGGTAGTTTTTGATTTGTCTTCAGATTTCTTCTTTGACCCACTGGTTGTTCAGTAGCACATTGTTCAATCTCCACATAATCATGAATTTTCCAGTTTTCTTCTTGTAATTGATTTCTAGTGTCATACCATTCCAGTTGGAAAAGATCCTTGATATAATTTCGATCTTTTAAAAAATTTTAAGTTGTGTTTTGTGGCCTAACATGTGTTCTATGCTAGAGAATGTTCTGTATATATCTGTTAAGTCCATTTAGTCTAATTTGTTGTTTAAGGCCTATGTTTCCTTATTGATTTACTGTCTGAATAAATATTGATATAAATGGAGTATTAAAGTCCCTTACTATTTTTGTATTGCTATCTATTTCTTCCTTTAGGTTTGGTAATATTTGCTTTATATATCTAGGTGTTCCTATGTTGGGTGCAGAAATTTTACAAATGTTATATCCTTTTGTTGGATTGATCCATTTATCATTATGTAATGCCATTCTTTGGCTCTTGTTAGAGTCTTTAAAGTCTATTTTCTCTGATATAAGTATAGCTACCCAAGATTTCTTTTGGTTTCCATTTGCATGAAATATCTTACCCTATTGTTTCAGTTTCAGTCTGTGCATGTCCTTACAACTGAAGTGAGTCTCTTACAGACTATAGATGGGTCTTGTGTTTCATTTTGTTTTGTTTTTAATCCATTCAGCCACTCTGTCTTTTAATTACAGAATTTAGTACATTTACATTTACAGTAATTATTGATACATATATATTTATTGCCATTTTGTTAATTGTTTTCTGGCTGCTTTGTATCTCCTCTCTGTTCCTTCTTCTCTTCCTCTGTTCTTTGTGGTTTGGTAACTTTCATTAGCAGTATGCTTTGATTTCTTTCTCTTTCTCTTTTGTGTACTACCATACATTTTTTGCATTCCAATTACCATGAAGTTTATATATAATTACTTATATTCATAATAGCATATTTTAAGTTGATAAGTTTGAACATATTCTAAAGCCCTATATTTTAACTCTCTCCCCCATCTTTTTTGACATCACATTTTACATCTTTACACTTTACACATTTACATCTTATGTATCCTTTAACTAATTATTGTAGTTATAGTTATTTTTACTGCTTTTGTCTTTTAGTCTTCATACTAGCTTTATAAGTTGTTAATTTATTATCTTTACTATATATTTACCCTTACCAGTGAGATTTGTATTTCCACATTTGTTTGTTTGCTTGTTTTTACTACTAATTAGCACCCTTTCTTTTCAGCTTACATATGTACTTTTAACATTTCTTGTGAGCCTGGGTTTAGTGGTGCAGAACCCTTTAGCTTTTGCTTATCTGGGAAACTCTATCTCTCATTCAATTCTGAATAACTTTGTCAGATATTTTTGGTTGGAATTTTTTTTTCCTTTTAGCACTTTAAAAGTATCATGTCACTCCCTTCTGGCCTGCAAAGTTTATGCTGAAAAATCTTCTGATAATTTATGTGGGTTCCCTTGTATGTAACAAGTTGTTTTTTTCTTTCTACTTTTAAGATTCTCTCCTTGTCTTTACTTTTTGACATTTGAATTATAATGTGTCTTGGTGTGGGTCTCTTTGAGCTCCTCTTATTTAGAAGTGTCTGGAATTTCTAGATCTGGATGGCTGTTTCCTTCCCCAGAGTAGGTAAGTTATCATCCATTATTTTTTAAGTAAATTTTTTTGTTTTGTTTAGGATTTTTTTTTAACCTCTTTTTCTCTCTCTTCTCCTTCTGGATCCCCTATAATGTTAATATTACTGCTACTTGATGTTGCCCTATAAGTCCCTTAAGCTATCTTTACTTTTTTTTTCCCTCTCTACTATGATTGGATGAGTTTCACTGATCAGTCTTCAGGGTCGCCAATCCCTTCTTCGGCTTCATCTAGCTTGATATTGAACACTTCTAGTGTATTTTTCAATTTAATTATGTTTTTCAGCTCTGTGGCTTCTATTTGGTACTTTCTTATATTTCCTACCTCTTTGTTGAAGTTCTGACTGTGTTCTGAAGAGTGGATATGGGGGGCACACAAGACATTCAGTTCAGTGTTCAAAAATCTGGTGGGGGGGGAGCACAAACTCCTGCTTTTTTGTTTGTTTGTTTGTTTGTTTCTTAGCTGCTGATTATCCACCTCCTTTTATTCTGGTAAACAAAATTCTAATTTTTCTATTGAGAAATTACACTTCCCCAATTTATTAAGGAAACCTGTTGGGGTTGGATGGGATTAACAACACCTCATTGGTCCTGACATGTGGGACAGCTTATATGAACTAGAGATCACCAATCAGAATGTTCTACTTTCAGTGAATGATTCAGGTGATGAAACAGGATTTGAGCAAGATAAATGAGATTTAATTCTCATTCAAATTAACGTGAAAGAGGCTATCTCTTTCCACTAGATTTGCCAATTGATGAAAGGGCTGGCATGGGTGGGTGGGTGGGGAAAACATTCCTAAAAATAGGCTTAACAGACAGAGTAGAAAGGAGAAATGAGAGAATGAAAAGGAAATGTACTAAACATATTTATTATCAATACAGTAATGCTTCACACAGAACTAGCACTATTTTTTTGTTTGTTTCATTTTGTTGTTGTTTTTATTTTCTTGCTTCAGTCAGGTTGAGCTGGCTTTTTGTCACTTGCACCCAAAAGAATCCTGGCAAGAGCAGATTAATGGATATGAATTGTCCAAATATTATCCCAAACTCTGGACTGCATTACCAAGAAATTCAGGGATTGTACTGACAGAGCAGAGAGACTCTAAAAGAATTATCAAGATAAAGTGGTCTCATTGGGTTCTGGAAATGATTCTCTGACAAGCTGAGAAATAACTATAGCAATATGGCTACTGGAAGTGAAGTTAATTGAGTTTCCCTCTCCACCACTTTTGCAGTGGCATTCTGATCTCCAGGTTTAGTTAACTGGCACCAGACAAGACTTAAGAGACCTAGCCACACAGCCAGTGATAACAGTAAAACTATTGGCTGCCTTATGTTATATTTTGTGACAGTTCTGCTAGGACAGATCAAACATAATTTTTTAATTGCTAATCTCTCTGACTTAATGAATTTTGAGTGCAGAATTTTGTTCTGAGACAAAGTGAGCAAAAATTCTGATTCATTTATTTCTGTTACTTATTAAGAACATATTACTCAAGGCACTATATTGTGCTGAGGACATAGCAATAAGGAAAAAAATATAGTCATGACACTTAGAATCTAGTGAGAAAACAGAAAACATAGGTAAAGGATTCAGTAGATGGACTTTTTCCACATCTATTCCAAATTTCTTCTAATGTGTTTTCCTTGTGTACAAAAGAGATTAGAAAACGAATAGATACATTTCCTGGTCTATCTTGATTCTAGGAATTTGGATGCAAATGAGATTCCAATCAAATACAGTTATATAAATATTGAATTTGGACCTAGAATGCTCGGGAGAGAAATTGCTGCAAAGAGGTATCCATTTTGTTGCTGTAAATTGTAGTAGGCAAAGCATGGATCTGGCAGTATCATCTGGTGGAAGTTTTTATGCTCGAGTCATGATTAAGACTGTGTCTTTTTTCCCCCTTTATTCTAATAGTTTTCTAAGTACTTAATGATCTATTTTAAAATTATTTCCACTTACGCTAAGTAAATGGGTTTCTATTATCTGTGATTGGAGCCTAACTGATTCAGCACACACTTTTAATATTGTGTTGGGTCAATAGAGATACAGGTTACTGTTGAAGCACATAAGAGAGGACTTAATCCAGCCTTAGGAGTTGACAAATAAGCCAGGTCCCAAGGAAAATAATAGAAATGTGGATAATTAGGAATGTGTGCCCTTGGCAAAGAAAACAGCACCTACAAAAAACAGGCTTGGAAGGAAAATGATTCTGGGAATAGTAAATGTCTCATAAGAAGGAGTATAGCATATAAGATGAAAGTGACCAGAAATATTAGAAATATTAGAAAAAATAACTTGGGATTGGACAATTGGAAGCTCATTGTGTTTTATTTAAGATCTAGAACTATATTTCAAGGATATTGGGGAGCCACTGAAGAATTCTGGAGCAAAAATTTTATGTGATTATATTTCCAATTTAAACAAATTACTCTGGCTTTTGTATGAAAACTAGTTTGAATATTTTATCTATTTAATAAATGCCTTCTCTGTGCTAGGCAATCTTCTAAGTTATGGTAAACAGCAACAAAGCAAACGATACACCCGTCCTCTTGGACGGGAAGAAAGGCAAGAAAAAAATCTTAAGAGGGGGTGTCATACAATATGGGTGTCAACTGAATGAAATGTTTTATGAGTGAGGGAGTGATCAAATATGACAAATGCTACTGGAAATGGGAACTCAATAATCACTAATTGACTATTGGATTTGGCAAAATGGAGGGAAGAGGTGAGAGTGACATGAGCAATTACCAGAATGCTAGGGATGAGAGTTTGACTGGAGTGATTTCAGAGAGAAGGTGAGGAGACGTAAAAGAGCTCAACAGAGTGAAAACTTATTGGAGATGATGATTTGCTGTACAGTGGATCCTCTCATTAATAGATAGATTGCTGGGTTGGAGAAGCAAAGGCCAAGATGGAGAGATAATAATAACATTTTGTAGGAGAAATGGACAATATCTGATGACACAGAGGAAGGGAGTACTGCAGAATCAAAGTCCTTATAAGTGGAGAGGATGTTTCATAACCCAAGTGAAGAATGATGCCTTGCATAGATGAGAACATGTTATCTCTTCTAAAAGGAGAGTTTCCTCTTCCTATAATCAAATGAGAGATAATTATAGTCTGAACTAAGATTCAGACTTTGAGAAGTTTGGAGATTTGGAGATTTGAAAAGGTGAATTTAAATTAATGATTGGACATGGGGAATAAGTGGAGTAATAAGAATTAGTTCTTGACTGGATGTGGGGGGATGAGTAAGGTCATAGGTGTTGTTTAGTGAATGGATGCAGAGGGTAAGTAAATCATAGAAAAAACACAGATATAAGTTTTTAAGACATTTGAGGAGATTATACTGTTATTTCTTGGAAGTGGATATTGAAGAAATAAAGATTTGAGGCACCGAGGGAAGAAAAGTCCTTAAAAGTGAGGTAGAAACTTGGAACTAAAATGATAGAGAACATTGAAAAAATTATACTCAGCCTGCTATAAAACCACACAGGCTGAAACTGTTGAATGAATCCCTACTGAATTCAGACATTGTCAATACTTCTAGCAGAGACTGAAAAGAAGAAAAAAGGAGAAAACTTTTGTTTGGATTTTTGTTTGGATTTTTACACACAAGTTTAAGATACTTTGATTTTGGATTTACTTCTTTAGAAATTGAATGTTTTAGGGAGTTAATTTGCAAGGAGAGATAATATTTGAATTTTAACTCTACCTGAGAATTTGATAATGGAAAAAGAAATTATAGTCAAATTTGGGACATCTCTATTTTATTTTTTTTTTATTATTAAAGTATCTAGTTAAAATTTAATCTCATCATAAAATTTCTGATAGGCTATCTTGGACGATGTGATTGGGCACAATTTTCTTTTTTTTTTTTTTTAAAGATTTTATTTATTTATCTGACAGAGAGAGACACAGCGAGAGAGGGAACACAAGCAGGGGGAGTGGGAGAGGGAGAAGCAGGTTCCCCGCAGAGCAGGGAGCCCGATGCGGGACTCGATCCCAGGACCCTGGGATCATGACCTGAGCCGAAGGCAGTCGCTTAACCGACTGAGCCACCCAGGCGCCCTGGGCACAGTTTTCTGATGGGAAATAGAATATAGAATAAATTTTCAACCTTGGGCACAAAATGATTTAATTAATAATCTCTTCTGACTTATTTCAGAGTCCTTATGGAGAAAATTAAACTGCCAAACAAAGGTTTATCAGATTTATCCTGATAAGCTGCTCATCTCATTACTCTGGTTGACTGAGGAATTCATTGTTATGCACAAATGATTATAAGAACAAATATCAAGGGTAGTGTAAGGGGGAACTTTTTGTCTTTACTCCTGCTGTGGTTTTTGTTTTCAATTGGGTAGCGTTCCTTGCTCCTCTCATCTTTAACTCATTTCTCTTCAAGTATGGAGGAACAACTTAACCTGATGAGTAAATTTAGAAGGATAAATTTGATATTTATAATCTAGCTCATTTTCACCTCTTTTACTCACAGTGAACATGTATATTGTTTGTACCTTCATGATAGAATTGGGCTCCCCCCTCTGGAAAACCTCCAGTTTTTCAGTCTTGCTTATTACTGAGTGGAAAATTGTGACTAATTCTGAGGTCTAGTATTATAAGACCACCTTTCTGGAGATACAATCTAGATTTTCCAATGTCAAATTTTACAAATAATAGTTAATATTTGTATCACCATAGCTTTACCTCTCCTTGTTTATTTTGTAAATTAATTCATTTACTTGGGAGTGGAGAGGGGACACTATTAACTGGGTCCCCCAAACACCCCCAAAATTCAAATAAAATAGTTTTTAGAAGTTACTGGAAAACATGGAGATAAAGTTGCAGAAATTAAGCAATATGTTTTTGTTTTGTTTTTCTTGTTTTCTCTTTGTTTTTATCTCTACCTCAATAGTCATAGGTGAAACATTTAACATTGAATGAATCCAGGAAGTTTTGGAGTCAAATAAGGAACATGAACTGTTATTGTGTAGGTATATGCTATATAGCAATTTGCATTAATGCAACTTCTTAATATTTTATTATTTTGTAATGGAAAGTGTGATTGATATCATTAAGATGATTAAACTATATATAAGAGCACAGAAAAAATATTTTGTTGAGCTTCAAGGGTAAAGGGACTGAGCTGTGGCAAGACAGAACTGAAGAAGTACCACACATGTACCTCCTTTGGATTCCCCCCAAAAAATGTATTAAGTTTGCAAGTCAGAAAACCTTTCATTAAGCCTGTTGACACACTCTCCTTCTTCAAGCAACAACCATATATCTGAATGAATAATACACAAATGGTATAGATGATATTCATTTTAAGAAAGAAATAGAATATATTTAACATATTTAAGCTTTGATGATTTGGGACGAGAGGGGCCTGGAATGGTGACATTCCTTTCACTTAAACAAGTACAAAGAGATCCTAGATGTCAGATGCTTCCCACAAAGATTGGAGGGGGCTATGTTGTTCTAGCTGTATTTTATAAATCTGATTATCTGAGAATATTTATGAAAGATGACATGATAAAAGTGTAGTTTTCAAAATATGCTGTTCTCAAAATTACTGTGAACCTGGCTCCATACCAGATCTACTGAACAAGGATTCTGAGATTGCACCTTTGAAATATGGATTGCAAGGGTTGGGGAGAAAGCACAGATCTTTCTCAGGCAGAGCCAAGTTTGAGAATCACTGGCAACACATGCACATATTTATAATCATTATGTTCCAAATTTGCAGGAAAAGTTTAAGCATCATTGGTGTCAGGTGGAATACAAAAGTAAGAGTTAAAACCATAATTATCTTCCTCAGTAGTGATTAGAGATAGAAGAGACCTGAGGTCAAATATAAGTTACTTATTGCCCCATCCTAATGTCTCTGATCTAAACTATATGTGGCATTTCATAACACAAGACAATTCAAAACCAAGCAACTTCTTCTTCCTGCCCTATCTCCTATACCTTGATTTTTAAAACAAATTCTACCACATACTTCTATAATGCGAGGGTGGTGATAAGAATGAGAGATTTGACTCAGCAGAGGAGGCAAACCTTTGGCTCTCAGCAAGTATACTTTATCTTTAGACCAAAAGCATACACTAGGCACTCTGACATTGAAAGCGCCACTTCCCTTTGCACAACTGTATGCGGTTAAACATGTTTCGCATTTATGAGTGAGAAATGGATGAAGCTTCCTATGCTTTCTGTCATTGTACCAAGAATCTGCTTTTGTGGAAGAAAATTTGGCAAATGTATCAGGAACAGTTTAGATGAATGCCATGAGAAAGAAGGGAAAGAGAATCTTATTTTTATTGTTATAGTCAGTGTTCTGTATTTTGTTTATTTTAAAAAGTGTTTAGTTAGATATTATTTTAAAATTGGTAGTATTTCCTCATAATTGATGCACTTTGAGAGTCACCATAAAAAGCCAAGTAAGTTTTTCAAATCAGTCGGTTTCAAATGCATCTTTGAAGATAGTTATGAAGATGAAGACCTAGAAAGTAGAAACAGAGCCAGAATTGTCAATTTCTGGTTCAAAGCACCACCTACTGGGTGATAGAAACAGCTAGTGATTTTAACATCTGACCACATTAGTGTCAGCAGATGAAATCTGAATCAAGGGGGACATCTAACATAATTGTAATTCTGTTTACAGTAGCAAATACCTCCTTTATGACTGTATTTTTCTGTAAACAAATTTGAAAAAGAGACCTGGTGAATTATCCAAAGAATGGTATCCTGCCTTCGGTATCCTGCCTTCGGTATCCTGCCACAAAATTTAAGCCAACATTTGTAATTCCTAAAACAATGTAGAATTAGAATACAGAGGATTCAGATTCATAGAGCATTCTTTCAATACATATAATAATTCTTGAGCAATTTCCAAAATGACAGGAACATTATCAATGCATTTCCTAGCTAGCTAGCAAGCATTTCTTCCTCAAACCACAAACAGTGATTTGTGCCTTGTTATCCATCTCTTTCCTTTGCCAAGTCTTCCTCTTTAATCTCACTTTTAAATATTGGGTTTCTTTAGAACTTGGCCCTTGGGATTTCATGACAAACTGTATGCTCTGTCTCTAATAACTGGATCCATTCTTATGTATTTAAAAGCATTTCTATATTGATTATCCTCAAATGTATATTTCCAAGTTGTTTCTTTCTTAAGGACTCCAGACAGCAACGTGATTGATGTCTATATTTTTCAATAATGCAAGCACCCCACACAAAGTTTTCTCTTCTCCACAACTCTGCTCTCTCCCTCATTCTCTTCAGCCAAATCTGCCAGTTTATGAATCTCTCTATCGCTATCTCTGGTCCCCACTCTTTGGGAGATGCAGAGAGAAAGCCCAAGCATTACCCGTGTGAGCATTTTCTCTCTTGCTACCCATCAAAGCACTACCAAATCCCCATTAATTCTGTACCCAAAATATTTCAGATCTGAAAACTGTCTGCTTCTTTACCATCTCCTTCCTAATCCAAATCCTCAGAATAGAAGCTCAATAAGTATTTGTTCAATAAATTTATATATGACTGAACGTAATGGGTTAGTGAATTTCCTTCTAATCATGTTGTTTTCCTCATTTATACATATAATTATTTGCATTACTTATATGATCTTTGAGAATACATTTATCTCTAAATATCCAGCATCTAATTCCTATTTGAGCAGAAAACTTGAAATATTTGTTGAATGGCAATGAACAAAGTTATTGAAATAAATACGTAGAGGTAACCTAACCTTTTTCTCTCCTCCAAGCCTATTTTCCATTCCTTTCTCACCATTGCTGATTATTTAACCCCATGAGTGACCTGACTTTTGTGACATGTATTTTCTTGCTTTCTAGTTTCATCAATTATTAATATGACTCTAAACAATATAATTAGTTTTCCTTATTTTGGTCTATTTATACTTATAATTAATAGTGTGTTCTTTTTTAACTTGTTTGATTCACTCAACATTGTATTAGAAATTTAGCCATTTTGTTTTATGTAGCATTATTTAATTTATTTCCATTTATATATGAAATTCTATTGGAAGAACACACCACAATACATTTAGCTATACTGTTTTTAATGACCCTTAAGGTTGTTCTAATTTTAATTATTATAAATGAAAGTGTCCTAAACATTCTTGGATATGTTTCCTTGAGTACACATACACAAGTTTCTCTGGGTTGTATGAGATGTACACTTCCAACTTTATTAAATGAGCCAAACTTTTTTCTAATTTACACTCTAGCTAGAAATATAAAATAGTTCTTCATCATCAATAAAGCTTAGTGTTACCATTTTCCATTTTTGCCAGTCTCATGTATGTAGTAGCATCTCTTTGTGATTTTAGTTTACATTCCTGATTACTGGTTAATTATGGTTTTGTATATGTTCTAGTCATTTTATACTTTTTATGAAATTCATGTGTATATTTTGGGGGGTTTCTGAATTTTTTTATTAATATGTAGAAATTTTTTACACATTCTTAAATTGTCTACTTTGTTAATATGTATTGTCAATATTGTCCTCTCATCTGTGTCTTGCCTCTTTTCTTTCTTTTCTTTTAAGCCTTTATTTATTTATTTGAGAGAGAGTGAGAGAGCACATAAGTGAGGGGGGAGAGGCAGAGGTAAAAGCAAACTCTCACTGAGCAAAGAGCCTGACTCAGGGCAAAAACCCAGGACCCTGGAGATCATGACCTGGGTAGAAGACAGACACTTAACCAAATGAGCCACTCAGGCACCCTGCCTCTTTTCTTTCTTAAAAATGCCTTTTGATGAGAATTTTTGCATCCATGTTCATCAAGGATATTGGTCTGTAATTCTCCTTTTTGATGGAATGGGGTCTTTGTCTGGTTTTGGGATCAAGGTAATGGTAGTACATTAAAAGGATTATTCACCACGACCAAGTGGGATTTATCCCTGGGCTGCAATGTTGGTTCAACATCCGCAAATCAATCAACGTGATACAATACATTAACAAAAGAAAGAACAAGAATCATATGATCCTCTCAATAGATGCAGAAAAAGCATTTGACAAAGTACAGCATCCTTTCTTGATCAAAACTCTTCAGAGTATAGGCATAGAGGGTATATACATCAATATCATAAAAGCCATCTATGAAAAACCCACAGCGAATATCAATCACCATGGGGAAAAACTGAGAACTTTCCTCCTAAGGTCAGGAACACAGCAGGGATGTCCACTATCACCACTGCCATTCAACATAGTATTAGCCACAGCAATCAGACAACAAAAAGAAATCAAAGGCATCCAAATTGGCAAAGAAGAACTCAAACTCTCACTCTTTGCAGATGATATGATACTTTATGTGGAAAACCCCAAAGACTCCACCCCAAAACTGCTAGAACTCATACAGGAATTCAGTAAAGTGGCAGGATATAAAATCAATGCACAGAAGTCAGTGGCATTCCTATACCCCAACAACAAGACAGAAGAAAGAGAAATTAAGGAGTTGATCCCATTTACAATTGCACCCAAAACCAAAACTAGGAATAAATCTAACCAAAGAGGCAAAGGATCTGTACTCAGAAAAATATAAAATACTCATGAAAGAAATTGAGGAAGACACAAAGAAATGGAAAAACATTCCATGCTCATGGATTGGAAGAACAAATATTGTGAAGATGTCAATGCTACCTAGAGCAATCTACACATTCAATGCAATCCCCATCAAAATATCATCCATTTTTTTCAAAGAAATGGAAAATAATCCTAAAATTTGTATGGAACCAGAAAAGACCCCGAATAGCCAGAGGAATGTTGAAAAAGAAAAGCAAAGCTGGCGGCATCACAATTCCGGACTTCCAGCTCTATTACAAAGCTGTCATCATCAAGACAGTATGGTACTGGCATAAAAACAACACATAGATCAATGGAACAGAATAGAGAGCCCAGAAATGGACCCTCAACTTTATGGTCAACTAATCTTTGACTAATCTTTGGAAAGAATGTCCAGTGGAAAAAAGACAGTCTCTTCAACAAATGGTGTTGGGAAAATTGGACAGCCACATGCAGAAGAATGAAACTGGACCATTTCCTTACACCACACACAAAAATAGACTCAAAATGGATGAAAGACCTCAATGTGAGACAGGAGTCCATCAAAATCCTAAAGGAGAACACAGGCAGCAACCTCTTCGACCTCAGCCACAGCAACTTCTTCCTAGAAACATGGCCAAAGGCAAGGGAAGCAAGGGCAAAAATGAACTATTGGGACTTCATCAAGATAAAAAGCTTTTGCACAGCAAAAGAAACAGTCAACAAAACCAAAAGACAACCGACAGAATGGGAGAAGATATTTGCAAATGACAAATCAGATAAAGTGCTAGTATCCAAAATCTATAAAGAGCTTTTCAAACTCAACACCCAAAGAACAAAGAATCCAATCAAGAAATGGGCAGAAGACATGAACAGACATTTTTCCAAAGAAGACATCCAAATGGCCAACAAACACATGAGAAAGTGTTCAACATTGCTCGGCATCAGGGAAATCCAAATCAAAACCTCAATGAGATACCACCTCACACCATTCAGAATGGCTAAAATTAACAAGTCAGGAAAGGACAGATGTTGGCAGGGATGCGGAGAAAGGGGAACCCTCCTACACTGTTGGTGGGAATGCAAGCTGGTGCAGCCACTCTGGAAAACAGTATGGAGGTTCCTCAAAAAGTTGAAGATAGAGCTACCATACGATCCAGCAATTGCACTACTGGGTATTTACCCCAAAGATACAAATGTAGGGATCCGAAGGGGTATGTGCGCCCTGATGTTTATAGCAGCAATGTCCACAATAGCCAAACTATGGAAAGAGCCAAGATGTCCATCGACAGATGAATGGATAAAGAAGTGGCATATGTATACAATAGAATATTATGCAGCCATCAAAAGGAATGAGATCTTGCCATTTGCAACGACATGGATGGAACTGGAGGGTGTTATGTTGAGCGAAATAAGTCAATCAGAGAAAGACATGTATCATATGACCTCACTGATATGAGGAATTCTTAATCTCAGGAAACAAACTGAGGGTTGCTGGAGTGGGGGTTGGGGTGGGAGGGATGGGGTGGCTGGGTGATAGGCACTGGGGAGGGTATGTGCTATGGTGAGCGCCGTGAATTGTGCAAGACTTCTCAATCACAGATCTGTACCTCTGAAACAAATAATACATTATATGTTAAGAAAAAAAAAAAAGAAGATAGCAGGAGGGGAAGAATGAAGTGGGGGAAATTGGAGGGGTAGACGAACCATGAGAGACAATGGACTCTAAAAAACAAACTGAGGGTTCTAGAGGGGAGGGGGGTTGGAGGATGGGTTAGCCTGGTGATGGGTATTAAAGAGGGCACGTTCTGCATGGAGCATTGGGTGTTATGCACAAACAATGAATCATGGAACACTACATCAAAAACTAATGATGTAATGTGGTGATTAACATAACAATAAAAATTTAAATGTTAAAAAAATGCCTTTTGAATAACAGGGATTTTTAATTGGGTTAGCATTTTCTGTGTCTTGCTTAAGAAACCTTCCTCTACCTGAAGTAAGTGATGTGTTCTCTTATAATATATTCATTTTTAAAATTTTTTTAAAATTTTTATTATGTTCAATTAGCCAGCATAGTAGTTTTTTCCATCATTAGTTTCTGATGTAGTGTTCAACAATTCATTAGTTGCCTATAACACCCAGTGCTCATCACCACACATGCCCCCCTTAATACCCATCACCCAGTTATCCCATCCCCCCAACCCCTTCCCTTCTGTAATCCTCAGTTTTATTCCTGAAGTCCAGAGTCTCTCATGGTTTCTCTCCCTCTCTGATTTTTTCCCATTCAGTTTTCCCTCCCTTCCCCTGTGGTCCTCCATACTATTTATGTTCCACATATAAGTGAAACCATATGATAATTGTCTTTCTCTGCCTGACTTATTTCATTTAGTATAATCCCCTCCAGTCCCATCCATGTCAATGCAAATGGTGTGTAGTGCAAATCCCTCTGATGGCTAATATTCCATTGTATATATGAACCACATCTTCTTTATCCATTCATCTGTTGAAGGGCATCTTGCCTCCTTCCACAGTTTGGCTTCTTATAATATATTCAAATAGCTTTACAATTTTTTGGTTTACATGAATATTTCTAAGCCAACTGCAATTGGTTTGGGGATAAAATGGGGTGAGAATTCAATTTTCTATTTTTCTATATGGACATGAAATTAGTTTAGACTATTTAAAGGTCTCTTAATTCATTATTGAGCAAAAATGACACTCGTATCATATAACAAATATGAGGTAGAAAATACTTGTTTAAGTTAAACATGACTTGTAACAAAGTGTTTTTAATTAGTAGTATTATTATAGCTAGTTACTTATTAAAACAGCTGAAATAGCTTATTAAAAACTTCATATTGAAATTTTACGTGGGGGACATTAAAAGAACATAAAAATTGCTGTGGAATATTGAGGTTCTGGATAAGCAGAAGAGAGATAGGGATATGTAGTCAGAGATGAATGATTATAATTTCTAAGAACTGATTCTTAATCCACATTCACTTAATTATATAATTATAAGAAAATCATTTAATTAATATGCCTCAGTTTTATTGTCTGCAAAATGTCCATGTCACTATCAATCCTATCTACCTCAAACAAAATCTGAGGACTCAATGAGACAAATGTGTGATAGAAAACCCTTAAAATGTGAAACTTCAGCAATATTAATATTAACATTAAGAGCTACTATTTATTGGAGGTCTATTGTGGTATACCACATACTATGCTAAACATTTTTCATGCATTTATTTAAATCCTCAACAATTTACACAACATACCTTGTTATCACTGTTTTGTTAATTGAGGCATGTAAGACTGAATGACATAACCAAAATTACCCAAGAGTAAGGATTTGAAACAAGGCCTATCTCAATCTGCAGTCCATGTTCCTAACCACTTCATGCAAAAGCCAATCATATTTAATTGCTATTGTACTATATGTAGGATGTAACCAATTAAACACATTTTGAATAAGATCTATTTTATATGACTTTACAGTACATATTTTGTTTTCAGAATTAGTTACACAAACTTTGTTTATATGCTCATATATCTTACATTTTTGCATCCACAATCTATGTTATGATATTGTTTGCTTTCTATTAGTTCATATATTCATTAATTCATTCAACAAATACTTATTTTGAGCATTACAATATGTAATGTTACACTAATCAAATGGAATCTAAAATAAATTTAAAACTATGTTCTTGCCCTTTAAGACTAATCTTTCAAGAAATAAAATGTGTATGTGTGTCCAATTCAACATAAAAATATAACATCCCTATAATATGATTCATTTTTTAAATTTGGTCTAAGCTAATATGGATATCTAATTATAAACACTAAATTTAATATCTGCCTACATAGCATTTCCATTAATCATACAACTCAATAAAATATTAAATACTACACACATTTTTTTTTTCAGATACACACTTTAATTGCACATTTTAGAACTACTATAACACTCTGAAAATGGTCAATGACAAAGATATACTTACAAACATGACTGCTCTATGAATTCCCAAATGGTTAAGTGCAAAAGCCTGACTAAAGGATGTCTAGATTTTACTGCTGATTCAATCCAGGTTTCACTCCTTTAAAAATGAAGCTAGACATCTACAAACAGAGTAAGAATCTCACTAGGGAACACTTATTTTCTTTCTGACTCCAAGGCATTGGATAAACTTAGCTCTTTCCCCTATGTTTGGAATGGATAGTGTTTATACTTCATTTTGAATGTGCAGGAGTGGCTGGAAGCAAAGCTCTCTGTTCTGTGCATTTTAAGCAATCCCTGGTATCTCAAGAACTATAGGAAGAATGCAAACAAATGGAACCCCAGAAGAGAGAAATTGAGCCAAAATAAAGCATAAAGGGGACTGGGGGCACTTTTTCTCCTTTTTCCTGTTAAGTTAGAAGTAATTCAGACCCAGAAAAAGCTGTTATCAGGAGATCAATGGTGTCAGTTTCTATTTGTGTCACAAGAGTAGAGAATATGTACACTTAACCAAAAAAAAAGGAATAAGAAAAAGACAAAAAGCAAAAGGTAAAAAGAAAAAATATAGCTCAGTCTGAGATAAACTGGAGTTACCCTTGACTCATAATGAAGCTAGCTTCATGATATATAACAGGGTGAAACAGGATATTACTTGTTTAAATTATAAACGTGTTTCTGATAAGATTGCATTTTCCATAGTGTTCACATTTCAGTTTGCTTATTTTCTAAGTCACACATCTTATTAAGTCTTATATTAATTATTACTAAAGATAGTCTATCTACAGTATCAGCTAATTTGTTCTTCAGATCAGCCCACTAATATCAAGCATGAGCTTCACATCCTGATAAATGGTTAATGTCAGAGAGAATTTCCCTGAGCTTAATCAGCCATAATTTCTTTTTGAATAATAATGTATTTACCAACTTTTAAAATAAAAAATATTTAATACTATGTAAAAAAAAATCAGTATCTGAAACCATGATAAGCATTTATGAAAACATTAACTATCTAATATAGATTGCAAGAAGGAGATACTTCGATTAGTGATGGTCAACAGTGTGTCCTAATTAGTTGAACGTTGCCATGCACTGACTATACAGAATCTTCATGGTGTATTGCATGTTGTAGAAGGACATCAGTTATATTTATATGGACCATCTTAGTTAGGTACGCAGTTAGTGAACACCTGCCACTGTATTTAAGATTATGATGTACTCGTGAGTACTACATCTAAAAAAAATTTTTTTTATTGTTGAGTTTCTGGAATGTACCAGGTAGTGTGTATATGTGTGTGTGTGTGTGTGTGTGTGTGTGTAATCTTTTGATCATTATAACAACCTTTTGAAGTAGGTATTATTACTACATTTTTACAAATGAAAGGTTAAAAAAAGATAACACAATCCTGATGATAATTGCATATATTATTTAATGTTTTTGGTTACAATCCTGAAAATCAGTCGATCATAGGCTTCAAACTTTCATGTGGAATACAAAATGTAAAATCATATGCTATTTTATACACACACATATAAACATATGCACATACATATGGATATACCATTGGAGATTAAAAAAATTTCCAGCAACAATCAGTGCTACCCAGTTTGAAAAGAGATATTTCAATAAAGTAGTCATGTAGCAAAGATACTAGATCTTTTAGGAGAAAGATTTGTGGGAATTTTTGGTACTAGCCAGATTGATGCCAACTGGGAGTAGCTACTGAAGGTCATCAGAAAACAGGTGTGGGGTGGGGCAGGCAGAATCTAAAGAGGTAAACAAGGGTAAACAAGTAAGCAAGGACCTTTGTGAAGAGATAAAGTTACATTCATTATTTTATGGATCATAAACAAAACACTGAGATAGGGAAAGAGGACCTAAAAAGGAGACTCTGTACTGGGATATATTATCTAGGCAATTTTGGCTTCGTGGGGCTACCACAAAAAAACTAAATATTGATGCATTTACTATTCTTGGCTTAGTTTTGTTCATTACTTAACTTGGTTTAGTATAATCAAGGGGAAAATGTGTTAAGCCGAATACATATGCTCCCCCATATCTACTATATCATCCTCCTGTTCATAGGAAGAGAATGAAAATGCTTCCCCTTTATTCCAGTAGAAATTTGTATTTACCCGCAAGATTGTCTGCTGAAGAAAGAGACTATTATAATCTGAGTGTTTTGTTATGTGAAACAATGGGAAGAAATAACATGAGAACTACTTGACTCTTCCATTTTAAAAAAATGAAAATATATCAGTAGGTGTGAGGATATAAACAAGTCATTTAAATTAAAAATAAATAAGAAATAAAGTAATAAGTATTCACTGAAATTTTCAATTTTAGTTTTTTGTAAAACACGCATTAGCCTCAACATAACATTGTATTTGTATTGATCAGAATGAGTTGTCTCCATCTAAAATACTTAAGGCCAATGAGAGTACCGTCTGGATTAAGAGCATGTGTGAATTAGGATGTGGTAGCTAAAAGAGTCTTTGACAGTATCTGTGTATACAAGGTGGATAATTCAAATAAGTGTCCATATGTTAGACTGTTTCAACTCATGTTTAAAATATTCAGAGAATTGGGACAAACATAATAAATTCCTTTGACTTATATAGAAAGCCACAGCTATTTAGGTTTTATTTATAGACTAAACCTAAACTTTTAAATGTCTATGGAAATGTTGGAATTTGAACTCAATATTTATCTATTTGGATTAGAGACATCACTATTTTCCATGAAATTTATATTTGCCATCTGTGTCTGAAAACATGACTTGGCATCACTAAAATAGAAATTCACTGTGAAATTGGATTTACTTATTTACTTAATAATGGATTCATTCATTTATTCTTTAACTTAGCGAATACTTACTAGCATTTCTGTTATCCCAGACAGGATTCTCAGAGCAGGGATACAGCAGTAAATAAACAAACAAACAAAAAGACAAAAATTTCTGACTTTTCCCAGAAGAGGAAAAATATCTACTTGCCTCCAGTGCAGTTATTCAGGGGGTGATTGGTAGAGATGAAATCAGAGTGCACACAAAGTGAGGATGATGGGACAGCTCTTGAAAAAACTTGCAGTGACCTTAAGGGAATTTTTGTTACTTTTGAGTGAGATGGGAACCACTGGAGAAAAAAAAATGTTGATAGGAGGGACATGATAACCCTTTTAAAACACCACTCTGGCTATCCTCTGGGGACAAAAGTGAAAAACAAAAGACCAGGTAGGAAGCTATTTCTCCACATGAAAGATGACAGTGGTTTGGACCAATTGACATTTGCTGATGGGTTGGAGGTAGAGTGTGAAAAAGATGACACCAAAGTTATTTGTTTTCTTTTGTTATATGCTTTTCAGAGTTGTTTTCTTTTTATCTGAGCATCTGGAACAATTTACCAGTTTCTGCTATAGAGAAGACAGTGAGAAGATTATATTTTGAGCAGTGGTGAGGAAGATAATAAGTTCTATTTGAAGATATTAATTTTGAAATGTTTCCAGACATCAAAGATAAGATGTTAAGTAAAAAGTTGATTATATGAAATTGATGTTCAGGGGAACATTCCAGACTGGGCATAGCACTGGGACCTATAATCATGTAGATAACCATAAAATTGAATGAGGTCACCAAGGGAGGAGTCCCAAGGTAGACCCTGGGTCATCCAATACTTAGAGGTCAGAAGATGAGAAGTGATGAGCAAAGGAACAGAGAAAAAGTGCCCAGTTGGGTAGGGAACAAATTCAAGAGAGTGAAATGTCCAAGGAAGAATGTGGATCAACTAGATTAAATGCTGCTAACAGAAAAGCAAAATGATAATTACAAATTGAGTATAGGGTTTTATAATGTGGGGATCTTTGGGGACCTTGAGGAGAGCAGTTTCAGTGGAGCATTATAGGTTAAAACCTGATTGCAATGCTTCACAAGGATAGATGAGAATACACAGACAAACTTTCAAGGAATTTTGTTATGAAAGGAAGCAGAAAATGAACAATCATTGGAGAAGGATGTGGTATAAAGAGAGGAGATTTGTGTTAAGATCATGGAATATATGTGTTAAGATCATGGAATACCATATCTGCTATTTGATGAAAATAATTTCGCAGAGAGGAGAATTCTGTTCTATATTCAGAAAGATAAGCTAAAAATACTCAAAACATTACAGTAGCTTTCTCTCAAAACACCCTACACTTTGGTGCTGAGTTCAAAATTACTATGACAAATTTACATAACTCGTTTATGAATACAAACTCCTTGAATGTGCAGTCTGAATTATTATATATTTTGTTCATTATATGTTTTGTTCTTAATTGAGGTCTTAGATCTTTGGTCTGGCAACCACTCTTTGAACCTGTTCACCATGACTCATGAAATAGAGCAGTGTTTAATATCAAAGAAGGCTACTAACATAGAAAGCAATTAATCAAATCCTATATTGATTCTTATCCAATGAGTTATAATATGGAAACATAGGCATATCACTCAGTGGAGTTATTTTGGCACAATCGTTCATTTGAAACAATGAATGTCATGTTTGGGAAAGGATTTGGACTGACAACTCTCAAGATGGATGTCCTTTCTTATTCATTAAGCAAGCAAAGTACAGATATCTGCACTCCAAATTTTACATTCTATTCTGCCATAAGCAATAAAGTTTGCATTCCCCATATTTTCAGGTACTAAGCAAAAATTGTATGGGACTTATGTCCTTGGCATTTTTTTCCCCAGAAAAGATTTTTATTTCTAACAGTTTTTTTTTTTTTTTAATTTTGGACAGCAAGAAGTGCATGGGTGGGGTTACTAGTGGGGAATAATCAATGTAAAAACTACAGCAAATTTAGCATAAATTATATTAGTTGAAATTCCATAAAGGAAATTACCAAAATGGTGAGATGTAGTCTCCTCAAGTTAAAAACAAACAAAGAAACAACAACTGTAAAATTTATCTTCAGGTATATCAATCTATTTTAAACTTGTAATCTCATTTGCTTTGTGTTTTCCAAACTGATCTGATTATGCCTTATATTTCATTCATATATATTCTAGATGATCACAGAAAAGTGGAAATGGAAAATAGTAACATGGGTTAGTGACAAGGCAAAAACTCAGTTCAGATAAATTTTGGATGAGCAAGTGAAAAAAATTTCCTTCTCTATTTTGAGTTATTAAAAAAAAATGGTTGCTTTACAATAAGTCCAAGAAAAGTATATTTTGTGGTTGTGGACTTCTCAAGACACTGGCATTTAAGCCCATGGTTTATAACTCTGTTATGTAACAGTCACAGGAAATCTTATCTCTTTACAATACCAAGAAGCTTAAAAATATGTGTGCCATTTTATCTATCAATTTCTCTTCAAGGATTCGGTCTTCAGCTAATCATGCATCAACAAATATATTTGAGATTATGAATTTTTATCACAAGCTTGAATACCTGACTAAATTATGGCTAGTTACACAATGGAATAATGTGTAACATTTTCAAATACTGTTTTCAAGAATAATTTTTATAAAAAGGAAATGGAGAACTGGTAAATAAAAAGTTGCAACCTGATTTTATGATAAAATAACCTATCATAAAATTGTTATTTATCTTGGTAGTGAGCATAGGCACATTCTTCTTTTTCTTTTTACATGCCTTTATATTTGTCAAGGTTTTACAGGGAGGGTGTTTTGTTTTGTTTTGTTTTAGAGATTTTATTTATTTATTTGAGAGAGAGAGAAAACACAAGCAGGGTGAACAGCAGAGGAAGAGAGAAGCAGACTCCCCGCAGAGCAGGGAGCCCAGTGTGGGGCTCGATCCAGGACCCTGGGATCATGACCTGAGCCGAAGGCAGCCACTTAACCAACTGAGCCAACAAGGTGCCCCAAGGGAGGGTATGTTTTTAAGATGAAAAGAAGAGAAATTGATAAAACAGCCAATTAGGGTTAGTTTAAATATTTGAAACTCTAAGTTGAATATTAGGGTTACATTAAAATAAACCCACCAAATTTGAAGATAGTGAATTTACAGAATTAGCTTTCCTTTTTTTTTTTTTAAGATTTATTTATTTATTTGACAGAGAAAGCAACAGGGAGAGAGGGAACACAAGCAGGGGGAGTGGGAGAGGGAGAAGCAGGCTTCCTGCGGAGCAGGGAGCCTGATGTGGGGCTTGATCCTAGGACGCCAGGATCATGACCCGAGCAGAAGGCAGACACTTAATGACTGAGCCACCCAGGGGCCCCTAGCTTTCCTTTTTTTTAATAGAGTATTTTATTCAAATAAATCTCTTATGACACCCCATTAAATGAATAAGTACTATAATAACTAAATACATAAATATTTACTATTGTGGACCCGCAATCCCTCCTTCTCTTTGTCTTTTCCCACTCTCCCTCCCTTTCTTTCCTTTTTTGCTTTTGGAAAACTTTGATATTTAACATGAGATTTTGTGGCAGAAGGGGTAGATAAATTTGCCTAACTTGAGTGGAGAGGTATCATGGCTACAAATACTTTTTTATAAACAGATTACTGAAACTCTCAGATGAATTTGCTTAGCACTGAAAGATACAATAGAGAAGGACAATGAGGTCCTTCAGATTAAAAAAAAAAAAAAAAAAAGTCAGTCCAGTAATGTAAAGGAGGAGGAGGAGGGGAAAATGGGGAAAAAGAAGGGAAGGACAGAGAAGGGACAATGAAGAATGGGGAAAGGAAAGAAAAGGAGGCCTGATTTCCCAACTGAATGGAGCTAAATGGTTGAGGAGAATTATTCAACCCATGTCAGTGAACTAGTAGCAGTCTCTATGATAGCATGCTTTTGCTCTGTGTGTGTGCATGTCTGAGAGACCTAGGGAGTATCTGCTGACCTGGACATATCATTTGCAAGTGTTATACCTGGGACAGTTGGGGGAAGTGGGTTTGGATTATTCATATGCTGTACTCTAACATAGAACATCACAGTCACATAGAAGTAAGCCAAATTAGAGATGTTAGGGTTGCAGCAGAAACCCAGAGTTTTCTGTTTTAGCCTCTTTGGAAACTCCCAATACATCTGTGAGAAATCTTACTACTATGTAAAGCACAATTTGAAAACTTATAATTTACATCATTGACTTAATTTACATCAGTTACACTTAAATCACATGAATGTCATCGTGCCTGACTAGCTAAAACTTCATGATATTTCACTAGTAGATAAACTAGCAAATGGGATTGGGGATTGAGAGAGCCTCTGAAGGAAGAGGAAAATAAAAGTGTGATATCATGGAAACCATAGAAAAAGTGTTTGAAAGTAAAAGTAGTCAACCATTGAAATATTTTTCATGTTTACATTAAGCAAATACTCAATGAGTGCCTTACCATACAACATAAACTGTGGTAGGTACTGGAAAACACACACACACACACATTTTATATAGAACTTTGTCATTTCTAAAAATTTATAATAGGGTTGAAATATATGCTCAATTAACAGTAGAGAAAGATTTTCTGCTCAGATCACGGAGATGTTTCTAGGGGAATTAACATTTGTTGGTGACACAAGCTTTTATATATTTGATTTGAAAATGCAGATTTTTAAGAATAATAACTGCTACAGTTATCTAACAGGAAGAAGAACTGGAATTATCTTATTTTGCATTTCAGGAGACTTGACAATGAAATGCAATCTTGACTTACATATTAGTAAGCTAGATACAAATAACAGATACAAATACTAGTGTGGTTTTGAATTGTTTAGAGTGTTATTTAAGTTTTTCTATTTTTTATTTCTGCTTGAGACCTCATATTTAATCAAAATGAAAATATGTAAGTATTACAGAGACATCTGTTCTAGCTACATTTTATGTGTGATATCACATCAAACCCACATAATATAATTAGTGTAAAACTTGTTAATAATCATAGATTCCTACTGCATAGGAAATTATTTTAAATTTAAACAAAGAATGTAATTCAAGATAATATTTTCAGAAGTATAATTCTAAGCAGGTTAAATGTAAAGCATATGATTGACATCAACCAAACTCCTATAGTAACCATATTTTCTACCACTACTTTATAAGTAGACAACTTATCAAAGACACTATCACATTAATTCCTTTGGAAAGTACTAGAGCAGCTATGGATGGACACAGTTAGATTTGAATTAAGTAAAATATTCTTCCTATCTCAAGTATTCACTTTGGTGAATTATTTTAGTGTCTGTTCTTCTTGTATATAGTAGCCCTTTTTAAGATTTTGTAGATTATGTACTGCCTATTCCATTCATGTAAGCCTTAGTTTGGCACCTCACAGAGTTGTGCAACACAGAGTTCATGTACACAACCACCAAGAGAGCCTGGCCCTCATTTGATACTCATTTGTTTGTTTTATCATTATTAGTGAATGAAACTATGAGTATGCAATTTTCAGTATGATGGCAGTAGTTGGGAGATTATGAAGAAATAAATTGTGCTTTTAAAAATGAAGCTTGTACTCATTTCTGTCAATGTAACCAAATACATGTTCTGAAATTAACCTCCAAAAAGCATAAATATATATATATATATATATATATACCAAAGAAATTAAGAGAAATTCCCTATAGTCAAGCCACAAGTAGGAAGAGAAAAGAGGAAAGTTAAGAATCCAATAGTGTAGGGGCACCTGGGTGGTTCAGTTGGTTAGGCGTCTGCCTTTGGCTCAGGTCATGATCCCAGGGTCATGGGGTCAAGTCCCACATTGGGCTCCTTGCTCAGTGGGGAGCCTGCTTCTCCCTCTGTCTCTTCTCCCTCTACCTGCCACTCCCCCGCTTGTGCTCTCTCTTTCTCTCTCTCTCTGACAAATAAATAAATTAAAAAAGAATCCAATAGTGTTATATGGTGACAGATGGTAGCCACACTTGTGAGCATAGCATAACCTATGGAGAGGTTGAATCACTGTTGTACAGTAATGTAGCACTATGTGTCAACTATACTAAAAAAAAGAAAGAATCCATGGAAACAACCTAACTATGGAAACAACAGCCTAAGGGCATTTGCTGTGATGTATATTATTAAATAAATATTTTAATATGTCTAGTTGTAAAATAAATAAAAATATGACTAAAGGGAAAGAAATGATAAAAAATTAAACAGATCCAAAAAGAACCATTTTAAAATATAAATTTGAGATCTAAATTTCAGTAAATACTAATTAGCAGGTTAGAACAGTTAAATATATACTTTTAATAATCTCTCTCCATACACATGAGATAGGAAAACTGAAAGGACCCCATGAAGGACTGCTGTTTTGCTCCTTTTCCTGCTTCTGTCCTTGGTAAGACCTGCACCCCCACCTTACACACACTTTATAGTACAGGTAATGTATGACCTCCTTGTAAAGGTCAAGGAGTTAATAATTTCTTTGGCATATGGGGCACCTGGGTGGCTCAGTTGGTTAAGCGTCTGCCTTCGGCTCAGGCCATGATCCCAGGGTCCTGGGATCGAGCCCCGCATTGGGCTCCCTGCTCCGTGGGAAGCCTGCTTTTCCCTCTCCCACTCCCCCTGCTTGTGTTCCCTCTCTCGCAGTGTCTCTCTCTGTCAAATAAATAAATAAAATCTTTAAAAATAATAATAATAATTTCTTTGGCATTTTCCAGAACAATACATAACACCTAAGGAGAGACTGGCAAGGTTGTCATGATGTTTTCCAGACCGCTGACTCACCAAGACTCCTGGCTCCAGGGCATAAGTGACTTATGGAGGACACCTAAACACTTGTCTTTGTTTTAACCAGTTCCTGGATGTCTGAGAAGACACACACACCAGACCACAAGCCTCAATAAAAACCCCAAACCCCAAGCAAAGATGAGACTCACTCTCCTTTCCTTTCTGAGTCTCCCAGACACTCTGTCTATACCTGCACTCTCTCTATGTCTTCAGTAAACTCTTCTCTCACTTCCTCTCAGCTCACATTTTATTTCTATTCTGTGTGAAGCCAGGAATCCTCTTGGCGGGTCCTGTGGGAACCCCTCTGGGCCCTTGGACCCAGCCAGCCTGTATGAGACACACATACAGAAAAGCATGTTTACATATGAACCATTTGTAAGCGAGTCACATATTTTTCCATAAATATTCAGCAGGCCTCTCTGAAGTTTAAGGACAGTTTCTTACATAACTGTAACATTATATATATGTATGCATGTATATACTTAATATGTACATACACATAACAAAATATAAATTTGAAATCATAAATATTTCAAAAATGAAATAACCTCTAATAACTTGTTCATATTTAATTTTATCCATTGTCCCAAAAAGATATACTCCATTGAAATTTTTGAACAAAGATCCAATCAATATTTACACATTGCCTTTTTTTTTTTTTCTTAATGCTCCTTTAGTCTCTTTTAAGGTAATACGTATTCCCAATTTGGGGGCAGTGTTTCTTAGATTGATTTTGACAAATGACCAAATCATCCTTGCAGTAATCCCCTATTCTAGATTGTTTGTTTTGTCATAATGTCACTTAGCTTTCTCTAAATTTCCTGTAAATTGGAAGTTAGTTTGGTCTGGAGGTTTAGTTTAGATTCTGGTTAAGCATTTTTGGCAAAACAACTTTATATGTAATGTTGTTTATTTACTATAGAGTTGTATCTGGAGGTACATAATGTCGGGTTTTCCCATTATTTGATGGCAACGGCAGTTTGATTATTTGATTAAGGTGATAACTTCCAGATTCCACCATTGTAAACTTCTTGTTCCTTTTGCTATTACCAAGTAATCTATGTGGTAAAAGTGTGAATATATATTACTTAAACAGTTTTCATCTAATTGCTTGTGCAAATAATGATAGAATCTGCCTGTGTCAATTACTGAATTGTAAAATGGTGCCTCCTTGTTTCCTTCTATAAATATTATATTTATTTGTTGGTGGGGGGCGGAGCAGGATGGCGGAGGAGTAGGGGACCTGGATTTCGTCTCCTCTCAGGAATTCAGCTGGATAGGGATCAAACCATTCTGAACACCTACAAACTCAACAGGAGATCGAAGAAAAGAAGAGCAACAACTCTCTGAACAGAAAAGCGACCACTTTCTGGAAGGTAGGACGTGCGGAGAAGTGAATCCGAGGCGATATTCGAGAGGATAGACGGTGGGAGAGGGCCCTCCGTCGGCCGCTTCTGGCAAGTGATAGAGCCACGGAGCACAAGATCGGAACTTTTAGAAGTCTGCTCCGCTGAGGGACGTCACTCCGGTGGCTAAGCGGGGGGTGGAACCCTCGTGGGACAGTGTGGTCTCAGGACCCTCGGCGTCACAGAAAGACCGGGGGTGCCTGAGTGTGGCAGAGCTCCCAGGTATCGGAGCAGGGAAGCCGGCTGCAGAGACGGAGCCCAGTCGTGGGCTCCCAGCTCGGGGTTGCCATAAACCATGATCCGCGGCACAGTCGGGCCACTGCTCCTCCAGCAGGGACCCAACAAGCGGCAGATCCGGGGAGACTCCCCTTCTTCCCCCAGGAGGAGAGGTGCGGGAGCGCACCGCGGGGATCTGCTGGGTTTGGAGACTCCACACAGGGTCGGGTGCCAGAGATAAAAACATGGGGTCACAGGCCGGGTGAGCACGGAGTGTGGCCGGAGACCGGGGAGACGGGAGTGACTGGCGGCTTTTCTCTGGGGGCTCACTGAGGAGCGGGGCCTGAGTTCTCGGCTCCTCCGAGGCAGAGATTGGGAGGCCACCATTTTCACTCTCCGCCTCCAAAGCTGTACGGAAAGCTTGCAGGGAACAAAAGCTCCCGAGAGCAAACCCGAGCAGATTACTTAGCCCGGACCGGGCAAGGGCGGGGCATTCCGCCTCTGGCAAAGACTTTTGGAAACCACGGCAACAGGCCCCTCCCCCAGAAGATCAGCAAGAACAGCCAGCCAAGACCAAGTTTACCGATAATGAGAACGGCAGAACTCCAGCGCTAGGGGAATAACGCACATAGAATTCATGGCTTTTTTACCATGATTCTTTAGTCTTTCAAAGTTAATTTGTTTTTTTAACTGTCTTTTTTTTTTTTTGAATTTTTCTTTTTCCCCTTTTCAACCAACATCTTATCAATCCCTTTTTTAAAAAAAACATTTTTATTTCTCATTTTTATTTTTCGTTTTTAGAGTCATATTCTATCCCTTCATAGTAGTTACCCGTATTTTTGGCATATATATATATAAGTTGTTCTCTCTTTAAAATTTTGAGGTAGTTTCTTCTAACAGAATAAAATATACCCTAAATCTTTATTGTATGGTTTTTTCCTACTCCCCTGCCTGATCACATTCTTTCCCTTTTTTTTTTTCTCTTTTTTTTAAATCCTCTTCTTTCTTTTTTCAAACAACTTCTTATCAATTCCTTTCATAAAATTTTTTTATAATGTCCATCTTTACAGTCATATTCCATCCCTTCATCATATCAACCCTTATTTTTGTACATATATAAGTTTTTCTTTCTTTAAAATTTTGGGAGGCACTTTCTTCTAACAGACCAAATACACCCAAAATCTAGTGTGTGGCACTGATCTATATACCAGCCTGATCATATTTGATCACATTCTGGTTTTTTTTTGTTTTGTTCTGTTTTTGTTTGTTTTTATCTTTATCTTTTTCTTTTCCTTTTTTTTTTTCTTTTTCTTTTTTCTCTCTTTCCCTTTCTTTTCCCACTGCTTCAGGTCTTTTCTGATTTGTTGAGACTATATTTTCTGGGAACGTTGTTACCCTGCTAGCATTTTGTTCTCTCATTAATCTATTCTCCTCTGGACAAATGACAAGATGGAAAAAATCACCTCAACAAAAAGAACAAGAGGTAGTACCGACTGCCAGGGACCTACTCAATATGGACATTAGTACGATGTCCGATCTAGAGTTCAGAATCATCACTTTAAAGATACTAGCTGGGCTTGAAAAAAGCATGGAAGTTATTAGAGAAACCCTTTCTGGAGAAGTAAAAGAACTAAAATCGAACCAAGTAGAAATCAAAAAGGCTATTAATGAGGTGCAATCAAATATGGGGGTGCTAACTGCTAGGATAAATGAGGCAAAAGAAAGAATCAGTGAGATAGAAGACCAAATGATGGAAAATAAAGAAGCTGAGAAAAAGAGAGAGAAACAACTACTGGATCACGAGGGCAGAATTCGAGAGATAAGTGATACCATAAGATGAAACAACATTAGAATAATTGGGATCCCAGAAGAAGAAGAAAGAGAGAGAGGGGCAGAAGGTATAATGGAGCAAATTATAGCAGAGAACTTCCCTACTTTGGGGAAGGAAACAGGCATCAAAATCCAGGAAGCACAGAGAACCCCTCTCAAAATCAGTAAAAATAGGTCAACACTCTTGACATCTAATAGTAAAACTTACGAGTCTCAGAGACAAAGAGAAAATCCTGAAAGCAGCTCGGGAGAAGAGATCTGTAACCTACAATGGTAGAAACATTAGATTGGCAACAGACCTATCAGCAGAGACCTGGCAGGCCAGAAAGGACTGGCAGGATATATTCAGAGCACTAAATGAGAAAAATATGAAGCCAAGAATACTATATCCACCTAGGCTGTCATTGAAAATAGAAGGAGAGATAAAAAGCTTCCAGGACAAACAAAAACTAAAGGAATTTGCAAACACGAAACCAGCCCTACAAGAAATCTTGAAAGGGGTCCTCTAAGCAAAGAGAGAGCCTAAAAGCAACATAGACCAGAAAGGAACACAGACAATATACAGTAACAGTCACCTTACAGGCAATACAATGGCACTAAATTCCTATCTTTCAATAGTTACCCTGAATGTAAATGGGCTAAATGCCCCAATCCAAAGACACAGGCTATCAGATTGGATTAAAAAACAAGACCCATTGATATGCTGTCTGCAAGAGACTCATTTTAGACCCAAAGACACCCCCAGATTGAGAGTAAGGGGGTGGAAAACCATTTACCATACTAATGGACACCAAAAGAAAGCTGGGGTGGCAATCCTTATATAAGACAAATTAGATTTTAAACCAAAGACTGTAATAAGAGATGAGGAGGGACACTATATCCTACTTAAAGGGTCTATCCAACAAGAAGATCTAACAATTGTAAATATCTATGCCCCTAACATGGGAGCAGCACTTATATAAGGCAATTAATAACAAAAGCAAAGAAACACATTGACAACAATACAACAATACTGGGGGACTTTAACACCCCCCTCACTGAAATACACAGATCATCTAAGCAAAAGATCAACAAGGAAATAAAGACTTTAAATGACACACTGGACCAAATGGACTTCACAGACATATTCAGAACATTCCATCCCAAAGCAATGGAATACACATTCTTCTCTAGTGCCCATGGAACATTCTTCAGAATCGATCACATGCTAGGTCATAAATCAGGTCTCAACCGGTACCAAAAGATTGGGATCATTCCCTGCCTATTTTCAGACCACAATGCTTTGAAACTAGAACTCAATCACAAGAGGAAAGTCAGAAAGAACTCAAATACATGGAGGCTAAAGAGCATCCTACTGAAGAATGAATGGGTCAACCAGGAAATTAAAGAAGAATTAAAAAAATTCATGGAAACAAATGAAAATGAAAACACAACTGTTCAAAATCTTTGGGATGCAGCAAAAGCAGTCCTAAGAGGAAAGAATATGGCAATACAAGCCTTTCTCAAGAAACAAGAAAGGTCTCAAGTACACAACCTAACCCTACACCTAAAGGAGCTGGAGAAAGAACAGCAAATAAAGCCTAAACCCAGCAGGAGAAGAGAAATAATAAAGATCAGAGCAGAAATCAATGAAATAGAAACTAAAAGAAAAGTAGAACAGATCAATGAAACTAGGAGCTGGTTCTTTGAAAGAATTAACAAGATTGATGAACGCCAGGCCAGACTTCTCAAAAAGAAAAGAGAAATGACCCAAATCAACAAAATCATGAATGAAAGAGGAGAGATCACAACCAACACCAAAGAAATACAAACAATTATAAGAACATATTATGAGCAACTCTATGCCAGCAAATTAGATAACCTGGAAAAAATGGATGCATTCCTAGAGATGTATCAACTACCAAAACTGAACCAGGAAGAAATAGAAAACCTGAACAGACCTATAACCACTAAGGAAATTGAAGCAGTCATCAAAAATCTCCCAAAACACAAAAGCCCAGGGCCAGATGGCTTCCCAGGGGAATTCTACCAAACATTTCAAGAAGAATTAATACCTATTCTTCTGAAACTGTTCCAAAAAATAGAAATGGAAGGAAAACTTCCAAACTCATTTTATGAGGCCAGCATTACCTTGATCCCAAAACCAGACAAAGACCCCATCAAAAAGGAGAATTACAGACCAGTATCCCTGATGAACATGGATGCAAAAATTCTCACCAAAATACTAGCCAATAGGATCCAACAGTACATTAAAAGGACTATTCACCACGACGAAGTGGGATTTATCCCTGGGCTGCAAGGTTGGTTCAACATCCGCAAATCAATCAACGTGATACAATACATTAACAAAAGAAAGAACAAGAATCATATGATCCTCTCAATAGATGCAGAAAAAGCATTTGACAAAGTACAGCATCCTTTCTTGATCAAAACTCTTCAGAGTATAGGCATAGAGGGTACATACCTCAATATCATAAAAGCCATCTATGAAAAACCTACAGCGAATATCATTCTCAATGGGGAAAAACTGAGAGCTTTCCCCCTAAGGTCAGGAACGCGGCAGGGATGTCCACTATTACCACTGCTATTCAACATAGTATTAGAAGTCCTAGCCACAGCAATCAGACAAGAAAAAGAAATCAAAGGCATCCAAATCGGCAAAGAAGAAGTCAAACTCTCACTCTTTGCAGATGATATGATACTTTATGTGGAAAATCCCAAAGACTCCACCCCAAAACTGCTAGAACTCATACAGGAATTCAGTAAAGTGGCAGGATATAAAATCAATGCACAGAAATCAGTGGCATTCCTATACACCAACAACAAGACAGAAGAAAGAGAAATTAAGGAGTCAATCCCATTTACAATTGCACCCAAAACCATAAGATACCTAGGAATAAATCTAACCAAAGAGGCAAAGGATCTGTACTCAGAACACTATAAAATACTCATGAAAGAAATTGAGGAAGACACACAGAAATGGAAAAACATTCCATGCTCATGGATTGGAAGAACAAATATTGTGAAGATGTCAATGCTACCTAGAGCAATCTACACATTCAATGCAATCCCCGTCAAAATACCATCCACTTTTTTCAAAGAAATGGAACAAATAATCCTAAAATTTGTATGGAACCAGAAAAGACCCCGAATAGCCAGAGGAATGTTGAAAAAGAAAAGCAAAGCTGGCAGCATCACAATTCCGGACTTCCAGCTCTATTACAAAGCTGTCATCATCAAGACAGTATGGTACTGGCACAAAAACAGACACATAGATCAATGGAACAGAATAGAGAGCCCAGAAATGGACCCTCAACTCTATGGTCAACTAATCTTTGACAAAGCAGGAAAGAATGTCCAATGGAAAAAAGACAGTCTCTTCAACAAATGGTGTTGGGAAAATTGGACAGCCACATGCAGAAGAATGAAACTGGACCATTTCCTTACACCACACACAAAAATAGACTCCAAATGGTTGAAAGACCTCAATGTGAGACAGGAGTCCATCAAAATCCTAAAGGAGAACACAGGCAGCAACCTCTTCGACCTCAGCCACAGCAACTTCTTCCTAGAAACATCACCAAAGAAAAGGGAAGCAAGGGCAAAAATGAACTATTGGGACTTCATCAAGATAAAAAGCTTTTGCAAAGCAAAGGAAACAGTCAACAAAACCAAAAGACAACCGACAGAATGGGAGAAGATATTTGCAAATGACAAATCAGATAAAGGGCTAGTATCCAAAATCTATAAAGAACTTATCAAACTCAACACCCAAAGAACAAAGAATCCAATCAAAAATGGGCAGAAGACATGAACAGACATTTTTCCAGAGAAGACATCCAAATGATCAACAGACACGTGAAAAAGTGCTCAGCATTGCTCGGCATCAGGGAAATCCAAATCAAAACCTCAATGAGATACCACCTCACACCAGTCAGAATGGCTAAAATTAGCAAGTCAGGAAATGACAGATGTTGGCAGGGATGCGGAGAAAGGGGAACCCTCCTACACTGTTGGTGGGAATGCAAGCTGGTGCAGCCACTCTGGAAAACAGTATGGAGGTTCCTCAAAAAGTTGAAAATAGAGCTACCATATGATCCAACAATTGCACTACTGGGTATTTACCCCAAAGATACAAATGTAGGAATCTGAAGGGGTACGTGCCCCCCGATGTTTATAACAGCAATGTCCACAATAGCCAAACTGTGGAAAGAGCCAAGATGTCCATCAACAGATGAATGGATAAAGAAGAAGTGGTATATATATACAATGGAATATTATGCAGCCATCAAAAGGAATGAGATCTTGTCATTTGCAATGACGTGGATGGAACTGGAGGGTATTATGCTGAGCGAAATAAGTCAAACAGAGAAAGACATGTATCATATGACCTCACTGATATGAGGAATTCTTAATCTCAGGAAACAAACTGAGGGTTGCTGGAGTGGGGGTTGGGGTGGGAGGGATGGGGTGACTGGGTGATAGACACTGGGGAGGGTATGTGCTCTGGTAAGCTCTGTGAATTGTGCAAGACTGTTGAATCTCAGATCTGTACCTCTGAAACAAATAATGCACTATATGTTAAGAAAAAAAAAAGAAGAAGATAGCAGGAGTGGAAGAATGAAGGGGTGAAATCGGAGGGGCAGACGAACCATGAGAGATGATGGACCCTGAAAAACAAACTGAGGGTTCTAGAGGGGAGGGGGGTGGGAGGATGGGTTAGCTTGGTGATGGGTATTGAGGAGGGCACGTTCTGCATGGAGCACTGGGTGTTATGCACAAACAATGAATCATGGAACACTACATCTAAAACTAATGATGTAATGTATGGGGGATTAACACAACAATAAAAAAAAATAAAAATAAAAAACACACACAAAAAAATATTATATTTATTTGTTGGAATCCTTCTGTAAAGAGGAGCTTTTCATAAAATAATTTTTATATACACGTATATATACATTTTCTCTATGTACATAATTACATACATATTTAATCTAGCCACTAAAGACAAATGTTTTATTTTGTTAGCATGAGGGAAAATATATATGAATGCAAACCAGTTAGAGCTTTGTTGTTCAGGTTGTTGACATGGGTAACCTGGAGCTGAACGAGGAAGTTGAAAATATTCATATGGTGGTTGAGAGAAAAAAAAAATGTAGGAAAAGAAAAGTGAAAGAAATTAAAACTTGCATTTATATCACTTGCCCACTTAGTAGTTATAAGCACACTATATATATATTTATATTTCATTTTATTATAGAACAAATGGTAACAAGAGAGCCAAAACTCACTGAACCTTTGTCGGACATCAGGGAGAATAATTTTAAATGGGGTGCAGTACAATACTAAAGCAATGAACCTGTCATTTTATAAGGGGATTCTGAAATAAACCTCTGTGTTCTCTGACACAAGATGTGCCAGGAACTCAGTCATAGGCTAACTTCTGGAGAAGAGGAAAATGGTGGAAGATGTTAGAAATAAAGCCAAACGAACTTACCCAGCAATAGTGTTTACCTCAAAGGTCAGTGGTCACTAGTCCAAATTTTCATATCCAGGCTTGACTCAGGCCCATACCAGCAGATCATTTCAGCAGGCGTATATAGGCCAATAGTTCATAAACTTTTATGAAGTCTGAAATAGCTCTGAAAATCTAATACTACATATAGATGTCTCCTATGTAAAATGAACTTCTCTAAATATTGGTCTCAAATTAAAATCCCTTAAGATGAGCATTGACATTGCTCAGAGTTAGAGGTTTGATAGAATGGTGGATTTTAGATAACTATTTCAGAGTAGAGCTGAGCTCTGTGCAGCAAGCTGTGTCCTCCTTGAGGAAACCGAAGACAAGAAATATGTAGTATCTGTGGAAACAAGCCAATGTGTAGAATTCATAACGAAAATACTCCAGACCTACTCATCTGGGAAGTAGAGAGAAAATAAGGAAGTTGAGAACAAGTGCATGGCCTGGGGGAAATATGGTAGTGGTTTGAAGAAAGGTTGGAGCTCAGTGGGCAGCAGGGGTCAACTTATAGCATTAACAGTAAATCATTGAAAAACACCCAACTGGAGATATGTGGATGTCCACAGGAGGGGATAATTTTAGGGGATTTATGGGTTTTCTCTGCAAGCCAAGAAAGCATAATTAAAGAGTAACTAAGACATCAAAAGTATAAATGATGTGTGTGTGTGTGTGTGTGTATTTTTAACCTGGGAAAGACCTTACAGCACACCCATTTTAGCTTCCTAGATATACATGTGCATAAAATTCAAGTGATTGCCTCAAGGTCACACAATTAGTTCATGATAGAAGCAAGACCATGAACCAAAGCAATTTTCCTATGTATATTAGTATATGTTTTTAAAAATCTTCCAGTATCTGTGTTTTTCTTGGTCTTTCATGAGGTTTCTGTGTAAATAAATAGCTAACTAAATGAAAGCCATGTTTGCATATTAATACACCAATATGGCTCAGGAATTTGGCACTGGCAAGTATGCTTTTGTTATCAACTTAATTTTGCTTGTGTGACATGCCTTATGAGAGAAATATCCCTTTCTCCCCATTTTATTCCCTCTCCCTATTTTAGCAATTAGAATTTCTTATGAATCATGAACTTTAAAAATTGATTTCAATGTACATCATCCTTAGATCATTACCTAAAAGAAATATTTTAATTTTGTGCACATGTTAAGGTTATGTTTTATTTTAGGTGATTTCAAAGGGGAAAAAAACATGGAGACAAGAATGGAGGCAGAATGTTACCTACAGTGCTCCAGCTGGATTGTCAGCCAAGGGCAGTTACCTACCCATTGTATCAGTTGGTGAAGGGAGTCTGACTCTCCCTAGTCTTAAATAAATCTCCAAAAAGAATTATGTAAAAAAGACCTGCATTTCCTTTCACTAGACATGGGAAGAAATATTAGGGAGAGAGATTTGCTATGCTGTAGAGTTATTCTTAGGCAATTAACCTCTATCTTGCTCTGTGTGTGTGTGTGTGTGTGTGTGTGTTCCTTCTGTGTTCCATATGCTATGGCTTTCTTATGTCAGCAAGTTGCATTTTGGACATAACACCGCTTCAGTGAGAACAATCTCATTTTGGTTTCACATTAAGATGCATGTAAAAGTGCAGCATTGCAAGGAATAGACCATTTGTGCCAAAATGTTGGATTCATTTCAGCTTCTTAAACATTGATTTCTTTGAATCACTACAAAATAAAAACAAAAGAGATGTTTTTCTTCTCTAGAATTGGGCATCACGGTTAGAATTCTATTTGCTAGACTCAATGTTATAAAAAAAATTATGTTGGTTACATTGATACATAAACTAAAATAGAGAGTAAATAATGTACATGTATGCTTAACATAGCAAGCATCATATATATTGTTGATAGGTTTTAAAACATACTCTGGGGGTTGTCTATAACAGGAGGAGGCTAAACTGATTATTTGAAAGTATGGTAAGTGTTTGAATTTAAAGCCCCTAGTTTGGGGGTAGCTGGGTGGCTCAGTGGGTTAAGCATCTGCTCTTGATCTCAGATCAGGTCTTGATCTCAGGGTTGTGAGTTCAAGCCCCACATTGGGCTCCATGCTGGGTGTGGAGCCTACTTAAAAAAAAAAAAAAAAAAGCCTCTAATTTGATTAATCTGAAAATGCCAAGACAAACACAAGACATCTATAACTGAAAATAAAAATTACTAATTCCAGACTAGATACAAAGTTATTTCTAATTATAGTGAAATATTAGAGTGATCAACCATCCTGATTTGCCTGGGATAGAACTAAGAACTTGTAAGTCTATCCTCAGGGAATATAAATTGACAAACTAAATCTCTGGGATAGTTCAAATATTTCTCCTCTTGGTAACTGTTGTTGGAATTCAAGTTCCTGGTTTGAACTGTTGCTGTACCTTGAAAGCAAAGATCATTAGTGAGGAAATACGAAGTTCATCATATAGTTTGGATAATCATTTGCTATTTAGCTTAAGCCATATTGCCTTATTAAGTTCTAACATATGAAAATATTGGCTGAACTTGACTCATTAGTATGAAGTTGAAATATTCATGGGAGAAGCCTAAGCAAACTTTTTCATTCTATAATGCCTACTAATGGCTTATAATCAAAGCACACCCAGTTAGCTAAATTAGAAGCTATTAGCTTGTTTGAGGTCTAAACAAAGGATAATGTAATTGCTATGTTTTTTTTTTTTCCCTACTGTAGATATTAGCCAGGGACATTTTTTTCATCAAAGGCAATCATTGTAGACAGTGAGTCTGACCAAAGAGCATTAAAAAGATTTCTCTTCAATAATAAGGGCTTTTAAAAAATTTTGCCTGCATTATATTAAATACTCTTTAAGCTCTCTTATTCAATTTGACTGAGAAAAGTTCTGTAGTACTAAATCACAAGCATACATTTCTCAAGAAACTAGAAATTCCCTGAACAAGGCAACGCTATAGATGAAGAAGTGTAAGCCATATTTGGGGGTTAGAGTTCCTTTAGGCCTTTACTTAACAAAACAAAGTGCTGAGTCTGGTGCACTGCTGTTCTCGAGGAATGTTTATCACAAGCATTTTATGCTATCAGAGGATTATTTTTCTTCCTCCTATTACTAAGTCAGTAAAATTCCATTATCCAATGCTATCAATTTTGATTTAACAATAACCTGTTTCCTTTGTCATCTGAGATTTCTAATATAGAAACTAGTACAGGTGCAGCCTTCCGTCAAATTACGAAGATTGGGAAATGGAATTCCTTTAATATTTATTTTATTTTATGCAAAAATAATCTAAACAGCTGTCAAAATGGCAGGGAACTAGCAGCATAATGAGATTATAAGCTTCACAGAGTGATTTGATTTGCTTTTTGCTTATAAACATTATAAGGAGATGGCTACCAACTAAAATATATTTAGATAATATATGTATTTGGGGACTTCTAATGTTATCTATTATGATGCTGTTTATAATTATATAATCATGCAATTATAAACAGATAAGAGTCATTGATACAGGCCAGGAAAGGCACTTGAAATAATCCCATCCAACCCCCTCATAGTTTTGAGGAAGAATTTGAAGTCCAGGGAAGATAGACCACTTTTTGGTAACTGCAATTAGCAGGGTCATAAATAGAATGCACCTCTCCCTTGTCCATGTGGACATCTCCCACCTTAAAATGTTTTTATGTGAAGAAGTATGTTAGGGATTGAATGTTTGTGCTCCCCTTCCCCCCCCCACCCCGACCTCTGCCAATTCATATGTTGAAACCCTATCCCATAATGTGATGGTATTAGGAAGTGGGGCCTTGGGGAGATAATTAGGATTAGATAAAGTCATGAGGGTTGAGCCCTTATGAATGGGATTAGCGCTCTTACAGATCCCCTCATAGTGAGACTTGAGCTTGCTTCCTCTCTCTGCTCTCTGTCATGTAAAGATACAATGAGAAGTTGACAGGCTATAGCAACCATCAGCTTGTTCTCTGTATTTAGAGATCTAATTCTGCTTTTTGTGTTTGTTTATTCATTTTTTAAAAAAAATTCCACATATGAGTGAAATCATATGGTATTTGTCTTTCTCAGTTTGACTTATTTTGCTCAGCATAATACCCTTTATGGTGCATCCATTTGTTATCACAAATGGCACAATCTCAAACTTTTTATGTCTGTGTAATATTCCATTATATATTCCATAGTCCAATATTCCATATATATATATTACATCTTCCTTATCCATTCATCTATTTATGGACACTTAGGTTGCTTTCATATATTGTCTATTGTAAATAATAGTGCAATAAACATGGGGTGCATATATCTTTTTGAAATATTGTTTGGGAGGGGGACAGTGGATGGGCAAAATGGGTAAAGGGGAGTGGGAGATACAGGGTTCCAGTTATGCAATAAATAAGTCATGGGAATAAAAGGCACATCAAAAATATAGTCAATTATATTATAATAGTGTTGAAAGGTGACACATGGTAGCTACACTTGTGGTGAGCATAGCATAATGTATAAACTTATCAAATCACTATGTTACATACCTGGAACTAATGTAACATTGTGTGTCAATTACACTAAAAAAAAAAAAAAAAAAGTTGACACTCTGCAACCCAGAAGAGCTCTCACCAGAATGCCACCAGGCTGATCCCTTGATCTTAAACTTCCAGCGTCCAGAACTGTAAGAAATAAATTTATGTTGTTTATAAGCCACCCAATTTATGGTACTTTGTTATAGCAGCTCTAATGGACTAAGAGTGAAAAACTGACAAGAGTAAATATTAAAAACATTTAAAATGTTAATATTATTATTTTTTTTAAGATTTTATTTATTTGTCAGAGAGAGAGAGAGACGCACAAGCAGGGGAAGCGGCAGGTAGAGGGAGAAGCAGGCTCCCTGCTGAACAAGGAGCCTGATGCGGGACTCAATCCCAGGACCCTGGGATCATGACCTGAGCCTAAGGCAGATGCTTAAACAAAGGAGCCACCCAGAAGTCCCAAAATGTTAATATTATTTTAAGAAACTCCTTTTTGAGAGCCAAAATGTGTTGAATACTTATACTGATACATATGATCAACTCTTAATATTGAAGATAAAAAATTTAATTTCATCAATGTTAACCACATTTGAACTATTCTGACTCTTATAAACATAAGCTGTGAATGGTCCTTAAAAAACAAAATTGTACATGTAATCAGAGAGCCTAAGTATGAATTCTATCTCAGTCTCCCATTAGCTGTACTTCTATCACTAATTCAACCAAATAATGTCAATCAGAGTATATGGTGTTTGTGAAATCCCTGTCCTCATAGACTCACATAGTTTACACTCTAGAGGGGTGAGATAAGGAAAAGATGAGGTAAATAAAAATGTAAATTATGTTAGACAGTAATATATGCTATGAGAAGGAGGAATATAGCAGGGAAGGAGGATAAGGGATGTTGAAAGTTGGGTATTGAAATTTTAAATAGGGTGGCATAAGATGGGTCTCAATGAGAAGGTGAAATCTGAAAAAAATACAATAGAATTTTAAAAAGCTAGCCATTAATACACCTAAAGGAGGACTTTCCTGAAGAAGGAAACAACAGGTTCAAACCCCTTGAGGAGGAAGTATCTAAACCTGTGAAATGGGAATAAAAATACTACTTTTTAAATTGCAGAGACTTGTTTGAAACAGCATGAGACCGCAGTGTGTATGCTCTAAATCTTTATAAGTTGGGATTCTTAAAAATTATGATTGTTGTTATTGTGACTAATACTATGGTTAGAAAGTAAAGAAAATATGAGCATTTCTTCAACTCAGTAATCAGGTGCTGTGAACAGCTTTGATGACATGAAGCTCTTGGCACTTTGTCTCTAGAGGATGGTTTTATCTCAGGACCTCTTCTCTATAGGTAATTTCATTCATTCAGTTTAAGAGATTCCCAGCTCAAAGTTCACAAATTAAAACAACTAATTAAGAGGCCAGATAAGACTGCAGATCTATCTTCTTTTTGTCTTGCAAGTACAGGACATTTCTGTTTACATACAGAGATGACTAGTTGCTATGACTCATAAAATGTTCTGTAGCTGTTTTAGTGATTTACTTACACTCCTTTAACACCTTTAAACAATAATAACCATCCAAAAAAAAAAGACTGAACCACACTTCTCACTTTGCAAACACATTCATAGCTTCATTTCACTTTAATTTTCATTAGCATACATCTGGTAGAGTACATTGTAAAATTTATTTTTGTTTTTAAATATCCTGTTGATTTCTCTACTTGATAATCTTAGGAAACAAGGAAGGCTAAGTGAAAGTTACAGGATTCTCTTGTTTGCTTGTTCAGTATTAGAATCTCTCAACCCAAATCACCACCACACCTCCCTATAAAGAGAACGATTTAAAAACAAACAAACAGGGCGCCTGGGTGGCTCAGTCGGATAAGTGTCTGCCTTCAGCTCAGGTCATGATCCCAGAGTCCTGGGGTCGAATCCCACATTGAGCTCCCTGCGGGTAGCCTGCTTCTCCCTCTGTTTCTCTCTCTCTCTCTCTGTCTCTAATGAATAAAGAAATAAAATCTTTAAAAAAAAAAAAACAACTTTGCCTGGGTAAAAATTGAAATGGAAGATTTTTCTCTCATTTCTATAGGAAGTAGTAGTTACATAACAATGTAGTTCAATGCTGTCATTACTGACTCACTCATCCTTTGGGACTTGATGTGAGGTAATACGGCTTTGGGTAACTCATTCAAATAATGACCACCATCACTATGTTTTCCTTTTTTATCTCCCTACCTCTCTTTCTCTCTTTCTACTTTTTCTCTCTTTCTCCTTCTCACTTAAAGAACACAAATTTCACTTCAAATTGACTCCCAGTTTGAATCCCAAATCTACCACTTATCAGAGGTAAACTTGGACTGGTTATTAATCCTCTCTAAGCCCTTGATTTCTCTTCTTTTAGAATATGGGTAATACATATTTGGGGGCGGGGAGTATATATTCAACTCTTCTTCTACTCTTGCTTACTTTTAGTTGGATTATTTGTTCTTATATTGAAATGTAAGAGTCCTGGGGCACCTGAGTGGCTCAGTCTGTTAAGCGGCTGCCTTTGGCTCAGGTCATGATCCTGGAGTCCCGGGATGAAGACCCATGTCAGGCTCCCTGCTCAGTGGAGAGTCTGCTTCTCCCTCTGGCCCTCACCCTGCTCATGGTCTCTCTCTCTCTCTCAAATAAATAAATAAAATCTTAAAAAAATGTAAGAGTCCTTTATATATTCTAGGTACAAATCCATTGCCCCTTTTTTCCACTGTGGCTTTTCTGCCCTTTTACTGAGCAGCAAAGGGGAAAGCAATAAAAAATTCTGGGGTAATGGAAATATTCTATATCCTGGGATACACAGACTATATGTGTTTGTAAAAGTCATCAAATTTGTATGAATTATATTGTATGAAATTAAACCTTAATGGGGCTGATTTTTAAAAAGCAGGGATGATAACTGGTAAGTTTAAAAATGAGAGACCATGTCCTGTGTATTTATTAGTAGTATTTTCAATGACACTCTTTAAGTTATAAACATATAGGTATAAATTACACAAAACAAAGCCCTGATCCAAAATGTCCATGGTCTTGAATAAATAAATCCTGCACTAAAATATCAAGTAATAGCAAATGTATTCTACTTTCTCGTCTCCTCTTTACAAGAGCTACTTTGCAAAGATCTGTCGCAGGGAGATCCTTATCCTTTCCTAAGCAGTGCTGTCGAGGCTAATACATACTGGTACTGCTAGCATCGATGTATATGATGAAACGGCGTGTTATGATGATCAGTAATAACCCCAAAACACAGGGTATAAAGACTGCCTTTTTGCTATAGCCACTCAAGTTTGGCCTCTGTTAAAAGTACTCAATTTTTTCTCAAAATATGTCTGTCATTTTATCATAGTGATTATGAACACATATTGGATTTGAGTCCCAGATCCAAAACTTTCTTGCTTGTGGATATGTACTCAACATCTCTGTTGTCCAGTTTCCATGCCTCTGTCATAGAATTACTGTAAGCCTTTTTAAAGATTTTATTTATTTATTTATTTATTTATTTATTTATTTATTTGCGAGAGTGTGAGCAAAAGAGAGAGCATGAGCATAGGGGAGGGACAGAGGGAGTGGGAGAGGCAAACTTCCCACAGAGTAGGGAGCCCTACTACTGCAGGACTGATCACAGGACCCTAGGATCATGACCTGAGTCAAACGCAGATGCTTACCTGAGTGAGCCACCCAGGCACCCTGAATTACTATAAGTTTTATGTAAGTTAGTATGTATCAAGGACTTTGAGCAAGACCCGGCATACTATAAACAGTACGCACGAACATGCATTCCTCAAAACAAATATCCCAATTGTACATCCAAATCATGTATCTTTTTAGTTATTACCAAGCCTTTCTCTGTTGTACCACATTTTGCACCATCTCTCCCTCCGAGGATTATTTTGACACTTTGAGGACATAGGCAGTGCTGTTTAATAATTCTGTACAGATTAACTCATGTTATCTTAGAACTCTGTGAGCAAGGATCAATTCCTTTGATAGATAAGGAAAGTGAGGTTTAAGCAGTCTAAGGGAATTATCTAAGATCACTGAAATCATAACTGAATGAGTTTAGACTCAAACTCCCTTCTAATGTCAAGCCAATATTCTTTGAGTGAGCCCTGTTCTTGGACCTGAAGGCCAGAAAAAAACATTGTTTTGTTTAGCTTGCTCTATTTGTCTAAGTTCCCTGAGGTGGGGTGGAAAAAAAAAAGAAAGAAAAAGGATAAAAGTTGACACACACACACACAAAAAAAAACATTTTTTTTAATTAGGAATAATTAGGAAGGAGGGAAAATAAATGTAAGAGGATGTTCTTCTTGGCTGACCATAGCATACAATTATACTATCTCACAGGATGTCTTCAGAGAGGCAGTAAGTACTACCGCAGCTCAGAACAGGGAGGGCATTCTTATCTTCTAGTTCTCTTTGGTCACTGTCCACCTTATGCACTGTTTACTTTCCTCAACTTCTAGTTTTCTTCACTGGACAATCCCAGGTGGAAAAGGAAAGACCAGAGTAACTGAGAATACCCTTTGGCCAGTGAACAGGCAAAGCAGTCTCTCCTTGCCAATAACACTACTCACGGAGTTTCTTGAACTATAATGACCATGGCTTTAACATATGAAGGCAGTAATAGGACAAGCCAATGCTATGGTCATTGTGGTCAGAAATCAAAGTAAATGATGCATAAACCAAGTATGATACACCTGATACAAGACTTACTGGACCCATGGCATGTTTACTACCTTTCTAAACCTTTCCTTCCTTCAACAAGACTTTTTCTTTCTTTCTTTCTTTCTTTCTTTCTTTCTTTCTTTCTTTCTTCTTTCTTTCTTTCTTTCTTTCTTTCTTTCTTTCTTTCTTTCTTTTTCTTTCTTTCTTTCTTTCTTTCTAATTTTTCTACGGTCAGAAGATAAACTACTTATATCAGTAAACCAAAATGGAGCACATGTTCATGTCACTCTAATAACTCTATAGTTCTTATAATATGTTCTTTAAACTTCTTGGCATGGCATATAAGGTCAATCACAATCTAGCCTCAACTTGCCATTTCAATCACATCTTCTTGTTTTATCAGCAATCTATATTCTAAACATTCATTTTTTTCCTTCCATATCAAATATATCATCAGATAATAACCCAGAATCATAGTGTTTTTCAACATGAAATAATTATTTCTCATTCATGGTAGTGTGCCTTATCTATGACTTAGCTGAATTCAGCTGGGTTCAGCTGGTTTTAGGTGGGTTTAGCTCGGCTTGGCTGGACTAGCTTCAAGTCTGTTCCATTTGTCTTTTCACTCTGTAACCTGAGTACACACAACAGCCACTATTTATAATTTCCTCATGCACAGGGATGAAACTCAAGAATGTACGCAGAAACATATGATACCTTTAAGGCTGCTGCCCCTAACAGGCTGACCATCATTCCCATATCTATGCCTTGGTCAAAGCAAGTTACATAGCCAACTCCCAAATCAGTGGGTTTAGTAGTCATTGCAGCATGACAAAGATAGGCGAAAGAATAGAGATTTTTGAAAAATACAATCTAATCAACCCCCAACTATGTCATTTTCTTTTATGCCTGTGTTTCTTTTATCTTAATGCCTGGAACACCTTTGAATCAATGAATTCCATTATGAAATAGAGATGTCTCTATTATTAAAGTGTCACTCTTGGTTAAATACATAGCCTTTAGAATTATGCAACCCCCAGTTCAATATATCCCCTGCCATTTACTAACTTGTGCAAGTACTTATTTTATCTGAGCTAAATTTAGCTAAATTTATCTGTAGAATGGGCATAATAATTGTACCTGATTCAGAGTATTTTAATGATTACACATATATATTACTCAGGTTAGGGTAATTACTATAACAACAACAAAACAAATGGAAACAAACAAATCTCAGTAGCTTAACAATATACAAATGTATTACTCATTCACATAAAGTTCAACATAGATGTTTCTGATTAGAGGGTTCTTTCTTAAGTGGTAATTCAGCAATCCAGTCTTCTTTCCTCTGTGATGTAGTCATTTTCACCACATCACAACCAAAACTTCCAAGAAAGAAAAGAAGAAATACCAGACATATAAACACATAGACCCAGAAATGCTATACATAGGTTTTACTCCCATTCCATTGCTCAAAAGTAGTCACATGACTCCACTTAGAGGCAAGAGGGCTGAGGAATATAACACCTGCCTGAGAAGTTGTCATGGACTGTCAGTAGGAATTTTTGACGTGTAACCCTCTCTGCTAGAGGATATAAAGTGCATATCTCTTTACAGATATTACTGGTACATATCATGTTCCATACACACTATTCACTAAAGTCAGCCAAATATATTGGGAAAGAAAGCATGCAAAAAAATGAATGAAATACAGATTAATAGAAAGATTATGGAAGTAATTTATAGTTAGGTAAAGAATTAACTTAGAGACATTTTTTAAAAATTTTTGTTAACATGTCACTGTTTAGATAAGTGATATTTGAAAGTATTTCAATTTTATTCTTTTCATTTTGTGATGTTCTTAAAAGTGTTCTTAATTTTTAATTAAAATGAACTAAAATTCGTGTTCTGAGAAATTCATAACAAATTTTCATTCTCTTATGATCCATTTCACCAATAACAAGATGTAATTAGAAACTTGCTAGTTGGAATTTATAAAACCAAGGCTGAAATCATAAGTGCCCACCTAGAATATCTCTATAGGGTAGCCATTTCCTATAATTTAAAGTTATTGTTAATAAGTATAGGCCCATGTTTGTTGTTCTCAGAAAAAATATCATTATATTTGAATTTCTATTGCAAAGTTGCAGCAAAATTTTCTCCCAATATGACCCTGCTAAGCACTTCTAAATGTTCTATGTCTCCTTACTCTGATTTGTTCAAATGACTTTCTCAAGTGCTCATTGTTGGGCAGCCATGGGTCTTCACATTACTATTATTATTTATTAACTGCTTTGATAATAACTTCCCTTTATGTAACTGAGAGACAGGGAAGTGAAACTTTTGCTTTAGACAATGAAAGCTTTGTATGGTTTAAGAATAAGGCAACCAGCCATGATCCAAAAAGTTCTTTACCATATCCTCCTCTTTGCAGTGACTGCTTATGTTAGGAGTTGGTATGTGATCATGAGATAAATTCCTAGCTAGAAAATTCTAGTATACATTCTGCTATTACTAGTTCTATAACCTTCAGGGCAATAAAAGTGCAAAATATTAATTGATGGAATACTGTTGCACATGTAAATGGGGTACAGGCATAAAAATGGTTGAAACCCACTGTGCTAAGTAAACTAAAAGACAGCAGATCACAGCTCAGGCTATATTCCAAAATGATGATGATATTACATTACATTTTCAAAATACCTGATGTATGCCTCAACCTTGAAAAAATTGAAATACAGATCAGGTGGTTCTGTGAGAAAAAACTTTTTGCATTGCCCCATCTTCTTCTGTTTCTTTACTATGAATTGTTATTACTGAAAATATTCTGAGTATATCTCATCCATGTAAACTTAAAGAATATTCATAGAGGATTTGACAAGCAGGGCAAGAATCAGGAACTAGAAACAAGGGGCTTTTTTGCAGCTTACATCCAAACAGTCACCTGTTTTATGCTCATCACTGTGTTTTTCCCCCTATGGTCTACTGCATAATTATCACACACACACACACACACACACACACACCTATTCACATTTAAGTTTCTGTGTCAATATGTGGCTAAAAAAATGTGTAGCTAGATTGGGCTCAGCATTATTCAGATGAATTACAATACACAATCATATATTTTCCCTGTGGGAACACCTATGACTGAAGATGTGAAATAATGTTTCTCAGAGTAGATGTTTTCTTAGATGACCCAGACATGACTATTTACAAAGAAATGTGTTTTACTCAAGGATTGTTTAAAGAAATAAACTGTGTACTCAAAGTTCAACATCCAGGAGCTGAGCAATTTCTCTTATCTTCAAGGGGATTCAAGCCTGACTTTAGAGTACATGAAGAGGTTGGGGTGAAATGTTTATTACTCAGAGGACAAATAATGAAGATTGTAACATATTTTTTCTTTATACTTCAGGTACCACCTCAATGCTCTGTCACCATTCAAAGGACTAGTAAAGAAGCCAGAAGAAAAAAAAAAATGGTTTTGACATAAACAGGAGATGCTGCCTTGACACTTTTTTTAAAATCTTATTATGTTATGTTAATCACTATACATTACATCATTAGTTTTTGATGTAGTGTTCCATGATTCATTGTTTGCGCATAAGACCCAGTGCTCCATGCAGAACATGCCCTCTTTAATACCCAACACCAGGCTAACCCATCCCCCCACCCCTCCCCTCTAGAACCCTCAGTTTGTTTCTCAGAGTCCATCGTCTTTATACTTTATAAAGATACTTTATACTTATAAACTGTGCATCTAGAAACATAATTTAGTGCAGTATGGCTATCTCTATTTGAAGGGGGGAATTCACAAAGTTTTTCACTGGACTTTAATACTTTGAGCTATCTGATAGCTATCAAGCTATCAAATAAAGCTTGATTTATGCAGAGGTAAGAATATATGTACAGAAAATCTTAACATGGGCTTACCTTCATACAGATATGCTTTGTAAAACATCACTAGCAACAGTTCTATTACTAATGGCAGTAAATAGCTAACAGTGAATATATATAAGATATTACTACAGGCAAATATGGTAAAATCATATACATAATATACATAAAGTATACAAGTATACAATATACATAAAATATACATAAAGTACATCGTCTTTATACTTCAGGTACCACCTCAATGCTCTGTCACCATTCAAAGGACTAGTAAAGAAGCCAGAAGAAAAAAAAAATGGTTTTGACATAAACAGGAGATGCTTCCTTGACACTTTTTTTTAAATCTTATTATGTTATGTTAATCACTATACATTACATCATTAGTTTTAGATATAGTGTTCCATGATTCATTGTTTGTGCATAACACCCAGTGCTCCATGCAGAACGTGCCCTCCTCAATACCCATCACCAGGCTAACCCATCCTCCCACCCCCCTCCCCTCTAGAACCCTCAGTTTGTTTTTCAGAGTCCATCGTCTCTCATGGTTCTTCTCCCCCTCCGATTTCCCCCCCTTCATTCTTCCCCTCCTGCTACATTCTTCTTCTTCTTTTTTTCTTTCTTAACATATATTGCATTATTTGTTTCAGAGGTACAGATCTGAGATTCAACAGTCTTGCACAATTCACAGCACTTACCAGAACACATACCCTCCCCAGTGTCCATCACCCAGTCACCCCATCCCTCCCACCCCACCCCCCACTCCAGCAACCCTCAGTTTGTTTCCTGAGATTAAGAATTCCTCATATCATATATTGCATTATTTGTTTCAGAGGTACAGATCTGAGATTCAACAGTCTTGCACAATTCACAGCGCTTACCAGAACACATACCCTCCCCAGTGTCCATCACCCAGTCACCCCATCCCTCCCACCCCACCCCCCACTCCAGCAACCCTCAGTTTGTTTCCTGAGATAAGAATTCCTCATATCAGTGAGGTCATATGATACATGTCTTTCTCTGTTTGACTTATTTCGCTCTAAATGCTCTGTGTCTTTATCTCAAATTCTCTTTGGTGGTCACATTCTTTCCACAGAAATAGAATTCTCTATGAAGTGAGAGGGGAAAGAAGAAAAGGGAAAAGAAAATAATTATTTTAGGGGAAATTTTAGAGGAAAAGTCTGTCTTACTTTCAGGATAATTCTTGTTAGTAGTCATTTAGGAGTAACTTGGCAAAATTATTGCACATCATTTATGTCCAATTGAGTGAGTCTAAGTTTGTTCTCTGTTTAACTGAAATTGGGTAGTTGACTTGTCTAAATATATACATATAATATTTATTTTCCACTGGCCTTTCAGATTACCTGAAATTCCAGGCTCAAGGAAAGGATATTTAGAGCACAAGATTATACCTTTTGCCCATAGATGGTGTTTCTACCAAACCTAGAGGCAAAGATAGAGGTAGAGTTGTATCAAAACAATTTAAGAAACCCTATAGATTTGGATGGTTGTGGAGTCATCTGCCAGACTTTAATACCCTGTGATTAATAATGCCCAAGAGAGAGTTGGTGCTCTCTATCATCAAGTGAAAAAAAAAGGGGGGGTATAAAAGGGTATTTCCACACAAATATAATCAACTGATCTTTGATAAAGAAGTAAAGGCAATTCAATAAAGAATATTCTTTTCAACAAATGGTTCTGAAACAAATCTACATTCCAAACAAAAAGTCTTGACACAGACCTTGAAACCTTCACAAAAATTAAATTAAAATGTATATATGCCAAAATGTAAAATGCAAAATTATAAAACTTCTAGAAGATAGCATAAAAATCTTACTGACCTTGGATTTGGTGATGACTTTTTTTCTAAACATTTTATTTTATTAAATATTGGTAGACTACCAAAAAGCAGAACTTAGGAGAAGTATCTAAAGCAAAATGATCTGAAGAATTGAAAATAAAGCAGTGCTGAGTGACATAACAGTGTGCAAACCAACAAACAAGTGTGAACAATCATTATATTGGACAGGAAAGGTTTATAGTAAGAAGGATATACCTTATAATATAATGAACATCCCTCATGAATTGTTATAAATTTTTTTTTATTTAATTCAAATCAGTTAACATATAGTATAGTATTGGTTTCAGGAATAGAATTTAGTGATTCATCACTTACTATATAACACCCAGTGCTCATCCCAAGTGCCCTCCTTAATGCCCATCACCCATTTAGCCCATCTCCCCACCAAACTTCCCTCGAGCAATTGTTCTCTATATTTAAGCATCTCTTATGGTTTTCCCCCCTCTCTGTTTTATTTATCTTATTTTATTTTTCCTTTCCTTCCCCTATGGTCATCTGTTTTGTTTCTTAAATTCCACATATGAGTGAAATCATGTGATATTTGTCTTTCTCTGACTGACTTATTTCACTTAGCATAAGACACTGTGTTCCATCCATGTTGTTACAAATGGCAAGACTTCATTCTTTTTGATCACTGAGTAATATTCCATTGTATATACATACCACATCTTCTTTATCCATTCATGGTGATGATTTTTTGATACAACACCAAACACACAATCCATAAAAAGAATAAGTTGAACTTTATTAAAATTAAAAACTGCTGGTAGAAAATATTTGTGAAAGAAATCAGATAAAGGAATGTTATCCAAAATACACAAAGAACTCTTAAAATTCAACAATAAGAAAATGAGTGACTGATTCAAAAATGGGCAAAAGATATGATCAGTAATGACTACATAGATGACAAATAAGCTTATGAAAAGATGTTCAAGATTACCTGTCATTAGGAAATTATACCTTAAAACAACAATATGATACCACTACATATCTATTAGAATGGCTAAAATCCAAAACACAGACAGCATCAAAAGGATTTGGAGCAACAGAATATTCATTCATTGATGGTAGGGATGCAAAATGGTACAGATGCTTTGGAAGGCAATTTGGCAGTCTCTTACACAAGTACACTGACTGTTACCATACAATCCAGCAATCCTGTGCCTTGGTATTGTCCCCAAAGAGTTAAAAACATGTCCACACAAAAACCTACACACAGATGTTTATAGCAGATTTATTCATAATTGCCCAAACTTGGAAACACCAAGATGTCTTTCAACAGGTGAATGGATAGTGTTACATTATAAAATGGAACACTATTCAATAATAAAAAGAAATGAGTTATCAAGCCAACAAAAAGACATGGAGGAAACTCAAATGCATATTACTAAGTGAAACAAGCCAATCTGAAAAGGTTAGATACTATATGATTCCAACTATATGATATTCTGGAAAAGGCAAACTCTAGAGTGGTAAAGAAAAATCAGTGGTTGGCAGGGGTTTGGAGAGAGGGAGGGTTAGGTAAATGGAAAACAGCAGAATTTTAGGACAGTGAAATTTTTATTTATGATACTATAATGATAAATACATGTCATTTTACATTTGTCAAAATTCAGAAAGTGTGAGCCTCATGTAAACTATGAACTTTGGGTGTTAATGGCATGTTAGTGTAGGCTCATCGATTGTATAAATACACCACACTGAGTAGGATGTTAATGGTGGGAGAAGCTGTTGAGAAAGGGAGAGTGTGTGGAAATTCTTCATATTTTCCATTCATGTTTGCTATAAACCTAAAACTGTTCCAAAATATAAAATCTGTCAATTAAAAAATATGAATTAATACACTTGTTTCTGCTTTATACCTGATGAACTTATCTACCTGATGAAAGTTGAGCAGAACTGATGAGAAGGACCAAGAATGATAGCTTCATCTAATTAGTTTTTGCTGCCTCTTACCAAGATGAGTGGAGAATAATCTCACCGTTTTAGGCTTTGAAGTGTTTTTCTTGTGGATGTTCCTTCCCTCCTAATCTATCTCTATTTCTTCCATCCCATTCTCCTTCCAAAATACTCCCTTCAATCCATTATATCCAATTTTGCCCATCTAAGTAAGCATCATTTCTCCATTTCTCCCTTCATGAGAACACAAGTTTAGGATATCCTCATTGTCTCTTTGTCATCCAAATTTCTGTGGTTCCAGTTTGGGGCCATTTAAATAAAGGCTTACAGTAGACTTTTTTTTTTTTTTTTTTTTACTAACTGATATGTGGGATTTGACCATTTGAGAAGAAGGAAGCTTGTGGATACAGGTTTAGTCATTGCATTTTTTAGAGGTAGGACTCTTTTCCTCCGAACTCAAGAAAGCAAGGAAACCTTACTCCTATAAAAGCATGTCTGAAGAAAATGCAGAACTCTCATGAGTATAGTAAATCCCTCATAGTGATATGACTTTTATCCTACTTTTGTTGAAAAAGTAGCCAATACAGTACTGTACTGAGAACATTTGACTCCTGGAAAATGCTTGCATTGCATTTGCAGAACATGGCTCGGTCTTAAAGAACCTCTAGGAACAGAAGAGCTACTCCAAATTGGTTTTTTTTTTTTTTTTCTTCTTTTTTGGCACTTATTCTTAAAATTCTTATTATGAAAAAAAATTTAAGTAAAAAATAGTGTAAAAATATGCCCATCTCCCGTATTCAAAAATTCCAAAATTTTACCTCACCTGGGTTTTTTATAATTCCTTTTTCTTTTCTTTTCTTTTTTTTTTTTGCCTGAAATATTTTAAGGCAAATTCCAGACATCATGGCATTTTTTACTTACATATTTCAGTATGCATCAATAAAAAATATGAATTTTCTCATATAATTGCCATACTATGATTACATCGAACAAAATTAATTTTGATTCCTTAATATCATCCTGTAGTTAGTCTAAACAAATTTCCTTGCTTTTTCATAAAAATATTTTTACACATTTGCTGGTTTGTGTAAATGAATCTCCAAAAAGTTCTTCATATCACATTTAGTTGTTTTGTATCTGAAGTGTATTTTTTTCTTTTGGGAACTTCTTATTTTGTTGTAATTTAAGTTATAAGAACTTACAGAAAAGTTACAAAATAGTACCATGAAATCTAGTATCTTTTATACAGATTCACTACCTATGGATTAGATTTTATACCATCTTAAAAATAATTCTCCTATCAATTTATTGATCTATCTATATGTCTAAATGTCCATTGTTCTATTTCTGAATCATTTCAAGTTGGAAATATACTAGTTTCTTATTCACAAATATTTCAGAGTATAATTCTTAAGAAATAGACATTCTGTTACATAACCACAGTAGAGTTATCAACCTCAAACAATTTCACTTTAACACATACTGTCACCTAATCCACAATCCATACTTGATGTTTTCAATTGATTAATAATATCTCTTTGATTTTTTTCTACTATAAAATCCAATTCAATATCACATAACATATTTAGTTGCATGACATTATACTCTGCTTTTATATATGTAACAATTCTTTAGCTTTCCTTTTTTATCTTCACATTGACTGTTTTGTTGAACTCATCCAGTTGGCTCTTAATGTGAGTTTGTCTGATTTTTCTTCATAAGTGAACTTATTGGCTGTACCAATTTACATTCCCACTAACAGTGTACAAGACTTTCCTTTTCTCTACATCCTCATTAGACTTAACCTTTAAATTTTGCTAATATGAATTTACGTGATATTGTGTACTTCTCAATGCATTATATAAGGAGGCGTGATATCAATTGTTTCATTATTATCTTAAATTGGATTATTTTGTTAACATAGTACACACCCATTTTTTACTATTATGTTATTGTTTTTTTCATATATAATTAATGAACAATATGTGGTAAGAAACTTAACAAATGTAAGTTTAGGCATGTAATGATGTTTCTTCATCATCCTTTTTTTTTAAGGAAGCTATTGTAATCTAAAGCAACCTGTCTCTCTATTTTGCTTCTTTTGTATACCAATGACTTGCAGAAATTGAGTCAGTGGTTTTGTACAATATTCTATCTTCTGAAGTTTCCTTCTTTATGAAATTTGTTTCTTTAGCCTCTATATTTCCTGTAAATAGAAATTATCTCCAGAGGCATGATTAGATATAGGTTTAACATTTTTGCCAAAGTCCTTTTATACATGGTGCTGTATCCTGCATATTTACCATTAATAGGACTTGCCTAGGACCTGGTTTCTCATATTGTTTCCTAGCTTTATTGAGATATAATTGATATGTAACCTAGTGTAAATTTCAGGTTTACAACATAGTGATTTTATATATGTATATCCTGCAAAATGATGATCACAATAAAATTAGTTAATCCATCACCTCGTATACTTACAATTTTTTAACATATTTTGCGGCAAATTTTAAAAATCAACTTAGGAACTTTTATATATGCAATACAGTATTGTTAACCATAGTCAGTCACCATGCTGTACATTATATCCCCAGAATTTATTCATTTTATGACTGGAACCTTGTACCCTTTTACCATCTTTAACCATTTCCCACACAGCCCCCACCTCCTGCCCTCAACAACCACCAATGTATTCTTTGCTTCTATGAACATTTTGTTTTGTTTTTAGATTCTACATACAAGTGGAATCACAGAGTATTTGTCTTTCTCTGTCAGACTTATTTCACTTAACATAGTGCCCTCAAGATTCATCCATGTTGTCACAAATGGCATGATTTTCCACTTTTTTATGGTTGATTTTATATATATAAAATCACATTTTCTTTATCCATTCATCTATCAGTGGACACTTATGATGTCTCCACATCTTAGCTATTATAAACAATACTACAATAAACATAGGGGTGCAGATATCTCTTCAAGATAATGATTTCATTTCCTTTGCATATATCTCAGAAGTAGAATTGCTAAATTCCTATTTTTATTTTTAGAGGAAACTCCATACTGTTTTTCATAGTGACTACACCAATTTACATTCTCACCAACAGTGTACAATGGTTTCATTTCTCCACATCCTTACTAGGACTTGTTATCTTTATCTTTTTGATAATAGCCATTCTAACATGTGTGATATTTTATCTCATTGTAATTTTAATTTTCATTTCCTGATGATTAGATACAGTAACACTTTGTCATATACCTGTTGGCCATTTAAATATCTTTGGGAAAATGTCTCTTCAGGCTCTTTGCCCATTTTGTTTGTATTTTTCCTATTGAGTTGTATGAGTTCATTATATGTTTTGGATATTAACCCTTTATCAGATATGTGCTTTGCAAATATTTTTTCCCATTCCATAGGTTGTTTTTTCATTTTTTTTTCTCTTACTATGCAGAAGCTTCTTAGGTTAATATAGTTCCTCTTGTTTATATTTTCTTTTGTTGCTTGTTCTTTGGGTGTCATATCCATAAAATTATTGCTAGAACCAATGTCCAGGTGTTTTCCCTATGTTTTCTTCTTGGAGTTTTTTGGTTTCAGGTCTACATTTAAGTTTTTAATCCATTTTATTTTAATATTTTTAAGTAGTGTAAGATCCAGTTTTATTCCTTTTATGTAAAAGAATATCCAGTTTGTCAGCATCAGGGGCATTGGCTCAAATTTATGCTACATTTTTCTGAGCTCTCAGTATGTGTACCTTCCTCAAGTGATTAACCACTTGAGAACTTATGGGATCCTTTAGTCTCTTGAATCCTTAGCGATCTTCTAGCAAAGATTGTATTAACTATTTCTCCTATGAATTTCAGTAGGCCTTTGATTATAAAGGCCAACATCTTCAGACACTAAAAACTGTAAACACTGTGAACATTTCAAATGTCTTATTAAAATTAACATTATATGCCATTTTTACTTTTTAAGACTATGTTTTCCTATTATTGTTTTTGTCATAAGATGTCTCTGCTAAGAAAGAGCACTCTACTGTAATTCAGTCAACATCTGCTTTATTTATCTATAAAATTTGCAGTTCTGGTTAACATAGATTAAAGAAGGTATAGATGGGTCTCTTTGATTCATTTGGAAGAAGGGAGTTGAGATAGAAAAGCCACTACTTATAATAATCTAGAGCAGTGCTGTTGATAGATTTTTGGCAATGATAGAAATATTCTATAGCTATGCTGTTCAATATGGGAGTCACTAACTATATCAATTAAAATATGGTTAATGTGACTATGGAGGTGAAGTTTTAACTTTATTTATTTTTAATTAATTTCCCTAGGCATATAATGAGTAGAATACATCTAGGAAATTAAACAAAACCTGGACATTTGTTGTCTAAAATTTTGTGGTGATTTATAGCATTTTATTTATCAAGTGATATTTTGTACAAAATAATTTTGCACTGGAAAGTGGAGCTCTTTTGAAATTTAGTTACAGTGGATTCCTGTATATGCAATGCTTTATTTTTATAAAAGAATAGTGTTATTGGTCTTTTGAGTTAGTCAGTAAAGATTACTATTCTTTTAGGTTTGTCATTAAAGAATATGATGTGGATCTACTTAAAGGCTTCTGTGTGAATTCTGATTCCTTTTTTCTTTTATAGGGTACTTCTTTCCAGTACCCTCCCATTCCTTCATCATATACTTCCCCCTCTCCTATATTGTTCAGATGTTAGTTCAGAACTAACACCAATGTAGTTTGCATTTTTTCTCAGGTTATAAACTATTTTGTAAATGTGTAAGGAGGATGTGGCAAGAAAAACAACAGCTTTCATTGTTCATTTGCATTCATTATATCAGAAATAGTGAAATAAGTTGCTGAAAGTTTTTGTTGGAAAAAAATTAGATTTACTTAATTCTTCAAATGGGATCAGATTTAGATAGATGAAATGACTCACTTCAAATCACACAAGAAAATCAAAGCCCCATGACATACCACATCTGCCAATTCTAATCTATTATTCCTTTTTACTTTATTGAAATGATGAAATTTTAATAATTTAACTATACTTGACTTGGAAAAGATAGAAAAGCAGTTTTCTGCTTTTATTTTTAAAGATTTATTTATTTGAGAGAGAGAGAGAGAGAGAGCTTGCAGTGCACATGGGCAGGAGGGACAGAGAGAGAGAAAGAATCCAAGCAGCATCTGCTGTGAGCGTGGAGTGCCACATGGGACTCAATCCCACGACCCTGAGCTTAACCGACTGAGCCACCCAGGCGCCCCAATTTCTGCTTCTTTTTAATTATCATGATTTTTTTCCCAAATACTCTTTGATGGAAAAGTTCTAGGTTCATGATGTTGGATACAGTTTTTCTGACTGCATTATCCTCATGTAACAGTTGTTTCTAGACCCCTCACTAAACACACACACAATTGAGAAAACTGCGGATACTTATCAATTCAAGAAATACAGAAATTCCTTCTTAACCTTAAGCCATATTAAAATTTCAATGACCCCACTACTTAGTCCACTTTTTTTAGCAGAATATCTGAAAACCCTGCAGTTGGGGAGCTCTGACACAAAGGAGACATCGGTAAGCCACCTCTGTGGTTCCCATTTCTGCTTCTAAACCTCAGCTAAATAATCCTTATTCTCCCACTTCCTGGCATTGTCTTTTCTCTTTTCTTTAAACCAGGAGCCAGATTTCTCACAGTGAGTCTGCAGATATACTTACAGACATGAATTTTGGGCGTGCTCACTACCCATATCAGTAAGTTTTGCCAAGCAAAACTGACATGTAAATGCTGCTAATAATTAGCAATTGTTTTTGCTTTGTTTTCTCCTTTGGCTCCCCCTTTTGTTTCTGTTGCTTCCTTGGTGTAGCTCCCAGGCACCTTGAGTTCTGTGAACCTGGTCTTCCGAACGACCCAATTTTTCTACCTCCCTCTGCAGATGCTGCTGTTACCACAGGCTCCTCTTGAATTTGCTAGACAGAACTGTGGAGAGACTCAACCAGTTCAAAGCAAATGAATGAGTCATAGAAGTCTTGTAACGTAGATAATATTTCCTGTACATTTTATATCGATGTCACAGTGGCTAATACAATAGGAAACTAAGTGTGCTTCCTGGAATATATAGCTCTCAAAAATTTAATTCAGAAAACTGCCTTGAAGGTTCCTACTTGATTGAATCATTTTTATAATCCTTCTGGATGAGAAATACATAGATGAAGGGTCTGACATATCACTAAAACATTGTCATAGCATTCATGTTTTATTACCTCTCCTTCTATATATTAGACAACCTGTACATAGTTATGATGGAATCACGTTGCTCACTCTGGTGGAAGGGCAGAAAACATATAAACATAGGTAGGTGTTTTGACTTTAAGAACAAACTCACACACACACACACACACACACACACACAGAGCATCTTAAAATTATCCTTTTCTCTTTTCTTTGTCTCAAAATTTATAACCAACCCACGAAAAAAATTGTTGGCAGAAGATTTGAAATTGTACTTAAATTAGTCAACTCATTTCTCATCACTCCTGTTAAACAGCTTTAGTCTAGGTCACTATTCTCTCCTGGCTGGATTATTTTAATAGCTTCTTACTGAGCTTCTTGTTCCACTCTTATCCCTTTCTCCAACCCTGGAATTATTTTCTATAAAGTAGCAAGAGTGATCCAAATTGCCAATGACTTCTCATCTCTCTCAGAATAAGCCAAAGTCTATATCATGATCTATAAGATCTTAAATGGTCTCACACACAGCTCACACTCTGGTCTCATTTCTTTTCTTTCTGATTCAGTAGCATTGCAACAGAGGCCTTGGTTAATGCCACAGGGAATTCTAATACTAGGTGACCCTTCAGACCCTTGGTGCCCCAATTTGAAGAAAAGGGGCTGGAATTTTATGTGTCATTCAAGGTGGCCTGACGTGGTGGTAAGGCATTATGTTGAGTGAGCCTGGGCAAATCCAGGGAACAGATTCAGCTGTGAAGCTTAGGCTAGCCATATTTCTCTCAGCTGGGGAAATGAGTATTTTCATATTGAAGAGGGAGCATCTGAGAAGCATAATATAGCAGGCCCATCTGAGCTAATAAGGTGTGCATAATAAGTACTAATAAGCTAATAATTATACTTGGCATAATAAGTTTACCTTATCTGACAAAAGCTTCTCAAGCATCTGATTTATCTCTTTGCTGGGCAAACATACAAGAGGAAGGTTAGTGAAATATAGCTCAGCTTCCATCACTGTAGTGCTGGTGAGGATGTGGAACCATAATAAAAAAGAATGAAATCTTGCCATTTGCAACAACCTGGATGGAGCTAGAGCATATTATGCTAAGTGAAATAAGTCAGTCAGAGAAATACAAATACCATATGATTTCACTCACATGTGGAATTTAAGAAACAAAACAAATGAGTAAAGGGGAAAAAAGAGAGAGAGAGAGACAAACCAAGAAACAGAGTCTTAACTATAGAGAACAAACTGATGGTTACCAGAGGGGAGGTGAGTGGAATGATGGGTAAAATAAGTGATGGGACTGAGGAGTGCACTTGCTGTGATGAGCACCAGGTGTTGTATGGAAGTGTTGAATCACGATATTGCACACCTGAAACTAATATTACACTGTATGTTAACTAACTGAAATTTAAATAAAAACTTAAAAGAAAGTGGGGCTGTCTTCATTGCGTCATATTATCTCCAGAATTCTGCATGGGGTTGTACAAAGTTATCACATTTTGATTTGTTTCTCTATCCAGTCCTGCTTCCTTCCTTTCATTCCACAGTTGTTGATCATAAGTACTCCTTGATAAACATCCTACACACTAAATTCTACCTTAGATTCTGCTACCTGGATAGCCCAATCTATAATAGTTGGTGACAGAAGCAGCCCCCAAATATACTATTTTGTCTTGTAATTTTAGATTTGCAGAGGAGTTGCAAAGATAGTACAGGATTTCTTATATGTTATTTGCCCAGTTTCCCCTGATGTAAACATAATTATGGTACAATTATTAAAACTAAGAAATAAATATTGGCACAATATTATTAATTAACTCTAAACTTTAATTAGATTTCCTAAGTTTTCAAATTAGTGTCATTTTCCAGTTTCAACTAACACAGGATACCACATTACATTCTGTTGTCATGTCTAACTAGTCCTCTTTATTTATTTATTTACTTTGTACTAAGACTTTATTTTCTCATAGCAGTTTAAGGTTTACAGCAAAATTGAGGTGAAGACGGAGATTTCCCCTATACTCCCTGCTCCCACACATGCACAGCCTCCCCCAATCTCAGCAGCCCCCAGCAGAGTGACAATTGATGAACCTACATTCCTCTTTAATCTTTGAGTTTTTTCAATATTTCCTTGTCTTTCATGGCCTTGATATTTTTAAAGAGTACTAGAAGGGCCAGTGAGTCATTCCTAGAGAAGTAGATACATAGTCATATGTGAGCTTTCTTTTCATGCCCATAGGACGGGAGTCAGTATCACTATTTGATGGCTTATGTGTTTGATCCACTGGTATAGGATCATATATAGCATCATATCAGTAGAGGGATCCCACTTTACAATAAAGGAAGTATTGGCGCAGTCATATAACCATAGGATTCATTGGTCAATCACATTCTCCACTATAGAGAAAGTTGAAACAGCAGTTTGGAAGTGATACATTATGCAACTATGTGTCATAACACATTTTTCACTATACAGAACATTTGAAACAGCAGTTTGGAGGTGCTACATTATGTAAATGTGATGCCATCTGTAGGAAGTAGTAAATACCTTGAATCAAAGACTCCTGTAGTGGGCTGAATGATATCCCCCAAAGATATCATGACCTAATATCTAGACCTGAAAATGTTACTTTATTTGTTAAAAAGTGTCTTTGGTGATACAATTAAATAAAGGATTTTGTAATAAGAGGTTATCCTGGATTGTTGCAATCATGTGCAATCCTTATAAGAAAGATGTTGAGGGTGATTAGACACAAATACAGAGGGGGAAACAATGTAAAGAAAGAGCAGAGAGATGTGAAGATGCTGGCCTTGGAGGTTAGACTGATACAGCCACAAGCTAAGGATTGCCTGAAGCCATCAGAATCTGGAATGGCAGAGAACGGATTCTTCCATAAAGCCTCCAGAGGGAGCACAGCCCTGGTTACACCTTGATGTCAACTCAGTAAGGCAATTTCAAACTTCTGTCTTCTAGAGCTCTAAAAGAATACATGTGTGTTTTTTGAAGCCACTAAGTTTTTGGTAATTTATTACAGCAGCCACAGGAAACTACTGCAACTTGTATATAGAGCTATGTCTCCAAATGGAAACATACATGGATCCAGGAACCAAGGTTTGAAGCAAGAGCAGCTTACTTATTATCAATGCAATGACCTACTTGAGTAATTGAGCTTTCTGTCTTTGAAACTCTGAAGTTTGCAGGATTAGAAATCCTGGTTCTGAAACGTGAAACGCTTTTGCTATTGGAAAAAAAAAAAATGCAAGAGTTCCATTGAGTTAAAAACTGTGGTTATGGCCTGGACATTTCTGTCTTCTGTGTTCTGGAACCAAAAGGAAACAACAACAACAACAAAAACACATCATATTGGAATTGACCCTGATCATCAGAAGGATGTAGGGTTGTGTTACATAATAGAGAAAGGGAGGAGTATGATTGGTACCCAGGTGATCAACTTAGGTACCTTTTGGTACTACCTTGACCAATTGTGATAGCAAATGGGCAAGTGCAACAAACCCAGTATGAGAGAGGTATGATGACCATAGGGCATGTTTCAGGAATATTGATCTAAGTAGGCCACCTCATAGGCCACCAAAACCATCAAGGTAAATCTAAAGCGGATATGGGAGAAGGGAGATAATGAGCTTCATCTGAGACACTGAGACCAGTTGCAACAGAAGTGGTTGTAGTTTTTCCCACTTTTTCTTCTTTTGAGATTTTCCCAGGAAGTGATGACTACCTAAACTCTGGAGGAGCTCCTGCTTGAAAATATATGAAAAACTCCAAGCAGAGCAAAGCATTGGCTGTTATATGCATAATATGCATATGTGATATGCCATCCAGATATCCCTTTAGAAAGGAGTGGATCACAGAGTCTGGGAGCACTGTCAGCAAATATCTATTAGCTATTACCTACTTTAGGAATTGCCTCATATGCAAAAAGCCATCTGGCTTGAAGGTATGCCTTTTCTAGGCTGGTCCACATTTAATGACTTTGCGGTATGAAGGCCCAGCCATTTTTGCTTAACTTGTGATAACTTTCATGGTCCATTTCACTCACAATCTCCGAAGGATATCAACTGAAGCTCTGAAATAGACATATATTGCAGTTTGGCTTCTTTTTCTGACAAATAATGCTTTCTTCTCCTTCCTTCCACAAGGTTTGATCAAGAGCATGGCTTACTAAACGTACTGTATCTTAAATCCCATCTCAGGACCTGCTTCAAAGAGAACCCCATTTGCAAAAATGTGTGAGCATCGCCCTCTGGAGTTGTGACCATTGTGCTAAATTCTGAATTACAGGAGAGTTTAACCAAATCAATAAATTTTCCCTATGTATTCCCTGTTCTCTCTCTCCCACCTCAATTGCCTAAAATATAAGGTCCATGAGGACGGGGGCCAGTCTGCCTGCATATACATACCTCACTTGAGTAAATCTCTGGAAATGTGGATTCCAATCATTAATGTGGCATTTTAAGATGTTTTATGAAAAAAAAAAAAAGGACTCTAATAAGCCATAGTAGACTACTTATTGAGATGACTTGAGTTTGGTTCACTATTTTGTTTTTCTCTCTGACTCACTTGTATTATAGTTTTGGTTGCAATTGTGCCACTCCTGTGCACAAGGAAGGTCATAAGTTGGAGGATGTTGTTCAAACTGAGGTCATGTTATTTCAGAATTAGATGTGGTTCACAAGACTAAAAAGCTTCTTTGTTTGACACTCAAGCCCTACTCTAACTAGTTCTGTCATTTTAAGCAGAATGTTTCCTTAATCTATTTATTTCCCAGTCTTTATAACACAATAACCTGTGTGGGTTGAAACAAAATTATTTTTGTTCATTTTACACTATTAACATTTTCTTTGTCTTAGAAGAAATGTAAAGGGACATTATTAAACTTGGTTTTTCTACCACAAAACAGATGTAACAATAGATGACACTACCTACAGAAAACAACAGAGAATGAAATTAAATCACAGATTAATAGCATCTGATGAATTTTTATTTTGTGAAAGAATAAAAGCATTCTTATGAACATTCAGGCTTTTCTCTCCTGAAATTTAACAGTATATGTCCAGAGACTGATATACTTATATCTTCTAATTAGAGACAAATGTGTCCATTTTGAGAAAAAAAATCATTTAACAGTAGTCATTTTTTAAATTAATTTATTTATTTTTGGGGGTGTGCAGAGGGAGAAAGAAAGAATCTCAAGCAGACTCCCTGCTGAACACAGAGCCCAAGGCAGGCTCGATCTCATGACCCTGTGATCATGACATAAGCCAAAACCAAGAGTCAGGAATTGGATGTTCAACTGACTGAGCCATGCAGCTACCCTACAAACAGTATTGCTATCCAGATCTATGTATTCTATGACTATTAAAAAACAAGTTGTTTATCAGAAAGGTGATAAGAACATCTTACATGGTTATAGTCATTCACCTTGTTAGGACTTTTGAAAACCTGTATCTACATAAATCTTCTACTTTGACAATTATAACAGACTGGTTAGTCTGGGTAAGAGTTAGAATTACACTAATTTAACCCTCCATCTTGTAGAGAGTAAAGAGTAGTAAGTTGTTAAGAAAATCACTTTGGAATCAGGAACAGGGTGTTGATGGCAGAGCTTTGGCACTTAAGAACTATAAATTTTGGTAAAATTACTTAATCTTTCCATGTCAGCTTGCTAGGTGTCCAGGTGGTCAAATAGGACAATGAGCCAAAATAAAAATAACAAACAAGGCTTTATTCATTTATTGTGACAATTAAGCAAGAGGCAAAAAATGATGCTGACTTTCTAGTGTTCCAGTCCTTCCTTGGGGGAACCCAAGGAAGGGTGCCAGGCCAGGGTCATGTGGATCAGTGTAGATGGAGGGAGTTGTCTCAGTGCTGAGAAGCCCTAAACAAAAGGATCCCTTATTGGTTTAAGGGGAGTGAGAAGTAGAAAGTTTAGGAGTGAAAAAGTACTGAGTCAGAGTAGAGAAAAGTGTTTGAACCAAGACCCCCTGATAAAGAAGTTTCCCCAGACCCAACAGTGGCTGAGCTGAAGCCCCTGTTAAGGAGTCTCCAAGTGGGGGTAACTGATCCAGGATGTATAAGAGCATGTCTGGCTGAGACACACTGAGTCTTTAACTTCAACTCCCTCCAGAATACTGTAATGTACGAGCTGTGAGCCACATCTGGTGTGGGAGGGCAGCTTTCCGCCTGAGGCTTGGCAGGCAAAACCTTTGCCATTGCTTGTGGTTGATCATGAATGATTTCATATAGGATTTTTGCTTCATTCACTAGTAGTCAGAATAGACTTCAGTAATTTATACACTTAAAAATTTAACAGCTTAACATAATTAACTTCTATTTCTCTTTCATGTTGATCAGGTAGCACTTTTCCAGATGAGGGTTTAGGAATCCAGGCATTTTCTATTTAATGGCATTGTCATGACAATGTGGCCTTTGAAGTCATTGTGGAAGGAAAACAGATAACATAAAAAAAAAAAAAAAAAAAAAACCTCAGGAATTTGTGATTTAAAAATAGCATTTGTCACCCCTCCTCATATCTCATTGCCAGACATATTCATATGTCTACAAACTATAAGATATATTGGGTAACGTAGACTTCCCCTGTGCTCAGAAAAAAAATCAAAATTTGATGAAGAAAAAATAGCATTGCCTCTACAACACATTCAGAGATTGTTTCCTCACCTTTAAATGCCTGTAGTAATACTGCATAATATTTTCTAAGGGTTGACTGAGAAATTGCCCTTAAAATTACATCACATTTGAAACATATAAAACTATCAATGAATACTAGCTATGATTGTTAATTACCTGAGGAAATTCCAGATGTCCTTAGCAAATACTTATTCTTTTTTTTAAATAGGTAATACATTTATTTATTTATTTTTTAAAGTAATCTCTATGCTCAATGTGGGGCTCAAACTCACAACTCCAAGATCAACTCAGCTCTACCAGTTGAGCCAGGCCAGTGCCCCATAAATGCTTATTCTTTTGGCAAACAAGAGTTATACAAAAGCAGCTATAATTATAAAATCAGTTGTTCTCAAATTTAACCAAGAGAACAGTAAAGAACAAACGAAAAGAAGGAGAGAGAGAAAAAGCAGATTAATAATAGTCAAATCATAACTATTTCAATAGAGAATATTAAACAATAATTAAGAGTTGGATTTGAGTCTAAACATTAATCCAATCAGACAGTGTAGGCAAGGCATCCACTCACTGTCTAATGTTAAGCAAAAAAACCACAAAACACATTTTCTGCATGATGGACAAGAAGTTTCATTCATGAACAACATGGGAAACTTAAAATAAATCATGGAGAAGTCCTAATAGTTGTATTCAAATACAAAAGGTGATGTTGGCAAATGAGAAACAAGATTAAGAGTGGAAGAAAGGCAAAAATAGTTAAGACATTTAAATATATAGAAAAATGTTCGTTAAAAAAATATATTCTTGGGGTGCCTGGGTGACTCAGTCGGTTAAGCATCCAACTCTTGATTGAGACTGGCATGGAGCTCTGCGCTCAGCAGGGAGTCTGCTTGAGATTCTCTTTCTCCCTCCCCTCCCCGCCCTCCCCCTGCTCATGCTCTCTCTCTCTCTCAAATAAATAAATAAATCCAATTCTTCCATATTTACCAGCCATGGTAGATCTGTATTATTTGACAAAAGTAACTTGTTTTATTACAGGACATAACTATGGAATATCAATTAAGTATATTCATCTATAAGATGTTGCAATTACTGTTTTATATCAAATATCATTGTATATGCAATAATTTACTGTGGTCAAAAATCTTATAAATTGTACATATTTTTAATGCAAAGATTTATGAGAATGACAATGATGTTGATAGTGACAATGATGATGACAATAGACTATATACACACCTTTACTCTAGGAGCCATCTGATGATTCCCATTCTGTTGAAATGATAAAAGAGGAGATGATAATGATCATTTTGAACATGAAAGAAGTGTTTGCTGGAGCAGATATTTCTGGGTTCTGTTCCTGTCTTTCTAATTTCTCAAAGACTATCTGAAGGTACATGTTTTTGTTGTAGTTTTTAGGAGAAAGGAAGGTGAGTTTTATTTTATATTTAAAACTTATTTTATTTTTTCATCATCATAAGTGTACTCTTTAATTCCATGCACTATTTCACCTATCCCCCTACCTACCTCCCCTCTGGTAAACCATCTGTTTGTGCTCTGTAGTTGAGTCTGTTTCTTGGTTTGTCTCTCTCCCTCTCTTTTTCTTCTTTTGCTTTTTTGTTTTGTTTCTTAAGTTCTACATATGAGTGAGATCATATGGTTATCTGTCTTTCTCTGGCTGACTTATTTCACATTAAGATTATACTCTCTAGCTCTATCTATGTTGTTGCAGATGGCAAGATTTCATTCTTTTTTATGGCTGAATAATATTCAATTGTATATATATACCACATCTTTTTTTTTGTATCCATTCATCTATCAATAGACACAGGTTGCTTCCATAGTTTGGCTATTATAAATAATTTTTTGTATTTTGTTTTGCAATAAACATAGGGGTACATGTATCACTTTGAAATCGTGTTTTGGTATTTTTTGGGTAAATACTCAGTAGTGCAATTACTGGATCTTAGGGTAGTTCCATTTTTAATTTTTTGAGGAATCTCCATACTGTTGTCCAGAGTGGCTGCACCAGCTTGCATTCCCACCAACAGTGCAAGAGGGTTCCCCTTTTTCCACATCCTCACCAATGCTTGTCTTTTGTGTATTTGATTTTAGCCATTCTGACAGGTGTGAGGTAGTTTTGATTTGCATTTCCCTGATGATCAGTGATGTTGAGCATCTTTTCAAGTGTCTGTTAGCCATCTGTATGTCTTCTTTGGAAAAGATGTCTATTCAGGTCTTCTGCCCATTTTTAATTGGATTATTCATTTTTGGGTGTTTAGTTTTATAAGTTCTTTATATATTTTTGAAACTAACCCTTTATCAGATATGTCATTTGCAAATATCTTCTCCCATTCCATATGTTGCCTTTTAGTTTTGTTGATTATTTTCTTTGCTGTGCAGAAGCTTTTTATTTTGAAGTCCCAAAAGTTTATATTTGCTTTTGTTTCCCTTGCCTCAGGAGACATAAATAGAAAGAAGTTGCTATGGCCCATGTCAAAGTAGTTACTGCCTAAGTTCTCCTCTAAGATTTTTATGGTTTCATGTCTCACATTTAGGTTTTTAATCCATTTTGAATTTATTTTTGTGCATGGTGTAAGAAAGTGGTCCAGTTTCATTCTTTTACATGTTGCTGTCCAGTCTTCCCAACACACCTGTTGAAAAGATATTCTTTTTCCTATTGGATAGTCTTTCCTGTTTTGTTGAAGATTAATAGATCATGTAGTTGTGGACTCTTTGAGTAGTATAGACATTTTAACAATATTTACTCTTCCAATCCATGAGCATGGAATGTTTTTCCATTTCTTTTTTTTTTTTTTTAAGATTTTATTTATTTATTTGAGAGAGAGAGAGAGCACATGAGAGGGGGGAGGGTCAGGGGGAGAAGCAGACTCCCTGCTGAGCAGGGAGCCCGATGCGGGACTCGATCCTGGGACTCCAGGATCATGACCTGAGCCGAAGGCAGTTGCCCAACCAACTGAGCCACCCAGGTGCCCCAATGTTTTTCCATTTCTTTACATTGTCTTGAATTTCTGTCATCAGCATTTTATAATTTTCAGAGTATAGGTCTTTCATCTTTTTTGTTAAGTTTATTCTTAGATATTTTATTGTTTTTGGTACAGTTGTAAATGGGATTATTTTCTTAATTTCATTTTCTGCTGCTTCGTTATTAGTGTATAGGAATGCAACAGATTTCTGTATATTGATTTTGTATCCTGCAACTTTACTGAATTCATTTATCAGTTCTAGTAGGGTTTTTTTGGTGGAATATTTAGGGTTTTCAATATATAGTATCATGTAATCTGCAAATAGTGAGTTTACTTCTTCCTTACCAATTTGGAGCCCTTGAAAGTACATGTTTCATTCCACATTCCTATCACTAAATTCCTACCACTCAAACATGAGGTCCTTGTCTTCACATTTGATGTATTCCATTCTATTGAGATTATCTGGACCTATTTACTACCTCTTTACGTCTGAACTAAAAACAAGTGTAGTACTCACCATCATCTGTCAATTAAATAATGAGAGATATTTGAACCAAAAATTAGAGGGGAATGTTGTCAGGATCAATTGTGTGCTAAATACCAATAGTTGATGGATAAAACAGTCTTTGATGAATATCTTCTATTTTCTTATTGCTGCAAGACAGATGGGCTATAAGAATTGGTCTCCAGCAAACCGTGCTAAATGCTGTCATGATTTTGGACCCATCTGCAGTTTTCATTTGAGTTATAGTCTCAATAGTACAGATAGGAAGCATAAGAAGCACTGATATTAAAATAAAACAAATGAATAAGGCAAGTGAATAAGATCACTTTTCCAGCTCTGTAAATCATATTTATCTAACCAAAACATTTTATGTAGCACATATAAGTGTCTCTACCATTTTAAAAAACTACAATGAGATGTCAGCACAAGCCCATTAGAGGTTCATCGTTCCATTAAAATCAGGATCTTGCAGTACCTTTTACTATAATTTCTAAAGTGCTTTAGACAGACACTGCAGAGCATTTTAATAATGATGAAGAGCTCCTTAATATGACTTGTTAACAATATCTTGGTGAAGAAAATATTCTTTCTAGAAATTGTTTGCCCACCCCTATTCTACTTTATATTATACTCTAAGTTATGAGAAGGAAATTATGGCATCTCATTTTTACTTAATGTAGGATTTTATTACATTCTAATAAGAACCTATGTCCTATATTAAGACATATTCTTACATCTGTGTTTACAAAATCCAAAATGAAGCCCCAAAAAATACACCGCAGGAAAAAAATATATTCTGAGTTTTGCCAAATTAGAAGGCCTTGGGAAATATTTTAGGCTTTTCACGGACCATTCTTTAAAATAAAGTTTGAAAGAAAGCCTACATATATTCATAATAATTAGCCAGAAGTTATTCTTGTAGCAAATTTATTTAGCACAGATCTCAGAAAAGCAATGATGTTCATGGATATGCCTATTACAGTCAGTCAAAAGATATAGATGAAAATTAGCAAGGGAAGAGGCATATATAGGCAAAGGTTCAGGAAAGACAAAAACATGGAGCTTCCAGTTGTCTTCCCCTAGGGGTGTCATGTAGCCAGTGTCTATTTTTCCTAGAAATGATGTGTGACAATACGCACAGAATATTGTCAATCAGGGGTACTCACCTGAGCATTGGTAGTCAACATTTTTATTGGGATTAGATCATGCCACATGACTAATTTTACTCTCCAGCCTTTCTGGAGGTAAGACTTTTATCAGGCAAAACATTTCGAAGACTTACAAGTTATCTCCTAGGAGCTGAAGGCAAAGGCAAAACCTCTTCTTGGGCAAAGTTAATCCTTTAGTGTACACTGGTACAAATAAAAACAAACAAACAAACAAACAAAAAAAACACTAATCAAGGGCAGTAACACAATCCAGGATCTATATAATGTATTATCTACAATTTCCAATATTCGATCAAATTTATGAATCATATAAACAATATGATGTTGTATTGAACAGTAAAGGCTCTAAAGCAACTATTATATGTATGTTTAAAGAATTTAAAAACATAATAAAATAATTAAGCGTAAACATAATTTAAGCTAGCATACATAGGGAATTTCAGGAAAAATAAACATAATTGAGATTCAAAAGGGAATTAACATCAAGGTGACTGTACTTAATAATATACACTTGAAATTTGCTAAGAGTAGATGTCAAATGTTCTCATGACAAAATTAAATAAATAAATAAATAAATAAATAACCGATAACTAGGGAAAGCAAATATGTTAATTGCTTTGATTATAGTTATCATTTCACAGTGTATACGTATATCAAAACCATGCACATCGTATGTGCAATTTTGATGTCCAAAATAAAAATTTAAAAAAAAAATTGTAACTTCTCTATCTTACACTCACTTTTTTGTTCTTCTCTGCTTTTTCTAGAATAGAAAAAGTTCTATGATGATAGAAATTTTTGATTTTTTTTAATTATCTTATTCCTAGAAACTATATCAGTATCTGATAATATAGTAAGTACTCAATGAAAACAAAGTATTTATAGGCAGAAAATTATAGTAATAATTAAAAATCCACTGGAAGACAGTTTTTAAAAAATGATCCAATCTGAGGAAAGGAAAAGAAAAATTAGGGAAAATAAATAGATCCCCAGAGATCTGTGAGACAATAAACAAAATATCTATTTACTTTAAATGGAAATTTCAGAAAGAGACTAGCATGATACTGAAGTACAAAAAATGAGAAAGAAAAGCCAAAAATCTTCACCATTTGATGCAAAAATCAAAATTATAGGTTCAAGAAGCTCATTGAGCCCTAATCTGAATTCTGAATAAACATAAGGAGAACCAAATCTAGTCACATCATAGTACAACTTCTGAACACCAATGTTAAGAAAATTGCAGAAGCACCCAGAGAAAAAGACACAATTTGGCAGGTGAGAAGGATAAGAATTATACTGACTAATGAGAAATAATGGAAACTGGGGAAAAAAAAAAAAAAAGAAGGAGGGAAGGAAGGAAGGAGGAAGGAAGGAAGGAAGGAAGGAATGGAGGAAAGAAAGAAGGAAGGAAGGAAGGAAGGAAGGAAGGGAGGAAGGAAGGAAGGAAATGTTTATAGGGATAAATGAAAATAAAAATCCTGAATTCTGTATCCAGTGAATATATTCTTCAAAAGTTGGATTGAAGTAAAGACATTTTCAAATGTATAAAAGCTGAGAGAATTTGTTGTCAGCAGGTCAATACTACAAGAAATAATAAAAGGTGCCTTATACCAATTGGGAATTTAAATGTACTGGAAGGGATAAAGAACACCTGGATTAATAAATGTGGGCAAATATAAAACTTCTTAGTGTTCACTAATTTCAAATTTCAAGGTTTCAAAATTTCTAACCTAGGATAAAATATTTCAAAGATTCTTCTATACATTTGCATGTTATTTATACTTATATTATTTAAAACAATATATCTGCAAAAATTATAATAAAAATAATGAATTATTATGTCATGCTTGGTGATCAAACTAAAGTGAAGATGGAAGTTTAACTATATAGTCCTACATCAAAAATACATTTAAGCATTTTTTTATAAAATGATATATGGTACCTTAAAAGATAAATTAATTCTTATAATCATTACTCCCAGATGATAGGAGAAAAAAGTTTCCATTTGCTATTTATAAGTATTTGTATACAACTATAAGCTATGGGTGAACATATGTTTTACTCCCATTAAATACAAAGTATAACTGGCAATAATTACTGTATTTTCCATTTAATATTTCCACAATGATTAGTGATGTTGAATATCTGTTCATGTACCTGTTGACTATTCATATACCTTCTTTGGGAAAATGTCTATTCAGGTTCTTTGCCCATTTTTTAAAATTGTTTTTGGTTTTTTTGCTTTGTTTTGTTTTGCTTTTAAGTTACATGAGCTCTTTATATTTTAGATATTAATCACTTATCTAAATTTGCACATTTGCAAGTATTTTCTCCCACGCTATAGGTTTCCTTTTAATTTTGTTGTTGGTTTTCATTGCTGTTCAGAAGCTTTTTAGTTTGACATAGTCCCACATATTTATTTTTTATTTTATTTCTTAGACTTCACATGTCATATCCAAATATCACTGGCAAGACTTATGTCAAGGAGTTTTTTTCTGTTTTCTTCTAAGAGATTTATGGTTTCCCATCTTATATTTAAATTTTTAATCCATTTTGATTTATTAATCATTTATTTATTATTATTTATTTATTTATTTATTTATTTTTCAGGATATTTGTGATTTGTACTCTAATCTTTATTTTCTGCCTTCTGCTAACTTTGGGCTTAGTTTTTATCTTTCTAGTTATTTGAGACATAGAATTAGATTATTTATTTGAGATCTTTCTTGTTTCTTAATATAGGTATTTATTGCTAAGAACTTACCTTTCAGAACTGCTTTTGATGCATCCCATAAGTTTTGGTATGTTGTGTTTCCATTTTCGTCTGTCTCAAGATATTTAATTTCCCCTTTAATTTCTCATGATCCATTGGTTGTTCAGGAGAGTCTTGTTGAATTTCCATGTAGTTGTGAGGTTTTTTTAGTTTTCCTCCTGTTATTGAATTCTAATTTCATACCATTATTGCCAGAAAAGATATTTGAAATTATTTCAATCTTCTTGAATTTGCTAAGACTTTTTTTGTGACTTAACATATGATCTATCCTAGAAAATTTTCCCTGTGTGCTTGAGAAGAATGTGCATTCTGCTGTTCTCAAATACAGTGTTCTGTGTATGTCTGTTAGATCCATTTGCTGTATCATGTTGTTCAAATCCTGTTCCCTATTGATTTTCTTCTGGATGATCTAGCCATAGTTAAGAGTGGGTTATTAAAATCCCCAGCTATTATATTGTTCTTTATGTCACCTTTAAGCTCTGTTACTTTATTCTTTATAAATTTAGGTGCTCCAATGTTAGATGCATGAATATTTACAGTTATATCTTCTCGATGAATTGACATTTTTATTATTACATAATTGTCTTCTTTGTTATTTTTTTTGCCATTTTTAAGGTCCATTTTGCCTGATAAAAATATAGCCACTTCTGCCTTTTTTGTTTGTTTTGTTTTGGTTATTATTTGTTTTAAAGATCTTTTCCATCCCTTCACCTTCTCTATGTGTGTCTTTAGGGCTAAAATCAATCTCTTATAGGCAGCATATCATTTGATCTCCCACCCATTCAGTCATTCTATCACTTTTGATTGGAGAATTTAATCCATCTTTGTTTAAAGTAATTATTAATAGGTAAGGACTTACTACTGCCAGATTATTAATGTCTTATGGCTTTTTTTTGTTCCTTGCAACTCACCCTGTTGTATTTTTTGTGTGTGTTTTGATGTATTTTGTCACCAATATGCTTTGACTTCTTTATCATGTTCTTTTTTGTAATGACTACAGGTTTTCCCTTGTGATTACCATGAGAGCTTACACAAAAAAAATCTTAAAGTTATAACAGTCTATATTAAACTTATAACAACTTAATTTCAAAGGCATTACTAAACTCTACACTTTTACTTCTCTTCCTCCTTACATTTTAGGTTATTGATGTTAGTTAACTTCTTTTCTTTTTATAATTCTGTATCTGATAACAAATTATTATAGTTATGGTTATTTTTAGTACATTTTTTATCTTTTAAACTATAGTTTTAAGTGAATTTTATACCACTATTGCCATATTACAAAATCTAACTTTGATTATATATTTACCATTACCAGGGAGTTTTGTGCTCTAGACCCATCTATGTTTTATGGTATTAATTAGGAACTATCTTTAGCATTTCTTATAATTCAGGTTACTAAACCTGATGGACTCCCTCTGCTTTTCTTTGTTCAAGAAAGTCTTTATTTTTCCTTAATTTCTGAATGACAGCTTGCCATGTACAGAATTTTTGGTTGATAGTTTTTTTGTTCAATATTTTGAATATATAATTCCATTCTCTTCTGGCCTGAAAAGTTTCTGTTAGGATATCTACCAATAATTATACGAGGGTCCTCTTGTATGTGAATTCTCTCTTCTCACTTGCTACTTCCAAAATTCTTTCTTTGCTTTCACTTTTGACAACTTGATTATAATGTATTTTGGTGTAATCCTACTGGGGTTCAAACTTTTTGGGATCCTTTGGGCCTCATGAATCTAGATGTCCACTTTTATTTCCAGGTTTGGGAAGTTTTCTGCCATCATTACTTTAAGCAGACTTTCTTTGAATTCCTCTTTCTCTTCTTCCACAATTCCCATATTGAGAATGAGTGTGTGTGTGTGTGTGTGTGTGTGTGTGTGTGTGTTCCATCAGTCCTGTTGGCTTTCTTCACTCCTCTTCATTTTCTTTTTTTCCTCAAACTGGATAATTTTAAATATTTGTCTTCTAGGTCACTGATTCTTTCTTCTTGAGGTTGAGTGAGCCATAGAAGCTCTCTATTGAATTCCTCAGCTCAGTCATTATATTTTTTAGCTCTAGAACATTTTTTTATGGTTTCTATCTCTTTATTGAACTTCTTGTGCTATTCATGCATTGTTTTTTTAAATTTCAAATAGTTTTCTGTCTGTGTTCTTATAGTTCACTGAACTTCTTTAAGAGGATTGTTCTGAATTATTTGTGTAACAGTTTATAATCTCCATTTTGTCAGGGTCTGTTATGGGAGCTTTATTAGTTTCCTTTGGTGGTGTCATATTTACCTCATTTTTTGTGATCCTAATTCCTTACATTGGTATCTGTACATTTGAGAAAGCAATCTCCTCTTCTAGACTTTACCGGTTTAGTTTGGCCAAGACAGTTCACCAGTCCATTCAATTGGTGCTCTGGATGTCTCAGCTGGTGACATACTTGGGCAGGTAGAGCTTGCTATCAGGGTCTATTTTTGGGTGAGGCCACTGCCCACATTCTGAGGTCAGGGGGAAGGGAGTTGCCATAGGATGAGAACACTTGGATAGGATTGTTGCCTTGGTTACTTGGGCAGGTAGGGCTTGCTATCAGGGCCTATTTTTGGGTGAGGCCACTGCCCACATTCTGAGGTCAGGGGAAAGGATGTTGCCATAGGATGAGAACAGTTGGATAGGATTGTTGCCTTGGTTCCCTGTCCAAGTGAGGCTGTAGGATGGGTTTCATGATTGCCTAGGTTCTCTGGTCAGACTTCCTAGAAAGTCTGTACTGGGTATTATATTCAGCAATAGACAGGGCTCTGAGTTAGCGTTACTGCCCTGGCAAGGCAACAGAATGGACCCCAAGGCTTGCATTTTGTGGGGATTTGCATCAGGCTAGATTGTACACTGAATATCTTGATCAAATGAGGTTGCCACTGTTCTGCTGTTGGGCAGAATTCTGTGTCGTGCTCTCTGTTCAAGTAAGCAAGACTGTAGGATGGGTTATGCAGCTCCCTATGTGCTTTGTTTAGGGTCCCTAGATGGGTGGGCTGAAAGCTTTATTTAGCAGTGGGTGGGGCTACAAATTAATATTCCTTACTTGAGCAGGGACCTGCACAACCTCATAGACTCACAAGACTCTTTATAAGAATAAAATTACGGAGAACTATATACCAAGTTTCCTGGCTTGATGGACTACCATTCTAGCTCTATAGATGGGTAGGGCTGATGGTCAGGCTCTATAATCAAGTGCTACAGTAATTAGAGTTGCAAGATGAGCTACACAGATTCCCTGGAGCTCTAGTTAGATTTTCTGGTCAGGCTCGAGGCTGTATTCACCTTTAGGCAGGGTAAACATTACCTTCCCTGTCTAACTGGGGCTGTACAACAAACACCAAAATCAGCAAGGCTCTTAAGGAATCAAATCAGACAGACCTGTGCAATAAGTTTCCTGGACAAATGGGGCCACCATCTTGACTCTGCAGATATAGAGATGCTGTTGGCTTCTCTGCTCGTATGTCACTTTAATCAGGGCTGCATGATGGGTTACCAAGATTCCTGGAAGCTCTGGTTATATTTCCTGGTTTGCAGTGCTGAAGGCTGTATTCTTCAGTGGGCAGAGCTACAGAATAGCTTCCCATCTGGGAGGTAATAGTGTAGAGCAGTCCCCAAAGCTGATGAGACTTTTATTTGGGGAGCTAAATAGGCAGACCTATGCTCCAAACTTTCTAGCCAGGCGAGGTTCCCAGCTTGTCTCTGCAGAAAGGCAGAGCTCCTAGCCAGACTTTCTACACAAGTGCTGCTGGACCATCCCATTTTCTAGGTGCTCAGGTCAGACTCTCTGGTCAGGCAGGGCTAGTGCTGCACTCAGCAGTCAGTGATGCTATGAGTTAGCTCCCCTTCCTGGTCAGAACAGGGAATCAGGTCTAAGCTCAGCAAGGCTCTTTGTGATCTTGTTTCAAGCCTATCCACACCCCAAGTTTACTGGCCAAACTATGTCATTGACTTTGCTCTGCAGGTGACCAACTCTGCCTACTGGACTTCCTGTTTAATCATTGCTGGGCTATGCAGCTTCCAGATATTCTGGGTAGGCTTTCTGATTGGACATGCCCAGGAACTATATTCAGCAGTAGGCAGTGCTATGCTAGCTCCTGTGCCTATACAGGGTGAAGATCAGCCTTGAGTCAGCAAGTCATTTCATTTAATGTTCCAAATCAGGCATAAGTATTCCCAGCTGAGTTCCCTGGTTAGACTATACCACCTTCTTGGTTCTGCAGATGAGCAAAACCACTGGTTGGACATGCTACTTGGGCACTGCAGGTTAGGAAATTAGTCTACCTAGATCTGAGCACTAATTGTTAGAAACCCCTCCCCCTTCTCTATCACAATCAGTGGTCAAACCCCACAGATTCCTCCATGATCCCTATGATGAGAATGGAATGGGGACTCCCCAAAAATGACCCACAATCCTGGGGGAGATACATGTCCACTGTGGGCTCTCTTTTCCTACTGGATGAACTGTAGGTTTGAGGGAGACTTCTCAGTGTAATGTTGCACTGGCCTTGGAAAGGGGCAATGAAGCTGTAGGCCCTCCTCATAACCTTCCAACATGGTCTGTCATGGTCTCTGTGGTGCAGGGAGGTGCTTCTGCTCACCTCCGTGTTCTAGGATGTTCAGTGGTGTTTTGTCCATTAATATTTGTTAGTTTTTCTTGTGAAGAGGAGCAAGTTTGGGACTGATCTATGTCACCATCTGGTGACATCACTGCCCTGAAGTATAATTTTAAACCTAATCAGTTGGTGACTTTCCTGGTAACTATAATTTTAGGGTTTTTAATTTGTTTATTTATCAGAACATATAAACACAGGTCCTAGCAAATGCAATGCAGCTATTGATCTGGAATGTTATTGTTTTAAATTTATGTCAATTAGTAGAACTACCATAGTTGTTTACTGTTTCCTTATACCAGCTGAAATACATGTTCCCAAAGTCTGTCTACTATAATTTTTTGTCATAATCTGATACATTGGGATCTTGACCAATTTGCAATTCAGAGGACATCATTCATAGCTCAGTGTGTTTGCGACAACAGGCAACTTGTATCTAATGAGCATTAAGTAACATGAATACTCCAGGTAACTTGTGATACAGTGATGCCAGAGAGTAGGTAATGAACCTGACATAATATCAGGGACTTGTCATCTTGGTTGTAAGACTTCTAAGATGCAGTATTTGAAGAATTGTGAAATATTCATCAAAAGTAAGAAATAGAATGAAATCAACAAAACAACAGAGCAGGAACTCCTAGTTCATGTCCCTACAGATAAACATCAAAGAACAAGCAAAAACTTCCAGAACTAACATTTTCATAACTCTGAAAAATAATCATAGATTTAGAGCAATCAAGCAAATGTTAATTCAAGAAAAAGACACCTTAAAAAATGGTCCAAACACCTTTGTGGCATTTTTACTTGTCCTTGACCACACATTTTCTGGCTTGGTCTTGAAGATGGCAGCTTATGTTCCAGGTGTGGGACCCTGATCTTTGGTTCTTTAAGATAAGAGACATTATTTGTAGAATATTGTGCTTCTCTGTTCTAATCCAGCTGGGGGATACTTGAAGGATTAATGTAAGATACTCATCTCTTTTTGCCTAATTTGGAACTCACTCAGATCATTGCTTGAAAACTCTGTAAGGCAAATGAAAAAATAGCAGTCACACGAGATAAAAGAATATGGTTGACACATACAATAGACAGCCTAAATCCAAGGAGGAAATTCATATATTGGGTTATATGAATATATATTCATTGTCATATATATATTTGAAAGTACGTATGTATAAAGAAGAATTTAGAATGTCACTCACATGCACAGGACAGGATACAGGCCCAGAAAAGCCCTGAAAAGACCTTAAATGTTCACCTTTGGCTAATTTCTAGGCCCACTGCAAACAGGAGTAAAGTGTAATAGAGTTGTAAATGAGCTCTGGAATACCCCAGCACAGAGTTAATCCTAGAAGACTGGGAAAGGTTTTTTGTTTGTTTGTTTGTTTGTTTGTTTTTGTTTTTTTAACTATTGGCAATTAAGGATATCTCTGTAAAAACACTAGCTGAACATAAACTAAAAGAACAGAGATTTCAGTGACCCACCTTGTCACCCTGTAACAAAGAACACAGTCTTTTCAAAAACAGTTTTGAAAAATCACTAAGCAAATGACCTTCAACAATAAAAAAAAAAAAGATAGCAAACCCTGAGGAAGGAAGATAATCTTATTTCCAGAGTTAGCATATAATATTCAAGTGTTCGCTTTTTTAAAGGAACAAAAAATCATATTTCCTACAAAGAAAAAGTATGTCCCATTCAAAAGAAGAATATAATTCAGAGAAATTGTCCCTAAAGAAACCTAGATATTGCATTTTCCAGATAAAGACCTTAAGACACATATCTTGAATATGCTCAAAGAACTAAAGGAAATCAGGAAAACTGTGTGTGAACAAAAGGACAATAAATAAATATAAATTATTAAAAGGAACCAAATGGATGCTTTAGACTCGAAAAGTACAGTAACTGGAATGAAAATTTCACTAGTGGGTTTCAATAGCAGATTTAAACAGGCAGAAGAAAGAATCATGAAACTTGTATATTATTAAAGTGAAATTGCCAAGTCTGAGAAAGAGGGGAAAAAATAAAGAAATAAGTGAACAAAACTTAAGGTGCCTGTACTGTAGGGCACTTTTAAGCAGATCAACATATATACACAGTATGGGAATTACAAAAAGAGGAGAGAGAGAGAGAAAGGGAAAAAATATTTGAAGATATAATAGATGAAAACTTACCAAATTTGATGAAAGGTATGAATCTACACAACCAAGAAGTTCCACAAACTTCAAGTAGGATAAACTCATAGAGCATAATGTGGTGACACATTATAATCAAATTGTTAAAAAACAAAAACAGATAACCTTGAATACAGTAAGAGAAGCAACTCATCACATACAAGAGATCCTCAATAAGATTAATAGCTTATTCACATCAAAAGCTATGGAGGCCAAAAGGCAGAGAGATGACATATTTAAAGTGCTGTCAATCAAAAATACTGTATCAGTCAGTCTTTAAAAAATTAGCCCATTTCTAGATAAGCAAAAGGGCAAATGTTCCATTACCCACTAGACCTGCCCAATAAGAAATGCTTCTTGTTGACAGTAACTCAAGGCCATATAAAGCAAAAAATATATTTGGTAAGGGTAACTAAATGGGTAAATATAAAAGCCAGTGTTATTAAATTTTTGGTTTGCAACCACTTTTATTTCCTATGTAATTCAAAACAAAAATAAAGAAAAAACAATAATATTATCAAGCAAATAACATATAAATATATGATTTGTGACAAAAACAATATGAAAGAAGGGATTGAGCTGTATAGGAGCAAGTTTTTCAATAAGAGTGAAACTAATTCTGTACCAACTTCCACTAGATTGTAGTAAATTTAGATTAAATGTAATTCCCATAATATTCCCATAGAAAATATCTTCAAAATATACACATAAAGAAATGAGTAGTCCACTACAAAAAAATCAACTAAACTAAAAAAAAAAAAAAAAAAAGGCAGTAATGGAGGGTAAAAGGATCAAAAAAGTATAATACATAGAGAAAATAAATAGCAAAATGACAGAAGCCTTTCCTTATCAATATTTACTTGAAATTTAAATGGATTCCAATCAAAAGACAGATTGGCAGAATGGAAAATAAAACATGATCCAATGATGGTATGCTATTCACAAGATATCCACTTTAGCTCCAAAGATACAAATAGAGTGAAAAAGAAGGATGGAGTATGTATTCCATGCAAATGGTAACCAAATAGTACTGGGGTGGCTAAATAATTATCACACAAAGTAGATTTTAAGTCAAAAACTTTTATAAAAAGGGTATTACATATTGATAAAAGTGTCAATTCATCAAGAAGCTGGAACAATTATGATCAAGATACCAAATGGAGACAAAACATATGTGATGCAAATGTTGACAGAATTAAAAGTAGAAATAGTTCTATGATCATAAAGACTTCAGTACTTTCAATAATGGACAAATCACTTAGAAAATCAATAAGGAAATAAAGGACTTTAACAACACTATAAATCAACTAGGCCTACTAGACATATAGAACACTCTACCCAACAACACCAGAATACACATTACCCTCAAGTGCACAAGGAATATTCTCTAGGGAAGACCATATGCTAAAACAACAACAAACATATAAATAGAAAAAGATTGAAATCATACAAAGTATCTTCTATGACCACAATGTAATGAAGCCAGAAATCAGTAACAGAGGGAAAACTTTAGAAAAAACAAATTCACAAATATATCATCATTAAGTTACACATTCTTAAACAGCTAATGAGTAGAGAATAAATCACAAGGAAACCTTTTTTAAAAAATGCCTAGAGATGAGTAAAAATGAAAATACAACATTTCTGAACATAGGAATGAAGTAAAGATATTGCTCAAATAGAAATTTATTGTAGTAAATACCTATGTTCAAACAGAATATCTCAAATTAATAACCCAACTTTACATCTTGAGGAACTACAGAAAAAAGAGCCAACTAAAGCCATATCTTTCAGAAGGAAAGAAATAATAAAGGTCAGAGCAGAGATAAATGAAATAGAGAAATAAAAAAATAGAATCAATGAAACCACAATTTGGTTCACTTAAATGATCAACAAAATTGGCAAGCTTTTAGCTAGATTGACAAAGATAAAAAGAGAAGAGGCACAAAACCCTTTTTTGACTACAGGTGCAAAAATCCTCAACATGATACTAACAAACTAAATGCAATAGCATATCAAAAAGATTTCTTTGAAGAGAGGTTTTGGTTAGTAATCAGTCACTTTAGCTATTATGGATATGTCAAGATTTTTCTGTATCTTCTGAGTCAGTTTATTTGTGTTTCTAGGAAATTCTCCACTTTATCTAGGTTACTAACTGTTAACATAGAATTGTTCATAGTTATTTTCTTACAATTCTTTTTAATTTGATAAGATTTTAGAAATCTAGAAATGAGAGTGTGGAAATTATTGACCAAAGAAAAGTCCTTGACTGGATGGTTTCACTTGTGAATACTACCAAACATAAATTAAAACTAACGCAAATTGTTATCAAACTCCTCTAAAAAAATAAAAGAGAAAAGAATACTTTTAAACTCATTTTATAATCCAAAATTACCCTGATACTAAAGCCAGGTAAAGATATCACAAGAAGGAAAAATTACATACCAAAACCCTTTCTGACTACAGGTACAAAAATCCTCAACATGATACTAACAAACTAAATGCAATAGCATATCAAAAAGATTATACACAAAATGGATTTATCCTAGGAAGGCAAGGGTATTCAACATAAGAAAATCATTCAATGTAACATGCTAGATGAACAGAACAAAAAGAAAATGATCATTTCTATTGATGCAGAAAAACATTTGAAAAAATTCCAACAAGCCTTTTTTTATTATTATGTTATGTTAATCACCATACATTACATCATTAGTTTTTGATGTAGTGTTCCATCATTCATTGTTTGCGTGTAACACTCAGTGCTCCATTCAATACGTGCCCTCTTTAATACCCATCACCAGGCTAACCCATCCCCCCACCCCCCTCCCCTCTAGAACCCTCAGGTTGTTTCTCAGAGTCCATAGTCTCTCATGGTTCATCTCCCCCTCCAACTTCCCCCCTTCATTTTTCCCTTCCTACTATCTTCTTCTTTTTTTTTTTAACATATAATGTATTATTTGTTTCAGGGGTATGGGTCTGTGATTCAACAGTCTTACACAATTCACAGCACTCACCATAGCACATACCCTCCCCAATGTCTATCACCCAGCCACCCCATCCCTGGTAAAAACACTCAGACAACTAAGAATAGAAGGAAACTTCCTCAACTTGATGAAGGGCATTTGTGAAAAACAGCTAACATCATACTCACTGGTGAAAGACTAAAAACTTTTTCCTTAACTCAGAAACTAGAAAAGAATACCCACTTTTACCACAATTACTCAATTTTATATTAGATGTTCTAGCCAGAGTCATTAGACAAGAAAAATAAATAAAATGTGTCAAACTGTGAAGGAAGTAGTAAAATTATCTCTATTTACAGATGGTATGATCCTGTACGTATAACATCCTAAAGAATGTACCCCAAAACTGCTAGAACTCATAACTAATTTCAGCCAAATTGCAGGAGTAAAGGCCAAGGACAAAAAAAATCAGTTCTGTTTATATGCACCATCAATGAACATTCCAAAAAGGAAATTAAGAAAACAATTTTTCATTTACAATAGCATTAGAAGATTAAAATAATAAATTTAACAAAGGAAATGATAGATTTGTACATTTCAAACTACAACATATTGCCAAAAGATATCACAGGAGACCTAAATAAATGGAAAGCCATCCCACTTTTTCATAGATTGAAAGACTTACTATTATTAAGATGTTGATATTACCCAAAAAGATCTAAAGATTTAACACAACCCCTGTCAATATTCCAATAGACATTTTTGTAGAAATGAAAAAGCCAATTCTTAAATACATATGGAATTGCAAGGGGTCCAGAATAGCCAAAAAAATATTTAGAAAGAAGAAGATAAAGGACTCACACTTCCCAATTTCATAACTTACTATAAAACTACAGTAATTAAAACATTGTAGAGGGGTGCCTGGGTGGTGCAGTAGGTTGACCCTCTGACTCTCGGTTTCTGCTCAGGTCCTGATCTCAGGGTCGTGAGATGGAGCCCCACATTGGGCTGTGTGCTCAGTGCAGAGTCTGTTTAAGACTTTCTCTCCCTCTTCCGCTGCCCCCGTCCCCCTCTAAAATAAATAAATAAATTTGTAAAAAAAAAAAAAAAAAAAAAAAACTTTGTGATGCTAGCATAAGGATAGACATATTAACCAAGGGTATAGAATTTAGAGTCCAGAAATAAACCAATACATTTATGGCCAATTAATTTCAACAAGGGTGCCAAGATATTTCCATATGAAAATAGTCCCTTCAACAAAGTTCTGGGACAACTGGATTTCTATATAGATAAGAATGTAGTTGGGCCCCTACTTCATACCATATACAAAAATTATCTCAAAGTGGGTCAATAACCTCTTAGAAGGAAATGTAGGGGTGAATCTTCCCAGCCTTGGATTTGGCAATGATTTCTTAGATATGACACCAGCAGCAGAAGTAAAACAACAAAAGAAAACATAGGTAATTTATCAGAATTAAAAACTTTTGTGTATCAAAATTTGAAGACAACATACAGAATGGGAGAAAATATTTGCAGGTCATATTTCATAAGGGTTTAATATTCATAACATAAAAAGAACTCCTACAACTCAACAACAAAAAAGATAAAGAATCCATTAAAAAATGGACAAAGGACTTAAATAGACATTCCTCTAAGTTGATATGCAAATGGCCAATAGGCACAATAAGAGATGCTCAACATTATTAGTCTTTAGGGAACTCTAAGTAAAAAAACACAATAATATAACACTTCACACATAGTAGGCTGGTTATAATTTTAAAAATGGAAAATGACAAGTTTTGGCAAGGCTGTGGAAAAATTGAAACCCTTGTTCATTGCTGATGGAAATTAAAAATAACACAGGCAGGGTGAAAAACAGTTCGTCAATGTCTCAAAAACTTAAATAGAATTATCATATGACCACTCCTAGATATATACCCAAAGTAATGGAAAGGAGGGACAGATACTTATATGCCAATGTTCATTACAGTATATTCTGAAGGTGGAAACAACTCAAAGATTGATCAGTACATGAGTGGATAACAAAATGTGCATGTGTATGTTTGTGTAATGAAATATGATTCAGCCACAAAAATGAACTTATCATACATGCTAGAACATGGATGAACCTTAAAAAACTTATGCGAGGTGATATAAGGCACAAGTATTGTATGATTCCACTTTTATGAAATATCTAGAATAGGTATATCCATATAGACATACTGCACTATGGGGAAAAGGAGAATGGAGTGTCATTATTTAATTGGTATAGTATCATTTGAGGTAATGAAAAAGTTTTGGATATAGTGGTAATAGTTGTGTAACATTGTGAATATAATTGATGCCACTGAATTGAACATTTAAAGTGGCAGTTCTTATGTTACATATATTTTGCCACAATAAAATAAAATAAATATAGACAAGCTTTTGTGTATTGTACCCTTTACAATATTATACCACTTATCCCCGACTGGAGGACACATTTTGTTGGGACTCTTTAGATTGTAGAGGAAACATAATTCTTATGTCTGTGCTGCTTTGATTTATTGAATGGTAAGTTTGCAAGTTTAAAATGGTTCTGAAGACAAGGTAAGGAATTGCAGCTGTCCTAGTTTGCAGAGAAAACTATTTTGCCACTTGATATTTATGATTCAGCTTATTAAATAGTGTTTTAAATATTTAGGGGATATTAGGTGCTCTAAAGATTTTCTGGCAATCCCCAATCAGAGAATCACAGTGCTTACCTTGCCCAGTCCAGAGCAAAGCCATGTCCTCTTTAATTTTCTATTAGCAAAATAGGATTTGCTTTACTTTGGGTCCTAGTAGGGACTGAGAGTTTGGCTATAAAATACAAATGAGCATGTACCTTGGACTATGCAACATGAAATAGATATAAAATCCATCAAACCATAAAATTGTGCCTCAGCACTTCATCCTTAAGTGGGAGTTGTATATATGAGATAGTCAGGTGTTTCAGACTAAATGGCATCTACTCCAACCACACTGATGCACTGCTCCTTCAATTCACACCTATAATTTCATGGAAATGTTTCTATAAATAGTTGAGAAATTACAAGTAGGGCTCAGTTCACATATATTGGCAACAGCTGGAAGTATACAATAGAATAATACACTGCAAGTACAATGGTACAACATTACAGTCCCATTCAGGAGAGTAAGAAGTGTGGCTGGACAAATAGTGGGTGATATAAATCTCAGGAAGCAATTGTTCAACTAATTTATTTGTCCATTTAACTCAGAAGTAAAGTAATCAGAAATCAGGTCTCACCATCATGGAACGTGGTAATAGTTTGGATGGATGCACATGGTCTAGAAAAGTAAAAGACTTGAGGACAAAGGAATCTTTAGAAGTGATATGCAGATAGAACTCTCAAAATAAACACAAATGAGGATATTTTAAGTCTCATATGGCTACTAACAAAAGGGCATCAATTACAGAAGGTTCTCATTACTCAGATGGACAAAATAACCTATCTTATGGATATCAGTCTCTTTTTCTAGGGAAAAAAGAACTTATTCAATAGATGTATACAATAGACTAAAAAGTTTTTAAGCATAAATAATGAGAATTGGTTTAGCAACATGGACTTCCTCTCATTAAGGCAGATCTGATTATTGCTATTGTTGAGTACCAACACGGCAACACTGGAGGCTGATAATTAACCTCCAACATGGCAACATATAGCAGGAAGAAAAAAAAAAAAACAGTCATTTGGTGGCAAAGTCAATTACAATGTCCCCCTTCTATGATGGAAAGGACAGCAATTTGTCACTAAAACTGGGGATTATTCTGAATATGGATTTCTCTTTGTTGACTGCAGGTATAATTCTTATATATTCTTACAGAATGCCTTATGCCCTATCATGGTATAAAATACTTCTTTGATTTTGACCAAGGAACATATTCTACTACCAAGAATTGAGGCAGTATGAATGCACCAATAGAATTCACTAATATTACTTTATTCCAAATCACAGAGGAATATTTAACCTGTGAAAATAGTGTAATAGTATATCAATGTCTTGCTGACAAAACCAGCAGGGAGGCAATAACTTGAGAGTTTGCAGTGCTCTCCTTCAAGATGTGTTCTTTTGTTTTGAACAGTGGTCAATATATGATATCTTTCCTTAGTTAAATTACACAGGTTCAGAAACTAGAGAGTGAAATTTGGTTCCTTGAATTGTTGCTCAATAATACAATTACAAACATTTTTCCTTCCATCCTTAACTCAGTTAATGCATGCTAGTTGTCAGCATAGGATGCTGAGACATGGTGCAAACAGTATTTCTATTGAACCGATAATTAGTCAATTTGACCTCGTTATGCTGTTGAAATACATGGCAACATGCTGTGCCTTTGGAGTATTAAACCTGATTATCAAGCGGAAGTTTGGACACTGCTTCATAATGGGGATGAGGAATATGCCTGAATCCAGAGAAGGCACCTTTTTATATTCCCATAAGCAGTATTTTTTTAAGAAGATTTTATTTATTTGAGAGAGAGTGAAAGCAAGAGAGATCACAGAGGGAGAGGGAGAAGCAGACTCGCCGCTCGCCACTGAACAGAGAGCCCAATGCAGAGGTCTATCCCAGGACCCTTAGATCATGACCTGAGCTTAAGGCAGACACTTAACGACTGAGCCACCCAGGTGCCCCTCCCATAGCCAGTATTAATGGAAGCAATGGAAAGAGTAATTAATGTAAGAAAATTAGATATCCGGATCTTAATGACTCAGATCCTTGAGGAATGAGATATTTTATTATCTCCTAAATAACCAAAATCATTTGAGAAGTGGAGTAGTGGATGAAAGCAATTATTAATAACAATCATGGCCTCATTAATAATTTCAAACAAAATCTGTGGTAACTAAGCATATTTACCTCTATGTTTTTGTACATATATTGTATATATTAGCCATTTTTATTCTCCTTCTCTTCCCCCTATTTTATATAAGATGTGCTAGTGAGGGTTAAAATAGTAAGTCTTCTAGTAAACGAAAGGAGGATTTTGACTGAAAAATAGGTGGAATAAACAACATATTAGGATGAAAACAGTGATTTCTTGTGCTATGATCTCTCCTTTTTCAGGGAGAAGGTGAGTGCATTTTAATTTGTACAAGACATAATTTCATCAGGTTATAAAGAAAAACACTCTAGTTGACATTGTTCTTTTTTATTAAATATTAATAAGAGACTGTGTATGAATGCTTCATAGGGAAAGGGGTGGATGGGTTAGACAGTGTTTTAACCATTCAATGCTCTTCTATCAGGGATTGAATGTTAAGAAACCCTCTTAGCAGGGTTTCAAACTTGAGATTGCTAATGCAAGACATTCCCTACAAGATCTGAAAGATAAAAGAGAAGCAGAAACCATTATTTTTGGTGTTGTATTGGCAAGCATGTGACGACTTCAGTAGACACCATAAAATAAATTTTTGCAAGTAGCTTTGAACATCTTGTGGCAAATTATCCACTTTGGTTTTACAGACAATTGAGCGAAAGTGATTTGTATAATGTCTGCTTTTTCTCTAAATTCCGGAATGCTAGATGTTACTTTCTTTACTGTTTTGACTCCTTTATCTTTACTATTTCTGCTATTCCAAAGTTTTGTAAACCTCTATTTTTTTTAGTGTAAATCCCATCTACTTTAAAAACTAGACTCAATCCCTTCCTACAAACTGGACTGTATTCTTCATTGATCCTATACTAAAATGTGTTGTGCAGAAATTCTGAAAATAGTCATTTTTCTTCTTTAAATAAATGTATAGACATACTTACCTTTGTTACGAGTACCCTCATGTTTAATATGCAAATTAAAAATGCAGGAAGTAAAATATTTTAAATATACTACATATTTTTTATTTTTGTATTGTTTGATTAAAAGCAGGATTTCAAGTTTGGAAATTTGATCATTTGCCTTGTTACAATAACTCAAGGCCTAGGACAAAGAACACAGTAGGCATGTATTTTAACCATCTTACCTTGGGTGAGGCCAGATGCACATCAAGAAGGAGAAACTAGAAAGAGTTGTACAGTTTGGTTAGATTCACAGTTGCCCGGGGAAAACACAGGAAACTGCACAGACACTGGAAGCACAGGGGCAAGTCACAAGGTAGAGGGAAAGATGGGGACTGTGGACAAGCACTTTTATTTTTGCATGTTTTTGCAGGAAGGAAAGGGTGAGACAGGGAAAGCAGGATTTAAGATTGGCTAATGTGAATAATTTCAGCAGGCTTGGGGGCATAGAGGCTGCTCCTGTTTGTCTGGTACCTGGCCCTGAGGTTATTAGGCCAAGTGTATAATGGCCAAGAACATGGGGGTGTGGACATGATTGACTTCTCAGGAAGGGGAACTGACTGGTCTTTAGTCTGGACCTCAAAACTTGGTCAACACAGTATTAAAAACAAAACAAACAAACAAAAAAACTATGTTGCAATGTGCCATACTGGGCCTTAAAAAGAAAATATATCTCATCTGTGTGTGTGTGTGTGTGCATGCCATACATATGTGTAGGATTGGATTTGTGTGTAGACATGTGTAAACATATGTGCTCGTGCTTTCAGGCAATAGTGTTTGAGGTAAGCCTTCAACTTTTAAAAGCATCATCGATTTTTACATTGTTCTGTGAGGAGTACTTGCCAGAATTATCTGGCAAAGTGCTTTGGGATTAAATGACCACTATGATTTTGATAATAGTGAATATTCATAATACACTGAAAGGAGTTGGTGGAGTGCTAAAAAATACACCCTAATTCTTTCCTAAAACTTTCTGCATCTCCATGTCCTTCAGAGTATACCCAGATTTCTAGAGGTAAAAATATAGTCTCTGAAATAAAGTTATGCTGTACAGGATACATCTGTAGAAGAAACAATCAGTGGGGCACCTGGGTGGCTCAGATGGTTAAGCGTCTGCCTTCGGCTCAGGTCATGATCCCAGGGTCCTGGGATCGAGCCCCACATCGGGCTCCTGGCTCAGCGAGGAGCCTGCTTCTCCCTCTCCCTCTGCCTCTCTCCCTGCTTATGCTTTCTCTCTCTCTCTCTGTATCTCTGTGTCTCAAATGAATAAATAAAATCTTAAAAAAAAAAATTAAAAAAAAACAATCAATGAATTTGAAAGCATAGAGAATATCTAAAGTAAATTATAATAAACATAAAAAAATCACTACAAGCACATCATAATCAAATTATTGAAAACTATGATAAGAGAAATTATTAAATGCATGTAGAGGAATAAAAAATGACATTACCTACAATAACACAGAAAGATTAGACAATATGTGGGACATATTAAAAACTAAAAACATCATTGTCTAAAATTTAAATTTAACCATATCCTGTGTTTTATATGGCAACCCTATTAATAAATAAAAATATATTTAGTTTAAAGTTTAAAATACAGGAATCTTTACATTGAAAGCTTTGAGTGATGATCAGATGAACTGAAGAAGAGAATAAGGGAGAGCTCAATCAGAGAACTGAAATTATTCATGCTTGCATATTAAAGGCTTGAGATTTCATTTTTGTTTGTTTGTTTTTGTTGGCTTTTGCATGTTCTTACATTAACTTCTGCTAATTTGATTTTATTGAACAGCTTAATAATGTAAGGGTTAATAGCATACACCTGGAGTTCCTATAGTATTTCTCTACTACAACACTGCTATTCTCTAAGCTAGCCTTCTGTTTTCTTGACAGTGTGCCTTTATTTATTTTGTTTTCTTTACTCAGTGTGTCCTGCCCTCTTTGGGGGCAGGTCTATTTCTTTTTTTTTCTTACTTATATTTCAAAGACCATCTCAAAAGCAATTTCTCCTATAAAATTTTTCATGAGCTCCCAAAATATATCACCATAAAAAGAAAAAAAAATAGAAATTACCTAAGTTTTCCAGTAGCAAGCACTCTACATGCTTCTACTACAGTGATTATCACATGTCTTATAATTTCTGTCTGAGTAGACTCAACTTCTTAACAACAGGGACAATATAGTATTAATGGCATTGTTAAGTTACTACTTCCAAAGGGCATGGAACATTTATTGATGTGTACGTGCTCAAAATATGAGTTCAATAAAATTATATTTATAAGAATAATAATGTTTGAAATCATTATTGTGCACCCATAGTTTACTTACATTGTGCTAACATTGATAAAGGGCAAATTGTGCTATACTTTCTGGTCAGCTGCCTACCACAAAAAGATATCACAAATATTTGAAGGAGTTGCTGCTGTGGTTCTTGGGGGAATTTATTACTAGGTTTAGCAAATGTGCTTGTACAGATCAATGGGCTGTTATGTTGACCTTTCACTGGTTGTTTGCTCTGATTCAGGCATTTACAATAAACTATTCTCTCAGCATTTCAACTCTGCTCTTCAATTCCTTTTTTAAAAATGTTATGGCATCTTTGTCAATAGGCATTGCTAGAAAACCCAGTTGATGTTTTTGTTTTTACTTTTACTTCTTTGCAGTCTCTACAGAATATCATTGTTACAGAATATTGGTATGTGGTGTGCAAATATAATTAGGTGTGATCTGAAACTCAGAAACTCATGGGTAACATAGAATTGCACTACAGAAGTTAAATGTCTGCAAGCATAATTACAAAAAATATTGGAGCTGAATGATGTTTCAACTTCTCATAATTCAAATATCATCTGTATATATGTCTATGGAACACACTGAAAAATAAAGATAGTTCAATATTAACAAGGTAGTGTGTGTATATATATTAAAAGATATATGTAAAGAGATATATAGGTGTGTATTTCTATCTGCATATTATTTATATATATGTATAATCTTATCATTTATAATTAGCCAAAGAGACAATTTAGTGTAATGTCACAGTTACATAGATGTAACTTAGGGGTGAGTGAAGATATTCACTTATTACTAATAGCTGTGATTCCAGTAATTGAAGAAATTTGTAATAAGAATCAGTGCTAATATATATTGAGGAGTTTCTGCCCACTAGTTTTCTCTCCTAAGTTCTTTTTTTTTTTTTTTAAGATTTTTATTTATTTATTTGACAGAGAGAGACAGCGAGAGAGGGAACACAAGCAGGGGGAGTGGGAGAGGGAGAAGCAGGCTTCTCGCGGAGCAGGGAGCCTGATGCGGGGCTCGATCCCAGGACCCTGGGATCATGACCTGAGCCGAAGGCAGCCGCTTAACTGACTGAGCCACCCAGGTGCCCCTCTCCTAAGTTCTTTTTACACGTTTTCTCATATAATCTGCACAACACTAGTAAGTTTCATAGATAGAGAAGCTGAAGCTTAGAATAGTTAAAGAGCATGCATGTCGTCACAAGTGCTACTTGAACATCATTCCGTTCTTTGAAACCGCGTCAAACTTCCTATCCAGCCTTCTACACTGTCTTATAACATTACCAAGGAAGCGGAGCTTATGACTGAAGGATAAAAATGTGCATTACATTCAAAAATCCAAAACTATAACAAATATTGAAGGATCAGTTCAGTGACTGATGTGAGAGGATCCCAATGATGTCACAAACGGGAAGGTTTTCAGAGGCGGCAAACAAGTGGTGTCATGGTTGATATAGAGAGAAATGGATTCATTCATTTATTTGGAAAATATTTATTGAATGACTGCTATGTACTAGGTAGTGTTCTAGCTGCTGCTAGTAGAGTGCTAAATTTCATAGATAAAAACTGTTTTTATTCAGTTAAAATTCTAATAAGGAGGGATAGACAGAAAGCACATAAATCATTAAAGGAAGAAAATTTCATGAAAGGGTAAACGTTACGAAGACAATAAAAATTAAGTGATGGAGTACAACTACAAAGGAGCTGTCTCTTTGCATTGGGTGATAGGTAAGACCTCACAAAAGTATTGATATGGAGATGAGATTTGAATGACAAAAAGGTACAGTTTGGCATGTGGCTCAGGGAAGCTTTCTAGGAAGAGAGAATGTGGATGACAATAGTCATAAGGTGGAAAACTTTGTCCCTGTTGAGAAAAAGAAATTAGACTAGTAAAGGGGTGCCTGGGTGGCTCAGTCATTAAGCATCTGCCTTTGGCTCAGGTCATGATCCCAGGGTCCTGGGATGGAGCCCCACATCAGGCTCCCTGCTCCACGGGAAGCCTGCTTCTCCCTCTCTCACTCCCCCTGCTTGTGTTCCCTCTCTCTGTGTGTCTCTCTCTGTTAAATAAATAAATAAATAATCTTTTTTTTAAAAAAAGAGAGAAATTAGACTAGTATAGCTAAAGCTTAATGAGAATGGCCACATAATTAGCAGGTTCTTATATAAAATGAAAATGTAGAGACCCTTATTTAAAAAATTAAGACTTTCAGGGCAGCAACAGCAGATGATTAAACCAAGCTTGAAACTCTTTTCAGCACAGAGTCCTATGTGGCCACACAGATTGCATGCTGTATGTGACTGAATAGGAAACCAACACTGAAAGTGATAAAAGGAAGAAGGGAAAGAAGGTATGGTTAGAGAGGGAGGAGTCAGATTATATTGAGCCCTGTGAGTCAAGGGAAGAGTTTGGATTTTATTCTAAGTGTGATGAAAAGACAATGGAATACTTTAAGTAGGAGGTGACAAGATTTGATTTATAATTAGAAAGCCATAGTCTAGCTGTCATTCAGAATGGGACATGGGAGTTGTGAGGAGAAATAAAGGGAGCAATTGCTAGGCTGTCAGTAGATAGGGAGTTTGTAGAAAGATTATACAGGAAGTAATCAGTATCAATAAGAAAATAAGTGTCAGACAGCTATGAGAGAAAATATCAACTAGGGATACATGTGGAGATAGACACAAATGAGAGAGGGTGAGAGAGGAGAGATGCGGACAATAAAAGGAAGCAACCTTGCTGTATTTAAGACAAGTATTTAGTGAGTAGATGGCAGTGGTATGTTGGTAAAAGTTTGCAAACGAGATCTCCAAGAGACAATATATATTAAATTCAGTACATATTATATTTATCATAAATTGGGCCACTATAAATTATGTGTAGTATACAACTTTGGGATGGCACTAAAATACACAATATCCTTTATTGTTTACTGCATGTAGCCTATCGATTCTCACAGAATGCTTTTGTTGATTTTTGCCAAAATCTTGTATCTGTTGCCAACCATGATTGCAAATGATGATCAAGTACACTTCCAACACGAATATTGGTAAATATTTTCTTTTACAAGCATGAAACAACAAATATGTATTTTGAAATGTCATTCATTTCAATGACTTAAGTGACTTCTAGCTGAATCAGATTTTATTAACCAGATTTTTAGAAATAAGATATTCATTAAGTCACTGAAGTGATTCTTTTTGGTTTATATAATGCTATAATATATATATATAAAATCATACACACTTATATATGCTATAATATAATGCATATAATGCTCTTTTGTTGTTGTTATTTTCCAATCACAATTCATGCCTGCTTGGTGGTGCTTCAAAACATTATAAGGAAAGAGAAAACATTTATTGTGACTTAAGAGAATAGGGATTAGAATTCAAAACCTATTTACATTACTCATAGCTAATGTGACAATGAGGATGTTACTTAAATGCTGTACATCTGTCTCCTTATCTGTAAGATTTATAGTGGTGTGTAAATTAAATTATAAAATCTTAATACTTTCCAAGTAATGGAAGAATGTGTCCTCATCTTTTGTACTATTCACAATATAATTATTACAGACATGACACATGTTTAAATTTAATCTGAATCGTTAATATTTTATTCACCACTTTCTTAAGCTTAGAAAATCAACAAAACAATAGAGCTTTTGCAATACTTGCCAATTTCCATGACATAGAACTATGTCTAATCTCAATATAACATTATGATGCCACCCAATGCAGAATTACGTAGAGATGTATAGGAACACACTTATGTAGTATTTTTATTATAAAAATATAATAGATGTAAATAACCTCAAGTATAGATAATAGTAAGTAAGAAGTGATGAGTTTTCCATAGTTATTACTCTTGCTTTTAATATATTTTTTAAATTGTAAATTTATATAATTTATTTTTTAGTAATGGTTATTAATAACAAATGACTTCAAAATTCCTGAAAACGCATGTAATTGTCAGTTCTTATGAGCTGGTATAAACTAACTCCAACACACTTCTGTGTGAAGGACTTGGATATATGGATTTCTACTCTTTCTTTCAGGCAAGAAGTCATATGTGAGTTTGTTTCCTGAAACTGTTGCTACTGAGAAGGTTATGTTTCACATGGGGTCTTGTCCCTTGGTTCATATAAGTTTAGTATCATCCATCATGTCAGTCTCAGATATTCTGAAGACTGTATACTAGGGACACAAAGATTCACACTTCCCTATGCTACTCTATAATGATGTTGCTACACAGCTGGCTTGGGGGGAAATGTCAAGAAAATTTTGCAGTCTATATTTCTTTTTTAGATTTTCTCATTAATTTATTTTAGTTCTACATTTTTATACATTATTTTTAAGAAGGAACATCATTGTATCTGGGATGCAGAACAATTTTTTTTTTAAGTTTTAAGTTTTTATTTAAATTTCAGTTAGTTAACATACAGTGCAATATTAGTTTCAGGTATAGAATTTAGTGATTCATCACTTACATATAATATTCAGTGTTCATCACAACAAATGCCCTCATTAATACCCATCACCCATTTAGCGCATCCCCCTGCCCATCTCCCTTCCAGCAACCCTCAGTTTGTTCTCTATAGTTAAGAGTCTGTTTTATGGTTTGCCTCTCTCTTTTTTTTTTCCTTTTCTCATTTGTTTTGTTTCTTAAATTCCACATATGAGTGAAATCGTATGGTATTTGTCTTTCTTTGACTGAATTATTTTACTTAACAGAATACACTCAAGCTCTATCCGTGTCATTGCAAATGGCAAGATTTCATTTTTTTGATGGCTGAGTAATATTCCACTGTGTGTGTGTGTGTGTGTGTGTGTGTGTGTGTATACCACATCTTCTTTATTTATTCATCAGTTGATGGACATTTGGGTTCTTTCCATAATTTAGCTATTGTAGATAATGCTGCTTTAAACATCAGGGCACATGTATCTCTTCGGATCAGTATTTTTGTATCCTTTGGATAAATACCTAGTAGTGCATTTTCTGGATCATAGGGTAGCAGAACAAAAGTTTTGATTAGTATTATTTAGCTTATCTCAAAAAGGCTGAATGTACCAATGCATTGTCACAGAGTGGTTGAGTCATGATTCCCCTCCACCTTATATAAAACAAAGACTAGATTGGCATCTACAAACTCTGAGTGCTCATTTTCACCTGCTCTCTATATTTCATCCTTGATGGTTTTTTATTGTTAGTTTTAATTTTTTATTTTCTATATATATATCCCTTGTAAATAAAAACTCTATGGGGACCTCAACATTTTTTCCAATGTTTCTGCAAGTTTTTGTTTTTGTTTTTTAATAACAGCTTTGAGATGTAAATCACATACTACAACATCCTATAATTCACATACCATGAATTCACTCATGAAGTGTGAAATTCAATGGTTTTTATTCTGTTTACAGAGTTGCAAAACCATAACCACAATAAATTCTAGAATATTTCCCACAACAGAAACTGTAATCTCCTTAGCATTTTTTTAAATTTTTTTTATTGAGATATAATTGACAGATACCATTATAGTAGTTTTAGAGGAACAGCATAATGATTAGATATTTGTATATATTGTGAAATAATCACCATAAGTCTATTTAGGATTTATAGTTAAGTCTATATGTTACATATGTTAGAGTTAACTAATTAGCTGGTTACATTAAGTCCAACTAGTTAACTAGTTAAATTTTAAAAAATATTGAGGTATAATTAACATACAACATTATGTTTCAGGTATAGAACATAATAACTTATTTAAATATACTGTGAAATGATCACCATGATAAGTCTAGGTAACATCTGGCAGCATACATAGTTACAAGCTTTCTTTTCTTGTGATGAAGAGTTTTAAGATTTATTCTCTTATCAACTTTCAAATAAGCAATATGGTATTATTAAATAGACTCACCATGCTGTACATTACATCTCCGTGACATGAAGTTTGTATATTGTGTCTCCTTTTACTCATTTTGCCCACCCTTCACCCTGCCTCTGGCAACCACTAGATTTTTAGATTTGACATATACATGAGATCATACAGTATTTGTCTTTTTCTGATTGACTTGTATTACTTAGCATAATTCTATCAAGGTCAATCCATGATGTCACAAATGGTAAGAATTCCTTCTTTTTATGGCTGAGCACTATTGTATTGTACATATATTCTACAATTTCTCTATTCATCCATTGAAGAACATTTAGGTTGCTTCCACAGCTTGACTATTATAAATAATGCTACAATGAACATGGGGGGGTTATGTATTTTTTTGAATTAATGCTTTTGTTTTCTTTGGATAAGTACCGAGAAATAGAATTGCTGGATCATATAGTATTTCTTTTTTTTTTATTTCTTGAGGTACCTCCATACTGTTTTCCACAGTGGCTGCACCAATTTACATTCCCACCAACAGTGCACAAAAGTTCCCTTTTCTCCATATGCTTACCAACACTTTATTTCTTATTTATTTTTTTTTTATTTTATTAAATTCAAGTTAGTTAACATATAGTGTAGTATTGGTTTCAGGAGTAGAATTTAGTGATTCATCACTTACATATAACACCCAGTGTTCATCCCAACAAGTGCCCTCTTTACTGCCCATCACTCATTTAACCCATCTCCCTATTCACCTTCCCCTCCAGCAACCCTCAGTTTGTTCTCTTAACTATAAAGTCCCTAAATGGGTTTGCCTCCTCATCTGTTTTTATCATATTTTATTTTTCTGTCCCTTCTCCTATGTTCATCTGTTTTGTTTCTTAAATTCCACATATGAGTGAAATCATATGATATTTGTCTCTTTCTGGCTAACTTATTTTGCTTAACATAATACACTCCTAACAGGTGTGAGGTGATATCTCATTATAGTTTTGACTTGCAGTTCCCTGATACTTAATGAGGTTGAGCACCTTTTCATGTGCCTGCTGGCCATTTGTATATCTTCTTTGGAGAAATATCTGTTCAGATCCTCTGCCCAGTTATTAATCAGATTGTTTATTTTTTTGCTTATTGAATTGTATAAGTTCTTTATATATTTTGGATGTTAACCCACTCTCAAATATATAATTTACAAATATTTTCCCCATTTTATAGATTGTCTCTTCATTTTGTTGATAATTTCCTTTGCTGTGCAAAAAGAGTTTTAGTTTGAGGTAGCCCCATTTACTTATTTTTCCTTTGCTGCTTTTACTTTAGGTGTCAAATCCAAACTATCACCCGCAAGACCGATGTCAAGGAGCTCACCACCTACCCTTTTTTTCTATGCGTTTTATGGTTTCAGGTTTTATGTTCAAGTCTTTAATCAATTTTGATTTAGTTTTTGTATTTATGTAAGATAGTGGTCCAGTTTCATTGTTTTGCATGTGATTGTCCAGTTTTCCCAACACCATTTATTGAAGAGACTGTCCTTTCCCCCTTCTTGTGTATTATTTCTTCCTTTGTTTAAATTAATTGTTTAAATTAAATTAATTAACATATAGTGTGGGCTAATTTCTGGACTCTCTATTCTGTTTCATTGATCCATGTGTCTGTTTTTATTTTAAAAAATACTGTTTTGACTACTATATCTTTGTAAATAGCTTGAAATCAGAAAGCTTTGTTCCTTTCTTGAGAATTGCTTTGGCTAGGGCTGTCTGGGTGGCTCAGTCGGTTAAGTGTCTGCCTTCGGCTCAGGTCATGATCCCGGGGTCCTGGGATCGAGTCCCATGTAGGGCTCCCCGCTCAGAGGGGAGCCTGCTTCTCTTCTCCTCCCCACTCATGCTATCTCTGTCGCTATCTCTGTCTGTTTCTCAAATAAATAAATAAAATCTTTAAAAAAAAAAAAAAGATTGCTTTGGCTAGGGGTGCCTGGGTAGCTCAGTCGGTTAAGCATCTGCCTTCAGCTCAGGTCATGATCCCAGAGTCCTGGGATGGAGCCCTGCATTGGGATCCCTGCCCAGCAGGAAGCCTGATTCTTCCTCTGCCCCTCCCCCTGCTTATGTTCTCTCTCCTTCTCTCTCTCTTGCTCACTCTCTCAAATAAATAAATAAAATCTTAAAAAGAAAGAGAGAGATTGCTTTGGCTATTTGAGCTTTTTTGAAGTTCCTTATAACTTTTAGAATTGTTCAGTTTCTGTTCAGAAAATTCAAATGAATCTGTAGACTGATTTGGGCAATATGGACATTTTGATAATAGTAATTCTTCCAATCCATGAACACAGAATATCTTTCCATTTATTTGTGTCATCTTTAATTTCTTTCATCAGTGTCTTATACTTTCAGTGTACAGGTCTTTGCCACCTTGCCGAATTTATTCCTAGATAATTTCTTATTTTTGATACAATTGTGAATAGAATTGTTCTCTTAATTTATCTTTCTGGTTGTCCATTATTAGTGTATAAAACTACAACAGATTTTCGTATATTGATTTTGTATTCTGCAACTTATTGAATTTGTTGATTTGTTCTGTCAGTTTTCTGGTGGAGTCTTCAGGGTTTTCTATATATTATATCATGTTCTGCAAATAGTGGAAGTTTTAATTCCTCTTTTCCAATCTAGATGCCTTTTATTTATCTAACCTAATTGTTCAGGTTAGGAATTCCAATACTATGCTGAATAAAACTGGGAGAGTTGGCATCCTTTTCTTATTACTGATCTTAGAGAAAACATTCTCAGCTTTTTACCATTGAGTATAATGTTGGCTGGGGGCTTGTCATATATGGCTCTTATTATGTTGAGGTACATTCCCCTTATATCCACTTTGGTGAGAATGTATATCATAAATGGTATGTTGATTTAATCACTTTTTTTTCCTGCATCTATTGAGATGAGATATGATTTTTATAATTTATTGTGTTAATGTGGTATATTGCATCATTTGATTTGGAAATGGTGAACCATCCTTGTATCCCTGGAATAAATCCCATTTGACTCTCTCCTTATATTTAACATTTGACACTTTAATTATAATGTATCCTGGTGTGTCTTTTTGGGTTCATCCTATTTGGAATTGTCTGGATCTGGATGTCTGCTTCCTTCCCCTGGTTAGAGAAGCCATTATTCCTTCTAGCTTTCTGCCACCTTTTCTCTCTCTCCTCCTCCTGGGACCCCTGTAATGTGAATGCTGCTCTGCTTAATGTTGTCCATGAGTTCCTTAAGCTATTTTCATTTTTTTAAATTTTTTTTTCCACACTGATTGAGTGAGTTTCACTGCTTCGTCTTTGAGTCCACCTGTCCTTTCATCTGCTTCTTCTAATATGCTGTTGAAACCCTCTTGTGTATTTCTCAGTTCAATTATTGTATTCTTCAGCTCTATGACTTCTATTTGGTATTTCTTATATTTTATAGCTCTTTGTTGAATTTTTCACTGTGTACATCTATTATTCTCCTGAGTTTGGTGACTATCTTTATGACTGTTATTTTGAATTTTATCTCCATTTTGTTAAGGTCTTTTTCATTTATCTCTACTTTGTTAAATCATTTATCTCCATTTTGTTAAGGTCTTTTTCAAAGGTTTTGTCTTATTCTTTCATTTGGATCATATTCCTCTGTTTCCTTTGTTTCCTTGATTCTCTGTGTTGGTTTCTATGTGTTACATAAAACCATCACCTCTCCCAATCTTGAAAGAGTAGCCTCATGCAGGAGATAAACCTTACTGTTTAACCCTGCCCTAGTTCTTTGTTGTCTGTCAAACCTTTGTGATTATCCAAGCAGTCTATTTTATTTTCAGTGGCTCCTAGTAGTTGAGGTTGTGCCAAGACTTGTGTCCCACATGGAAGGATTTCAGTCGGCACCTAGATTCAGGAAGCCAGATCTGCAGGCAGCATCTTTTAAAGTATGCAAATATATACAGTCCTGTAGGGCCACAAGTGTATTCCCCACTATTCACCTGAGCCAAGTCATCTAGTATTGTCCCATCAGCATCAGTTACAACAAAGGGGATCCAGTTGAAGATAAAAGTTCTTTTTTGGGGAGATACTCGCTTTCTAGGAGATATCAGCAACCTGAAATGAGGCAGAGGGAAAGCACATAGTTGTTGTCTACCAGCCTCCATTCACAGAGAGGACCTCAATAGGTACCCAGATGCCTGTGTGCCAAACCAGAAGCCTAACCCTCATGCAAAAGCTCCAGAATAAGCAGATAGGCTTCTTTCACCAAAAAACTGGCAGCGTGTTTCAGTTTGCTCTCGGCACTCTACTCTAGGAGTGATAGCTGGCCAACAAGTGTTTCTCTGTCACAGTCCAATGGGACTCAGAAACATGAGCTCCACTGGTCACCAGAACCAGACAATAAAAGGGCATCGTCTGGGTAGCAGTCATAAAACTGGGGCACCAGGCATGTGTAAAACTGGGGCACCAGAGCATGGTAAAAGGAGAATGCAAAAATAACACCTGTCTTCCAACATCTCTTGAGAGGATTATAGTCAGCTTTTAGATGTGTGCTTAATTAGAAGCCTGCTAATAGGCCTCTTTCATAGAAACACTGAGCTCCCAATCTGTTGCCTTTTGCTGTACCCTGGGGTGGTTGTTCATTAGAAACTCTTTCTCTGTTGGTTATAGTCTTGTGGGACTTATGAGTAGAAGCCCCACTGGCCACCAGAGCCAGGCAACCTAGGTTTGTCCCCTGGGTGGCTTGTCACAAAATTCAGGGCACAGATGAGGGTAAAAACTCCTTTCAGAGAGGTACTAGCTAACTGGTACAAGGCAGAGGGAGAACACAAAGTTGGTACCCATTGTTCTCCATCCCTGGAGAGTATTTCATTAGGACCCAAATGTATACTAAATTAGGTGTCAATCCCTCAGGCTGATGCTTTAAGATAAGCAAAGAAGCCTCTTTCACAGAAAATCTGGGTGTTTTTCAGTTGGCTGCCTCTACACTGGGCCCTGGGTTGGGTGAGTCTATGTATGTGAGCCCTTTAAGAACTGTTTCTTAGTTTACTATAGCCTTGTAGATCTTGTGGAAACAAACTCTGTTGGCTTTCAAAGCTAAATGTTTTGGGGGCTCATCCCTCACATCTTAAATGTTGGTGTGCTTGATGTGAGTTCAAACCCTTTACTCCTCTGAGAAAAGCTGAGGATTTTGAGTTCCCTCCTAATTATGGATTGCCATGCTGGTTTATGGTGAGACTGTCTCAGCTTTTCATAACTGCTTCTATGTAAATTTGTTCTCATTTGTCTAATGCATAATTGCTCAGCTAGTTTGGGGGCTTTTTTTTTTTTAAGAAAATTGTTCCATATGTAACCGTACATATGGTGTATCCATGGGAAGAGGTGAATTCGGGATTTTCCTATATTGCCATCCTGAACAGGAACCAACAATTACTCTTATTATTCCCCAAACCCGTTCCCCCCAAGCCCTATGCCACTACTAATCTACTTTCTGTCTACAGATTTGGCTGACTTCAATATTTGATATAAATGAGTCATATAATGTGTGATCTTTTGTGACTGGATTCTTTCACATAGTGTAATATTTCCATGTTCGTTCATGTTGGAGTATGGATCAATATTTCATTTTTTGTTTGTTTTTACTTGCAGAATAATTTTACATTGTTTGGATTTACCATATTTTATTTATCCATTCTTCAGTTGTGGATATTTGAACTAGTTACACTTTTTGTCTATTATGCATAATGCTGCTGTAAGCATTTATGAAAAAGGTTTTAGGTAAACATATGCTTTTAATATCTTGAGTATATTCTCAGAAGTGAAATTGCTGCTTCATACGTGAATTATGTTTACTATTTTGAGGAGATGCCAGACTGTTTTACCAAGTGGCTATACCATTTTATTTTCCCACCAGCAGCATATGAAGTTTCTTATTCCTTCACCTCCTCACAAACACTTGTTATCATCCTTTTTATTATAATCATCCTAGTGTGTGTAAAGTGAGATCTGATTGTGGTTTTGATGTGCATTTCACTAGTTAATAATGCTATTGAGCATTTTTTCATGTGCTTATTGGTCATTTGTATATCTTCTTTGGAAAAGTATTCAAATATCTGTCCATTTTAAAAATTGTGTTATCTGTGTCTTTATTGTTGAGTTACAAGTTCTTCATATATTCTTGAATATAGTCCCTTATTAAATATATGATTTGAAAATCATTTATTCCACTCTATGGAGTCTTTTCACTTTTCTGACAATGTCTTTTGCAATATAACATTGGTTATTTTTGATGAAGTCCAATTTATTTTTTCTATGTAGCTTATAATTTTGGTGTTATATCTGGGAAACCACTGACTAACTGAAGGTCACAGAAATTTATGCCTATTTTTCTTCTAAGATTTTTATAGTTTTAGCTCTTATATTTGGTCTCTGTTATGTTTCCAGTTAATCTTTTTATATGGTATATATTAGGGAGTCCAGCTTCATTTTTTTTTTGCATGTAAATATCCAATTCTTACAGTACCATTTGTTTAAAAGGCAATACAAAAATCAACTGACCATAAATGTAAGGCTGTATTTGGAGATCCTCAATTCTATTTTATTGATATATATGTTTATTCTTATGCTAATACTACACTGCTTTGATCACTGAAGCTTTGTAGTGAGCTTTGAAATTGAAAAGTATGAGTCTTCCAAATTGATTCTTCTTTTTTCAGATTATCCTGACTATTCTTGTTCCCTTTAATTTTTATACACATTTTGGGATCGATTTCCACACACACACACAAAGACATCTGTGGTTTTGATAAAATTTTATTGAAGCTATAGCTTAATTTGAGGAGATTAACATCTTAACAATATTAAATCTTCCAATCCTTGAGCATAGGATGTCTTTCCATTTATGTAGACCTTTTAAAAATTTCTTCCGATAATATTTTGCAGTTTTCAGTATAAAGATGTGGTGCAGCTTTCTTAAATTTATTAGTAAGTATTTTCATCTTTTTTATTCTATTTTAAATGGAATTTTTCTTAATTTCATTTTTGGATTGTTCATTGTTAGTATATACAAGTGCAACTATTTTTTTTGTGTATCAAAATTGTATTCTGCAACCTTGCTGCACCCACTCATTAGCTGTAGTAGTTTTCTTAGCAGATTCCTTGGAGTTTTCTATATATAAGATTTTGTCATCTGTAAATAGAGGTAGTTGTTCATCTTTCTTTCCCATCTGAATGCCTTTATTTCTTTTCCTTGCCCAATTGGCCTGGCTAGAACCTCCTGCACAATGTTAAATAGAAGAGGTAGAACGTACGTCCTTGTCTTGTTTCTCACCTTAGGAGGGATGTTTTCATCTTTTGCCGCTCAAACTGTGGCATTTTTGTGCATGCTCTTTACTGCAAAATGGACCTTTCCTTTGATTCCCAGTGAGAATTTTTATCATGAAAGAGTGTTGGAACTTCCAAATGCTTTTTCTTTATCCATTGAAATTATTATGTAATGTTTTATTCTATTACATGGTATATCATATTGATTGATTTTTATATATTAAACTAATTTTGGTTCCTGGAATAAGGGCCATTTGGTCACAGTATATGATCCTTTTTATATGTTGATCAATTTGGTTTGCTTGTTTTTGAGGGGTGTGTGTGTGTGTGTATGTATATTTAAGGGATATTGGCCTGAACTTTTTTTTTCTCTCTCTCTAGTAATATCTTCTTTTTCTGATTTTGGTATAAGGGTATACTGGCCTCATAGAATGAGTTATGAATAATTCCCACTATTTACAATTTTTGGAAGCATTTGTGAAGAATTGTTATCAATTCTTTTTTAAACGTTTGGGAAAATTATTACTAATTCAATCCCTCTACTTGTTATAGCTCTTTTCATATTTTCTAGTTTTTCCATTGTCAGTTTTGATTTTCTGTGTCCTTTTAGAAGTTTGTTCTTCTCATCTAGGTTATCCAATTTGTTGGCATGGAACTGACTCCCTTATAATTGTTTTTATTTCTATAAGGTCAGTATTGATAACCCCTCTTCATTCCTGGAAATTAGTAATTTGAGTCTTCTCTCTTTTTCTTGTTCATTGTGGCTACAGTTTTGTCAATTTTGTTGATCCTTTCAAAGAAAAGTCTTGCTTTTGTTGATATTTTCTCTTGTTTTTCTATTCTCTATTTTATTTTGTTAATCTACCTTCTTCTGTTTGCTTTGGGTTGAGTTCTTTTATTCTTTTTTTTTTTTTTCCCTAGCATATTAAGGTGATTGGTTATATCACTAATTCAAGTTTGTTTTTTTTTTTTACTGCTATAAATTTCACTCTACATACCGCTTTAGTCATATACCATTAGTTTTCTCATGTTGTTTTTTTGTTTGTTTGTTTGTTTTCATTCATTTCAATGTATTTTCTGATTTCCCAATATATTTTCCTTTCTGATTTCTTATTTGATTAACTGGTAATTTAGGAATATGTTGTTTAGTTTCCACAGATTTGTGAATTTCCTTCTCTTCTTGATTTGTAATTTCATTTCATTGTTTTGGGATAAGTACTTTGTATGAATTTAATTATTTTAAATGGATTTGGGCTTGTCTAATAGCCTAACATGTGGTCTATACTGGATAATGTTTTATTTGGATTTGAGAAGAATGTGTATTGTCTTATTTTAGGTGGAATATTCCATAGTTGTCTGTTAGGACTAGTTGGATTATAGTATTGTTCAAGTCCTCTATTTCTTTATCTCTATGTTGTTGTTAGATCCAGTTTAAAAATGAATTATTTGTTTCCAGTTATTAGGCTGAGTTGTCTATTTCTCTCTTTAATTCTTTTTTTTTTCCTGAATTGATATCTACTGACACTTTCTTTTTATGTACCTATATGTTTATAATTGCATGTTTTTATGATGAATTGATACATTTTTCATTATAAAATACCCTTTATTGTCTCTTTTAACAAGTTTTGTCCTAAGTTGATTTTTTCCTCATATTAGTAGAAACACTCTATTTTCTTTTGATGACTATTTGCATAGTATATCTTTTTCCGGGCTTTCAACCCATTTGTGCTTTTAAGGCTTCAGTATAACTCTTGTAGACAACATACAGTTGGATCATGTTTTCTGCATGTTTTGAGGCATGCCTTCAGTGCTCTCCCAGGCAGTTTACAACTCCGTCTTAGCCTTAGCTTTCTGGTTGTGCAGAGCCTCAAGTAATACAGATGTGAGAGATTAGGATATTTCGTGGGCATGTGCAAAGCCCTGAACATGCATGTGGTCTTCTTTATTCCTGGAAATATATAGGCTGTTTGCATATCCCCATTAGGTATGTAATTCTCCTGTGTTTTTTTGTTTGTTTGTTTGTTTGTTTTTGTCAGCCTTTTGTTATCTCTGGCCTTAGGTAGTGACAATTTTAAACAATTGCGACTAATTGTTTTCTAAATATGCTCTGAAGTTTAGAACTGTTCTCTCTCTTCCAGAGAGAGCTCAGATTCAAATCAAATAAAAACAGTCTTAGAGAATGGCCCTTTCTAAAGTCTTCCAGATAAGTCAAATAGTTACAATTATTTGGAGATAGGGCTTTTGTGGGGCGGGGTTTCAAATCCTTCAAGGGACTGACTACTACAAGGCTGGTTTTCATAGCTATCATAAGGAAATGGCTGTAGGTTTTTACAGTTACTACTGAGCTAGGAGAAGGAGACAGGACTAAGACAAGTTAAAATGTCCCCATTTCACTCTTCTTACCATAATCCAGCCTTTTTTGTCTTGAATAAACTCTTTTCAGATTGTTGTAAATCTTCAGGCAATTTCCAAAGTTCTGGAAGAAGTTGATTTTGACAATTTTTCCTTTTGTTCTCATTACATTTAAAGAGAGGATTTTCAGAAGTCTTCACTCTTCCATTCTGGAAGTTTTTCTACAGTGTATTCCTAAATATGCAAATAAAACATAAAAGCCATTTGTTGTACGTAATTTGGGTGATAACATTACTAACTACAGGCATTCCCACATATAAATCACAAAGTTATACGAATATCATCAGTAATATAGATATTATTCTATTAAATAAAGCACTTTGAAACAAAGGAAATATCAATTTCCTAAACAATTTATATCCTCACTATAATTACCCAAAATTAACCAAGGATGAAAGGATTTTTCACTTTGCATCACCTGATATCCTCAAAATGGTATGCTTTGCCTATAAGAAATATATAATTTTGATCCAAATCTTAGGCTTTTTACATTTAAATCTCAGCAAAGTCTTCCTGAAACAAATCCTTTGTATTCCTATTTTAAGTAGTGTCTTTATACATAGTCACTGGCAAGCCCAGGTTGGGGTTCTCCCCCAACCCTCCAAAATATCCCAGAACTAATAAATTAATATGTACTATTTTGTGAGCAAATATTTTGTGCCAGGCACAGTTCTAAATTCTTCCCACATATAATTAATACAGCAACCTTGGGATAATTATTCAGAGATGTTAAATAACTTCACAGAAATTTCAGAACTACTGAGGGTTAGAGCCAAGATTTAAAGCTATACCTCTATGATTCAAAGCTAGTGCTATTAATCTCTATGCTATTATGCATGCATAAAATATGCTCCTGAGAGATCATACCTGGTAAAGAACATTATCATCACATCCATTTTTTCATAGCAAAATTATCATCACTACTCTGAAGTGAAAGAGACAACCCAAATGGGTGACAACTTTACAAGAGACCAAGTCCCAGAGTGTGACTTAAACTCATATGGGTAAGTAGCTGCAGGCAGATCATGCTCTTAAAGTCCTCAGTAACAGTCATGCACATTAGAAATATATGCAAGAAGAGAAATTTTAAGTTGGAAGGACACTGGTGTATTTATGTATAAGCAACTAGTCAGGGCATTACTTTCTCAGCTACACATTGTATGCAATGCAATTGGTAGTCCTATTCCTTATAGAAGTAGGCTTGGAAAATGCCAGCAGCATGTGAATTAAATTCTCACCTGATTATATTATATCCACAGGAATCCCACAATAAATGTCAAGGGAAAACCCAAGTTTATCAACAAATGCTTAAGGTGAACATTTTCTTCAGAACACTGTGTCTCTTGTGCAGCCAAACCATAGGGGAGCAATTAAAACTATACCTGAAGAGGAGCAGCATGTTTTTCGCACAGTGCTAGGGATTGAAGTTTCCCACATGCTGTGTTCCAAGGGAATACAACCTGTCTGAATAAGAGAAGTCTTTAGGACATGTTCTCTACACAGTCCTTCTTGCATTTTGCATTATTTGAATCACATTTGCTCGTCTGGGACAACCTCCCTCCAAAGCTTCTGAATCATAAACATGCTACCTGATTTTCTAAAACACACTCCAATGTAATTCACACACCCAAGGGCAAATTGGGTATTAAATCAATGTCAGGCTTTGTGTTTTTTCATGAGGTTTGATTCTGCAGTAGGACTATTTAGCTTGAAGATATTTTTGTACTTTGAAGAGTAACTTTGAAACTCTGACAACCAAAGGAGGTCAATGAGAGAAGTATTACAGATTACACTTGTATGTGTATATATTGTGTATGTCTGTGTATGCAGTGAGGAAAAGAAATTAATAGAATTTGTATGAATAATAGCTACCTTCTTTTAATTGTCTATTATATTATAGGCACTCTTACATTACATTGTGTATAATATTTTTAACAAAGAAGGAATGAATGACTTAACTAATCCATGAATATATGATCTTGTCTCTCTCATTTGTTCCTGTATTTCTAGCACAATGCCTCAAGCATAATACACACTCAGTCAATATTTTTAATGAAAAAATTAGCAAATATTTTAAAATTTATCTTTGTAATAGCCATGAGGCAAATATTCCCAATTTAAAGATGAGTTAATGGAGTCTTTTTTGCTGTTAAGAAAATTAATGGTAACTGCTTATACTGGTAGTAGAGGAAGATCTATCATGAAATCAGTTCTTATCTGTTAAATTAAATAGTGAGCATCCAATCTATTTTGCAAAAGTTAATGTTAATAAGATAGTGTATCTGATCTTTCCTTTTAGACCATGTCTGTGTTTAACCTTAAGTAGATCATATCTTTCAAAGCTGATAGATCTTTTCTGAAACTTACCCCAGACTCCTCAGATCAATCAGATGATACCCTTTGGGGTCAAATTAGGTAACTCATCAAGGGAACAGTTTCAAAATATTTTTATACACTTAACATTATTAACACTCTATCCCACATGAGATACCCTTAGTTTTTATATTAGAAGGCCATCTGTACAAGTCTTTACATAACATTTCCTAAACATTTAATTCTGAGTGCCATTTCTTTTCTATCAGTGCCATTTAGCATATATTTTTAATCCACAATTTTCTTCAGTTAACCAAATGTGTTCTTTTCTTTAACTTTTTGTATATTTATTAAGGTTTTGCCTCCTATAATGGTTAATTTTATGTGCCAACTTGGCTAGGCCACAGTACCAAGATATTGATCAAACATTCTAGATATATCTGTTAAGGTATTTTTAGATGATATTAACGTTTGAATCAGTAGACACTGAATAACGAATATTCGGTCCTCCATTTGGATGGGGCTCATCAAATCAGTTGAAGGCCTTAATAGAAAAATGACTGACCTTACTAGAAGAAGAAATTCTTCTAGCATATGACCTTCAGACTGGAACTGCAACTCTTCCCTGGGTCTCCAGCCTATCCTGCCAATATTAGATTTACTAGTCTCCACAATCCTTAAAATAAATCTCTCACACATCCTATTGGTCCTATTTCTCTGGAGAGCACTGACTAATACACCTCCTTAACTGGAATTTTGCTCTTTTTATAGGGAAGTCCTGAGTATCACATTTTTGTGTGTTTCTTCAAGACCCTTCTTTTTTTGCATTCTTCTTCCTCAAGTATTTATAAAGCATATACTATGGAATCTCAAATAAAGGGTATCAGCACAGAACTATGTATATATGGTTACTTAGTGTATATTTTTTGAGTGAACATTGTTTTTATAGTCACTCCGTTAATGTACCTAACAACTGCTTTTGTTAACTGAATTGCTAGTTACAAGCCTGAAACTTATATTTTGAAGGTGTCTAACTTAGGACTAGGTAGTAACTTCAGTACTAGGAGAACAGGATTCAACACATAGGAATGGACTTTGTGTTCTCTCCTATCAATTAAAGTGATATTATTATGCCATTATTAAGTATACATAACTGATTCAAAATAATTTCCATGTAAATTGGAATAATTTCAGTCCTGATTGCTATCTTGGTTGTGGAAGAATTTCGATTATATCAAGTGCTGCCAGTGTTCTTAAGAAGTATTTTAATGATAAGATGAAGTTAGATAATGGTGGTATAACAGAATATAAAGAAAATAAATGAATGCAAAATCCAGCCCTTATAATTCTTTCACAGAAAGCGTCTTCCAATCATAAATTCAAACATAGAAATTTACAAGGCCTGATGAATTAGAAACAAATTGTATTGTCATTGAGCTAACAGGCACTTTAAATTATACCTCAGTGTCTGAAAAATATGCTAGATACACAAACATAAAGTAAAAAGAAAATTCTTTGGTGTCAAATACAGTACAAGTACTAAATACCAATTACTGTTGGAAGAGTTACTCCACAAAGCTTTTACATGACAATTAGATATCTCAGAAATCTTAATGACTGTAGTTTGAAAGCAAGAAATCTTTAAGCAACTATATACCATCATTCTGTCTTCTATTTCATGATATGATATAAAAGAAACTCATCTTGTCAAGAATAACACATCTTCAAGTTAGAGAAAATGTTACCTTCTCAACTGAACTTAAGGTGTACAAGTATATTCATCCAGTGGATTTTATCAACCCTGAAATACCAAATTTTCCATGGGCATAGATAGGGCTTGTGCTCAGTGGCATGCTGAAAAATATTTAATAATTGGGTGTTACAACAAAACAAGTCCTAATTTGTAGTGTCATCCTTTCCTTAGTGAAATGCTCCATCATGGGCAAGTTTAAGCTATCAGTATAAGAAATTAGAATTTAGAATTGGAAAGATTGAGCATAATTAGTTATCAAGAACCACTATGAGCAGGAACCAGGACTTCATTGCTTGTGTCCACTGGCCCTTTGCACTGTCTTTAAATTACGTGATTAGTAGGGCTATACTAAGTTACTTTGCTCAATAATTCAAACATACCATTTTGGCAGTTCAATTTCCTTCTTTCTTTTAGGCTTCACTATGTAAATTGTATGATTTGACATATGTTAACATTCCCAATTCTGATCAGTCTTAGTCTCTTTAGAAGATTTAAACATTAAATATAATAATAGAAACACCATAGCAGTATAATTGCATGATACTTTATATTTTTTAAAGCTGTACACATAAATTATATCATTTAGGTCTCATAATTTTCCTGTAAATTACATATTATTATTCTCATAATGCAGATAAGCAAAATCAGCCTTGTAAAGAGAAAAGACTTGCACCTGATCACAGGATGAGGAAGGACAGGGTCTTATGAAATCAAAAGAAATAAAATACAAAAATAGAAGTAACCAGGAGCACTGTTGATGGGAAGATCTAAGTTTCCAAATTTAATATAATCCCAGACTAGTAAAAGATTGTACATTCCCTACTAAATACAACAAAATACGATACTGGCAAGGTCTGGAAGATTCATTCCCAACAAACATGTTCACCTGTAGCATTTTAAGCATTTAGAGAGAAAAGAAGTGACTAAATACCAGGCATTATACTTGTATCCTTGCACGAAATAGCTTGCTTAATTTCCCCAATGTAGGTGACACATTTTCTGCATTTAATAGATAAGAAGAAAAAAGGTAGAGGGAGTAAGTAGCCTAGTCCAAGAAACAAGCCTAGAAATAACTGATATAGGAATCATAAGTACATTTGTATAACTTCACATTCCATGAATTCCTTTTCACCATGCTTTATTAGCTCTTTCTCTTAGAACTGGAAATGTTTTACCACCACGTTATAAGTCAGTAAGAGGCATTATTTCATCTCAGGGCAAAATCGCTCTTGGCTCAAATAGTTGCAGTCAGCATGTAGGAAACACCAAGGAATCAATAGGAATTAACTGAATTTTTTTTTTACTTTAAGTTACACATTCAAGTCCAAAACACCATTCTTTATGCCAATTTTTCTGCACATGCTTTTTTTTTTTTCTTTCATGCTTGTAACTCAAAGTAAATTGGTGAAGCATCACCAAAGAAGAGACTTAAATGCTGTATCATTAACTTATTTGATAAAGAGAAATTTACTTTGTCCAATTTCAGTTAATTTTAAATGCCATAATATTTATAAAATAGATCAAGGTAAATCACACAATTTTGTGGAATGTTGTTAGAAACTCAGTATGAGACATATAAACTAGAACACATACGTTGTAATAAAGGAGGTATCAAAAAAGACAGCCATATTATCAGCAAAGCAGATAAACACAAAATGAGAATCTCTGTGCTAATTCAGGTGCTGAGCAAGCCAAAGGATGGTGGACCAAATACCATCTCACAAGGGCTAGGCACATCAAGCTAGTTCATCACTTGTTCTGTCATGGCTCAGCTCACAAGAGGAGGAGCTGATATTCAAATATCATATATCTTAGAATACTTTAAAGTCACTGAATTAAAGCTTCCTTGTATGATTTTTCTTACCAGTGTTGCTGTTTTCACTAGAATTTCTGGAACTATTTACCTATAATAGGTTGAAATGTGTGTATTCGTTTCACTAAACAATCAAGGTCTGAGTGAAAAAAATCATGCATTCTGTCAGTTACAGTTTGCTGATAATAATGTTAGAATGATGGAAATTTTTCTTCAGTAATACTGTCGACATCAATAATAATAAGAAGAATCAAAAGTTTTCAAATATTTTTGCTGATCTTAGACAAAGACTTAAATGGGTAATATAAACTCAGTGTAAATATACAAACCAAAAAGATTATAATACAAAAATGGTATAAAAATTTAGGCCTTGAAACAAGAAAGTATTTTAAGATATAGAGTCACTGGATTCTGCAAATGCCATTTTGACTAATGAATTGCAAACCATAGCTTCTTATAAATAATCTAATATTGAGTTTTATATGTCAAATACAACTCACAGATAGTGGGAAAGTTTGTTCATATTTTTACTTCTTACCCTTTCTAAAACTTATAAATGTGATCAATATGCACTGAAGAAAACTTAGACAATTCAAGGAAAAAGAAGTTTTAAAATAATCATGATTCTACCACCAGAGAATCTTCTGTTAGATTTTGGTACCTATATTTGAAGCTTTATACCTCTCAAAGTATATATCCATTATAAGGTAATTGAAAACCAGAACATAATGTTTGAAACCTGCTTTTTCCCTCAGCAATATTTTGCCAAAAATACATTCCTCAATTATAATTATCAGCGATTCTATAATAAATCATCTTGTAGATATATACAATAATCTATTTAACCAACCTACTATTTATTCTTGGATATCTCAGTTACTTTTAATGTTTGGTAGCATGAATATGGCAGTTATATACCTATATATCTTTGTGCACTTGTGAAATTATTTATTTTGCATCACATCTTAGAATTATTAAGGAAATAAATGGACATTTAAAAAAATTTGACATATATTATTAAACTGTCTCCTTGAAAGGTTATACCAGAATAAATTTAGGCAGTAAGTCTAAATAAGGGAAATATAAATGTGAACTGTGTTTATCTGACATTTGTCCTGTTCATGTGTTTCCCACAAAACAGGTCCTTGGGCTTTTCTATTTGCCTTATGCAAAAACCAAACACCATCTAATTAATTGACACAGAAATCCTGAAAGAAATGAAACTACTGGAAAGATTATTGAACTCCTCCTCCAAAGCCCATAAGACACAGTGAGCATGCCATGCGTGACTAATGAAACCACATTTAATGAATCCCCAAGGTCCTCAGCAGCAGCCTCTGCATTCTCCCAACATTATCCTCCTTTTTACTTCCTCAAGGAGCTGCCAATTTATTTTGAATCCTAAACACCATGAATGTTTTTCAATCCATTCCTCCCACTCCCTTGTCTTAGCTACACCCCAATTTGAAAGGAAAGAAAAAGCCTCCTTAACAACCTCCACCCATTTGCTTTCATTTGTTTCTTGCATTCAGTCTCCTTTCTGAGAACTCTCCCAATAAGTGCACACACAGATTCCAGGTGCAGAATCTGTATTTGACTATGTGCTTATAAGCAAGCCTGAGTTCCTTCGCCTATGAATAATAATACCTTCCTAACCACGTTTTTATAGACTATTTAAAATAACATAAGTAACATAAATGAAAACTGTTTATAAAACAGTCTGACAGCTCTTTTCCCAGTTCTTGCAGTCCTCCTAGCCCTTTAGTAAATACTTGAAGACAAATATAAAATAATTGATTTTTCTAGATCCACAGACAATAAACTAGGAAGAATTAGACATTTTTAGAATCTTCTGTGGTCTTGTTAAATATACCAAACATCACCCTTTGTTTTTAAGCCATTTTATTTTTTTTTAAAGATTTTATTTATTTATTTGACAGAGACACGGTGAGAGAGGGAACACAAGCAGGGGGAGTGGGAGAGGGAAAAGCAGGCTTCCCGCCGAGCAGGGAGCCCAATATGGGGATCGATCCCAGAACGCCTGGGACCATGACCTGAGCCGAAGGCAGACGATTAATGACTGAGCCACCTAGGCGCCCCTTTAAGCCATTTTAAATAGCCATTTTTGATTGATTGAAACATCTTGATAATATTCTGTTGACAGTTTAAAAACAATGACTGTTTACTTTTATTTTAGCCATTGTATGCATACAATCAATACTTTCCCAATGTAATTTTTATGTTTATTTTTCTGGAGAAAGAATAATTTGGCTCAGTTAAGTGTCTGCCTTCACTCAGGTCATGATCCCAGTGTCCTGGGATGGAGCCCTGAATTGAGCTCCTCGCTCAGTGGGGAGCCCATTTCTCCCTCTGCCTCTGCATGAAGCTCCCCTCTGTGCACTCTCTCTCTCTCTCTGACAAATAAATAAGTAAAAAAAAGAAGAAGAAGAATTTCCGAACTCCAAATCTCTCATGGCTGTATGTAATGACCCTTAGGTTTGTCTTTTCCCCCCATCACGTAAAAAAGTATCAACAACAAGAAAAAGATTTATAATTAAATGATAATCAATGTTAGACAATCATATGACATATGAACAAAATTTAAAGAAGGATATTTACTGCCTTTTCATACCAGTCACTTGTCTGTTATATTTTAGATTGAAAATTTTAAGCTATCAACAAAGAGCTGTTTAGCTTCATATAAAAAGTAATACATTTCAAAACCTTTTTTTCCGAATGCTCAGAATTTAGGAAATATATTTACTTTAGTTGAAAATATTTATATGTCTCATTCTATGCTATGTAAAAAAATCACAATTTAGTAAAAAATATATTGACTAAAGTCATTTCATTAACAGATTGGTTAAATGCAGTTTGGTGCTTTTTATGTTTGTTTTTCTTAATATGCCTAATATCCCTAATATCCTTGATCTCATTAAAGCATTTTAGAAATATTCCAACTACTGTTCATCTAGATCCCTTAGGCTAGCTCCTCCCTTTTTGTCCATGTGTTATGTTGCAAAAAAAAAAAAAAAAAAGATGTAGAACCTAGACAATGGCTGATGAGGCCATGAAAGCATCAGTTGACAACTACTCAACCAATTTACTCCGTTTGTTTCAGATAAGTCCTTTTTTGACTTGCATGGTTTTCTTACAGCAAAAAAGACAAACGAAGTAAGTGGAAACATTGAGACAATATGTCTTTAGATAGATCAGTTTGAAAAACCATCCTTCATAACTACCTTTCATTAAAATACAAACATGAGAAAAAATAATTATGGACACATATTAGAAAATTGTTTTTCATTTATGTAAACATATAAATGCAGTTAGACCACAAATACAATGCTGAAAACAAATATATTGAAATAGATATCTGATTTCACTGGGGTAACAGATGCTTGACTAATTCAAGATATCAACAACGATGTGAAAACAGTAGGCTATAAAGTCACCCCATGATGTGTCAAAGCTTGGAATTTGTAAAAGATGCAGCTCACTGAATTGCTAGCTTAATTGTGTGAACTGCTGTTGCTATTAAAACTTGATTTTTAAAACTTTATTTTATTTCTCTATTACATCACCACCCACAGCTTAAAGTATACTAATTATAGCTATAATCTAAAACACTATAAACTGAAAAATCAAAAAATTCTCATAATAAAACATGAAATTGAAAGGATATCTATAAATTATAGAAAAGAATTATGACATTTGGGGAGTGGGGACAGGCATAGGGTGGTGGTGGTTCTTGTTTCTTTTTTTCCAGAGCCATTCTTTTTGTTTTCATGTTTCAAACTGCCAAAACTGGTTACATAAATATGCTAATCTAGGTAATCTAATCATCTCAGGCTAAACTGATCTCAATTAAATTACTTAGCAGGAATGTACCACATGGAGTGTCCTGCCAGTAGGCTTAAAACCATAGATTATCAACATAAAGGACTTAATGTAATGGAAGGTCAAAGAGGATGGAGTAAGAACTGCAAGAAAAGAGAATTTACAATATCCAGTATTCTGCACTAAGTGCCTGAGTGTTAGCACAGAGATTAATTCTGAAACTCAAGAATTAAACCCCAGAGAAATGGTATTAATGTAAAAGTCTTTTTCTTGATGCCCGTGAACTCTCTCTTTGCTCATCAACTCCTGTCCTCTTCTGCTTCCTATCATACTATGCTAATTGTACCCCTTTTAGCCAGGGGTTTCCCGCACCCACTGGATGGCAAGGCATGCCCCTTGCACATCTGAGAGTGGTCGTCTGACTGTGCAGCAGATTACAGTTTATGGCAACACTCAGCAGAAAGCCAATGCCTGGGTTCACTGTTTTCACCCAGAGGTGACACATATCAAACATGTTACCATGTGGTTAAGATGGTGGAGGAGTAGGGGACCCTAATTTCATCTAGATAGTTCAGCTAGATAGTTATCAAATCATTCTGAACATCTGCAAAATCAACTGGACATCTGAGAAAAGAATTGCTACAATTCTACAAATAGAAAAACAACCACTTTTTGCAAAGTAGGAGGTACAGAGATGTGAAGCCAAAGTGATATATCAGAAGATAAGCCATGGGGGAGAGAGCCTCCGTAAGCCAGGTACCAGAAAATGTTATAAGCAGCAGAGCACAAAATGAGAAATTTTAGAAGTCTGCTTGAAAGGTGTTCACAAAGTGGGGTGGAATCCCAGGTGGAACAGCAAGATCTCAGGATCCCTGGGGTCACAAAGAGAATGGGGGTGCCTGAGTGCAGCAGAGTTCCCAAGCATTGGAGCAGGGAAGCCCAGTGAAAATAGTGAGTCCAGGCACTGGCTTTCTGCAGAGTGTTGCCATAAACTGTGATCTGCTGCACAATTGGAGGACTGCTCTCTGAGCAGGGACTCAGCAAGAGGCAGAACCCTGGCGAGACCCCCCCACCCTCCCCAGGAAGGTGCTGTGTGGGTGTGCACCACAGGCGATCATAAAGTTTGGAGATTCAAAACAGGGTCACATGCCTGAGATAAAAACACTCCGTCACAGGCTGGGTGAACACAAAATTCAGATGGAAACAAGGGAAAGAGTGATTGACTGCTTTTCTGTGAGGGTGCACTAAAGAGTGAAAGACTTTCAGCTCCACAGCTAGAGATTGAGGTGCCACCATTTTCATTCCCTGAATCCCTGCTGAAAGCCTTCAGGGAACAAAGCCCCATAGAGCAATCCAGAGCTGATTACACTGGCCCAGCCCCCTGGCAAGGGCAGTGAAATTCTGCCCGGGCAAAGACACCTGAGAATCAGCGCAACAGGCCCCTCCTACAGAAGACCAATAGGAACTTTTGGCTAATACCAAGTTTACCAATTATACAGAAGGGCAAAATTCTAGCTCTTGGGGAAAATAGTATATAGCATTCATGGTTTTTTCTTATGATTCTTTAGTCTTTAAGTTCTAATTTTTTTTCCTTTATATCTATTTTCTTGTTTTATCAATTCTTTCCTTAAGCCTTTTTTTTTTAATTTTCGTTTTTACACTTACATTTTATAAATAAATAAATATATATATATATATATATATATGACTTCCTTTCATTTAATTTAATTTTATTTCTGTATATATATGTTTTTTGTTTTGTTTTTGTTTTGTTTTGTTTTCCAATTTTGGAATCTAGTTTCTTCTAACAAACAAACCAAAATACACCCAGGATCTGGTTTATTGTTCTGTTCTGTTCACCTTCTGTTTGATTTTGTTCTCTCTCTCTCTCTCAATTTTTTGTTCCACTTGTATATTTTTCTGGTGTCCTTGTCGCTATTTTTTGTATTTTCTCTCTCTTTCATCTATTCTTTTCTGGACATAAGGATAAGACAGAAGAACTAACCCCAAAAGAGAGAAAAAGAGGTAGTACTCACTGCCAAAGATTTAATCAATATGATATAAGTTAGATGTCAGAACTAGATATCAGTGATACCCTAAAGCAAAAACATATTATAATAATTGGGGTCCCAGAGGAAGAGGAAAGAGAGAGGGGGGAGACAGAAGGGATATTTGAGCAAATCATAGCTGAAAACGTCCTTAATCTGGGGAAGGACACAGGCATTCAAGACCAGGAGGCACTGAGAATCCCTCTCTAAATCAATAAAAATGGGTCAACACCTTGACATATAATAGTGAAGCTTGAAAATTTCAGAGACAAAGAGAAAATCCTGAAAGCAGCTTGGGACAAGAGGTCCTCAACCTACAGGGGTAGAAACATAAGACTGGCAGCAGACCTATCCATAGAGATCTGGCAAGTCAGAAGGGACTGGCATGATACATTCAGGGTGTCAAATGAGAGAAAAATATGCAGCCAAGAATATTTTATACAGCTAGGATGTCATTCAGAATAGAAGGAGAGATAAAGAGCTTCCAGGACAAACAGAAACTAAAAGAATTCGTGATCACTAAACCAGCCCTGCAAGAAATATTAAAGGGGATTCTGTAAGTGAAGAGAGAGCCCCAAAGTAACAAAGAACAAGAAGGAACAGAGACAAAATGTAGAAACAGTGACATTACAGGTAATACAATGGCACTAAATTCATATCCTTCAATAATTACTCTGAATGTAAATGGGCTAAATGCTCCAATCAAAAGACACAGTATATCAGATTGGATTGAAAAAAATAAGCCCCATTGACATGCTGTCTACAAGAGACTCAATTTAGACCCCAAAACACTTCTAAATTGAACATGATGAGATAGAGAACCATTTATCATGCTAATGAACATCAAAAGAAAGCTGAGGTAGAAATCCCTATATCAGGCAAATTAGATTTTAAACCAAAGACTGTACTAAGGGATGAGGAAGGACACTATATCATATTTAAACGGTCTATCCAACAAGATCTAACAATTGTAAATATTCATGCCCCTCCATGACATGGAGCATCAATTATATAAAGCAATTAATAACAAAATTAAGGAAACACGTTGATAATAACACAATAGAAGACTTTAACACCCCACTCATTGCAATGGACAGACCATCTAAGCAGAAGATCAACAAGGAAACAAGGGCTTTGAATGACACACTGGACCAGATGGAATTCACAGATAATATACAGAGTATTCCATCCTAAAGCAGCAGAAGACATATTCCTCTCAAGTGCACATGGAACATTCTCCAGAATAGATCACATACTGGGTCACAAATCAGATCTCAACCTATACCAAAAGATTGGGATCATTCCCTGCATATTTTCAGACCACAATGCTTTAAAATTTGAATTCAATCACAAGAGAAAATTTGGAAGGAACTCAAACACTTGCAGGTTAAAAGGCATACTACTAAAGAATGAATAGGTCAACCAGGAAATTAAAGAAGAATTTAAAAAATTCATGGAAACAAATGAAAATGAGAATACAACTGTTCAAAACCTCTGGGATGCAGCAAAGGCATTCCTAAGAGGAAAGTATGTAGCAATACAAGCCTTTCTCAAGAAAGAAATGGGTCTCAAATACAAAACCTAACCTTACACCTAAAGGAGGTGGAGAAGGAACAGAAAATAAAGCGTAAATCCAACAGAATAGACTTACTAAAGACTAGAGCAGATGTCAATGAAATAGAAACAAAAAGAATAGTAGAACAGATCAACGAAACAAGGAACTGGTTCTTTGAAAAAATTAATAAGATCAATAAACCCCTGGCCAGACTTTTCAAAAAGAAAAGAGAAAGGACCCAGATAAATAAAATCATAAATGAAAGAGGAGAGATCACAACCAACATGGAAAAAATACAAACAATTGTAAGAGAATAGTATGAGCAAGTATATGCAAACAAATTAGGCAATCTGGAAGAAATGGATGCATTCCTAGAAACATAAACTGGGCACCTGGGTGGCTTAGTCACTTGAGTGTCCACCCTAGGTTTGAGTCATGATCCTGGGGGCTCACTGCTCAGTGAGGAGCCTACTTCTCCCTCTCCCTCTCCCCCCACTTGTGCACTCTCACTCTCTCTCTCTCAATTTCAAATGAATGGATAGAATACCAAAACTGAAAGAGGAGGAAGTAGAAAATGGAACAGACCCATGACCAGCAAAGAAATTGAAGCAATAATCAAAAAATCTCCCAACAAGAGTCCAGGACTGGATGGTCTCCCAGTGGAATTCTACCAAACATGTAAAGAAGAAATAATACCTATTCTTCTGAAGCTGTTTAAAAAATAGAAATGGAAGGAAAATATCCATACTCATTCTATGAGGTCAACAATACCTTGATCCCAAAACCAAAGACCCCCCAAAAAGGAGAACCACAGACCAATACCCCAGATGAACATGGATGCAAAAGTTCTCACCAGGATACTAGCCAGTAGGATCTAACAGTACATTAAAAGGATTATACACTTTGACTAAGTGGGATTTATTCCTGGGTTGCAGGGTTGGTTCAACATTCCCAAATCAACCAACATGATACATCACATTAATAAAAGAAAGGACAAGAACCATACGACCCTCTCAATAGATGCAGAAAAAGCATTTGACAAAACACAGCATCCATTCTTGATTAAAACTCTACACAGTGTAGGGATATAGGGAACATACCTCAATATCATAAAAGCCATCTACAAAAAGCCCACAGTGAATATAATTCTCAGTGGGGGAAAACTGAGAGCTTTTCCCCTAAAGTCATGAACATGACAGGTATGTCCATTCTCACCACTGATGTTCAACCTAGTACTAGATGTCCTAGACTCAGCAATCAGACAACAAAAAGATATAAAAGGCATCCAAATTTGCAAAGAAGTCAAACTCACTCTCTGCAAATGACATGATACTATATGTGGAAAACCCAAAAAACTCCACCCCAAAATTGCTAGATCTCATACAGGAATTCAGCAAAGTGGCAGGATATAAAATCAATGCACAGAAATCAGTTGCATTTCTAAACACTAACAATGAGACAGAAGAAAGAAATTAAGGAAGCAGTCCCATTTACAATTACACCAAAATTCCTAAGATACCTAGGAATAAACCTAACCAAAGAGATAAAGTATCTGTACTCTAAAAACAATAGAAAACTTATGAAAGAAATTTGGGAAGACTCATAGAAATGGAAAAACATTCAATGCCCAGGAACTGGAAGAACAAATATTGTTAAAATGTCTTTGCTAGCCAGAGAAATCTACATATTCAATGCAATCCCTATCAAAATACCATCCACATTTTTCATAGAGCTGGAAATTTGTATGGAATCAGAAAAGACCCTGAATAGCCAAATGAATGTTGAAAAAGAAAACCAAAGCTGGTGGCATCACAATGCCAGACTTCAAGCTATATTACAAAACTTTAATCATCGAGACAGGGACCAAATACTGGCATAAAAACAGACACATAGATCAATGGAACAGAATAGAGAACCCAGAAATGGACCCACAACCATATGGTCAACTAATCTCTGACAAAGCAGGAAATAATATCCAATGGAAAAAAGACAGTCGCTTCAACAAATGGTGTTGGGAAAATTGGACAGCTAAATGTAGAAGAATGAAACTGCACTATTTTATTACACCATACACAAAAATAGACTCAAAATGAATGAAAGACCTACATGTGAGACTGGAATCCATCAAAATCCTAGAGGAGAAGATAGGCAGCATCCTCTGTGACCTTGGCCACAGCAATTTTTTGCTAGACAAGTCCCCAAAGGCAAGAGAAACAAAGTCAAAAATGAACTTTTGGGACTTCATCAAGATAAAAAACTTTTGCACAGCAAACAACTGACAAAACCAAAAGACAACTGACAGAATGGGAGAAGATATTGCAAATGTCTTATCAGATGAAAGGCTAGTATCCAAATCCTATAAAGAACTTATCAAACTCAACACCCCCAAAGAAGAAATAATCTAATCAAGAAATGGGCAGAAGACAGATATTTCTCCAAAGAAGACACACAAATAGCCAACAAACACATGAAAAAATGCTCCACATCACTTGACATCAGAGAAATACAAATCAAAACCACTATGAGAGGGGTCGCCTGGGTGGCTCAGATGGTTAAGCATCTGCCTTCAGCTCAGGTCATGATCTCCAAGTCCTGGGATAGAGCCCCACATCAGGCTGCCAGCTCAGCAGGGAGTTTGCTTCTCCCTCTCTCTCTGTCTCTCCCCCTGCTTGTGCTTTGTCTCTCTTTCTCTCTCAAATGAATAAATAAAGTCTTTTAAAAAAAATAGCCACAATGAGATACCACCTCATACCACTCAGAATGGCTAAAATTAATGTCAGGAAACAATAAATGCTGGGGAGGGATGCAGAGAAATGGGAACCCTCTTACACTGGTGATGAGAATGCAAGCTGGTACAGCCACTCTGGAAAACAGGATGGATGTTCCTCAAAAAGTTAAAAATAGAGCTAGCTACCCTATGACCCAGCATTTACACTACTAGGTATTTATCCAAAGGATGCAAACATAGTGATCCAAAGGGGCACCTGCACTCCAAAGTTTATAATAGCAATGTTCACAATAGCCATACTATGGAAAGAGCCCAGATGTCTGTCAACAGATGAATGGATAAAGGAGATGTGGTGGAAATATATACAATGGAATATTACTCAACCATCAAAAAAAATCTTACCATTTGCAATGATGTGGATAGAACTAGAGGGTATTATGCTAAATGAAATAAGTCAATCAGAGAAAAGCAATTATATGATTTCACTCATATGTGGAATTTAATAAACAAAACAGAGGATCATAAAGGAAGGGAGGGAGAAATAAAATAAGACAAAATCAGAGAGAGAGACAAACGATAAGAGACTCTTAATCATAGGAAACAAACTGAGGGTTGCTGGAGGGGAGATGGGTGAGGGGAAGGGATAATTGGGTGATGGGCATTAAGGAGGGCATGTGATGTGATGAGCATTGGGTGTTATATGCAACTGATGAATTACTGAACTCTACCTCTGAAATGAATAATATGCTGTATGTTAATTAATTGAATTTAAGTTAAAATATATGTTTCCATGCTTACAATGGGCTATACTCAAACCACATGCAGGAAATTTTAAACACATACTCCAAATTTCCAGGAAGTCTGCAAAGCTGAGAAGGACTTCTGCCGTGGATTAGTGTCAAATTTACATCATGATTTTAGTTGTTGCTAGGGGTTGTAGCTTTGGGGACAAATACCTGGAAATGACAACCTGGCTTTCTTGGTAATTCACGTTTCTGATTTCTTGGCCTTTTTGATGTTTTGGTATATCTATTTGGTGTCTTTTGGATCTTTTGGATCCATCTTCCCCTCTATTTTATTTTTTAGAACTCTCTGACAAGTGTCTCCAGAGGGACTTGAGCTTTACATTATGGAAAGTATGTCATCTTGGCAAACGCAAGATTATAAAAATTGGATAAATAGAGGCAGGAGATGGAACAGGCTGATTTTACTTGCCTAGGTTAAAGGAGTTTGGCTAATCCAAATATAACTCACCAAAGCATGAAATTTGGGACTGAAGCACAAACAGTAATGCAATATTTAGTTGCCATATTTGCCAGATGTGTGCTCTGGACCGACTTGCTGTAGGAAATGTTGGGGGCTCAGAGCTGATGTCTAAGAAATAATTCTTGAGAGATCTTTGGTGCAAAAAGGTGGTTTTATTAAAGCTTGGGGACAGGACCCATGGGCAGAAAGAGCAACACTGGGGTCATGAGGAGTGGGTTATTATATACTTTCAAGATGGGAGGGAGTTAGGGATAGCATAAATCTCAAAGGAAGTTTAGAAGCACGGTTTCAAGGTCCTTGAGCTATTATTAGGAAAAGGTCATTTATTACTGTCTAGTAAAACCCTAGTCGTGAGACCCTTCAGATGTATATCGGTGAGCCATATGCTTGGGGGATGATTACTAACATATATCTTGGGGGGTAGAGATAAAGGAAGTTTCCAAAGGAATTTTTGTCTCTTTAAGTAGACTTATAGGATCCTGGGGGGTGGGGGTAGTCAGGCTAAGATTGCCTTTTGCCCTTAGTAAAGCATTAACACCGAGGCAGCTGAGTTCCTAGAAGAATGCCAAACTGCCTGTTTCAAGGACTTGTCAGTGGACTGTAGGGAGTAAGGAAATTTAATAGTTTTTCTTTTGCCTTTGTTTCCCACAACATACTGCCCTCAAATCCTATGCCAGTGGTAGATGGCAGTTGTCGTCTCTTTCTCCCTATCTCTCTCACAAACTCACAAACACAAATGGGAATGTTTGAGCATTTAATATTAGAGACAAGTATTTAAGTCACAAATATGGCTTGCTTTGTTTGCTGGACTAGTAATTTGAACAGTTCAAAAATATTACACCTCTTTTATTCCAGTTTATGAGTTAGTGAGCACACAATTTGTCACCAGCTAGACCCCCAAACCTGACCTTTATTGCCCACCTCCTTGTATTCACTAACCTTTGTCTTACATTTTTCCTTAAGCTCCTTTTCTGGCTTACCTCTTAACTTAGGCAAATGAAACCCAAAACCATCCCTCAGGTGATAGTGACAGCCCTAGCAAGACCTCTTGTCTGCCCAGATGACCCACACCTTTTGAGCTAAATCCCTGATTCTTGCCTCTTCAGATGGACCATGGAGTGACCTCTGGAATGACCTTCAATTAGTTTTACTTCATAATACTAAAATTTCCACCCAAGAAGGAGCCACAGCCTCATTTACACAACATACAATGTTTGCATAGGCATGCCTCCTTAGGGCTCATCTGTGCCCTTATGTCCCTCTCTACATGTGATGACAAGGCTCCCTACCTAATAACTAAATATTCATCCTAACCCTAAATAAAAGGACCCCATTCACACTCTCTCAGGGAGTCATGGCTTTGGAAGCCATTCCTGGTGCTCTCCCTATTTGCTGCAAGTAAGTCTTCTTTGTGAGATAACCCAACCTGGTGCAGTTTCTGACTTACCAAGGAGTGAACTCACATTGGTTCAGTTACAAATTTGCTACATTCTATTTTCTACCAGTGTTGCTATTAATATTCTAGATTGTGGCTACTCTTTCTCTGTTAGTCTGGTCCCCAGTGTGAGGAAAACAACCACACACACACACACACACACACACACACACACACACACACACACACGACATTAGCCTGGCTACCAGAGGGGAGGTGGGTGGGGGGATGGATGAAATAGGTGACAGGGATTAAAGAGGGTGCTTATCATGATGAGCACTGAATAATGCATAATTGTTGGATCACAATATTGTACACCTGAAACTAATATAACACTCTATGTTCACTATACTGGAATTAAACTTAAAACTTAAAGAAAAAAGAGCCATCAGCTAACCCATAATGTCTTTGCTGTCTTAAGCAACTGAAATTTTGGCTGCATTTTTTACCATGGCACAGGTAGCCTATCCAGAAAGTAACATAGACCTAAATTTACATCGGGAAGGAGAACCTACAACAGGAAGAGAAGTTTTAACAGAGACTCCCTTTACCTACATAATAGGGCAAACTTGTTTTTCCCCAAACATCTCCTTTCACGTTCTTGCTAATGAGTTCTCTCCCCTTTGTGTCTTTAGGCTCCTCCTCCTCTCCTTAGTTCATAGAAGTTTCATATTGCTTTGGTGTCTTTGGAATTTCAGGTCTGTGTGTGGATTCCCTGTGCCATGTCTGTTAAATTTGATTTTCTCCTGTTAATCTGTCTCATGTCAATTTGATTCTAAGTCCCCACCTAAAACGACCATAGGGCAGAGGAAGGTCTTCCTCCCTGACAGTTACATACACGAAAAAGGTATATTTGTGCCTGAAATACAAATGCCAGTAGTTGAAAATATGCATTCAACCTAATTTTTACAGACTAAATGCAAATTAGCAGAGAATGTATTAGTAGAGATAGGATGTCTTGAGAACTAAATTTGATTATTAATGTCAAAGACGTGAATGTTAATCTTATGTAATACATCTATATTTTGTCAAATAAATGCATAAACTGGGGAATAGTGTTTTTCATGTAACAGATAAAAATATCATGTTTCATAACATTTCCAAATTAAATCACACAAGAAATATGATAAATGAAAACATCAGTTTCTTACACAAGGGATATAACAACAAAGCACATGAGGGAAACCAAAATAACCTAAAACGACATACTGTATGATACATCAAAGCAGTGAATTTTAAGTGGTTCGTGAAAACACCTTTTTCAAATTTCTCCCAAAATAAGTTCCCTTGAGTCCTATGTGTGAATGCGCTTTTAACAAATTCCTTTTTCCCTTTAAAATGCCAAAGCTACTCTTCGTCACCAGGTACTTGGCTAAACATTTTCTTTGGCAACAATCGTTGGGACAATTTCATTTCATTAGTTTTATACTGCAAATGTGCAATAAGAATATCAAACCATCAGTCAGTTTTATCAACGTGCTTGCTGCATGATGCTTTCCTCCCAAATATTATTCTGGAATAAATGGGGAGACCTGTTTATTCAACATAGACAGCAACAACATTTGTGTTATATTTGTTACACATAAAGTAACATGCTAAAACTTGATAATGCAGTTATGGATAATAAAAGGATAATAAATTATTCATTATAAACTTTATGCAAAATATTTTATAGACATTCAAAATACACAATTGACCATTGGAAAAAATCTTGATAAGAGTTTGATGTGACATGGATGGAGGTTCTTATGCTTGAGACAATTTCTCTAAACATGGAAACTCATATTTGGCACATAGCAAAAACAATTAAAAGAGGAATGCCTGAGTCATCTTTCTTATTTCTTTAGGGTTCTTTTGGCCATCTGGCTGCTTAAGGGGTTTTTGTTTTTGTTTTTGTTTCCTCATTGTTAGGGTAAAGAACATACAGGAAAACAAAGTCAAATATTCGAACTACTATTGTTCTAGAAAACGACATGGCACTTATGAAAGCCTTATTTTAACGAAAACACTATAAAACATCTTGGGATTTTTATCTACAAAACAAACAAGAGAATGTTTTCACAGAATGTTTTCACAGAATTGCTAAGTGACTCTGAAGCTCTCTTTGTTAGCAATGCCTATTTCTCTTTCATAGTTTTTTTCATGGCAGAGTTTAAATATTTCTTGAATTCAGTGTGCAAGTGGATAGAGATAGGATAGTTTAATGGAGGTGATAAAATTAGGATCAGAAAACTTTATTCTAGTTTGTAGCTTAACTAGTGAAAATTAACCAGATGGAAAGAAAAACGACCTCTACCCCATAATACTCACTGGAGAAGAATCATACTCTTCCTTGTCAATCTCTGCTAGAGATGTAGGAAAGATGTTAGGGTTTGAAGCCTACAGCCAAGAAAGAATTCTTGAGATGTATTTGGTGCAAAAAGGTGGTTTTATTAAAGCAGGGGGATAGGACCTGTGGGCAGAAAGAGCTGCACTGGGGTGATGAGGAGTGGCCCATTATATACTTTCAAGTTGGGAGGATGTTAGGAATAGCACAAACCTCCCAGGTATTTTGGAAACAAGGCTTCCAGGATCCTGAGGGAGCTAGCTATTGTTAGGAAAAGGTCATTTATTATTGTTTAGTAAACCCTTAGTCATGAGACCCTTCAGATATATATGGGTGGTCATATTCTTAGAGGATGACTGCCAACATGTATCTTGGTTGCGGGGGGGAGGGGGGTGTTAAGATAAAGGAAGCTTCCAAAGGAATTTTTATATGTTAAAGTAGACGTACTGCATCCTGGAGGTCAGGCTTTTGCCCTTAGCAAAGTATTAACATCCAGGCAGTTAAGTTCCTAGAGGAAAGTCACTCTGCCTGTTTCAAGGACTTGTCAGTGGGCTGTAAGTAGTGAGGAAATTTATTATTTTTAATTCTGCCTTTGTTTCCCACATCACTAGGATGAAAACAAAATAAAACAAACAGTTTAATAAGTAAGTATGAGTTTGTTGGTTGGCCTCTTCTTGTTTTCTTTTTTTTTAAGATTTTATTTATTTATTTATTTATTCATTCATTCATTCATTTATTTATTTTAGAGAGAAAGAGAGTGCAAGAGACAGAGTGGGGGAGGAGAAGAGGGAGAGGGACAAGCAGACTCTCCGCTGAAGTGGAGCCAGATGCAGGGCTCGATGTCACCACCATGAGATCATGACCTGAGCTGAAATCCAGAGTCGACTACTTAACTTACTGAGTCACCCAGGCACCCCCCTTTTTTGTTTTCTCTATCATTATTTCCTTAATTTGGGGGACAGTCATCTAGATTTCCGTACCTGATCAAAGCACCAGCAAATTTAAAATTGTGCTCACAGAGGCCAGCATCAGGTTTTCTTTTTTTTTTTAATTTAAATTCAATTAGCCAACACATAATACATCATTAGTTTTTGATGTAATGTTCAATGATTCATCAGTTGTGTATCACCACCCAGTGCTCATCACATCACTTGCCCTCCTTAATGCCCATGACCCAGTTCCCCATCCCCCCACCCCACCACCCCTCCAGCAAACCTCAGGTTGTTTCCTGGAGTCAAGAATCTCTCATGGTTTGTATCCCTCTCTGATTTCTTCCCAGCAGCCTCAGGTTTTCTCAGTCAGGACCTTAAGCTGAAGTCCAAGCAGTGTGTTGCTCCAGGATCCATTATGATCTTTCTTTTCTTTGGCCAATATTTTCTTCCAAGGAATTTTCCATCATGAGTAGTGGTGGTTAAGCCCAGGGGAGAAATTGTTGTGGCAGTTTTATCTCATGAATGCAATAACAATTTACCTTTGTCCAGGAGTCTCATACTTTAGTTTTAACTATGTGAGCCCTTAGTAGCCAATGAGTCCTTAGAGAATGTGTTCCTGTTTCTCTTGGGTATCACCCCTTGTGTGAATACCCTTCTGTTTGCATACTATCTGTGTAACCATGCACCTTGTTAATTAAGCCAAAGCGAGCACAAGGTGGTTAACCAGAGTAAATTATTCTTAAAAGTTCTTTCTTACCTCTATTATTTAAAATATTTATTGCCTTTTATCCGATGTCTTACAGTATACTTAAAATCTTAGAGTGTTATAATATACAGGCATTGCTGTGTTGCATACTGCTCAATTTTTATCTTCTTTTTGCTTCATGTTTTGTATTTGGAATCATCTCTCTTCTGAACTGAAATGTGGAAAATTTTTCACAAAGAACAGAACAGATAGAGTTCATTATATGATCATCATTCTACCTGCACCATTTGTATCTCAGTGTAGAAAAGCTGTTGTCCCAATCTTCTGCTACAATTTAAAACAAAAAATACATCAGTACTGTGGAAAGTACAGAAACATACAGAGTCAGTGAGGGTGACATCCATTAAGAAAATCTTTCCATGTATGGCAGAAGCACAGAGAACCAAAACAACCTTTCCATTTATCAAAGATCATGATCTATCATTTCCAGAAGAATGAAACAATAAGCACTAAAGTTAGAGAAATGAACCAAAATACAGCATTTTTCTCCCATTTATTCAGCCTCTTCCTACATTTTCTCAAGAAAAAAAAAAAAAAGGCTTATCCTGCTTGATACCAAGAATGGGTAGCTTATAAATAGATATCATCATATACACAACAAATGCAGCACAAAATATAAATCAGTTTTTTACTAATTTAATAACTGTAAAAGTTTCTAATTTTACAGAATAGGTATATAATATGTGAGATTTACATAATTCAAAAAAACCCGTCTCATTTCCTTTCCTGCATTTTTTATATATTCAACTTTATAAGGAGACATGGAAAACTTATGCAACCATCACTAAATGTTTTAGTAATCCAAAAAATAATAGTATTATAACTGTAAATTTATTTAATAAACATAATGTCTTAGACTCATTCTGAGCTGATCTGATATCTTTTATAAATGAATTGTTATTTTTTTCTATAACTTTGTGTTTCTTGAATATATTCTAGGGTGATTACCTACATAGGATATCAAAAATCAAGATATTGTATCAAGATAAACCATTTTTTGTTCTTTATTTTAAATCTATTTTAGTATTTCAATTCTATGCATTTAATCTGGTGACCCATATCCTATCATCTCTATATCTCTATCTCCACAAATTAATATCTATGTCCTGTCAATCATCCCTCAATCTTCTTCCTCTATAAGACCAATGACATGCAAATTTTTATGATTTACAACCCTTATCTTATTCCATTAATTTTTGCATCTTCAATTTCAGTTCCTGGCTGCCTCCCAACTCTGTCTAACTAAATTGTTTTAAGATGACTATCGGATATCTAGGTACTCATTATTTCTGGAAGCTGTCTCCTACCTTTCAACTTTTATATGATATATACAGCTGTCAAAATCCTGGACATAATCCCAAGCACTGAGTTTTCTACTAAGAAACATAATAAGGCTGTATTGGGATATTGCTTGAGAAAAGAACTAAGAGATGCTAAATAATGGTCATAATCTTAATCAGACTCTAAGTTTTGTTACATTTATTAATAAATAACAGATACACTACAGAAATTGTCACTTGTGTTCATCTAGAGTACAATTTTAACTGATATTCCCAATAAGCATAAAAACTGAAAAATCTGAAGGGAATTTGAATCCTCTAAAGATATAAAAATAATTTTAAAAGGAAATGTCAAGTTCATTTATGTTATTGAAGTTTTTTTTTTTTTCCTTTTTGAAATCTGGTAAAGGCAATGAGAGCCATATAAACATAAAATGGTATGCTTATTCAGAGTTTGATTCTGTGTTCAATTTTAATGACTTTCATTTCAAATATCTAGAATAACTGATTCTCTTTTAAAAAGAGTTATTTGAGTTTTAATTGCCTCATTGATCTTTAATTTTTCAAGTTGTTTGAAATCTGATGGGAATTAAGTTAAGTCCAACTCCCTAGTAGACATCCATTTATATTCCCAACCATTTTATCCACTGAGGAGTTTTTTTTTTAATGAATCAAAAATGACCTAGCTTATGGGAACCCAGAAAACCTAAAACTATGTTTTGCATATCTTAAGTTAAATTCTAACAATATTTTTAAAAGTAGGTTTAAGTCCTACTATCTTTTTTTTTTTTTTTAACGTATAATGTATTATTTGTTTCAGAGGTACAGGTCTGTGATTCATCAGTCTTACACAATTCACAGCGCTCACCATAGCACATACCCTCCACAATGTCTATCACCCAGCCACCCCATCCCTCCCACCCCCCACCACTCCAGCAACCCTCAGTTTGTTTCCTGAGAAACAAACTGAGTGTTCTAGAGGGGAGGGGGTTGGGGGGATGGGTTAGCCTGGCAATGGGTATTAAAGAGGGCATGTATTAAATGGAGCACTGGGTGTTACACACAAACAATGAATCATGGAACACTACATCAAAAACTAATGATGTAATGTATGGTAATTAACATAACATAATTAAATAAATTTTTTTTAAAAAGTAGGTTTAAGTCATTTTCTTTAAAAGTTGAAATAAATTACACTAAATACCACCAATTTACAAAATGGAGTTCTCAGCTATCAATAATGAAGTTATATTGATTTAAGGTATATTTTTCCAACCATTTTACAATACTTGAGCATAAATCTTTATCCTTATTTCCCAGTGATTTCTTCAAATGCTTTCAGGTTTATTTGAAAGTACCATCCATAAAAATGTTAGTCCAATTCAGAAATAATCAGAGCACCGTGAAGCTAAAGAGAGAGACCTGACAGACCTAGTAGCCTTCTCCCCTAAGTCGCAGGTAGGGAAAGTGAGATTTCCTTAATATCTCAGAGCCATTTCAGATCAAAACTGGAACTAAGACCCAAGTATTTTTATTCTTCATACCAGTGCTCTTCCTACAACTACACCAAGTAAAAGAACTAACAACTATAATAAAGTCTTTACATACTGTACACTCACTGTAACAAAGTGCTTTTTAAGGTGTATATTTATTGATCTTTATATTATTTTATAGAGGTGCATTTATGATATATATGACATAAAATATATGTGTGTAATATATAATTTTAAAACATTTATATGTATATTCATAAATGTATGTGTTATATATAATTTTGTAATATTTAGTGAAACGATACTACACAAATGTTTACACAAAGTCATTATTGGTGAATAAAATTAGAGGTATTATCAGCTACATCTAGCTTTCTTTAAATAAATAATTTATTTGTTATTAAAAAAGCCTTTGAAATTAGTACTTTTTAATTTAAATTTAATTATCCAACATATAGTACATCATTAGTTTCAGATATAGAGTTCAATAATTCATCAGTTGCATATAACACCCAGTGCTCATCACATCAGGTACCCTCCTTAATGCCCATCAAGATATTACCCCATCTCCACACCCACCTCCTCCTCAGCAACCCTCAGTTTGTTTCCTATAGTTAAGAGTCTCTCATGGTTTGTTTCCCTCTCTGATAAATTCCCGTTCAGTGTTCCCTCCCTTCCCCTATGATCCTTTGTGCTGTTTCTTATATTTCATATATGAGTGAAACTATATGATAATTGTCTTTCTCTGATTGACTTATTTTGCTCAGCATAATACTCTCCAGTTCTATCCATTTTGATGTAAATGGTAAGTAGTCATCCTTTCTGATGGTTGAGTAATATTCCATTGTATATATACCACATCTTCTTTATCTGTTCATCTGCCAATGGACATCTGGGCTCTTTCCATGCTTTGGATATTGTGGACATTGCTGCTGTAAACATTGGGGTGCATGTGCCTAATCGGATCATTACATTTGAATCTTTGGGGTAAATACGTAGTAGTGCAATTGTTGGGTTGTATGGTAGCTCTATTTTTAACTTCTTGAGGAACCTCCATACTGTTTTTCAGCATGGCTATACCAGCTTACATTCTGATCAACAGGGTAAGAGGGTTCCCCTTTCTCTGCATCCTCACCAACATTTGTTGTTTCCTGTCTTGTTGATTTTAGTCATTCTGACTGGTGTGAGGTGGTATCTCATTGTGGTTTTGACTTGTATTTCCCTGATTTCAAGTGATATGGAGCATTTTTTCATGTGTCAGTTGGCCATTTGTATGTCTCCTTTGTAGAAATGTCTGTTCATGTATTCTGCCCATTTCTTGACTGGATTATTTGTTTTTTGGCTGTTGAGTTTGATAAATTCTTTATAAACCTTGGATACTAGCCCTTTATCTGATATGTCATTTGCAAATATCGTCTCCCATTCTGTAGGTTACCTTTTAGTTTTGTTGACTGTTTCCTTTGCTATTCAGAAGATTTTTATCTTGAAGAAATGTCATTAGTTCATTTTTGCTTTTGTTTTCCTTGCCTTTAGAGATGTGTCTAGGAAGAAGTTTCTGTGGCCAAGGTCGAAGAGGTTGATGCCTAGTTCTCCTCTAATATTTTGATGGACCCTCCACTAAGATTTTGATGGATTCTCTCACATTTAGGTCTTTCATCCATTTTCAGTTTATCTTTGTGTATGGTGTAAGATAACAATCAGTTTCATTCTTCTGCATGTGGCTGTTCAATTTTCCCAATACCATTTGTTAAAGAGACTGTCCTTTTTTCCATTGGATATTCTTCCCTGCTTTGTCAAAGATTAGTTGACCATAGAGTTGAGGGTCCATTTCTGGGTTCTCTATTTTGTTCCATTGATCTATGTGTCTGTTTTTGTGCCAATACCAGACTGTTCTGATGATTATAGCTTTGTAATATCCCTTGAAGCCCAGCATTGTGATGCTACCAGGTCTGGTTTTCTTTTTCAACATTCCTCTGGCTATTCAGGGTCTTTTCTGGTTCCATACAGATTTTAGGATTGTTTGTTCCAGCTCTATGAAAAATGTTGATGGTATTTTGATAGGGATTGCTTTGAATATGTAGTTTGTTCTGGGTAGCATAGACATTTTAATAATATTTATTCTTCCAATCTATGAGCATGGTATGTTTTCCATTTCTTTGTGTCTTCCTCAATTTATTTCATAAGTTTTCTGTTGTTTTTAGAGTACAAATCCTTTATCTCTTTGGTAGGGATTATTCCTATGTATCTTATGGGTTTTGGTGCACTTGTAAATGGTTACTTAATGATTACTTAATTTCTCTTTCTTCTATCTCATTTTTAGTATACAGAAATGCAACTAATTTCTATGCATTGATTTTATATCCTGCCAAATTTCTGAATTCCTGTATGAGTTCTAGCAACTTTGGTGTGGGGGCTTTTGGATTTTCCACATAGAATATCATGCCATCTGCAAAGAGAGAAATTTGACTTCTTTGCCAATTTGAATGCTTTTATTTCTTTTTGTTGTCTGATTGCTGAGGCTAGAATTTCTAGTACTATGTTGAACAACAGTGGTGAGAATGGACCTACCTGTCATGTTCCTGACTTTAAGGGAAAAGCTCTCAGTTTTCCCCCACTGAGAATTATATTCATTGTGGGCTTTTTGTAGATAGCTTTTACGATATTGAGGTATGTTCCCTATATCCCTACGCTGTGTAGAGTTTTAATCAAGAAAGGGTGCTGTGTTTTGTCAAATGCTTTTTCTGCATCTATTGAGAGGGTCGTATGGTTCTTGTCCTTTCTTTTATTAATGTGATGTATCATGTTGGTTGATTTGGGAATGTTGAACCAACCTTGCAACCCAGGAATAAATCCCACTTAGTCAAAGTGTATAATCCTTTTAATGTACTGTTAGATCCTACTGGCTAGTATCCTGGTGAGAATTTTTGCATCCATGTTCATCTGGGGTATTGGTCTGTGGTTCTCCTTTTTGGGGGGTCTTTGGTTTTGGGATCAAGGTAATGGTGGCCTCATAGAATGAGTTTGGATATTTTCCTTCCATTTCTATTTTTTTAAACAGCTTCAGAAGAATAGGTATTATTTCTTCTTTAAACGTTTGGTAGAATTCCACTGGGAGACCATCCAGTCCTGGACTCTTGTTTGTTGAGAGATTTTTGATTACTGCTTCAATTTCCTTCCTGGTTATGGGTCTGTTAAAGTTTTCTATTTCTTCCTGTTTCAGTTTTGGTAGTTTATAAATTTCCAGGAATGCATCCATTTCTTCCAGATTGCCTAATTTGTTGGCATATAGTTGCTCATAATATCTCTTATAATTGCTTGTATTTCTTTGGTGTTGGTTGTGATCTCTCCCTTTCACCCATGATTTTATTTATTTGGGTCCTTTCACTTTTCTTTTTGATAAGTCTGGCTAGGGGTTTATTGATATTATTAATTCTTTCAAAGAACCATCTCCTAGTTTTGTTGATCTGTTCTACTTTTCTTTTGGTTTCTATTTCATTGACATCTGCTCTAATCTTTATTATTTCTTGTCTCCTCCTGTTTGGTGTAGGCTTTATTTGCTGGTCCTTTAGGTGTTAGATTAGCTTGTGTATTTGAGACTTTTCTAGTTTCTAGAGAATGGCTTGTATTGCTATGTACTTCCCTCTTAGTAATCATTAGTAATGCCTTTGCTGCATCCCAAAGGTTTTGAACAGTTGTGTTCTCATTTTCATTTGTTTCCATGAATGTTTTTAATTCTTCAATTTCCTAGTTGACCTATTCATTCTTTAGTAGGATGCCTTTTAACCTGCAAGTGTTTGAGTTCCTTCCAAATTTTCTCTTGTGTTTGAGTTCCAGTTTCAAAGCATTGTGGTCTGAAAATATGCAGGGAATGATCCCAATCATTTGTACTCAAGAAGAATGTGTATGCTTTAAGATGGAATACTCTGTATATATCTGTGAAGTCCATCTTGTCCACTGTCTCATTCAAAGCCCTTGTTTCCTTGTTGATCTTCTGCTTAGGTGGGCTGACCTTTGTTGGGAGTAGGGTGTTAAAGTCCCTTAGTATTATTGTGTTATTATCAATGTGTTTCTTTAATTTTATTATTAATTGGTTTATATAATTGACTGCTCCCAAGCTAGGAGCATAAATATTTACAATTGTTAGATCTTCTTGTTGGATAGACCCTTTAAGTATGATATAGTGTCTTTCTTCATCCCTTATTACTGTCTTTGGTTTAAAATCTTTTTCATCTGATATAAGGATTGCTACCCCACCTTTTTTTTTTTTTCCATGTCCATTAGCATGATAATTTGTTTCCATGGCCCCCCCACACTTTCATCCTAGAGGTGTCTTTGGGTCAAAAAGGAGTCTCTTGTAGACAGCATATGGATGGTTTTGCTTTTTTATACAATCTGATATCCTGTGTCTTTTGATTGGAGCATTCAGCCCATTTACATTCAGAGTAATTATTGTAAGATATGAATTTAGTGCCACTGTATTACCTGTAACATCACTGTTTCTATATTTTGTCTCTGTTCCTTCTTTGGGGCTCTCTCTTCGCTTACAGAATCCCCTTTAATATTTCTTGCAGGGCTGGTTTAGTGATCACAAATTCTTTTAGTTTCTATTTGTCCTGGAAGCTCTTTATCTCTCCTTCCATTCTGAATGACAGCCTTGCTGGATAAAATATTCTTGGCTGCATATTTTTCTCATTTAATACCATGAATATATCATGTCAGCCCTTTCTGGCCTGCCAGGTCTCTGTGGATAATTCTGCTGTCATTCTAATGTTTCTACCCTTGTAGTTTAAGGACCTCTTGTCCCAAGCTGCTTTCAGGATTTTCTCTTTGTCTCTGAAATTTGTAAGTCTCACTATTACATTTCAAGTTGTTGATCTAATTTTATTGATTTTGAGGGGGGTTCTCTGTGCCTCCTGGACTTGAATGCCTGTGTCCTTCCCCAGATTAGGGACGTTTTCAGCTATGATTTTCTCAAATATCCCTTCTGTCTCCCCCCCTCTCTCTTTCCTCTTCCTCTGGGACCCCAACTATTCTAATGTTTTACTTTATGGCATTGCTGATTTCTTGAAGCCTCACCTCATGATCCATTAATTTTCTCTTTTCCTCAGTTTCCTTACTTTCCATCATTTTGCTTCTATGTCACTGACTCTCTCTTTGCCTTATTTACCATAGCCATTAGAGAGTCCATTTTAGACTGCATCTCATTAAAGCATTTTAATTTTGACCTGATTAGATTTTAGTTATTTTATTTCTGTACTAAGTGATTCTCTAGTGTCTTTTATGGTTTTTTCAAACCCAGCTAGTAGCTTTATAATCTTATTCTAAATTCTGGGTCTGATAATTTACTTCTATCCATATCAACTAAATCTATGGTGGAGAGTATTACCTTTGGTTCTCTCTTTTGTTGTTAATTTCTCCTTCTAGTCACTTTGCCCAGAGAAGAAGAGATGAACAAAGAACAAAATGAAATTAATATTATCTTACAGACACTAGATCCCAGAAACGTAAAGAAAGAAAAACATACACACGCACACACACGCACACACACACATATACATGCATACATATATATATACAAAAATAAAATTAAATACAGTGAAAGGAAGCCAAAAATGGAGAATATATATATAGAATGTAAATTAATATAAAGTATAAAATGTAAATCTATAAAATGTAAATTAATAAAAGACTTAAAAATAGTTGATAAAATAAGCTAGTTGAAAAGGAAAAAAATGAAAAAAGAAAAAGAAAATTTTAAATTGAAGACTAAGAATCAGGAGAAAAATCCTAAAATTCTATATAATACTATTTTCCCCTAGTGCATGAGTTTTTCAGTTGTGTGATCTGTAAACTTGGTATTATCCTGAAATTCCTGCTGGTCTTCTGAGGATGGGACTATTGCACTGATTCTCAGGTGTCTTTGCCTGGGTGGAGTTTCACCCCCCCATGCCAAGGGGCCAGGCTCAGCATAGGCTGCTACAGATTGCTCTAGGTTGCTTTTGTTCCCTGAAGGCTTTCCAGGCTTTAGAGGATGAAAAAAAATAAAAATCGTGGCACCCCAATCTCTAGCCCCAGAGCTGAATGATCACAGCCCTCACTCTTCAGTGCATTCTCAGGTAAAAGCAGCCAATCACTTTTGTGTGAGTTTGGTAACTCTGCAGACTCTTGCAGTGCACAGTTGTGTCAATTCTCCCAGGGAAGGGAGGAGTGTCTCACCTCAGTTCTGCCACTTCCTGGGTCTCTGCTCTTGGAGTGATCACTGGATTATGCATGCCCTGGCACTGCTCCTCCTGGGGGAAGAAGGAAGGTCACCTTGGTTCTGCCACTTCCTGGGTCCCTGTTTGGAGAGCAATCGTTGATTGTGCAGTGGTTCCTGCTTTATGGCAACACCTCACTGAGCGCCCAATCCGGGGCTTGCTAATTGTAGAAAGCTTCCCTACTCCAATGCCTGGGGGCTCTGCCACACTCAGGCACCCCCTTTCTTTCTGTAACCCTGGGGATCCTGAGACCACACTATCCCACCTAGGATTCTGCCCCATTTGCCACTGATCACCTTTCAGGCAAGGATGTTCCTCACAGGAGCAGACTTCTAAAAGTCTCTGTTTTGCAATATGTTGATATATCACTTTCAGGTAGCCATCTTATAGAGGCTCCCTCCCCCCATGGTTTATATTCAGATATATCTCCTCAGATTCACATCAAATAACCAGTGAAATATTTTCAAACTCTTGCAAATTCAATGAAGATAAAATACAAAGTGCTAAAAGATAATATAACAGAGAGATCTGATCTTGTCTTAAGGACCAGAAAAGCTTTTCCCAAGAAAGCACTGCTTAAGCTGACATCTGAAGGATGGTCATAAGAGGTGTATTTTAAGAAGTAGGGAGCCACAGCACAGGAGTGTCAGGATAGTGAGTTCCAGGTAAGCAAATCAGATTGGAAAGTGCACTGGATTATAGGAGGGTTCATGGTTCATTCTAACCTGCATGAAGGTAGAGGAAGCCTCAAGGTGAAGATGTAAACATGGCAGAGACCAGATGCTGAAGAGCCGTGTAGGTATGTTAAGGAATTTTTTTCTTTATTCTGGGGATGGGGGAGGAGGGTGGTAGTCAGGGAGGGGTTTTTAGTTGAAAAGTTTAATGACAGGATTTCTATTATAAGAGATCACATCAGGTGGGATGTGGCCAGCAGATTGGCTGTAAAGACATCTGTTGGGGAGTTATAAGAGTTCACGAAAGAATTCAATAGTGTTGATTTAGGCAGTATCCAAAGAAATGATGCAGAATAGACAGAATCAAGAGATATTTAGAAAGAAAGTTATAATTTTTTTAAAGATTTTATTGATTTATTTGAGAGCATGAGTGAGAGAAGGAGAGAGAGCACAAGTGGGGGAGGTGGTGCAGAGAGAGAGGGAGAAGCAGGCTCCCCACTGAGCAGGGAGCCCAATGCAGGGCTCGATCCCAGGACCCCACAAGCCAAGGCAGACACAACCGGCTGAGCCACCCAGGTTCCCCAGAAAGTCATAAATTTAATGAACAGGATTTTGTGATGGATCAGACACTGAAGGTGAATCAAAGGAGAGGTTTAAGGATTATAGTTAAATTTTGACATGTTAAATGGAATGAAGTATGCTGTCCTTCATTGGGATAAGTAAAACCAGAGAATAACCACTTAGATGTCGGGGAGAGTGAGTATCATGAGTTTGATTTTGGAAATAGAAAGATAAAAAGGAATATTTCCTCTCTCTCTATTGCTTATGAGCAACTTTTTTATATGTATTTCACCTTTGGAAGTACAAAGGCTTGAGAATGACAAGGTATTGTTTAAAGTTCTTTCTCTACTTCTTGCATGTGTAAGACTTTAAGTAATCTCTCTGAACTTCAGTTCTCATAAGTAAAATGGGGAAATAATGATAATCATATCATCTATATCACACGGTTGTTAAAAGGTCAGAACATTGTGGGTTGGAAAGTCACTTGTGAAACCATTATCATTATAATGGTACATATTTTTATATTGTTTCTTCTTATTTGTAAGAGGTGGAAGTATGCTATGTCTGAAAGGTGAACCAGGCACATCCCTGGATATTAATTTCTTAACATGAATTTCTAGAATCAAAATTCATATGGCATTATACCAAACATGAAGAAAATGTAAACCATTAAAAAACAAAACAAAACAAGAATACATGTATGTATTCTCAGATCCTAAATATCCTTAGAGAGCAAATATCTAAAAGATGCCTTTGGCATACCCTACATGAACGATATTTTGTTTCCCCCTATGTTTGTTATTGAGGTATTTAAATGCAACAGGCACAATTTTAATGAGTTTACATGCAATAATCCATTTAACCCTCAAAATAACTATAGTAAATTTGCTACTTTTACCACCAATTTATTGGGGAATACGAGGTTATATAACAGGTTTAAGGTTAAAGATCTATACATCAGAAATTGAACCTAGGCAGATGGTTCCAGAGGTAATATCTGTATTCTTATGCTAAATTCTGAGTTATACTCCACTATAACACTTTAGGGCAATAAATACTGTATTATTTTGTATAACTGAAACAAATCAAATCTGATAGGAAGTCCTATTCTTAACTTGTAAGAGAATAAATCATGATTTTTAACCATGTTGAGGATTATAACCACCACAGGCATTAGTAAATCAGTCCTCTCTACTTAAGGAAATACTACGAAAAGGGGGAACTGAATATTCTATGGAGCTCATTTTCAATAAAAATATTCTATTTTACTTTAAACAATATTAAAGATAGGATTTTCTTCACATTGGCCATGGTTTTATTAAAAGTATTATGTATGGCAGATTTGAATGCTAAAAAAAATTCATTATTACTTTGAGATAGTTGAGTTATTTAATGAGTAGGAGAGGCTTATTTTTCTAATTATTTCATAACAGTAGCGACCCTGCTCTGTGAATCATGCTTGTATATAAAGAAAAAGAAAGAAGAGATTAATAAGAACTCTCAGCTACATTTGCTCAAGGAAGATTTCAGCCGTGACACAAGAGAACCTAATGAAGTATCCAACTGGCATGTAATTATATACAATTTATGAATTTATTATTTGACCAATTACTCTTTACTCTGTCATAAATGTACTTCAACTTATAACTATTGGAATGGATGGCTGTTTGGACTTCTTAAAAGCAAAAGTTATTCTTAGCAACTCAGTACTTCAAAAGAACCAAAGTTGAAATTCATGCACTTCTTGGTTAGGAAAAAAAAACCAAAAAACAAAAACAAACAAAAAAACTTATGATACCTGAAAGACATTCAGCCAATTCCAGAATCACTATATTTGCTTGCTTTTCAGTTTCATCATATTAGGTGAAAGATTTAAGAAGTTCGAACAATGGAAGGTACTGGCAGACAAACTATATTAGAGTCCTTTAGGAAAGAATCACCAATACTTCTGTGAAGGTCAGATGAGTTATTATATTTTGACTTAGTTTTGTTTTAGAGGTAGAATAAAAATCTGATAAAATAAAGGCCAAAGTAAAAATAAATCTCTGTCAGTCATAAAGATAGGAAAATAGAAGGGTGAGGGTGGGAAATGAATATATATAAATATATGCTAGCAAAACAAGATTTTTTTGGAGGAGAGGGAAGGAAAGAAAAAAGAAGGAGAAAGAAATGAATTCACTATTTAATGTGTAACAATGGTGTGTGTATTCTGGTAGGATCAATAATTTGTGTTTATGGAACCATTGTAAATACTATAAACAAGCTAGAATATTTAATGACATGCTTGAAGGATTTACAAACTCAAAATCATATTAAACAAGTCAGTCATAATTCCAATCTTAATATTGCTACATCATAAAAACATCTCACAGTGTCTATAAGCACATTCATAGCTATCATAGGGTCACTTCAGTTATATGTTGTTATACGTTCGGGCTGTTATTTACTGCCCATATGGTGCTTTTAAAATAATTACAGGGTAAATGTTTTACAGTTCCAGTTAACATCTAACGTTGTTTTGGTATAAGCTTGCTTTGGGGCCGTACCCCTTTCCTCCTACACACTGAATGACATGACTTGCTCTACTGAAGATCTCAGTTGCAAATATCATTGCTTTGTATGGTATCTAGTTGTAGGGGAAAAAATAAGTGTTGTACATTAATCAAAATGTATTGGTACATTTGTAAAGTATTCACAGTATTTCAGGGATCCATGGCAACTTATTAAGAACTAGTATTCCAATTCATATTTTTAAATGTTGCATTTACTCCACCAACCTTTGAGGAATTATTGTCTTCACTATTTTTATGGATGGGGGAATGAGGTTTAGGGAGACTAAGTAAAATCCAACATCATGGGAGATAAGACAAATTATGAGGAAACAAAAGGGTAGAAGGCTTAGGTTTCATTTTCATTGTGTTTCCTCCAACACACCCCATAAAGAAATCAGGAAAATAGACTAGGAACACACACACAAATGTAGATGACTTGAAACATAAACATATACAAAAGCAAATCTAACAAAGGGTAAATATATATATATTTTTCCTTCCAGAAACATTCAGTTTTGCAGAAGAGGAAAATGTTTTTGTCCATTTTTCTCACTTACAGAAATTAACTTCAACCTGAAACATTTTTTTCCAATATACCAACAGATAGTTTAATAATTTCCAAGTATGATTTGGAAGCTTTCTTATGTGTTGAAATATGAACATATAAGTACTGTCCCTTTGCATTACTAATAAAGTAGTTGGTCTCATATGGCTATGCCAGGGAGCGTAAAATGAAATACATATTCATATATCCTCTATTTACTAATTTATAAGGCAGGCATTGAATATTTAATATCTGTATGAATTAATAGAAAAGCTATAATGCCAACAAAATGGATAGGCTATGCTTGAACTACTCTTCATGCTCCTATCTCTCTCTTAGCTATCTATCTGCAAGAGATATAATAGATAAGGCCTGGGATTTTAAAAGACCCTACATTTTCTTCAGCTTAAGAGCCTCTAATAAAAAGCATCTGTCCAATATCCAAGATTTTCATGACATAACATTATCCAAAGTGTTGGATTACGTGCTAGGAAATCAGTGCAAAGAAGTGATACCATATTTTAAAATCAAATACCATCTGATTTCAACCTAAAATAAATTCTCATATAAGTTCAGGTGCTTCTCACAAATTTAATTAGGGTACCTCTTTTCATTAAATCTCTAACATAGCCTGCTGGACTGACAAATGATATGGGCATATTCATGGGGAGTTTAGCTTGCAAGAAGTGGGAAACAACCTTGGTTAAAGTTGCAAAGGACAACAAGTAGAGAACAGAAACCATATGCTTGATACACATTTTCTGTAAATACCAAAGATTTAAACCAAAATGGGAAGACTGCAGCTGAATATTTCACTTTGTGCCTCCGAATGTGGCATCTGTGTGCCTAAGGCTCCCACTCCAGACCATAGATTTATTTGCCATGTTTGAATCTCTAAAGATTCCTCTCTGTGATTCATTTCCTCCTCAACCACTCTTCAGAAAACTAAATTCTTTCACTTGCTACAGAAAGTTTTTATCAACAATAACACCACAGTACAGAGATTATTGCTTTCAGCTGCATGGGCAGATGTAGGCACACTCATGTCTAGCTTGCTAATTGAATAGATCTATAAATTATCTATGAGTCACAAATAGACATCCTGCAAAATAAGTAAATGGAGTGCTCAAATTAGCTTTCCTATTCTCCTCAATCTCTTACATTTTTAAACTTTTCTTCACATCCTAACAGCACATCATGTTGCTGTTCCTTTGGGGGTTTTTTTTGTTGTTTTTTTGTTTTTTTGTTTTTCACTTTTCTCTCATTTAAAAAAATATATTTCTCTTGGTTTTGTAATTTTATTTTTAAAGTTGAAACTACTGTATTTTTCTTTTAAACCAATGTTACAGAAAATATTTACTGAATATGTGCTTCATTTCATTTCTGTGTTGGCCATCCTATTATTGCATGTAAATAATCTTAAAATATTCTATAAGGCAAATACCTTGCCCTCATGGGGACTGACTCTACATTTTTCTACATAGTCAAATCTTTGATGTTTTGAGTTCCTTTCTTAGGTAAATCCCAACATTGTTTGAACTGCAGGGAGCCATATTCGAATTTTACCTTTGAGGAAACTGAGGTATAGAAATTGATTTTGGCTATAATTTCAAGCTTTTATATAGTTAGACAGAAATGCATAGACAAGGCTTATAAATTTCCTTCAATGCCCCCATGTTTGAACCTGTTGCCTACAGGGCATAATTTGATAGGTTTAAAAAAAGAGGGGGTAGAGGGAGTGTTGATTGGTTCATTTATCTGCCACTAAACTGTAATCTTGATTCATTGCATTATGGAATTTTATCACCTAAAATCAAATGTTCTTAAAATTCTACTACTATATCTCACTTAGGAAAAATAATAATATGTACAAAAGTAAGATCATTGCAGTTAGAACATTTATATTTGAGATACATATTTATGCAGTTATTGGCAAGCAAGTTCAAATGAGTCACTTAACCTCCCTGAACTTCACTTTTTGTTTCTATAAAAAGGCAAAAGTTATAGTCAGCATCTAGTTCAATTCCTGTGACTTAGTATGCATTTCAGAAATGTTTTCCCACAAATTTCCTTCACAGAAACATTATGACATACTATACATTAATGTATTTGGTACAGTATGAGGTATGGAAATATAGCAATTTTAGAAACTGTATAACCATATGATACTTTATTATAATATTTGACTATTAAAATAGAATAGGATTCTTATGGTGGGAGAAGGCTTAAGAGGTACCTGACCATTTTCTATACAATATCAAATATAATCCAATAACCCTTTAGTGAATAAAATATCATTTTCTACATTTTATAAGTGAGAAAAAAAAGTCACTTACCCAAGGTTGTATAGTTACAAAATAGTTGTAAGATTTAGATTTAAAATGGAAGTCTGTTTGATTTTAAAACCCTTGTTTTTATCCACTACACTGTAATGGGCTAGATGTCAATAACTGGGAAAACAAACAAACACCCAACTGTGATGTTCCAAAGAAGGTGTCTTGAAGGGTATATGGCTTTTGGAGAGACTTATATATATACAAGAGCACAATGTCATGGTAGAGAGATGGAACTGGGGGAAAGGAGCAAGCAAAAACGGGGAGAAAGTAGGAATAAGAATGCGGAGACCGTGAGGGCACAGCAAGCAAGTTCCAGGGAATATGGAATTCTGTTTAAAATAAAGATACCAAAAAAAAAGAAAGAAAGAAAGAAAAAATCTATACAATAAACAACTGCTTCAATCAGAATAGTTCAATTATAATAGCCTCTGTGTTCTAATGGCTTAAAACAACAAAGCGTGGTTCTCATTTATACTTCATGTTTATTATGTGTTGGCTTGGTGTTGGGGTTTTTCTCTAGGTTATCCTCATTCTGTGGCCTGAAGGTGACAGAATATCAGTAATTTGAGCATTGCTGATTGTCTTAGTTCTATTTGTTATAACAAAATACTACAGAATTGGTACCTTATAAACAATAGAAATATGTTTCTCATAGTTCTGGAGGCTGGGAGGTCCAAGATCAAGGTGCCAGTCACATTGTGGTGAGAGCCTGCATCCTACTTCATATGCACTGTGCCTTCCTGCTGTGTCCTCAGCATGATGGAGTGGGTGGGAAACCTCTGTGAGGCTACTTGTATGAGAACACATTCCCATTCATGTAGGCTCCACACTCATGACCTCCAGAGGCCTCACCTCCTAATACCATCATTTTGGGGAGTTAGGATTTCAACTATGAGTTTCAGGGGTCACAAACAACCATAGCACTAGTTGCCATGGTAGAACAAATAGTGTCCCGCCTTAAAACCTCTGCCCAGTAATATCATGTCTTGCTTTGCTAAAAAACTTTCATTGCCCAAAAAAAGAGATGAAGAATAAGATCCGATCGTGTACCTAAGAGGAAACCAGCCATATTTAGTAAACATATTTGGAACTTCCCAAGTTCCCTCCACTTCTAGGGAATAAATGTTTGTAAACAAAGGGGAAAGAGATTCAGTTAAATGGAGTGTAATTTACAGGAATATCTGATTCAGTGTCAAACTATAACCACTGAAATCCACTCAAGGTCCAAAAAGGAAGATTGGGAGCAGAAGCACAATTTTGGGGAAGTCTTTCAGAAACCTAAGCTGAACATAAATCAGGACTCACTATCAGTGCTGGAGTCTAACAAAAAGAAAACCCCAGGAACTCAAGGAAACAAGGCAGAAAGGTATCAGACAGGCTGGATTTTGCCAACCAAAATTGCAGGTGAGGTATGATGATTATAAAAGGTAAAATCAAATTATAATGCTTAACACTCCAGCTATAGAATAACAGTTTGTTCTTTCTAAAGTCAGCATGATGCCAAAGCTTTAACAATGGACTTTGGTTAATCCTAGTGGAAGATTGGGGCACCTGGGTGGCTCAGTTGTTAAGCTTGTGCCTTCAGTTCAGGTCATGATCCCAGGGTCCTGGAATCAAGCCCCACATCGAGCCCCACATCAGGTTCCCTGCTCTGTGGGGAACCTGCTTCTCCCTCTCCCTCTGCTGCTCCTTCTGCTTCTACTCTCTGGCTCATGCTCTCTCTCTCAAATAAATAAGTAAACTCTTAAAAAAAAAAAATCCTAGTGGAAGATAATCTAGAAATAGTTCCTATGGACAATAGAGAGGTCTCAGAAAAGAGAGGTAGGATTGACAGGAATGAAGAAATTCAGTAAGCACACATATGGTTTACCTAACATTTTTGTGTTTCTTGGCATTCCAACAGCAACATTAAAAGGCAGGACACATGAGTCCTAAAGATGTAAAGAGATGTGCTTGTGTTTATGTGGCATGTATTCATGAAAGAGTGAGGACTTTTAATATGCTTAGGTCAAGGCCATTTATATCCTGGCAGGGTGGGGAGGGGAAGAGAGAAGTATGTTTGACTCTGATACAAGGAAGACCAAAATTCACAGCAATGATTTTCCTTAGCTTTTTTTTTTTTTTGAAGATTTTATTTATTTATTTGAGAGAGAGAGAGAGAGAGAGATCATGAGCAGGGGGGAAAGGGTAGAGGGAGAAACAGACTCCCCACCGAGCCGGGAGCCCAATGTGAGACTGGATCCCAGAACCCCAGGATCATGACCCTAGTTGAAGGCAGACACCCAACCAACTGAGCCATCCAGGCACCCCTCCTTAGCTTCTTCTTTACTTCTCCAACCCAAACAAAAGTTTTCCTTTGTTTCTTATTATAATTTAGCATGATTGTGGCTGAGATTTTAGACTGAATTAAGATAATTAAGGTTCCTAGAATCTGTTAAGTTTTTCATAAGGACTGGATGCAACTAGTTAGAGAACTTCCTACAGAGAAATAGAGATATATATATTATAGAGATCATTTTAGGCCAAGGCATAGTTTACCTAGAAAGTTATAATTATACTCATAAAGGCCTTCAAAGATCAAAGCCAGAAAAGTGATTGTAAATGTTGAGGATAAAAGTGAAGTGAAGACACAAATGGGAATATAAATTATGAGATCAGAGATCATTTTAGGTCAGTAGGGTTGTTTTGGCAAAAAGCTCAGGAATGAATAAATGATTGTCTAAAATGTTACTAATGTGGTACACCATATAGAAGTTACAGAAATTATGCATGTCCTAATGGCAGTTACTAAATCCCTCTTGTGCCATGAACTAAAGCTTCCCAGGGATTGGCAGGAAGATACCTGAGACATATTACGTGGTAGTCAGTGTGCCCAGGATGATATCTCCAGCCCATTCTCATAATAATAGACCAGGCAGTAGAGTAATCTATGGAGTCCCAGATCTCCCATAAACTATAGTCTTAATATTGGTCATTGACTATTGCCACCTATTGCTTTAAGGATGCTATAAAAGACCAAACCAAGACTAAGTAAGTTGTATATTATGTCCAGTTGTGTTCTCCAGAAAGCAGATGCCAGCATGGAGTTAGAAATACAAGGAATATCTGAAATAATACCTGTAAAGGATAAAGGAGAGAAGAAAAAGGAGTAGGTAGGGTAAGCCCGCAGGTGACAATGCTGGTCTGACATATATGAATAGAAAGGGGCATGGAAGGTGGATTGGGAAAGAAGTGTCTCACCCTATGGTACAACTGAGAAAGTCTCATCCAGCCCAACAGGGAACTCAGGTGTAGAGATTGCATAAAGAAGAATTCTGCTTTGGGCAGAAATGACCAGGTCCCAGTACTTTACCAAGTTCAGTTATTAGCTATGGCTGAAGATGACTCAGCTTAAATTCTGCAGTGGGACTCAAAGTTGCTGCAGCTGGAGCTGTAAATTAAATTTACTCTTTACACCTGATTGGCTGGATCTCTCTTTAAAGGAGAGCCAAATAACCAACTTCCATGGCATCCACATATGCCTACGATGTTCTATAGTGCTGGATCAAATTCTGAGCACTACATTTTACACCAGGTATAAGCAAATGAAAGTGGTTACATAAAACTGGAGTCAAAGTAAAGAAGACATGAAGAAATAGAAGATATTTAATCAAGATAAAAAATAACTAAGAAATGTCCAATAGTGCCCTGGAGTGAGAAAAAAGAACATATTTATCATAAATTATAAGCAAGATACATTCCACCAAAGAGTGAACTTTGTAACCATAAGTATTGTACAGTGATGACAGTTTAAAAAGTAATGTGTTCCTCTTCCCTAGTAATACTCAAACTGAGGTTAATTTACCACCGGCCAGGGATTCCATATGTGGCTTTGGAGTACCATAAGAGGCTGCTCTAGGAGCCTTCCTTTCTTACCATTCAATGTTGTTCTGTGAGTTTTCTAGACTTACCTATTGTAGAATTTAGAGAAAGCCTCTTCATTTCCCACACTATTATTTTATTTATAAGAACTGAACAACCACAAAGCAGAGAAGCTTTTGGTAAGTTGTCAGTGAAAGCTGCAGTGTAATGCCACATTATTGCCATGAATTACATCTCATGAGATTAATAGGAAGAAATCCTTGATGTCATTCTTTGTGTTCCAAGTGCTTTTATACGTGTGATCTCATTAGTCCTCAGGGCATTCCTATAAGGAAAATTGGAGGTCAGATATTCTCCCTTATCCTCATTATGAAGACAGCAAAATGAGAATAGTCTTGGAGATGACTAGCTCAGAGTTCTCTGTAATTCAGGGGTATAGCTAGAAATAGAAATCAGGATTTCTGTACCAAGATATTAAAAATGAATAGTTTTAAAGCTGTTCCTCAAAATTTGTAACTTTAAACACAAACAAACACAATCTAAGAATGACATGAAAAAGCAGTATTCACCCTGCGGGCCCCAGTCCACTATCAGGATGGACTTCAATTAGCCTCTTTGTGAAGTGTAACTGCACAGAAGCTGATGTTGTGATGTGACTCCAGGGTTTTAATAGAGATGTTCACTAGGTCCTAGAATGTAAAGCAATACAATCATAATCTGTCCTCTGAGTCAGCATGGTAGCATAAATTAAATGGTGAGCCAGAGAAATAACTTGCCATATAACTCAGCCTGGCAAAACACAGATACCATTATTATCACTAATTAATATGTAATTACCTGCCATGTATTAGGTGTCGCTTTGTTCAGCTAAATAGAAAAGAATAGAACTGAGCAGATAGAGGACAGCAGGCCTTATTAGGGGGGTAAGAGAAGAAAAGAAAAAGAATACAGGAGGGGAATAAAAGCACTTAATCAGATATGGAAAACCCTGGATTTTGTTGTGGCTTTGCCACTAACATTCTCTGTGACCTTGAGCAGTTTATTTAATATCCTTGAATATAAATTTCCTATTTTGTAAAATAAAGTGAATTAATAAATAATTCTGAGTCCCATCTAGGTCTAAGATTCTATTAATGATAACTCATATCCTTATACTTTTATACTTTACAGACTCATATCCTGAACTACTTCACATTGACTGACAGGCTACTAAGAATGTCATTTACAATATCACTCCTACTTAAGCTCCTTCCATAGTACAGTAATCCTGTATTCTAGTTAACAGAGAGGATCCTTTAAGCTCAGTATAAAACAAAGAGATTATTTTCTAAGGTATACTTTGGTATAGATTGTTCTTGTTTAACAGATGTTATTTAAGTGACACAACCATATGAAGAGACTAGTAAAAAACTAGGCATTAAGCAGAAATGGAGCAAGATAAAACAATTTGAGACTGGAAGATGCACTCATTTTCTCTTATAAATATGTTTCAGGAAGTGAAAGTCAGAATCAGCTGAATTCTAGTGAGATGTCACAGAATTATAAATAACTATGATATTTATGATAATAAATAATACAAAACTAATCTATTGTTACGTATTATTACAGAAGACACAGGAAGTCAGGGAAAATAGGTTTCAGTCTCAGAACTGTCACTTATTTTTGAGGCATTGGTCAAAGCTTTATTCATCCTTTCATATATGCTGTAAAATTACTCAGTACCTACTATGAGCCAAGAGATTTTGGAGGATAGGATATGAGTGAACAACAATGAAAAAGGGGTTAGTTTAATGTTTAGAAAAGCAGGTCTTGGTTTCTTCAGCTTTTAAAAGTAAAGACAGATTCTGATTTCCTCTCTGACTATATGACTCATTAAATATGACCTTGGAACTTATCACTCCTGTCTTAAAAAGAATAAAGTTGAACAAATTAAAAAACAACAATTCTTAGATTCATCAGAGAACTGAGGTCACATGGCAAGCTACAACCCCAAAAACTGGAGACAGAGGTAGATACAGAGAACCAAAACTTACCTGGAGCCCATGAACTGAAACCTGCTACTGGAGTCAGTACCAGCAGGAATATTTTATAATTGACAAATTACTGGAGGCTCGGTGTAGACCAGCTTGAAAGTTAAAAATGTCACTGTGATGATTAATATATTATTGCTAAGAGAGAGTAGGAACTTCATGATTATTACATAAGATGGCCCTCATTTTTGTCCCCTCTACCTCAAAAACAAAAATTTATCATCCATTCAACCAACAAAAAGCCTCTGTGTGAGTTGTTGCTGGGTACTGGCTGTGGACTCTACAGCCTTTGACCAGTTCCAGCTCCTCTCAGCTGCATCTGGGAGCACCTGGAGGAAACTGACTTGGGCAGTTTCCCACAGATAAGAAAGTCTTTGTGGAAGTCCAGGTTCACAGAGGGGATGTTGGAGCACTCCAATGGACCAAAAATATACAAGTTTAGACACATTGGAATGGGTAAGAGGACTGTTTGACTTTGCCTCTTTCACCTGTCCCTCAAGGCAGTACAGCTTAAAGCTAAGTGAGACCTTCTGGGCTGTGATTTCTTATGCAGAGAAAGAGAGAGCAGGTGAGTGAGTACCCAACTTTTGCAGCTGTACTGAATGATGCCAAAGAGACTCATTTTTCTCTCACAGTATCTAGAATACTAAATCAGGATCCTCACGACTAGGAGGAGGGAGGAGATTGGGAGCGTGAGGATAAGATTCTCTGAGGGCATTCAAGGGATATGGATCTGGCTGACTGCACTGTGGGCTTCATTAGGAAGCCCAACCACAAGCCAATGGGAAAGCCTCACTCACCTGTGAATCCTGCCAACTGGCCCACAGCCACCCATTGACCCCACACACCTCACTCACGCATTCCTTACTTTGCAGCATGCTCCCTGTGCGCATCCCTAAAGGCAGCAGCAAGAGGGAACTTCGTAGATGGCTAGAGAACGTGTGCAGAAAGTATGTCAGGGTCTGTAGGCAAGGAAGAAACCACAAATTTTAGCTGTAGCACTATCTTTGAGAAAACAAAAGAGAGGCTATCAGCCCTGGTCTGGTATAATGCAGGACTGAGAAAAGACATACAAGATTAAGAATGCTGTCATAAGAAAGGGCAAGAAGTATGGAACAGGTATATCTGTAGAAGGTCTGAGAAAGCCTCAGAATCCCCAGCAGGACTGACAGAGATATTTCTTCCTGGAAGGCAGTTAGTAAAGATTGAAGGAGGTGACTGCAACTTTAAATGTAAAGACAGCAATGCAAAACTCCAAAGAACATAAAATACCAAGAAAACATGACACCATTAAAGGATCGAAATAGTCTTCTAGTAACCAAACCCAAAGACATGGAGATCTATGATTTGTAATAAGTAATTCAAAATGGAAAAATTAAGAAAACAGATAAAACACAAAAAGACAATTCAATGAAATCAGGAAATTCATACACAAACAAAATGAGAAATTTAACAAAGAGAAGTGATGGGTTAAAAAAAAAAACCAGAAACTCTGGAGCTGAAGAATTCAGTGAATAAAATGAAAAAATGCAAAAGTGAGCATATAGCAGAATAGATCAAACAGAAAACAGAGTCTGTGAGTCAGAATGTAGAAACTGAGATTACCCAGAAGAGAAGAAAGAAAAAAGTGAAAAAGAATGAAGAAAGACTGGGTGATTTATGGGATGTCATCAAAAGAACTAATATGCAGATTAACAGAGTTCCAGAAGGAGAAGAGAGGGAGAAGGGGTTAGAAAGCTAATTTAAAGAAATAATGGCTGAGAAATAAGTCAGTCAGAGAAAGACAATTATCATATGATCTCACTGATATGAGGAATTTGAGAAACAAGACAGAGGATCATAGGGGAAGGGAGGGAAAAATGAAACAAGATGAAACTGGAGGGGGAGACAAACCATAAGAGACTCAATCTCAGGAAACAAACTGAGGGTTGCTGGAGTAGAGGGGGATGGGAGGGATGGGGTGGCTGGGAAGGGTATGTGCTATGAATTGTGTAAGACTAATGAATCACAGACCTGTACCTCTGAAACAAATAATACATTATGTTAATAAAAAAAAAAGAAAGAAAGAAAGAAAAGAAAGAAGAAAAAGAAAGAAAGAAAGAAAGAAAGAAAGAAAGAAGAAAGAAAGAAAGAAAGAAAGAAAGAAAGAAAGAAAGAAAGAAAGAAAGAAAGAAAGAAAGAAAGAAAGAAAGAAAGAAGGAAAGGCTGAGAACTTCCTAGACCTGGAGAGAGATTGGATATCCAAGTTCATGAAACTAGTAGACCACTCCATAATTTCAATCCAAAAGAGATCTCCTTTAAGACACATTATAATTAAACTGCAAAAATCAAATACAAAGAAAAAGTCTTAAGCAGCAAGAGAAAAGAAAACTGAACCTACAAAGGAACCCCCATTAGTCTATCAGTGGATTTATCAGAAAAACAAATGTATAGATCAGGAGAGAGTGAGATGATATATTCAAAGTGTTGAAAGAATAAACTGCCAGCCAAGAATACTACATCTTGCAAAGTTATTCTTCAGAAATGAAGGAGAAATAAATAATTTTTTTAAATATTTATTTATTTATTATTTATTTATTTATTAGAGAGAGAGAACAAAACCGGGGGGAGGGGCAGAAGGAGAGGGAGAGAGAGAATCTCAAGTAGACTCCAAATTTAGCAGGCAGCCCCACATGGGGCTTGATCTCATGACCCTGAGATAACGACCTGAGCTGAAAGCAAGAGCCAGACACTTAACTGACTGAGTCACCCAGCCACCTGGAGAAATAAAGAATTTTTAAGACAAATACATAATAACTAGAACTGCCTTCCAAAGAATTCTGAAAGGAGTTCTTCAAGCTATAATAAAGAACACTTAGTGACAAGATACATAAGAAAATACATAACACACTAATATAGGTAAATATATAGTCAAATTTAGAATATTCTACTACTGTAATATGCTGAAGCATTAACTACTTAACTATAGTATATGGTTAAAGGAAAAGAGTATTAAAAATATCTACAGCTACTATAATTTGTTAATTAATACAGAATATATAGAGGTAAATTGTGGTATTAAAAACAGAAAAGATGAGGGGCGCCTGGGGGGCTCAGTTGGTTGAGCGACTGCCTTCGGCTCAGGTCATGATCCTGGAGTCCCTGGATCGAGTCCCGCATCGGGCTCCTGCTCAGCAGGGGGTCTGCTTCTCCCTCTGACCCTCCCCCCTCTCATGTGCTCGCTCTCTCTCATTCTCTCTCTCTCAAATAAATAAATAAATCTTTAAAAAAAAAAAAAAAAAACAGAAAAGATGAGTAGAAAGGTAAAGTTTTTGCATGTGATCAAATTTAAGTTGTTATAAGCATAAAGTAGACTGTTGCATCTCTAAGATGTTTTATCTAAAGCTAATAGTAATTACAAAGAAAACACCTGTAGTAGGTCCACAAAAGGTAAAAGGAAGGGAATCAGAGCAAAGTACAATGGAAAATCATCAATTCACAAAAGAAGGCAGCAAGAGGTAGAAAGTAACAAGAGAACTATAAAGCAACCAGAAAATAATTTAAAAGGTGGCTCTAGTAAGGAGATTAGATCAGTAATACCTTCTAACAAAGAAAGGCCCAGGCTCATATGGATTTACTGGTGAAATGTACCAAATATTTAAAGAAGAATTAACACCAATCCTGCTTAAATTATTCCAAAAAATTGAAGAGGAGGAGTCACTTCTAAACTCATTTTACCAGGCCAGCATTACCCTGATGCCAAAGCCAGATAAGGACACTACAAGAAGACCATAGACTAATATTCCTCATGAATGCAAAAATCCTCAACAAAATATTAGCAAGCTGAATTCAACAACACATTAAAAGAATCATTCACCATGATCAGATGAGATTTATCTCTGGGATGCAAGGATGATATACAAAAATCAATAAATAGGACCTACCACATTAATAGAATGAAAGATAAAAATCAAATGATCATCTCAATTGGTTCAGGAAAAGCATTGGACAAAATACAACATGCTTTCATTATAAAAAAAAAAATCAACAAATCTCGTATAGAAGGAACACACCACAATATAATAAAAGCTATATATGCCAAGCCCACAGCTAACATCATACTTAATGGTGAAAGATTGAAAGCTCTTCCTCTAAGATCAAGACAAAGATAAAAATGCCCAAGCTCTTATTTAATATAGTACTAGAAGTCGTAGCCAGAACAATCAAGCAAAATAAAGAAATAAATGGCATCCAAATCAGAAAGGAATTAAAATTGTTTATGTTTGTAGATGATACAATATTATATATACAAATCCTAAAGACTCTACCAAAAAACTTAGAATTAGTCAAAAAATTCAGTAAAGTTGCAGAATACAAAATCAACATACAGAAATCAGTTGCAAGTCTATATTCTAACAATGAGATATTTGAAAAAGAAAGAAAAATTGCATTCACAATAACATCAAAAATAGTAATATACTTAGGAATACATGTAACCAGAAGCTGAAAATCTGTACACTGAAAACTATAAGACTTTGCTGAAAAATTGAAGAAGACACAAATAGAAAGATATCCCATGACCATGGACCAGAAAAATTAATAGTTGCTAAAATATCCATACCATCTATATATTCAATGCAATTCCTACCAAAATTCCAATAGCATTTTTCACAGAATTAGGAAAAAACTTTCCTCAAATTTGTGTGGAATCACAAAGACTGCTAATAGCCAAAGCAATCCTGAAGAGAAAAACAAAACAGAAGGCAACAAACTTCCTGATATCAATCTATAATACAAACCTATAGTAATTTAAACAGTACAATACTGGCATAGAAATAGACATATAGATCAATAGAACAGAATCAAGAGCTTAATAATAAACCCCGGCATGCATATTAATATTTGACAAGGGAGCCAAGAATACTCAATGGGGAAAGGATAGTTTTTTTTAACAAATTATGTTGGGAAAACTGCATAACCACATGCAGAAAAATTAAATTGAACCCTTACACCACTCACAAACTTAAAATGGATCAAAGACTTCACCATAAGACCTGAACCCATTAAACTCCTAGAAGAAAACAGGGGGAAATATCCTTGGCATTTGTCTTAGCAACAATCTTTTTTAATATGAACCAAACACAAGCAATAAAAGCGAAGATCAGTAAACGGGATTACATCCACCAAAAGGTTTCTGTACTATAAAATAATTCACAAAACGAAAAATGTCACCTACAGAATGGGAGAACATAGAGGAACTGAGCAGACATTTTGCCAAAGAAGACATACAAATGACCAAAGGTTACATGAACGATATTCAGCATCACTGCTTATCAGGGAAAAGCTAATCAAAACCACAATGAGATATCATGCCACACCTGTTAGAATGGCAATCATCAAAAAGACAAAAGATGGTAACAAGTGTTGCAAGGATGTGGAGAAATGGGAAATGGAGAAATTGTTACATCCGCTATGGAAAATATGAAGTTTCCTCAAAAAAATAAAAAAAGAAGTACCATATGATCTAACAATCCCACTTCTGTATATATATATCTAAAATAAATGAAAACAGGATATCAAAGAGATGTCTGTAATCTCATGTTTATTGCAGCCTTATTCACAATAGCCAAGATGTGGAAACAACCTGTTTCAGTCAGTGGATGAATAAAGAAGATGTGGCATATATATACACACATACCCACACACACAAATATAATTCAGCCGTAAGAAGGACGTCCTGCTGTTTGTGACAACATGGATGAACCTTGAGGGTATTATGCTAAGTGAAATAAGTCAGACAGAAAAGACATACTATGTGATCTCACTTATATGTGTAATCTAAAAAAGCCACACTCATAGAAACAGAGTAGAATGGGGCTGGGCAGGGGGTGTTGGGGATGGAAATATTGGCCAGTGTGTACAAACTTCCAGTTTGATGATGAATACGTTTTGGGGACCTAATGTATAGCATGGCGATATTATTATCAATACTATATTATAATACTTGACAAAGCTCCTAAGAGAGATTTTAAATATTCTTATCACAAATAATAAATGGTAATTCTGGGATATGATGGAGGTATTAGCTAGAGCAATAGTGGTAATTATTTTGCAATATATAAGTGTATTTTTTTTTTAAGATTTCATTTATTTGACAGAGAGATACACAACGAGAGGGGAACACAAGCAGGGGGAGTGGGAGAGGGAGAAGCAGTCTTCCTGCGAGCCCGATGTGGGGCTCGATCCCAGAACCCTGGGATCAGGACCTGAGCCGAAGGGAGACACTCAACGACTAAGCCACCCAGGTGCCCCTATATAAGTGTATTTTAATCAACATATTGTACCTCTTAAACTTACACAATGTCATATGTCAATTATATTTCAACAAAGCTGGAAAAAAAAGAGTACCTGGCTCTACACTAAATGTCAAAGCTATGCTTTACATCTAAGCGTATCTAATAGCTTTATACATCAATTTTTTTTTGCATATAGATATTGACAAAATAGAGGTCATACTGAGAATGGTGACTATGATACTCAGGAACTTGAAGCATATTATGAAGAAAAATCGAAGCTGTCAAGTATAAGAACATTGGATAAAAATTACATAGATTTTCGCTTAATATAAAGAACTTTACAATCATGATTATCTGAGACAATATATTCCAAACATTTTCATTTTCCTGATGGGTACATAGCTACATTACATTTCCTAGTCCTTTGAAAGTAAGTACTTCCAGCTGACTGAGATACTAGCAGAAGTAATATACACAAAACCCAGGCCTGATACATAAGATCTCCCATGCATGATCTTTCATCTCTTTTTCACCTCTGACAATTAAGTGGAAAATACTATAAAGACCTATTAGGATGGTGGTATTCTAAGATAGATCCTGTACCTCTACTCTCCTGAAACCCATGATTAGGCTTAATTAAGTGATAAATAAACTTCCTATTTATTAAGCTATTGAGATCTGGAATTTATCTGTTGCAGCAAACAGTACCACTTATACTAGGTAGTCTAGTATTCAAGGACAAATTATATTCCCATGTGCCAGTTATTTTCCTGTTTTCTCTCACACTCATACTCTGCTCTTTTTGGCAGAGGAGCTAACTTTAAAAAGTTTTTTTTGTTTTCAGGCCACCTTGCCAATTGCTTTAATAGAAGCTACTGGCAGAAGATCGGTGGATGAAAGGAAGGAAGAAGCCCAAATGTTCCTCCCTCTCCCTCAATCCCCATCTCTGACAAAATAGCAGTGGCTACTTCTTTGCATGATTGAACTCCTGCAAGTAGGATTTACCATGGTTATAGTTTCTGGGGTATGGTCTGGACTGCTAGACTGTGGTAGGAGTCTCTGTCCTTGGTCACACGAGGTATAGGTTTAAGAGCAGCTTCCTAAATTTGCTAAACTCAGAATTAATTTACATTTCCTGATTGCTTTTATAGCTAACAGTTTCATAATTGCTTATCTATATTAAATATCTTTGTTTGTTTTGTTACCTGGCATGAGTTTTGTTCTCCTGGCTGGATAATGAAATGCTTCACTTTGGTTGCTAGCAATGATATATGTGAAATTAAGATATAGGATCAACCTCTATATTAGATGATATTCAAAGCCATTTCATAGTCAAATGAAATAACTTCATTTCAAAGATTGAGTAGACATGCTAAAAGTAGTATATTACTCAAGATACTGCAGTTGTAATAGAAAACTCAAGATAGCTTAAACAATATAATTCAACTGCTTTTACACCTGAAAATAGAGAGGTGGTGGGGTAGTGAGGGTGTCAAATTCAGTAATATTAGGGCCACATTTCCATTCCTGTGTGTTTCACCTCTACCCTCCATCATATACTCGTCATCTGAAGGTTGCATGCTGTGGTCTGATTGGCTTAGTTCTGGATCATCAGTGGTGCATCTTTGCTTACAACCATTATGACCAGCCCTAGAGTCAGACACATTGTATATCCTATCCAAATCAAATAGTCGTAACACTTCCAGAAATTAATGGCTTTCTAAAGAAAAAGGATGTTTTTAGAGAGAAGGAAGAGGGAGAATGGATGCCATGTAAATAATTAACAAGTGTCCACAGTGAATATTTAGAATTTCAATTTTTCTTTTTAAGTAGAACTCTTTTCTCCTTTTACGTCACTCAGATCTTTAAACAGATCTGAAATTAGATTAGCCTGAATGGAGTAAATCTGGCATCTGCTATCGTATTGGGTTCTAATAAGATCTTCAGAAAGGCAATTTTTACAGAGGTAATGGGTAAAATGTAATGGAAAATTTGATCAGTGTTACACTCTTAAAATCCTCTTGTAAAAGTAATTATTAAAACTCACTGTGAATTCAAATATAAGTACATTTCCTAAATTATTTCAAAATGTACATGGCCAATTAGGAAACCCATCTGTAGATTATTTTCCTATAGGAGCCTAAAATATGTTTAGAATGATAAATATAGTGATTAGTGACAATGAAATATTATAGCCAAGATGTGTGTGTTTTCTTTAGACACTCTAGAGTTTTATGATTTATAACTTGTTAGTTGAGATCGAGCAATTACATTTTCACCAAGGTGTTATTTAATGTTCATATTAATAGGAATCATGAATATATTTGAGTGCTTAATTTGACCAGAATACTGCACTAAGCATACCTCATTTATTTTCCACAATAGTTTTATTAATTTAATACTATTATCTCCATTTATAGATAAGGAGGTTGAGTTTAATAGAAAGAAGTAAACAAGGGCTCTTAAACTGCTAAAGTACAATTAACAATTGTGTGGCTATAATAAGACCCTTGCACTTTTCTTGATATCAGTTGATTTTTCACTATTGTAGCCTGATCTTAGCTAAGCAAACAACTTTAAATAAAGTAGAAAGCAGCATTTATTTAGAGCAAGAGATAGTAGTACCCTCTTCAACAACAGTAACCATAGCAATGAAATCATATTCAGTTTAAAAGTTATTAACAAAAGCAGAAAATAACAAGCCATCAAAAAAGGAGTCAAGAAGGAGCCCATGAGCTATTCATTCTCCAAAAATTGCTTCTCCAGCTTCACATTAACGCTAATAAAATTTAAGACAGAACTAAAGAGCCACAAAAGGAAGGAGAGGGTGGGGGTGGAAGAGAGCGCTGGGAGCTAAGACATGAACACTCTCCTCAGCTCCAACATTGATAGTTGTAAAGAAGAGGTCTCAGAAGTGTACATTCTTTTGGCAAGAATTCTAGTCTCCTTTGGTCTCCATATATACAGCTTTGCTTCCATTCTTTATGCTTCTCATCTGATACTACAAAAATCGTTAATTCCTATGTGAGCCATCCCCCATTCTCCCAATATAATCCACATGCAGGTCTGTATCTTCCCAATTTTTACCCCATCTCCCAACTCCTCCCCAACTTCTAAAAACTTTCCACTGTACCACTGGAACTCACAGTCACTAATCAGCATAATGTCCCATTGTCTAACATTTCAGAATGTTCCCTTCTTCTTCTTGTTCTGAGAGAAAGTTGATCTTCCTCTGAAGATACTACCTTTTCTTTAGTCTACTCAAATAGTAAGTGCTTTCTCTGTAATACCCTCAGAAAATAGACTGATTGTCCTTCTAGTTGTTGACACTCAATCATTTTTTTCTCTTTTTCCTAAAAATCTCTATCATAAATTACTTATCAATTGATTATCCTCTACTACCCATGCTTATTGAAATCATCTAAAAAACTTAGATCATCTTGTTTGTCTTTGAAACATTCAGTTCCTGAATTTTTGTCATTATCTTCAATGTTTCTGTTATAGTTTGGGGTGATTTCACTATCCATGTAAATTATTATAGCATCACTGTTGACTATTCAAGTCCTTGGCATCTCCACTTCTACTTGTGTTGATTTTAGTTACTTTGACCAGTCACTTCCTAGGCATACCCTAGATCCAGTCATTAACAATAACTGTAACCCTATCATAATCTCAATTTCAAGCATCCTACTCTCTAATGTCTCTTATAGATCCAGCTCATACACTCTAGAAGACTAGTAGCATCAACAATCTATTCACATTTATCAAATTTTTATTTACTTTTAATCCCATAATGTCTTCTCTTTTTTCCTTATCCTTGATAAGTCTCACCACCCAATCAAAATAATTACTTTTATAGTAAACTTCCTTTTCCCTCATTTGCTTAATCTCTTTAACCCTTTAAATTCAACATTTTAGGACACCTGGGTGGCTCAGTCAGTTAAGTGTCTGCCTTCAGCTCAGGTCATGATCCCAGGGTCCTGCTCCCCTGCTCAGTGGGAAGCCTGCTTCTCCCTCTCCCTCTGCTGCTCCCCCTGCTTGCCCCCGCCCTCTGTGTGTCGAATAAATAAATAAAATCTTTAAAAAATAAAAAAATAAAAAATAAATTCAACATTTTGCCAATTCTGATTCTGTATTTGTATAATTAGATGGGACTGGAAACACACACATGATGCCTTGTATCATGATAAATTTATGAGAATAAACTTCAAGTATTCCCTTAGTGCTGCAGAGAAATCATAGAATCTTTCCCCAGGTTAGTCACTCACTCTCCTGGATGACTATTTCAAATTTTCTCATTTCTCTTGTAAATCTTAATGTCTTCTGTTTCATTTTCATTCTAACATTACTTACCATCTCATTGAGAATAATGTAAACATTAAAAATGTTCACCCCAGTTCAATGTATCTATCTACCTTTCTTTCCTCCCGTTATTATGGGCATGCTCTGTGCATATGAACGCCAATCCTTCCATTCTGTACTAGATCTCATTGCCTATTCAAAGACTTTACAGCAGTTTAACACTCTCCCTCTCCTGCTTCACTCAAGGTGATCTAAATCATTACCATCAGCATATATATTATTCTGCTGGCACATATATGATGCATATGCATTGATTTATACACATTATTTCTCTCATTAAAAGTTAACTTTCTATTGACAGCTCTCCCCTTTATCTGTGCTTGTCCCCTTTATCACATACTTTCCCCCTTTGGAGCAAAATTCCTTGAGAAAGTTTTTCATACTAGTTGCTTAAAATTCTGTTTGTATATACTCTATTGAATTCATACCAAAAGACTGCTCCTAAATTTTTATTCCAATTCTTATACTAAGTCATTTTCCAGTCCTCATCTTACTTGACCTATCAGTAGACATTTGACATAGGTATGTATCTTCCTTTCTTTAAGCACATACTTCACTTGCATTTCAAGGCAATATACTATCTTGTATTAATTCTACCTAACTGGTTAATTTATTATTGTGATAGGCCGAATAATTTGGGAGTTGTGAATGTGTTTGCCTTACATGGAAAAGGGTTCTCATAAGAAAGGAGACTGGAGGGTCAGATCAGAAAAGATGTGATGGCAGAAACACAGGTCAGAGTAATAGGATTTCTGGCTTCCATAATGGAGGAAAGGGCCATGAAACAAGGAATGCAAGGGGCCTCTAGATGCTGGAAAAAACAAAGAACTAATTCTCCCCTAGATGGTCCAGAAGGAATGTAAGCCTGACAACATTTTTATTTTAGTCCAGTGAAGCCCATTTTTGGCTTCTGAACTTCAGGACTCTAAGAAAATTAATTTGTTGTTTTATCCACAACATTTGTAGTATCTTGTTATAGCAGCAATAGAAAACTAATACAGGCATATATGCCTTTGTTGGTCTCTCTTCTTTTCTTAACTACATTCTAGGCATCAGTTCTTAATTTCTCTATCCTTCACTTCTTTTCCTCTCTGCTCCCCTTTACTTTCCATCTCTTCCTTTTCTTCCTTCTCCCTTTCCTTGTCCTCTCTTATTTATCTTCATGTACTCTCTTGGTGATCTCTTTCAGGTTCATAGCTTTGAAAAATATTTAAATATTAATGATTCCTAAATTTTTATTTCCAGGCAGAATGTTGCTTTTATTCTCCAGATTTCACTAATTATCATCTCCTTTTAGGACTAGTGAACATCTTGAAAGTCACAAATTCAATTTTTTTAAAAAACAAAACTCATCTTCTACCACACATACACATGCAAAAATAAATAAATAATAAAATAAAAATAAAATTAAATAAAATAAAGCAAAATGACTTTCCTGTGTTCATTAATCACAATTCTATTCTTCCAGTTCCAATCCAAAAACTTTGTAGTCATTCCTGAGTCCTTTTTTTTTTTTTCTCAAGACTCACATTCAACTCATCAGTAAATCCTGCTTGCTCTACCTTTATATTATATCTAAAATTACACTTATCACCAGCTACACTGCTACTATCTTCACCCAATTTACCATTATATTTCACCCAGATTATTGCAAAACATTGATCCTCCTGTGAATGCCCTTCTTTACCTCCAGTCTAATTTCAATATAGTAGCCAGAGTAATCCTATGAAAACAAGCTTCCAAATGGCTTTCTCTTGTTCAGAGCAAACACTGATGTCTTCATGATGATGTACATATCTAAGTACCTGACTTCCTAATTGCTTTTCAGATGTCTTCTTCTTCTACTCACTTATTTGCTTTTATTAATTACTAGAAAATTGGAACTCCTGCTCTTTCATGCTCAATGGAAGACTAGTGCTGCATAAGAATAGTCTGCCTAGATTGATCTTCTATCAAATATCTGTGTAACTCACTCCCTGATCTCCATTAGGTCTTTGTTCAAATATCTGTTTTCTCAGTGAGGCCTTTTCTTGCCACCTGGTTTAAGTCATAATACTTTCAAACTGTCGCTCCCTATCCACCTTTCCTGTTTTATTTTCTCCCATAGCTCTTACCACCATCGCATATACTATATAGTTTTCTTATATAGTTGCTTTTTTGTCTATTGCTATCCACTAGGATGTAAGCTCCATTAGACTAGAAATTTGTTTCACTTACTGCTGTATGCTTGGTGTCAAGAACAATGGAACATACGAGGGGTTTGATAAATAATATTACTCATATTAAAACGAATATAATTTTTCCACATAGCCCTTAGAGGATAGATATAATGAGAATAAGATCAGAGATTAGGTTCCTTTATAGATCAATTTCATATATTTCAGTAACTAATATATTTATTTCTTCATTTTTTATTCAAGAAACATTTATTCATTGTTTACTATGATCAGGTTATTCTGACACACATAAGAGATACAGCAGAGAAGATTCAGTTTGAATTTTGAAAGATTTTTTCAGCTAAGGAATTTGAAAAAAAAACCACAAAATGAAGCTAATACAGGGAAGACTATGTAAGACCCACAATAAAAGCAAAAGTGAGGAAGCTTTATATGCATAGTATGATGATTTATTGAACATATATTTTAATCATGGCGATTATAGAAAAATGATGTTGGACATTTCTACTCTCTGAGCCTCTGTTCAATCAATCTCTAAGTCAGGGGTTATATTTACTCTCTAGTCCTTCCCAAGGACAGTCACTTGGATAATATATTAATAACTATTAACTCCAGAAAAATTTGGTTGTTCATGAACTTAACATATAGAAGGCATGCCAATTTATTTACATTTAGCCATGATGCAGGTTCAATCTTATTTCCTACAAAAAGGCAAGATATTTCAAACACTATATAACATAATTATATTACTATATAGGTCTAAGAGCACTTTTTTCTCCAAATAGATTAAATCACTTCCACATATTTTTTGATGTTCTCCTAAGATAGATAGAGGCTGCAAGCATCATAGATTTATCTTTTCTTAGACTCACCAGGGCCAAAAATAATACTGCTAACTTAGGCCATCCTTCTTGTAAATATTCATCATCATGCCACAAGTTAGATCCAGAGACAGAGAGTAGATGGACCAGGACCTATTCATCACTTTTACTTGAAGGAGCATATATCCTGTGGACTGCAAGTAGCAGCATTTTATTTAGATATGGAGGTTGGCATTAGTATTATTGAAACTCTCAGTATTATTGGGTGCATAATTTAATGTGGTTTATGTAGATTTCCTTTATGGTTTTTATGCCCCAAACTTCTAAATATCGCATAAAATATATGGATAATAGGAAAGCATGCATTCATTAAGTTAATAGTGAAAGCCTATAATTGCCAGTAAAAGCAAATCAGTTAGATTAAATGGTTATAATATAGTCATATAGAAAATTAATTCCAACAGTGATAATCATTATTATCTGAAATCCGTCATCAGGAGAGATTATGTTGGAATATTAAAAAAAAAAAACAACTGTGCACATGCTTAAAGTCATAGTCTTTTATATTTTCATCTCCATTATCCTAGTCCACTTTTAATGTGCTTCATCTCCCAGTGTGAAAGAAGTAATTGTCATATTTCCTATCATTAGATAAGTACACAAAATAGGGAAAAATTATCTAATTTTAGGCTATATCATAGAAACTGCATTGTGTTAGGAAACTGACTCAGGTATTGGTTCCATTTCTAACATTTACTAGCTCTATGATCTCAGGAAAATAATTAAATTTGATAGAGATTTTATTTCCTTAACTGGAAAATGGGATTAAATTTATCTGTCTTAACTACCATAAAAGTTTATAAAAGTTTGATGAAACAGTGTATTTGAAATTTTTGTTTTTACAATCATGAAACTATTGAGATATAAAGCAATTTTTATTGCATCATTTTAAACTTCATTATTAATTGCTATTTACTTTTCAGATTAATAAAATGCAACTTAAAACATACTGCCAAAACCAATTTAGCAAATGCTTCTGATTCAGGATTATATCTGAGCATTTTCAATATATCAAGTGCTTATAGCCTAATAGTTACCATAGTTACTTCTTCTTCATCTTGACCCTTCATTAAGAATGCCACTTTAATTTTGACTTTTAATACTTGAATTTCTGTTCTTCATTCTCTAATCCTCTTTCTGGTGATTTCTTCTATGACTATACCTTCTACTGTCATCTCTTGTGGTCTGACTAGGTAATCCCCACAGGGCAATATTCTAGTTACGGTGTTTCACTTGTACAAAGCCAAATTCATTATTTCCCCCAAACCTTACACTTTTTGCCTCTTTAGGTTCAGTGTCATGGAGGCTCTTTCCAGCATCTCTTTCTTCCTCACCTCTTCTACCCAGTCAATTTCTTATACCTCTCACTTAGGTCTTACTTCTGCTGTGACACATATTGGCAAGCACTCAGGGATTACCTTTATCAGTAAAATATATTAACCAATTCTATATGTAGGGCTTTATTTACTATCTATTGGACTCTACTTAACTGCAGGGACCTTTATATTTCTTGATTTTAGCACAAGTATTAATTAATGTATGAGTAACTATTTCCATCTAGATTCTTGTTTTAACTCTTGCATTCATCCTTCTTTATTGTTTTATTTTGTTTTGTTTTTGATTAAGCCCTGTTTTTGCAGCCAAATTTTAATTTAATTTAAATCCAGTACAGCTGCATAAGTTCTCTTTGAATCGGATAAAGTGTGCTTTGCTGGCATCAGGGCGGAAGGCATATATGTCAAATGACTTTACCAAATCCATCTGTGAATCAGATTCATGTTTTCTGAAACACACCCAAAAGTTCCTTTCAGATGTTAAAACACTGAATCTTTATTTTTAAGTAACTTTTGTTAGGATATCATTTACACAAAATAAAATTCACACAACTTAGGTTAACTTAGGAGAACAGTTTGATGAGTTTTGACAACTTTATACACACTCATGTAACCAACCCCATAATGAAGATTTATAACATTTTTATCATTCCATATTTGCCTCCTGCCACTTGGCAGTCAGTCCTATGCCATATTTATCATCAGGCAAACCAGTGACCTGTGGACCCTTGCTTCCAATTCAGGCCTAGTGGAAATTTTAGGAATCATTGTTTCCTGAAATGTCCCTCCAGGACTCTCTATTGAGAAAGCTTAACACTGTGCTTACTTTAAAAGTAAAATATTTAACAGTATCTCATTGTATATTACAAAACATAAATTGAAATGTGTATTCAGAGTTTACTGATAAAAAGCACGTATAAGTGTCTGTTTAAATTTATAAGAAGCTGCCAAATTGTTTTGAAAGTGGTTGCACCACTTTACTCTCCTATCAGCAATACATGAAAGAGGCATTTGCAACACATTCCCTTCAGCTCTTGGTACTGGAGTCTTCATAATTCTAGCCATTCTCATGGGTATGTAATAATATCTTGTGTTTTTTATAAAGACTTTATTTTTAGTGCAGTTTTAGATGCACAGCAGAATTAAGAAAGTACAAGGATTTCCCATATAACCTCTGCCTCCACACATACATAGACTCACCCATTAACAATATCCCCCATGAGAATGATACAATTGATAAATCCACATTGACACATCATAATCACTCAAGTCCATACTTTACATTAGAATTCACTCTTGGTGTTGTACATTCCATGTATTTGGACAAATGTATAAAGATATGTATCCATTATTATGGTATCATACTGAGTACTTTCACTGCCCTAAAAATTCTCTGTGCTCTGACTATTCATTCCCCCCAACTCCAATCCCTGGCTACCACTGTGAGGATATTTCCAGAAGAGATTAGTGTTTGAATTGGTAGACTGCGTAAAGAAGATCACCCTCACCAATGTGGGTGGGTTTTGTCCAATCTGTTGGGGACCTTAACAGAACAAAGAGGCAGAGGAAGTGTGAATATGTTCTCTTTGCTTGAACTGAGACATCTATGTTTTCTTGTCCTGGGACATCAGTACTTCTGTTTCTTGGGCCTTTGGACTCTAACTGAGATGCTGATGCTATTGTCCAACAATTCTCAGTCCTTTGAACTTGGACTGAATTACACTACCAGCTTTCCTGGTTCTCTAGCTTGCAGATGACAAATTGTGGGACATCTCAGTCTTTATAATTGTGTGAACCAATTTTATATTGGTTATATATATATATATATATATATATACAGGAATCATAGTTTATTAATTGTTATAAGACATATGAACAATGAATTTATATATAATTATATAATTAAATATTAAATAATATACAATTGTGTGAACCAATTATATGTATATAATTATATCTACATCCAGATATCTGTATATTCATATGTATATATTTATAAGATACATAATCTCCTATTGGTTCTGTTTCTCTGGGGAACCCTGACTAATATAATGGGGAATATTCTTTTGACATATTTTGAGATGATTCAGAAGGCTGCAAGTTTAAGTACATGCCAGAGAAATTTTTCAACAGTTTTGAGTTATCACGAAAGCTGCCTTGCCTGTGAGCATGTAAACTAACAGATCCAAAAATGCAAGAGGTATCCATGGCATATAAGGATATTGTACAATCTCTGCTATGCTCTTATAGGATGGATTCCTTGGTTATGGAGTAATACCAAAGGTTCTACAACGGAAAATTCAGTGCTTGAAAATCAGCTCCTGGCAAACTATAGTCTCTAATAGAGACTAAAACTCTGACAATGATTCAAATTGTGATGGAAGCTGCATAAGTTGTCACCACTATAGGCATGGCTACCATCATTTTATGATTTAAGTGGCACATTTGAACTACAGCTAAAGCAGGTTAAAAAGGCATGAATTAGTCACATTAAAAGTGACCCAAATAGCCATGTCACCTACATCAGTCTAAGTCCTCTCCCTCAACTAGTACCTATGGTCTCATGTAACAATCCAGTCAACCACCTTTACAAGAAGGAAAAATTGTGAGCCTAATTCATAAATAAGATGGTGCTATATGTAGTAATATTGCGCTGCATTACTGTGCCATTCAGGAATAACATAAAGCTCACTAATGTAAGCAGAGCCAGGAACAATATAGTTATCCACTTTATGGAGACAATTAAGTAGCTGAAGTACAGATACACATGAATTCCTGTGCAGTAAAATATACCTGGTTGGTTAACCAGGAGCTAGGAATAAACTGAACTGGAGGATAATAGATAAGGATACATGGTAAGAAATATGTCAGTGCATGCTGTTTTTATTACTATAGCTTTGTAATACAGATTGAAATAAAAAAGTGTGATACTTCTGGCTTTGTTCTTTCCCTTCAGGATTGCTTTGACTCTTCAGTGTCTCTTGTGGTTCCATACAAATTTTAGGATTTTTTTCCCCATTTCTGTGAAGAATGTCATTGTTATTTTGATGGGGATTGTATTGAATCTATAGATGGATTTGGGTAGCATAGATATTTAAACAATATAATTCTTCTGATCTATGAAAATAAGATGTCTTTCTATTTGTTTATGTCTTCTTCAATTTCTTTCAGCAAAGTCTGGTAGTATTCATTGTACTGATCTTTCACTTACTTGGTTAAATTTATTCCTAAATATTCTATTGTTTTGATGCTAGCATGAATTGGCTATTTTGTTAGTGTATGGAGTCACAACTGATTTCTGTATGTCGATTTTATATCTTGCAACTTTACTGAATTTGTTGATTAGCTTCAACAGCCTTTTGGTTGAGTGTTAGGAATTTTCTAGATACAAAATCATATCATCTGCAAATAGTGATAATTTTACTTCTTTCTTTCCATGTTTGTATGCCTTTTATTTAATTTTTTTTGACTTGTCTTACTACTCTGACTAGGATCTCCAGTACTACATTGAAAAAGAGTGGTGAGAGTGAATCCTTGTCTTTTTCCTTATCTTAGATGAAAACCTCGAATTGAGTACAATGTTAGCTATGGGTTTGTTGTGTATGGCCTTCATTATGTTGAGGTATGTTCTTCTGTCAAGAGCTTTCATCATGAAAGCTTGTTGTATTTTGTCCAATGCATTCTTTGCTCCTATTACAATGATTATGTCTTTTTTATCTTTCATTCTATTAATGTGACGTATTACATTTATTGATTTGCATATGTTGAACCAGCCTTGCATCCCAGGGACAAATTCCATTTAGCCATTATGTATAATCCTTTTAATGTGTTCTTGAATTCAATTTGCTAATATTATGTTCAGAAATTTTTCATCTGTATTCATTAGCAATATTGGTCTATAGTTTTCCTTTCTTGTGGTGTACTTACCTGGCTTTGGTATCAGGGTAATACTGGCCTGGTAGAATGAGTTTGGAAGTGTTCTCTCCTCAATTTTTTTAGAAGAGCTTGACAAAAACTGGTGTTATTTGTTTGCTAAACTGGTGTTTATTGTTTAAATGTTTAACTGAATTTGCCAGTGAAGCCATCTGTTCTTAGCATTTTCTGTCCTGGGAATTTTTTGATTACTGACTAAATTTCTTTACTCATCATTGGTCTGTTCAGATCTTCTATTTATTCATGATTCAATCTTGGTAGATTGTGTGTTTCTAAAAATCCATCAATTTCTTCTAGATTGTCTAATGTGCTGGACTATAATTGTACATAGCAATCTCTTATGATTCTTAGTATTTCTGTAGTATCAGTTGTAACATCTCCTCCTTCGTTTCTAATTTTGAGTCTTCTATTTTTTTTTTCTTAGTCTAGCTAAAGCGATTTTTGTTTATTTTGTTTATTTTTTTCAAAGAACCAACTCTTGGGGTGCCTGGGTGGCTCAGTCAGTTAACCATCTGCCTTCAGCTCAGGTCATGATCCCAGGGTCCTGGGATTGAGCCCCATGTCAGGCTCCCTGCTCAGCGGGGGGTCTGCTTCTCCCTCTCCCTCTGCCCTTCCCCCTGCTTGTGCTCTCTCTCTCTCTGTCAAATAAGTAAAATCTTTAAACAAACAAACAACTCTTAGTTTTGCTGATCATTTCTATTGTTTTTTCTGGTTTCTAGTTCATATATTTCCTGTATCTTTATTGCTCCTTCTTCTCCTGAATTTGGGCTGAATTTGTTCTTCTTTTTCTAGTTCTTGAGGTATGAGGTTAGACCGTTTGAAATCTCTCTATTTCTTAATATATGCATTTATTGCTATAAACTTTCCTTTTGGAACTGCTTTTACTGCTTCCCATAAGTTTTGATATGTTATCATAAAAGCAGCATGATACTGGCACAAAAATAGACACATAGACCAATGGAACAAAATAGAGAGTCCATAATTAAACCCCTGTACATATAGTCAACCAATACATGACAAGGGAGCCAAAAATGCCAAATGGGGAAAGGATAGTCTCTTTAAAAATGGTGTTGAAAAAACTGGATAAACACATGCAGATCAATTTGGACCTAACATCACTCACAAAAATTAACTTGAAATGGAGCAAAGATTTAAACATAAGACCTGATACTATAAAACTCCTAGAAGAAAATGTAGGGAAGAAGCTCCTTGGCATTTGTTTTGGCAATGAATTTTTGGATATAACACCAAAATCACAAACAATAAAAGCAAAATTAACACATGGAACTACATCAAATTTAAAATCTGCACAGCAAAAAAAACAACCAAAATGCAAGGGCAAACTACCAAATGGGAAAAATCTCTGCAAAGCATATATCAAGAGACTAATATCCAAAATATATAAAGAACTCATAAAAATCAATAACAAACAATCTGATATCCAAATGGTCAACAGGTACATATAAAGATGTTTGACATCACTAATTATCAGGGAAATGCAAATCACAACCACAATATGGTATAACCTCACACTTGTTAAAATCTCAATCATCAAAAAGATAAGAGATAACAAGTGCTGGTGAGGATGTGGAGAAAGGGGAAACTTGAACATTGTTAGTGGGAATGCAAATTGGCTCATCCATTGTAGAAAACATTAAATTTCCTCAAAAAATTAAAAATAGAGCTACCATATGATCCATTAGTTCCATTTCTTCGTATATACCCCTGCCCCTCCAAAAAAAGAAAAACAGGATTTTTTTTTTAAGTTTTTATTTACTTATTTGACAGAGAGAGAGACAGAGAGAGAGGGGACACAAGCAGGGGGAGTGGCAGAGGGAGAAGCAGGCTTCCCGCTGAGCAGGGAGCTCGATGCAGAGCTCAATCCCATGACCCTGGGATCATGACCTGAGCTGCAGGCAGATGCTTAACCAACTGAGCCACCCAGGTGTCCAAAAAAACAGGATCTTGAAGAGATATATGCACCCCTATGTTTACTGCAGCATTATTCACAGTAGTCAAGATGTGGAAACAACCTATGTGTCCATCAATGGCCAAAGAAGACATCCAAATGGCCAACAGACACATGAAAAAGTGCTCAATATCGCTCGGCATCAGGGAAATCCAAATCAAAACCTCAGTGAGATACCACCTCACACAGTCAGAATGGCTAAAATGAACAAGTCAGGAAACGACAGATGTTGGTGGGGATGCAGAGAAAGGGGAACCCTCCTACACTGTTGGTGGGAATGCAAGCTGGTGCAGCCACTCTGGAAAACAGTATGGAGGTTCCTCAAAAAGTTGAAAATAGAGCTACCATATGATCCAGCAATTGCACTACTGGGTATTTACCCCAAAGATACAAATCTAGGGATCCGAAGGGGTACGTGCACCCCGATGTTTACAGCAGCAATGTCCACAATAGCCAAACTGTGGAAAGAGCCAAGATGTCCATCGACAGATGAATGGATAAAGAAGATGTGGTATATATATGCAATGGAATATTATGCAGCCATCAAAAGGAATGAGATCTTGCCATTTGCAATGACGTAGATGGAACTGGAGGGTATTATGCTGAGCGAAATAAGTCAAACAGAGAAAGACATGTCTCATATGACCTCACTGATATGAGGAATTCTTAATCTCAGGAAATAAACTGAGGGTTGCTGGAGTGGGGGGTGGGGTGGGAGGGATGGGGTGACTGGGTGATAGACACTGGGGAGGGTATGTGCTCTGGTAAGCGCTGTGAATTGTGCAAGACTGTTGAATCTCAGATCTGTACCTCTGAAACAAATAATGCAATATATGTTAAGAAAAAAAAAAGAAGAAGAAGATAGCAGGAGGGGAAGAATGAAGGGGGGGAAATCGGAGGGGTAGACGAACCATGAGAGACGATGGACTCTGAAAAACAAACTGAGGGTTCTAGAGGGGAGGGGGGTGGGAGGATGGTTAGCCTGGTGATGGGTATTGAGGAGGGCACGTTCTGCATGGAGCACTGGGTGTTATGCACAAACAATGAATCATGGATCACTACATCTAAAACTAATGATGTAATGTATGGGTATTAACATAACAATAAAAAAATTTAAAAAAAAAGAAGATATGATACACACACACACACACACACACACACACACAGTGGAATCTTATTTAGCCATGAGAAAGGAGGACAATTTGCCAATTACAGCAGCATGGATGGACATTGAGCACATTATGCTATGTGAGGTAAGTCAGGCAGAAAAAGACAAATACTGTATGATACCACTTATATGTGGAATAAAAAAGACAAATTTGAAGAAAAAAAAAAGGAAAGAAAACAAAGAGTAAAATGGTGGTTACCAAAGGATAGGGGATTAGGGTATCAGATAAATGTTATTTAAGGATACAAACTTACAAGTAGTAGAAATAAGCCTTAGAAATCTAATGCTATAGTAAATATAGATAAGAATATTGTATTATAATTGAAAAACTTGCTGAAAGACTATAATTTAACTATTCCAACCACTAAAAAAAAGGATAATTATGTAATATTGTAGAGGTGCATCACTACAATGGCAATCATATCACAATATATAATGTGTCAAATTAACATGTTGTACACATTAAATTTATACAATGTTATGTCAAATATATTTCAATTTTAAAAAAAGAATTATGTGGATGGACTAATGAAATTAGACAGAAAGCATAAAAATAGTTTTAACTAGCATTAATGCCCTCAGAAAGTATCTACCTCGGAGGTAATTTTGAAAAATCAGGTGGGCAGGATCATTGGTTCTGTGGATGTCAGTCAGACTCTCTTCTTGGCTACATCAGAGCTGCCTCAATGAGCCAATGATCATAGTTGCCATTGTGGCAGAGATAGAGGTTATACATTAGTTCAATAGTATGGGTTCATCTTGTCAAAGCTGATCTAGTTACTGCTACTGCCAGCAGCAGAGACAAATATTGAGCTCTAAACATGGCATAATTCCTTCAGAAGATCTGTTATTTACTTGAAGACATGGTTAATCAGATGTCTTCCAACCTAGAAAATGTAGCAATTTACTCTTTCCCACAAGTGATACCTACTGTGAAATGAGTCTGCTTCCCCCCAAGAATACTGATATATGATTTCTATAATTATTCATGTGTTGATATATGATCCTATGTAATATTGCCTCAGCTCAAGGGACCATTTCATGGCAAAGGAAGACCATTTCAATAGGCACAACTGTCTTATCATATACCCTGTATTCAAGAAGCAGGATGAATGATATGGTATGATGATCTAGTAGTTAGGATGTCATCTTGGAGAGAGCAACATAGTAGGGTTGGGATATTATCCTTCAAGGTGTGGTGAATATGCCAAACTAATAACTAATATATGGTGCTATGTCTCCAGTAGTGAGAATTTAAAGGTTTGTGAATTAAGAGGTGAAATTTGGATTGGCCTTCTCTAGCAGTTGCTGTTGGCACATGTAATAAAGAGTCTGACTCCATTTTATAATGTTGACACTTGAGGAAAGCTACTTTGCCTAGAAATGCCCTGAAGGCTATGCCTCCTTCCTGAACTATCTCCCGACCAGTGACTGAATGAAGTGGGGTACAGAAGCCAGCCTCATTTCCTCTTGGTGAGACAACACTGTGGTACCACTCCACTCATAATTTCCCGTGAGGTCAGGTTGAGGCTAGATTTAGCTTAATCCATCTTTGCCTAACTTCTTTCTCTTCTTTATTCTACTTCCCTCACCTTCTAAAGGTTTTGTATTAAAAGCACATATTCGATGAATCCACTGCACAAGAACCTTATCTCAGGATCTTGGGGACCTGGGCTAAAACAGTTTATAACACAAATGGTCCTAGGAAATAGACTATAGGATTCTAGAGTTGGTTTAGTCTCTGGTCATATTACAATAAGGACCTCATCATTTGTGAAAGATGAAATATTGATGACACCTGGCATGCTGAAGCAGTACAATTGCTAAAATTTTCTCATTTAGTGAATTAGAGGGGGTGCAGGCGCTAGGGATGCACAATTCAGTACAAGAGCTCAGGCATTTGAGAAGTAGAGGAGAAAGTAATTATAAAGACTGTGCCTATTGCTCAGCATAATTTATGCTTTGAATAGAGAAAATGACTGGCTCAAACGAATTAATGTTCTATATAATACAAAGTATGAACACCAAATATTCTCCTTGGTAGTGTTTGAAGAGCCTCTTATCTCTTGGAGCCAGATGACAGACTGAGCTGAAGACTGGGCACATAATTAATTACAAGAATAGCTGAACTTGGGGTGCCTGGGTGGCTCAGTCGTTAAGCGTCTGTCTTCAGCTCAGGTCATGATCCCAGGGTCATGGGATTGAGCCTCGCATCAGGCTCCCTGCTCAGCAGGAAGCCTGCTTCTCCCTCTCCCACTCCCCCTGCTTGTGTTCCCTCTCTCGCCGTCTCTCTCTCTCTGTCAAATAAATAAATAATATCTTTAAAAAAAAATTAAAAAAAAAAAGAATGGCTGAACTTGAGAGGAGGATGAAATTTCAATCAACATTAAGCCTTCCATGCTAAAGTCAGGGGCCTACTACCGTAGCAAGGTTATCTGGGTAGACTCAAGAACCCTGAAATCTCCAATTACAATGAAACCTCTGGGATTTCAGAAGGTGTCCACTTTCTTTGTCAGATGATGTGTGTCCCTGCTTTGACTGAAGATGGGGCAGATGCCTCATAAGACAATGCTTTTCTCTCTACACCTATATCCCCCAGCAGCCACCAGACAAATAAATAGAATCAAATTTAAGCATAACCCATCTGGGGAGCACTAGGACATCTAATGGGGGAAGATGATTATATCCCAAATGTGCTACAGAGTTTGGCTAAATATACTAGCAAGAAGTAGCAGAGTTTGCCTGGGAATAAATCCTGAGGGTACTGGATAAAGAAAGGCAAAATATATGGCTGGATAAGGGAGATTTTGTCAATATAGGGGAAATCTCCCTTGACACAATTTAATATCTTTCCACAAGTCCCAGGAACCAGTTCTAACGCCCTTCTGGGATGACTGATGGGAGGTTGGAAAAGACTATGAACCTCATCAAATAGGTATGAATGCCAAGATTTCCATGGTTAACCATGAAAGATGGGAACAAGAACATCAAATGAACTTGCTATTAAAAAAAAAAAAAAAAAAAAAAAAAAAAAGAAAACAAGATACCAGGGGCTGTGGGCATTCTTCAAGGGGGCTGGAAAGATGTTTTGTTTACCAAGTGATAAGGAATGTGTTCATAAGGGCAAGCATCAGTCCCTTTGAGAAATCCAGTAATGGTTGTCCTCTAGCCAATTGGATGTAAACCTTTTCTATTTTAAATTGCTGTAGCATTTGATTATGTATTGTTCATGGGGACTTAACCAAATCAAACATGTTATATTATTATTTGTGTTCCTGAGTTCCTTATCCTCCCATTTCCTCTGATTTGATTCTGAGCAGTTAGCACTATGCCTGTTACATAGTACCTATTAAATACATCCTCTAAACTATCTTGCAAATAGAAGGCACGCAATAAATAATTGTTAGAATAAACTAAAGTTACCCTACCAAACTAATCTTCCTGCAATACCATTATCATAACATTAGTGCTCTCCACAAATGTCTAAAACAGTTTTCTATTAAGTTAGAGAATAAAATTAAACTTTTGTGTTATAGTCAGAACCTTCCAACATCTGTTCCTAACTTTTGCATCTGTTCCTAAACATTTTATCTAGACTCACTGTTTACTTCTACTCTAAATTAACCTTGTGCTTGAACCAAAGTAACTTTTTACACTCTACCCCCAAATATTCTCTGCACTTTCCTCCATCTTAAACGTTGTACATGTTTTTATTTTACCTTCACAACTGGTATCCAACCAGACTGGAAAAATTGTCAGGGAAAACAATTAACAAAATATACTTTTTTATGCCTCACAGCAAGTAAATTCATCCCTATCGCTCCCTAGTGTGTGTGGTGTGTGCGTAAATAAATGTGCCTGTGTGTGTGTGTGTGTGTGTGTGTTGCAAAGACTTGGGGGTGAGAGCAGGGGTGAGTAATTCCTACAGCATTTTACAGGCATCATCTTTCTTCTTCCTTTTATTTCTATTTGCTCTCTTGGGCCTGAGCTGCTGAGAGACTTCTCTATCTCACTCTTCTTTTATTGGTGGAAGGATCCAAGAGCCACTGTAAGAACTGATGTGCTCTATCTCCACCATTTGTACTTCTGTTTCACTATACACTGGCAATGTTTGTCCAAATAAAATTCTGCAATTCTAACAGTCAACACAGAAATAGTCAATTATAAAATTCGTAATCCATCAAATAGAATTAAATAAATTATACAAGAGAAGTATCATTCTTGGAACAGTAATCAGGCAAGAATTCCTCCTGGATGTCTTTATAATGAAGAAACCATGTGATATAAGAAAACTGTCCTGAACGTTATGCTTAAAACACAAACAATGAGTTTACTGGAAGTATTACTTTCAATAAATTTTAATATATTAGACTAATAATAACACCAAAGTATAGTTCAAAACAAATAGTTCCATGGGGGTACAATGAAATACAATCCAGTTATCAAGTCTCTGTTAATCTAATTATAGCTGGTCTCATACTCTCATCAGCCACTCCTTATTATCCTCCTCTCATGCTATAGCAGCTTCCATTACTGCCTAATTATCTGGGTGTTTTTAATTTCTAATAGTATTTTTGATAACTGTTCTGACAATGACCTCTCTTCAGATGTGACCGATCATTCATCATGGTTCAGCCTATGTCCAATTTCTTCAGGATTTTTTTTTCCTAGCTGTGTTAATCCAATTTAAAAAACCTAAAAACTTGTAAGTAGCATTGACAAAGGGTTTCTCTTTGACCAAACTTTAGTGAGATTCCTCTGAATCTTCTCCCCAGCTGGGTCTGGACTTTTTGAACTTCTTTGTTCCATCTTAGCAAGAATCTTCTTAAAGTTAGTTTAGCAAATTACTCACCCTCAGTATCTGATCACCTTTGATATCTGACCAAATTCATCATACCCCACCACCCCCCAGGTGAATCTGACTACCCTCCCTGCCTTCAGCAAGAATTCTGTGAGGTCACTATAGTAAAGAATTACCTCTTAGTATTTTTTCATTCACTGACCACCCCTCTACACACTCCTTGCCTATAAATCTTCACTTTTCCTTATATTCAGAATTAAGCCCAGTTGTATACTGAGATCTCTTTCCCCATATTACAAATCCTGAATAAAATCTGTTCTTACCACTTTAATTATTGTCCAGCTCTGGTTTTTTCTGACAGTATGTACTATATGAAGTTCTGAAATCTAGTAGTAGCAGGCATATATTATCATCTTCTAAAATTTATTTTCCCTTTTCAAGTGCATTTTTCTCATATTTGAAAGTAGATTGTAAGTCTTCACAGAAATAAACATTAATTAATAATCTTCTTACTGATTGGTTAGGGAAAGTTCTGCACTTTCTCTAAAGTCAACATACCTCTCAGGAAAATTGCCTCCCAATTATTATATCTTTGGTTTTTTAAACATTTTTGTAAAAGCTTTCAAGAGCCTCCTTCTACTACCAATATTATTTTATTATTAACAATATTATTAACACCTGCATTAATTAATGGCAAATTAAATATCAGCGCTATACTAAGAACTCTACAATCTCCTGTAGTACTTGGATAACTCTATCAGTTCACTAATATTATTCTGTTGCTAACGCACTGCTTTTATAACTATGTTTTCTATCTGAAAGAGAGAAATTAGCATCAAAATCTATTAGTCCAGTTGACTATATTATTATTATTTTCTATTTGACTAGCAAAAAGCTAAAATGATCTATTTATCTACTTTCATGTATGTTCTTTGTCGGAAGGGGAAATAAACCACCAAAGAAACTTTTTTTCCTTCATTCCTTCCTTCTTCCACTCTTCCTTCTTTCCTTTCTTATTTTGGGGAAAAAAAATCAAGTCATCCCATAACTCACAAAAAGCTTAACTTGAGTATAATCTAAAGGCTATATAATATTTGAGGATTATTTTGAATCACAGTGAGTTGAGAGAATTTTGTTTTTGTTCTATTTGGCATAAGATTCTACACAGGCACTTTTTAAACTAATAATGTAACAAAGAGCTCATGAAAATTTACATTATTTTTTCAGATGCCACATCCAAAAAAATATATTTCCTACTTTCTTGGCAAGTTAGTTTGTACATATCCAATTTTAGATATTGAGCATCAGCCAGTTTAGTTTGAGAGGAGACTGTGATACTTATATGCAATAAAAATATTTTTGCCAGATGTGCCCTGATTGACCAAAAAAGTAACATTCCATTTTGGAAAAAATGTGATAGACTGTGCTTAAAGTGTTGGAATCCTCACCCATCCTTCTTTTAGAGGAATGTGTTGCTACTCATTATTATTTAATGTACAAGTGTAGAGTTATAAAATTATTATCTATAATTTACAAGGTGGTTATATAGTTACATCACATCAGGAAATAATCCATATATGAAAATTAGAGATACATTAATTATTCATGGGAAATTATCTGATAATTGTAAGAGAAGTAAGTCTCAGGTCCATGCTGCATGCTATAAAAATGTATTTAACAAGCAAACAAAGATGAGGAATTGAAATGAGAAGTCTCTTAATAATAAGAAAAACATTATACCACATTTTTTTCTGTCTATAAGTTAATTTATTCTATTTAAACCTTTAAAATGAAAGGATACATAATTCAGCACAGTATTAATCATCACTGATTTCATCAAGTACATTGATTTCAACAGAATCTGAGAAAACATATGGATCAAAAGGCAAATCACACATTAAATGCAATTTCCTTCCTTTTTAAATTTAATACCCATAGGTAGAGTGTAAGATAGAAAAAGCCACACCTTGGAGTAATATCTGGCTTCTAATTAGCATTTTGCCTCTCTTAGACTAGTTTTCTCTATGATCAGGTCATAAACTTCTAAAATTCAATCGTTACAACATCAAATGAGGAATTACCCACCACGTACACAAGGTTTTGACAGTGGGCAGGATAACTGATATGAAATGTTTTAATATCTTTAGAAAAAATGATGTAAAACTTTATAAAAATATTAGTCACTAATGCTTATAAAATCCTCGTTTCAAAAAATAGTGTCTATATAAATATATATATATATACACATAATATATATATATATATATATATATATATATATATAATATTCACTCACTCAAGCCTTACAACAAACATATGAAGAACATACTAGGATTATTATCTCCATTTTAAAAATTAGAAAACTGAGGGGCGCCTGAGTGGCTCAGTCATTAAGCGTCTGCCTTTGGCTCAGGTCATGATCCCAGGGTCCTGGGATCGAGCCCCACATCGGGCTCCCTGCTCAGCGGGAGGCCTGCTTCTCCCTCTGCCACTCCCCCTGCTTGAGTTCCTGCTCTCGCTGTGTCTCTCTCTGTCAAATAAATAAAATCTTTAAAAAAATAAATAAATAAAAATAAAAATAAAAATGAGAAAACTGAGTCTTGAAGAGATAAAGTAACTTGTGCAAAGTCACACAGTAATACAAATATCTGAAATCTAAACCCAGTCAGTCAGCCTTTAAAGTCTGTGCTTTTAAATTATGCAAGACTATCCCTCCATGACTACAATTGGCCGAAGTAGTTCATAAAGATAATACCCAAAACAATATCATCAGTTTATATGCCCAGAGGTCATAGCAAATATCAATAGACTATTTGTCTGAGTCCAGTCATCATGTTATAAGGAAATCAGGTGAAGTCATCTAACTGTTTGGAAAAGGAGTTATATTTACATTCACATTTAGCCCTAATTTAAATGGAATAAAGTTATGATCTACCCATAGTACAATTAAACACACTCACCCATACACACACTGTTAAGTTTGGTGCTATCAAAATTATGTTTTGGACATTGATATCACTTTTCTTGGGTATAATTTGAAACTGTCCTGGGAATTGATTATTCATTACTATACAAACTCTTCCAAAGACTGAAAATGACAACAATCTCTAATTCATATTTTCAAGCTTGTATGTCTTGTATACCAAAACCAGACAGGTCCAGTACAAGAAAGGAATATTATAGTTCAATCTCACTCATAAATATAGATGCAAAAAGTCTAAATAAACATTAGCAAATCATATCAAGAAATTAAGTTTCCTATGACTGTTGTAAGAAGTTACCATAAACTGGGTTCTTTAAAACAACAAATATTTGTTTTCTCTCAATTCTGGAGGCTAGAAGTCTGAAACTGTTATTACAAGGCTGAAATCACGGTGTCAGCAAGAGAATGCTGCCTCAAGAGACATTAGGGGAGAATCTGTTCCTTACTTCTTCTAGTTTCTCGTGGCTGCTGGCTTTCCTTGACTTACGACTGAGTCATTCCTATCTCTGCCTCCTTGGTCACATTGTCTTTTTCTCATCTATGCCTCAAATCTCTGTCTCTTTTTTTTAAGGACATTTTTAATTGCATTTAGGGCTCACATTGGTAATATGGGATTATCTCCCCATCTCAAAATCCTTTACTTAATCATATCAACAAAGACCCTTTTTCATCATATAAAATAACATTCATAGGTTTCAGGGATTAGGACATAGATATATTTTGGGGGACCATTTTTCAACCTACTACAAGAAATACAGAATTATCTTAAACAAGAAAAAATATTTATTCTTAAATATCTCATTTTTTTATAATTAAAAATGTTGTTTTTCTTATTACTTTCTATGTTCTAACTATTTATTTGATCCTAACTACCACCCTTCTTTTACACTGTGTTTTGGATATTCAAATAAGTGATGCAAGACCTAGAAAATAAATACATTCAGTAAGGATTGTAATGGAAGAAGTAAAACTATATCTGCCACAGCTGATATGACAATGTACATTTAAATCACATAAGAATCCAGGGCAATATTCATAAAATTGAATTTTATTAAATATCTGGATTAAGATCATTATGCAAAAAACAACTACATCTTTTCAGATAAGGATCAGTTAAAAAATAAAATAATAATAACAGTATCTATAGATATACAAGATCTTTTATGGAGAAAAATGCCCCTAAGTAAATTAGGAGTAATAGTTTAAGAATGGACAGAAAGACTTTATCTTAGATTGTCATTCTAAAATTCATCCCTAGATTATATGCAATTCCAATCAGAATCCAAATGGATTGCTTAGAGAATTTTAGCAAGTTTATTCTAAATTTTTGTGGAAAATTCCATAAGCTAATAACAGCCAAGACACCTCTAAAGAAGAAGAATAAGATGTGGGCATTTACCCTACCAAATATTAAGACTTACTATAGAGTCATATTAAATAAAGCTGTGTAATATTTGTAAAAGAACAATGGAACAAGATAGAGAAGACAGAAAAAGAATCATTCCTATATGGAAATCTGATGTTTGACAGTAGTGTTTAGAGGTCAGTGGATTTGATACATTGTGCTTAATCATTCTAGTAGGAAAAATAAAATTGGATCACTAATTTACATTATATGTAGAAATTATTTCTATGCATATTATTTAAATATAAAAGGAAAACTTTGAAACTTTTAGAAGACTGACAGAAAAACTTTTAGAAGACATAGATATTCTAATATCTATGATATTAGAATAAGGTAGCATTTCTTAAACAAAACACAAAATACTTAGCACAAATGAGAGATTGATAGATTGATAAATTCATGTATATATAATAAACTTTTGTTGATGAGAAGATACCATAAAAACATGAAAAGACAAACCAGAAAATGGGTATGAGCTGCAAATAATTAGAGAAATCTTTAATGGTTACAAAATATGGTTAATAAAAATGTTATTGGCACATAGCCGCTTTTTTTTAAAGATTTATTTATTTATTTATTTTGGAGAGAGAGAAACAGAGGAGTGCAGGGGGGAGGGGCAGAGAGAGAGGGAGGGAGAATCTCAAGCAGACTCCCTGCTGAGCCTGAAGCCTGAAGTGGGGCTCCATCTCACGACCCTGAGATCATGACCTGAGCTGAAACCAAGAGTCAGATGCTTAACCTACTGAGCCACCCAGGTGCCCTATAACCTCTTTAATAATAGGGAAATTCAAATTAAGATCACATTGAGATACTACTTTATATCCATTCCACCAGAAAAGTAAAAGTAAAATGCCTGATAGTACTAAATGTTGCCAAGAATTTGGCATTAAGAGAACTTTCAAAACTGTTGTTTAAAATTGATAATGGTGTAACCACTTAGGAGCGAAGATGATGTCATCCCAGAAAGTTGAATATGTCCATACCCTATGACTCAGTAAGTATACTCCAAGAGAGAGAACATTTGAACTCATGAACATTAGGAGGCTTTAGCTCAATATACACATATATTCTTTTAAAATGATCATGCCAGAATTTCAGACTCATCTTAGACCTCTTTCTCCTTCAACCTTTAAATATACAACCCGTTAAGCACCATAAATTCTCCCTTCTCTGTACTGTCAAGATCCTGATAGAAGCTGTTATTATTTGCCACCAGAATATAAAAGTAACACCATCATCCCTTCACATTCACTCTCCATCTAGCACATATTTTTTTTTCAAATGTAAATCTGATCACTTCACCACATTGCCTAAAAATTTTCAGTGGTTCTTTGCATAAAGTAAAAATGACCTAAAAGGTCTGCATTGTATGCATAGCCACTCACCTATATTTCCAATATTACCTTGGACCAGCCTTGCTGCTCTTAACACTTTAACAATTTTTTTCTTTCATTTTTTCCAACATACCAATTTTTCTTACCTTAGGATAACTATACAATATACTTCCCTGTTATTCCCAGAAAATACTTCCCTTATATCTTTACTTAATTCTACCTCATTTCCAGTTTACAAATTCAATACCCTCCCTTGAGGAAGTTTTCCTTCCCCATCTCCTGGTATCTCCCTGTCCTCCACACTCAATGAACTACCTTCATGTTTTTCATAATAGCGTGTATTTTCTATTGCAATTAATTATGGGATGATTCTCTGTTGGATTTTGTTTATCCTGAAACTCTAAGCTTACTTACAGATCATGCCTTAATTTTCACTTTATATACCCATTTCCTAGCACAATGTTCTGTACTGAGTGGACCTTATTAAATGCTAGTTGAATGAATATAAGAAAAGCAAGTATTGCCAAAGATTCAATAAAATTAAGACTTTATTGGGGCAACTGGGTGGCTCAGATGGTTGGGCGTCTGCCTTCAGCTCAGGTCATGGTCCCGGGGTCCTGGGATTGAGCCCCACATCGGGCTCCTGGCTCAGCGGAAGCATGCTTCTCCCTCTCCCTCTGCCTCTCCCCCTGCTCATGCTCTCTCTCTGTCTGTATCTCTGTGTCTCAAATGAATAAATAAAATCTTTTTAAAAAATTAAGACTTTATTGCTAGCTCAGAATCTTGTACTTATGACATAGTAAAAGCCTATTTAACTGAATTAAAAAGAAAAAACTATTCATTGTTAACACTCTAATTAATTTAAATATTCCAATGAACAAATGATAGGCAAAAAAATTAAGACAACTTAATTTGGTCAGCATATATTTATTGAGCATCTACTATTCAAAGCACTTTGTTAACCTCTAGGGATTCAGTGGTAAAACAGATAATCCCTACTGTCAGACTGCTAGGACGGTAGGCTGTGTTCAAACTGACAGAACATTATTCCTCTATTAGGTCATTAGCCTAGCAAAGCAGAATTGCTTCCTAATAGGCACTTTTGAACTGTTTGCCTGAAACATTTGAAAGGAGCCTTCACAAAGGAGCTCCCTAAGCTCCTTTGAGAGCTTATTTTATACCTGAGCAAGTTTCACAGTTAGGATGCTTTCAGGATGCTGAGTTTAACTTTTTCTACACAGTCTTCAGAAGAGTTTGCTGTTTAAAGAAGTTGCAATTAAATGCAGAATTACATAATTATAACAAGTTTTCAGTATTTTAATGTTGAGATTATGTATTAAACATCTTGAGAAATGTTAACATTTTTAAAGAGAAAAGCAAAATATTTATTGAATAAGTGAAAATAAACATACACACAAATATTGTCCAAATTATTATAGTGTAAACTATCAAAAACAAAAGTTTAAAAAAAATAATATATGTTAAGGACACATAAATATTAGCCCAAATGAATAATATTGGAATTCAGAATGACCTCTGAAGCCTGGAGATGAAAGAAAAAAGATTCATGGGAATTTGGGATTGAGCTGATTCTAGAAAAACACAAAAGGTTAAAACTGCTAGATAATGGAAAAGTATTCTGAGAAGAGAAAGCAGGTGAGCAGTGAGGAAAAGGAAAGAAAGCAGAGACTTATTCAGAAATGGGGAAGTTAGTCTGGCAGAGGTAGAAATTTCATAAAAGTAATTGTGAGAAAGTAACATTGACTAGCAAGGTAAAGATTGATAAGCAAGACAGTAGATATGATAGGATTTTAAAGAGCCATTGGATAATTGAGAATTTATGTTAAAAATCCCTTTAACCATTATCCTGAATTACTTATTGCCATTTAATAAATATGCAATTAGTCTCCCCGACTTAATTATAAGGGTTTGTTTGGTTTTTGGTTTCGTTTTTTGAGAGCAAGTTTATGTATTCCATGCACTTTGGAGGTGATGGTTTTACATTGATATCCTGCCTTCTTGGATCCAGTACTCATAAAACCAGCATTCATTTACTTGATTATTCCCTATATATTTATTGAGAGACGGCACTGTGCCTGGCACCACTCTGAAAACTGGTCACATGTTTAACAGGCATCAATTCTAAGTAAGGGATTATCTGTGGTCTTAGACCACAGGCAAATTTTTATACCTTACACAGGATTTAGACCCTCTAAGGATGGATAGTTGGCCAAAGTAGCAAATTAGTCTTTTAGCCTAATTACATCTTAATACCATTATAACTCCATAATTAATCCAAAATAGGCACTATTGTCTAATTTATTAATTTTGTTAAATTTTTATCATGTATATTTATCATATCTAGTATAGCTGTTTATGACATATCGTATTAGGTTGAAATTCCAAGTCTCATTTAAGCTTTTCAGTCTAGTATCACCTAATATGACTTCTTTCTCCAACAAGATTGATTTCAAGTTTTTTCCATTGAAGCAAATGAATATAAACCAGGTCATAAACCTGTTAAGTCCTAAAAACAGAGTCTGCCCTAGGAAATCTAGGGCATTCAGTCCTTAGATGAACAGACCATGCAAACCAGGCAGTGTTTTTCAGCTCAGCACCCTCTGAGCTAGGAAGCAGTTGGCTCCATTTAAATAAGTTAAAAATAGACTAACCAGCAGTTAAAATTTTCAACACAGCAAAAAGCAGTGAGGACAAGGTTTATTCTTTTGATCTCCAAAGGTTTGCTTCATTGAGTCTGATAATGGTGCATGACATGAAGAATGTTAGCTATACTCTAGTCTCACATTACCTGGGTTTTACTTAGTCATCAGTGTAATTTATCTAAGGGCAACTTGCCTCTAAAAAAAGAGCTCAGCTTGAAGCCTTCTAGCTTACACAGCAGGAGTTTCTAGAAATTTTACTGCTGGTAAGGAAACTCTTATTTATTGAATCAGGGATCCTTGTTAACATTTTGACTGCATAGCTTGCAGGCAGGAAACTTCTTTTTTTTTTCCTGTTGCCAAATTGGTCCTAAATTTGTAGGAGCCTGGGATATATGCAGATTTACACATTGACCCTAAATCCAGGAACTAAAGTAAACTAGAATGACAACAAAAATTATTTTAAAATAAAATTCTTTCTTGTTTATTTAAAAGTACTAGCTACATTTTTGGGGGATGTGAGGGATTTGTAGGTAGGTAATAGTTATAACCAAACCCTATTAAGACAGTGTTCTCTAAGGAGTATAGTTTGTGAATGTGTCCATGCTGGAATAAAGGAAGCTTGGTAATTATATTCAGGTAGCTTTCACACTGTCTAGATAAAATTTTTACTAAGTTGACGAGAGTATCTAAGTGCACATTACAAATAAGAACACTTATTTTTAACTGCATATAAATGAGGGAGAAGAAAGCAAATTGCAATAATAAATAGTATCATCTCTGAATATTCCATGACAAACACTATGTGGGTTACTTTTAGATATTTGCAATAAGAGTTCCAGGTTTTCTTAGGTCCCACCTGATAAGGATAAAGAAGAAATTAATTGAACTACCCTTACTGCATGGCAGATGTACAAAGTGTAGTTGCCTTGAACAGTGAAGGACAGGAGGTAAAGGCAGAGAATGTGTTAGTAACAGTTATACAAGGGATGTAGAAATAAGAGAACTGAATTGAGATTGGGACTAAATCCTCAGTCCTAAGCCTATCACATTCCCATTTTTTCTTCTGTTCTTTTATTCATCCATCAATTATGTTTTAGGTATTAAACACAAGTTATGAGCTAAGTGCCATCGCTAGAGAAGGAACTCAACAATTTAGTGAGAAACAAAATCATCTAAATAGATACTACAACACAACTCTGGAAGTGTGATTATAGTTATTAAGAGAGAACAGAAGCATTGTGGAGTTGGAGAAAGCCTCTCTGTGAATTGGCTCTTGAACTGGGTCTGAAAGAATGAAGAGGAGTTTTCCAGGAGAAAAAGAGGAGGAAGACATTCTAGATACTTTCAGGGGCATATAAAGAGACTCAAAATTGCAGATGAAAACAACAGCAATAACATTAATGTGTACCCATGTAAAAGTAAAAAGTTAAAAAGGAAGTTAGATGCATGGAAAACATTGACGAGAAATATTTTCTGGCTGGATTTTATGTGCCAGAAAAAGATTTTTTTACATTTTAAAATATAGGCAATATGCAGTGGAAGATATTTTAAATGAGAAATGAGAAATTCCCATATTTTTGTTTAAAGATATTAACTTGGAAAGGAAACTGACAATGACTGAAATAGGGACTTAAAATAACAGTGCAGCCAAGACACATGAAGGACCTTAATGAAGGGGCAGTAAATATGGAGAAAAGTGACCCAACTTGAATGATATACCTGAATAGCATGCTACAGGTTTTCAAATGTGATGAATTTGATTTTGTCAACTATTGATCTGGTTATTATAATGAAATTTGAAATCTCTACTGTATTTCAGCTTTCCATAACAGATTATATTTTGTTTTTACAAGAGGACTTTTTATGTGTTTTATGGTCATTGATCAATTCCATTTCCTTTTAGTTTCTCTCCCTTTATAAAGTGCTGCCTTCCCTATGTTTTTCAAAACTCTAGAATACAGTAACTATACTTATATATACATTACTTATGACAAAGTCACTTTAGACTTTGAGTATTATGCTAATCTTAATACCTTATAATGCTTTAGCACTTTCAAAAAGAACTTACTTTATGTGTTTCTCCTAACAAATTAGAAAAGCATTCTGTGAAAAAAATAAGACACTGAGGGACTTTAGTATTTTGACCAATGTCACACAGTATTCCAACACTGACATTTTGACTCCAAATGTAGAAACTATTCTTTACATCATAATACTTGTTTTATAGATTTCTTAATGTTATTTAGGCCTTCAAACTGTATGATTTATTTTTATTTTATAATTCTGAATCTCTATGTCTTTACTAAAGACTGATAATTCTAGTGTAACTACAAAAAGATTAGTAAAACCCTTATATACTTAAAATAAAACCCTTATATACTTAAACTAAGTAAAACCTTATATACTTAAAGAACACTGGATGATAAAGTGGAGTAATGGAGGACTTGATCTTAAAATACTTATTCTGAATCCAGTGAGAAAGAGATCCTCTGAAGTATTCTGTACTTCACACACTTAGGTGCTCAATAGTTATAAAATACAATACTAAAAAGACATTAGTATTGAAAGAAGTATATGTACTAGAAACAATGGCATGAGCCATCATTCAAAACAAACAAAAAGCCGAAGAACTATGAGAGACAATGGACTCTGAAAAACAAACTGAGGGTTCTAGAGGGGAGGGGGTTGGGAGGATGGGTTAGCCTGGTGATGGGTATTGAGGAGGGCACGTTCTGCATGGAGCACTGGGTGTTATGCACAAACAATGAATCATGGAACACTATATCTAAAACTAATGATGTAATGTATGGGGATTAACATAACAATAAAAAAATTAAAAAACAAAACAAAACAAAACAAACAAAAAGCCTCAGCATCAACTTGTAAGTTTTCTATTTTTCCTGTCAAATTTTTTAAAGCCAACAGTCCAATTATCGTCTCTAATTATTCACTTCCCATGAAATCTAGTTTCATCAAATCAATCATTCCTCTGAACGACCTTTTCATTACAAAACTCAATGGTCCCTTCTCAGCTCTCTCAAATGAAATCTTGGTATCACTGAATACTTAAGAAAATTTCTTCTTTAAAAAATTGTTTTCATCTTTCATCTTCATTACGTTCAACAGGAACTCTCAAACTATAATAAATTCATAATCTATTGTGTAGCATTTAAAAATTGCAGCCCCCGGGGCACCTGGGTGGCTCAGTTAGTTAAGTGCCGGACACTTGATTTTGGCCCCGGTCATGATCTCAGGGTCCTGGGATAGAGTCCCGCACCAGGCTCCTTGCTCAGTGGGGAGCCTGCTTCTCCCTCTGCCTGCCGCTCCCCCTGCTTGTGCTCTCTTTCTCTCTCTCTGTCAAATAAATAAATAAAATATTAAAAAAAAAAAAGAGTCAAATGCTCTACCGACTGAGCCTCTGAGGTACTCTCCAAAGTCTTCTTTTATTTCCAGGAGTTTCCTTAGATTATACTTTAAATATCTTTCCCATTATTCTATTTAGTTTAGGTTTTGATTTTCTCTTCATCTACTCCAATATTCATATGCTGGATATTCTGTACATGTCTTTTGTTTACTCCTTTACTCTTTTCTTGAATGATTTTCAATCCTGTGGTTACTTTCCTACTTTTCTTTAATATTCTTATTAAATTTTCATACAAATATTATTCTTCCTTGGACATCTCACATTGAATCTTTATTTCTCAAATGATTTTTCCCTTTTTCTTATTTTTTTCTGAGTTTAATCAACTATTATTAAATTTCTTCATATTTTTATTCACTACCGCTTTAATTTTTGAAATTTTCATTCAAGGTATATTTTCATAACCAAAAAGTCTTCACAGGCAAGATTTAATTCCATTTGAAGTGTTGTAATACTGTATTTTTCTGATTAATAGTTGTTTCGGAGGGCACCAGGGTGGCTCAGTCAGTTAAGCAATCAACTCTTGGTTTTGGCTCAGGTCATGGTCATCAGATGGCACCCCAAGTCAGGCTCCATGCTGGGTGTGGAGCCTGCTTAAGATTCTCTCTCTTTCCCTCTGCCCCCCTCCCCACCTGCACATTCTCTCTCTCAAAAAAACAGTTATTTTTTGAGAAAACATCAACTGTAATATTTTGAGTTAGATTTTCTGTTTTCTTCTTATAAACTTCAAGTAGTTTCTAAGACACTCATTTCCTTTGTATTCCCTATATTTAGGAATTTTTTTAAAGTTTCCTAGTTTACAAGTGCCCTCTTTTCTTAATTAAAGAGAGTGCATTTCCTTTAATTGAAGATATATGGGGGGGAGTGGAGTTAAACATACTTGCTTTTATTTTATCTCTTTAGAATCCTTAATTTTCCTCTCCTTGTTCCTTCTTTCCATTCAACACTGTGGCTCCAAGATTAATCACACCTTCTTTATTTACCAGATTATACCCAGAACTCATGCTTCCTCAAAGATGATACTCCACTCATCTTCAGTTTTAAACCCTTCCCTATTAGGTACAAAAGGACACTCATTAGTTTGTGATTACTATTGGACTTTCTTTTCCTGGCATTGATTATGTCTGTGTTTCATCTTATTTCTCAATGCTCCCTCCCTTTCTTCATGGACTCTGACATCCTTCCTTCTTGCACTGTCTGGTTTGAAGTTATGGTGGGGTCTCTCTTAGATTGAGGCATTTATTTCCCTATGTACAAGTAATTTGTAGGTCATGTTATTCTCTGATTCCTGGGATTGTTAAAAATATGGTCCAGGTGTTTTTATGTGTTCTTACAGATTTGGATGAATGTGTGTAGGAATTTAATATCAGACAGCTTTCATTATCCTCCATACTCCTATTCAAGTATTTTTAAGCACAATTTATTCAGGTAAAGGTAAAACCAAAATGATATTCTGAAGCAAAGACATTCTGACATGGTTGAACTGAAATATTGTGGGTAATATTATAAAAAGTTCTTGAATTTTTATAACCTTGCATCTAACAATATTTAACAGGATTGAAATCTAAGACTACAGGTAAATATAAACTTCTTTTCTTTTCAATTTAAAGAAACAAATGGGGCTCTGGGCCAAAACTGCAAGAATGGAAATTAAAGGCATGGCTCTAGTTTGTGGCCCTGAATTATGATGGCAGACTGGATTAACAAGGAAAAAATTATAGTAAGAAATCTCATGAGAAGATTTGCAGCTTATGAATGCTAGAATCCATTAATAGTTCATCTTCATCTAAGCTTTTTTCTTTCTTTCCACATGACAATTTATTTATGTTACCACAAGACTTTAGAAGGGTTTGGGTAAACATTACAGAGTATTATTGAATATATCTGGTGAATTAAGGAATAGTATCTATGCCACATTTGGGGAAAGGGGTTAAAGTGATATTAGCAGTAGACTAGGTAAATGAATTACAAGATGAATTTTCACTACCAATGTGAGGACAAACAGGATAGATTTGTGACACACGCAGATATTTATTACAGAAAAGAAAGTAGCCTAATATGAACAAACGTGTTTTGTAAATGTATCAGAATTTATAGTTCAGGTTTCTTTTATTTGTGGATTAAAAGGAAACTTGATGTTTGACGGCTGGATAATTTATAAGCATTCAGTATACATATTATTGAGTCATGTCCCTCAATCCCAAGTCATCAATTTATTGAAGAAAAAACTGAAGAAAGTATTATCTTTCAGAAGGGTAAGTGCAAGCCTGGCTTTAGTTACATCCTAGAACTTGGGACATAAATGATATTAAGTGACTTTTTGATTGTCTCATCTTTATCTCTTCCATACAAAAATGTAATTTTCTCAGATCAATTTACCAAATGGCCAAGGGACCCTTTGAACTCCAGAATCACATTATACCAACTTCATGACTAGAGTGGAAAGAACCTTACCCTTTATACCAGTTTAAAACAAAAAAAAACTAGAAGGCCTTTGACCTGAATTGAGTCTCATTTCTCTCTGAGTCTATTACCAAAAGAAAGTATAAATTAACTGTTTAGACAATAGATACTAAAATGTATCATTGCACACTTATAAAATGGGATCACAATAGTTACACTTGGTAAGCATTCAAAAATTAAGTCATTTTTATTTATTAATATCAATTGGTCTACATTGGACTAAATGTTTATATATAAAATAAATCCTTCTGACTTTAAAATCTGAAGTGCTTAGTTAAATTAATATAACTCAGTATGTGTGTGTGTGTACATGCACATATTCATGTATGTTGATGTGTCTCTATTCTGTGTAAGAATAGATTATTTGTACATGTACATGTCTAATATTATATATGTGCATATTCTACATTGTTTCTTTTTTTAAATTTAAATACAATTAGCCAACATATAGTACATCATTAGTTTCAGATGTAGAGTTCAGTAATTCATCATCTACATTGCCTCTTATTACTATCTCAGTCACTCAAAAATTTCATACAGTCAAGATACCATAACCTTCCTGTACAATATACCAAGAACTAAATAACTCAGATAAACAAGTAAGCAATAATATCCAGTAATGTATACTGTCCTCCAAATTTGCCTGTCAAATAATCTATGGCATATCTATAGATATTTTATGAATTATAAAAATAAATATAAGGGAGTTGCACTTCTAAAATAGCATTCTGAGGATCATGGTGGGCCACACCCCAGTGAAACAAGTGTAACTGGTAAAAATATATTTTTTTTAAATTAATATCTAAGGGCTTACATCAAATTATTAAATATTTACTTAAGAAAATCTACTAAAAATTGCTAAGGACAGTGAGAATATAGCATTTGAACCATGATCTGCTACCTCCTTTGCCACTTCCAGCTTAGTGTGATGGAATCTCCCTTCCAGGTAGGTCAGCTAAGAACACAGCTCTCCTTTCAGTTCCCAGAAGAGAGGTACAGTATCTTCCTGGGAGAGGCAAGCTATCAGAATTTTGTATCTCTTCCCCAGCCACTTTGCAGAGACTACATTTCAGGCAAGTGCAGCTAAAAAGTTAGGGACTCCCTTCCTTGAGCCTCACTCATTAAGGGAAAGATATACTTCAGGCATAGCATTCTGAGAATACTAGGAGATCCAATAGCTTTCACCCCAACTCATTTGTAGGAAAGAGATTCCACACCTGGAGAGACATACCTACAAAACCAGGAGGTGAACCAACTGCCCAGCACTGTTCTTCTAAAACAGGGGTCACTAAGAGAAAAGTGGGCCACTATCCTCAACTCCCACAATAGGAGCTTGACTCAGAAATTTTGTCCAGGTGCAAAGGAAAATCTTGATAACTGAGCTCTAAAGCTCTACTAAAAGGAACCTACTTTATTTGAAACAGAACTCTCAAAAACAATGGAGGTTTTGATGATAAGCAATTCAGTGGAGGTAACTTCATCAAAACAACATGCACCCCGATGTTTATAGCAGCAATGTCCACAATAGCCAAACTGTGGAAAGAGCCAAGATGTCCATCGACAGATGAATGGATAAAGAAGATGTGGTATATGTATACAATGGAATATTATGCAGACATCAAAAGGAATGAAATCTTGCCATTTGCAATGACGTGGATGGAACTGGAGGGTATTATGCTGAGCGAAATAAGTCAATCAGAGAAAGACATGTATCATATGACCTCACTGATATGAGGAATTCTTAATCTCAGGAAACAAATGGAGGGTTGCTGGAGTGGTGGGGGGTGGGAGGGATGGGGTGACTGGGTGATAGACATTGGGGAGGGTATGTGCTATGGTGAGCGCTGTGAATTGTGCAAGACTGTTGAATCACAGATCTGTACCTCTGAAGCAAATAATACATTATATGTTAAAAAAAAAAAGAAGAAGAAGAATATAGCAGGAGGGGAAGAAAGAAGGGGGCAAATCAGAAGGGGAGACGAACCATGAGAGACTATGGACTCTGAAAAACAAACTGAGGGTTCTAGAGGGGAGGGGGGTGGGAGAATGGGTTAGCCTGGTGATGGGTATTAAAGAGGGCACATTCTGCATGGAGCACTGGGTGTTATATGCAAACAATGAATCATGGAACACTACATCAAAAACTAATGATGTAATGTATGGGGATTAACATAACATAATTAAAAAAAAAAAAGTACTAACGTAGGACAGTTACTTTACTAGCAAGAGAGGATGAGAAAGACACAGCTAGAAAACCTCAAATGCTATTCTCAAATACTGTGCATGGAAAGTGTCCTGAATTCAACTGGGTCAGACTGTAGAGCAATATATGCCCCCAGGGAATTGCTGAAAAGTAATAAGAGTACCCTGTCAGCAACTGGGTGTAATCAGTGACAAAGACAGTCAAAATCAGCCCTGTTGAAACCACTGTCATCCTAGAGTAACTATGAACATGCTTAAGGCTATACATTTTTTAGATAAAATTTCATCAGAGCCTTCATGCTGCAAGGCAAATGGACTTCACTAAAATAGTCCAATCAGTCAATAAAATAAGCAAGAAAACAACAACTACTAATTGTAAGAATCAACAAGGAGATAGAAGAATTGGACGACATTATAAGCCAATGAGATCTAATAGACAACTACAGAGCAATCCACCCAACAACAATATACCACATATTCTTTTCAGGAACAAATGGAATATTTCCCAGGGAGGAATGTGTGCTAGCTACAAAACAAACCTTAATAAATTAAAATAACTAATATTATACAAAACATATTCTTCGACCACAATCAAGGGAAATTAGAAGTCAATAACAGAAAGAAATTGGTAAATTCACAAATAGGTAAAAATTAAACATACTCATAAATAACCAATAGATCACAAAAGGAATTGGAAAGATATTAGAAAATACTTGGAGATAAATTAAAGACATATCATATCAAAGCTTACTGGATGCAGCTAAAGTAGTACTTAATCAGAAAATTATAACTGTAAATGCCTATATTTAAAAAGGGAAAATCTCAAATCAATAATCCAACATTTTACCTCAAGACACTGAAAAAGAAAAACTCAAATCAAAGTAAGAAGAAGGAAGTGAATAATAAAGACCATATTGAAAATTAATAAAGAATAGAATAACAGAGAATAGAAACAAAACTAAGAGCTGATTCATTGAGAAGATAAAATATACAAATCTTTAGCTAGACTAAACAAGAAAATAAGAGAGAAGACTCAAATTACTAAAATCAGGAATGAAAGAGAGGGCATTACCACCAACCTTACAGAAATTTTAAAAATATATATTACGGAATACAATTAATAATTTTATGCCAGTAAATTAAATAATTTAGATGAAATTGACAAATTCTTAGAAAGACATAAACTAATAGCACTGACTCACAAAGAAATTAAAAATAGATTTATAACATATAAAGGGATTTAATTAGTAATTAGAAAAAAAATTAACTACCCACAAAAAAAAGCCAAAGACCAGGCTCAGATGACTTCGCTGGTGATTTCTACCAAATATTTATTTATTTACTTATTTGTTTATCTGACAGAGAGATAGCGAAAGCAGGAACACAAGCAGGGGTAGTCAGAGAGGGAGAAGCAGGCTTCCCACTGAGCAGGGAGACCGATGTGGGACTTGATCCCAAGACCCTGAGATCATGACCTGAGCCCAAGGCAGATGCTTAACAACTGAGCCACCCAGGCACCCTCTACCAAATATTTAAAGAATTAATGCTATTTCTTGACAAACTCTTCCAAAAATAGAAGTGGGAACACTTCTCAATTTTCCCCCAAAGGCCAGTATTACCGTGACATGAAAACAGACAAATACATCACAAGAAAAGAAAACTGCAGACCAATATATCCTATGCATGTTGAGGCAAAATTCCCTAACAAAAATTAGAATATCAAATTCCATAATATATAAGATTAGACACTATGACCAAGTGAGATTTATCTCAGGAATGCAATGTTGGTTAACCCATGAAAATCAATTGACATAATACAACATGTCAATGAAGTAAAAAAAATTTAAGTCAATGCAATAAATACACAAAAAAATTAACAAAATCCAACTTCACTTCACGATGAAAACACTCAACAAACTATGAATATAGGGTAACTTTCTCAAACTGAGTAAGATCATCTAGCAAATAACAATGGATAGCATGATATTTAATGGTGAAAAACTTCATGTTTTCTCCTTAAGATCAGTAACAAGGCAAGGATTGTCTCTCTCACTACTTCTATTTAGCATTAAATAGGAGATTCTAGAAAGGGCAACAGGGCAAGAAAGAAATAAATGGCATCCAGATTGAAGTAAAAAAAGTAAAACTATCTTTCCCAAGGACATGATCTTGTACATAAAAACTAAGAAAATATACCACAAAACTACTAGAACTAGTAAACAGTTTCAGCAAGGTTGTAGCATATAAGATCAAAAAACAAAAATTTTGTATTTCTACACAATAGCAGGGAACAATCCAAATATGAGATTAAGATAACAGTTTTATTTATAATAGTAACAAAAGTAATAAAATATTTGGGAATAAATGTAATAAAATAATTTCAAAACTAATACTCTGAAAATTACAAAACTATTGAAAAATTAATAAAAATCTAAATAATTGGATAGACTTCATGTTCATGTATTGGATGACTTAATGTCAAGATGGCAATTGTACCCTTATCAGTCTCAATTTAGTACAATTCCTGTTGGAATCCCAAGCTCTTTTTTTTTTTTTTAGATTTTATTTTTATTTTCAACAGAGACAGAGAGAGAACGCAAGCAGGAGGAGTGGGAGAAGCAGGCTTCCTGCCGAGCAGGGAGCCCAATGTGGGACTCGGTCCCAGGACCCTGGGATCATGACCTGAGCTGAAGGCAGACGCTTAACGACTGAGCCACCCAGGCGCCCGGAATCCCAAGCTCTTATTTTGCAGATATTAGTAAGCTGATTCTTAATTTATATGGAAATTCAAGGGACTCAAAATTGCCAAAATAATCTGGAAAAAGAACAAGGCTATAGGATTCATACTTCCTTATTCAAAACTTACTACAAAGCTAACTGTAGCTAACATGTATCAAGACATGAGATACTAGCAAGATGATAGACATACAGATCAATGGAATAGATTTGAGAGTCTCCAAATAAACCCAAACATTTATAGTTAATTGATTTTTGACAAGGGTAGTAAACAATTCAAATAGATAAGAACAATCTTTTCAACAAATAGTGCTGGTTCAACTGGATATCTACATGCAAGAGAATAAAGTTGGGCCCATATTTCACACCATATATAAAGATTAATTCAGTAGGTCAAAATCCTAAATAAGAGTTAAAACTATAAGAAGATAGCAGGAAGGGAAAAATGAAGGGGGTGGAATCGGAAGGGGAGACGAACTATGAGAGACTATGGACTCAGAAACAAACTGAGGGTTCTAGAGGGGAGAGGAGTGGGGGGATGGGTTACCCTGGTGATGGGTATTAAAGAGGGCACGTTCTGCATGGAGCACTGGGTGTTATATGCAAACAATGAATCATAGAACACTACATCAGAAACTAATGATGTAATGTATGGTGATTCACATAACATAATAAAAAAATTTTTTAAAAAGAGTTAAAACTATAAAAATCTTAGGAAAAGAAAAACATAAATGCTCGTGATCCTGGGCTAGACAATGGTTTCTTAGCTATGGCATCAAAAGTTCAGGCAACAACAACTATATATAGAGAGGGAGAGGGGGGTGGGAAGGAGGGAGGTAAGGAGGGAGGGAGAGATGGAGAGAGAGCGAGAGTGAGCAAACTTCATTAACATCAAAAACGTGGGTTTCAAAATCTTAAAAAAAAAAACAAAGAATGGTAGAAATTACTTGTAAATTTATATTTATAAGATACTTTTTTTTTTTTTAATTGAGAGAGAGAGAACATGAGCACAAGCAGGGAGAGTGGCAGAGGGAGAGGGAGAAGCAGGCTCCCTGCTGAGCAGGGAACCTGATGTAGGACTCCATTCTAGGATCCTGGGATCATGACCTGAGCCAAAGGCAGATGCTTAACTGACTGAGCCACTCAAGCACCTGAGAGACTTGTATCTCTTAATCTCAGGAAACAAACTGAGGGTTTCTGGAGTGGAGAGGGGTGGGAGGAAAGGGGTGGCTGGGTGATGGACATTGGGGAGGGTATGTGCTATGGTGAGCACTGTGAATTGTGTAAGACTGATGAATCATAGACCTGTACCCCTGAAACAAATACATTATATGTTAATAATAAATAAATAAATAAATAAATGTAATAAAAATAAAATAAAAAATAAAGTAAAATACATAAGAACACTTACAGCTCAATAATAAAATTACGAATTATCTAATTAAAAAATGGTCAACGGAGTGAAAAGACATTTCTACAAGAAGATATACAAATGGCCAATAAGCATATGAAAAAATGCTCAACATCATTAGCCATTAGGAAAATGCAAATAAGAGCCACAACGAGGTACCATTTCATACGCAGTAGGACAGGTATAATAAAAAAAGCCAGGTAATGACAAATATTGCCAGGGAAGTGGAAAAATTGGAACCCTCATATGCTGCTAATGAGAATGTAAAATGGTATAGCCACTTTCTGACAGTTCCTCAGGAGTTTTAATATAGTTATTGCCTCACTCCCAAGAGAAATGAAAACATGTTCACAAAAACTTGTACATGAATGTTCATAGCATCATTATTCTTAAAAGCCAAAAAGCATCAACAACCCAAATATATATTAACTAATAAATGGATAAACAAAATACAGTCTATTCATACATAGAAATTATTTTTCCAATAAAAGAATTGAAGTACTGATACAAGCCACAACATGGATAATCCTTGAAAACATTATGATAAGTGAAAGAAGCCAGTAAAAAATGACCATATGGCATGTAATTCAATTTATATGAAATGACCATAATAAGCAAATCTATGGAGATAGAAAATAGGTTAGTGGTGGACCGTAGTTAGAAAGAACGGGGGAAAAATGTAGGTGACCACTAAAAAGTAAGTTGTTTTTTTAGGGGATGATGAAAATGTTCTAAAATTGATTGTGGTTATGGTTATATACCTCTGAATATACTGGACAATTCAAAAACACTGAATTGTACACTTTAAATAGGTTAATTTTATGGTATATGAACTATATCTCACTAAAACTACTGTCAAAAAAGGAAAGAAGGTCATTTTTTTTTCAGATATCTTTCTTCTGTTCTTTTAAAACCAGGGAATACTTACTGGTGAACTCCAAATTATGAAAAACTCAACATCAATTTAAGCAGGAATTTTGATCATTTCTCTCTCCTCATAAGAACTTGGAGAAACCAACCAATCACATTTCACAGGGATCACAGAAACAGTAGCTAATTTAAGTTCTCCAGAGACTCGAAAATTTTTCAGAGACATAAATGCAATGAGCCTCCTCAAACGTTATTCAGAATACTAAGTGGCTTGAGTATCTAAGTTATCTTGCCATGCCTTTTGCAATAGAATTTACTCCAGGACTCAACATTCTCGTCCATTTTTCATATGTATCTTTTTTGTTTTGTTTGTTCACAATTGCAATCAATTATTCCTCATTCTCTGGATCTCTTTTTCAAATTCCAGACAGAAAACAACCTGATTGAATTTCAATTTAGTCACAGGTATTTTTGCTGATCTATCACTTGATATATAATTTTCATGAGTAGGCATTAAGCTGTGTAGTTCTGTATTTTATGGGAAGAGATGGCCCTTCGGTAAAAATTAACACATGTAAAATTAACATTTAAAATAGTGTATATCAGTTGAATCAAAAAACTGCCTCAGGAAGCAGAAGTTAATAAAAACTCATTAAATAATACTAACTGAACCAGTTGTGTTTTTTTTTTTTTTTTAATCAGAGGAAACTGAACTAGTATGTTAGCATTCAAATGAACATGTCTGTTCAGTTAAACAAATACTACGTGCAGGATTATCAGGAACTAGATTCTGGAGATAAACTATAAATAGGATACAGTCTCTGAGAGTTTAAGACTAGAGAAAGAAGCATCCGTTACAAATGTGTATGAGGAATTCCTCCAGCTGACACGCAAAGTCAAACTGTTGCACAGTCCTTGGTCTATCACTAGCTTTTTGCCATTCAAGTTAAGGTTGATGCCATCATTCCTACTGGTAAAACAGTATTTTGCTATCATGGCAAATATTCCCAGAGCTATTATTTTAAAAGTATAACTAAAAGATTATTCAAAGTCATTAATGTGGCCATTACTGTTCCTGGCCCTTATTTTCAATGTAATAGAATCCAATATCCATTTTGAATACAAGTCTAAAATGTCCATGTTGTATCATTGAAACAGCAGATGTCAATTTAATAAAAATACTCTTTAATACATCAAAGAGTTATGCCTCGGGTAACCATAAAGTCAGACATGACTGCCTTGATTGCTTGGAGACAAGGATTTCAGGGCCCTTTAAAACATGAGGCCATGCAATAAACTATCTTTAAAATGGTCTTCTGCCTTCCAGTTTTCTAATTTCTAAGTGAAATTGCATAGCACTTTGAGGGGGTGGGGAATAGCCATTAAAATAGACATTCAAAGATAATTTACTTTGAAAAGAGGGGCTGTGATGACAGCAGAAGGAAATGAAAAGTTCAAAGTTAACTACCAACTGACATGGCTTCAGACATATGCTCCTTATGAGCCATAAGTTCTTCAGAGTCACAGTCACAATTATAAGACAAGAGCTCATCCTGTGGATTATGCAGGGATTGCTTCAAATCTCCTCCTAAATGCTGTCGGCCTCCTCAATACTCAGCCCTTTGCGTGACAGCACTCCAGCTACTCACAGAAAAGGAAACCAAATATTAGGGATTACTTGGACTCTCAGACTAACCACAACTAACTGAATTTTTATTACCAGGACTTTAGTCTTCAGTGGTTCAATTACTTCTAAAACAGATCAAATCAAGTAATGTTAAGTAGCTGGCATGATAAAAGAAAAAAAATGAATGGTTTTGATCACTAAAAACAGTTCATTATTTCTTTGCAACAACGTTGTCTAGGAGCAGAGTGAAATGTATTGTAATTCAACAAAACAGTTATTGAGCACTTGCTATGTACTCAATGATGTAAAAAATAATTTTTAAAAATAGTAGTTAGAAGATAACATACTGACAGAAGTGAAAAGTGACAGTGAGATAAAACAAATGAAACGGCAGAGTTCTCTGGGACCATTTTGAGTATTAGCAAATTGACAAGAACCAGAGGGTATCAATTACAGCACTTTATGTCAACTCATGTATTAAAATAAGTGTGTGTCACTGAAATATTTTAAAAGTTCAACTTAGTGTTTTAGAAGAAAAGGAATTGTGATATAGTTTGGAAATAGCTTTGTAAGAACACAAATTATTTCTGATATAAGATAAAGTTTAATTCCATATAAAGAACAATCCTATCTCTAACACTACAAAGCTAGTAAGATGTTACTATATGTCTGTCTGAGTGTGCATGCACACATTATTTATACAGTTAAGTTTTACTTAGACATAGCCAAGATAGTATGCTCTGTTCTTGCACAGGTTTATTCAATGAGCTATGGTTCCATGAAATAAGTGACAACGTATGCATAATCAAAATATTTCTCACATCTTTAGCTGCACTATAGCCTCCATGAAAGTAAATACAGACCAGAAAAAAAAAAGAAGAAGAAAGTAAATACAAATCAAAATATTCTGCTTTACTCAGTGTGGCATGATTTTTACCTTAGAATTCTGACCCTTTTCTCAAAGATGTGTATAATGAGGATCAGCATCACAATATGCAGGCAACTACAAAGCAGAACTTGCGAGTAGATGGAGAGTTTTTAGGTCTCAACATATCAATCCTATTGCCAATGACAAAATTAGTCCCCCTTTCATATCATTTATTTTGAGTTTAAAGTGGTTTTGTCTAATAAGACACACTCCTTATTATAATAAAAATACCCAAGGGACTGGAACATTTCTTAAGTTGTTATTAGTGTCCTCATTAGCAGTATTAAATTGACATCAAGCAGAGATGCCTAAGGGAAGACAGGGCCTGGAAGGGAGAGTACCACAGGTGAGCAACCTTGGAGTCACAGTTTGGGCCCAGTACTGGCCTTCAGAATTCTATACTTCAAATAATACTAAGCTTTCTCCTCTTTATTTCATGCTTTGTTGGTCACTGACTTACAAGTTTCTGAGAGACAAATCATGAGATATATGAATGTGCCAATTTAAATATAAATTAGAAGCAACTGGTTTTTCTTCTAACATTTTATAATGCATTTAGCTCTCTAGAAGCTTCATTTAATATAGCAGTTTGGAACGGGGAAAAAAATAAAAATAAGCTGCTTTCATATTTCATGTTTTTTATTTTTGTAAGTAATACATCCATAGAACTTAAGGAATACTATATAGTATATATATAGTAAAGCTTGTTATGAAAAACAGTTATCTCTTAACTACTTTCTTCCTCCTTAGTCCTTCTCTAGGAATAAATCAGTTCAATATTTCAATTCTATAGCTGTTTTTTTGTTTTGTTTTGGTTTGGTTTGGTTTTTTTGTGGTTTTTTTGCACTTGCCCCCATGTTTCAGACCACTGCCACCCTTAGATTAGGCAACCTGATCTAGTTCCAGGAAAGTGGCCTGACATCAGATCACTCCTGCTGGACAATGCAAGTATTTCTTTCTTCAGATCTTGTAAGACTGAACTGTCAAGATGGTGGAGGCTTGCTGGTCTGGAGTGAATGTTTCATTTATGTCAGACACAGGGCGAGTTCAGACTCTGGATTACCAACTCTCCATTTTTGATCCCTAACCTAGACCTGCTTAGATAGGCCTAGGCAATGGATCTCCCCCATCTACGTTCCAATTATCCCACTACTTCAGGTCTACAGTACCCGTATGTGGGGTATGTGGTATTGGTGATGATGGCAGGAATTCTTTAGCCCAGATGCCCCTTGCCACTGGCACTGCCCATTGTCAGGTAGTCCTGCAGGAGTGCTCCGCCATCTCTTCCCAGGGTTTTTAAGATGTTGCTCCATAATACCAATAGGCCCTTCTCAGCAATTTCCTCTAATTGACTCTAATGGATGAAGAGACAGCATGCTCCAGGGTCAGTCTTCAGCTGTGCTAGACAAGAGACAGACAGTCCTTTGATAAATAGGCCTACTCTTCTATCTCTACCCAACACCCTTCTGCTGATGGTGGTGGATAGAAGGAAGAGGTGTGACCACCATCAAAAGAGATCATATCCTAGGAGTAAAGTATTCCAGAGAAGACATAATTGTTAGGGTGTTGTTATATATTTACATTATAAAATTCTGAGTTGTAAATTGAACAAAACCAGAAAACTAATTTTCATTCACATACTCTTGTGTACTCTGGATAAAATTGCATTTGTGATCATTATCAATGCAGCACACTAGCAGCTTTTCAAAGTTATTGGAAACCAGGATTCAAAGAAAGCCATTGTGTAACCAGCATTAAGTAAGTAAAGAAACTGTAGAGCAAGACCTATATTGCAGACAGAATCTAAAGAAACTGCATTATGAGTAATAATAGTATCACTATCTTTTTTTCTTATTGGGCTGGGCACATATGAAATTAGCCTGGAATGGCACTTTTGATAATAAAGATCAGAACACTATAGTTCCTGGACCTGAACGGGAAGAAATGATGCCTGGACTCTGTGACACTTAACAAATGTAATTTATTACATCTGCAATAAATCAAATCTTGATATCTTACATGGGCCCATGAAACTTGTCACACATTTTAAATCAAATTGTTAAAAAGAGCACCACCAAAGTATTATCCTGTATCCCACACACCCTAGGGGAGACTCTATAACTAAAAGTGCTGCTATTTCTTGATTTCACAATTTTAGACATTATTTATTGAGTTCCCTCTATAAAAGATTATAAGTGATCTTATACTTATGAGACTTCATGCCCTGTCCTCCTACAGACACACTTCCCTGACCTCCACCAGGTTGTGTTGACTGTAACCCTCTCCATAAAGGATAGAGCTCTCCATCTTCCTGAATTGGTCTCTCTTGGAAACTTTCTAAACTACTACGTAGTCATCATCCCGGTATTTCCCTTTAAGCCTCTTGAATATTGCAATCTTTATTTGTTGAGTTATGTACCTTTCTTTCTTAATTTATACTCTCTTATTTTGGTGGAATATACCTCAATAAACCTTCTTAAAAATGTGCATAGGAGGTTAAATGTATAAGTTTTGTATAACTGAAAACATCTTCATTCTACTCTGCACTGAAATAGTTTGTCTCAGTGTGGAATTTTGAGATGGGAAATAGTGCTGTGTCATTCCACTTACCAATTCTTTGAGGTGATTTTTATGATAGATAGATAATAGATATAGATATTTCCCCTTAAAATGTCTCTTTGAGAGTTCAAAAATTATACAATGATATGCTTTTTGGGGTAATATGGGGGGGCAGTCCTCAATGGTTGGTTGGTCAATCTGGAATCTCACTCATGTCACTTCTATTCAGGGAAGGTTTATTGTAATTTTTTGATAATATCTTTGATAATATACTCTGATTCATTTTATCTCTTCTCATATTTTGAAACTCCTAGTTTCTCTAATTTACTTGGCTTTCCTCACTAGTTTTTCTTTTTTCTGTATTGTTCTTTTACCTTTTGGGTCATAACCTCAACTTTCTCAAATGAGCTTTCAAATAACATTTTATTTCTGCTAAAATTCATTTTTTCAATGTTTAATACCTACATTTTAATTCTCTGAATGTTCCATTTAAAAAACCATAGCATTCTAGTTCTTACATGCCACGGTGTCATGTCTTCTCTTGGTTACTATAGTTATTATGAAGTTGTGCTTGTTCAAGTTTTCTTCCAATTGTCCCTCCTCAGAGTGTTTCATTTTGCTCTACTTACATATACATATTTGTCTTAGTGTCTGTCTTTAAATTTAGATGATTTTCTCAAATGTGTTAGCTGTTTGTTCCTATTTAAGATCGAGGAACTAAAAATTGATTGGAATATGTGTGGTGTGAGAAAGACTAAAATATGAATGGATTTTACTTACATGGTGGACACCAAGTTGTTTCATTTGGTATTTAGCAGCATTTGTCAAGTTTTGGTTTGTGTTTTTTGTTTGTTTCTTTGTTTGTTTGTGTCTTACATCAGATGGTTCTTCCTAATGGTAGTATAAGTCTGGCTTTCAGGATTTTCTAAGTTGAGTGAGAAAAGCAGGATGTGGTCTCAGAGTTTAATAAGGAAACATTCATCTAATTCTCCTGTTTTAGTACCCTAACTTACCCTCAGCCCCTCTTAACTTTGTTCAGTACTTTCAAGCCTAGAGCTCATTAGTTTTAAGATTCCATAGATTCTTTCCTACCTTCCTAGAGGAAAGTAGTCACCTGTTGTGCAAGGTAAAGAAGGGGATATTGGGCAGAAAATGATCTAAGTGTTTTTAAACAGTTCAAAGCATTCTTCCTACTTTCATTCCCACCCATAATCCCTGCCTTCATTGAAATGGTATCCCCATTTCCTGAGACTCTCTGTGGATTTGCAGTATAAATAAGTTTGCTTGTTGTTGCCTCCTAACTCTGCCAGCTGATAAATTTCAGCTTTCTCTCCTATGCTCCATTAGCCAATACTCACCATTTTCCAAAATTTTAATGTCATTTCTCAGTTGATATTATCTCCTCAACTTTTCTCTAGGGTGCCTAAATTTTTAATAAAATTGTTCCTTTACACTCCACAGAGGTTTTGGGGAAAGCATACAAAAGGTTAAGGTATTCTGTATATCATGTTTAATAGGAAATACAACTTATTTTATAGTTGAATAAGTGTTTAGGTAGTTTATATGCTTGACATAGTTTGAGGCATGTGGTACAAATTCCATCCCATCTATTAAAATTATTATTGATTATGGTATTAATGCACTTGTTGTTACTAGAAATTTGTTGTTGTTCTTGAAATTATTCTTCCCAAGGTCACCCAGACAGATAATGGCAGGGCTGGAACTCCAATCCTAGCCTTCTAACTTCTCTCCTTCATCCTTTTCATAAATGGGACATAAATACAACTTCTGATCTTCAATTTGACAACAATTGTCTTCTATAGAAACATCTGAATACAGGGCAAGACATATTTAAGACACCAGTGTATAGAAACATTTTCACCAATCGAAGTTTACTCTGAGGTCTTTAGTGTGCTTCTGCCTTTGTCTTGAAGTATACCTCTACAGGCATTCTGGTCCCAGTTTGAGATGATCACACCTTAAACAAACAATTTTGAGCACTTACAACGATGTAAGCTATTTTTTAGATGCCAAGACTACAGATATTAATTTTAATCCTACTCTGAAGCAGTTCACTTACCAGAGCCTAAACAGATTAATCATAACATAGTCACATACCTGAGCTAATGAAGCCATGAAGAAATATTTAAGAGATCAGAGAATAGCCTAGAGGTTAAGACTTCACAAAAATGGTGTGTCTTGAGTTTATATGAAGGTTGAGCAATAGGCCTTAGGTTCATACTCCAAGCAAAGGAAACTGGGGGAATAAGGCAAAAAGTTGTGAAGGTATATGATGTGCTGTGCCCAGAGGAGGTTCACTGTGGCTAGAACAGGGATATATAACTTTTTACAGTCAAGTTTCCACATATTCCAGTGAACTCTAATTTATCGTTGGCTCTTTGACTAAAACTTTGCACGCTACAAACCAAATGTTTATTTATACACAATGCACAATTTGGCTCAACATGTTTGAAACAACAATAAATATTCCATGTTTATCAAAATACGGAACATTTAAGATATATCAGAGTAGTAAATACAGTTGTAGAAGATAAGGTATGTGGAAACAAATATTGGTAATTAACGATGGGGGAGCTAGAGTAGGGCTTGAACTTACTTCTACTGGCAATGAGAAATTCTAAAAAAAAGCATATTTAAAGCTGATAAATTTAAGAAAATTAGAAATATAGTTAAATTTGCTTTATAGGATGTTACATCTACTGGGAGGACTTGGGAAATGAAAATCAGTTTATTTGACCCACTGAGTATGTTTTATCCCATCTGTATCAATTAACCTCTTGTTTATATGTAAAATTTGCCCTGACCTTAACAGGAATTGCAAACTTGTTAGTCCTACATCTGATTACCATTCTCCCCATTTCTGTGAAACCTGACTTATCCCATGAGACAAAATAGCCTTTGAATCTCTCTCTGCCTATCTTTCACCCAGAATAATGCTTCATTCTCTCAGACCATACCTCACAAATTACTTAAATAGCATCGTTCACTTGACCTGTTTGGTAAAAAAGTGTTTAGAAATTGTTAGAAATTGCCATTCTGAAAGTTGACATGAAGTAATGAGCACACCAAGCAAACAATTTTCAGAACATACACTCTGCCAGCACAATCTATTTTAGACAAACAATGGAAGGCTTAAAATAGCCACAGTGTCATGGTGCCCATTTTACAATGAATAAAATGTTTTAGGTGATAAAGGAACATGTTTGCTCTCCTTCACAAGGTCACAAGGGAGATTGAACAAGTTTCTGTGATGTGCTATTGTAAAAAGGGAAAAAAAAATAGCATGACCATGACTTAATGGGTATGAAAGTCATATTTGTACTTTCTAGGGGCTTTTGGTTGCTATTTTTTTAACTAATGATAAATTCTCCTCACAACTTAGCTACAGTTCCACATAATTATTCCTCCTTTTAAAAAATGTGTTTCTTTTTATAAGGTTATTACTTTGCATGTCTCAGTGTAAAATAAATCTAAATACTATATATGTATAAAAGAGTACCCTATTTAGCTGTAGCATTATAAAGGATGACATTTTAAAATCAATGGTGTGGGGCATAGAATTAATTAAATTGTGCCATATAAATTTCCAAAACCTCATTATATTTTATATCTACACTGTATGAAAATTATCTCTTGCCTATAGAAACTTAAAATATAAGAGTTGGAAGAAACTGTAAAAACCTTTATATTGTCATGGTACTGGCATAAATCAATGACACACTTAAAGGATATACATAAACAGAATTTAATAAAAGGCTTTTCACATAGTTTGGGTGGATCAGAAAATTCACAGTAGATGACGTACACAAGGATTATCAACAATGAGAAGACATTATCACCATTGGCCTGATAGGACAAGAGGCTGAAGCAGAACCCAAAAGAGTAGGAGCCAAGGAAGAGAGGCTGACCTACATGGGTCATGGCCACAGAGGCATACAGCCATTGTCCAAACTATTGTCAAACCATGGAGAAGAATGAGAGAGCAAAGGAGAGTTATACTGTACTTTGATCTCTCACTTCTTTTACACATTTTCAATTATTGTTAGTTCTTTCCCAGAAATCAAGGGAAAGAGGGGTTCACATAATGAAGTTTATAGAGATTGGTTAACATCTAGTCATAGAGCTGAGAATAGTAAGGCATAAAACTTGTGAGTACACCACCACTTTTGCAAACACTCATTTGTAATACAACATTCATAATTCATTTAGATGAAGAAACTTTCATTTTCCCAATGAAGGAAAAATGCAACATCTCATCAGCTATCATGTAATAGCAGGGTATGGTTAAAACAGTAAAAAATAGCCGCCAGTAGTACTGGTGTATACCAGAGCTGCTACATTTCCCATTTTGTAGCTTGTAATAAGTCTTAAATCAGTAATCATGGTTTCCTTCTTATACATTTTACCTTCCCGTGCCCTCTGTCAATACCTCCATTGTTTGTTGGTTTTCCTCTTTTCTTTTCTGAAGGGATGATTCAAACTTCTATCATTATAATTTTTGAGTCCTTATAGATCCCATCTTCACAAGGCTATTGCAGTTTCTCATTACTCGTTATTATTGAATATGGGAAAACTGAGTTGCACCCAAATGATTCTCTGCATTCCAGACATTGTTCTATTTGACACATTGTATAGCTGTAATCCAATTTACCTAGGTTATGGACCAGATCAAGTGTCCTGGCCAGCATAGTGATTCTCGAAGCATGCCGATACAGTAGCATGAAGAGTGCAAAATTGTCTTGGGGCAATTTCACCTTTTAATTGAAAATAGTCTTGATTGTGTTTCCTAGAGGAATTACTTTTATCTTGAACACCATCTAAACCCACCAAGCTCAAGACTGTGGTAACAGAAAGAAAAAAAATCATTTAATAAAATATTAGGTATAATTATGAGAAAGGTCACTTTCAACTTCACTTGGTTTATGGATCCTTAAAAACTGGGAAATCTGCAAGAGGTCGCCCTGTATCAGCCTTTGTTTTAAGGCATATGTTATAATCCTGTAGGATGACACACCAACCTAATTAGCTGTTGTTTACAGTGATTCTGTAATTGAGACTTCAATGGTCTTTCTATAGTTCTATCACTTGACATAACCAGTGAATGTCATCAGTGGAGAACCGTTGCTGTATTTTTTTTCAACATGAAATTCATTCTTCAGGGGTCTTAGAGATTAATACATCATTCTGAGGTGATGCTGACAAGACATCTACAGGTGGAAAAGGCAAATATATGTACAAATTAATTTGTCCATTCCAATAAGGACAAATTACTGCCTTTCCATGATGGAAGTAATTCAGTATAATGAACCTGCTGTCAGGAGGTGAACATGAAAAGATACCATACCAGGCTGTTGGTCTGTTGCTTTCAGCAGCTGTCACAACCAGATCAGCTTTGGTGAGGAAAGCACAAGTGGTTAAGTTCTTGCATAACATTTGTCCCTGCTGCTATCTCCAGATTATACACAGGCACATTTACCAAGAGCATGAACAACTGTGTAAAGAGGCTTACTGACAGCTACAGAATGGGTCATCTCTCATTCTAGACAAAACAGATAACCAGATTTGCTGTCCAGCGTCTTCCCACTGCTAAGTTTCCTTTCCACAGTATTTATCAGGGTCATTTGTTAGTGAGGTTATAATGTAGCACCGCATATTTTCCATGGTTCTAAATATCATGTATATCCATCTACGTGCCAAGCACAGACTTGGTTAATTTGGTCTTCTGTTAACTGGAGATAGGAAAATTCACATGAGGCCACTGTTTTAGGTTCAGGGAGAGACTATGAACCTATTCAGAGCAAGTATCATTAGAATATGAGCCACATTTGCATGTAACTTACTTGTGCTCTCAAAACCTCCTTGGGTACATTCACAATGTAAAATTTTCTTTTTAATAATAGAATCTTTGCTCACTTGCCAACTTTCTGAATGAGTGGATCAAATAGGACATCTTTCTAAAATGAACATCTTGGTCTTAATAGTCACTTAGTGTCCCATGATCGGGCATTCTGTGTCTACATGGGTCCAATAGCAAGACAGGAACTATACTACTAAAGGTAAGATTTTAGTCAGCAGAGTATAGCTTGGACTTATTTCAACATTTGAGGTCCTCAATATGATTCTCTTATTGTGACTTGCTAAAGGCTTCAGATAATATCTCAATATACTATAGAATGCTCAAATACAATTTAGTCGGTTGGTTCATATGATCTAAGTGACAGGGCTGCTTTTGCCAGAGCCTGGATGTGATGCAGAACCCATTCTTGGTCTGGGAACTGCTGAAATCGGCAGCATTATAGGTTATCTGGTAAATGGAATACAGAATCAAACTATTTATTTATTTATTTTTATTTATTTTGCCTCTAACATCTAAAAAGTATCTCATCAAGTATTCTTCTTTCAACTCAATAGGTGGTTCAAAGAACAGCAACTTGCTTTTCACTTTTGTTTGTTTGTTTTTGTTTTTCACTTTAAAAGAGATCTGACATGCCCAGAAAACTGGACTTCTAGAATTTTCAATGATGTGGCAGACCCTTGAACTTTCTCATAAATTTTGGTACTCTTGTATTTAAGATATGTAGATGTTTTCGATATCTTGCTCACTAAGCTCAGCTAGCACAATAACATCAGTATTTTGGACAAAGGTGATATTCTGGGGGATATTGAAATGATCAAGTTTCTTGCAGACTATATCATGATAGAGTACACATGAGAATTGGTATAATCCTGAGCTAATATAGTCATGATATACTGTTTTCCTTGAGAGATAAAATGAACTGCTTCTGATGTCTTTACTGATTGCATTGAATATAATAATTTCTTAAATCAATAGTTTACATATTAGTATTTTGTTGATATCAATATGGAATAGGAGCTATGACTAGTGTCACCATTTGAATAAATTTATAATTATCTAGTTGTTTTATAATCTTATTTTACTTTCTCACTTTCTAGAAATGAGCTATGTGGGATATATGAAGAATCACCACCAATGCAGCTTTGACATTGATGATAGAAATATTCCCTGCAGTTTCCCCAGAGATGCATTATTGCCTTTGACTACTATTTGGCTGAGGTGAGACATGAAGTATACAGCAGGTGACAATTCCAAGGATCCTTTCTACCGTGGAATTCCACTGATGTATTAGGGAACCAATTGAAGATTATGCATGTTAATAGATATATCTATCCTCACTTTACATTCTGGGACAAAGAAAATAATTATAGGATGGATCTCCATGTAGATCCACTTTATTCACTGTGAGGTTGACTGGGACAAAGACTTCCCCTATCCCCCTGACTATTCTAACCACAGAGGTGATTAGACATGCCAAACAACTTTGTATACATAAAAACCAATTTAGAATAGCCCTGTATTTGTGCATATATCTCTGGAAAATATTAGCCTGATCTTTCCAACTTTCATTTTTCTCCAATTTTGGTTTTTAAGTAATCAAGTGCTTCAGAAGAGGATACCGCCATAGCACTATATCAACCTTCTTATTTTCTTCAAAAAAGTCAACTCTTCCTTCCCGTAAAATCATGCCTTTCTCACTGATTCATTCAACATATATTTATTTAGCACATAAAGATCACTGGTCTTTAAGGATAGAAATACAGTAAGTCATGCATACTACTCCATTGGAACTTACACTCTAAATTGGAAACAGATATATATAGATATATAGATATAGATATAGATAGATATAGATATAGATAGATAGATAGATATATGTAGAGAGAGAGAGAGATTTAATTACTCTATGAAAATAAAGACAAAGGAAAACTGGAGCAGGGATAATATATAAAAGAGATATTACTTGGTCTGTGCCTCAAAGCAAATGTTTGAGCTGAAATGTGAAGGATACATAAGATATTAATCAAGTGAAGGAAATGAGGAGGAAGTAGTTGTGAATCCATAATATCAGGCAGATGGAAAGTAGAAGAATGGTCTTGAAGAAGGCAGATGTAATGAAGGGTTCTAAACATTACACATCAATGATCAGACTCACACAAGTTCCATTTTATCCCTGAAGATTATTTACTTTATAATGAATAAATTTACATACACCAAATATATTGTAGATTGTAGTAGGAAGTGAAAATCAATGCCCAGAGAAGCTCTCCTATTCTCCCTTTGTTGACACACCCAGATTTCACCAGTTAAAACAAGTTAGGTTTCCTGCAATCCAAAGAACTGAACTTATTCAACCCTTTCTTACAAAAAAAGCAGAGCTGGTAATCATCTTAAAGCATGATATAATTATGAAACTTAAAAATATATGCATGGGAAAAACAGCCCTATATACACATATACATTAAGGATAAATATAGATTCAAGACACATATCAGCATATTGGGGTAGTTTTGATTAAAAATGGAAGAAGGACTTAAGCAAGAGAAAGAACGCCTTAAAGAACTAAAGATGTAGGTCATAAGCTGAAGGGTATGCTTAATTCAATCAGTATCTGAAGTCCACCAAATAAGATGAAATTTAAAACATCTACTGAATAGGATACATATGAATGTGATATAATTGCAAAAATTAGGTTGCCCCTGAGGTATATATGTTCTATATGTGAACCTCTACTATAAAGAAAGCATAGCACCGAAACAAGGTCAAATTAGCTTGAACATAGATGGCAATTGTCAAGATAAAGCTGTAAGGGAAAAGGAAGCCAAATCATACAAGTCCTTAAAGTTTAAGTTAGTGACATTGACCTTTATTGTAAGACCCCTAAAAAGATATTGCAAGGCTTTAAGGAAAGTATTGGCACAATCATATTTACATTTTATTGGATGACAGGAGAAGAGTTATAAGGCAGTTGTTCAGCAGAGAGACCACTGTAGGTTTGGAAAAAGTGACTGTGGAGATAGAAACACGTCAATGGATTCTAAAAATATTTTCAGTTTCTTTCACCTTTCTCTGTGATCATCAACTTTCTGCAGACAGAATATTTAAACATTAATGTTAACAAGGAACATAGTGATAATATCTTTAACAAAACATAGCCCAGGAATCACTCCCTTGTTCTAAAAACCATGGCTAGAGGCATTGAGAACATCAACTTTTTAATGAAACTTCCAAGCTTCACTAGCATGGTGCAAATTGAACACCTTGGTATTGCTATATTCTAGTGCCACATTTTTAACAGCTAGGTAGGGAAAGAATGGGAGAAGTCACTTTCAATGTAAATGATTATTACTTAATTTACAAAGAAATTAGTGTTAAGAAATCTTTAGACGTTAATAGAATATCATTCCTTGGGTAAGTCACACAACATAAAACCTGTATTGCAGAAAGCCATGCATTTTTTTTATGTAAGTACTTGGTTTCCTTTATGCTGAGAACAAAGGCGAAGCAAAATTCAGAAACCTTGAAGCAACCACTTTATAAGCTTAAATAACTCCAATGAATTTCTAGAACAGACCATTTTTTTCACACATGAAATTGTAGGAAGTTATATAAACCAGTGCCATGAAATTATCTGGTTCTTCTATCTAAGAAATGACTCAGAGCCAGTTATATAAACCTTTGTGGGCTTACTATCTGATCCAGATATTCTCCTCTACTTTAAAATACATTCGTGTGCTCTGATTCAATTATTACAAACTGTAGATACTCCCCAACACCCAACAGGCAAGATATAGCATGAAAAAAGCCATACTCTCAATTTTTACCAATCAAAACCCTTTTCAACTAATGTTGGCAATGAAAATCTCTGTATAAGGAAATGTGCAGTAACAATTTTTGTTGCTAAGATTCAACTTGGGGGTTCTGGGTGTCAGTATTATTTGTCAACTTGGTTAGGCTACAGTCTTTAGTTACTCAACAAAACACTAATCTAGGTATAGCTGTGAAAGGTATTTTGTAGATGTGATTGAAGTCCATAATCAATTGCCTTTAAGTAAGGGAGATTATCCTGCATAATCTGGGTAGGCCTGGTTCAAATCAGTTAAAACACCCTAAGAACAGAAGCTAACCTGAAGAAGGAATTCCACTCATAGATAGCAACTTCATCTCATGCAGAGAGCTCCAGCCTGACCTGACAGTCTGCCCAACTGCTTTCATATCTGCCTTGCCAGCCCACACAAGTATGTAAGCCAATTTCTTGCAATAAATATCCTAACATGTATCATGTATCTCCTACTAGTTCTATTTCTTGATTGAACCCTAGTTGACACAGGGATATTCTGAAAGCATAAGCTACTGTCCTGCTGTTTTAAGAAGGGGAAGAAGTCTGTAAGCCTTTTAACATTCTGGGCCAGGTAAGAAAACATGGTCTCCCTTTTGTTTACCCGTCTAGGGGGGAAAGTTTCTGGGAGGTAGGAGTGGTGGAAAGAGAATAATAAAATTACTGTAAAATTGATCAAGCTAAGATGTTATCCTAGTTTCTAATATCTATTCCAACTTCTTCCAAATCTCAAAAATAACAATCTCTAATATTATTGCCACCAATACTAGATTATTAACTTATCTCCAGGTGTTTTTAGGCAGAAAAATTTGGTAGCTCCTGCATTATCCTTAGCAGGAGAGAGAGAGAAGGGTGAGAAGGAAGGGGAGGGAGAGACACTCCAGATGTAAAATAAAAAAATAAATAAATAAAAACTCTCTGTTTTTGTTATTGGGTTTTTCTCTTTAATTGATTTATTTATTTGAGAGAGAGAGAGAGAGCAAGAGAGGAGGGGCAGATGGAGAGGAAGAAGCAGACTCCCCACTGAGCAGGGAGCCTGATTGGGCTCAATCCCAGGACCTGGAGACCACGACCTGGCAGATGCTTAACCTACTGAGCCATTCAGTGACCCATTTAAAATACAGTTTTAATAAAAATCAGAATCTATATGGGAAAACATACAGGAAAAAGCATATACCATGTCCTCTAGTTTATACGTATAGTTCATTTATCTAGAATATGTGGTCTCCTAAAAGGCAGACACTCTGCTGAGTTACCAAATGTGCCTTCTTTCATGAAAAAGTCCATCTTTCCCCTATCATTCAATATATTCTATACCATCTGTTTTCTTCAACAACCAAGACCAAGATAGAGGGAAATGCAGGAATTCCCCCTTGAATTCTTTAAGACCTGTCCTCTCAGTTTCAGTTGTCTGAGGTAGTACATCTTTCCTGAATGAATGGTACATGGGATACCCAGCTCCAAGTTGAGGCTTCTCCAAGATAAACTTATCTCAGTAAAACACAGCAAAGGCAATAATCATCTAAAAGTTATATAAAGTAGCTCTTGGGAAGTCTGGAGTATTATAACTGTACAATGTAACAGAGAACATCACTATGCAGTTTAAAAAAAAAAAAAAAAAGGAAAAGCTCTGGCTCTTGTTCTCCACTTTCAACAGTTATGTTTCCTGTAACCTTCCAACTTCTCCAGTCCTTATAAAGTACTTGTAAATGTCCTGTGTCACATTCCTCAACTGTTAGATGTACCTGTTATTTATACAAGTAAAACTAGACTATTAAATAGATTTGATTTTAACACTATCTGTCACTCACCCAGGAATGCACTTTTGCTCATCAGTGTTTTGCTGGGTACAGAGAGTTCCAGGGGCTTTTTCTTGGCTTTTCTTACTATAATAGGTATTACCACATAGGCAATGGAGGGAGGCCAATGGGGATTCTGCACGATTCTGCACAATGTTGAGATTCTAATTATACATGCATAAACTGGGATAGTAAATACACCGCTGGTTCAAGAACCCACTTAAACTACAGGGCAAGCATTTGGAAACCTCTTTGTTTTATCTGTACCCATAAATCTCCATAAATTTTTCAGTGTCATTCTGGGTTCAAATGTTTAAGAAATAAATTAGAAAAATCCCTGAAATGATTGGAGTTTATCTTTTCTTCAGAGCACATGTCCTTGGTAAATGGTGAGAAGTCCCTATGAAGTGGGCTACAAAGAAGACTCACTGAACACATTTATAATGTTATTACTGATTTTTTTATTCAATAATATTCATTACTGTCTTTTTTTTTAACAGAATGTGGGTATAGGATTTTGGTGCAAAGCAACTCTTTATCAGAATGAGTCAAAGCAGTATGATTTTATTTGGGGGGCTTGAATTATACAAATCAGACAAAACTTCAGCAGATTTCCTATTGTGATCTTTAGATCCTATCAATTAACCACAACCAATAATCTCTATGGATGAAACTATTCTTGTTTCTCTGCTGGACCTGCTATTTTTGGATGTAAACATACAGCTATACCTTTGCTAACTGTATGTTCCCTCCCTGATCTCTGACAATGGAGAATTCTCCTATTCTTAATTAAATTAGATCTGCAACATCTCTAACCAGAATTTACAGCATATAGAGAAAAATCCCAGGGCAGTTTCAAAGAACCTCAAGATTCTGTCACCACTGTATTTCTCAAAATAAAAAAAAAATGTCTTCTAACCACTCTCAGGGAAAACATTAGAGAATGTATGGGTTGATCACCAATAAAACACATATTTTAGGCATCCTTGTCTCCAAATGTTGGTTTTATACCTCTATATCTCAAAGTTTGATCCTCCAACCACACAAGAGTTATCTGAAATGTTCATTAAAATTGTATATTTCTGAACCGCATCCTTAGTTTTAATGAATCAGATTTTCTGTAACTGGGTCCTAGAATATATATTAACAAACAAAGATATTCTGAGAGACATGATAATTAGAGAATTATTTTTAATTTTATTAAGATATTTCTGATATTCAACTTTATTTATCATGTCCCCTTTAAATTTAAATCTAAACTACGATAGGTCACCTCAACAAATACAGGTGTCCCTGACTTAATGATGATTTGACATAATTTCTCAAGCTTATGATGGTGCACAAGTTATATGCATTCAGTAAAAACTGTCCTTTGAATTTTTAATTTTAATATTTTCCCAGGCTAGCAATACGTGATACAATCCTCTCAGTGAACTGTAGCTCCCCATCAGTTACCCGATCATGAGGGTAAACAACCCACACATTTTCAAACATTTTGTTTTTGACTTTCAGTGTAGTATTCAATTGTATAAAATATTCAATATTTTTTGTAAAATAGCCATTGTTAGATGATTTGCCCAACTGTAGGCTAATATAAGCATTCTGAGTATGTTTAAGGTAGGCTAAGCTAAGCTATGATGTTCAATAGATTAGGTGTATTACATGTATTTTCAATTTACTGTATTTTCAACTTATGATGGGCTTATCGGGATGTAACCCCATTGTAAGTCCAGGAAGATCTATAGTTAGAATTATTACCCAAACATAACGGTGAATTCTCTTGATCTAAAATTAAGTTCTTATATTCCTAGGGAAAATTCATTCATTATCCATTCCTAAATATTTTCCAGATATCTGATGGTATAAATTAGAAAGGCACTGCAATTATTTTGGTATATAAAAATTCTCTTCAAAAGTTTGACTTTATAATTGGAAATATGGAATGCTGCGTCCCAACTAATTCAGGAGAAAAGAAGACTTGAGGGCTAAAACATGAGAAAAAATGCACTTCTTTTTTTTTTCGGTAAGAAACTTGCTAAAATAAGGAAGTTATAGCCTCTTTAAGCAAGGAAGTAAGAACTTTTTTTTAAGATTTATTTATTTGTCAGAGAGAGAGAGAGAGAACAAGCATGGGGAGCAACAGGCAGAGAGAAGCAGTTTCCCCACTGAGCAAGAAACACATGCAGGACTCCATCCCAGGGTCCTGGGATCATGACCTGAGCCAAAAACAGATGCTTAACCAACTGAGCCACCCAGGAGTCCTGGAAGTAAGAACTTGATGTGACAAGAGAGAAGGTACTGTTCCATTCAATAATGGATGCTCATACTGGTTAAAAAGTCAGGAAACTGAAATTCCTTGAAATCTTTATTTTCATCATAATTCTCAGGGTTCTACTCATTTAGGATAAGTGTAATATTTTTTTACTTAAAATATCTGTTAAAGTGATTTTTTAAAATTTTTTTGTTGTTGTGTTCAGTTGGCCACTGTAGAGTACATTGTTGGTGTTTGATGTAGTGTTCAATGGTTCATTGGTTGTATATGACACCCAATGCTCATCACAACAAGTGATTTTTTAATACAAGTATTTCCAATGCAATATTTGGGATTTACATATACTAAAACTTTTATTTTATTTGTATCAAATTCAAATTAACTGTGTATCTGCTGTGGGAGGTCATTGAGAAAATGAGACTGTTGGTGCATCCACAAGCTAGACCCAGGCAATCTGAGGTTCATTACCCCCTCCTTTGTCCTTGGAACACGTATTCCCCTTGCCTTTCCTGCCTAGAAGCTGCCCCAAGGATATGGACATAGCCTTGAGATAGTAATGTGGTGTTGAGACCATCTGGACAGTGTACATGACTGAACCCTATTAAGGCCTCTATATAAACTCTTCGGATTCTGACAGTCAGGTACAGAGATCTACTCATCTTGCAGCCACCCAAGATAAGCCTTGTATATAAGTTCCCTTATTAAAACTGCCACCCACCAAAAAAAAAAAAAAAATCTGTTAAGTTTATGAATCTAACAGACATTAAAATTTGGAATTTGGCAGCATTATACTGTTTTTTCAGCATAAAAATCAGGTAAGAAGTTCTTCTTGGAAAGTCATGGAAATCCTTGGATTTTTGGGTGTGACATGAACCAAGAATTTAGTCTTATATTTGTTATTTTCCATAACTTCTTCAGTGTTAATAAAAGCAAGATTCTATTACATATTTTTTTCAACTTTTCATGTCCTTTTACTATTCTAAGATCAGAGGCAACTTAAACCCCAATGTTATCCTTTCATCAGACATTTTAGGACAGCTGAGTAGAGGTGACAACTCAATTGATATCCATCACTACATACCATGGACTGTCACATTTTCTCCTCTGCTCTAAGAAAATTTTAATTGATTCATGCTTAAATTAGTCCAGTTAACAAATTCTAAATCTTCCTTATCCCCATTTCTTTTTTTTTTTTAAAGATTTTTTATTTATTTATTTATTTGACAGATAGAGACACAGTGAGAAAGGGAACACAAGCAGGGGGAGTGGGAGAGGGAGGAGCAGGCTTCCCACGGAGCAGGGAGCCTGATGCTGGGCTCGATCCCAGGACCCTGGGATCATGACCTGAGCCGAAGGCAGATGCTTAACGACTGAGCCACCCAGGCGCCCCCCTTATCCCCATTTCTATACCCCACTTTTGATATCAATTCAGTTTATGTGTTGAAAATCACATTAAATACCTTTGCATAAATTAAACAGAAAATGAACTGGAAGGATAGTATAGGTCACATGATAGTACATGTGATAGTACAAATTTGGTAATCAGACAGGAACCAAAGCAGAGCCAAATCCAAATCACAGAAATATTTATTTATAATAGCTCTTCTCATTCTCTCACCACTACACCTTCATAGCCCATGCCTGCTTCTAGACCCATAGCCCCTGGGACCTTGTACTCTGCCATTGGACTCCAACAGAAGAACATCCACTTTGCTATTATTTCTAGACTCCACTCTAGTCTCTTCCCAAAGTCTTCAACTGAGCTTGCATTCTGTGACATTCATTCAAAAGTTAAATCCCAGATGGCAAGATAAAATTGGGTGAATTTAAGTCATACTTACTTTCCTTTGCAGCTAGGGAGCTGAGAGAAGGAATAGCTACACTCCAATGGCTGTGTGTTTGTGTGTGTGTGTACTTTTACCACTAATAATTTATGTTCTTTTCAATTCAACCAATGCTGGTTAATTACATCATCTCTGAATACAAGCTGTTGAATCATTAGAGGATGCAAAGTTTCGTGACAATAATTTTACCTTCCTGGAGTTTGCTATCTAATCACTGGAGAAATCATAGAACCATTCTAGAATTCAGCTTTATTGCCCATTAAATGAGGGTTTTATTGTTATGTGAACCAGTTTTCTTACCCTCTTTCTCCACTAGTATTGAAGTTGAGGGACCAGGGATGAAAGAGGGAGGAGTTATCATTATTTGTTTTCTCTTCCATAAAAATTTAGGAAGTATAAAATCAAGAGACTAAATAATGCCAAAATCCAGGTGGAAAAGTGAAATCCATTCATTCAAACATGGAAGAGAAAATTATTCCTAAAACTGAAAACAGGTTTTCAAGGCCAGGATATAGATCCAAAATCTGAGAGGGAAAGAGGCCAGAATCACAGAAGTAGGTTGGATGAAAATGGAAAATAGTCCAGGGCAATTTCCTAAGCAGGTGTTTTCTACTTGGCATTAATGTACGGTATGGGTAAATGAGCCAAATTTAAAGAGTTTGAGATATGGAAAAAAATTCTACATAAAACATAAAAATATGAAATATCTTTTTCTCTAAATTCCTTAAAATCATAGATACCTTTGAATGGCTGTCTGACACAGATAAAGCACTTGGTTAAATTATTTTATTATTATTATTACTTTCTTTTAGAGAGCTCTCAGCTTGAACCTCTACTGTGCTTGGCTGGCAAACTGACCAAAAGTTTATTTTCATGCAGTCTGAATGGATTTCCTGAACAGAAATTAACCTAAGGAAATAAGGAACAAATCTCAATAATCTTGACCAAGGAATAAAGGTCTGTCCTCAAGAGTGAAACTAAAAATAGCTCGATGGCTCTAAGGAGCATCTGTATCTTATTCTAATACCCACTGCTCTCATATTTACTTTTAGAGAACCATTTGACAAAAGGCAGGGAGGTGGGATTGGAGAAGCAGAAATAGAGTGAAAACAAAAACCAGCATAACAGTTTTCTAAAACTGAAATATTCATTGTGGTGCAAGCTATGCTTCTAATTAGCCCTCTAACTGATGTAAAAGAAATTGTGAGAGAGGTATACTTACCTACCTCATGATGGAACAGAGCTGAACTTTGGCATTCAAAGATTTCATGGCCTACGCTGAAACAAGGGAAAAGGGTAACAGGAGGATATGGCAATTTCCCGTGGGTCCCCAGATGAAGATAGTGAAGCAACAGCTGTGTCCTGCAAGACATAATGTGATTCTGTGTACCTGTAAGACAACCTCTGAGGCCCTCATAAATACTTGACATTGTGCATGAGCAGATGGGGAAAGGACCAGTGGGATTTTTAATTTTACAGTTACTATAGCTTCATTTATACCCAGAAGCTGCTTTACATGACCTCTAAAATTGTTTGAATCCAAAATATCTAAGAAAAAAAAGGCATTGACATATTTGTGAATGAGTGTATTTGCAAATATGAATTGGCTTATGAGAAATTGGCAGTAGAATGTTAAACACACACCTTCAATTACCGTAGTTAAGATTCACAAAACACCTGATTCCATAATCTAAATACATACCACATAGTCATCACAATTAAGTTTCTTAAAAAATTCTAGGTTCAAAAGATATAAAAAAGACTCTAAAATTAAATATTGAGTGACCTTTATTCCACAACTCTCAGCAGTATTCTTCTCACATAACCATTAAACTAAAAATATCAATTCCTTTTGGGTCACACTTTCGTTTAAGGAATTGTCATCAGTGCTCAGTAAGAGGAGAGTCTTTGCCTTCTCTTGCTCTCATTCTGCCATTTCTCTATTTATTCAATTTCTGTCCCTTCTTTGATATTAAACGGTTCTTTCTTTTGCTTAACTCCTCACACTACTAACTTGACTCCAGACTTTCCTAACCATGTTAACTCATTTTTCTGTTTTTTTTTCTTTTCCTTCTTGATCTTATTCTCCTTCGCTTATATTCATAAATCTTCTCACTCTTCTTTTCTATCCTGTTCTTTTTACCCTGCATGAATATACCCATGTCCTTCCCAAACAGGTGTGACAAAAATATTCACTTATAGGGTTTACTTATAAAACTGGCTATAAAGATACTTAGTGAAAACCTACAATTAAATAGGATGAATGTTCCACAGATTATTTTTCTTCAATATTACAGTTTCATATAAGTATTTCTTGAATGAATAATGATAAATGAAAATTCTCTAAGCTTTTAGTAGGTTTATATCTCTGACCTGTGTAAGTTATTGTATTAAAACCATTCAAAGTAAAATCATACGATGATTGGTTTCTCCTTCTCTCAGGAAGCAAAAGGCTTTCTTTGATATTTCACGTGAATAGCTAACATTAGTTCACCCCACTCATTTGCCAGGCATGTTAAATAAAGACAATTCTCGTGCCCATCTCATTGAGTTGTTGCAAGCACTGAAGGAGATTTTATTGCTAATTCCATATAATACTTTCTGGCACACAGTAGTGTGATGGACATGTGATGACTTTTCTAATACTGGCCAGAGTATAAACAGAATATTATCGTGTGAAACCTGATGCTTAGAAAGGACAGAGACTTAGAGAGGCTTGCTCATGGTCAAATAACTACTAAGAGCAGAGATGGGATTTAAAACCAGATATATACAACCCTACAGCCAATATAGACTGACTTACTCATGCAATATTCCCTTTCCTGGATTGCTCTCTGGTTTTACTTGCCCTTTCAGTGGCTGGAAACCTCTCAATTGATGTGGAAGGAAACCCAGAGAAAAGTTCAATCAATAGAGACTACCTGTCCTAGTTCAAATTCACTGTAATTCACTTACTGCTCCCAATTAAATATTCACCCTGCACAAAGTTAAACAAATAATTGCACCTGAGTATTTATTTTTTCTTCTTTTTAGTGAATGGGGTTATAGAGGAAAAGGCATAACTAGAGCTCTCCTTAGAAGTTATAGTGTATGACTAGCATTTAGCTAGTCATTTAGGGAAGTATGGAAAAATACCTTCTTTTTTAAGTGAAGAACAATCACATGCATAAAATATTATGAGTAGAAAATTGTTCAACAATTCTGTTTGTTAAGAACATGATGGGCCTTCAAGATAAAGCTAAGGAATTTGAACTTTTTATTTATTTATTTATTTTAAGATTTTGTTTATTTGAGAGAGAGAGCACGAGTGAAGTGAGAGGCAGAGGGAGAGGGAGAAGGACAAGCTGAGTGCAGAGCCTGACATGGGGCTCAATTCCAGGACCCTGAGATCATGACCTGAGCTGAAGTCAGAAGCTTAACTGACTGAGCCACCCACGTGCCGCAGGAATTTGAACTTTATGCAGTGAACAAAAGGAAATGAATAAAATTTTTAGTGAGAGAGAAACAGAATTTCTTTTGGCACAAGCAAACTTGTTAGAAGAAAGTAGAGTTGAAATACTCCTAAGCAATTTTCCATCTATACTCTGCCTATATAAAACTGCTCTCTGCCAAGAGGTTCAACATTAGTGAAATATATATGATACTCAAAAAGTCATAGTCCCAACTCACTGTTGGTATTTGGCTAAGAAATAAGAATGAGAACTAAGGTGAGAAGCTGTCAGGGGATGATCTCAGTATGCTACATAGTGGTTTGACTATTTTCTTTTGACAACATCCTTACAAAAAATCTGTATAGACTTTGAGAAATCAAATTGAAGTTACAACTAATTGTATTTTTTATCAAAATGAAAGTGTTTCCTTGTCTAGAAAGATAAAAATGTTTTATAGCAGAGAGATTTAATATTATCTGAGTTTTATGACACTTAATTTGTCCACAGACCCACTTTCTGAATTTTCACCAGCTGATGAAAATAGGTGGGCAGGATTCCACATTTGTAGCAATTTTTTCTCAGATAGTATATTTGCATTTAATAAGGAGGTGTGTGCTTAAAGGAGAGGGATAGGATGGAGAAAAGAAATGTAAAGCTGGTCTATTATTAATAGCTAGCATTGGAAGCCACTACAGTACTAATGATATGCTCTTTGTTGCACAAATGGGCTGTATATGGAGAGAAGTAGAGCCCAAGGACTATGCATCAAACATGAGTGTATGAGTAGATAACTTTTTCCAAGTACCCAGTAAGCACAAAAGTCTCCTTTATATGTTATGGAAATTTTCCTATTAGCAAATAACTCACAGGTGGGCATAGTGCAATGGAATGGGAATGGCAAAAATGCTGACTGACAGTCAATGGCTCAAAGCTCAAAATGTGTGATCCATTCCCATGTTTCGGTCTCAAAACTCCTCTCTTGCACTCTGCTCTCATTTATGCTGCAATATGTGAAATTTCCTGCATATAGATGCCCTCTCTCACTTCCAGAACCCCCATGTGCCTATAACTGCAAATAATTCCTCTTTTAACCAAAACCATGTCTGGCTGAATGAATCTGCCTTCAGGAAATCTCCCCTTCTTTTCTCTCAACTACATTTATTGCCCCTCCTCTGTCTTTCCATCACCTCTATGCTTAACTCTAGCAACATTCTTGCAATAGTGACTCAAAATAGTCACCCTTCCCCATTAGACCTCATTGGGGTTGGAACCAAAATATCTTATAGTTTAGTTACTAGCATAGTGTCTGGTATTTCATGTGAGCTTAAAAGCTATTTTTTCTGCTTATTAAACTTGGAAATAATATTGAATTGACAGTTAAAATGCTCTAGCCTGAGCTCCACACATAGTTAGCTTCCAAATTTATAATATTAGGATCATATCGATTTCACAAATTGATGATAAGCATTGTTTTTTGAAATAACACATGGGAAACATGTTAACTGTAAAATAACATTTTATTTAATATTAAGTTTAACTTCAAGTTGAATGGAGAAGTTATTTATCTGAATTCATGTGTTTTACTGGTTGTTATCATCAACAATAGAAATTGAAGGAACATCCTGATAAGTTAAAAAGGATACTATTTTTTTTTAAGATTTTATGTATTTATTTGTCAGAGAGAGAGAGTACTAGCAGGGGAGCAGCAGGCAGAGGGGGGAAGCAGGCTCCCCACTGAGAAAGGAGCCTGATGTGGGACTCGATCCCAGGACCCTGAGATCATGACCTGAGCCAGAGGTGAGGCACCCAGACTGAGCCACTCAGGCATCCCGAAAAGGATATTACTTGATAATAATCTAAAAAATAAGAGAGAGGGAATAGATGTCTTATTCAGACATGGAATATGAAATTAAGTGAAATAATGAACTCATAAAATGAAAGAAGAGGGATGAAAGGAGAGATCTTAAAGTGAATCTATTTCAGCAACCTAAACTATAAGAACAGTCCCAGAGAATCTTAGGAAAACTCAAAAAGTAAACAACAGTGGGAAAAATTTTTTGTTGAGAGTGTTGTCTATAAGATGTTAAAAGTTTCTGCTAAATTTGGCCTAGAGAAATTCATAGCAAAGATATCTTTCGTAAGATCTATCCAAGAGCTGCCAATTTACACTGAAATAGCATTTAATTTACTTCTGCTACCAAGCAATTTGCCAGTCTCTTTCACTGGATTGATTTGAACTAGTGTCCCTAAGAAACAAGAATCATTAAATACTACCTTAAAAATGTGACAGTTACTAACAGTGCAGTATGAGTGTCATGCCTCTTGGCCTTTGCCATTTTCCTCCTCATGTCTTAGGTTCAGTTCCAAGATGATTATATTTTAAGTGGAGCTACTAAACTGTATACACTTCTAGTCTTTTTTCCCAATCCATTTTAACCACATAAGGAAAAAAAAAATCACAGCTATCCAATTAATTCCCCTAATTAATAAACTTTATTTCCCCTTCAGGCTCTGATGGCATGCTCCATGCTGTTCATCTAACTGTCTGTCTCAAACCTTCCCTCCAACCTATTTGCATGAAGCCTTGATGGTTTGGGCAGCATGCCAAGACTTCCACAGCTTTTACAAACACATTAAAAACACATTGCAACCCCTTCTGCAAATCTGTCTGTGTACACCACTGTGTCACAGTTGCATCTCTGCTTAACATCTTATCCATACCTTCATAGCGTCTCAACTTAACTACTCAGTCTACTTCCACAGTAATCTCTCAGGGTTCATATTTTCAAGTTCTATGATATACCACATGAAGCTGATCACAGAAGCCCAGCAACATCTACAGCTACACACACAACCACCATTTCCTCTTCCTCTAGTAATTCCATTGACTATGTCTTCAGTATATCTGTTCCTCATACTTATTTTTAAAGTTGTGATAGATTTCTTATAGATTTCCTTATGGAAATCTGAAATCTGTAATTACCTCCCGCTTGACCCTAGCCCTCCACGAATTCCTCTGATATTGGTAAACAGAATTTATCCCCTGTAATTCCTGTTGCCTGCAACAGTCTTCTTATTACTCTCCATCTCATTAGCTCTCCATTTTTAAGCTCAGCTGAAAGCAGAATGTTTCCCTCTTGTCTGGCTTTTATTTTCTTTTTTTCTCCTTCCCTTTAATATAATTACAGTGGTAAATATCATTGATCCACTGAAAACTGTCTTATAATGTGAATTCCAAAGGATTAATATCACATGCATCATGGATCAAAGTGGTAAATATTGTCTGTCTCTGTGTTAGACTGGCTCCAAAAGATCACTGTTTCAAATGGAATTGTTATTATTGGGGCAGCAATATTTGATGTGTGCAAATTTTGGAGAATTTTTTACCTAAAACTTTTTTATCTCTATTGTCTTTATGTCAAATTTCTTTATCTATAAGGCTTGGTTAGCATTGTTGAAATTCACAGCAGACTGTGTTCATTGCTGACATCAGGGTTTAGTATATGGCAAGTATAGGCTAATGTTATTATACTTTCCCTGGGCTTTAATATTGTGTTGTTCCTTCCATCCCATCAACTTATAGAATGACAGAAGACAGATGTGTTATATACATTTACAAATACTGTATTATAGATATGCTATAATTGAATAGTCATGAATGATAGAGGAAAATACATTTATACAATTATAGTATTATTGGGCACTTGTTGGGTAATATGCCCTGTGCACAGCACTTTAAAGTACATTATTTCTTCTAGTTTCACAATATAGATACTACTGTCACCCTGATTTGCTTAAAAACAGGTTTGAGAGTCTAAGCATCTTTTCCAAATTTGCACTGCTAATAGAAGACCCAACCAAAATGCAAACTCATGTCTTCTGACTCTAGAATCCAAATTCTTATTGCAAACGCATCTAATAAAACATCATAAGAGGGGTGCCTGGGTGACTTGGTCAGTTAAGCAACCAGCTTGATTTTGGCTCAGGTCATGATCTCGGAGTCATGCCATCCAGCCTGGCATCATGCTCTGTGCTCAGCTTGGAGTCCGCTTGGGATTCTCTCTCTCCCTCTCCTTCTGCCCTTCCCCTACTTGTGTTAAATAAATAAATAAATAATAAATAAATAAATAAATAAAATCTTAATAAAAAATGCTTCACAAGAAAATTATATTTTAACTGGTCCTTAAAGAATACAATGAATGATGACACAGACATAGTCAAAAAGTCCTAAAATTAAGGAGCAAAATGAGTGCCTCTTTAAGGGAGAAGGCATATTCCAAACATATGCATCATAAAAGTTTAAAGAGAAGCTTCATTCCATTTTTCAGAATTAGTATAATTCAATAAAAACTAAAGTTAGGAAACATAAAAATGATAAACATCACTACACAAGGGAAATATGTAGCCCGTTGTTTTTATTGATAATGTGGAACTAAAGGAACTTTTAAAGTGAAGTTCAACATACTGTGATAAGCACAATTTTGAGCACAACATAGGCACAAAGTAGTACTATACCATTGATTCATGGGCAGATTAACAGATTGGCAAACAGGAAGGGAACAAGGTAGCTCTTTTGCCAGCAAAAATATTAGAAATGGGCAAGAGCACAAAATTCTTAATAATTCCAAATATAATGTTTAAATATAGCGTTTTATGGTTAATAAATTTCATAAATAGGGAGAAATATAGAGCAGTTTTTTTAATTATCCCCATTTCTGGAGGGGAAACTAAAGCTGAGACTTGACTTGCCTCAGTGAATCAGAAATAGACGGGGATGCAAGGTCTGGTCATCTGATGCCAAGAAGAAAATAATTAACAGCAGCAGCACCATGAAATGTGTGGAAATGCCTATTTATTTACTCACAGATACAGATACACACTCATTGTTTTAGTATAGCCAGTTCATACTCCAGAGATCTATGCAAATCTAACCTCTACTATGAGCTCATCCTGTAGAACAGAGGTTCACCAGATAATGTCCAGAAATATTATGATGAAGCCCTCTTTTGCCCTTTTCTTTTTCTAACAACTTAAGAACCAGTTGGCTTACTGAGGATGGGAAATTTGGTATCACCTGGCTATGTATTTTGTGCTGGTTCACATTTGCACCTAGCCTCAAGTACTAAATACACTCATAGCCAGGGAGACTTGCAGAATCTCAGTAAGGAAAGTCTTCCCACTATTCCCTCCTCTTAACATGAGTCTTTTTTGTTTGTTTGTTTTGTTTTTTGTTTTGTTTTAGGAATAGAATATTGCTTGCCAGATGCTGTTTATAAAGTTAATAGCTATGAAGTAAAGGTTAGAAAAATGAGACTTAATATGGAAACAAACCCTTAGAAAAGCAAACTGAGGCTAGAGCTAGATCTTCGACTCCTGAATGTCACTTCTAGGCTCATTTCTTTGTAATTTTCCCTTTGCATTTAACTTCCTACCCACTGTTCCCAGGACACTCTGCATCCAATCAGGATACAACAATTACCCTTTATGAGACCCACGTTCAGTTATTCAATTCTTAATGCCTTTAAGAGGTCTTTTCACTACAGACACAGAATTCCCAAGCAAGGGAATAAAGCATTTCTTCCATCTAAAACCCTGTGCTAAAGGTTTCAACTTCAGAGGTTTGCAAACAGTGGCTTAAATAATACTTACTTCGGGTAAGCTCTTAAAGGTGTCGGAACCCCACATACACCTAGGGGAAGGGCTCTCTAGTATAAAACTCTTCTGTTATTCATTCCATTCATATTGAGCTCTTTTCATTAAATCAGTGACTTTTGCTATGACTTTGGCACAGAGAGTTCCTCCTTTGTTATTCAGACCTGGAGCCTCTAAATCTATTAATCATTTTAATTTGCTAACTAAGATGAGTACAGGATGAGCAGTCTGAGAGCTTCTGATATGCAATGATTATCTAGTGTAGGCTGGGGGAAGCCATTTTTTTCAAACATAATTCCATTGTACTATAGATTGTGCTACAGGGAACAATCCTCTGCTGGCAGGGAATGAATGAGATGACCTTAATGGAGCTCTTTCACATCTAACGTCTATGACTTTCTAATTCAGTTATCTTTCAGGCATGGAAGAGCTTTCCATCATTACTCCTAACCTGTCTAACCATCATTGTGACTTCAAAAAGGCCTCTCAAGATATGTTCCACTTTTCTGTCTTGCCTGAACTTCTGCTTCATGTCACTGGCTGTCACTGTTGAAATGGCATTTCAACTCCGCCCAAATCACTTCCTGGTGTTCCTCAAGATTGTTAGTGAGAAACTTGATAAAATGTCTTTTTCCATGACAGATGTAAGAGGAGTTGTCCCCCATTCTATGACAGGTACATTCCTAGCAACAATCATTGTTGCATATTTATCTAGGTTAATATTCCAGTGATAGAAACCAAGTAGTTTATATGTATAATTTAAACATAATATTCAGCTTCTCCTGTTATTTGAAATTCAAGTTTACTGTCTTATGAATGTTTATAATCTTGAGTGAGCAGAGCTCTAGGCAAAACATACCCTGATGCTGTCTTCTCTGAATCAACAATGGAGACTTGCCAGACAAGTGACTTTGGATACAATGAGAAAGATTTAAAAAAATAAAGAATAAATGCACTCTCACAGTATTCCTCTGACTATTGTAGTGCAGATGGCATTAAATATCCAAGATTTTATGTGCAGAGTTTGTAAACTACACGTGCAGTTATGTACTTCGCTGAGTTAAAAAAACAAAACCCAGAAAACTAGCAATCCTTTCCATGACAACTGGTTTTAGGTGTAATAACACACAAGTGTGAATTTTAAATAAAATTGTTTACAAAAAGAAGGTAAAATGCATAGATTAGCAACTTTTTTTTTTTTTTTTTAACTCTGAGCAGGTCAGTACAGGCCTTCTTACTTAACCATTCTTGAGGATGATGGGTCATTCAGAGACAAGGAATCAGCAAATAGTACATTTCTCTCCAATCCTTCATCGTATCAATGTATTGCCTGTATAGAAGACATGACCACTAATCCAGTAGGAAATGTGTGTCTAGGTTTCATCACCAACTGAAGTATCTAGAACTGAATGATTCCATTACTTCACTGTCTTAGCTATCGCCATCCAAGAGTTTCAGATCACTCTCTAGTAGCTGATGTGCCCCAAACAGAAATTTCAGTTTTTTCTTAAATATGACACTATGGAAGTCATATACTTATTCAGTATAAGAAATATTATTATAGTGGAAACTGCAATAATACAAATATAGATATTGATACAGGTTAAGATGTAAATTAGATTTACTGGTTTTAAGTTCCTATTCTCCCTATTACAAATTATATGACTCTAGTTAACTAATCTTGATACACTTTAGTTTCCTCATGGTGAACTGGGGATTACTTAGACCAACCTCATAAGATTCTCCCTGGTAACAAATAAGATCATGAAAGTGGAATTATTGGCAAAGAATAAAATATATGATGAATGCTAATTATATACATAATGCACACATTTGAAGAGTTTAACGTTGGAATTAAAAGTTTCATTTTTCCTGTTTGGGAAACCTCAATCCAAATACATGTTCCCTTCCCCATCCCACCTCCTACAATAAACACATGAACACACTTGGGCTCCAAATCCAATCAATCTAGCATTTCAAGCTACTTATCTGCTTGTACTGTATCTGTCTGTCTGTCTCTCTCATATCCATATCTTTTTCTCAGAAGAGAATTACATGTAATAATCAGAAATCCACCAAAGGATACTCACATACTTTTTTAGTTTAATAGGGGTTTAAATAAATAAACCATGATTTAAAGAGATTGCTGTATTCCTTTTAGATAACCCCATAAATTTTGTATTCTCTATCAAGGCATTCATTTACAATGAAAAATAAATATTCAAACTTATATCTAAAAGGCAATGCCTATTCCTCATAGTCAATATCATCCATGATAACATATAAAGCCTGAAGAAAACATAAATAAATACTAGACTTAAAACCACTTTACTAATTCATCCATTGTGATGATGTGGAGAAAAATCCTGAGAGTCTTTGCAATATAAACCATCTTCTTTCTGGTTGAGGCCAGATATAGAGATTGATATAAAGTAAAAAAGGAAAAGGATACAGTATAGTGAATAAAAATGGAGATTATTAGAATAATATATCTAGAGGTAGATGATGGTTATGAATATTAAAAATAAAAAGGGAGAGGTAAATATGAGACCACAAAAAAGCTAAAGAAAAATCCAAATGAGTAAAAGGTAAACTAAAAAGCAGGGAATAGGAAAAATATAATAAAATCAGAAAAGGAGACAAGTGAAAATGTGAATTTGAATAAAGAAAGCACTAAATTTGAACACCAAAATGAGAACTCAGATGGCATAACTATAGGAACATTAAAGAGATCCTTTAAAATTATAATTTCTAAGAGGCCACAATATGTAACAAGAATTGCAAATATAAAAATGTCTTAATGTTTACAATTTAGTATGGATCCTGACAATAAAGTCATGCATTAGAGAAACAGCAAAAATAATCTCTCTATTTTTATACTGTTTGGGGGATATATAATTTCACTTTAAAACCCTAATAATTAGCATAAGGAAGAGTTATATCTACCATTCACACATGAACAATTTCAGATAGTATGTCTGACTTACTTAAAATCTTAAACTTCATGGGTTTTAAGTGATGCAACTTTACCATTTGATCATAAATTAAGCAAACGAGACAGTGATGACATTTTTGTTTTCAAGTTAATGGGCTATTTATTAATGGTTTCTGCCTTCCTTGGTGATGTTAACATTGTAGATCTTGATAAACTGACAAGATAGTTCTAGTTTTACACTCTTTGCTCTTAGATTAAATTTTAAATTTGTTTATGGTTTGCCAAAAACTCCTAATGAGGACACAAGCACGTATTCTTTGGTGTCATTTATATTTCACCTCTGTTTCTTTGTGTTACAAGATCTTTTTAAACTGAGCCATAAATGAACACTAATTAATCATTGCACTCCAATATCATGCTCCCTGCACAGACCATCTCCTGCTTTGCCTATTTGAAGATAGCAAAAGAATTTGATAATTGTGTAAGTATGATTAATTATGAAAGCTTCTAAATCCTAAATTTTTTGTTATATATAATAGAAAAGAAGTGGATTCATCACATGAGGAATGAAAAGTAAGACCTCCATGTTTTTGCTCTTTCCCATCTTCCTGTGACTGAAGGAGTAATCAGTAATATATCGGAAAATCATTTTTCCCCTGAGCCTTAGAATTCCTCTAAATTCTCTTTGCCAAGCAGCCACTACTAATTACCTAGAGTTAGCATATGAGTGAAAGCTAATGTGTCCTCTTTAATTAGAATACAAGGTGCTAGGTCATAACTAAATTATAGATCAAGAGATCACAGACATCTGGATAAAAAGATCATTTCGTTGAAGAAGAAATTAGTATGGTGGATTAAAGAGAAATTAGGGAACAAGACAGATCATTTCTCCAAGAGTAGGTAGTGATATAATTTCAATGTAGTCTGAACAGGTTGTGGAACCTAGAGAACACAAAGTATTACTGTTTACATAGCTAGAACATGGATGCTTCAGATCACTAGAATTATTCTTTTGCATGTTAAATCATTTCATACTCACAACAACCTCATATGATTGGATTCTATTATCATCTGCCTTTCCTGGATAAGCAAACTGAGGCTGAGAGAGGGTAAATAACTTATCCAAATTAAAATGGATTATAAAAGGTAGAAATTAAAATTTGAACCAGATGATTTGGCTTCAGCCAATGGCCCTAAATATAAATTCTGTATCTTCTGCCTCCTATACAAGTCCATCAGAGGAATCAAAGAATAACTTCTGAGTAGAAGTGACTTTTAAAGCACTGGCAGATGTAAAGAGTTAATATTAGTAATGACCCTAGAAATGCGTGGAGGGATTGATAGCTGGGCTGGCAAACAGGAAAGCCCATTTCAGCATGTGGGTATCCTGTGATCATTCAATGTTCAAAGTATTAGCATACTTTATTTCACTTGAGTAACACTTGAATTTTAACATTTTATTACACTAGCTTCAAAAAACTGAACAGGGGAGTTAATGCAAAATCCCAGTGACTTTCTATTCCTATTTTACTGCAGATACTCTTCTGTTTCCAGAAAGTCTTTGAAGGTAGAAACAGAAACCTGTACAACATGTTATCTTCTGCAGGGCTATCTCAGGGCTTTGAAGATAGAGTAGGTATTTTATAAATGTTTGTTAAAGTAATAAATGAATTAATAATAATTCTATTTACAATGGACTTTTACTCAAACAAAATGTTGGCTTCATTTTTTGGAGGGCCTACGTTTAAACTTAGAGTCTCTGAACCTGTGCCAGCAACATGTTTATATAAAAGGAAGTCTTCTGAGGTCCCAATCTTCCCCAGCCCCCTTCAGCACATACACACTCTTGTCCTATGGTATCTGCCATCACAATCCTGAGGGCAGAGAAAGCAGGGCTTAACTCAAATGTTCCTTGATATCTACATCTATACTGGGTGAAAGAGAAATTGATTATGACAGTTGCCAGAATGCAAGATAATTATCTGAAAACCTAGAAATAGACTAAATGGTATTTCTGATTGCAAAGAATCAAGCTCCATGTATCAACAACTTAAGGGCAAACCAAATAAATGCATAGAGCAGTAAGAACAGCAATGCAGAACTGCAAGGCCCTTTTTGAAAAAAGTCAAACTCATCTAAACATTTTTTCTTCATTTTTTTCTTTTTCATTTTTTCTGTAGTATTTTTTTTTTAAATCACAGCATCCCTTTATCTGGGTTTGTAAGAGTAGAAAATGCAATATTTTCCAGTGAGAATTTAACATTCCTGACAACGTATAAACAAAGGTCAAGTATTTATTTTTGGTAAGTTTGCCATTATTGCCAACTTTACAACTCCTTCAATGTCAAGGCCAATTGTTTTGGAACTGTCATTTTTTAAAATTCTATTTACCTTGATGTGCACTATTAAGTTGGGCAACAGGTGGTAAAACATTTACAAAGAGGAGCTCAACTTGAAATTGAAACACAAATGGATACTATTATTATTACTAAATTACAAAAATAGAAACATAATTAATAGTAATTATTGAGATAAATTCTAGTGACATAAGCAGACAACACGTTTGTGTTTATGAGCTAGCATATCCCAATACACAGCTATAGATCCCAATGTACTCCAGAGAAAAGTTTTAATCTTGAGTGGGCAACTGTATCTTTCCTTAACACTTCCATTGTTTTATTCTAAGAAAGAATGACTACAGAGTTTAAACTAGCACTTTATTTGAGATGTTGCTCTAAAATAAATCTCTCCTGACATGGATTTATAGGTTGGACTGAAGTTTATTTTAACCTCATGGTTTGGTTATTTTTATGCTATTTTAGATGTTTCTAAAAATTTTAAGTGTCAAACCACATAAATTTCAAATGTCCCTTAAAGCCATTTAGACATTTTTCTCATTACTGATGATGAGTAAAAATCATTTTTGGAGGCAGCAGTATATAGGCTTCACTATCTCATTTACCCTAGATATGAGTTTGCTTCATTCCCATTTTCTAGAGGCAATAATGCAGCTGTGCAAGGCATTTGCCAATTGTTCCCCTCCTTTTTGTGTGTGCACAGGAACTGATTTAACACTTCAACACTCAGGCAAACCATTCCTCTCACCCACAAATCCCAACAGAGTACAGACAACAGATCTTTTTGAATAGTTATGGATTCCAATATTCTCCAGGACTTCCCTGGCTGTCCAACTATTTTCTGAGTCCACAGTAATAAAAAGACCCTGCAACAGAGATCTTCAAGCTCCCTGCCCCACCCCTGCCACACACAGTATGATACTCACGTGCTCAAAAGAATATAAAATCAGCTTGATATTATTCCTTTAACCTCCCCTCCTTTTCACTGAAGGTAAAATACGAAATGCAAATGAATGGGAGTATAGTTATTACAAAAATAGTTCAATTGTACTCCAGTTTCTTTTTTAAGTAAACTCTAAAATATATTATATTTTGGAAATATTATCCTTGAAGACTTCGAAGTACTGGTTATAGCTGACAAGGGAAATAGGCAGAGTTGGGGGTTGGACAAGTTGGGATAGGGTATAAAGGCCAAGAGCCACACCAGTCACAGACACCAGCAAGATACTTAGTGACATCAACTTAGAGGCCAGAAATGTTTCAAAGCACTTTGGTTCCCACCGAGATGAGGAATTGAGCAAGGCTGCAAGCTACCCCCCTCCAATATCAACTTCAGTGAAACTATAGAAAAAACTGGGAAAGATAAATTCCATAAAATAAATTAAAAGCAAACAAAAACACCTGCGAGGTTTTAAGGAGACTTAGGGCTATGGTTAACTAACCATAGTGGATATCAAGACAGTATGGGTGGAAAGTGGCTGCTGACTGGGTAGAGTGGATGAGGTGACAATAAAAGGACTGGTTGGGAAAAAGCTTTTAAAATTCATCCCACACTCCACTAGACCCCCTCCCCATGTGACCTTGAGACAGTCATTCCCTTCATTGCAGGAATTAGCTGTCCCAGGCTGTAACTTCCAGGGTAGGAGTTTGGGGAGGTATGGGCAGAGCAAAACAATTCAAAGGTGAGGAACTAGTGAAACAATCCCTGGGTGTTCATTCCTCTACACTCCTTTTTCTCCTTAAAAACCACCTACAGACTGCTTTCTCCAATGAAGCTTCTGCTTAAGGTTTTAAGACTTAAAACCTTGCCAGTTTATTTTTTTTCATGGGGTGATAAGAAATGGAAGTGATCAAAATTGATTTTGTACTTTATGGAGTTAGTTGCCCTATCCTTAAACTCACTAGGTCTGACAAAACTGGGCCTGACCTTGGGTCCTTCCACAGTGCAAGTAACCAAACAGAACACGTAATACCCAAGGGAAATAGGAGTTTAGAAGCCCAAATAACAACACCCTAGACTTCCAAAGAGTATCTTACTTCAAAAGAAACAAACTGGAGGTATCTGGGTGGCTCAGTTGGTTGAGTATCTGACTCTTGATTTTGGTTCAGGTCACGATCTCTGGATGGTGGGATGAGCCCTATGTAGGGCTCTACACTCAGCAGGGAGTCTGCTTGGGATTCTCTCTCTCCTCTCCCTCTGCACTTCCCGCTTGTGCTCTCTCTCTTTGAAAAATAAATAAATAAATCTTTAAAAAAAGAAACAAACTGAATAACATATACTATTTAAAACAGAATTATTGGAACACAGGACCAATAATTTAGAATATGTATCATAAATATCCAAAAGGAGATAAGGGAAGATATTGGCATCATGAGACAAAAAACTAAAAATAAAATAAATTGTATTAGGTATACAATGTACTAATTTAAATGAGGAATGAATACATTACTTGAAGTGTAGAATAGATAGGAAAAATACAAAGAGGAATTCAGTTTGGGGGAAAAGAACAGTGAAAGAGCAGATTAAAACTCTAGCCCAGGACACACCAGAAAAAGATGAAGACACTTAAAAATATATAAAATGAGAGATAAAGATGTGGAAGGTAGAATTTAAGCTATCAGAATATACACTAGTCCTCCTAAAAGGAGAGAAAATAAAAAATTGATATGAAAAAATAAATGAAAAAAGTGTATAAAAGCCAACATTCAAGCTAAAGATGTTTGAGCTTAAACCATCAGACAGGAGGAAAAAAAGAAAAATTTAGACATAGTATGGAACATTTTCAAAATATCAAGGAAAATAAAATCCTAAATATTTCTAAGAGCAAAAGCAGGTTACCTCTCAAAACAAAAGACCAGATATCAGAATGGCATCAAAATTGTCACTAGTGACCCAAGATATAAGAAGAAAATGGAGATCTTTTATATTAAAGGGAAGTAATTTTGAACTAAATTTTCTATCATGAGTAGAACTGTAATAAAAGTATTTTCAATCAATCATCAAGTACATCAAATCATTTACCATGGTAAGTAAAACACTTTTAAGAGGAAATACTAAAATAGCTAAGAGACATAGGAAATGCTACTAGAGATATATGAATTAAAGTGTTCAATTATTTTGATGAAGTTTATCAATGTTTATAAAAAAGATAAGACCAAAAAAAGAAAAGTGAAAATTTTATATATATATATATATATATATATATAAAATCATATATATTATGTGTATGTTTAAAATCCTCATAGGATTGTTTTGAAGATTAAATGAACTAATATAGGGGCACCTGGGTGGCTCAGTCATTATGCAGCTGCCTTCGGCTCAGGTCATGATCCCAGGGCCCTGGGATCGAGCCCCGCATCGAGCTCCCTGCTCCACGGGAAGCCTGCTTCTCCCTCTCCCAATCCCCTTGCTTGTGTTCCCTCTCTCATTGTGTCTCTGTCAAATAAATAAATAAAATCTTTAAAAAAATAAAATAAAATAATAATAAAATAAATGAACTAATATATATTTCTCCCAGTGCCTGATTCAAAGCAGTTACTAAGTAAATAAAAACAAAAATAAAACTTGTGTAATTATTTGTTGCCAAGAGTTATTGATGATGACTTAAACAGAAGACTTAAAATAATTGGCCTCTATCCTAATAAGGTCATTCCAAAAAGAGCATGGGATGTTCAGGTTCTTTGAGGTCTCATTAGTATTTAATGGAGGAATGCCCTGTATCGCTTCAGAAAAGAAATCAAGTTGGAGTTATGTATGCTAGTTGAGCTTTTGGGTAAGGAAATGGTGAGGCTAAGTATAGCAATCCAATGACCCTATCCTATCCACACATCTGGATACTATTGATGGGCAAATCCACAGAGTGTGAGACTGGATGATGCAAGAAGTTTCTGGTTGTCATTGTCTCCCAGTATGCATGGCCAGTGATGAGAACAAGAAATGCCTTCCTTGAGAATCTGAAAATTTGTGTCTTAACATAAACTTATACAGAACAAAATTCAGTAAGGAGTCTTGGGCTATTGCTGAATTTCAGTGGTGCTGACAGAATCCGAGAATTGTGGAGCAGTGTCTGCAATGTTGATGCCTAAGGAACAGACTACACTTACTTCTCAGAATGAGGCCAATGAACCAATAGTGTCAGTATCAGCAATGACCCTGTTAGAAATGCAAAATTAGACCATTCCAGACCTACTGTTTTGGAATCTGCATTTAGCACAATTCAGAGGTGATCCATAAGCACTAAAGACTTTAAAGAACAACTTGGATATGCTAAATTCTGAGATAGGAAGCGGATGATCAAGGCTGTGGGAATAATCAGGTAAGGAATTATTGTGGTCTGAACTAGGGTAGTGATGGAAAGGAAAGGTACTGATGGTTTTGAAAGTCTTTTGGACTTATAATTGATGGGCCTTGGTAATAGATTAGAGTTAGGGCAAGCATGAAAAGGAACTATAATAATAAAAATATAATTAAAAATAGTTTTCTCAGACCATCTTATGGTTTTCCTTTCCCTGTCTCCCAAAAGAAGGACAACCATTAATTTCAGAGTAGAGTGTGATTTGAAGCTATGATCCAGTAAATCAAGCTTTCACAGTGATAAGCAAACAAGTAACAAGATTACCTTTCATGTAACATCATCCTTTCTCTTTGGTCAGCTTACTCTTTGATACCATTTACTTTCATGTGATTAGAAGAATAAAATGTGCCTGAAGTTGCCTATTCTTTAGAAGCTAAAGATGCTGCAGAAAGGCTAATGATGGATTAAAATTACTCTGCTGTAGCATTAGAACAATTTCTCCCTTATTCTATTATGTTTATCTTCACTTGCATCTTCATGCAACAGAGATGGCAAATATCAAAGATTAGGATGATAGTGTGGGACTAGGTAGAAAAAAAAAATATATATATATATATTTTTTTTTATTTATATATATTTGTATATATATATATATATATACAAAAGGATTTGCTGCAGAACCCTCCAATAATAATACCTAAGTGATCCCCCCCAACCCAGATTATCTCCTCTACAAATTTCCCTCTATAATCTGTGTTAAAAGTAAATGGTGCTTTTTGCATCTAGCCAATAGTGTAACTGGTACCAGACCAACTCCCTTACTGTAAACAAAAAGAACATGAACACAACATAGGAAACAACAGTTTCAGACACTGGACAATAGGCAGTGCTGGACTGTGAGCTCTTCTGAGAGAAGAAAAAATAACAAGGTAAGCCCTTTGACCACCAGATGGGTATTATGCTTGGAGGCACTTCCCATTCTAGGTATAAGGAGAGAGAATTCAAGCAGAGCACAGTAGTTTCATTTTCAGATTCTATACTCACTATATCATACTAACTTGAAAAAAGACTGAATATTTTCCCCCTAAGATCTATATTTAGGCATGAATGTTCACTGTTAAGACTCCAATTCAATATTGCACCGGGGGTCCTAGCCAATAGAATCATGCATACAAATGTGAAAGGAGAAAATAAAACTGTTTTATTTGCTAATAATAATGATATTAATAATAGGGGTGCCTATATGGCTCAGTCGGTTAAGCAGCAAATTCTTGATTTTGGCTCAGGTCATAATCTCAGGGTCCTGGGATCAAGCCCCGTGTGAGGGCTCTACACTCAGCAAGGAGTCTGCTTTAGGATTCTCTCTCTCCCTCTGCCCCTCCCCTTGCTCACCCCACTCACTCACTCACTCTCTCTCTCTCAAATAAATAAATAAATCTTAAAATAATAATAATAATAACAGTAGTTATAACTTATGTATAAAATCCTAAAGAAACTAAAAAATCTTGCTAAAATTGAGTAAATTTAACATGATCATAAGATACAAAATCAATATAAAACATCAATTGTATTTCAATTTATCATCAATAAATAACTGGAATTTCAAGTTAAAATGTAATTTAAAACACATTAAAAATTATGATGAGTTATTCATGAACTTCACATATACAAGATCGTCACATTAAAAATGACAAAATATTGCTGAGGGAAGTACAGACCAAAATAAGGGAAATGTATTATGTTCAAAAATAGGAAGACTTGCTATTATTAATAAGATAATTCTCCAAATTAGATGATAGGTTTATATAAATTCCACTCAAAACCAATTGTAAAAATTGGCAATCTAATACTAAAATGTATATGGACATGCAAAAAACAAAGGACAGGCAACATAATTTTGAAAAAAAGAAGTTAGAGGAATTACACTGTTTTTTCCAATACTTATTATAGAGTTATAATAATCAAGATAGTGTGGTATTGGTGTAAGAGCAGACATATAGGTTGATGGAAAAGAACAGAGAATCCAGGAGATCCAAATGTATATCATTAAATTTTATATCAATTAAATTTTCAACAGAAATGTAAAAGTAATTAAATGGAAATTTGTAAACTTTTCAACAAATGGTTCTGGGTAGTCAACATTGAACAAATAATGCTAGATTTCCTTTATAAACAAATAATGTTGGTTGGGTATGTGATTAGAATAAGATAACTAAATCTCTCCACACATCACACAGAAAAATTTATAAAAAGTGGATTTGGACCTAGATATAAAAGTTAAAGATACAAAACTCTTAGAAGAAAGTGTAGTAAAAAAAAAAAAAAGTGTAAACTTGGGATATAAAAAGCATTTCTTGGACAGTCACAAAAAAGCACTAACTATAAGAGGAAAAAGTTATAATTTGGATTAATCAAATATAAAATTTCCCTGCTCTTTAAAAGTCACCATTAAGCAAAGGAAAAGACAAGCCTCTGATTGGGTACAAATAATTGCAATCTGGCAAAGGATTTGTACATAGAATATATAAAGATTTTTCATGATAAAATAAGAAGAAAATAAATGACTTTTAAAAGTAGACAAAAGATTTGAAATGTTACTTCACAAAATACACATATGTCCAATAAACACATGAAAAGATGCTCATCATTAAAATTTAAATTAAAACTACAATGAGATTCAACTGCATACCCATAAGACTAGCTAATATTAAAAGACTTGCCAAACCATGTCTTGGCAAGTAGGTGGCACCACAAGAGCTCTTATGCATTGTTTTTGATAGTATGAGATAGTACAACCACTTTGGACAAGGGTTTGGCAATACTTTACAGAATAAACTATATACTTTCAGATACAGCAGACACAGGAGGGTCGCTCAGATTTCCCTCTAAGAAAGTACACATTGTCCCATTGTAAGGAATGTGTTTAGAGGATGCTTTCCAGTTGTTAAGCTCTGCAGTGGCCTGCTGGGCTTTCAATCCGAGATCATGCTATTCTTATCATGGCCGCCAAACAATGAAAGAGCAAGGAGGGGATATAAGGGCCTAGCTATTTCTCTACATGAGATTCCTTTAATTGCTGATCTTTGATCTGGATCCCCTGTTGGGCTATCAGAGACCTTTCCAGGTCTGTATTACCATCTGATTTCTTCCCTCACCCAATTCTCCTTCACACCTTTTACTTTTCACAGGCATTAGTCCTCAATAAAACTTTTGCACTCCTAACTCCCTCTCAGAACCCCAACCTATGACAGTTGGCACTAAGAGTGGTGTGAGAAAGCAAGCTGTAAAATGGCTTTGGGAGACTGGATTATCTATCAACAGTTTGGGAATGAAAACTTCATCCCTGGTGGTAGGTGGTGTGAAGACAGCTCCTGGCACACAATGGCAGTCCAGTTGTTAAAACTCTCTTCTGTTTTGAGCTGGGACAATGCTGATGGAGGATAATGGACTAGTGGGTATGATAATAAATATAAAAATAATAGAATTGGTATATAGGCAGATCATTAAAAGCTGGAGATAATTAACAAACAGTTAATAACTAAGAATAAGAGTCCAAGAGTTACTTTTGTAGCATGCAGAGACACCTTCATTGTATGCAAGGAATGAGCATAAAACAATTGAAGATCAAGAGCTGAATATCCAGCCAACACAGATGTGTTATTCTAAAATCATGGCCCTAATTTGGAAAATCAGAGATCCTGACATGCAGGATGGGAATATCTGGGAGGATGACCCCAAAATGTTTACTTCCCAGATTTTTCTAAATATTCTGGGCCTACAGAAGTTGCCCAGTCTTGCCTATTAATGCTAGTACCCCACCGATGCAGGAAAATAATGCATGATTATTTCACCCAAAAAGCAAAAGTGACCACCACTTCTCTCAACTGCCATCCCTATAACCCTATTAACCAGGGTTAAGTCACAGTATAACCCACCCAGGTACAAGCTGTGCCTGATAAAGGAGAAAAAGGACTCTATACCAAAGATGCTGTCTTTCTCAGAGAAATCAAATGGTGATACGATATGATTAATTTCATCCCCAGATATTTACCAAAGAGGATTAATGACTGAGTTCTATGAGAAACAGACATCAAGATGGGATAATATATACAGGAGATTTATTGGAAGAAACACATATAAAAGGTAAAGGGGGCATTATGTGGTGAGAGCCTTCAGAGCATACTCTAAGTTTGACACCTGTGAAAAAAGAGAATGAAAGATTCAACAGGAATAATCGCACACTGTAGTTTTGAGAAAGTCTCTGCCCCTTTAATGGGATACCCCAAGAAAACACGGCTTGCTCGTGGAGTCCCCGTGTTGGGTGAAAATGGCTTGGCTTGGGGCTTAGTCACTGGCTAGGAACAGCCTGGGGGAAGTGTGGTATTGACGTGCCTGACACTACAGCCCATACAAACGTGTGACAGTGGGAGATTGTCAGTCAACTGTCTCCCAGGAGCAAGCTATCTTAAAAAGATCCTATTCTGAAACAACCCAAATGTCCATCAATAGGCCAATGGTTAAATAAATATGACATATCCTCATGATAAAATAGTATTCAGGAATAAAATGAGACAAACTATGTGCAACAACTTGGATGAATCTCCAAACTTTTGTGCTAAGTGAAGCCAGAGAAAGATGGTACACTATACAATTTTATTTATATGAAGTTCTAGAACAAACAAAACTCATGTATAGTGATAAAATTTGATTAGTAGTTACCTATGCCAGGGATTTCTGGGGAATTGGTTACGAAGGGTCAGAAGATAATTTTTGGTGGCAGATGAAATCTTCATTATCATAAGTCAGACTATGATTACGTGGATGTATATATTTAGTGAATTTATCAAACTGTATCCTAAAAATGGTTGCATTTCATTATATGTAAATTATAAATCTACAAAACAGATTCTTAAAAATAATTGGCTACTTAAATAATTCTATATCAGCAACACCCTTATTTTTCTATATTAGCTAACTAATAAAATTCAGTTCAATTCAGTAAATATCCCGAAAGGGCTATTAGGTCATACTTCCTATATGGCAACACTTACAGGGAAAAAAAAAACAAAAACCTTTTAAACTACATATCATGATTTTCATCCTACAAATGAAGCCGAGGAAGCTCAGCAATATTAGTTATCTCACTTGAAATTATACAGCTCCTATGAGGCAGAGGCAAGTCATGTGGTGCCAAATTCTAAGCTCTTCCACTCTGTTCTATTGCCCCATATTTTGATAGAATAATGAAAAGCCAGGAAACACATCCTCAGTTTACATACAGGGCTTGAGTATGATTCCAAAAAGAAAATTAAATTTGATAATATCCTAAAATGCTTATAATTATTTTGCTTCTCAATCCTGTAATTTAAGTGACTCACTATATATTAATAATAATAATAATAATAATAGTAATAAGGGGTGCCTGGGTGGCTCAGTTGATTAGGCACCTGACTTCTGATTTTGGCTCAGTCATGATCTCAGGGTCATGAGATCAAGCCTCAAGTCAGGCTCCACAATAAGCATGGAGCCTGCTTAAGATTTTCTCTCTCTCCCTCTCCCTCTGCCCCTCCCCTCACACTCCCTCTCTCTCTCTCTCTCTCTCAAAAAAATAAGAATAAAAATAAAATAATAATTACCATAAATTAATGAAACACTATTCTCCTGAGTAGTTCATTAATAAGTTCATACTATAACTCTTCTGAAATTATGTTTCATCAACTATTTCCAAGATTGTTTAATGCACTGAAAAGAATTACAAAGGTAATAGAAATAAAATGGATTTGCAGAGGAGATTTGAAGATAGTTAAAGCTATTGATTTAAAAAGACAATTGTGTGTTAAAATGCCCCAGAGAAGGTTAGGAATGGCTGCCTTTGTATACACATGTCAAGAAGGCAAGCACCCAGAAGATGAATGATAATAAGTGGAAAATACAGATCAATACACCTGGAATTTTTTTAAAAAATCAAGAAAGCAATTTAAAAATGGATTTGAGTAAATAGAAATCAAGTGATTTATATAAATGAAGATAGTGTGTATATTATTTATTCTTAGTTCTAGTGAAGAAGCAAGTAAGTAACACTACAAGTATTAGAGCTCACATATAAAATGAAACAGAAAGAAGGAAAAAAGAGAAGGAAGGAGGAAGGAGACGAAAGAAGAGAAAGAAAAAAAGAAAGAAGAAAAAGAAAGAAAGAAAGAAAGAAAGAGAGAGAGAGAAAGAAGAAAGAAAGAAAGAAAGAAAGAGAAAGAAAAAAGAAAGAAGGAAAGAAAGAAAGAAAGAAAAAGAAAGAAAAGAAAGAGAAAGAAAGAAAGAAAGAAAGAAAGAAAGAAAGAAAGAAAGAAAGAAAGAAAGAAAGAGAAAGAAAGAAAGAAAAGAAAGGGAAAGAAAGAAGGAAAAAGAGACAGGAAGGGAGAGAGGGAGGAAGGAAAGAAAAAAAAAGGAGAGAAAGATTCTCTTTCAGTACATCTAACTTGAGTCAGTAAGGGTATCAGAATGTTAATACTCACTTGTCCTTTGATGCGCAGATATTGCTTTATTTTTCAGTTACCACATCATTAAAGGGCCAGCCCTTTATTACTAATTAGTAATTGTGAGTCCCTTGTTTTATCTGGAATTTCAAGCTCACATAAGAATCTCCATTTACATTGAGGTGGCACTGAATTTGCATTTAATTGCCTATGTATATATGCTACAGTCTGAATGTTTGTGTCTTTGCAAATTCATATGTTGAAACCTAATCCCCAAAGTGACGTTTTTTGGAGATGGGAGTTTTGGGAGGTGATTAAGTCATGAGGGTGGAGCCCTCATGAATGGGATTAGTGACTTTATAAAAGAGGCTTCAGACAGCTCCCCAGTCCCTTCTGCCATGTGAAATTATAGCTAAATAAATAAATAAATAAATAAATAAATAAATGGCTATGAATGAGGACATTTGTCCTCACCAGACACTGAATATACCAGCATCTTGATCTTGTATTCATCTCTAGAACTGTGAGAAATAAATTTCCGTTGTATATAAACTATCCATTCTATGGTATTTTATTATAGCAGCCTGAATGAACTAACACAATTTTTTCTGGACATGGGATACTCTATTCGTCCAATCATAAGTAGCAATTCCTTGTACTTTTTTTAGACAACCCCAATTTAATTGGGTTTTTTCTTGTCTTTGAAAATAATTCATTTAGTGTAGAGTGAAGTGACATTTGCTCATTTTGTCTTTTAATGACATACATTTGATGAACATACTATTACTGATACGGAAAAAATATCCCAGATCACATGATCTTGTTATTGCTATAGAAAATATTTTATTACATATAATAGGGGTTGCTTGACCTCTAGAGAAAGAAAGTCCTTTTGTTTTTTCCTCATCCCTTTATTCTAATCCACAAAGAGTTATGCTAATAATATTGGTCAGATTCCAGAATGTTTTTTTTAAAGGTTTTATTTATTTATTTGAGAGAAAGAGAGAACATAAGCAGGGGGAGGAGCAGAGGGAGGGGGAGGAGCAGAGGGAGAGGGAGAAGCAGACTCCCTGCTCAGCACCAAACCTGACACAGGGCTCGATCCCAGGACTTGAGCTGAAGTCAGACGCTTAACTGACTGAGCCATCCTGGCACCCCAATATTGGTCAGATTCTAAAATACTCTGAACAATTTTTTTCATGTATGAAACCTCATAGAAATAACTTGGTCTAAACTGCATGACCCTATCGTCTAGCTTTTTTCCTATTGGTCCTAGAAAATTTGACTAGTCATTCAACAGGTGAAGTCTAAAACCCATATCTAGATATTGGGCTGGTTTTTCTTATTTCTCTAGTAGTAAAATTGTATTCTTTGATTTTTGACCACAACCTCCAAAACCATAGTCTGATGTGGGTTTTGTTTTTCTTGTTTTTTGTTTTTTGTTTTTGTTTTTGTTTTTACCTATATTGTGTAACTTTCCCTTCAGTGACCTTGCCACAGAGAGGAATATTGGAGTCAAATTAAATTTCAGGTACTGAATTTCATGGCCCAGTTATAAGAAAACAGCATTTTATATTTTTTATAATTTTATTTTTTATTTATTTTATTTTTTATTATTATGTTATGTTAATCACCATATATTACATCATTATTTTTTGATGTAGTGTTCCATGATTCATTGTGTGCGTATAATACCCAGTGCTCCATGCAGAACGTGCCCTCTTTAATACTCATCACCAGGCTAACCCAACCTCCCACCCCCTCCCCTCTAGAACCCTCAGGTTGTTTTTCAGAGTCCATCGTCTCTCATGGTTCATCTGCCCCTCCGATTTCCCCCCCTTCATTCAGCATTTTAATTCAACACCATAATTATTCTCAAATTTCAACATCTTCAACAAAGTACTAAGTGATAGAAATAAGGCCAAAGGAAGACATGAGTCACTTTTTTACTTAGTATGGAGTAGGAGGAGTAATACCCTTGATTGCTCATGAATATGATCTTAGAAAAGGGTCTTTCAGCCTAAATTTCTGAGGAAACAAACCAACCAAAAATAGGTATCAGTGTACCTAAGTGAGTATAAAACAGAAATACCAACATATGCAAAACTTTCAATAGATTAAAAGGGAAGAGAACTTGTTCTATAATTCTTGAATTTCCTCTTTAATTCTAAGAATGTAAAAGTTTTGAAAGATTAGCATGAAGGATGATTGATAAAGAGACTTCTTTGGAAAAAGCAGTTGTTATAGTCGCAGACCCACATTTTGCCTCACTCAACCCCTCCACAGCTTTAGGGTAAGGATACATGATACTGTCTTTGAACCCTAGTCATTAATGGATCTCAAGGTGGGTCCCTAAAATACATTGAATTATATATCCTGCAGTTGGGATACACAGATAATAGGTGCCTGCTTCAACATTGGAAAAACCATAGCACCAGTGCTTGAACAGATTATGACTTCTGTTAGAAGATCTAGGGTGCAATAGAAAGGTGGAGATAGGAGACTTCAGGAATAGGGTAGATCTACCTCCTTCCCCCAACGGGGTTTTTGGGTTAGGAATACCACAGTGTTCCTCAAGAATGAGCCATAGTTCACATCAGAGAAGGTATCGATGTGAGAGCAAGAGGGCTGCCTGAAGAGTCTAGCAATTTCAGCCCAAAGAGGCTAGGATTTTATTGTTGGTTGTCTATAAGTGGAGGCAGGAGTGGAGCATTCACCCAGGATAGAGATGCATCACCCTGGCCTAATGAACTTCTGGCTGTGAGGTTTCAACAGGAAGCTTCCTAAGACCCCAAAGAACACCAAGTCAGGTTACAAAGGTAGTACTAGCTCAAGTAAACTGTGTAAATGCCTTAGCTCTCTTTCCCTTGCTTTAATACTGACCAAATCCAAAATGACATTTGTGAATTATGGAGGTAAGGGGAGGGGAAACCAGTCAGTGTTCTATGGGCAGGCTTCTGAGCAGAGGAAATGAATATTTAATGTTAAATTAAGTTGAAATTTAGACTATAAATGGAACTATATAATTCCATAATTGAGGGTGTATTTGTGACTTAAAGTAATTAAAGACCTTTCTGTTTCCTGAAAGTAAACATCAAAGATATAGGCATGTCAATGAGCAATGAAAATGATCCTCACTGAATTAAGTTTAAAGGAATAATGGGATAAACAGAAGTACATTTTTGTTACAAAACATACAACATTGTTGTTCAACACACTAGTTATACATATTATGTACCAGAAAACATACAAATATTATTTCATTTCTACTTAATACTAGTCCTATGTGGTAAATATTATAATCCCTATTTTACAAAGAATAAAACTAAATTCAAACATGCTAATCAAGTTGTCCAAGGACACTAAATAGCTGAAATGGAATTTGAGCTCAAGTAAATTTCATTATGAAAACTATGTACATTGGCCTATATAAAATATTAGCCTTCTAACAACTCTAAAACTGCAGCAAAGTCTGTTATCACCAGAAAAAAAATTCGATGAGATATCAATAATAATTATGCAGATACTTTCTTACATGCTAAACTCTACAAGCATGTCATTCACTTTGATAATTCAAAGTAAGAAAAGTTTGCAAAGAAGACCACATTTCAGACCCAAACTGACTTTGCCTATGTATATCATTATCACACAGCAAAATAATAAGAGGTAAGAGCATAAAGTAAATGAAAATAGATTTTACAATCAAATGGGAATTCTGTATGTCCAAAGTAGAGTATTTTATTAATATCCCAAATTTGATAAATTAGTACCATTTTCACGAGGTAGCTTATTGAAATTTTATAAATGAACAATTGTCTTTAATAGAAAATTATTTTATTATTTTTGGCATAGTTATTCCACACTTAAATGTGTTTATTTTAAATACTATATACTTAGCATATAGTAAAAATACAGATTCCAGAAAATTTATTACTACCATGAAGAAATAGCAGCATTTAGACTATGTAAAAAACGAATGAAAATTTCTATCTTTATCTGTCAGGGTCCATGTGGCAGTCATCTGTTTCCCATTCTTCTCTGCTCTGTTTTGCTAGAGTCTGATACCTGCAAACTTTGTTTGCCAAAATCCCTTACTAACTGTATTCCCAGTATCATTGAGCAATAGGTGGGACTGATGGAAAATTGGAAAGCAGAAAACAAAAAAAGTCAGCATATCACTTCCTTCTCATAATCCCCACCTGAGTTAGATGAGACTTCACAAGGGTGGGACCTGTATGGTCGCACAGAGTATCATGCTCAGAAGGGCTTAATGGTTGCTTAATATTCTGCTATTGTCACCTTAAAGTTCCTAATATTTTTTTCCTTGGAACTTGGGTTTTGTAAGTAAAGTCTGATGGTACACTGGAGCATGCATATAAGCAGAGGAGATAAGTGCAATATGGGTGTCCACCACTCCTAGCCACCCCATTCAAATATAGTGTCTGTGATGCTCTTGGAGCATAAAAGTGAATTGGACTCATAATGAACAGGAGATCAGCTAATGGATAGAAGGTCAACAAGACTCTCAAGGTAAGTACAAGATAAGTATGTATGAAAGTCTTCCACTTCCATAGTGTATTGGTATTATGTACATGTATCGAGAAGTAAAATAAAAACAATTGAATTTGTTTTCTGTCGTCTTTCCACTTTTTTACTGGATTATAACTGACATACAATATTATATTAGTTTCAGGTGTAAAACATGGTGATTCAACATTTGTATACATTGCAAAATGATCACCACAGTAAGTCTAGTTACCATCTGTCATCTTACAATGTTAACACAGTATTATCACTATATTTCCCATGCTATACATTAAAACCCGAGGACTTATTTATTTTATAACTGCAAGTTTGCACTTCTTGATTCCCTTTACCCATTTTGCTCCCCCAACCCTCCCCCACTTTGGCAACCACCAATCTGTTCTTTGTACCAATCAGTCTGAGTTTGGTTTTTTATTTGTTTGGTTTAGATTAGAGATATAAGTGTAATTATGTATTATTTCTCTTCCTCTGTATAATTTATTTTCACTTAGCATAATACTCTCAAGGTCCATTCATGTCATAAATAACAAGAGTCATTTTTTTTTATGGCTGAGTAGCATTCATTTGTGTGTGTGTGTGTGTGTATACACATACACCCCACATATTATTTATCCATTCATCAACTGATAGACACTTAAGTTGTTTCCATATCTTGGCTATTGTTAGTAATGCTGCAATGAACATGAGGGCTCATATATCTTTTTGAATTACTGTTTTTGTTTTCTTCAGATAGATACACAGTAGTAGAATTTTGAGGCTCTCTATTCTGTTTCATTGATCCATGTGTCTGTTTTTGTGTCAGTACTATAGTGTTTTGATTATTATAGCTTTGTAGTATAGTTTGATATCAGGGACATGATACTTTCAGCTTTGCTCTTCTATCTAAAGATTGTTTTGCCTATTTGGGGTCTTTTGTGGTTCTATACAAATTTTATAATTATTTCTTCTAGTTCTGTAAAAAAAAGTGCCATTGTAATTTTGATAGGGATTGCATTGAATCTGTAGATTGCTTTGGGTATTATGGACCTGATTTTTTGAGAAACCTCCATACTGTTTTCCATAGTTGCAATACCAATCTAAATTCTTACTGACAGTGACAGTGCATGAGGTTTACCTTTTTTCACATCCCCATCAACACTTGTTATCTCTGACTCATGGATGATAGCCATTCTGAAATGTATAAGATGGTATTTCATTGTGGTTTTGGTTTGTATTTTCCTGATAATAGTGATGTTGAACATCTTATCATGTTCCTGCTGGTTATATGTATGTCCCCTTTGGAAAAATAAGTCCTCTACATACTTTTTAATCAGATGGTTTGATTTTTTTGTTATTGAGTTGCATGAGTTATTTACATATTTTAGATATTAAACCCTCATTGGATATATGATTTGCAAATACTTTCATTTAGTAAGTTGCCTTTTGTTTTCTTGATGGTTTCCTTCACTGTGCAGTTTTTTAGTTTGATTTAGTCCCAATTGTTTATTTTTGTTTTGTTTCCCTTGCTTTTGGAGTCAGATGAAAAAAAATCATTAACTTAATGAGCTTACTGCCTATGTTTTCTTCTAAGAGTTCTATGGTTTCAGGTGTTACATACAAGTCTTCAATCCATTTGAATTAATTTTTGTATATGGTGCAAGATAGTGGTCCAGTTTCATTTTTTGCATTTAGCAGTTCAGTTTTCTCAACACCATTTATTGAAGAGACAGTCCTTTTACCATTGTATATCATTGCCTCCCTTGTCAAAAATCAATTGACCATATATACGTGGATTTATTTTGAGGCTCTCTATTCTGTTTCATTGATCCATGTGTCTGTTTTTGTGTCAGTACTATAGTGTTTTGATTATTATAGCTTTGTAGTATAGTTTGATATCAGGGACATGATACTTTCAGCTTTGCTCTTCTATCTAGAGATTGTTTTGCCTATTTGGGGTCTTTTGTGGTTCTATACAAATTTTATAATTATTTCTTCTAGTTCTGTAAAAAAAAGTGCCATTGTAATTTTGATAGGGATTGCATTGAATCTGTAGATTGCTTTGGGTATTATGGACATTTTAACAATATTTAATTTTTTCAACTCATGAGCATAAAATTCATTTTATTTATCTGTATCTTCAATTTCTTTCATCATTGCCTTATAATTTTCAGTGTACAGGTTTTTCACCTCCTTGGTTAAATTTCTAGCTCTTGTATTCTTTTTGATATGACTGTAAATGGGATTATTTTCTTAATTACTTTGATAGTTTGTTATTGGCATATAGAAACACAAAAAATTTTTGTATATAAATTTTGTATCCTGCAACTTCTAGTAGTTTTTTGGGTTTTTTGTTTGTTTGTTTTTGTTGTTTTTGTGGAGTCTTTAGGGTTTTCTATATATAGTATCATGTTATCTGTAAATAATAAGTTTAACTTTTTTTATTCCAGTTTGTATAACTTTTATTTTCTTTTCTTGACTAATTGCAAGGGCTAGGACTTCCAGTACTATTTTAAATGGGGGTGGGTGGGCACCCTTATCTTGTACCTTATGTGAGAGGCAAAGCTTTCAGCTTTTCACTGTTGATTATGATATGAGATGTGGGTTTGTCATATACTGTCTTTATTATATTGAGGTATACCCACTTTGTTGAGAGTTTTTATCATAAGTGGATATTGAATTTTGTTAAATGCTTTTCCTGCATCTAATGAGATGATCATATGATTTTTATCTTCATTTTGTTAATGTGGTATATCCCCATGTTGATTTATTTGTGGATGTTCAATCATTCTTATATCCCTGGAGTAAATCCCACTTAATCATGACATATGATCCATTTAATGTATTGTTGAATTTGGTTTGCTAATATTTTGTTGAGAAGTTTTGCATCTATGTTCACCAGGGATATTGGGCTGTAATTTTGTGTGTGTGTGGTATCCTTGTCTGGTTTTGGTATCAGAGTAATGCTGGTCTTGTAGAATCAGTTTGGAAGTTTTCCTTTCCCTTAAATTTTTTGGAAGAATTTGAGAAGGATAGTTATTAAATCTTCTTTGAATATTTGGTCCTGATTTTTGTTTGTTGGGAGTTTTTTGATTATTGATTCAATCTCCTTACTAGTAATCAGTCTATTCAGATTTTCCATTTCCTCATGATTCAATCTTGGATAATTGTAAGCTTTTAGGAATTCATCTATTTATTCTAGTTTGTCCAGTTTGTTGGCATATAATTGTTTATACTAGACTCTTATGATCTCTTATGTTTGTTTGGTGTCAGTTATAACTTTTTCTCTTTCATTTCTGATTTGATCCCTCTCTCTTTTTTTTTCCTTTGAGAATCTAGCTAAAGGTTTGTCATTTTTAAAAATCTTTTCAAAGAACAGCTTTTAGTTTTGTTTATTCTATTGTCTTTTCAGTCTCTATTTCATTTATTTCGACTCTGATCTTTATTATTTCCTTGCTTCTACTAACTTTGGGCTTTGTTTGTTCTTCTTTTTCTAATTCCTCTAGGTATAAAGTTAAATTGTTATTTGAGATTTCTCTAGTTTTTTTTTATTATGTTATGTTAATGACCATACATTACATCATTAGTTTTTGATGTAGTGTTCCATGATTGGATTTCTCTTGTTTCTTGAAGTAGGTATGTATTGCTAAGAACTTACTTCTTAGAACAATTTTTGCTTCACCCCATAGATTTTGGTATGTTGTATTTTTGTTTTCTTTGTGTCTAGGTATTTCTTTATTTATTCTTTGATTTCTTTTATGACCCAGTAGATGTTCAGTAACAAGTTGTTTGACCTCCACATATTTGTAGTTCTTTCAGTTTTCTTCTTGTAATATCGTTTAATTCTTTGTTGAAGTTCTCCCTGTGTTCATTTATTTTCCTTCCAGGTTTGGTGAGTATCTTTATGACCATGACTTTGAATTATCAGATAGATTATTTATCTCCATGTTATTAAGATCTTTTTCTGAGGTTTGGTCTTGGTCTTTCATTTGGAACATATTTCTCTGTGTCATTTTAATTCACTCTGTTTCTATGTATTAGGTGAAGCAGCTACCTCTTCGTCTTGAAGTAGTGGCTTTGTGTAGGTGACAAAACTTGTTCAATCTTGCCCTCACTCTTGGTTGTCTCTTGAATGTGATTATCTAAACTGCCCAATTTATTCTTGATATATCTCTGTTATTGAGGGTGTTGCACCTAGTTTCAAGCTGATCAGAAGTCAGACCCTCAGGCAGCACTTTTTAAAGTATACACATATATACTGTCCTGCATGACCATAATCGTAATCCAAGAGAGCATAAAGTATGTAGATCAGGAGATCTGGAGGTGTCTTCTTGGTGACAGTTGCAAAAATTGGGCTCTAGGCAAGTGTATATGCTCCTTTCTAGAAGTTCTCATTGAGCTGCTGTGAGGTCAAGGTGGTACACAAGGATGTTGTCTCCATGCCTATGTTCCCTGGAAATGCCTTCTTAGCCTCTATTTATGTGAGGAACCTGAAGTTTGTCCCTCAGTCTGAACCTCAGGCTAAATAAACAGGCCTTTTTTCCAAGAAGACTGAAGTTGTGTTTTAGTCAACTGTCTGTGCAGTGTCTTGGAGTTCATGGCCTGTCAAGAACTGTCTTTCCAACTGTTACCTTCTCATGGAGCTCAGGAATGCCAGCTCCCTTGGCCACCAGAGCCAGGCAATCAAGGAAGGTCCACTGTGTGGATGCACATACGCACTGGCTTCAGCAAGGCAGTTGGAGAATGTAAGGGGAAGGGCATGCTCATGGAATTCAGAAAGGATGTGGGAAAATCTCTTGACTATGTGCTCATGGACTTCATGAATACAGCAGGAGAGTGCCTTTATCTGTGCACATATGCTGACTTTCAGCTGGGAGTGGGAGAATGCCATGACTACTCACACTTACCAGCCCCAGGCAGGAAATAAGACAGTGCTACAACCACCCATGGTCTCTGACTTCAACAAGGCAACGGGATATTGTCACAATCACTCATTCCTGGCTGTCTTAGCAAGGTAGTAGAAAGGTGTGGCATCTGAGCTTGCCCTCCTGTGCTAACAGGATAAATGGAAAGTGCAAAACTGGTATCTGCCATTCCTTCCATATCTAGAAAGAGTGTCAACTGTCCTCTGCTTTCCTTCACATATAGTCTAGGCACTTTTCAAACTCCTTTTATTTTTCTTTCTTTTGGCTGGATCTTGGGGTAAGTGAGCTCTCATATGAGCCATTTAAAGTAGGAATCTAAGTTTCCTACAGCACTCTGGGTCCCTTGGATAATGGCTTTATTGGTTTTCTAAGCCAGATATTTTGGGAACTCATCTCTCTGGTGCAGGGTTGGGGTGCCTGAAAAGGGGCACTCACCCCTCACTCCTCCAGGAGAAGCACCAGACTGGTGAGATCTATCCCTATTGTGTGTTGGAGCTCAAGGGGTGGGGTTTTTAGTGAGACCATGTCTCTACCTCTCTTACCCACATCAACATAGTCTCTTTATCCTTTGTTGTAGAGAAGTTCATCTAGTTTTCAGATCTTTTTCAGAGAGAAATGATCCATATGTAGCTGTAGATTTGGTGTCTCCATGGAGGAGGTGAGTTCAGGATCTTACTATGCCACTATCTTGCAGAAGTCCCAACATATCTTCTGTTTCCTCTGTTCTGATAACAAAATACCTATGCATTTATAAGCCATAAAATATGAAGCGTGTAATTTTGGTGATTCCATATACATGTTAAATACTCATATGTACATTTAAAAATAGCATCAAACAGTATAAAAGTAAGTGGCAAAGCTCACATTAATAACAGTACTTTACCTTTACTTAGAATGGCAAATGAAAAACCATGATAAATCAAGAGAGACCACAGAAGAAAAGGAAACACTTTATAATATATATCTGTAATAACAATTCTTTTCCAGTTTTTTGAACAAAGGGCTCACATTTTCTTTCTTTACTGGGCCCCAAATTTTGTACCTGTCTCTCTTCAGGTAACTTATCAGGCATTGGCTTTATCTCTTCTGTGGTCCTAGTTCCTACAAAACAGTCCTCTCCTTGTTTCCAGCTCTTCTGGGCATGCCATACTTCCAATGTGCCTGAAAGTCCTAGCAATAGAGCCCTTTGAGTACCTTCTGAGGTGGTCCTCCTGAAAGATTCCATCCTCTACCATGGCCAGGCCCTGGCCTGGAGTTAAGATAAATTTGCCCCTTAAAGCTAATCAGGACCTCTCCTTGGAGCTGAGGGTAAGAATAAACACATTAGTTAAACCCCTTGACTTGAGTTTGGAATGGAAGGTAGGTCCCCAGAGGAAGAGTGAATTACCATTTTGCCAAAAGAATTGTAGCAAAATCATCCAGGGGCACCTGGGTGGATCAGTTGGTTGAGCATCTGATTCTTGGTTTCAGCTCAGATCAGGATCTCAGGGTTGTGAAATCAAGCCCTGCATGGTGTTTTGAGCTCAGTGCTGAGTCTGCTGGAGAGATTCTCCTTCTCCCTCCCCCTTCTGCCTCTCCCCCATCCATGTGCACACACCCTCTAATAAATAAATAAGTAAAATCTTTTAAAAAAATCATCCATATCTCTCAGACCATGAAATGAATACTATAAGGAAAATGATCAGTTTCTTGATCAAAAGTGGAAAGAACACTAGGCATACAAGACTAGTCTCAGTACTTGCCTAGAAAAGAAAGACATGCAAAACTGAAGACATGTTTTGTAATTTCTGAAGGGACTCCTCCCGCAGGCCAGGTAGAAAAAAGTCCAGAAAGAAGCAGGGAACCACTCTAGTAAGAGATTTTAGCATGGAACTATGACTGTACAAAACTTTAATTATTTTAATTTGCTTTTGTGTTTCCTGAACTCACTCCAGTGAGATCTCCTTAAAAGTTACCAACTTTGCACACACAGAGGGTGGTGTGTAGCACAATAAGAGGAATTCCAGGGGCTTCCAGGACCATTCCCTGAGCCTCGATTGGTTGCTGCAGGGGACACTGTGTCTAGGTAGGTAGTCTCACAGTGGGTCAGCAGCAATCATGGCCAAGGCAAAGCAGTGTGAGAAGAATTCTGCATCAACAAATCCCAGGGTTAGTTCCTAAAAGCCCTTGAGGTAATTAGCTGGAATACTCTCAGAAGTAGCTGGGGGTCTCTGAAGGGAATCATCTCTAGCAATTTAAGCAAATGGAGCTCATTGTTACTGTCATTTGAGTTACAATTATACAAAACATAATAGCCTGGCACAGAATAACAGCTAATTAAAAGTTAGTGACCTATTTGTTTCTAAAACAGTGAACTATACTGTTTCCTTAAAGCTTAACAATTAATAGAGGTGACACTACTGACAGAGTGATATTTGGCATTACAGTTTGAATAAACAAAATATTTATATTCATAGAGAAATACACTCTCCTTTGCACTGAAATAGTCATGTTCTTTATGTAATTTATTCCTATATTTGGAAGTGTTTTCATATACATTATCTCATATAATCTTCACAACAAATATAAAAAATAAGGTAGAACTGGCATTAATAGCGTTACTTTGTAGTTCAAGAAACAGAGGTCTAAAGAGAATATGTAATATAGTATAGGTAACCAGAAAACTTTGAGATGGAAAATAATCTAGATACAATACTTCTGGCTCTATGAGATATATTTCCAATTTAGATTAAGAATGTCTCAGTGAATCTAGTAGCATGAAATATGATATCAGAGAATGATCATAAACTTCATTTTAAGTACTATCCTTCGGTGCAAAAGTATACAGTTTGTCGTAAATGTGTTCAATGTTTCAGACATAGGGGAAATGGTAAACTAAAAATAAAAGGAATTTCAGTGTATTTGAAAGATGAAGTTAACAACAGCAATAAAAAAGGCATTTAAACATATTACAACATTTATCTTTGGTTGTGTCCCCTAGAAGCAGAGTCTGAAATGGGATACTTTTTGCAAGTTATTTATGAGGGAGTAAGGAAAACAAGTTTAGCTATGGGAAAAGCCAAAGATGTGACTATACGAGAAATCTAATGTCAGACTGATGCTGGGTAGATCGCAGGAGTGTGAATTGTGCAACAAAGGTTGTTTACCTCAGAGGCAAGGCAGCAGACCATTATATCCCCTGTCTTTCCAGGCAAAATGGTTTCATAAGCCAAGGGTAATCCTCAGAAGATGGTATAGGTCTGAGATGTTAGCAGGCAACATCCATACCTTGAGGATGTATGTACCAAAAGTAGAGGAATATGGGAGGATCCCCACCAGCCAACAACTTCAATATTTCATGTTTTGAATCTGGGAAGAATTTATTTAATGGGAATTTCAGTATAGACCCATACTTTTCTATTTAGACTTTGGCATTTCTGTGAGGAATTTGTGTTACAGAAGGGTATTATAATGTAAAAGTGAGTATTACACAGAATTCACTGGGAAAAGAAAAATGTGATTTAAAAATATTTAAGGACATTTTAAGAATTATTCATAATTTAAGATAATTCTTGAAAATCAGTTAACTTCAATGCAGCATAAAAATATAAAATACAAGATTCAAAGCACAGATAGTTAAGCATGTTGGTGTAATCAAGTGAAATCATCCTTATTACTCAGTTTCTGGGAAATATTTAGATAATATTTTCAGAGTCTGTACAGAAGCCTATATTTATAATCAAGGCTTAAAAAATAATTAGAGAAATAAAAAAAATTATAAAGAGTCAGGAATTTAAGTTATTATTCAGAAAACACATTCATTCCAAGAACAAATCAAGAACTGCTGATCAAGGAAATTATTATTATTCTATTAAATTCCCTATCTAGACTAAACAAAATAAAATGGAAAAATTATGTAAATTTTTCATAGAAATTATTATTAAACATGTAAAAACTGACAAAAAAATCTTATATCATTTTATATATTTACTAATTAAATTCAAAGATTATAAACATAGCAGCTCATATTTGGTTTTGTTTTTAAAAATCTGACAATTAAATGTAGTATGTCATGGACTTAATGCCAAAAATGAATTATCCTGATTATTTTAGAAGTAGGAAAAGAAACACAATCTCTACTAAAACAAATGGGAAGAACATCAGAGATAAAGAAAATTGCAGATTGCTAAAAGAGAATCTTTCATGTATTCATAAACTCATTCAACTAATCATTGACAATATGAAGTGTGCCAGGCATTTTGCTAGGCTTAGGAATGAGTGAGTGACAAAATAAACAAAACCCCTGCCCTCATAGAACTTACATTCTTTTGACTGGACCAAAAGTTAAGTGTAAGTAAATAAAATATGTCAGATGGTGAGAAAACAAAAGAAATTAACAACACAAAAGAAGTATGGACTGTGGAGAGAAAAAAGTACAATATTAAGTAGGATGACCAGGGAAAGCTTCATTGAAAAGGTGACATTTGAGTAAATACCTGAAGAAATTTAGACAACAAGTCTATGCAGCTCTGTGGATGGAAAACTTTCTAAGAACAGGAAGCAACAAACACAAAGATCTGGGGTAGGATCATTCCTGGCTTGTGCAATGAGCAGTGAAGAAGCTGGTGTTGAGTGGGTAGAGAGGAAGAATAGGAGAGTTGCCTTTAGAGAGTAAAGGGGAGGGCACTGAAGGACGTTGTAAACATTTGGTCTTTTACTCTAAGAATAAAAGCTAAGGGTTTTGGATAGGAGATTAGTAATATCTGACCTATATTTTAACATGATCACTCTGGCTGCTGAGTGGAGAACAGTAGCAAAATAGTGAGACCAACCAGTTAGATGGTTCCGGCAATTAATGTGGTCGAGAGAGTGGACTACAGCAGGATGGTAACAGTGGTCTGATTCTGAATATAGTTTTAAAGAAGGATCAACAGAATTTGCTGATTTTATGCGAAGTATGAGAAAAAGATAAGGAGTCACAAAAAATCCCTGGGCTTTGGCCTGAGTAGTTGAAAGATAGAAATTGCCATTTATTGACATAGAGAAGATAGGATAATAATAAAAGTTCAGTTTTGAACATAGTGTATTTGAGATGTGTATTAGAAATTCAAATAGAGCTGTCAAATAGACCATTGGGTTTTAAATCTGGAAGTCAGAAATCTGTTTAGTATCATTCTTTCTGTTGAATTCCACTCAACAACAGTTTTTCCTTTTGACTATCTATAGAAGCCAATTCCTTAATACTGGACTTTAATTCTAAAAAACGATTTCTTCAGGAAGCTGTAACATTGTAAGCCAGGAATATTCCTTTTGGTGATACAACTGATTGAAAATATAGAAAAACTACAACTTGGGCAGGATCAATTTATATCAAGAGTTTTACATATTTTCCAAACATTTTATTGTGAGATAAAATAGTGCTAGTGGTTAAATAGTGTGGATTCAAAGGCCTTTATCCTTTCATAAGGACTTAAACTGAGAAATTTATTCCTCAAATATGTGAGGATAATGTTTCCCTTTTTCTCTGTAGATAGAAAGATGTCCACAATATATTGCTGATTAAAACAGGTTATAATATATTATTTTTGGAATGAACTGTTTTGTTAAAATATATATGTATGAATGCATGTGTATGTTTAAAAGAAAGCTGAATGGATCTTTTCCTATTAGAATTATGTCATTTGGAAGGATTATCTCAAGACTGAGATAGCAATGTTATTTAACTGTTTTTTCAAAGAAAGCAGCCAGATAAAGGTCAGTGTCTGAAGCTCTATAGTACTTGCGATGAGGCTGAAGAATGTGGCCTCTACCATCACCTTTCTGCTCCTACTTGTCTATATAAATAAAAAGAAATTTGAGAATCACCACAACCTCCTAATAAGCTAAGTGAGGAGGGCCCCAAGAGATTATCCATAGAGAACACAGAATCCTGCCAAGAAGAGTGACTGGCAGGTTATTGCCAGGTTGAAGTCTGCTTTTGACTTTGAATTTGCTGATCTGTACTCTAAAAAAGAAAAGCAGCAAGCAGTCACCTCACCTGGCAGATCAATTAGGATGTGGTACTGCTAGAAGCTGGCCTGACACTTTCAACTAGGCCTTAGTGTTATCTGTTGAACCTAAATAATACCACAGAATGTCAGTATCACACAAGGCTACTCTGTATTGGTGATGGATCAAGGGAACAGTAAGACTACTTCATAGTCTTGTCTGAATACAAAGAAAACATGAACATTGTCCAAGCCACAAAAATGACCAGATATCCCCCCTACCTTAGGTAATATGAGGGACATATGAGGGATCTCCCCTCCTCAATAAGACTTATCAAGATACCCAATCTTAGAATTACCTCTGTTTGCCGACAACTTATAATGAAGAGCAAAGCCCTACTTTCTTAAATCTTCCACAAAATCACCTACCACAGCCCCAATTACAATAAACCCTTTATAACTCATTCTTATCTAGACTCCTACAGTTCTCCTTGGTGTACATTCTTTCTTGCTGCCATGAACAATAGACCAAACATGTTCAATTACAGCTATGACCCTGGTGGCCTTTGTCTGGACAGCATTGATGTTTCCAAGCATATTTGTGTAAAAAAAAGAAATCTGGAGATGGCAGGTAAGGAAAGAGACAACAACGAGGCATTCATCACTCTGATTTAGCAAGGGTGTTTTAGTTCCCTAGAGCAAATGGAAAGGTACCCTGGCTCTTGCCATTATGGGACCCAAGAGGGTTTATGGGGCCAAAGGAGCCCAGAAGTTAGAAAGAGTAAACTATAGCAACAGAGGAGGTTTGGGGAAAGTCGATAGCACGTACCTCTCAAATCAGGGAACTGGTAAGTAGGAAAGCTCCTCAAATACTGATTTGTTAAACCTCATGGGGGAGCCAACATCTAGATGCCTAAACACATAGAAAATAGCAAAAGTAAAAGTGAAATGTGATGGAAAGAGTAGATTTCATATATTCTCCCATGCCTCCTCCCAGTCCATACCATTCTAGAGGAAAAATGGGATCCAAAAAATGCAGAAAAGTGAGGTAGTTACAAATAGTGAAAGATTAGATCTACCCTCTGTCTTAGTATATGTCCGTTGTATCAAAATCCAAGCACAAGCTTACAGGACAAGAAAAACATTAAACTAGTTAAGAGATGGAGGTCTACAAATTGATTACACTGGACTGGATTTCACTAGAAAGCAGTGAGACCCGCCCAAAATTATCACTAAAGACTGAAAAGGGATATTCCGTATAGCATACTTAAAGGCAAGGGCTGGAGAAAAACAATTTTTTTCTACTTCACTCATTTTGGACTGCTCAATAAATTATTCCTACAATATCTCTAAGTTTGTACAACTAAAGATTCAGTGATTTTTCATTCCTTTTCCTTTTGGCCTATCTGTGCTTATAACTTTTTATAGAATAAACAATTAGGTCTATTTTAATAAATAATAAAATTGAGTAATTTTTTAAGGCAAGAATTTTTAGCAAAATAATGGGTGTACAATATTATAGTAAATAAGAATTTTCCTTTTTGAGGATGTTTGGTTGCCACTGGCCCTGAAACATGAGACAGCAGGTACAGTGAACTCTGCTGTCCAACTGCCACAGTCTTCTTACATTTATCAAGGCTTGTTTTATGGCCTAATTAATTGTGATGTATTCTGGAATATGTTTCATGCGCACTTGAAAAGAATGTGTATTCTGTTGTTTTTGGATGGAATGTTCTGTATTTGTCTGTTATGTCTATCTGGTCCAATTTATCATTCAAAGACATTGTTTTCTTATTGTCTGGATGGTCTATCTATTGATGTAGATGGAGTTAACACTTAACAAGTTAACACTTTAACAAGCCCCCTACTATGATTGTATTACCATCAATTTTTTTTCTTACACAATTAATATTTGCTTTATGTATTTAGGTGTTCCAGTGTTGGGTGTGTAGATATTCACAATTGCTATAATTTCTTGGGGAATTTATCTCTTTGTCATTATATAATGCCCTTCTTTATCTCTTGTTGCAGTCTTTGCTTTAAAGTCTATTTTAATTTTGTTTAAATATTACTGCCCCAGCCTCCTTTTTTTTCTTCTCCCATTTCCATGGTAAATGTTTTTCCATCCCTTCACTTTCAGTCTATATGCATCTTTTGGTCTGAGGCAAGTCTCTTGTAGGTAATATATAGATGGGTTTTTTTTCCAATCCATTCTGCTACTCTATGTCTTTTGATTGGAGCATTTAGACTATTTGCATTTATTGTAATTACTGATAGGTATGTACTTATTATTATTTAAAAAAAATTTTTTTGGTTGTTTTTGTAGTTCTTCTTTGTTCCTTTCTTCCTCTCTTGTTCTTTTTTCATGGTTGATGAGTATCTATAGTGTTCTTTTGGCTTTCTTTCTCTTTATTTTCTGTGTATCTATCATAGGTTTAGGGTTTGTTGTTACCATGAGGTTCATATATAACATCCTAATAGAAGTCCGTATTAATTTGATGGCTCAACACCATCAATTGTGGTTGAACAATTTAAGTTCAAACACATTCTAGAAAAAAGAAAAAAGAGAGAGAGAGAGAAAAGATTTTTTTTTCTTTTTCTATTTCCCCTTTCCTTCCCTTTTTACTCCCTTCTCCACATTGTGTGTATATGTTGTCATATCTTACATCTTTTATTCATATTTTCTTATGTCTAATTATGACCATTTATTTTCTACTTAAATAAGTCCCTTCAACATTTTTGTAAGGCTAATTTAGTGGTGATAAACTCATTTATCTTTTGTTTGGAAATATCTTTATCTCCCCTTCAAATCTGAATGACAATCTTCCCAGGTTGAGTATTCTTCATTGTAGGTTTTTTCCTTTCATTATTTTGAATATATAATGCCACTTTCTTCTGGCTTCAAAGTTTCTGTTGAAAAATCTGCTGATAATCCTGTAGGTTCTCCCTTGTAGGTAACTTTTTGTTTCTCTCTTGCTTCTTTCAGGATTCTCTTTTTATCTTTAATCTTTGTCCTTTTTATTATTGTGTGCTATGGTACAGATCTTCTTAGTTCATCTTATTTAGAATTCTCTGTGTTTCTTAGACTTGAATGTCTATTTCCCTACTTAGGTTAGGAAAGTTTTCAGTTATTATTTCTTCAAATAATTTTTCTATACCTTTCTTTCTATCTTCTTCTGCAACCCTTATAAAATGAATGTTTGCTTGATGTTGTACAAGAGATCTCTTAATCTCTCCTCATTTTTTAAAGGATTTTATTTATTTTAGAGAAAGAGAAAAAGCATGCAAGTGGGGGGAGGGGCAGAAGGAGAGGGAGAGAATCTCAAGCAGACTCAAAGCTGAGTATAGAGCCTGATGCAGGACTCCATCTCACAACCCCAATATCATGACCTGAGCTGAAACCAAGAGTCAGACGCTTAACCAACTGAGCAACCCAGGTGCCCCAATCTATCCTCATTTTTAAAAATTATTTTCTCTCTTTGCTGTTTAGCTGTGTGCTTTCCTTTACCCTCTCTTCCAGATCACTGATATGGTCTTCTGCATCTTCTAATCTACTATTAATTCCCTCTAGTGTGTTTTTTATTTCAGTTATTGTATTCTTCAACTCTAATTGATTCTAATATTTTCTATCTCTTTATTGAAAGTCTCACTGAGTTCTTCCATTCGTTTCTCCAGCCCAATGGGTATCTTTGTGATTATTAATTTAAATTTTTTATCAATCATATTGCATCTCTCTATATTATTTAATTCTTTTACTGAGTTTTTTTTTTTTTTCCCCCTTGTTCTTTCTTTTGGAGCATATTCCTGTGTCTTCCCATTTTGCTTGACTTTCTGTCTTTGTTTCTACAGGTTAGGCAAAATGGCTACTTCTCCTAAACTTAAAGGAGTGGTTTTATATATGTTGACCCCTAAGCAGACTGTGTGCCTGATGACTTTTGCTGACTGGCTGAAGCTGTGATTATATATTTTAGTTATTCTGTTAAACCACAGCATGTTTCCATTTCTTTTGCTGTTCTCTTGCTATTCTCTAAGTCTTTGTTTGTTCAGTAGCTATTCGGTTAGCCCTCAGCTCTTCAGGAGAACTTGTTCTATTAATAGGTATAATTTGGTGTATTCCATGGACGTGGTGAGTTCAGAGTCTTCCTACATTGCCATCTTGAACATGTTTCTCTCTCTCTTTTTTTCTCCCTTTCTAGTATTCCCACTACATGTATGGTATACATTTTGTAGTTGTCCCCCAGTCCTTGGAAACTCTGTTCTGTTTCAGTTTTTGCTCTTTGCCTTTTGGTTTTAAAGAATTCTATTGATGTATTCTCTAGCTCAGAGATTCTTTCCTCAGCTATGTCCAGTCTACTAAGAAGCCCATTAAAGTCATTCTTTATTTCTGTTACAGTATTTTAATCTTAACATTTCTTGTTGATTCTTTCTTAGGATTTTTATCTCTGTGCTTACATTGTTCATTTCTTTTTGCTTGTTGTCTACTTTATCCGTTAGATCTATCATTATATTAATTATAGTTGTTTTAAAATTCTGGTCCAATTATTCCCACATCTCTGCCATGTATGGTTCTGATGCTTTCTCGGTCTCTTCAAACTGTGCTGTCTTTGTATGCCTTGTGATTTTTTTCTTGATAGCTAGACATGATATACTAATTAAAAGGAACTGCTGTAAATATACCTTAGTAATGTGGTGATGAAGTGTGAGGGGAGAAGTGTTCCCTAATCCCATGACTAAGTTTCAGTCTTTTAATAAAACTGTGCCTCTGGATTATGAACTTCATGAGAATTTCTCAGTTGTTTTTCCCTAGTTAGGCAGGACAGATTGGCTGGAGTGGGCTGGAGTTGAGTATTCTCCTTCCCCCAAATCAGGTAGGCTGTGGTTAACTAAATTTCCCCTGAGGGTGGGCCTTGTTAAGAAGAATAGGGCATTCTGGCATATTTTCAAATGATTCCTTTTCCCCTAGCCAGGCTAGAGGATAAAGGAGATTTTTTTTGAGATATTTAGTGTGGGAATCTGGTTGAACACTCAGATATAAATCTTAAAATATTTGGGCCCCTTTATGACTGTGACCCCTGGAATTTTTTAACTCTCAGAGTTGTCCACACTGATTCCCTAGCTGTTCAATTATAGTTTATTTCAGTTCCTACTAGGCACCAGTTCCCAGAGTAGTTTCTTCTTGTTAGTCTGTGCTCTGGTAAGCTGTCCCTCCTTGTATTCACCTGTCTTTCCAATTTTAGGGGTAGCAGTTTGCTGTGTGTCCTCTCCTTTTTTATGAATCCAAGAAGAGTTGTTGAGTTTTCAGTCTGCCCATGTTTTTACTTATTAAGACGGAGTGGTGACTTCTAAGCTCCTTACTTGCAGAGCCAGAAACTAGAAGTCACTGTTTTTAATTTGACTCTATATTCCTTTTCTCTTCTCCTTTGTTGCCTACTATTGAAGACTCAAATATTTTTGATACTTAAATAATTCTTTCTATTGCCTTTTTGGCCACAAATTTTTTATTATATTACTTCTTATCATAAAGAATGAACATATACTCAACTTATTAGACTGTAATATCTGTTCTCTGAAAATACTAGAATCAGGGAACACTTTAATTCCACATTCTCATTTTGCTATTTGTTATTGCCATATATATTTCAATCCCCAAAGAGCATCATCATCATCATCATCATCATTATTGATTTAAACATTTGTATTCATTTTTACTTACTCCTACATTTACTCTGTGTACTTCATTGTTTCATGTATTTTATGTTTTCATTTGTGATCATTTTCCTTCTGCCAGAAGAACTCACTTTAATTTTTTTTTTTTTTTTTAGGACAGCCTTGTTGGAAATCCCTCTCAGCTTTTGTTGTTATTGTTTGAAAACATCTTTGCTGCACCTTAACTTTTAAAGTATATATTTCTAGATATAAAATTTTAGATTGGCAGTATTTTCTTTCAGAGTCTAAACATGTCATTCTGTTACCTTCTGGCTTACATTATCTTTATTGAGAAGTCAACTATAAATCTTATTGTTGCTACAATGAAATTGTCTTTTTCTCTTGCTGCTTTTACAATGTTTATATTCATCTTGGGACTTCAACAGTTTTACTTAAGTGGTCTTTTCCTCCTTCACATTTGCTAAATATCTTGAGTCAGTATTGACTTTTTTTTTTTAAGATTTTATTTATTTATTTGAGAAAGCGAGAGAGAATGAGAGAGAAGGCATGAGCAGGTGGGGGTAGGGGCAAAGGAAGAGGGCAAAGCAGGCTTCCCACTGAGCAGGGATCCCCATATGGGGCTCCATCCCAGGACTCTGGGATCATGACCTGACCCGAAGACAGACAGTTAACTGACTGAGCCACCCAAGTGCCTCAGCATTGATGTTTTTAATTAATTTTAGAAAATTCTGAGATATCATTTCTTTGAACATTGCTTCTACCTCATTGTGTCTTCTCCCCTTTTAGGGTTCCAATAACATGTATGTTAACACTTTTGGGCATGTAGCTCTCTTAAGTTTATCTCTTTTTCATATGCTATTATCTTTCTATGCTTCTATCTGGATATTACAGTTAAACATTGTTTAGACTATCTTGTATTTTGTCTAGTTTCTTATTAATACTATCCACCAAGTTCTTAATTTTACATACTGTAGTTTTCTATATTTTTTGTCAATTTAATTTTTTGTATGGATTTTCTATGGCTTCTCTGGGACAATTCCCATTCTCATCTATTTTTGCTTATCTTTCATCCATTTTAATAAACATACTAAATTTTGGTTATTTTTAACCTTGTCAACTCCTATTTTTGGATAATCCATAAGTCTCCATCTATTTTTTTTTTCATTGATGGCATAAATATTGTCTGAAGAGATCATCAACAAATGGTGTTTATTTTTTACCAGAGATAGTTCAACACTCTATTAGGCAGAGAGTGTGGGTTATTAGTTACATCAATCACATAAGGGACTAATTGGGTCAAGAATGGATTGCAGTTTTAGTTAATTTTCAGACTACATTTTTAAGGTGTAACCCACAACATCCCTTCACTGAGAGCCTGGTGGATTGTTGCTTCCTCAGCCCTAAAATTACTCCAACCATGCACATAATAATAGAACTCAGTTTCTGCTAACATACTCCTTTTAGTTTCACAACTTAGCTACCTACCCCAAACCTAAAAATCTACTGAAAGGGAAATCACTATGTGTTTAATGCCATTCAAGTCTTCTGTAAACTCAGTCTGTGCTAGGGCAAAACACACACACACACACACACACACACAAATAAAAAAAGCACTTTTTTTTTTTTTTTTTTGTCTTCCAGCAATGTCTTCTAGCTGGTCCAATTCTAGATTCTCCAAGTCAAGGTATACCTAGAATCAGTAAGTAACCATAAATATATGTGGCTGTATATATAAATTTCACTTGCCACTCCACCAAAGGGTTTCAACTCTTGCCTATTCTGTTTTGGTTCTGTTGCCTTTTGTGTCTTTAGTTCCTAAGCACCATGAGATGGTTGAATATTTCAGTCTGCCTTCTAGATGAGCACTGAACAATAGAAACATAATGTGAACCATATTTAAATTTGAAATTTTCTATCATCCACATTTTAAAAAGTGAAAAACTAACAAATATATAATTTTAATAATATATTTTATCCAATTCAACAAATGCAAATACTACCATTTCAACATATAATATATATATAAAAAAAATATTGCGATATTTTACCTTTTTTTTTGTACTAAGTCTTTGAAAATCTAGTGTGGATTTTACTTATAGTATATCTCAATTTAGAATAGCCACATTTCTTTTTTTTTTTTAAGATTTTATTTATGTATTTGACAGAGAGAGACACAGCGAAAGAAGGAACACAAGCTGGGGGAGTGGGAGACGAAGAAGCAGGCTCCGTGTGGAGCAGGGAAGCCCACCCCAGGACCCTGGGATCATGACCTGAGCTGAAGGCAGATGCTTAACAACTGAGCCACCCAAGCGCCCCTAGAGTAGCCACATTTCAAATGCTAACCAGCCACATGTGACTAATGGCTACTGTATATGACAGACCAATTCTAAAAACTTTGTCTAGTTCCTTAGCCAACCTCATAGCTCAAAATTCAGCAAATGTCATGGGGGATTGTCCATATCTGAAATCCCTCAGTTCTCTACTTTCATTACTGCAACCTTGTACATAAAGCACATTCAAAGCATGGCTGGATTGTTTCCTCATTGCAACCTTCTACTGTCAACACTGATTAACAGCTCTTAATCAGCACTAAAAATGAAAAATGGCCCCAAATAGAAAATATTTGGCAATTTTCAGCTCACCTCTTAAAAGTTTTTCCTATCTCTAGAATTTAGTCTAATCTAATTGCTTCCCACCTCTTTGATGCCTTTTTTCAGCTTTTCTAGGTTTGCTTTGCTTTGGTTTGGTTAATCATAATCATTGGCCTACCTAAATCTGCTTCATCCCGACTGGATGCAGTTAGGTACAGCAACTAAATGTAAAGTTTGCTATTTACATTTAAGGATTTTTTTTCGGTTTTAGGAAAGATGTGTTGCTTACAAAACAATTTAACTTACAAAGTTTGTACTTGTTTCATCTGAAACCTTTCTGAATTGCTACTTTACTAACTTGACCAGTGATGTTAGGTTTTCCTGCAATCTTTATCAGTCAAATGTAGCTGATGCCTTGAATTTAAAGGTTCAGGAAATCAAAGCTAATGACCCTATATCTATGATCATTTTAAAAGAGTGATAAAAATTGTTTTAGATAAGAATTATAATATTAAGAAAACTATAGGTTCTACCTTTTATAAAAGAGATACTATAACAAAAACAGCTACTATTATGCCAATATTTTCTTAGGGTCTAATACTTAATTACCTTTTTTCTAACTTTTCTGTTCAGAGAAACACATTTTAGATGAACTACACATTAGTATATTCTTTCTGAAGCCCTGTGTTTCTGAAGCCCTGTGAAAAATTTTATAATGAATTTGGGATCTAATTAATAATTTACTAAAATTAAATTTGCAGAGAAAGTACATTGACCTGTTATGACTTAACACTCATTAATCTATATGCTCTGCAAGTTCAGAGAATTATTTTTGTTGGACCCCATAGGGTTAAATGCCCATGATCCTTTCATCTGCAATATTTAAAAAGAAACCATTGCCTGTTTTCTTGAGGGAAGATTATCAACATAAATTCCAATAACTGGAAAAAAGTAGTTCATGCATTCAGTAATTTATTAAACTAACATTCACTGAGCACAAACCATATCCTAGCATTGCATTAGCTTTCAGAAAGGCCAAGAAGAATATCATAAGACACTATTCTCTAGAGATACTAGATTTATTTATGGAAATACATGTGAAAAATCACATTGTGTCTTATTATAATAGTACTGTTTTCACAGCATCATAAGAACTCAAATGAATAAACTCATTCTGAAGGATTAAAGAAAGTTAAATGAGATTTTTACTTAAAGATAGATTTTTAGGGTGCATAGAAAATAAAATGCTGTGAGAGGGGAAGAAAGTTCCAAAAGATAAATAACATTCATAAAATTATGGATGGGTAAACATGTGGAATGTTCAGAAAAAGAAAAAAGAAAAGAAAAGAAAAAGAAAAGAACAAGGTATATTGTAGCTTTAAGGCTGTTAACGCTCCTGAATGACTTTCTTTGGGATCCAGTACTTCCCAAATAGGAAACCCGTTTGTAATTCTAATTAGGCTTTGGCATGCAAACTGGCTGGCTGTAGTATTCCTTAAAATGGAACTAAATAACCCAAGTTAACATTTTAAAAATATTAATTTAATGAATAGTATAAAGTATAATACAATATGAATATGTAGGATATTGATTTAACTATATATTTTTAAATATTAACATAAGTATTTGGATATATACTTACAAAATTCCCAAATGTGTTATGTTGAATATCTAAGAGGGTCAAATGGACTCATAGGTGTATATTTATTAAAGTGGATACCCTTTATGCCCATGAATACAGGAGTAGTTAATTGAATGTGTAGGAGATAAAATGGCTGCTTTTATATTTTGAAGATGGAGAGTTTAAGTAAATATAAATGATGTAGAGTCTTTGTTTTGCAATATTTACCCCTAACAATGACAACAGGCAGCATTCTTCTTGTGACCATTGATATGCATTTGCAAAGCACATACTAGAGTCAATGTTACAATTTAACTTTGGCCCTGACTTTGAATACCATAGAGTCAGTTTCCATTTATCTGTTTTAATGGGGCTAAGCATAAAATAGAAGAAACTAAGAGGGTATTCTGTACATGACCATGACAGCTTGGTTGAGAAAAAGAGAACTTTTCCATTACCATCTTTAGAAATAATTATGATGATGATTTCAGACAGTGTTTACTTGTTATGAAGATAATGGGACAGAGAGCTATTTCTAAAGATAACATGTCAAATAGAAGTATGTTGATCTGAGAATCAATCAAATAAATCTGGTAGTAAAAATGTAAAGAAAACAAGTTTCTTGAGAGAATTCGTGTATAAAATATTTTTCCTTGACATATGGTCTTTGGGTAAAGAAAGTACTACTTCTTATTTAAATTTCAGAAATAAAATATGTACAGTTTAATATCTGCCAAGTTAACCAAACTTTAAAAAGGAAATTTGCTTAAGGATGCCATTTCCACTATCTAAAACTCTGCCTTGATAAAAATGAGTAAAGGGGAGGAGGAAAATCAGGTTAGATCTTGCATTTTATTTGGCCCAAAGTCATTTTTAATGACTAATTGGTTGTAGAAGGGAGAGCAAACATTAACATTCCTTACATGTTCCTCACCAGAGTTAGATTTTTTCAAAGTAAAAATAAGCCACTTATTTTCCTGCCCCTTGTGAAATAATGTCAGTAGGCAAACTATTTGGCAGCACATTAAGAAGAGTAATGACTATGAAGTTTCTTAGATTCTCAAGTAAAGTGAAAACCATTGTGATTTGAAAAAAAGAAAAAGCAATGTTACATGTGTTTGGGCTAGGAAGAGCACCAGCAGCCCAAAGCTAAATATTTGGCTTTTTAACTTTCAATTAGTCAATGTGAAAATAAGAAAATTCTTAACTTTAAAAAGCCACTTTGTTTTTAATGATCAGGCTGACTGCCATCATTTTATATTCCAGGATTTGGATTCTAAAGAAGCCTCATCTTACATGCCAAATTTAATACAAGGTAGGAGCTGCAGGGAGGTACTATATTTAGCAAAATTCTGAGACTGCATTTGGGTCATTTCAGAAAAACTGTCATGATTGATGCATCATTTATGATCTTGGAAACAGAATGGACACCAGCTAGTTCAAATGAAATTTAATGAAGGTACTACTTAAAGAGCAGTAGACAATGTTAAGGGACCTTATAAAGGTGCAGAGATAACCAGAGACAAGCAACAGAGAAAACACTTGGGGCTAAAAAGGAGGAGATGAAAATGTTACCATATCCTTTGTGAGAGGGGATTCTGGAAGGTGGGCCTGCTTGATAGGAATTGTGAAGGAGAAAGTAGGGGATGCTTTCCAAAATGGAGCTCTTGAGCAAGGAGGGGGAAGGAATGAAGTACCTATTTTTTCCTGCATTCTGATCTGACCATACTTCCCATTGACTAAACTGGGGTAGACTGATAAATTAAATGTTTAAAAAATGGCTTTCAGAACAAAAACAAAACTTTGATTTTAGAATTTGCCAATGCCTGTGGTGTAATCACTCCCACCATGGCTGATTTCAATATACCAATGTGATGTCATTGAACTGGATGTGGAAAGAGAAGTACACAGTTGGCTCTTGCTAGCTGGTTTGAGTTGGCTCCAGCATACCACTGGATTAAGCTAAAAAAAAAAAGGCTAATCACCATGGAGCCCAGAGGATCCAGTCTATAGGAGATTTAGAGCATAGCAAAGACTAGTGGTGAATGGATTTGGGGGTAGGAGAAGTCATATAGAGAATAACCATATTGCCAAGGTATAAGACTTGCCCCAAATTTCTGCATAATTGACCTAGCCAAGATCAAATCTAATTCTGATATAAGTTCTCTCCTATACTGTTCTATCTCTTTAATATAATGCTGTATATGCAACCACCAATTTCTTAAGACAAACTTTTGACCCAAACCTAACTTGAAGCAAAGATTCAGACATGAAAAGCCACTTAGTTGGGAGTTTAGCTTCTGGATAAGTTTGCAAAGAGAAAATACATTTTAGGTTTAGAAACTGAGCTTTTCCATGTTTGACTTTTAAAATGGAGTGGAATAGTTGGGAGAGATTTCAGTAGGATCCAATGATAGGAGAAGAAAAAAATCATTCACTCTCTTCTTCCAGAAAGTTCGTTCAAACACTGGTGGAAAAAACTCAGTCCTTTATAAGTCACCACCTTGACAAATCTTTTGAAAATGATAATGAAGCATCCACATGGTGGAAGTTGAAATTAAGTATCTTTTAGGAACTTTTAAAACTGAGAGTTGATGATCTTGAATCATCTAGCCACCACATATAATTGTTATTTTTTCTATGAAATTATAATTACTAATCTAAGTCTTCTCTTTATCTATCAGATGTGAGGAGATTTTTATTCATAATAAATAACATAGTGGGAGGTTAATATAGGACATTTTCTGTCTCAGATTAGACTGAGGATGCAAAAGACCAGGAAGAAACCAATTTGTGACATGACCTCCTAAATTCCAAAGTGAGCATTTGCAAAAAAGAAGGTTTCTTAAATTGGTTTTCAGGCCTTTAGGCCCCATATCTAATCAGAAGTGTAAATGGGTTGAGTCTGAACAAGTTGGGAGAGGGGATTACTATGGCAAGTGTTGGTGCCTATTTACCCTCCTCCGCCAGGCCTGGGGTAGAGAGGTTTTAAAGGAAGCTTGATAAAGGGTTTTCTGTGAATGTCCTGGTGTTTGGATAGGATATCCCATGGGAATACTGTTTGACAACTGCTTTTGAGTAACCTAAAGTTGAAAGGATAAATATATTAGTCTGAGGCATGAAAGGGGGAGAAATGGGATGGCAATAGGACTGAGCTTTATTTCTGCCATCAGTGGGGCAACAAATACATGATTCTTATTAATGAGTTAGAGTGGGCATTGATCAAGTTGACTGCAGCCCTCTTAAGTCCTGTTCAAGGTAGGGATGTGGGAATGATATGACATCGACAGAAAAGATTATATTTCCAGATGCCCAAGGATCTGGAGAAAAAATCAAAGTAGCCAGACGAAAAAAGTAATAATAATAAAACATCACCTGCATCTTGGGAAGGACAGTCCAAGGCCAGAAAAACACCACCAAGAGAGAGTACTGAATAGTCACAAACTCCAGAAAGCCCAGTGTTAAAGCAGGATAAGATCTGGCAAGTAAAGTGGTTGATCCTTAATTATTTCTAGTTTGCTTCAGCTTCAAAGTATTCAAATACTGGAAGCCATGGCTAATTGACTTGCAGGAGGTAAACAAAAGCAAGAAGAGAACATAGAAAAGCCAGACATCATCACCCTTTTCTAGTACAACCTTCTCAAGCATAAAGCAAGCTCAAAGTGGGAGAGAAAGTTTTTTATTGTTACTCGAGAAAAAAAAATAATCTCTAAATTTTTGTTATAACAATTAATTAAGTCTTTTAAGTATCAGAATAACTAAAGAAATTAGAGTCATAGAAAGCACAAATAATAAAAATAAGAGATAAATATGACTATATTACCAGTAAGAAAATCAGAAATGATGTTTGTAATACATACTTTGTTTGAATATAAAAATAAATCAAATTTATAGGAAAAAAAAGAATCGATTATATAGAAAAAAAAATGGGCCAATGTCATTAAATAAACACTTCACAGAGGAGGAAATACAAATGCACAGTAAAGGGCAGAGCAAGATGGCAGAGGAGTAGGAGACCTGGATTTTGTCTGGTCTCAGGAATTCAGCTGGATAGGAATCAAACCATTATGAACACCTACAAACTCAACAGGAGATCGAAGAAAAGAATAGCAACAACTCTCTGAACAGAAAAGCGACTACTTTCTGGAAGGTAGGACGTGCAGAGAAGTGAATCCGAGGAGATATTCGGGAGGATAGACGGCGGGGGAGGGGGCCTCCATGGGCTGCTTCTGGCAAGTGATAGAGCAGCGGAGCAAAAAATTGTAACTTTTAGAAGTCTGCTCCGCTGAGGGACATTGCTCTGGTGGCTAAGCGGGGGTGGAACCCTCATGGGACAGTGTGGTCTCAGGACCCTCAAAGTCACAGAAAGACTGGGGATGCCTGAGAGCGGCAGAGCTCCCAGGTATCGGAGCGGGAAGCCGGCTGCAGAGACGGAGCCGAGGTGCGGGCTCTCAGCTCGGGGATGCCATAAACCATGATCTGCAGCACAGTTGGGCCACTGCTCCTCCAGCAGGGACCCAACAAGTGGCAGATCCGGGGAGACTCACCTTCCTCCCCCAGGAGGAGTGGTGTGCAGGGATCTGCTGGGTTTGGAGACTCCACACGGGTAGTGTGCCAGAGATAGAAACTCTTGGTCACAGGCCGGGTGAGCACAGAGTGCGGCCGGAGCCCAGGGAGATGGGAGTGATTGACTGCTTTTCTCTGGGGGCGCACTGAGGAGTGGGGCCCCGAGTTCTCAGCTCCTCCGGGGTGGAGATTGGGAGGCCACCATTTTCACTCTCGGCCTCCAAAGCCGTACGGAAAGCTTGCAGGGAACAAAAGCTCCAGAGAGCAAACCTGAGCAGATTACTTAGCCCGGACGGGCAAGGGGGTCAATTCTGCCTCTGGCAAAGACATTTGGGAACCACGGCAACAGGCCCCTCCCCCAGAAGATCAGCAAGAACAGCCAGCCAGGACCAAGTTTAACGATCAATGAGAACGGCAGAACTCCAGAGCTAGGGGAATACTGCATATAGAATCCATGGCTTTTTTACCATGATTCTGTAGTCTTTCAAAGTTAATTTTTTTATAACTGTCTTTTTTTTTTGAATTTTTCTTTTTCCCTTTTTCAACCAACATCTTATTGATCCCTTTTTTCTTTCTTTTTTCTTTTTTTAAATCCTCTTCTTTCCTTTGTCAAAAAACTTATCAATACCTTTTATAAAATTTTTTTATAATTTTCATCTTTGCAGTCATATTCCATCCCTTCATCATATCAAACCTTATTTTTGTACATATATATTTTTCTTTCTTTAAAATTTTGGGACGCTCTTTCTTCTAACAGACCAAAATACACCCAAAATTTAGTGTGTGGCACTGTTCTATGCACCAGCCTGATCATATTTGATCATATTCTGTTTTTTTTTTGTTTTGTTCTGTTTTTGTTTGTTTTTATCCTTTTATTTTTCTTTTTCTTTCTTTTCTCTCTTTATCCCTTTCTTTTTCCCCAGCTTCAGGTCTTTTCTGATTTGTTTAGACTATATTTTCTGGGACCGTTGTTATCCTGTTAGCATTTTGTTCTCTCATTCATCTATTCTCCTCTGGACAAAATGACAAGACAGAAAAAGTCACCTCAACAAAAAGAACAAGAGACAGTACCGACTGCCAAGGACCTACTCAATACGGACATTAGTACGATGTGGGATCTAGAGTTCAGAATCATGACTTTAAAGATATTAGCTGGGCTTGAAAAAAGCATGGAAGTTATAAGAGAAACGCTTTCTGGAGAAATAAAAGAACTAAAATCTAACCAAGTCGAAATCAAAAAGGCTATTAATGAGGTGCAATCAAATATGGGGGCGCTAACTGCTAGGATAAATGAGGCAGAAGAAAGAATCAGTGATATAGAAGACCAAACGATGGAAAACAAAGAAGCTGAGCAAAAGAGAGAGAAACAACTACTGGATCACGAGGGCAGAATTCGAGATATAAGCAATACCAGAAGATGAAACAACATTAGAATAATTGGGATCCCAGAAGAAGAAGAAAGAGAGAGAGGGGCAGAAGGTATAATGGAGCAAATTATAGCAGAGAACTTCCCTAATTTGGGGAAGGAAACGGGCATCAAAATCCAGGAGGCACAGAGAACCCCTCTCAAAATAATAAAAAGAGGTCAACACCCCGACATCTAATAGTAAAACTTACAAGTCTCAGAAAAAAAGAGAAAATCCTGAAAACAGCTCGGGAGAAGAGATCTGTAACCTAGAATGGTAGAAACATTAGACTGGAAACAGACCTATCCACAGAGACCTGGCAGGCCAGAAAGGACTGGCATGATATATTCAGAGCACTAAATGAGAAAAATATGCAGCCAAGAATACTATATCCAGCTAGGCTGTCATTGAAAATAGAAGGAGAGATGAAAAGCTTCCAGGACAAACAAAAACTAAAGGAATTTGCAAACACGAAACCAGCCCTACAAGAAATCTTGAAAGGGGTCCTCTAAGCAAAGAGAGAGCCTAAAAGCAACATAGACCAGAAAGGAACACAGACCATATACAGTAACAGTCACCTTACAGACAATACAATGGCACTAAATTCCTATCTTTCAATAGTTACCCTGAATGTAAATGGGCTAAATACCTCATCAAAAGACACAAGCTATCAGATTGGATTAAAAAACAAGACCCATCGATATGCTGTCTGCAAGAGACTCATTTTAGACCCAAAGACACGCCCAGATTGAAAGTGAGGGGGTGGAAAACCATTTACCATGCTAATGGACATTAAAAGAAAGCTGGGGTGGCAATCTTTCTATGAGACAAATTAGATTTTAAACCAAAGACTGTAATAAGAGATGAGGAAGGACACTATATCCTACTTAAAGGGTCTATCCAACAAGAAGATCTAACAATTGTAAATATCTATGCCCCTAACATGGGAGCAGCCAATTATATAAGGCAATTAATAACAAAAGCAAAGAAACACATCAATAACAATACAATAATTGTGGGGGACTTTAACACCCCCCTCACTGAAATGCACAGATCATCTAAGCAAAAGATCAACAAGGAAATAAAGACTTTAAATGACACACTGGACCAAATGGACTTCACAGATATGTTCAGAACATTCCATCCCAAAGCAATGGAATACACATTCTTCTCTAGTGCCCATGGAACATTCTCCAGAATCGATCACATCCTAGGTCACAAATCAGGTCTCAACTGGTACCAAAAGACTGGGATCATTCCCTGCCTATTTTCAGACCACAATGCTTTGAAACTAGAACTCAATCACAAGAGGAAAGTCGGAAAGAACTCAAATACATGGAGGCTAAAGAGCATCCTACTGAAGAATGAATGGGTCAACCAGGAAATTAAAGAAGAATTAAAAAAATTCATGGAAACCAATAAAATGAAAACACAACTGTTCAAAATCTCTGGGATGCAGCAAAGGCAGTCCTAAGAGGAAAGTATATAGCAATACAAGCCTTTCTCAAGAAACAAGAAAGGTCTCAAGTACACAACCTAACCCTACACCTAAAGGAGCTGGAGAAAGAACAGCAAATAAAGCCTAAACCCAGCAGGAGAAGAGAAATAATAAAGATCAGAGCAGAAATCAATGAAATAGAAACCAAAAGAACAGTAGAACAGATCAACGAAACTAGGAGCTGGTTCTTTGAAAGAATTAACAAGATTGATGAACCCCTGGCCAGACTTATCAAAAAGAAAAGAGAAGTGACCCAAATCAACAAAATCATGAATGAAAGAGGAGAGATCACAACCAACACAAAAGAAATACAAACAATTATAAGAACATACGATGAGCAACTCTATGCCAGCAAATTCGATAACCTGGAAGAAATGGATGCATTCCTAGAGATGGATCAACTACCAAAACTGAACCAGGAAGAAATAGAAAAACTGAACAGACCCAGAACCAGTAAGGAAATTGAAGTAGTCATCAAAAATCTCCCAAAACACAAAAGCCCAGGGCCAGATGGCTTCCCAGGGGAATTCTACCAAACATTTCAAGAAGAATTAATACCTATTCTTCTGAAACTGTTCCAAAAAATAGAAATGGAAGGAAAACTTCCAAACTCGTTTTATGAGGCCACCATTACCTTGATCCGCAAAGCAGACAAAGACCCCATCAAAAAGGAGAATTACAGACCAATAACCTTGATGAACATGGATGCAAAAATTCTCACCAAAATACTAGCCAATAGGATCCAACAGTACATTAAAAAGATTATTCACCACGACCAAGTGGGATTTATCCCTGGGCTGCAAGGTTGGTTCAACATCCGCAAATCAATCAATGTGATACAATACATTAATAAAAGAAAGAACAAGAACCATATGATCCTCTCAATAGATGCAGAAAAAGCATTTGACAAAGTACAACATCCTTTCTTGATCAAAACTCTTCAGAGTATAGGCATAGAGGGTACATACCTCATTATCATCAAAGCCATCTATGAAAAACCTACAGCGAATATCATTCTCAATGGGGAAAAACTGAGAGCTTTCCCCCTAAGGTCAGGAACACTGCAGGGATGTCCACTATCACCACTACTATTCAACATAGTATTAGAAGTCCTAGCCACAGCAATCAGACAACAAAAAGAAAGAAAAGCATCCAAATCAGCAAAGAAGAAGTCAAACTCTCACTCTTTGCAGATGACGTGGTATATATATATATACAATGGAATATTATGCAGCCATCAAATGGAATGATATCTTGCCATTTGCAATGACGTGGATGGAACTGGAGGGTATTATGCTGAGCGAAATAAGTCAATCAGAGAAAGACATGTATCATATGACCTCACTGATATGAGGAATTCTTAATCTCAGGAAACAAACTGAGGGTTGCTGGAGTGGGGGGTGGGGTGGGAGGGATGGGGTGGCTGGGTGATAGACACTGGGGAGGGTACGTGCTATGGTTAGCGTTGTGAATTGTGCAAGACTGTTGAATCACAGATCTGTACCTTTGAGACAAATGATGCAATATATGTTAAGAAAAAAAAAGAAGAAGATAGTAGGAGGGGAAGAATGAATGGTTGGAAATCGGAGGGGGAGACGAAGCATGAGAGACGATGGACTCTGAAAAACAAACTGAGGGTTCTAGAGGGGAGGGGGGTGGGAGGATGGGTTAGCCTGGTGATGGGTATTGAGGAGGGCACGTTCTGCATGGAGCACTGGGTGTTATGCACAAACAATGAATCATGGAACACTACATCAGAAACTAATGATGTAAATTATGGTGATTAACATAACAATAAAAAACAAATAGAAAAAAATAAATCAATAAAAACAAATGCACAGTAAATATTTGGAAGTTGTTCAATCCTTCTAAAGAGCAGGGAAGGGAAATACAAATTACAATATGAATAAAATACTATTTTATACATACTAGATATGCAAAATAAAAGCCTAAGAAAGCAAGGGCTAATAAGAATGCAGAGCAAGAGAAATTTATATATTGATGGTGGGGTAAAAATTAGAACAACTTTGGAAAATTATTTGGAATTAATTAGTAAAGGTGATGTAATTCAATTTAGGTAATCTGTAAATGTGAATCTCAGAATTCTCTTCTTTATGATTTCATGTTAGGGTTTGCCACATGAGAAATTTACATGTTGTTTAGTTAGAGTCTGTAAGGGGCAGACTCAGTGGGGATAGTGGGTTCCTGTTTTTCTTCCTGCTTCACCCCACATCCAACCAAGCTTTCCTTCTCTGTCAGCTTGCTAGATGAATTGCTACAGACTTAGAGACAATATCCAAGAAAACTCAACACACTTCCATAGACTTTTTTTAAAATTTTATTATGTTATGTTAATCACCATACATTACATCATTGGTTTTTGATGCAGTGTTCCATGATTCATTGCGTATAACATTCAGTGCTCCATTCAATACATGCGCTCTTTAATACCCATCACCAGGCTAACCCATCCCCCCACCCCCCTCCCCTCTAGAACCCTCAGTTTGTTTTTCAGAGTCCATAGTCTCTCATGGTTCGTCTCCCCCTCTGATTTCCCCCCTTCATTTTTCCCTTCCTACTATCTCCTTTTTTTTTTTTAACATATAATGTATTATTTGTTTCAGAGGTACAGGTCTGTGATTCATCAGTCTTACACAATTCACCGTGCTCACCATAGCACATACCCTCCCCAATGTCTATCACCCAGTCACCCCATCCCTCCCACCCCCCACCACTCCAGCAACCCTCAGTTTGTTTCCTGAGATTAAGTATTCCTCGTATCAGTGAGATCATATGATACATGTCTTTCTCTGATTGACTTACTTCGCTTAGCATAATACACTCTAGTTCCATCCACATCATTGCAAATGGCAGATTTCATTTTGGTTTTTTTTGATGGCTGCATAATATTCCATTGTATATATATACCACTTCTTCTTTATCCATTCATCTGTTGATGGACATCTAGGCTCTTTCCATAGTTTGGCTATTGTGGACATTGCTGCTCTAAACATACCCCTTCGGATCACTACATTTGTATCTTTTTGGTAAATACCCAGTAGTGAAATTGCTGGGTCATATGGTAGCTCTATTTTCAAATTTTGAGGAACCTCTATACTGTTTTCCAGAGTGGCTGCACCAGCTTGCATTCCCACCAACAGTGTAGGAGGGTTCCCCTTTCTCCGCATCCTCGCCAACATCTGTCATTTCCTGACTTGTTAATTTTAGCTATTCTGACTGGTGTGAGGTGATATCTCATTGAGGTTTTGATTTGGATTTCCCTGATGCCGAGCAATGTTGAATACTTTTTCATGTGTCTGTTGGCCATTTGGATGTCTTCTTTGGAAAAATATCTGTTCATGTCTTCTGCCCATTTCTTGATTGGATCATTTGTTCTTTGGGTGTTGAGTTTGATAAGTTCTTTTTAGATTTTGGATACTAGCCCTTTATCTGGTATGTCATTTGCAAATATCTTCTCCCATTCTGTAGGCTGTCTTTTGGTTTTGTTGACTGTTTCCTTTGCTGTGCAAAAGCTTTTTATCTTGATGAAGTCCCAATAGTTCATTTTGCTCTTGCTTCCCTTGCCTTTGGCGATGTTTCTCGGAGGAAGTTGCAGCGGCTGAGGTCAGAGGTTGCTGTCTGTGTTCTCCTCTAGGATTTTGATGGACTCCTGGCTCACATTTAGGTCTTTCATCCATTTTGAGTCTATTTTTTGTGTGTGGTGCAAGGAAATGGTGCAGTTTCATTCTTCTGCATGTGGTTGTCCAATTTTCCCAACACCATTTGTTGAAGAGACTGTCTTTTTTCCATTGGACATCCTTTCGCTTTGAAACTAGAACTCAATCACAAGAGAAAAATCAGAAAGAACTCAAATACATGGACACTTCCATAGACTTCTATCCCAGACTCCTGCAGGATTCACTCCAGAAACTACATATGCCTAGCTTCCCACAAGCTTCAATTTTTTCAATCATACCATATCAAATATTTTTTACTTTTCTCTGATCCTTTCCACATCTTTGTTTCTCCAACACTTCCTATAATTTTGTAAGATTAATTTTTGTAATAAATTCCTTACCCATAATATAGTAGTTCTGCTACCCTGATCCAACACTGACCCATACACAATTTCTTATTCTGCAAATCCATTCTTAAGTACATATTCTGGAGTACTTCTGTCCCTGTATACCAAGAAATATAAAAAGAACATTTTTGTGTTTGGGAATACCCGTGCAACATATTCATAACAAAAAAAGTGATTTCAACCCAAATACCCATCAAATATAAAATGATTAATGTGTTGACATAGTTTCTTACAAAGCAAATGAATAAATTACAGCTTTCACATCAACATGGTCAAATCTCAAGAAGCATAATACTGACATAAAAAGTTAGATAAGAATAATTATATAATGTTTATAAAAATAAATTGTCTTTTGAGCACAAACAATTTTTTTTGCCATACTTAAAAATTTGGTAAAATAGTAAAGAAAAGGAGAGGAATAATAATCACTGAAGTCAGGGTAGTAGTTACTTCTGGAGAACAAAGACTAGAATGGAAAGTGGGAGATTGGAAAGTACCATGGGTTGAATTATGTTCCCTGCCAAATTCATATGTTGAAGTCCTAACCCTCAGTACCTCAGAATGTCACTATATCTGGAGAGAGTGTCTTTATAGAGATAGTCAAGTTAAAGTGAGGTCGGAAAGGTGGCCCATGTCCAATATGACTGGCATCCTTTTAAAATGGGAAATTTGTCCACAGAGACATATGCAGAGGGAAGAGGATGTGAAGACAGGAAGGAGGAGGCCATCTATATGTCAAGGAGAAAGACCTGGAATACATTCTTCCTTCACGGCCAACTCTGCCAGCACTTCATCTGAGACTTCTAGCCTCTGGGACTGTGAGACAATAAACTTCTACTAGCCACTCCTGTTGGTTCTGTTTCTCTGGAGAATGCTAACTAATACAAAAGAGTCTTGAGGCTTCACTTTTCTCCAAGCAGTGGAGAGAAATCATCCCAACGAAACACATGTGGACAAGCAAGTGTGGGAAAGCATATAATAGTTCCAGGAGTGCTGCCCATCATGTTCTGCATGTTCAATGTATTGATCACCTAGCTTTATCTCACTTAGTCAAAATAAGAAGCTGAAAATGACGCATTAAATGACGCACTCATTTTAAAGATACAGAAAAGGAGAGTTTTCAAGTTGCTTATTAGCTTACTCTAAGTCACATAGCTAGTAAATATGAGATCTGGAATTTACAACTTAAGTGGTTCCAAGGAATAAGTTTATAAAACAAGCTGAACTTAATAGATTACTACTATAATAAACTACCCTTTCTTGAGAAAGATGTGAATACACATTTCTTCTTTTATAACACCTCTCTTCCTATTTCTCTCCTTTGTTCTAACACCTGGGATGGTCTCCAGCCAAAAACAGGGGTTCAAGAAGGCCAACTAGTTGGCTAGCAGTGAGTTCAAAACCTGGATAATCATCCAAAGCTCTAGGGGAGCATCTTAAAAATAGACATTGGGGAAGGTATGTGCTATGGTGAGCGCTGTGAATTGTGTAAGACTGTTGAATCACAGATCTGTAACTCTGAAACAAATAATACATTATATGTTAAAACAAAAAAGATAGTAGGTAGGGAGAAATGAAAGGGCGGAAATTGGTGGGGGAGACAAACCATGAGAGGCTATGAACTCTGAGAAACAAACTGAGGGTTCTAGAGGGGAGGGAGGTGGGGGGATGGCTTAGCCTGGTGATGTGTATTAAAGAGGGCATGTTCTGAATGGAGCACTGGGCGTTATATGCAAACAATGAATCATGGAACACTCCATCAAAAACTAATGATGTAATGTATGGTGATTAACATAACATAATAAAATAAAATAAAAAATAAACGTTAGGAATTCCTAAGTTTGCAAAGTGCTATGGGCTAATTTCTGAAATTCTGTCCACATTTTTTAGCTTTATTGAGATATAACATTGTGTAAGTTCAAGGTACTCAATGTGTTGACTCGATACACTTATAGATTGCCACCACAGCATTAGCTAACACCTCCATCATATCACATAATTACCATTTCTTTCTTGCTGTGAGAATTCTATCCATATTTTTTTAATTTTTTATCCATATTTAAAACCTCTGTCTTCACCTGACCCAATTTCCTAATAACAATAAATATAGTACAACTCCTTTGAAATCTTATGGCATTTATGTAACCATTTTATACATATCAAATAATATCTTGCACTGTAGTTATCTATTTAATATTTTCCTCAGATATTGGTTTAATATTTCTTGAAATTAGGCTTCATAACTTGAACATACATTTCTGCGAAGAAGACATACAAATGACCAACAGACACATGAAAAAGTGCTCAACATCACTTGGCATCAAGGAAATCCAAATCAAAACCTCAATGAGATACCACTTCATACCAGTCAGAATGGCGAAAATTAACAAGTCAGGAAATGACAGATGATGGTGAGGATGCGGAGAAAGGGGAACCCTCCTACACTATTGGTGGGGATGCAAGCTGATGCAGCCACTCTGGAAAAGAGTATAGATGTTCCTCAAAAAGTTGAAAATAGAGCTACCCTACAACCCAGCAATTGCACTACTGGGCATTTACCCCAAAGATACAGATGTAGTGAAATGAAGGGGCACATGCACCCCAATGTTTATAGCAGCAATGTCCACAATAGCCAAACTATAGGAAGAGCCTAGATGTCCATCAACAGATGAATGGATAAAGAAGATGTGGTGTGTGTGTGTGTGTGTGTGTGCATATATATATATATATATATATATATATATATATATATATAAAATAGAATATTATGCAGCCATCAAAAAATGAAACCTTGCCATTTGCAACTATGTGGATGGAACTAGAAGGTATTATGCTAAACGAAATAAAAGTCAATCGGAGAAAGACAATTATCATATGATCTCACTGATATGAGGAATTTGAGGGCAAAGACAGAGTATCATAGAGGAAGGGAGGGAAAAATGAAACAAGACGAAACCAGAGAGGGAGAGAAACCATAAGAGACTCTTAACCTCAGGAAACAAACTGAGGGTTGCTGGAGTGGAGGGGAGTGGGGGGCATAGGGTGGCTGTGTGATGGACATTGAGGAAGGTATGTGTTATGATGAGCACTGTGAATTGTGTAAGACTGTTGAATCACAGACCTGTACCCCTAAAACAAATAATACATTATATGTTAAAAAAAAATTTTAAAAAAAAGAAATTAGCCTTCATATTTGGGCAAAACATTTTTCCCAAAATAAAAAGCATAGTATTATATATATATACACAAAAAGCATAGTATTGTGTAAATATATATACAACATAAATATATATACACATAAATATATTAGACAAATTTTGATATAAATAAATAAATAAATAAATAAATAAATAAATAAAGGATTTATCAATAGGAAAACAATAGCAGTGATGTTGTTAAGTAGTGAAGTAGTGATACATCTTACAATATAGATATGGAGAAAAAAAAAGCAGAGAAAAAGTACACATGGCCTTAAAATAGTGTTATAGATGTGTGTGAAAGGATTAGGATATTAAGGTATAACCCTATGAAATCATGACCAGTGTTTATGGATTGTCATTAAAATGTTGAATAAATAAATATATTCATCTCCACATAACATTAATTTTAATCTGAAACTAGTTGTACCTATATTTATTGAATGCATTCTAGGTGCAATAGACAATGGTCTACCTACTTTATATTATTTATTTTACTTAATTTTCACAAGTCTGTAAGATCATCTTTTTATTTACATCTCCTAGATGAAGAAACTGAGGGGTAGAATAATATTCTAATAACAATATTCTAATTCCTAATAATAAATCTGTATGTGGTCCTTGATATAATCAGGTGAGGACCATTGCTTAGGCCAGAATATAGATTTTATCCAGCATCTCAAATCAGTCATAGACAGGGACCCGTATTAGTCTCTAAAAAACCCAGAACACTAGACTTCAACTAAGTAGCAGACTGGAGCTTAATTCATTATTTCAAGAGTTTATTTACTATAAAGGTACTTTTGGGTCACCTTCTCCTTACTAAACACTATGCAAACCTGTCTACAGAAAGAGCTATATTGTGTATATGAGCACCAACTACCTCTGTGCATTCATTACTTTGAGGAGCTGACTTATTCATTAATAATGCTATACATTTATCTGTGAAATTGGAAACATTAACTCATCTCATGATTATTGTGATAAATAGCTCATAAAAACAATTTAAAAGCACTTAAGAAGAACAAAGTACTAGGGGAAAAAACTAATAAAATATTCCCTATAGTACTGTCTATACTAAAAGTAGATGTATCTGCTGAAGGAGCACTTTTTCATAATTACAGCTCTGTCCTTTAATTTAAAATAAACCTGTTAGCTTAAAATAAATCTGGCATTAAAATAGGTTTTATGTCAAAATGAATGTGTTTTCCCCCAAAGAAAGCTTGATAAAATCCATTTAATTGTGTAATCTTAACTTCCCATTATTGGGTAACTGAAATTAGCAATGATAGGTGTTTAAATAAGCAAATTCCAATTACTATTAACATAAGCAATTCATTATTCCAAATGTAATCAATGTAGCTATTAAAGTACTGTAAACAGAATAATTATCAACGTGAATTATATTCCTACCACACAGAGTCCGTCAGATACACTTTTTTGGTGTTTTATTTTTTTTTTTTTACTTTGTGTATTTATGTACTACATATGCTACGTATGTATATGTAAATATACTCCTTGTGAACACTCCCCTTTGTCACTTTTTCTTTTAAGGTTTATAAACAAAGGTAGAAGAACACTACAGATTTGTAAATAATACCTGTCAGCAAAAACCTATCCTTATTTTACATTAAAACCCATTGACCAAATATAGCTGGCAGTGGCTTCCAGGTCTAATTTTAAGCTCTATGTTGTACTATTATTTTCCCCCTATTTTAAAGAGGTATGGTCTCATCATAACTCATATGGCTGGAAACATCTTTAAGTGAAGTCTGGAGTAAATTATGGCTTAAAGTAAGATATTTCAGATATTTGGAATCTGCCAGTTTTATAGAAGATGGTAGTGGTGGTGTGTGGTGTGTGTATATGTAATATACATATGCAGAGAGCAAATATAAGTTAAAATGCTTATTAGAGGAATAATAGCCACACTGATCAGACCAAGGGCTCCCTTAGTCAAACCCAGAAGACTCCCCACCACCACACACATGGATTTAAAGGGCACTGAAATTAACCTGCCAACCAACGAATTTGAAAAAGCAGGCATCATTATTTCTACTTTACAAAAGACGGAACTAATTCTGTAAACAGTTTAAATATGATTTTCTCCAAAGCCGTTGAATCTGTCCATATAATAACAGCTAAATATTGAAGGTTTACTAGGTACTGTATTGATTATTAAAGGTAAGGAAGCACAACTTCATCTAAATGCTAAGTGAACATTATGGAAACAAACTATGTGAAATAGTTTTCCAGTAAGTGATAGGGTGGGCAAGATAGTCCTAGACCACTATTTTTGTGAAGGCACAGAAACTGTTTAATTAATTTTGCCTAACACCTTTCAATCCTTTTGTGAGTGCAATCTGCCTTTTATTTGTACAAAATTATTTTGTTATACAATGATAAAGCAAACTTCTATTCTGTAAAGAGTTTTATGACAGTGAAAAGTCAAAGCTGACATAACAATGAAACTTGGCATCATTAGTGATAGAGCTGCTTCCCAGCATATTATCTTTTCCTTTAGGAAAACAACCTTCTAATTCTCCCACTCTCTCCTGCTGCTAACACTGCCCAGAGGCTGGAACTTGCCCTCCCAGGGAGAAGAGGAAAGCTCTGGTATTAAGCTCATTCCCTTGAAGCAATAAGGTTATATAGACTGGCCCCTACATCACAAAAACTGACTGAAAGGAGAAAGATAACCATGAGGCAAATCCCTAGGAAGGACCTTGGACTGGACCAGTTACGACTGATTCAAAGTGTGCTGCTTCAGTTTGCCCAACTCTTTGAGTAAATTGTCTTAAATGACCAAGCTTGGTATTAGCAATCACTTTGGGGAAAATATAGAAGGACCCCACATCTTGCAAGGCACAAAGTAGCATAGCAGAAGCAGAAATTGCCTAAAGTTTATAGTTCGCCAAAAGAGACCCACAAGAAAAATAGGCAATGATCTAGAGCCCTAGTAGATAGCTAGCCAGGGTAAAAACAATCAGAATGCATTTTAGAAATAAATAAGCATTTGTCATGGATGTCTAAAGAAATCTTTAGAAGGGACACTGTAAAATAGTCATTTCTTATACTCAAGCATGAGACTTGCATCATAATGACTTATGTCCAATTTGGGATTCATCAGCCAGGGGATTGTTATATCCAGGTTTGTGACCCAGCACATGCTTATGTGATGTAAGATGCAGTATCGAAATTTCCTTATCCTGAAACGTAACTAGTACCAAGGTTTCTAGAGGCTAGTATTTGAAGCAATTGTTACTGAAATTTCATTCCACAACTTGAATGAATGCATATCATGGTTCCTATCATTTATGTCTTAAGGCTGATATAGTGATCTTTTTTTTTATAGGTGTAATGACTTAAGGAAGAAGCAACATGTTTGGTCTACCAATTTTGGAAACTAAGTTTGAGGTCAGCAAGATTAAACATAAAACTTGTCACCATATACCTCTAAGTCTTATCTCTTCTAACTTGCTTTATCATCCATTAGTATTCATACTATTTTCAAGTTATTTTAAATTATCATACTCAATAATTTGAATTACATTATGTTTTGACTGTAGCAGCTGAGCCTTACTATCTCTATTAAGTTTTCATCTATTTTTAATTAAAATTTAGTATGAGAAAATAACCAAATAAACCCAATATGGTACTATCCCATATTGGAACCAGGTCTGCTAAACAAGGACTCATCATCTGGTCCTACTTAGTGGAAGCAAGGTTTAAGTAGAAATCAGAGACTACCCAATTTCCATTTGTTCTCATCACAGATTGACTGCTACAACATTTTAAGACTAAATAGTAACTTCAGGGAGAGGGTTTTGGTACCAAGATTTAGGTGCATCAATTCCCCTCATCACTTCAGTTCAAATGAATGTGAATAAATGAGTCCATAGGAATTCAAAATAGCTTGAAAACTGGGTTAATTTTCTCTTGTGCTTATAAATAATTGCACAGCAATGACAGTCTGTTACAGGGCTCAACAAAATTAGTGGGAGGACATCAACTTTAAAAATGTGAGATTGCATTCTCTTCCCAAGGACACAAGAAGAGAACTGCAAAACACACAGAATAAAAGCGCAAAACAACTTAGGTAATAAAATGAAAACAAACAAACAAAAAGAGAGAAGAGGAAAGGAGACATTTGTAGATATTACCTATTTATATATATTACCTATTAATCTTTAAAACTACACTGTAAAGCGAGTATTACTATCACAGTTATATTAAAGAGAAATCAGGCTCACTGAGCTTAAGAAGCAGGACCAACACCACTTATATATTAAACAACAGAATGGGGGAGTTTAAACCCAGATCTTCCTATTTTAGGACTCCATGCCCCATAGCACATCATGTGTCAAGGTGTTATCTCCTCCAAATACCCTCCCCACCCCATTCCAATCTTCTAATCATCACTTTGCTATCCCTTAGTTTTCTTGAGTTTTGTTCCCTTGTGTCTTTTGAAATTCAGTGAGAACAAAACTGAATCTTATATCCTTGCTGTGTTCAGATTAGATCATACATGAAAAGGGAACTTCAGGTAATGGGCATGTTTTTTTGTAAATTGAAATAATTAGTATTAAGAATGAGATGTAGTTAGAGGACTTACTAAGCTTATTAATTCAGTTAACATAACCCCAAAAGAAGAGAACAAGCTGGTTTTATTTTATGGCACACCTGGCTTCCTGCTGTATAAAAAAAGGATTGCTATGAAGGCAGAGAAGAAATTCTATATCTCAAAGGAGAGCACATTTTCCTTTAAGAGAGGCAATTATATTACATTCCCGGCTCTATCCCTCCTCTTTGTTGTTCACCAGCACTGAAATAATAGATTCATCTGCCCTAAAGGTAGACATTATTAGTTGCTCACTTGTATCAAGGAAAGTTTGCCTCATTAACAGAAGGCTCCCCCATGCTGTGGTTAGTCATGGTTATGCATTAAGCAGAAAACTTCATTAAATCAGCACTTCAATGTTCTCTTTTTACCTTTACATTCGGAATTTATGAAATGAACTTATTCAACTTCCTCACCTTTGAATAATTTGCACAATTGATCAGTTCATTAAATGCCATCCAATCTCTTCTTTGTAAATATATTCAAGTCTGTAGCAAGAATCACATGCCTAAAGTTATATAACCATGCATTTTTCATGGGTATGGAAGCTGGGGGTATTGATCATTACTGGTACTTTAAAAGAGAAACGGAAGTCTTCTGAGTAGTTTTAAATTTCTCAAGGCATATTGTATCACAGCATCGATGTATGCCTTAAGAAATGTATATTTAAACTTTTGTTTTTCCAAGAATCATTATCTTATCCATACAAGATAAAAGGACATTGGAAATAATTCAAGTATAGAATTACTTCTACTCTGAACTCGGTGTTTGATTTGGAATCTGGCCCCTGGTCTTCCAAACTATGATTACTTGGTCATTTGATGTAGTTCTTTAAATAATACACAGTACTCATTTCAATAAGAGAATCACACATCTCCTACTTCAATCTTGCATCGATTCTGATTTTGTTTAATAAAAATAGCCAATATTTCTGGAAATGATTCAAGGGTTAATTCACTGAATAAGAGTCTTTCGTTAAATCCTTCTGATTAAGAAATATTTTGCAAAGCTTTTTTCTTGTTTTGACTTTAAGATATTGTAGAGGAGAAACAAGATCAATAAAAGAAATTATATAGATGTGTGGGCTGCTGTATATAGTCAATAATAGATGTACCTGTAGCAAAAATGCAGTGCAAACCAAAAGTAATAATAACAATGAACCTAATGCCTCTTTGTGTATTTATACTAAACAACTTCGGAAAGCACCTTCATACATGTGTGTCATAGAAAACATTTAAATTGATTTTTTAATGGTTATAATTAGGATGCCAATAAAAACAAACAGCATAGGAACTCAGAATTGTGCACCAGTTCTAACTGTTCTTGGACTTCAGGTTCTTCATCTTCATAAAATGACTATAATTCTGTCCCTCTCAGAGGATTTATATAATAGGATTAAGTAAAATACGTGACATTAGTGCAAAGCATAATGTACCCACAAATATTAGAGGCTTTATTGCTATAAATATATTTTTTTTGCTGTCATGTCTATAAAACATTCAAATTTTGAGATTTTTTGTTCACTTTACTCCTAAATATCTGCTTTATGTAAGATTTTTTTTTAAAGCCTCTTGTCATCTCAAGTTTCCTGTTGCCCCTTTGACTGTCACGCCCATTACTCTATGGTTTGTCTATTCAAAAACATGTACTTCCCTTTTTTTCATTTAGATTGGATTACCTTTTCTTTAGAAAGTGTTATTTTATTTCCCTGTTCATAGATAAAACAGATTTTATAATATAATTCTTCTCCCCAAAGTTAACCTTCTCTTCACCCATTCTCAAAAATGCTATCCAAAGGATGTCACAGATTTGTAGATAGCAAGAGAGAGCATGAGCTGGGAGAGGAGGGAGAAGCAGGCCCCCCACTGAGCAGGAAGCCCCATGTGGGAATCCATCCCAGGACCCTGGGATCATGACTTGAACCGCTTAACCACTTGCGACTGAGCCACCCAGGCTCCCTAGACCTCCCCTTAAATTTCTAACAAGAATCTCTCTCAAAGGTAATATGTGTACCAGCTGAACTTGATCTCTACTCTTACAATTGCCTCAAAACTGCTCCTTCCCTCAGATTATTGCGGTAAAGGCTAACCCTAATCTTCTAGTTTCCTAGAAAAAGACGTTTTTCTTTAACATTTTACATGTAATTTGTTAGCAAATCCTTTCATTTTCAAATTATACCCCCAATCTAACAACTTCTACCCCCCCTGCTGCCTCTACTCTGCCAGTCCCTGGCATTTCTCATTTCATAAAGATCAGCATCCTCCCTTCCAGACACGGTTGCCCCTCTACATGTTATTCTCAATACAGTTAGTTAGAGTAATCCTGCTAAAAGGAAACTTATCATATCACTCTTTCTGCTCAAAACTGAAGCCTTCTCATTTCACTTAGAACAAGTCAAAGTACAGTACAGTAATCTGTATTCCCCTACATAAACCAGCCCCTGCTCTCTCTTTGGCCTCAACTCCTACCACTCTCATCCCTTTTTTTGCCCCATTCTAACTAAACTTCATTACACACTCAAGACACATTTCTGCCCCAGGTTCTTTGTATTTGTTGTCCCTATTGCCTGGAATACTCTTCTTTCAAATATCCACATGACTTATTCTCTCTTCTTTCTAGTCTTTACTGAAATATTCCTTTTTTAGGAATATTTAGACCACATCATCAAATACAAATCCCCTAAAGAAGCCCTTCCTGCCACAACACTTAACATCATCTAAGTTATGATACATTTTATTTATCTTGTTTATCATTGATCTCCTATTACTAGAATGTAAGCTTTATGAAGATAGGGGTGTTTTTCTGTTTTGTTTTTTGTGGTGTCCCAGAGTTTAAATTTTACCTGATGAAAGAAGTTGCCATTTTTAACAGCATGTCTACAGAAAATGCAAAAACAGTCTTTATGTGGTAGTTTCTTCATATGACCCTTAATATGCCAGGAAAAAAAAAAAAAAAACTTTCAAGTGGAATAAAGGAATGGTGTTCAGGTAAGGAGTTAGAGTAAAATGAGTCATGGTACAGAGTTGTTTAGTTCATAGAGCTGTGAGGGAGATAAAAACCAGCCTAAGAAGAACAAATGGATATCGCGTCACTTGGAATCAAAATGGATTCTCATCATAATTTCCTCTATAAATATTTGAGATCCATTAACTCTCCAGTTTCTTTGAGTTACTTGGGAAAGAATTTAGTTCTTTCTAACTCCAGGCAGTTACACACTTTGTGACTTTACGTAGGATTCCACATATCAGAAAAATAGGACATATCCAGAATTGATGAATTACTACACCTATTTCACATAAGGAGTTTGTCTTAGTAAGCACTGGAAGAAAAAAACCCAAAACAGATAATTTATGGCTTAGTAGCTATTACATTTTTCTAGCATTTTTGCCTCATGATTTTGCATCCCTTCTCACAGATTTCACACCTTGAAAATGGAAATAAATGACAAGCCTTAATTCAAATTCGTTACCAGTGTCAATTTCTAGAATGAGTTTTCTTAAAATAGGTTGACTATTTGCTTTGAGAAAAAATGTTTGGAACGGCTTTTGGTGGTTATATAAATTCTGAAAACTAAGTGTACAGAGACTCCAAAAGTAAAAATATTTGTCTTTCTGTTTACATCACAGAAATCTCAAACTACCACATTAGAAAACTTATATCCTTAGATACTCAAGCTTTAGCTTTAATTTTTCTATACCTGTGGAAATCTAATTTATTTTCTATGTGAACTTCACCTCTCCCCTACCAAGCTATGGCCTATCTGATGACAGAAACATAGATCTGAGTTAAAGTGGAGTATCTGATTATTTGTGGAGGTATTTTATATATATCTTTAAATTTTACTCCAAATTCAATCTATAGCCACATATTAAAACATTTAGTTTCTTTAGTATCCACTTTTTAAAAAAATCTTTCTCACTTTTCTACATTAATTTTACAGTTTAAGGATTGCTTGCATTTCTAGGTTTTATTTATGTGGAGCAATTTATACAAGTATTTTCATCTAAGGCATTTATCTTTTCCCTGCATCCATTTTTATAGCAGCAAAAATATTATTTGGAGGTAAGTGAACATATGGTAGTCAGAATAATGTATGTTACAAATAGGATGATTTGCAGATAGAGAGGGGCTGAGCTCTGAGAAAGTTTAGAATCTGTTAATGAGTGAAGAGATGTAAAGCACTTAGCACAGAGCCTAGGGAATCAAGAGCATTGTGTAAGTGTTCCCTCCGCTTATGCACTGACTGCTAAACTCTGGACATGTAGGAAAGGAGCCAAGGTGTTTCACTTCATTCAGTGGGCATCTAGAAGCAATTGTAAAATAATCACAAATGCTTTCTCAATGAAGGTTAAAAGAAAATCCCCCAAATGCTGAGAATATACAGACTTAGCTCAGATAATCAAAGTTTATTTTGTCAGATGATATTAAAATAAAAGACAGCAAAAAAAGCCAGGATTCAGGCACTGTCGAATAAACAGATTTGGTAAAATTGACATGGTCCTTACTGATTTGCTTAATGCAAATATTGCTGTTTGATGCATCTTAATTACTAAACCACTGGTTATACTGTGCTACTTTATCTTAAACTTTCATAATGAATAGTCTGAACACATCATCTGGTGTTTATGGCTAAACCTGAAGACTTCACTCTAAGCTATTTCGAGTAATACAAAACGAATGATTATCATGGATAACTTTTCAGCATCACAGAATCTGCTGCTATCTGTGAACTCTTGACAACTAACAAGTAACACATGAGATCATACATCTGGAAATGGCAGTGATAGCCCCAGATATTCCATTAAATAGCCTTTACCTAATTTCTAGACTTCAGTGTTCTCATGTTCTCATCTAGAAATAGGAAACTATTGAGTAGAAGAATTGATTTAATCAACAAATATTTATTTAGTGGCTATTCAATGCCAGACAATGTGTTAGCTGAGAATAGAAGATATTAGTGCTTGGGATCTTGGGATCTTGTGCAAAGACAGATATGCAAACAAAATAGTTTAATTCAATAAAATGACAGCTAAAAGTCAGGCAAGTTAGAAGGTCTTTAGGGGCAATGGAGAGTTGTTGAGAAAGCATTTCAGTAAGGTTTGAGGATGAATGATTTGCCAAGCAAACAAAAATTAAAAGAAAGAAGAGAAAAGAGGAAAACAGGGAGGGAAGGGGAGAAGGGAGGGACAAAGGAGAGAAGGTTCTCACTTCTAGAGGAAACATGGTGTACAAAGTACACTGAAAGCAAGAAAAGGTTGGTTAAATCTTGGAAAATTCTAGTGGGAAAGGATGAATTCCAATCAGCACCAGAAAGTAATGTTACATAGTAGAGAGGGATAAAAGGGCCTAATCTGTCTTCTAAAATGTTTAGTGTTCAAGTAATTTATTTAAACAAAAGAAGTCTTGAAGAATTTTGCTGTAAGAAATAGATCAGATCTGCAAACTCTAAAAATTTCTATGACATAGGAAATATGCTAGAGAGTAATGAGATTCAAAGCTTAGAGAAACTTGAGAAAACACAAGGGGCAAACTTGTAAGGGCTCATTTTTTTAGTACTTATTTACTATTTCACATTTTTTAAAGTAACTCATTTATTAAATAAAATAAGCCTGAAATCAGTAATATTAGCACCCCTTTGCACAAATGAGGAAACTGAGGTAAACAGATTAAGTAACATGGTGGAGCTAGGTTACAAAGCTAGGCACTTTGGCTATTAAATCTGTACTCTAAACCACTATGCTTTACTACTTTAAAGGCAATACTATAATGATACAGGGCAGTGACATAGAGGATAAAGGGAAAAAAAGTACTTGTCCATGAGATATACTTGGGAATACATTCAATAGATTATGGTGACTGACTCCCAGATTTCTAGCTTGAGGTAGGCAATTCAAAAAGGTATGTATTACAATGGAAGCCATTCTTCATAAAAGACAATGAGAGCAGGTTTGGCTACTTTGAGATACTTTGGGCAAATATTTATCAACCAGTTTCAGGAGACTCAATTATCTAGAGGTGTGTCTGAATTAAAAAACCTAAGTTGACCTAAATTGTAGAAGGATCAGTCCCAGCAAACCCCTAATCCACACCCCCAGGCTCCATTCAGTTACGTTCAGAAATATTATGCAGAAAAACACACTACTTTTACTTAGCATTTTTACCAACGTCACAAACCTAGAACTCATTCTCATAAATATCACTAAGAAGATGAGTTTGATTATATGATCTTAATAGTGACACAACTTTCTACCACCTTATTCCCTTCCCTTTTGATCCACCAATTCCATAACTTTATAACTGGCCCAAATTTAACACTTGGCTATGCTTCTTCCTAAACAAAGACACAAAACTCAATCACCTGGAGTCTTCTAATCATTTTTCAGATTCTTCTTTCTCAGAAGAAAAGGGTGTAGATCTTATAACTCCATCTGTAAAAGAGGCTTTTTAAAGGAAACTGATCTTTTTTTCTCTCCCAGTAATTTGAGTATCAAATGAATGCTTTAAACAGAGTTCTCTATAAATGCATGGTTTATACCACCTTCTGTAGTAATAATGTCTGCCTTGTTATGTTTATAATCCTATTTGTGAAAATATATACTACCTCTACAATGAGATTCCAATTCCATGAAAATAATAATAGTTTAGTCATTACTATCACTGCATTAGATGGGAAAAACATTTTAATACTATTTCTAATTCTTGTGTTTTGGGTGTTGTTTTCCTCATCCTAAAATTGGAGATAAGTTTTACCTCATACGGTAGCTCTGTGAATGATATGAGAGAATGAACATAAGGAGTATAACATAGTGCTTGGCATGAAAAAATAGAAGTAAACAAGACATAATTATTACATTCATTTTCATGTGATTTTCAGAGCATTTTCCTTTTTTCCCATTCTTCCCAACAGATTCATACTACTACTAAACTATCCTTCTCATCCTCTATCCTTCCCTGTCTTTATTTATCATTGGATTTATCTAGAAAATTCTCTACATGCTCTTCATCTGTATACTTTAATTCAATAAATCTTTTCCAGTAGGGAACACTTCTCCTTCAGAGCTCTCAAACTCTGTTACTGAAATAATTTTCTTACAATTCATTTTGATCATAATTGTTACCAGCTTAAAGATCTTTCTGGGTTTCTAGTATTTACATGATCCTAGCTATGCTCTTTCACACCAGCTTTACACAATTGCATTCATTTACTCCTTTCTTCCCTTCTCCTCCCTTCAATTCCAGCTCACCAGACTCAACCGAAGATCCAGCTCCACCAAGCATCTCTTCCTATTCACAACTATATACCTCTGCATCTTGTTTCTTTGTCTTCAGTAGATCCCCCCATTCCAAATAGCTATTAAACGTTTTTCAAGATATACAAATAACACCTCCTCTGAATTGCAGGTAGAGTCGGTCACTTCTCTGTGACCATGCAGAACCTCTAGATTTCTCCATAGCACTTGTCATTATGCTATAATTAAAGACTTAAAAGGAAAGTTCAAACTGCACTGCCAACAACAGTTGCTAAAAACAATCCTCTCCCCACAGAAGACCATTTACAACAATGAGTGGCTCTGCATCTCTTTCAGAGCTTAGTCACATTTCTCCGTCTAACATCTCTTGAATTTTTTAAGGAAATTGTTATTATTTTACATTTTGTGTCCCTTTCTTATTGCTCTAACAAGGCCTTTATCACTGCTTCTAAATTCCTATTCTGGTTACCAGCTTAAAGCTCTGCTCCCACCTAGAAATAAACCTTACCATGATTTTCCCAATTCTAGTCACAGATGTTGAGGTCTGTCCCTGAACATCTTTGGAGCCCTACTACCGCTGAGATGACCTCCCACCTTCCAGTCCTCCTGAGCATTTAGTGTTATATGTACCCTGAGTTCCCAACCACTGTTATTACATAAAGTAGAATTTCATTCTGAACTCTCAGTTGATAACATTTTATTTGGACATTAGCCAGAGAATACAATATTCCTGACACATTGTGCCTACCAATCAGACTAAGTAAATATCACTCTCCATACCTACAGCTAGACCAGCACCCACATCTTCTCTGCCTCTTGGGTACATTTTATTCAGTTTTTGGTCTTTGCTTCTTTGCTCTATTTATACACTGCTCAATCCCCACATCTGACAAGTATAAGTGATCACTCCCATGGGAAGGAATAAAAGAGTCTATTTAAAAAATCTATTCAGTATTTTTTAAATAATGGTTGTGAAAATGTGGTTATTTAGGAAGAATAGAGTTTGTAGAGGCTTTTATTATTTCTCTATAAATAAACACCTATATAATAAAGGTACATAAAAGACAGAGTGAAGGGATACGATGTTACTTTTTCTAGTCCTTTCAACTTTGGGAAATTGTGTGTGAAGAAGAACAATAAGGGAAACAAGCTTTCAGATTGAACCTCTCACATTTAAAAAGCTCTGATTTCTTTCATTTTGGTAATTTCTATGGAGCTTCCATCATGAACTCCAACAGAGCTTGCCCCTCTTAGCACAAGGCCCCTCTTAGCACAAGGTTACTAACACGATAAGCCATTTTCACGGTATTACTTTCCTCATCCCATCCAATTTAATGCTTTTAATTTAATCACCCCCTCTTTTTCAAGAGTCCATGCTTCCTCCTTGCCTACTGCAGAATATCTATGGTTCTCCTTTGAAAAAGGCCCCAGGAAGTGGACATGTAAAGGTCTAACAGACTCATCAGATGTGGTTCTCAAATGTTAAATGCCACACTGACATTCAAAAATTCATCTTGGGTCCCACATAAGGAAAAAAAAAAAAAAAGAAAGGCGTGCCACTCAGAGTTCAGAAAAGCACATCATCTACTGAGTGAGGATATGAAATCTTTCTAGTTCTTAGCAGCGTTTTCATATAGTGGTCAAAGAATAAGGAATGCAGCATATTCAGTGTAAAATTTATATTGAATTTTCTTTTCTAAAGAAAACAGTTTTCATCAACTTCTGCATATAACTACAATTAAATTTACAAATATGTTTAATTATCAGATCTCTTTGTCTTTGATACACATTTATCATGGATTATAGGATTATAGAACTAGGCAGAAACACAGAAGTAAAAGTGTCCCCATCCAGTTATGAAATTATTAAATAATAGAGAACAGCTATTATAATTTTAAAATTACTCTACCACACTCTATCGTATGTCTTTTCAGAAAAGGAGCTGCTGTACTGAATACTTCTTTCTTTACATGACAATTATTCTCAAGGGAATGTGAGCTCTTAAAGACAAAACTATCATTTTCATCTTTGTATTGCTGATTCTAGAATATATTGTAGTAATTTTAGATACTGAATAAGTATTTATTGAAAGAATGAATGGAAATAATCTTGAACACAGAGGCTTCAAAATGTAGGAGTCTTTCTTTCCTCGAAATACATATCTACACTGAAAAAGCTTCTCTCCTTTATTATTTCTCTTGCCTCAACTTGCCCCACAAACCCACATTCTTTGAAAGTATTGATGTTTTGATGCAGTTCGTGCCCCTTAGACATCCATACGCTCATTTAGGCAATGACCGTTCACAAGGTCTCCACTAAATGTCATGCGGGTGGTACTCAACCACTGTCCCTCCACACACAGTATTGTTTAGTGTATTACATGAGGTCAAGATAAAGATAGCTTATCCTCAATTTTATAATAGCACATAGTTCTCTTATTTAAGCTAGTATATAACCTAAGTCTGCCATGGGTTTCTCAAGAACATGCATGTTACTGTCACATATGTTATAGCAGAAATAAGGTTGGGAAAAATTGTGCTAGAGACCTTCGATGATCTCAGTAAATACACTTAACTGGTTGATCTGCTATGCCTAAAATGTTTTTTAAAATTAAAAAAAAAAAGTTCCCATTTTAGTAAATTTTTCCTCTTCTTCCATACTCAACACACACATTTTCACATTAATAATTCAAACTCACTTGTCCCATTTTACCCTTTTTGAGACTTACAGCAAATAACAAGTAGAGTCACAATTCCCTCTTGGGTTTAGGGTATTTAGGCTGGGCCAGTACAGTGCCAAAATTCATCCCCTGAGAGGTCTTTTTCTTCCACAGTTCAACTCTTAAATCCTGTAAATGTTATTCAGTTGTAACCCTATCTTGAATGGGAAGCAGGTTTTGCTTGAAAGATTTATCCTTGTCATATAAGATGGCTTTATAGCCATGCATACCATTTATTGAGCTGACACTGAGGTTGTAATTTTTCTTTGGGGAAAAAAAAAATTAAAAAGCTTTTTAGGGAGTGTGATGAGTAAAGGTGATGCTTGTGTGCAGTTGCATCCATTGTAAAGGGGATAATTAAGAAGGGTTTTCTGACAGGGAAATCCAAATAGCGTGACCCTCACCCATAGCTCGCCTTTCCTGATTATTTTACTCCTGTTTCCTCCTTTAGGGCTCCTGATTTTTATGTTAGCTCAGTATAAAAGCTTATTATCAAAAACACTCAAGCTAAAGCCATACTTCTGTCATAGCAGATTATATTTTTGCAGAAATTAAAGTCTCAAGCTGAAGGAATCAACTGCCAAGGCAGGATTTCAGGCATCTCAAATGTACCAATTAGCCTCTTAAAGGAGTTTTGTTAAAGAAACCTTTTCCTTTACTTATACCATAGAAGAAAGTAAGTGAAAATAACAATAATAAGAATAACATCTTGAGGGGGGAGGAGCAAGATGGTGGAGGAGTAGGAGACCTGGATTTCGTCTGGTCCCAGGAATTCAGCTGGATAGGGATCAAACCATTCTAAACACCTACGAAATCAACAGGAGATCAAAGAAAAGAATAGCAACAGCTCTCTGAACAGAAAAGCGACCACTTTCCAGAAGGTAGGACGTGCAGAGAAGTGAATCTGAGGCGATATTCGGGAGGATAGATGGCGGGGGAGGGGCCTCCGACGGCCGCTTCTGGCAAGTGATAGAGCTGCGGAGCACAAAATCGGAACTTTTAGAAGTCTGCTTCGCTGAGGGACGTCACTCCAGTGGCTAAGCGGGGGGTGGAACCCTCGCTGGACAGTGTGGTCTCAGGATCCTCGGGGTCACAGAAAGACCGGGGGTGCCTGAGTGCGGCAGAGCTCCCAGGTATCGGAGCAGGGAAGCCGGCTGCAGAGACGGAGCCGAGGAGCGGGTTCTCAGCTCAGGGTTGTCACAAACCATGATCCGGGGCACAGTAGGGCCACTGCTCCTCCAGCAAGGACCCAACAAGTGGCAGATCAGGGAGACTTCCCTTCCTCCTCCAGGAAGAGCAGCGTGGGAGTGCACTGCAGGGATCTGCTGGGTTTGGAGACTCCACACAGGGTTGGGTGCCAGAGATGGAAACGCTCAGTCACAGACGGGAGTGATTGACTGCTTTTCTCTGGAGGTGCACTGATAAGTGGGGCCCCGAGTTCTCGGCTCCTCCAGGGCAGAGATTGGGAGGCTGCCATTTTCACTCTCAGCCTCCAAAGCTATACGGAAAGCTTGCAGGGAACAAAAGCTCCCGAGAGCAAACCTGAGCAGATTACTTAGCCCGGCCCGGCAAGAGCGGGGCAATTCCGCCTCCGGCAAAGACATTTGGGAACCACGGTAACAGGCCCCTCCCCCAGAAGGTCAGCAAGAACAGCCTGCCAAGACCAAGTTTACCTATCAGTGAGAACGGCAGAACTCCAGCACTAGGGGAATACTGCACATAGAATTCATGGCTTTTTTACCATGATTCTTTAGTCTTTCAAAGTTAATTTTTTTTAACTTTCTTTTCTTTTTTTGAATTTTTCTTTTTCCCTTTTTCAACCAACATCTTATCAATCCCTTTTTTAAAAAAATATTTTTTATTTTTCATTTTTAGAGTCATATTCCAGCCTTTCATAGTAGTTAACCTTATTTTTGGTATATAAATATAAGTTGTTCTCTCTTTAAAATTTTTGGACACAACTTCTTCTAACAGACCAAAATATACCCTAAATCTCTAGTGTATGGCTTTGTTCTAGTCTCCTGACTGATGACATTCTCTCCTTTTTTTTTTTTTAATCCTCTTCTTTCTTTTTTCACCCAACTTCTTATCAATTCCTTTTATAAAATCTTTTATAATTTTGATCTTTACAGTCATAGTCCATCCCTTCATTGTATTAACCCTTATTTTTGTACATATATAAATTTTTCTTTCTTTAAAATTTTGGGAGGCACTTTCTTCTAACAGATCAAAATATGCCCAAAATCTAGTGTGTGGCCCTGATCTATGCACCAGCCTGATCATATTTGATCATATTCTGTTTTGTTTTGTTTTTATCCTTTTCTTTTTCTTTCTTTTTCTTTTTTTTTTTCTTTTTTCTTTCTTTCCCTTTCTTTTCCCCCAGTTTCAGGTCTTTTCTGATTTGTTTAGCATATATTTTCTGAGGACGTTTTACCCTGTTGGCATTTTGTTCTCTCGTTCATCTATTCTCCTCTGGACAAAATGACAAGATGGAAAAAATCACCTCAAAAAAAAAGAATAAGAGGTAGTACCAACTGCCAGGAACCTAATCAATATGGACATTAGTAAGATGTCAGAACTAGAGTTCAGATTGATGATTTTAAAGATACTAGCTGGGCTTGAAAAAAGCATGGAAGTTATTAGAGAAACGCTTTCTGGAGAAGTAAAAGAACTAAAATCTAACCAAGTCGAAATCAAAAAGGCTATTAATGAGGTGCAATCGAAAATGGAGTCTCTAACTGCTAGGATAAATGAGGCAGAAGAGGCAATTAGTGATATAGAAGACCAAATGATGGAAAATAAAGAAGCTGAGAAAAAGAGAGAGAAACAACTACTGGATCATCAGGGCACAATTCGAGAGATAAGCGATACCATAAGATAAAACAACATTAGAATAATTGGGATCCCAGAAGAAGAAGAAAGAGAGAGGGGGGCAGAAGGTATACTGGAGCAAATTATAGCAGAGAACTTCCCTAATTTGGGGAAGGAAACAGGCATTAAAAGCCAGGAGGCACAGAGAACCTCTCTCAAACTCAATAAAAATAGGTCAACACCCTGACATCTAATAGTAAAACTTATGAGTTTCAGAGACAAAGAGAAAATCCTGAGAGCAGCTCAGGAGAAGAGATTTGTAACCTACAATGGTAGAAACATTAGATTGGCAACAGACTTATCCACAGAGACCTGGCAGGCCAGAAAGGACTGGCAGGATATCTTCAGAGCACTAAATGAGAAAAATATGCAGCCAAGAATACTATATCCAGCTAGGCTGTCATTGAAAATAGAAGGAGAAATAAAAAGCTTCCAGGACAAACAAAAACTAAAGGAATTTGCAAACACAAAACTAGCCCTACAAGAAATCTTGAAAGGGGTCCTCTAAGCAAAGAGAGCCTAAAAGCAACATAGACCAGAAAGGAACACAGACAATATACAGTAACAGTCACCTTACAGGCAATACAATGGCACTAAATTCCTATCTTTCAATAGTTACCCTGAATGTAAATGGGCTCAATGGCCCAATCCAAAGACACAGGCTATCAGATTGGATTAAAAAACAAGACCCATCGATACACTGTCTGCAAGAGACTCACTTTAGACCCAAAGGCAGCCCCAGATTGAAAGTGAGGGGGTGGAAAACCATTTACCATGCTAATGGACACTAAAAGAAAGCTGGGGTGACAATCCTTATATCAGACATATTAGATTTTAAACGAAAGAGTGTAAAAAGAGATGAGGAAGGACACTATATCCTACTTAAAGGGTCTATCCAACAAGAATATCTAGCAATTGTAAATATCTATGCCCCTAACATGGGAGCAGCACTTATATAAGGCAATTAATAACAAAAGCAAAGAAACACATCAATAACTACAATAATAGTGGGGGATTTTAACACCCCCCCCCCTCACTGAAATGCACAGATCATCTAAGCAAAAGATCAACAAGGAAATAAAGACTTTAAATGACACACTGGACCAAATGGACTTCACAGATATATTCAGAACATTCCATCCCAAAGCAACAGAATACACACTCTTCTCCAGTGCCCATGGAACATTTTCCAGAATAGATCACATCTTAGGTCACAAATCAGGTCTCAACCAGTACCAAAGGATTGGGATCATTCCCTGCATATTTTTCCCAGACCACAATGCTTTGAAACTAGAACTCAATCACAAGAAGAAAGTCAGAAAGAACTCAAATAAATGGAGGCTAAAGAGCATCCTACTGAAGAATGAATGGGTCAAGAGGAAATTAAAGAAGAATTAAAAAAATTCATGGAAACCAATGAAAATGAAAACACAATTGTTCAAAATCTTTGGGATGCAGCAAAGGCAGTCCTGAGAGGAAAGTATATAACAATACAAGCCTTTCTCAAGACACAAGAAAGGCCTCAAATACACAACATAGACTTACATCTAAAGGAGCTGGAGAAAGAACAGCAAATAAAGCCTAAACCCAACAGGAGAAGAGAAATAATAAAGGTCAGAGCAGAAATCAATGAAATAGAAACCAAAAGAACAGTAAAACAGATCAATGAGACTAGGAGCTGGTTCGTTGAAAGAATTAACAAGATTGATAAACCCCTGGCCAGACTTATCAAAAAGAAAAGAGAAATGACGCAAATCAACAAAATCATGAATGAAAGAGGAGAGATCACAACCAACACCAAAGAAATACAAACAATTATAAGAACATATTATGAGCAACGCTATGCTAGCAAATTAGATAGTCTGGAAGAAATAGATGCATTCCGAGAGATGTATCAACTACCAAAACTGAACCAGAAAGAAATAGAAAACCTGAACAGACCTATAACCACTAAGGAAATTGAAGCAGTCATCAAAAAATCTCCCAACAAACAAAAGCCCAGGGCCAGATGGCTTCCCAGGGGAATTCTACCAAACATTTCAAGAAGAATTAATGCCCATTCTGCTGAAACTGTTCCAAAAAATAGAAATGGAAGGAAAACTTCCAAACTCATTTCATGAGGCCACCATTACCTTGATCCCAAAACCAGACAAAGACCCCATCAAAAAGGAGAATTACAGACCAATAACCTTGATGAACATGGATGAAAAAATTCTCACCAAAATACTAGCCAATAGGAGCCAACAGCACATTAAAAGGATTATTCACCATGACCAAGTGGGATTTATCCCTGGGCTGCAAATTTGGTTCAACATCTATAAATCAATCAATGTGATACAATACATTAATAAAAGAAAGAGCAAGAACCATATGATCCTCTCAATAGATGCAGAAAAAGCATTTGACAAAGTACAGCATCCTTTCTTGATCAAAACTCTTCAGAGTATAGGGATACAGGGTACATACCTCAATGTCATAAAAGCCATCTATGGAAAACGCACAATGAATATCATTCTCAGGCGGAAAAACTGAGAGCTTTCCCCCTAAGGTCAGGAACATGGCAGGGATGTCCGCTATCACCACTGCTATTCAACATAGTATTAGAAGTCCTAGCCACAGCAATCAGACAACAAAAAGAAATCAAAGGCATCCAAATTGGCAAAGAAGAAGTCAAACTCTCACTCTTTGCAGATGATATGATACTTTATGTGGAAAACCCCAAAGACTCCACCCCAAAACTGCTAGAACTCCTACAGGAATTCAGTCAAGTGGCAGGATATAAAATCAATGCACAGAAATTAGTGGCATTCCTATACACCAACAACAAGACAGAAGAAAGAGAAATTAAAGAGTCAATCCCATTTACAATTGCACCCAAAACCGTAAGATACCTAGGAGTAAATCTAACCAAAGAGGCAAAGGATCTGTACTCAGAAAACTATAAAATACTCACGAAAGAAATTGAGGAAGACACAAAGAAATGGAAAAACGTTCCATGCTCATGGATTAGAAGAACAAATATTATGAAGATGTCAATCCTACCTAGAGCAATCTACACATTCAGTGCAATCCCCATCAAAATACCATCCACTTTTTTCAAAGAAATAGAACAAATAATCCTAAAATTTATATGGAACCTGAATAGACCCCGAATAGCCAGTGGAATGTTGAAAAAGAAAAGCAAAGCTGGCTGCACCACAATTCTGGACTTCCAGCTCTATTACAAAGCTGTCATCATCAAGACAGTATGGTACTGGCATAAAAACAGGCACATAGATCAATGGAACAGAATAGAGAGCCCAGAAATGGACCCTCAACTCTATGGTCAACTCATCTTCGACAAAGCAGGAAAGAATGTCCAATGGAAAAAAGACAGTCTCCTTCAACAAATGGTGTTGGGAAAATTGGACAGCCACATGCAGAAGAATAAAACTGGACCATTTCCTTACACCACACACAAAAATAGACTCCAAATGGTTGAAAGACCTCAATGTGAAACAGGAGTCCATCAACATCCTAAAGGAGAACACAGGCAGCAACCTCTTCGACCTCAGCCACAGCAACTTCTTTCTAGAAACATGGCCAAAGGCAAGGGAAGCAAGGGCAAAAATGAACTATTGGGACTTCATCAAGATAAAAAGCTTTTGCACAGCAAAGGAAACAGTCAACAAAACCAAAAGACAACCAACAGAATGGGAGAAGATATTTGCAAATGACATATCAGATAGAGGGCTAGTATCCAAAATGTATAAAGAACTTCTTAAACTCAACACCCAAAGAACAAAGAATCCAATCAAGAAATGGGCAGAAGACATGAACAGACATTTTTCCAAAGAAGACATCCAAATGGCCCACAGACACATGAGAAAGTACTCAACATTGCTCGGCATCAGGGAAATCCAAATCAAAACCTCAATGAGATACCACCTCACACCAGTCAGAATGGCTAAAATTAACAAGTCAGGAAAGGACAGATGTTGGCGGGGATGCAGAGAAAGGGAACCCTCCTACACTGTTGGTGGGAATGCAAGCCGGTGCAGCCACTCTGGAAAACAGTATGTAGGTTCTTCCAAAAGTTGAAAATAGAGCTACCATATGATCCAGCAATTGCACTACTGGATATTTACCCCAAAGATACAATTGTAGGGATCCGAAGGGGTACATGCACTCCGATGTTTATAGCAGCAATGTCCCACAATAGCCTACTATGGAAAGAGCCAAGATGTCCATCGACAGATGAATGGATAAAGAAGATGTGGTATATATATACAATGGAATATTATGCAGCCATCAAAAGGAATGAAATCTTGTCATTTGCAATGACGTGGATGGAACTGGAAGGTATTATGCTGAGCAAAATAAGTCAATCAGAGAAAGACATGTATCATATGACCTCACTGATATGAGGAATTCTTAATCTCAGGAAACAAACTGAGGGTTGCTAGAATGGTGGGGGGTGGGAGGGATGGGGTGGCTGGGTGATAGACATTGGGGAGGGTATGTGCTATGTTGAGCACTGTGAATTGTGCAAGACTGTTGAATCACAGACCTGAACCTCTGAAACAAATAACACATTATATGTTTAAAAAAAAAAAGGTAGCAGGAGGTGAAAAATAAAGGGGGAGGAATTGAAGGGGGAGACGAACCATGAGAGACTATGGACTCTGAGAAACAAACTGAGGGTTCTAGAGGGAGTGGGGTGGGGGGATGGGTTCGCCTGGTGATGGGTATTAAAGAGGGCATGTTCTGCATGGAGCACTAGGTGTTATACGCAAAGAATGAATATTGGAACACTACATCAAGAACTAATGATATAATGTATGGTGATTAACATAACATAATAAAAAAAAAAAAGAATAACATCTAGAGTTTCTTAAAGGCCAAGACCTTTTAATGTAGCATCCAGGGCATAGACCAACCTCAGCTATTAAAAGTAACAGTGCAGAAGTGGACAGAAGTAATTTAGTGCTTCCAAAATATCTTTTCTTGTTGTTTCCTCTGTTCTACGTAGAGACTTCCTCTGCTCTCCTAATTCTTAATCTGTATTTAAACCAGGGCTTAGCATGCAGTTGAGGTGGATGAACTCTAATCCAGCCATTGATTCAAAGATTCTTTGGAATAATTCTTTTTTTGATCCTTTCCTTACCTCTTTTTCTAAGTTTCTACTAACTTTCTACTTATTCTAGGATACTCATAGTTCAGGAGGAGAAACAAAAGTATTCGCCTTAAGGAGTTTAAGTTTAGGTTCATAATATATTAGAGCTAGAGAGCTGTTACTTTTCTGCTAATTGAAACATCCAGTAACACAGAAGAGGAAACCTATTTCTGGAGAGATTAAGTAAGATTGGCAAAAGTTTGAATGACTGCTTATTGCAGAATTCGTTCATGTTATTTTATGAGAACATTTGCATGAATAAAACTGAGTTCTAGTTTGGTTCTTACCATCTTTCCTACTCAGATGTTCTACTCTTAGGCAAGCCAGAGCCATAATTCACCCATTTTCTATAGGAAGTCTCAATACTCTTGAGTGATGATTACTTATGAGAATGCAGTTAACTATAGTTAAACCCTGCAGGAAACCAAGCCAGATATCACACTGTGGTTATCCCCACAAGACTATTATGCATATGAACATAATAAGTGAGATAAAATAAAACTTAGAAATGAATGAATGGAGTACATTTCCATCCCACATAATGCTCAGCAAAATATTGTTAATAGCAGGGAAGGCAGTGGGTCAAATTATAAATGATTATGAGAGTGCAAGTATTAGATGACATCAAGCCCAGAAATACACAAACCCTATCTTGACCCAGCTACCCTTTGCTTTATGCTTCATCCGAGAATTAAATGCATAAGAGACATGATAATGGGGAAAATCACTATTTTATCTAGGCTTTTACCCCAACTTTTTATTTCATTTTCAAGATTAGAAAGATTACCTAAGCCCAAGAGACCTCCTTCATCCCTTATAGCCTAAAGCTGAATTCAGGGATTTAGCTATGCTCCAACTGCCAGTGGAAAGAGAGAATGAAGTGCCAGAGCTGGCTGGGTCAGCCTACCATTTATGCAGAGTTCATATTTTACTTCTCTCAATGAGAGAGAAACTAAAAGATGACTGAGTCTTACTATAGAGATAAAATGTACTGTATGAAAGGAAGAAAAGAGCATCTATGTACAGTGTGTTAACATAGTTACCGTTGTGAGAACTAATAGGATAAGTCAGCATCATGAAATCAAACCAATCAGAGTAGAGAATTACAGAAGTATGGTGAGAGCATTTAGGAGGAGTAGAAAGGACTAATACCCTTCTCATTGTCTATAAACATGTACTTATCTCCTGAAAACAGAAATTGTATTCTTAATCCTCAATCTGTTGGTGTTAATGGAAAAGAATAACAACCTAGAATAACTACTGAGATTCGATATAAAATAGATAATTCGATACAAACTTCATTTGTAATATAAAATTAGTTGTACAGTGTAAAACATCCTTGTCATGGAGATGTGTGTTCTATACATATTTAGTTTACAATTTACAAGGCTAATTCCACTATATAAAGACTAGAACTAGAAATTCAAAATCTCCAACTCTAAGGTCATTTCCCCCACAGAAGAGTGGTTTCTAGGCAATAAACTGAGGTTGGCCAATGTCTGTGGTTTTTATTTTTAGCACAGGTCAAACAGTGACCTCAAATACCCTATAATGGCAAACATATTATGAAAGAGTTCAGAGTCCAATCATTTACATTTCAACAAGAAATATGTTTTACTCTGATATGTTGGCAGTGGCTCAATGCAAATGAGCTGCTTTCACACACTGACGTTTTACAAGGCTTTAGAGCAATCGGCTTGAAATTTGGAACACTTATCTCTGAGTTTCATGCCTCTGGTGAAAGAGTGCTTTTGTGGAATTTTGTCCAGTTATTTTTATTGAATTCCCACCTCTATAAGTTCTAAGAAATGAGAACACTGTTTAACTGTCAAGTACAGTTTTTACTTTAAACAAAGTCAATTTATTTTTAGCCTATTATATAGGATCAGATTTGGAATGGAAACATTGTTTAAGTATTGCCCTCATTAAATCATTTTAATCAACAAACAACACTTTAAAGCAGCACATTCTATTAAAATGTTACAATGTAAGAAAGAGAGTACATTAATATGAAATTAACATGGAAACCAAGCACTGTGATTGTTTATTAAAGTCTTGCAATTACAAGTTCTACTATTTTTAAATTTCCCGCCATTATATTGAATGTCACAGATTAATCTAAATTCATTTTAAACTTTTCCCTATTTGAAAGTATCCCAAATTGGGGCAAATGTGTCTACATGGAAGCAGTTGAATCTTGATTCTACCATCTACTACTTGGATAACTTTGGGAAATCTCCTTAAATTCCCTGTGTCTTAAGTTTTCTCTTTTGAAAAAAAAAATGGGAAAAAGACATAATTTATATCTCATTAGATTGTTAAAAAGATTAGATGTGATAATGTATTTAAAATACTTACAATGTTTAGGGGGCTCTTGGGTAGCCCAGTCAGTTAAGCAGCTGACTCTTGATTTGAGCCCTGGTCTTGATCTCAGGGTCATGAGATTCAAGAGGCTCACATTCAGTGTGTAGTCTGCTTGTCTTCTCCCTCCCCCTCTGTCCCTCCTCCCGCTTGCTTGTGCATAGGCACAATCTCTCTCTCTCTCTCTTTCTCTCTCTCTCAAATAAATAAATAAATCTTAAAAAATGTATTTTTAGCCTGAGTCATAAATGCCCAATGGCATTTCAGAATTAAAGTGTAATAATAGATAAAGAAGAGGTAATTTTTCTAGTATTTTTTTTAATCCTACGAAGTATATGTGGTTTAGCTCTTAGGGAATTATTTTAGAAAATCTAAGGCATTGTATCATCAAAAGTCAATGTGGGTAGTACAGAACATGCTTTGGGCATTTAAGAAGAATAAAGATCAATATAGACTAGAATCTGAGCCTAGCTTCTCAACTTAGCCATTGAGTGCTTTTAGGAGAAATCAGTCTTAAGTTTCCTAAAATTTTCTCATCTTTAAATTGAGTGTAATTATCTGTATCTTCCTTACAGTATTATTATGTTAAAAGTGTCTTCAACTGGAAAGTTTTATTGCAACTTAATATTACTGTCTTTAAGGACATCTCAGAAGATGTGAGATTTAAGCAACTTTGAGAAATAGAAGGATTGAGGAATCTCTACTATGGAATGCATGCTCCAGAGCATCACTATTTATCTTCACTATTACATATCAAAATTGTATTTTGAAAGTTAAAATATTGGAAACCAGGGTAAAACTTAGCTTAACAGTCCCATCGGCTTTGATGTTAGTTAGGTATGTATAAATCCACATAAATGCTCTTATCAGATGGAAGACTTAATTAAATTAAATTTTGTAATTACAATGCAGATCTTTCATCCACAATTTAAAATAAATTATGTAAAAACTCCAAATTAGATATGGGGTTTATTATAATAAAGATTCACACATGGCTAATGAGACAATATGACATTATATTTGCATATTGTATTAGTTTTTGTGCAACACTTACACAATTATCAAATTCTGTGCAAGGTTTTATAATTTAAATAAACATACTCTGAAAAAACACAATCAATGCAAAGCTTGATGTTTAGGTGAATTCAAAATACTATCTTATTTAGCTAAAACTGACACTTGCTTTTATATATCCTAACTGCTCTGATATTTAATTTAGATGGTGTGTGATGCTGCATGAAAATGATTCTGGGCTCAAGTTCCTTTTGTTCATATTTTCCTGTTTGCCATCCATTTGATTAGGGGTGTGCATGTCCTTCTCTAGCTTTTTGTACTTATGAAAAAAAGAAATTATTTTTTTTCCTCAATCATGAACTTGAGTTTTATGCACAGAATGCATCCCCTATAAGAAGGAAAGTTGGTCCTATGGGGATCAAATATAAACAATATCAGCTAGTTAATGAGAATAAACCTCTCTCTGACATATTCCAATTACACTCTGGGAAATCACACTCACTTTTCTGGAGTATCGTGTTCCTCTGAGCTCCAAAACAGTTTTTGGTTTTTTTTTTAAGATTTTATTTATTTATTTGACAGAGAGAGAGGCAGTGAGAGAGGGAACACAAGCAGGGGGAGTGGGAGAGGGAGAAGCAGGCTTCCCACCGAGCAGATTTAATCAAAAAGAACCACATTTGTGATGGCCATTTTTATACATCTATTTGACTCAGACTAAGCATTTTGGTACTGTCTGTGATGGTCTTCCCAGATGAAATTGGCATACTCAGTAAAATAGATTGCCCTCTCCAGTGTGGATGGGTATCATCCAATCCATTGAGGGACTATGTAGAACAAAAAGCAGAGGAAGGAAAAAATCACCTTTTGTTTCCCCCATCTGTCTACTTGAAGTCAGACACTGGTCCTTCTCCTGCCCTTTGACAGGCACTTATGTCATTGACTTCCCTGGTTCTCTGGCCCTCAGGCTTGGACTAAATTATACTACTGGTTTTCTTGGGTTTCTAGCTTGTCAATGACAGATCCTGGGACTTCCCAGCCTCCATAATCACTTGAGCCAATTATTCATGATTATCTATCTATCTATATAATTAGTCATGGTTCTCCAGAGAAACAGAATATATATAGAGAGATAGATATAGATACATATCTCCTATTGGTTCTGTATCAGTCTCTCTCTCTTTCTTCCTATCTCTACTTATCTCTCTCTCTCTACCTATCTCTGGCTCTTTGTCTATCCTCTATTAGTTCCATGTGTCTGTGTGTGTACGCACGTGTGCGCACATGTGTGTATGCATACACACACACGCACACACACACCCCAATAGGAGATAGATCAATATATAGATATATACGGAACCAGTTATAGATAGATAGATAGATAATATTTTATATATATAGGTATAAATAGATACATAGTTATATGAACATATATATAGTTTATTTGGGGAACCCTGACTAATACATCCATTCTTAAAACTAATCTATAGAAGTCATCGAACTCATAACTTCAATTAGGTTTCTGCATGGAATTCACAGTTTTATTTCATGACCTATATGGATTAAATCCTTTCTAATCTCCAGGATTTTCTCTTAGCTTTCATTTTGAACAAATACATTTTATCTGCTATGTGTTTCTATCCACTATTTCTTGCTTTCACTTCAACGTAACATTCTTCATCATTCCAAGCCTCAGCTGTCCACAGGCTCTCTGTGTTCGGCAAATGCCCAATGTAACCCTGGGCCAAAAGTATTCAATTGGAGCCTAACATAGATTTCCAGAAAACAGATCACAGAATAATGATATAAAATAGCAACAAAGAGCATGTTAAAAAAAAAAAAAAAAAGACTCTGTCAAGTCTAGATTCCAGTATTCCCCACCCCCATTTAGGCCAGCATGAAAATGGAACATAGTTTAATAGTTAAGAGCATGTACTCTAGCATCAAGCCACCCAAGTGAATACCAAGGGATTGTCAATATTCCAGACTTTTTTTACGGTGTAAACATTCTAGAAATTTGGAAACCAGAAACAAGAGTATGCTTAATAATTATTCATTAACTTGCTTTTTAATTAACTTGATTAATATGATTTTTCCACTGAAAGAGATTCTAAAAGATAAAAGTTAAATAAAAATTGAAGAAAGTATTGTTTTCTTTTAGAAAGACCAAAATGCAATGCCAAGGCAAAACTTCTGCAAATCTAAAGCAGAGCATTTTTAGTTTTCTTCCTCCCTATCCTAAATTCTTCATCTTTATTTACTCATTTCCAACCCTTGTCATCCTACTTAAAGATTACTTTTTCCCTCCCGAATACTAGATTGAGCCTAACGTTTGACTTATATTCAAGATATAAAATGGGCACAACCTTAGATCCCTTATTTTTAAAAATTAAGCTAAATTTTATTTACAGTGAAATATGGAGATATTAATTGTGAAATAGGAGTTTTGATAAATGTATACTCCCGTTTAAACGTCTCAATCAAGATAAAAAACATTTCCCTTATCAAATGAATCACATTTTTCTGCCTGTCTAAAAATTTTTATGAAGTGATGACCATCTGCTATCTGCCTTCTTTAAAGAGTGTATTTTCTGTATGTTGGCTGCTTTTATGTATGAAATCATTTGACATCAAGTTCACTCTCCTTTCTTCACTTTTATTTTTATATATGGCAATTTTTAAGGTTGCCATTTATCTTCAATACAAAATGAGATTAAAAGAGATAGCATTTGGGGGAGAACATTTGCTTTTATTTATTTAACAATATAAGTCAGGAACTTTGAGAAAGTAATATTTTCATGGTAATAATTCTAAGTACAGTTGTAGTACAAGTGTAAACTTAAGTTGCCCCAACTATAAGCCAACAATCTGAAAATACGTTTTTTCCTAGTAGACATATGCTAATAAGCAAATGACCAAAGGCATAAAGCGTCTAGTGGGAGATCAGAACACAGGACTAGATTATCTCTAGGGACTGTTTTAACCCTAGAATATTTTGATTAGAAATTGAGAAGATAATCTTAAAAAATAACATTTATTTTGAACTCATTATACACCAGGCGATATATACATGGCATTACATTTACAATTTTATTTAATTCTAACAATAACTTTGTGACAGAGTTAATACTATCTACATTATCTAGATGAAGAAAGGTAAAGATACTGACCAATGTCACCATAGAATTAAGTGACCAACATAGGAATTGAATCTAGATATATCTAGCTCTAAAGCTTTGTTTTTAATACTTTTATTGCTTTCTTCTTTATGCTTCTTTTGTACCTTCTCTGTTAAGTTGAATTGTTTATTCTCTTTTAATTTGAGTTGTCTAACTACAATTGTGCCTTCCAAAGACATGGGAGAGCTATTAAAACAATTCACATACATGTTCCTTTTATCAGTGGGTGAATTACACTAACGAAACTATGGGTATTCCATTCCCTGCACATAGAGCTCTTTTTTCCTTTGATCCTCTCTTCAACATCACTAGTCTAGACAATACCTATTGGCAGTAATACATGTCACTATCTGTTTTTATCAGTGGTGTAGCAGGAACAGAGTCAACCTTTTTAAAAGCATAATTATTAGTGCCAATGCTTAGATATAAATATCCCTTCTTTGTTTTATTTTTAGTCTTATCACATCTAAGAATAAAATATTAGGGCCTAAGATAGGTCCTTCTCAAAATGATGAAAAAGGAAAATATAATATCAAGCACACAACTATAGTGTTTAATTGCTGTTGCTGTAACTATTACTGCTGTTACCAAATATCTTAGAATGCAGGCAGATAGGGCACCACAGTGTCCTCCCACTCACTGTGCTGGACGTGTTCCACTGCTCACATGGAGGAGTTGCAAAAATTTTAAGTAGTCATTTATTATCTCATATTATGGTGCTAATATAAAATGAAGAAACTATTTTCTATGACAAAATGCTAATAAGAGTCTTTGCTAATGAGGTTTTTGTCATATTAATGAAAACAAATGCCAATATGAAATAAAACTATCATGAATAAAAATTGCTAATGTGACAGCTTTTGTAATGTAGGAAAGATGCTGAAATACAAAGAAAAGATATTGGGAATGTGCATGAGTGCACGCACGTGCTCAAGAGAAAGAGGCTGAAAGCAAGAGAGATCCTGAGTTATTTCAATACACAGCAAAAGTGTAAAATTAAAAGCAACTGAGAAGGAAAGAAAATTATATTAAATATACAAAGAAAAACAAAAGAGGTCCAATGGAAAATGATCTCTTCATATCACGATCATAAAATATGTTGGTGTAAAAATTAATTTATAATTTTTTTTAAAGATTTTATTTATTTGACAGAGAGAGAGACAGCAAGAGCAGGAACACAAGTAGGGGGAGTGGGAGAGGGAGAAGCAGGCTTCCTGCCGAGCAGGGAGCCTGATGTGGGACTCGATCCCAGGACCCTGGGATCATGACCTGAGCTGAAGGCAGACGCTTAACGACTGAGCCACCCAGGCGCCCAAAATTAATTTATAATTTATATTTCTTTACAGAAGGAAAGTAAAATGAAGAATACATAAAGCACTTGGTCAGGAAAGTATGTTGTCAATGTTAATATTAATCATAAGAGAGATTCTTATGAGTTGATGTATCATATCTTTGAACATATCAGTGGTTTTTTATCATGATGAAAACAATTTTCCTTACTATGAATGCATTTGCACCCATTTAATTGTTTAGAGAATCTGAAAGCTGGAGGGTCCCAGAATGGCCTTTATTCATGTTGTACTTCCTCTCTTTGATCTAGCACCTACTTTAATGTTGCTGTAACAACATTTCCTGTCAAGAAAAATATTTATTTTGTACTTGTCAATAAATTACATGTGATAAATTATATGTAAGGATCATGTATCAAAAAGGTTTTGACTACTGACTGATAACCATTTGAAAGGTATGTATTACTTCTGAAAAATAAAACATAACAAATTCTCAAATGATAAAAGTGGAGTGTTATAACTTGCTATTAATAAATGAGAATTAGGTAATATTATACTTGGAAGGAGCTGTGGAGATAATATGACCATGATAAGAATCAGCCAACAGCATCTCCCACACATGGTTTATAGTCAATCATCTCCATTCTTGCTTCTTAGCAAAATCTGTCCTTAGATGCAGGCTGTCTCCAATAGTTTCATACGAAAGGGTGTAAGACAGATAGATTCTTAAAATGCTCAACATCTTTATACTTCTTTCTAACTTGATTAGTTGTTTCAATAGGTATATTGGTATATTAGTAATCTCTTGAATTTTGAGATAATTTTCTCTTGCTCCTATGGTTGGTGTTAAGAATCTTGTGACATTTTGATTTTTCTTTTTTTATAAATTATTTGTTTTTTTTCTTGAAGTTTTTAGGGCCCTTTTTTATCAGTTTATCCTCAGTGTTTAAAAATTTTACAATTAGAGGTGGGGGAGAAAAGATTGCAGAGGAGTAGGGGACCCTATTCTAACTGGTCCCCGGAATTGAGCTGCCTATCTACCAGACCAATCTGAGCACCCACAAAATCAGCCTGAGATGTAAGAAAATAGAATCTGGATCCCTACAAACAGAACATCGTGGGTGGTTGGTTTCGAGGTATGAAGCGGGGAACCGTGATTCTGCAGGCAGATATCAGAGGATAAATGGCAGTGGGAGGGAGCCTGGCCATGGTGAGCTACCTACACAGCCAGTGAGCGACAGCCTCGCGTGCTGGGGATGGGGCACAGACTCGCAGACTGGTAGTGGCAGGGAAAGGACTTTAGGGCAGCCCCTGGGATGGAAATCCAGAGCGGCAGGGTCATGCATGTGAACTGGGAGTGGCTGGCAGTTTTAGAAGCACAAAGGGCAGAGACGTGCCCCGACCTGAAGGCAGGACTGGGAGCGCTGCAGAGGGGCGCACAACCCAGGACGCTGAAGTTTATAGCAGCACGGACAGAACTGGAGACAGTGTGGCCTGGAGAGCTCACTGAAGAACAGACTGTGATCTCTCTGCTCTGAGGCAGAGGTTTGGAAACGGTCACTTCTGCTCTGACTCTCGGAAGAGACATGGAAAGCCGCAGGGAAACCCGCCGGAGAACAAAAGCCCCAAAAAACTGGTTCCCACTGAGCCCATCCCCCTCCACAGGGGGCAGGACAACTCTGCCCAAACAGGGTTGCCTGAGTAACAGCACAGCAGGCCCCTCCCCCAGAAAATAGGCCGGGAAAACAAGAGGCCAGTAACCCTAAGGTCCCAAGAAAACAGGTGCATCTTGCTTGGGTTCTGGTCAATAATTTGGACTCTATACAGACCCTCAACCACCCATCAACAGAATGACTAGGAGGAGGAACCCCCAAAATAGAAAAGACTCAGAAATTATTACTTATGCAGCAGATTTACAAATGGACGTGGATATAACCAAGATGTCGGAGATGGAATTCAGGCTAGCAATTGTGAAGACAATGGCTAGAATGGAGAAATCAATTAATGGCAACATAGAGTCTCTAAGGGCAGAAATGAAAGCTGAATTGGCAGAATTTAAAAATGCTATCAATGAGATCCAATCCAATCTAGATAATCTAACAGCTAGGGTAACTGAGGCAGAAGAACGAATAAGTGACTGTAAGACAATTTAATAGATAAAAAGGGAAAAGAAGAGGCCAGGGAAAAACAACTCAGAATCCACAAAAATAGAATCAGAGAAATAAGTGACACCATGAAGTGTTCCAATGTCAGAATTACTGGAATCCCAGAGGGAGTGGAGAGAGAGAAAGAGAGGACTAGACGATATATTTGAGCAAATAGTAGCTGAGAACCTCCCTAATCTGGGGAATGAAACAAACATTCATGTCCTAGAGGCAGAGAGGACCCCTCCCAAGATCAAGGAAAACAGGCCAATACCCCAGCATGTAATAGTAAAACTCGCAAATCTTAGAACCAAGGAAACTATCTTAAGGGCAGTTAGGGGGAAGAGATTCTTTACATACAGAGGGAGGAACATCAGAATAATGTCAGACCTATCCACAGAGACCTGGCAAGCCAGAAAAGCCTGGCAAGACATATTCAGGGTACTAAACGAGAAGAACATGCAACCAAGAATACTTTATCCAGCAAGGCTCTCATTTAGATGGATGGAGAGATGCAGAGCTTCCAAGACTGGCAGAAACTGAAAGAATATGTGACCACTAAGCTGGCCCTGCAAGAAATATTAAGGGGAGGGGCGCCTGGGTGGCTCAGTTGTTAAGCATCTGCCTTCGGCTCAGGTCATGATCCCAGGGTCCTGGGATCGAGCCCCGCATCGGGCTCCTTGCTCTGCGGGGAGCCTGCTTCTCCCTCTCCCACTCCCCCTGCTTGTGTTCCTTCTCTCGCTGTGTCTCTCGCTGTCAAATAAATAAATAAAATCTTAAAAAAAAAAAAAAAAAAGAAATATTAAGGGGAGTCCTATAAAAGGAGAAAGACCCACGAGTGATATACAACAAAAATTTACAGAGACAATCTATAAAAACAACGTCTTCACAGACAACATGATGACAATTAATTCATATCTTTCAATAATCACTCTCACTGTGAATGGCCTAAATACTCCCATAAAACGGCACAGGGTTGCAGATTGGATAAAAAGACAGGACCCATCCATATGCTGCCTACAAGAGACTCATTTTGAACCTTAAAGATACATCCAGACTGAAAGTGAAGGGATGGAGATCCATCTTCCATGCCAGCGGACCTCAAAAGAAAGCTGGGGTAGCAATTCTTATATCAGACAAATTAGATTTTAAAACTAAAGTCTGTAGTTAGAGACACCGAAGGACACTATATCATTCTTAAAGGGTCTATCTAACAAGAAGATCTAACAATTATAAATATCTATGCCCCCAACATGGGAGCAGCCATCTACATAAGCCAACTCTTAACCAAAATAAAGAGTCATATTGATAACAATACGTTAATTGTAGGAGACCTCAATACTCCACTCTCAGCAATGGACAGATCATCTAAGCAGAAAATCAACAAAGAAAAAAGAGCTTTGAATGACACACTGGACCAGATGGACCTCATAGATATTTACAGAACATTCCACCCTAAAACAACAGAATACTCATTCTTCTCGAGTACACATGGAACTTTCTCCAGAATAGACCACATACTGGGTCACAAGTCAGGTCTCAACCGATACCAAAAGACTGAGATTATTCCCTGCATATTCTCAGACCACAATGCTTTAAAACTGGAAATCAGTCACAAGAAAAAATTTGGCAGAAATTCAAACACTTGGAAGCTAAAGACCACTCTGCTCAAGAATATTTGGGTCAACCAGGAAATCAAAGAAGAACTTAAACAATTCATGGAAATCAATGAGAATGAAAACATATCGGTCCAAAACCTATGGGATACTGAAAAGGTGGTCCTAAGGGGGAAATACATAACCATCCAAGCATCACTCAAAAAAATAGAAAAATCCCAAATTCACCAACTAACTCTACACCTTAAAGAACTAGAGAAAAAGCAACAAACGATGCCTAAGCCACACATTAGAAGAGAAATAATTAAGATTAGAGTTGGAGACCAATGAATTAGAAACCAGAAACACAATAGATCAGATCAATGAAACTAGAAGTTGGTTCTTTGAAAGAATTAATAAGATCGATAAACCACTGACCAGACTTATCCAAAAGAAAGGAGAAAGGACCCAAATTAATAAAATTATGAATGAAAGGGGAGAGATCACGACTAACACCAAGGAAATAGAAACAATTATTAGAAATTATTATCAACAACTATATGCCAATAAACTGAGCAATCTGGATGAAATGGAGGCCTTCCTGGAAACCTATAAACAGCCAAGACTGAAACAAGAAGAAATTGACAACCTGAATAGGACAATAACCAGTAACGAGATTGAAGCAATGATCAAAAACCTCCCAAAAAACAAGAGTCCAGGGCCTGATGGATTCCCTGGGGAATTCTACCAAACATTCAAAGAAGAAATAATACCTATTCTACTGAGTCTGTTTCAAAAAATAGAAATGGAAAGAAAGCTTCCAGACTCATTCTGTGAGGCCAGCATTAACTTAATCCCCAAACCAGGCAAAGACCCCATCAAAAAGAATTTCAGAACAATATCCCTGATGAATATGGATTCCAAAATCCTCAACAACATCCTAGCAAATAGGATCCAACAATACATTAAAAGGATCATCCACCACAACCAAGTGGGATTTATCCCCAGATGCAAGGGTGGTTCAACATTCGCAAATCAATCAATGTGATAGAACACATTAATAAGAGGAAGGAGAAGAACCATATGGTCCTCTCAATTGATGCAGAAAAGGCATTTGACAAAATACAACATCCTTTCCTGATTAAAATTCTCCAGAGTATAGGGATAGAGGGAATATTCCTCAAGCTCATAAAATCCATCTATGAAAAACCTACAGCGAATATCATCCTCAATGGGGAAAAGCTGAGAGCCTTTCCCTTAAGATCAGGAACACGTCAAGGATGCCCACTCTCGCCACTATTGTTCAACATAGTACTAGAAGTCTTAGCAACAGCAATCAGACAACAAAAAGAAATAAAAGTATTCAAATTGGCAAAGAAGTCAAACTCTCTCTTTTCACAGATGACATGATACTTTATGTGGAAAACCCAAAAGACTCGACGCCCAAATTACTAGAACTCATAAAGCAATTCAGTAATGTGGCAGGATACAAAATCAATGCACAGAAATCAGTTGCTTTCTTATACACTAACAACACAACTGTAGAAAGAGAAATTAGAGAATCGATTCCATTTACAATAGCACCAAAAACCATAAGATACCTCGGAATAAACCTAACCAAAGAGGTAAAGGATCTATACTCTAGGAACTACAGAACACTCATGAAAGAAATTGAAGAAGACACAAAAGAATGGAAAAATATTCCATGCTCATTTATCGGAAGAATAAACATTGTTAAAATGTCTATGCTACCCAGAGCAATCTATACCTTCAATGCCATCCTGATCAAAATTCTAATAACATTTTGCAAAGTGCTGGAACAAACAATTCTAAAATTTATATGGAATCAAAAAGACCCCAAATCGACAAGGAAATGTTGAAAAAGAAAAACAAAGCTGGGGGCATCACGTTGCCCGATTTCAAGCTATATTACAAAGCTGTGATCACCAAGACAGCATGGTACTGGCACAAAAACAGACATATAGACCAATGGAACAGAATAGAGAACCCAGATATGGACCCTCAACTCTATGGTCAAATCATCTTCGACAAAGCAGGAAAAAACATGCAATGGAAAAAAGACAGTCTCTTCAATAAATGGTGCTGGGAAAATCGGACAGCCACATGCAGAAGAATGAAACTCGACCATTCTTTAACACCATACACAAAGACAAACTCAAAATGGATGAAAGACCTCAATGTGAGACAGGAATCCATCAAAATCCTAGAGGAGAACATAGGCAGTAACCTCTTTGACATCAGCCACAGCAACTTCTTTCAAGATACATCTCCAAAAGCTAGTGAAACAAAAGCAAAAATGAACTTTTGGGACTTCATCAAGATAAAAAGCTTCTGCACAGCAAAGGAAACAGTCAACAAAACAAAGAGGCAACCCACAGAATGGGAGAAGATATTTGCAGATGACACTACAGATAAAGGGCTGGTATTCAAGATCTATAAAGAACTTCTCAAACTCAACACCCAAAAAACAAATAATCAAGTCAAAAAATGGGCTGAAGATATGAAAAGACACTTCTCTGAAGAAGACATACAAATGGCTAACAGACACATGAAAAAATGTTCATCATCATTAACCATCAGGGAAATTCAAATCAAAACCACATTGAGATACCACCTTATACCAGTTACAATGGCAAAAATGGACAGGGAAAGAAACAACAAATGTTGGAGAGTTGTGGAGAAAGGGGAACCCTCTTACACTGTTGGTGGGAATGCAAGTTGGTATAGCCACTTTGGAAAACAGTGTGGAGGTTCCTCAAAAATTTAAAAATAGAGCTACCCTATGACTCAGCAATTGCACTCCTGGGTATTTACCCCAAAGACACAGATGTAGTGAAAAGAAGGGCCATATGCACCCCAATGTTCATAGCAGCAATGTCTGCAATAGCCAAAGTGTGGAAAGAGCTGAGTTGCCCTTCAACAGATGAATGGATAAAGAAGATGTGGTCCATATATACAATGGAATATTACTCAGCCATCAGAAAGGATGAATACCCAACTTTTACATCAACATGGATGGGACTGGAAGAGATTATGCTAAGTGAAATAAGTCAAGCAGAGAAAGTCAATTATCATATGGTTTCAGTTATTTGTGGAACATAAGGAATAGCATGGAGGACATTAGGAGATGGAAGGGAAAAATGAAAGGGGTGGGGAATCGGAGGGAGAGATGAACCATGGGAGACTATGGACTCTGAGAAACAAACAGGGTTTTAGAGGGGAGGGGGGATTGGTTGGCCCGGTGATGGGTATTAAGGAGGGCACGTACTGCATGGAGCACTGGGTGTTATACGAAAACAATGGAACGTGGATCACCACATCAAAAACTAATGATGTATTGTATGGTGACTAACATAATAAAATTTAAAAAAAAATTTACAGTTATAGGCCTTAGGGCCGTGTGTGTGTGTGTGTGTGTGTGTGTGTGTGTGTGTGTGTGTATGCTTATGTATACTTTCTCCATATTGAATGGGCCCAATTAATTCCCTGGTCAATCCTGATATTCACATCCCTCAGTCTGGGAAACATTCTTTTGATTTTTTAAATTTATTTGAGAAAGAGAGAGAGAGAGAGCATGTGTGTGTGAGTGGGGGGAGGAGCAGAAGGGGAGGAAGAGGAAGGGTTAAGAATCTCCAGCAGACTCAGTGCTGAGTGTGGAGCACCAGGCTGGGCTTGATCTCAGTACCCTGAGATCATGACCTGAGCTGAAACAAAGAGTCAGATGTTCAACTGACTGAGCCACCCAGGTGCTCCAATCTGGGTAATATTCTTATATTTGTTGATAACTTTATCCCTTCTATTTTCTCTGTGGCTTCATTCTGTAACTACTAATGATAAGATATTGGTCCATCTGTAATAATACTTCAAAATATTATCTTCTCTTATTGATTCTCTTTTTTAAATTTACTTTCTAGATATTTCTTTCATAGGAGCACTGTGTTTTACTCTCTTATTTCCCAGTACTGGGTACCTCCAACTATTGAGCCTTCCATATTTCTTTGGGTTAATCATCTTTCTTTTTATCAGTCTTCTACACCATGGCCATGGCACCTATAGATTGTAGCTCCTTTGACAGTTAGCCATAATTCCTTCCGTCCAGATCTAGCTTCCAAACTTCTGTGGAAATCTCTTGCACATGTTCTAGTTTTCTTTGACCTTGTAGATTTCTATCTTTGCTGTCATTTTAGTAGTATTTCAGGAGGGAAGAACTAAATCTTAAAGAATAAGTGAGATATTCATAAGGCAAGAAAGAGAAAGATGTTATGTCAAAAGATTGTACACTGAATGGAACAATTTTAAGAAAACTGGAATTTAGGAACATCCTTCACTTCTTATCATCCAGGGGTCCAAATCTGGTCTGACAGCTGGCTCATCACATTCCCCACATATGCACTGATATATACTGTCCAGCCAGGGGACACAAGTGTCAATAACAGGCAATAAGTCTATAGTTCATGCATTATGTTCAAAATTTTAAATATTTTTCTATGCCTCATTTTGAAAATCAAACACTAGAACCCATAGTAAACTGAACTATTTTAAAAACAATATCTCCCTCTTAAAAGGAATACAAAGTTAACTTATTTCTGTTCTCCAATTTCTCATAATCCTTTATGATTTCATATTTTTGCTATATTAGTCTTTAATGCAAACATGTCCTGATATATATTCGAAAAAATTGTTGAATAATAAGATAATAAACCCCATCAAAGGTATTGGGTAGATCTACTCTTTACTGCTACTACTTCAAAGAATAAAGGTTTTTAAAATATTTCTTATATAATTATAGTGTGATAGTAGTTGAAATTCCAAAGGACAAATGCAAAGTCAAACTAAAGTCCACTTGTGGTCTTTTGCTTCTCTTGCATCTGCTTCTATTATTCTCCAGTCTGGAAGAAAAGTATGGGCAGCAACATGTGCGAGAGCAAAAACTACCCATCCTCCTCTCTAGAGGGCTTTGCAGGTAACTATTTTGGTATGACCTGACGGCACTCAAAGACCTGAATGACTCAACACATCTAGATTCCCCTCAGGCAGTTCACATTATTTTAAACATTGTGAAAATGCATAAATGCATATTGCTTATTAAGAAAAATTCAATGAGAGCCTACTACATACCAAATAAAGTATACTTGGCATTACAGCTATGTCAATTCTGCAAAACAATCTAGGCAGTGCCCATTCTAACAGATAAGTAAACTGAAGTTCAGTGTTTAATTAGTTTCTCTAATTTTAAATAGTGAAAATGGGGCAAACCCAAGAGCTGAAACTTCTACATCTAACATTAACACTTCTTATTTCATATTCTGCATCTCCAGGCAGGTAAAAATTAGAAATGATCAAGCACAGAGTAAGGGACAGAATAAGGAGTACCATGAGGAAGAGTTTAGACAAGGCAGTGTGAATCTGGTGTAGTTTTTTGAGAGGACAATCTATATGTGACTTTCAACAAGCAAAAGTTTGATAGAATAGGTATGCTAGTATTATGTAAATGAGACAAAGATGGCCCCTATATGTTGGCATTTTATATACTTCTTCACAGCAGGCTGGGACTATTAGTTCAAAACTCACAGGTATAAAAGGCAAATTTTGTACATCTAATTATTTTATTTATTTTATTTTTTACATCTAATTATTTTAAATACAGCCCAAATAAACATATTTTTTTAGCCATTTAGAGCCTGCCTGCTTTTCATACTTTGTGAAACTGCACACAACATTTGCTAGTCATAGATAAGACAAGCCCTGAGCTGTAAAAGACCCCAAGCAGCTTCTTTCAGAGCTCCCTGATGCACAGGCTCTCATCTTTTTGTTCAGCAGCATTACCTACACATGTAAGCCCTGTTTCCAATTCCCCTTCTCCCTAGGAGTTCCCTTGCCCTCATCCCCTTCTGGGTGGTGGTCTCATGTCTCCAGGAGGTCTCCTTTCCCTGGCATTCAACCTATCAAAGCACCACCCTAATAAAGTTCATTTTGTGTTACTGCCATGTTGTAGTAATGTATTTTTCTTTGATAAACTCCAAAATCTTCAAACTCACTACAGGTAGTTAATTTTAATTCTGGTTAATTGATGGGGACCATAGTTACACTGATGTCAGTATAGGCTCCCAATCTAGGACAGTGTTGGACATGCCAATAGGTGAGTCCCATGAACCAAATATAGCTGAAGGCTACATTAGAGAAAATAAGGTACAGGCTGGTTAAAGGAAAGGCAGTGTCATGGTAAAAATTTAAAATAGATCCATGTTTTCATGGAGTTAGCTGGAGGAGCATATTAATCATTTCTTCTTTGATGTTTTGATGCTTTGACATCATGGAGGCCTTGCATACCCAGGGATGGACTGCCTTTCCCAGGATTAGCTAATTCCCAGAGATAGTAAACAACTTGTCTGTAAACATGCCTCTTATATGCAAACAAACCAGTCCAAAACCCACGCCCTCCTTCTGCCTTCTTTTATCAGTCTCCTATAGTCCAGAACACTATCTTTCAGTCCTAACTCACCCCAGGGCCAGGTACTGGACAACAAGGGATTACCCCTACAGCCTAGAGCCTGCCAAAATTATTCAAATTATACAGTCCTAAGCCTGCTCACATCTCTATTTTGCTTTGCTCATTTTTTTTCCCATGAACACCAAAAATAAAGACTCTGGCAATTCTTTTCTATCACTTCTTCTGTCTCCTGACCAAACCTTGTTCTTTGTATAGTCCTGAAGGCTGTGGCATGGAGTGCCCCTCCTCTTGGGAACTGTGAGTAACAAAATATCTTTTCAGTGGCAATGTTCTCCTGATCTATTGGCTTCACCATGCCTGAATAAAAACAAAATATCAGGAGGCGGAGCAAGATGGTGGAGGAGTAGGAGACCTGGATTTCGTCTCCTCTCAGGAATTCAGCTGGATAGGGATCAAACCATTCTGAACACCTACAAACTCAACAGGAGATCGAAGAAAAGAATAGCAACAACTCTCTGAACAGAAAAGCGACCACTTTCTGGAAGGTAGGACGTGCGGAGAAGTGAATCCGAGGCGATATTCGGGAGGATAGATGGCGGGGGAGGGGCCTCCGTCGGCCGCTTCTGGCAAGTGATAGAGCCACGGAGCACAAAATCGGAACTTTTAGAAGTCTGCTCCGCTGAGGGACGTCACTCTGGTGGCTAAGTGGGGGGTGAAACCCTCGCGGGACAGTGTGGTCTCAGGACCCTTGGGGTCACAGAAAGACCGGGGGTGCCTGAGTGCGGCAGAGCGCCCAGGTATCGGAGCAGGGAAGCCGGCTGCAGAGACGGAGCCCAGGCGCGGGCTCTCAGCTCGGGGTTGTCATAGACCGTGATCTGTGGCACAGTCAGGCCACTGCTCCTCCAGCAGGGACCCAACAAGCGGCAGATCCAGGGAGACTCACCTTCTTCCCCCAGGAGGAGCGGCGCGGGAGCGCACCGCAGGGATCTGCTGGGTTTGGAGACTCCACATGGGGTCGGGTGCCAGAGATAGAAACGCGCAGTCACAGGCCGGGTGAGCGCGGAGTGTGGCCGGAGACCGGGGAGATGGGAGTGATTGACTGCTTTTCTCTGGGGGCTGACCGAGGAGTGGGGCCCCTAATTCTCGGCTCCTCCAGGGCGGAGATTGGGAGGCTGCCATTTTCACTCTCTGCCTCCAAAGCTGCACGGAAAGCTTGCAGGGAACAAAAGCTCCCAAGAGCAAACGCAAGCAGATTACTTAGCCCGGACGGGGCAAGGGCGGGGCATTTCTGCCTCCGGCAAAGACATTTGGGAACCACGGCAACAGGCCCCTCCCCCAGAAGATCAGCGAGAACAGCCAGCCAAGATCAAGTTTACTGATCAATGAGAACGGCAGAACTCCAGCGCTAGGGGAATACTGCACATAGAATTCATGGCTTTTTTACCATGATTCTTTAGTCTTTCAAAGTTAATTATTTTTTTTAACTGTCTTTTTTTCTTTTTTCTTTTTTTTTTTTTGAATTTTTCTTTTTCCCTTTTTCAACCAATATCTTATGAATCCCTTTTTTAAAAAACATTTTTATTTTTCATTTTTAGAGTCATATTCTATCCCTTCATAGTAGTTACCCGTATTTTTGGCATATATATATAAGTTGTTCTCTCTTTAAAATTTTGAGATACTTTCTTCTAACAGATCAAAATACACTCTAAATCTCTAGTGTATGGTTTTTTTCTACGCCCCTGCCTGATCACATTCTCTCCCTTTTTTTTCTTTTTTTCTAAATCCTCTTCTTTCTTTTTTCAAACAACTTATCAATTCCTTTTATAAAATTTTTTATAATTTCCATCTTTACAGTCACATTCCATCCCTTCATCATATCAACCCTTATTTTTGTACATATATAAGTTTTTCTTTCTTTAAAATTTTGGGAGGGACTTTCTTTTAACAGACCAAAATACACCCAAAATGTAGTGTGTGGCACTGATCTATAAACCAGCCTGATCATATTTGATCACATTCTGTTTTTGTTTTGTTTTGTTTTGTTCTGTTTTTGTTTGTTTTTATCTTTATCTTTTTCTTTTTCTTTTTTCTTTTTTTTTTTTTTCTTTTTCTTTTTTCTCTCTTTCCCTTTCTTTTCCCACTGCTTCAGGTCTTTTCTGATTTGTTTAGAGTATATTTTCTGGGGACGTTGTTACCCTGCTAGCATTTTGTTCTCTCATTAATCTATTCTCCTCTGCACAAAATGACAAGACGGAAAAAGTCACCTCAACAAAAAGAACAAGAGGTAGTACCGACTGCCAGGGACCTACTCAATACGGACATTACTACGATGTCAGATCTAGAGTTCAGAATCATCACTTTAAAGATACTAGCTGGGCTTGAAAAAAGCATGGAAGTTATTAGAGAAACCCTTTCTGGAGAAGTAAAAGAACTAAAATCTAACCAAGTAGAAATCAAAAAGGCTATTAATGAGGTGCAATCAAATATGGGGGCGCTAACTGCTAGGATAAATGAGGCAGAAGAAAGAATCAGTGAGATAGAAGACCAAATGATGGAAAATAAAGAAGCTGAGAAAAAGAGAGAGAAACAACTACTGGACCACGAGGGCAGAATTCGAGAGATAAACAATACCATAAGACGAAACAACATTAGAATAATTGGGATCCCAGAAGAAGAAGAAAGAGAGAGAGGGGCAGAAGGTATAATGGAGCAAATTATAGCAGAGAACTTCCCTAATTTGGGGAAGGAAACAGGCATCAAAAGCCAGGAAGCACAGAGAACCCCTCTCAAAATCAATAAAACTAGGTCAACACCCCGACATCTAATAGTAAAACTTACAAGTCTCAGAGACAAAGAGAAAATCCTGAAAGCAGCTCGGGAGAAGAGATCTGTAACCTAGAATGGTAGAAACATTAGATTGGCAACACACCTATCCACAGAGACCTGGCAGGCCAGAAAGGACTGGCAGGACATACTCAGAGTACTAAATGAGAAAAATATGCAGCCAAGAATACTATATCCAGCTAGGCTGTCATTGAAAATAGAAGGAGAGATAAAAAGCTTCCAGGACAAACAAAAACTAAAGGAATTTGCAAACACGAAACCAGCCCTACAAGAAATCTTGAAAGGGGTCCTCTAAGCAAAGAGAGAGCCTAAAAGCAACATAGACCAGAAAGGAACACAGACAATATACAGTAACAGTCACCTTACAGGCAATACAATGGCACTAAATTCCTATCTTTCAATAGTTACCCTGAATGTAAATGGGGTAAATGCCCCAATCCAAAGACACAGGCTATCAGATTGGATTAAAAAACAAGACCCATTGATATACTGTCTGCAAGAGACTCACTTTAGACCCAAAGACACCCCCAGATTGAATGTGAAGGGCTGGAAAACCATTTACCATGCTAATGGACACCAAAAGAAAGCTGGGGTGGCAATCCTTATATAAGACAAATTAGATTTTAAACCAAAGACTGTAATAAGAGATGAGGAAGGACACTATATCCTACTTAAAGGGTCTATCTAACAAGAAGATCTAACAATTGTAAATATCTATGCCCCTAACATGGGAACAGCCAATTATATACGGCAATTAATAACAAAAGCAAAGAAACACATTGACAACAATACAATAATTGTGGGGGACTTTAACACCCCCCTCACTGAAATGGACAGATCGTCTAAGCAAAAGATCAACAAGGAAATAAAGACTGTAAATGACACACGACCAAATGGACTTCACAGACATATTCAGAACATTCCATCCCAAAGCAACAGAATACACATTCTTCTCTAGTGCCCATGGAACATTCTCCAGAATCGATCACATCCTAGGTCATAAATCAGGTCTCAACCAGTACCAAAAGATTGGGATCATTCCCTGCCTATTTTCAGACCACAATGCTTTGAAACTAGAACTCAATCACAAGAGGAAAGTCCGAAAGAACTCAAATACATGGAGGCTAAAGAACATCCTACTACAGAATGAATGGGTCAACCTGGAAATTAAAGAAGAATTTAAAAAATTCATGGAAACCAATGAAAATGAAAACACAACTATTCAAAATCTTTGGGATGCAGCAAAGGCAGTCCTAAGAGGAAAGTTTATAGCAATACAAGCCTTTCTCAAGAAACAAGAAAGGTCTCAAGTACACAACCTAACCCTACACCTAAAGGAGCTGGAGAAAGAACAGCAAATAAAGCCTAAACCCAGCAGGAGAAGAGAAATCATAAAGATCAGAGCAGAAATCAATGAAATAGAAACCAAAAGAACAGTAGAACAGATCAACGAGACTATGAGCTGGTTCTTTGAAAGAATTAACAAGATTGATAAACCCCTGGCCAGACTTATCAAAAAGAAAAGAGAAAGGACCCAAATCAACAAAATCATGAATGAAAGAGGAGAGATCACAACCAACACAAAAGAAATACAAACAATTATAAGAACCTATTATGAGCAACTCTATGCCAGCAAATTAGATAACCTGGAAGAAATGGATGCATTCCTAGAGATGTATCAACTACCAAAACTGAACCAGGAAGAAATAGAAAACCTGAACAGACCTATAACCACTAAGGAAATTGAAGCAGTCATCAAAAATCTCCCAAAACACAAAAGCCCAGGGCCAGATGGCTTCCCAGGGGAATTCTACCAAACATTTCAAGAAGAATTAATACCTATTCTTCTGAAACTGTTCCAAAAAATAGAAATGGAAGGAAAACTTCCAAACTCATTTTATGAGGCCACCATTACCTTGATCCCAAAACCAGACAAAAACCCCATCAAAAAGGAGAATTACAGACCAATATCCCTGATGAACATGGATGCAAAAATTCTCACCAAAATACTAGCCAATAGGATCCAACAGCACATGAAAAGGATTATTCACCACGACCAAGTGGGATTTATCCCTGGGCTGCAAGGTTGGTTCAACATCCGCCAATCAATCAACGTGATACAATACATTAACAAAAGAAAGAACAAGAATCTCATGATCCCCTCAATAGATGCAGAAAAAGCATTTGACAAAGTGCAGCATCCTTTCTTGATCAAAACTCTTCAGAGTATAGGGATAGAGGGTACATACCTCAATATCATAAAAGCCATCTATGAAAAACCTACAGCGAATATCATTCTCAATGGGGAAAAACTGAGAGCTTTCTCCCTAAGGTCAGGAACGCGGCAGGGATGTCCACTATCACCACTGCTATTCAACATAGTATTGGAAGTCCTAGCCACAGCAATCAGACAACAAAAAGAAATCAAAGGCATCCAAATCGGCAAAGAAGAAGTCAAACTCTCACTCTTTGCAGATGATATGATACTTTATGTGGAAAATCCCAAAGACTCCACCGCAAAACTGCTAGAACTCATACAGGAATTCAGTAAAGTGGCAGGATATAAAATCAATGCACAGAAATCAGTGGCATTCCTATACACCAACAACAAGACAGAAGAAAGAGAAATTAAGGAGTCGATCCCATTTACAATTGCACCCAAAACCATAAGATACCTGGGAATAAATCTAACCAAAGAGGCAAAGGATCTGTACTCAGAAAACTATAAAATACTCATGAAAGAAATTGAGGAAGACACAAAGAAAAGGAAAAACATTCCATGCTCATGGACTGGAAGAAGAAATATGGTGAAGATGTCAATCCTACCTAGAGCAATCTACACATTCAATGCAATCCCCATCAAAATACTGTCCACTTTTTTCAAAGAAATGGAACAAATAATCCTAAAATTTGTATGGAACCAGAAAAGACCCCGCAGAGCCAGAGGAATGTTGAAAAAGAAAAGCAAAGCTGGCAGCATCACAATTCCGGACTTCCAGCTCTATTAGAAAGCTTTCATCATCAAGACAGTATGGTACTGGCACAAAAACAGACACATAGATCAATGGAACAGAATAGAGAGCCCAGAAATGGACCCTCAACTCTATGGTCAACTAATCTTTGACAAAGCAGGAAAGAATGTCCAATGGAAAAAAGGCAGTCTCTTCAACAAATGGTGTTGGGAAAATTGGACAGCCACATGCAGAAGAATGAAACTGGACCATTTCCTTATACCACCCACAAAAATAGACTCCAAATGGTTGAAAGACCTCAATGTGAGACAGGAGTCCTTCAAAATCCTAAAGGAGAACACAGGCAGCAACCTCTTCGACCTCAGCCGCAGCAACTTCTTCCTAGAAACATTGCCAAAGGCAAGGGAAGCAAGGGCAAAAATGAACTATTGGGACTTCATCAAGATAAAAAGCTTTTGCAAAGCAAAGGAAACAGTCAACAAAACCAAAAGACAACTGACAGAATGGGAGAAGATATTTGCAAATGACATATCAGATAAAGGGCTAGTATCCAAAATCTATAAAGAATTCATCAAACTCAACACCAAAAGAACAAAGAATCCAATCAAGAAATGGGCAGAAGACATGAACAGACATTTTTCCAAAGAAGACATCCAAATGGCCAACAGACACATGAAAAAGTGCTCAATATCGCTCGGCATCAGGGAAATCCAAATCAAAACCTCAATGAGATACCACCTCACACCAGTCAGAATGGCTAAAACTAACAAGTCAGGAAATGACAGATGTTGGCCAGGATGCGGAGAAAGGGGAACCCTCCTACACTGTTGGTGGGAATGCAAGCTAGTGCAGCCACTCTGGAAAACAGTATGGAGGTTCCTCAAAAAGTTGAAAATAGAGCTACCATATGATCCAGCAATTGCACTCCTGGGTATTTACCCCAAAGATACAAAAGTAGGGATCCAAAAGGGTACGTGCACCCCGATGTTTATAGCAGCAATGTCCACAATAGCCAAACTGTGGAAAGAGCCAAGATGTCCATCAACAGATGAATGGATAAAGAAAAGATGGTATATATATACAATGGAATATTATGCAGCCATCAAAAGAATGAGATCTTGCCATTTGCAACGACGTGGATGGAACTGGAGGGTATTATGCTGAGCGAAATAAGTCAATCAGAGAAAGACATGTATCATATGACCTCACTGATATGGGGAATTCTTAATCTCAGGAAACAAACTGAGGGTTGCTGGAGTGGGGGGTGGGGTGGGAGGGATGGGGTGACTGGGTGATGGACACTGGGGAGGGTATGTGTTCTGGTAAGCGCTGTGAATTGTGCAAGACTGTTGAATCTCAGATCTGTACCTCTGAAACAAATAATGCAATATATGTTAAGAAAGAAAAAAAAAAAAGAAGAACAGTGTAGCAGGAGGGGAAGAATGAAGGGGGGAAATCGGTGGGTAGACGAACCATGAGAGACGATGGACTCTGAAAAACAAACTGAGGGTTCTAGAGGGGAGGGGGTTGGGAGGATGGGTTAGCCTGGTGATGGGTATTGAGGAGGGCACGTTCTGCATGGAGCACTGGGTGTTATGCACAAACAATGAATCATGGAACACTATATCTAAAACTAATGATGTTATGTATGGGGATTAACATAACTTTGTCAGGTACATTTCAAATCAAAGGATCTTTCTCAGATCTCAAATGTAGCAGGAAAAAAATTCTGTATCATGCCTTCTGACCACTACAACCACTCCACTACTAACACTGATGAGGCTGCTGGGAGGCAGCACATTGTAGGAGAAAGAACATGTTGAGTTCTAGGTCTCAGAGCCCAGATTCTAATCCTATTTCTGCCATTTTCTAACTGTTACACTGAGTAAGTTATTCTACCTCTTCAACGTCTATTTCCACATTTATAAAAAGGGCATACTATTACTGACCTGGAAAGTTGGCATGATGAAATACCATATTAATTTCTAACAGACAACCAGGGACCCAGTAAGTACAGTACAACTCTAATTTATCCTTCCTCCAGGGTTTCAGTAAAATTTATGAATAAAAATCTTCTCGGTGTTACATAAAAGGTTGATGTTAAGCCAATGTCTAGAAGCTATAAGACGACAGATTTGGCTCAATATGCAAAGGGAAATTTCTGATTCCAGCTTCAACATGTAAAGAGTTTGGGAGCTGCCAACCCATACTTACAAGAAAAAAAGCTGAACAAGTTGAACATCAATGGATTTTCTTAGGCCCCATTAGAGAATTTAGGTCAGAGGACAACCATCATTCCAGAATCTGGAGAGAAGGACAAATACAGAGAATCACAGTTGAGATCAATTTACTCAGAGCAAAAGCTGCTGGAAAGCCTAAGTTGATAAGAACACTTAAATAGCGATATGTACCTAAATGGTAAATGTTGGGGGTAGAATGTGAGCTAGCATGAGAGTAAGAATCTCCTAGAGGACACAGTTTTAAGTGGGGCACACTTTCATGGGTTTTACCTATGGAAACATCACTAGTTTCTCAGGGTGAAAAGCTAAGAAAAATTCCTTCTGTTTCTAGCAGGGGGAGAGGAATAGCAAACATTTGAAATATGCCCAGAGTATCTAGAGTATTCTTCGTAACAAAAGTGTACTCAGCGAGGGAAAAATTTTTACCCATAATTTATCTGATCAGGGAGAGGAGAAATTACTCAACTCTAGCTCATCTGAACCACTGGATCACTAAAGGAAGGGTAAAAAGAACAAATAAACATTTGTGAAGGTTAAACTCAGGGTTATAGGCTCACTAAAAGATTAAGATTTAATCATAGGATTACAAAATGCTTCCCATTACATTTCAATTTACCATGACATCAAAAGACCTCCAGTGAAATAACATTGGATTACACTTAAAAGACCTTCAAGGAACAGACTCTGTTTAAGAAAGAGATTAAAAGAAAGACATTTTGACACCTATAATTATAGCAAGTATTAAACACAGATCATCTACTAGGCCATCATTAAACCACACATTAAAGATTTATTTGCCTGAGTTACTATTACTCAATACATCATGTCTGGAGTTCAACAAAAATTAAAAGGCATACCAAAGAAAATTTAAAAGCACACTATGAAGAGACAAAGCATCAGAATGACACACAGATGTAAGGGATGCCTGGATGGCTCAGTCAGTTTAGCCTCTGACTGGATTTCGGCTCACGTCATGATCTCTGGGTGGTGAGATCAAGCCCTGAGTTGAGCCCCACATCAAGCCCTGTTTTAATCCCTGTGTCAGGCTCGGCACTCAGCACAGAGTCTGCTTGACTTTCTCCCCCCTGCCCCTCCCCCCACTCACATACACACACTCACTCTAAAAATAAATAAATAAATCTTTTAAAAAAGAATCAGACACAGATGTGACACAGATCTTTAGATTATAGATAGGGTACTAAAAATAACCACAATTAACAGGTTAAAGACTCTAATGGAAAAATGTTAACAGCATGCAAGAGAAGATTGATAATATAAGCACAGAGATGGGAATTCTAACCAATAATAAAAAGAAATGCTAGATATCAAAAACACTATAACAGAAATAAAAAAAAACTGAACTCAAATGAAGAAAGAGTACATGAGATTCAAGCTATATATTAATAGAAACTTCTAAAACTGATAAACAAGAAAGAATTAAAAATGTAAAAGAATATCCAAAAATAGTGGGAAATTTTAAAAAATTATAACATACACATAATTGAAATGCCAAAGCAGAAGGAAAGAAAATAGACCACACACACACAAAAAAATTTAAGTACATATGTTTGAGATTTTTTCCAACAATAAATAACAGATTCCAAATTACATATACAGGAACTCAAAGAATGCAAAGCAGGAAAAATACTAAAAAGTCAACAATTAGGTATGCCATAAGCAAACTGCAGAAAACCAAAGACAAAAGACAATCAGGAGAGCAGGTAGAGAGAAAAGAATACCTTGCCTAGAGAAATAAGAATTACATTGGACATTTGCTCAGAAAATATGCAAGCTAAAAGAGACTGGAGTAAAAAAAAAAAAAAAAAGAAGAAGAAGTATTAAAAAAACCCAAAAAACTATAATCCTAGAATTCTATATCCAGCTCTCCCCCCCAAAAAAAATCCTTCAAAAGTAAAGCAGAAGATTTTTCAGGAAGGTGGTGAAGTAGGAAGTATCAAGAATCTATTTCCCCACTTATACAACAATTGTACTGGCAGAATCCATCTTATGTAATTATTATGGAACTCTGGAGTCCATTGAAGGCTTGCAACTTCTAGTAAACTGCAGTTAATTTTCAGTCAATTTTAGCTCTTAGCACAGTAGCAGCTACCCATTCCCCAACCTCCCATGACAAGAAGCTATATGTGTGTTCCTTGTGCAGCTTGCACTGCTTGCAGGAGTGAAGATGAGCAAAAAAAAGGACCCTGTCCTCCAAGCAGCAGAGATCTGTGCTCTGAGCTAATTGCTGCTTCTGATTATAGAGGTGCAGAAAAAGAGGCAAGTGGCCATTGTTGCAAGCCCTTCCCCCTCAAGTTGAAGTGACTGCAGGTAACTTAAAGATCTGGTGTCTTTCTCCTCTCCCCCTTTCATTTTTCTCTTTTTTCCTCTTTAGGAGTCATACATTACAGTGTAGGGCATTCAGAAACAACTGCATATACAGAAAAAAATTAGAAAGTGATACGCGTCTGAGAAAAAGTTCAGAAAGACATGAGAGGACCCAAAGCTTATACTCAGGAGGATCCTTACCACAGAAACAACCTATAAAAATCAAAAGCAAAAACAAGAACAAGAAATAGCAAATCCCTAGGAAGTGGGAGAATCTAATTTCCACAAAATGATATTATTAAATTCAAATGCCCAGTTTTCAACAACAAATAACAAAGCATAAAAAGAAACAGGAAAGTTTGGACAACTCAAAGGGAAAAAAAATAAACTATTGCTGAAAAAGACTGATGAAAGTTGTACTAGACAAAGACTTTAAAACAACTGACTTAGGGGTGCCTGGGTGGCTCAGTCAGGTAAGCATCCAACTCTTAATTTCGGCTCAGGTCATGATCTTGGGGCTTGGGGTTGGAGCCCTGCATAGGCTCTACACTCAGCAGGGAGTCTGCTAGAGGATTCTCTCCCTCTGCCCCTCCCTCCCCTTTCTCTCTCTCCTAAATAAATAAATCTTTAAAAATATTAAAAAAACAACTGACTTGAAGATGCTCAAAACTAAAGGAAGATATGGAGAGAGTCAATAAAATGATGCATGAACAAAATGAAAATAGCAAAAAAAAATGAAAACCTAAAATGAAACAAAAAAGAAATTCTAGGCCTGAAAAGCATAAAAACTAAAATGAAAAGTTAGAGGGATGTAAAGACAGACTGGAGCAGGAAAAAGAAAAAAATAGTGAATGTGAAGATAAAGCAATATAAATTATTGAGACTGAGGAAAGAAAGAAAAAAGATTGAAGGACAATGAACATAGCCTAAGGGACCTGTGGAATACCACCAAGCAGATCAACATAGATATTTTAGGAGTCCTGTAAAGAGAGAAAGAGATAGAACATATGAAGAAATAATGTCTAAAAACTTCCAAAATTTAATGAAATACATGAATATAGACATCCAAAAAGCTCCACAGACTCCAAATAAGATGAACTCAAAGACCCTCACTGAGACACATCATACTGAAACTTTTGAAAGACAAAGAATTTTTTTTTAAAGCAATAGGAGAGAAGTGACTTGTCACATATAAGGGGTCCTCAATAAGATTATCAGATTTTCTCATTAGAAACTTTAGAGGCCAGAAGGCAGCATACTAATAAAGTCAAAGCACTAAAGGAAAAATACTGTCAACCAAGAATCTTGCATCCAGAAAAACTATTCTTCAAAAATAAGAAAGAAGTTAAGATACTCCTAGTTAAATAAAAACAGAGAGCTCATAACCACTAGACCTGCCCTGAAAGAAATGCTCAAGAATTCCTGTACAGTGAAATGAAAGGACACTAGACAGTGATTCAAAGCCATATGAAGCCATAAATATCTCAATAATGGTGAATTCATGGCCATTATTGTAACAATGGTGTGTAATTCTACTTTTAATTTTCTGCATGATTAAGGGACTACTACTTTTTTATGATTTTTCATGTAGTTTATTTATTTTTTAATGAAGTATAATTGACATACAGCAGTATATTAGTTTTAGGTACACAATATAATGATTCAACAATTCTATACATTTCTCAGTGTTCATCAAGATAAGTACACACTTAGGCGCCTGGGTGGCTCAGTTGGTTAAGCATCTGCCTTCAGCTCAGGTCATGATCCCAGAGTCCTGGGATTAAGCCCCACATCAGGTTCCCTGCTCAGCAGGGAGCCTGCTTCTCTCTCTTCCTCTGTCTGCCTCTCTGTCTACTTGTGCTCTCTCTCTCTCTCTGTGAAAAAAATAAATAAAATCTTTTTTAAAAAAGATAAATACACTCTTAATCCTCCATTTAAAAAAAAATTAGATACATTTTTAAAAATTAGTCTAAAAGCAAGTACTTTTTTAACTTTGGTTTGTAACTCAACATTTTGTTTCTACTTACTTTAAAGGACTAATGCATTTAAAAGAATTATTAATTTATATTTTGGGGCACACAATATATAAATATGTCATTTTGTGACATCAACAATCAAAAGGAGAAGGGACAAAGCTACAAAGGAGCAAAGGTTTTATATGTTTCTGAAATTATTTTGATAAAAATTCAAATTATAATCCTATTATTTTAGGATGTTAAATGTAATCCTCATGATAACCATTAAGAAAATAGTTTTAAAATATATACTAAAGGAAATGAGAAAGGAATTTAAACATTTCACTGAAAAAATATCAACTAAACACAGAAGACAACAGAAATGCAGGAAATGAAGGGCAAGAAATATTGTAAGGCACATATAAAACAAATAGCAAAATGACAGAAGTAAGTCTCTTTTTATCAATAATTACTTTAAATGTAAATGGATTAAATTCTACAATCAAAAAACAGAGTATGACAAAGTGGATAAAAAGATAAGATCTAACTAAATACTATCTACAGAGACTCGCTTTTATTTTTTAAAGATTTATTTATTTATTTGACAGAGAAAGAGAGAGAGGGAGAAAGCACAAGCAGGGGGAGTGGCAGGCAGAGGGTGAGGGAGAAGCAGGCTCCCCACTGAGCAGAGAGCTGGACATGGGGCTTAATCCTGGGGCCCCAGGATCATGACCTGAGCCGAAGGCAGACACTTAACCAACTGAGCCACTCAGGTGCCCCCAGAGACTTGCTTTTAGATCCATGATACAAATAGATTGAAATTGGAGGGATGAAAAAATATATTCCATGAGATCGTAACCAAAAGACAGCAAGAGTGGCTATACTAATATCAGACAAAATAGACTTTAAATCAGAATAGGTTATAATAGACAAAGACATATTTATAAAAAGTTTAACATAGCAAGAATATGTAATAGCCATAAACATTTACACACATTATGATAGACCATAAAAATATGAAATAAAAGGGTGCCTGGCTGGCTCAGTTGGTAAAGCATGCAACTCTTGATCCCCAGGTCATGAGTTCAAGCCCCACATGTGTGTGGAGCATACTTTAAAAAAATGAAGTAAAAATTCACAGAGTTGAGGGGACAAATAGGCAGTTCTACAATAATAGTTGGAGACATTAATACCCCACTCTCAATAAAAAATAGAACAAGACATAAGTAAGGAAATAGACTTACACAACATAATAAACCAACTTGATCTAACAGACATGTATAGAACTTTCTACTCCACACAACAACATAAACATTCTCAAGTGCACATGAGACATTTTCTAGGATGAAACATATGCTAGGCCACAAATTAAGACTCAACAGATATTAAAAGATAGATATCTTATGAAGTATCTTCTCCAACCACAGTGGGATAATGTTAGAATCAATAACAGAAAAAACAAAAACAGGGGCACCTGGGTGGCTCAGTCGTTAAGCGTCTGCCTTCAGCTCAGACCATGATTCCAGGGTCCTGGGATTGAGCCCCACATCAGGCTCCCTGCTTTGCAGGGAGCCTGCTTCTCCCTTTCCCACCACCCCTGGTTGTGTTCCCTCTCTCGCTGTGTCTCTCTCTGTCAAAATAAATAAATAAAATCTTAAAAAAAAAAACCTGGGAAGTTCACAAATTTCTGGAAATTAACACACTCTGAAACAACCAATGGGTCAAAGAAGAACTCAAAAGTGAAGTAAAAAAAATCTTGAAAGAAATGAAAAGAGAAACACAACATACCAAAACTAATGGGATGAAGCAAAAGCAGTGCTAAAAGGGAAAATTAGACATGTAAACACTTAAATTAAAAAACAAGAAAGCTCTCATGTCCACAACCTAACTTTACAATTTAAGATACCAGAAAAAGAATAAACTAAATCCAAAGCTAGCAAAGGCTAGGAAGTAAAGATTAGAGCAGAGATAAATGAAATGATAAATCAAAAAACAATAGAGAAAATCAATGGAACCAAAAGTCTGTGCTTGAAAAGATAAAAAAAAAAAAAAATTGACAAACATTTAACTGATGCTCTAAGAAAAAAAGAGACAAGACTCAAATTACTAAAATCAGAAATTACTAATTACACAGAAATTAAAGGATTATAAGACCACACTACAAACGATTGTATACTAAAAAAACTGGGTAACCTAGATGAAATAAATTTCTAGAAATAGAAAACCTATCAAGACTTATCGTAAAGAAATTAAAAAATCGGGCGCCTGGGTGGCTCAGTTGGTTAAGCCACTGCCTTCGGCTCAGGTCATGATCCTGGAGTCCCGGGATCGAGTCCCGCATCGGGCTCCCTGCTCGGCAGGGAACCTGCTTCTCCCTCTGACCCTCCCCCTCTCATGCTCTCTCTCTCTCTCTCATTCTCTCTCTCAAATAAATAAATAAAATCTTTAAAAAAAAAAAGAAATTAAAAAATCTGTATTGACCTATAACTGGTAAGAACATTGAATCAGTAATCACAGATATTCTTTTTTTTTAATATTTTATTTATTTATTTGAAAGAGAGACAGCAAGAGCAAGAGATGGAACACAAGCAGGGGGAGTGGGAGAGGGAGAAGCAGGCTTCCCGCTGAGCAGGGAGCCGGATGTGGGGCTCAATCCCAGGACCCTGGGACCATGATCTGAGTGGAAGGCAGATGCTTACCGACTGAGCTACCCAGGCACCCCATTAATCAGAGATATTCTGACAGAGAAAAACACTGGACAAGATGGATTTCACTGGTAAATTCTAGCAAACATTTGAAGAGAACTAATACCATTCCTCTTCAAACTTTGCCCCGCCCCTGCAAAAAAAAAAAAAAAAAGAAAGAAAAAGAAAAGAAAAGAAAACAATGGGAACATGTCTTAATTCACTTTATGGAATTAGCATTACCTTGATACCAAAACCAGACAAAGACACTACAAGAAAACTACAGGCCAATATCTCTTACAAACATTGGTGTTAAAACTCTCAAAAATACTAACAAATTGAATTTAGCAGCATATTAAAAGAATTATATACCATGATCAAGTAACATTTATTCCTGGAATGCAAGGATGTTTCTGCACATGAAAATCAATCACTGCAATATATCACATTAACAAAATAAAGGGAAAATACACATAATAATCGTGTTCGATGCAGAAAAAGCATTTGACAAAATTCAATAGCTTTTCATGATAAAAACACTAAGAAATAAAAACAAGCAAATAAAAACTAGGAATAGAAGGAAACTATCTCAACATAATAAAATCCATAAAAGAAAAACCAAAACAACATTGTATTCAGTGGTAAAAACAAAGATTTTCCTCTAAGATCAAAAACAACATAAAAATGCCACTTCTGCTACTTCAAGTTCTAATCAGAATAATTAGGCAAGTGTGCCTGAGTGGCTCAGTCAGTTAAGCATCGACCTCTGGCTCAGATCATGATCCCAGGGTCCTGGGATCAATCGAGCCCTATGGCAGGCTCCCTGCTCAGTGGGGAGCCTGCTTCTCCCTCTCCCTCTCCCTCTGCAGCAACCCCTGCTTGTGCTAGCTCTCTCTGTCAAATATAAATAAATAAATAAATAAATAAATAAATAAATAAATAAATAAAATCTTTAAAAAAAAAAAAGAATAATTAGTCAAGAAAAGAACAATGAAATTCACCCAAGTTGGAAAGGAAGAAATAAAATCATCTCTGTTCACAAATGATATAATCTTATATGTAGAAAACACTAATAGTTCAAAAAAAAAGTATTAGAGTTAGTAAATTAATTTAGCATGGTATCAGGATATAAAATCAGTGCACAAAGTCAGCCAAAATTACAGACACTAAATGTGAATGATCTCAAAATGAAATTATGAAAAAAGATTATTTATAATTGTATCAAAAAGAATAAAACACCTAGGAATTAACCAGTGAAGTGAACAATTTGTATGATAAAAGTTACAAACTATTGCTGAAGTAAATTTTAAAAGACCCAAGTAAATGAAAACATATCCCATGTTCCTGGATTGGAAGACTTAATATTGTTAATATATCACTACTAGAGATAATTATAGATTCAGAGTAATCGCTATCAAAATCCCAATGATGCTTTTTCCAGAAAAAAAAAAAAAGGCATCCTAAAATTAATTTGGAATCTCAAAGAATCCCGAATAGTCAAAACAATCTTGGGGCGCCTAGGTGGCTCAGTCGTTAAGCATCTGCCTTCGGCTCCAGTCATGATCCCAGCGTCCTGGGATCGAGCCCCTCACTGGGCTCCCTGCTCAGTGGGAAGCCTGCTTCTCCCCCTCCCACTCCCCCTGCTGTGTTCCCTCTCTAGTTGTCTCCTCTCTCTCTGTCAAATAAATAAATAAAATATTTTTTTTAAAAATCTTGAAAAAGAGGAACTAATATGAAGGACTCATACTTCATGGTTTCAAAACTTACAACAAAGCTACAGTAATCAAAATTGAGTGGTATTAGCATAAAGACATATAGATCAAAGGAGTAAAATATAGAGCCCAGAAAAAAACTCTCACATATTTTGTCAAATATTTTTTGACAAGGGCACCAAGACCATTAAACGGGGGAAAACACAATCATTTAAATAGTGCTAGGAAAAGTGGATATCCACTACATGCAAAAGAATGAGTTTAGACCTCATACAAAAATTAACTGAAAATGGATCAAAGGCGGGGTGCCTGGGTGGCTCAGTCAGTTAAGCATCTGCCTTTGGCTCAGGTCATAATCCCAGGGTTCTGGGATGGAACCCTGCATCGGGCTCCTTGCTCAGCAGGCAACCTGCTTCTCCCGCTCCCACCCCCTCCCCCCACTTGTGCTTCCTCTCTCTCTCTCTCTCTTTCAAATAAACAAAATCTATAAAAAAAAAAAAAGGAGGGGGGATCAAAGGCTTAATCATAAGACCTAAAGTTAAAACTCTCAGAAGAAAAGATAGGGCAAAATCTTCATGACCCTGGATATAGAAATAATTTCTTGAATATAACACCAAAGGCACAAACAACAAGAGAAATGTCTACTGTCAAGAAGGAAGGAAGGGAAGAAAGGAGGGAGGGAGGGAGGGAAGGAAAGGAGGAAGGAAGGAAGGAAGGAAGGAAGGAAGGAAGGAAGGAAGGAAAGAAGGAAGGAAGGAAGGAAAGAAAGAAGGAAGGAAGGAAGGAAGGAAAGAAGGAAGGAAGGAAGGAAGGAAGGAAGGAAGGAAGGAAGGAAGGAAGGATCTGAACAGACATGCCATCAAAGAATATAAACAGATGGCAATAATCACATGTAAAGATCCTCAGTCAGCATCATTGGTCATGAGGGAATTATAAATTTAAACAACACTGAGATACATCTATATATTTATTAGAATGGATAAAATCCAGAAAGCCAAAAATAGCAAATTCTGTCAAGAATGAAGAATAGGAACTCTCATTCATTGTGGGTGAGAAAGAAAAATAATACAGCCACTTTGGAAGATGACTTGGCAGTTTCTTACAAAGCTAAATACAATGTTACCATATAACCTACCAAGGTATTTATACAAATTTATACAAATGATGTGAAAACTCAAGTCCAGGCAAAAACCTGTACACAGACGTTTACAGCAGTTTTATTCACAGTAGCCAAAAACTGGAAGTGATGAAAATGTCCTTCAACAGATTAGTAGAGGAACAAAGTCGGGTTCATCCTTTGAATGAAACACTATTCAACAATAAACAGGAATGAACTATTGAGCCAGGCAAATAAATGGATAAATCTTAAATGAGTGGTGCTAAGTAAAAGAAGCCTGCTGGGCAATGTCCACAATAGCCAAACTGTGGAAAGAGCCAAGATGTCCATCGACAGATGAATGGATAAAGAAGATGTGGTATATATATACAATGGAATATTATGCAGCCATCAAAAGGAATGAGATCTTGCCATTTGCAATGACGTGGATGGAACTGGAGGGTATTATGCTGAGCGAAATAAGTCAAACAGAGAAAGACATGTCTCATATGACCTCACTGATATGAGGAATTCTTAATCTCAGGAAACAAACTGACGGTTGCTGGAGTGGGGGGTGGGGTGGGAGGGATGGGGTGACTGGGTGATGGATACTGGGGAGGGTATGTGCTCTGGTAAGCACTGTGAATTGTGCAAGACTGTTGAATCTCAGATCTGTACCTCTGAAACAAATAATGTAATATATGTTAAGAAAAAAAAAAAAGAAGATAGCAGGAAGGGAAGAATGAAGGGGGGGAAATCGGAGGGGTAGACAAACCATGAGAGACGATGGAGTCTGAAAAACAAACTGAGGGTTCTAGAGGGGAGGGGGTTGGGAGGATGGGTTAGCCTGGCGATGGGTATTAAAGAGGGCACGTTCTGCATGGAGCAATGGGTGTTATGCACAAACAATGAATCATGGACCACTACATCTAAAACTAATGATGTAATGTATGGGGATTAACATAACAATAAAAAAATTAAAAAAAAAAAACAAGGTCCTATAGACCAATGGGCTTAAAAAACAAAAACAAAAACAAACAAAAAAAAGAAGACTGGTGTAAAAAGTTACCCACTCTATAATGCCAATTAATTATTATTCTGGAAAAAGTAAACTATAGAGAAAATAAAATGATTAACGGCTGCCAGGGGTCAACTGTAGAAGGAAGGAATAGGTGAAGCCCAGGAAATTTTTGTCAGTAGCTCTAGTCTGTATTCAATAGTAATAATAGAGACATAACATTACTTATGTCTCAAAACTCATAGAAGTTTAAAGCACAAGAGTGTTCTTTAATGTATACAATTAAAAAATATAATTTAGGAAGTTGAGAGATCCCAGGATGGAAAGCAGAATGTAACAAAAGAATGTAATTATATGTCAAAAATATGAAACAATTTCACTGAAGGAAATTTTCAGTGGGGACATGGTGCTAACCTAACTAACTGGTTAGGTGCTTACCTACCTAAATGGATTCTGTATGACTAAAGACAAAAGAAACTGTGCATAAGTACTATAATCTAGTTGATAAAATTGTTTCCCATGGACACCAGTTAAAATTCTGATACTGCTTTACATGTATACTGGTATCGAACAATTAAAGGTTTAGTACAGATTGGAAGCTAGGCTTCTTTCTCACTGTTGGCATGAGAATTTACCGATAAGCAGGGGGATCCAGATGGTAGTGGATTAGAGTTTTATAATCAATATGAACTTATTTGTAGCTTAATACAGATAGATGGCTACATATAGAAATATTTAGAAATGGGTTAGAATACACACATATATTTATGTGCTGTCAGCTGAGAGCACCTAAAAGAAATGACACTTCAGTAGCAAAAAGCACATCCAGTCTCAAAATTGGGGGTTCCAATACCATTCTCCAATGAAAGGAACCAAGACTCTGGAGAAATGGCTGATGCACATATTGGGGCAGAATATGTTGAGATGAGCCTGGAGAGCTTCCTCTAGTGCCAGAAAGCCGTAAAGTGCTAAAGAAGGGGGGGTAGAAAAAAATACGAAAATAAAGCAAAGAGAATAAAAAGAAAAAGAAGGAAAAAAGAAAAGAATAAAGAAACTTCATTGATGAAAGAACTCCTGTGGCCAAAGCTGGAACAATTTAAGAAACCAATTTAAACAAATAAAGGATCACCGGATCAGAGCCCAAAGTATAAAATAAGTATCTATGATCCATACTAATATACATGAGTGAATGATAGAATATGTTATTGAATGAGTGAGACAAAACAAACTTCCCCTGAATAATTGTCCTAAATTATTTATATGGATACTCACTTTCAATGACGTTAGCATGACTAGCCACGCCTCAGGTATGGATTGAGCATAGTACTTCCTTCCAAAAAAATACAAATGAAAAGAGGGGGGAAAGGTTTATGGTGCAGATTTACCTAGCAAACACTACTTCAGCCAGGTGATCAAAGTCAACATCAACAGTCATAAGTCATGTTGATATTTTGTATCCTTGATAAAATGTGATGCAAATAACACTTTCACTCTGTGGTCTTCTTCCCAATAATCCATTATTCCAATCTTATCTTCCTACAAAATACCTAATACTTGTCAAAATTCTCAAAGTCATTAAAAATGAGGAAAATCTGAGAAAGCACTATCACCAATAAGAGCCTAAGGATACACAAGAACTGAATATCACATGATATCTTAGATGAGATCTTGGAACAGAAAAAAAGACTTGAGATAAAAAGGAGATCTGAATAAATTACGGATTTTAGTTAATAAAATATATCTCTATCAGTTTAATTTAACAAGTGTACTACATTAATGTAAAGTGTTAATAGAATAACTAACTGGGTACGGGGTTAAGGAAACCTTCTCAAGTTTTCTATAAATCTAAATCTGCTCTAAAAATGTAAATCTAACAAAAGAAAACTATGAGGGGGAAAAAGAGCTCTTCAAAGTTGGAATGTGCTACCTTAGGATAAAGGGAGCTCTCTGTTTTCATTGACTTTTTTAAATCCAAGTTTGGGTTATATATTAGTCAAGATTCCCTACAGATTCAGCATCACAGGTGACTGCTCAGATACTATTAGGAAAAGAATTAAAGCTTTGTTGTGGTAATTTATCTCATTCCACCCAGACATTCTTTGACTAAATGTTTCTACCATTTTTTATTTACTCAAAGAATTATATAGGTAGGAGAAAATTCTCTCTCTCCTATAGCCCATAGTCCAGGTTTCCAGGGACTGAACTCAGAGCATGCATATGAATAATCATTTTTATGAAGTTTGTTCACACACAGGATTTCAACTGATCCTCACAAAGTTCCAGAATAATTTATCTAGTTAGTATTGTCAGTATATCTCAGGCTTCATATGGGTAAAAACTATTTTCTCAAATTAGCCTAAGAATCTGATATTTATAATTTTGATTCCAAGTGAAAATTTAATATCTCAGACACCTTACAAACAAAGAAAAAACAGAGATTTTAAATTGGAAACTGTTGGCATAATACTTGTGACAGACAGCTAATATAAATTACCACAGAAAGAAGGTGGGATTCAGGAGCATTTGTATTCATTACAACACTGCTCCCCTAAAAAAATTATAGATAAATATGGAATAAAGAACTAAAGACTGTATCATAATTACAGGGTGGTGATTGTCATTAGTCAACTAGCCATATTAGGATCTATACAGTGATTAATATAAAATTAGAAAACAAATTTACTCAACAGATTTACTCTGTGTTACTGATTGTTGAGGGAGTGTTTAGCCACAGAAATATGCAGTGTTTCTAGGGGGAAATTATTTTGTATTCCAAACTGTAGGCAACTTTTAAAAACAGCCATTCATAAGTTTTAATTGTCGATATAATGTCTATCATGGATACCTATTACTAATTAGATAAGAAAAACAGAGAAATAGTTGCAATCCTTGTTGGTCAGGCCAGGCCTACTTGGAAAAAGTAATCAAAGGGATGACACATTAGTAGAATTCTTCTGTGGTAGCATTTTCCCCTCCTTGTAAGCAGAGGGCAATAACCAGGCAAAGGTTACTTTTCTATTTAAACTTGAAATGTGTACTCCTACATACCCACCAACTTCCTTACCTGGTTTTATTTTTTTCCATAGCAATCATCAATTTCTAACATATATGTATTAGTTTGGTAGAGTGGCCATAATAAAATACCACAGGGTAGGTGGCTTGTATGACAGAAATTTATTGTCTCACAGTTCCAGAGACTAGAAGTCCAAGATTAAGTTGTCAGCAGGCTTGGCGCCTTCTGAAGACTAGGGTAAGCCTTTCTCTGTGGCTCATAGATGCCATCTTTTCCCTGTCTTTACATAGTCTTTCCTCTGTACGTGCCTGTGTCTAAATTTCCTTTTCTTATAAGGACACCTGCTTGGAATAGGGCCTACACTAATGATCTAATTTTAATTTGATGATCCTGTCTCTAAATACAGTCACTATATTTAGATAGATGAGGTACAGGGGGTTAGGACTTCAACATATAAATTTTGGGGAGACGCAAATTAGTCCATAACACCATATAACTTACCTGTTACGTTTATTTATTATCTCTCCCATGCCCACACTCATCAATAGTATATAGGCTCTGAGACAGTATTTTTTCCATGTTTTGTTCAATGCTATATTTCAATTACTGAGAACTGCATCCAACACTTACTAATTACAAAAAATATTTCTACATGTTGAATAAATATTCCTTATGACATAAATTGTTTGAGCTCCTAGGGCATACCAAGTATTTGGCATGAGTTAACTGTCTAAATAGGCTGTAGGTGCTAGAATATTCCCACTTTAAGGTTTAGGCAATTTAAACTTAGTGAACTAAGGCACTTGTCCAATGTACCACAGATCACAAAAGTTGGAGCTGGAGTAGAGTCTAGAATATCTGGCTACATGTCACCATGCTTAGGCTCTATGCTGTGACATCTCTGCAGATATAGCAGTGATTTTTGGTCAGTGGTAGAGAGAGGGGAGAGTGATAAATACACTGATATAAAGTTTTATTGATATAAAATAAGATCTTTATTAAAATAAAAAAGGGTTATGATAGGCAGAATAATGGCTCCCCAAAGATGTTCATGTCATAACCCCAGAACCTGTAAATATGTTGCATTACATGGAGAAAGGGACTTTTCAGATGTAATTAAGGATATGTCTTTGAGATGTGTTAGGTGGGCCCAACCTAACTATATGAGTTCTAAAAAGTGGAACAAGTTTCACTATTTTGCACGTAGCTGTCCAGTTTTCCCAACATTATTTGTTGAAGAGACTGTCTTCCCAATTATATATTCTTTTCTCCTTTGTTGACAATTAATTGACCATATGATTGTGGGTTTATTTCTGGGTTTTCTGTTCTGTTCTATTGATCTATGTGCCTGTTTTTGTGCTAGTACCATACTGTTTTGATTACTACAGCTTTGTAATATAATTCAAAGTCTGGATTTGTGATCCCTCCAGTTTTATTCTGTTTCAAGAATGCTTTGGCTATTTGGGGTCTTTTGTGATACCATACAAATTTTAGGATTGTTTATTCTAGTTCTGTGAAAAATGCTGTTGGTATTTTGATAGGGGTTGCTTTAAATCTGTATATTGTTTTGGGTAGTATGGACATTTTAATAATATTTGTTCTTCTAACCCATGAGCATAGAGTGTCTTTCCTTTCTCTGTGTAGTCTTCAGTTTCTTTCATCAGTGTTTTATAGTTTTCAGAGTACAGATCTTTCACCTCTTTGGTTAGGTATATTCCTAGGTATTTTATTATTTTTGGTGCAATTGTAAATGGTGTTTTGTTTGAAATTATATAAAAGAACCAAACAAAAATTCTAGAACTGAAAAATTTGATAAATGAGATGAAGAATGTAACAGAAAGCATCAATAATGGGCAGAGCAGATAGAAACAATAAGGAACTTGGAGGATAGGAATATAGATGTATTCAGTTTAAAAAGGAGAAAAAACTAAGTTTTGTTTTTTTTTAAGAAACTGCAAGAGCTTTGGATTTGATCAGAAATATTAGAATAATCGGTGTTCTAGAAAAAGAAGAGAAGGAGAAAGAGGCAGAATGTCTATTTAAATATATAAGAGCTGAGAACTTCCTAAACCTAGAAAAAGACTTGGTATATAAGTCCATGAAGCTAATAAAACATCCTGTTATCTCAATACAAAAAGACATTCTCCAAGACAAATTACAATGAAACTGTCAAAAATCAATGATAAAGAAATCATCTTAAAGGCAGTGGGGGGGTTGGGAGGAAAGCAACTTACAAAGAAATCCCCTTCAGGCTATCAGCAAAAATTTTCTCTGCAAAAATTCTATAGGCCAGGAGAGTCAACTGACATATTCCAGGTATAAAAAGATAAAAATTGGCAGCCTATAATATTTCATCTAGCAAAGTGAGTGTTCAGATGTGAAGGAGAAATAAAGGTTTTCCCAGACAAGTAGAAGCTGAGGGAGTTCACTATCACTAGCCCTGCCTTATAAGAAATGATGAAAGTTCTTTAAGCTGAAATGAAAAGATGTATATCAGCAACATGAAAACATATGAAAGTATCCAACACACTTGTAAAAATAAAAAATAGAAGAAAACTCTAACTACACATTAACACAGTTGTGTTAACTGCTTAACTATAGCATAAAAATTAAAGAATGTTGAAAGTAACTATATTTACCATAATTTGTTAACAAGTACACATCATAAAACATGTAAATTATGACATCAAAAATAAAAATGGAAAGAAATAAAAGACTAGAGCCTTTATAGATGAATAAAGACAGGATAAAATGGACTATTTTATCTATGAGAGGTTTTATGTAAGCCTCATGGTAACCAGAAAGCAAAAATCAAGTAGACTCATGAAACGAACAAAAACAGGTGGGTGGGTGGGAGAGAAACAGAGCATAGCATCATGAAAAACAGCAATTTGTAAAGGTAGGCAGAAAGAGAGGGAAAAAAAACACTGGATATACAAAACATTGAGAAAGTAAACAACAAGATGGCAATAGTAAGTTCTTACATATCACACTAAATGTAAATGAAGTGAACTCACCAACCAAAAGACACAGAGTGGATAGAATGAATCAAAAATGGACCCCAACTCGGGGCGCCTGGGTGGCTCAGTTGGTTAAGTGACTGCCTTCGGCTCAGGTCATGATCCTGGAGTCCCTGGATCGAGTCCCGCATCGGGCTCCCTGCTCGGCAGGGAGTCTGCTTCTCCCTCTGACCCTCCCCCCTCTCATGTACTCGCTCTCTCTCATTCTCTCTCTCTCAAATAAATAATAAAAATCTTTAAAAAAAAAAAATGGACCCCAACTATATGCTGCCTATAAGAGACTCATTTCATTTTAAAGACCCACAGAAGCTCAAATTGAAGGGATGGAAGAAAATATTCCATGCTAGTGTAAAGGAGAAAAAAAAAAGCGAAGTTAGACATATGTGTATCAGACAAAATAAACTTTAAGCCAAAAACATCAACAAAACACAAAGAGGGTCATTATATAATGATAAAGGGATAAATATGTCAATAATATATATCATAAATATATATGTACTCAAACACTGGAGCACCTAAATATATTAAACAATAACAGATCTGAAGGGATAGACAATTACAGTAATATATATATATATATAAAGAAATTAGATCCCAAACAACCTAACATTACACCTCAAGGAACTAGAAAAAGAACAAATTAAGCCCAAAGTTAGCAGAAAGAAGGAAATAATAAAGATCAGAGCAGAAATAAGTGAAATAGAGACCAGTAAAACAATAGAAAGGATTAATGAAATTAAGAGCTGGCTTTAAAAAAAAAAAAAAGACCAACCTTTAGCTAATCATACTATGAAAAGAGGGAAAAGATGCAAATAAAATTAGAAATAAAAGCAGAGACATTACAACTGATAAACAGAAATACACAGGATCAAAAGAGACTCCTATAAATAACTGTATGCCACATATTAGATGACCTAAATGAATAAATGCTTAGAAATACACAACTTACCAAGATCAAATCAGGAGGAAATAGAAAATCAGAACGGACCAATAATGAGTAAAGAGATTGAATTACTAATCAAAAACCTTCCAACACAGAAAACTCCAGGACCAAAAGAGTTTGCTAGAGAATTCTACCAAACATTTGAAGAAGACGCACCAATTTTCCTTAAAACTTCCAAAAAATTGAAGAGGAAGGAATACTGCCAAACTCATCTATGAGGCCAAAGACAGATGAGGACACCACAGAAAACTATAGACCAATAGTTTGGATGAATATAAATCAAAAATTCTTAGTGGAATATTAGTAAACCAAATTCAAGAACACTTTAAAAGGATTATACTAAACCATGACCAAGTGGTTTTTATCCCAAGTGGGATTTATCCCTACGATGAAAGGATGGTTCAAAACCTTACGATGAAAGGATGGTTCAAAAACCACAAATCAATAAATGTCATACATTAATAGAACAAAGATAAAAATCACATGATCATTTCAATAGATGCAGGAAAGCATTTGAAAAACTATAACATCTTTTCATGATAAAAAAACTTTCAACATATCATGCATAAAAGGAACATACCTCAACATAATAAAGGCCAGATATGACAAAACCACAGCTAACATTATAGTCAATACTGAAAAATTGAAAGCTTTTCCTCTAAGATCAGGAACAAGACAAACATGCCCATTTTCACCATTCTCCTTCAATGTAGTACTGAAGGTTCTAGTTAAAGCAATTAGAAAAAACAAAGAAAAAAAATGCATCCAAATCAGAAAGGAAAAATTTAAATTGATATTAGCAGACGATACGATTTTGTATGCAGAAAATTCCATAGACTCAACCAAAAAACTAATCAATGAATTCAGTAAAGTTGCAGAACACAAAATCAACAGACAGCAATTAGTTGCATTTCTATGCACTAATAATAAAACATCTGAAAAATAAAGAAAACTATCTTATTCATATAGCGTCAAAAATAACAAAATATTTAGGAATAAATGCAACCAAACAAGTGAAAGATCTGTACAATAAAAAACTACAAGACTTTGTTGAAAGAAATCAAGACAACACAAATGGAAAAACATTTTGTGTTTATGAGTCAGAAGAATTAATATTGGCAAAATGTCCATATTTCACAAAGTCACTGATAGAGTCAATGAAATCCCTATCAAAATTCCAAAGGCATTTTTCAAAGTAATTTTTAAAAAATCTAAAATTTGGGACACCTGGGTGGCTCAGTCATTAAGCGTCTGCCTTCGGCTCCGGTCGTGATCCCAGGGTCCTGGGATCGAGCCCCGCATTGGGCTCCCTGCTCCACAGGAAGCCTGCTTCTCCCTCCCCTCTCCCCCTGCTTGTGTTCCCTCTCTCGCTGTGTCTCTCTCTGTCAAATAAATAAATAAAATCTTTAAAAAAATAATAATAATAAAAAAAATAAAATAAAATTTGTGTAGAATCACAAAAGACCCAAATAACTAAAGCAATCCTGAGAAATGAGAACAAAGCAAGAGGTATCACACTTCCTAATTTCGAACTATACTCTAAAGCTATAATGAACACAGTATGGTATTTACATAAAAACAGACACATAGACCAATAAAACAAATTGGAGAGCCCAGAATTAACCTTCTGCATACAATGTCAGCTAAAAATTGACAAGTAAGCCAAGAACACCCAGTGGGGAAAGGATAGTTTCTTCAACAAATGGTGTGGGAAACCTGAATATACACTTATAGAACAATGTAATTGGACTATTACCTTACACCACTCACAAAAATTACCTCAGAATGGATCAGTCTTAAATATACAACTCTCAAAAGTAAGCATAGGAAAGAAACTTCTTGACATTTGTTTTAGCAATGAGTTTTTGGATATGACACAGAAGTTCAAACAACAGAAGCAGAAATTAACAAGTGGGACTACATCAAACTTACAAGCTTCTGCATAGCAAAAGAAATAATCAGTAAAATAAAAAGGCAATGTACTGAATGGGAAAAAATTTTGCAAACCATATAGTGAATTTGCAAACCAAAATATATTTTTTAAAAAATCACACAGCTCAGAAATAAGTCAATCAGAGAAAGACATGTATCATATGACCTCACTGATATGAGGAATTCTTAATCTCAGGAAACAAACTGAGGGTTGCTGGAGTGGGGGGTGGGGTGGGAGGGATGGGGTGGCTGGGTGATAGACATTGGGGAGGGTATGTGCTATGGTGAGCGCTGTGAATTGTGCAAGACTGTTGAATCACAGATCTGTACCTCTGAAACAAATAATGCAATATATGTTAAGAAAAAAAAAGAAGAAGATAGCAGGAGGGCAAGAATGAAGGGGAGGAATTGAAGGGGGAGATGAACCATGAGAGACGATGGAGTCTGAAAACCAAAGTGAGGGTTCTAGAGGGGAGGGGGGTGGGAGGATGGGTTAGCCTGGTGATGGGTATTAAAGAGGGCACGTTCTGCATGGAGCACTGGGTGTTATACGCAAACAATGAATCATGGCACACTACATCAAAAACTAATGATGTAATGTATGGTGATTAACATAACAATAAAATTTTTTTAAAAAATCACACAGCTCAATAACAAAAAACAATTTGATTAAAAAATAGGCAGAGGAACTAAATACACATTTTTCCAAAAAGACATGCAAACAACAAACAGGTATATGAAAAGATGTTCAACATCACAATATCATCATATGCAATGAAAATCCAAACCACAGTGAGATATCACCTCACACCTATTAGAATGTCTATCATCAAAAAGATAAGAGATAACAAATGTTGGTAAGGATGTGGAGAAGAGTGAATCCTTGTACACCGTTGGTAGAAATGTAAATAAATTGGTTCAGCCAATGTAGAATACAATATGGAGTTTTCTCAAAAAAACTAAAAATAGGTCTACCATATACCCAGCAATTCTACCTCTGGGTACATACCAAAAGGAATAAGAACAGGATATCAAAGAGATACATGCATTCCAAATTTATTGCAACATTATTCACAACAGCGAAGATTGGAAAATAACTGCTCATGAATGAATAAATGGATAAGAAGATGTGGTATAATTATTCAGCTTTGAGAAAAAAGACATCCTGCCATATGTGACAACATCAATGGACCTTCAGCACATTATGATAAGTGATGTAAATCAGACAAAGAAAAACAAATACTGTATGATATCACTTATATGTGGAATCTAAAAAAGCCAAACTCATAAGAACAGAGTAAAATGGGATGTTACCGTGGGATGGGAAGTGGAAGGATAAAACAGATGTTGTATAGGGGGTACAAACTTGCTATGAGTAGTAAATAAGTCTTAGATATCCAATATATGGTATAGTGAATATAGACAACAATATTGTATTATAATTATCAAACTTGCTAAGAGACTAGAACTTAATTTATTCTATTAAAAAGAAATAAGTATGTAACATGATAATGATGCTAATTATCACTACAATGGCAATATTACAATATATAAATGTATCAAATTAACATGGTGTACACCTTAAATTTGCAGTGTTACATGTCAAATATATTTCAATAAAAAAAGAAAACAGGCTCAGAGACTTAAGTACAGTACTGAAAATCATAGCTACTAAGTGTCTGAACTAAGATCTGAACTTTGCCAGTTTGTTTACAGGATTAAGATCATTACAAAATAAATTATATAAATAGAATTCAAATGGGATTTGTGGTAAGATAAAAAATTGATATGTAAATAAGGGAGCCAGTATGAAGCTGAAGCTAAATTACTGAGTTCCAATCTAGATGCTGATATCTAGGCTCATGGCCAGGATCCATCTGAGGGAAGCTTTCCAAATTCATGAGGGCTTACAATGCACATGAGGGAGGTTTGTTTGGGGTTAAGTATATTTTGGACATGTGGGCTTTTCTAAATTCATTGACCATATAATTTTATAATATCCATTATACACATCTACAGGCCTACCAAAAAATAATTATTTCTAAGTCTTAAATACTTGAAATGTACTTATTTGGAAATTTCACAGCTCTTTTTTTATCTATCTTCCATATAAAAAGACTAAGAAAAAACAAAAAGACCTAGGGTTATTGCAACTGTGTGATATTTTCAATGTTATGATTGAAATTAAACATAAAAATCTCTCCTAGATATACCATATACCTACTACTTCCCTGAGTCATTGCACATTGTTTCTCAATTTCTAGATAACGTATTTGCTCTTTTATTGAAAGCTAATTGGAATTTGTTGTTTGAATACTTTTTAGATTCTCCAGTCCCAACGGAAGTGTTTCCTCACGTTCCTTTGTCTATTAACTACAGCTCCGTGTGTTTGTGTTTGTGTGTGTTTTAAACTAGGCATTCAGGCACCTGGGTGGCTCAGTTGCTAAGCGTCTGCCTTTGGCTCAGGTCGTGATCCCAGGATCCTGAGATCGAGCCCTGCATCAGGCTCCCTGCTCAGCGGGGAGCCTGCTTCTCCCTCTCCCACTCCCCCTGCTTGTGTTCCCTCTCTGTGTTTCTCTGTCAAATAAATAAATAAAATCTTTAAAAATAAATAAATAAATAAATAAATAAACTAGGCATTCAATTAGCCAATCCTCTCTGCTAAACTTGTCTGACAAAACATCTGCTGTAGCAAATGACAAATATGTCTTTCTTTGAAAGCCTATCCAAATGGATACCAGTGACATCTATTCAGAAGCCGGCTGTCTTGTTATGTCACTAGTATTGTCAAGCCCATAGTACAGCCTACTAAGCGCAAACCATTGAAGCTTTGTAGTGTATGAAATGTTTTTATCTTATCAGATCATGGTTGCAATATTCCACTTAACTAAGTCATTTCAACTTGGAGACTGCAAAATATCTCCTGGAAATAGCTACACTATTCATTCATCAGGAGACCAAGATAATTAAGTCATCCATCAATGCTGATGGTTGCTCGGATATGTGGTTTCCTTGTTGTCCTGACCTTGGGATGTCTGGTGTTAAGGTAAAGCCTTTGATGGATATGTTAGCAGTCATAACTACCTCAAGGCTTGAACAACCCAGTATGCTGAAAGTGAGAAAAACATCATATTTATCCTTCTGTTTTCAATCATCTTGACTTTCTCCTACAATGTGTCCCTTTAACACAACTACTCAAGCTAATTATTTCTTCTTGGTGTTCCTATAGTCCTTTCCAATTATCCCTATTATAGTCCTTAGTACACTGTATTATGAATGCTTGCATGTCTCTCCTACTTTAATGTGATCTCTTCAAATGATTGGATTATATCTTAGCTTTGTTTCCCTTGAGCAAGCCTACTGACTGTCACATAAAAATTGATTAATAATGGATATAATTTTGAGTTTTATCATTATTTGGTATTAGTACTGCTAGAATAATATTATTCTTTTAAAAGAAAAAGGAAAATCAGAAAAATAATCTATTGAGTACCAAACGTGGCATAAAATATGTTAGAAAAGATACTATCTCACTAGATTTAAAACCTTGTAATCTTGTTTAAGCCTAGACTATGCCACTTTGGAGCAGAATATTTGGAAAGTAATTTTACTTTTCTGTCAGTTTCTTCAACTTAAAAAAAAGTTTCATGGGGCACCTGGGTGGCTCAGTCATTGGGCTTCTGCCTTCAGCTCAGGTCATGATCCTGGGGTCCTGGGATCGAGCCCCGCATAGGGCTCTCTGCTCAGCAGGAAGCCTGCTTCTCCCTCTCCCACTCCGCTGCTTTTGTTCCCTCTCTCGCTGTGTCTCTCTCTGTCAAATAAATAAAATCTTAAAAAAAAAAAAGGTCCATTAAAAAAAAAAAAATTTCACAACGCATACAACCCAGGAATACTTTGAAAATAAAATGAGGAAAATTAAAGTGATTTGTGAGCTGTAATGTATATCACAAAAAGAAGCTATGATTATTAGTTTTATTATTGTTAATTTTATCAAATTTCAATTTTTTTTTCCTTGATCTATTTACAGCACTTGGCACAGCTAATCATCCCTTCCTCTTTAAAATACTTTGGTTTTGGGGCACCTGGGAGGCTCAGATGGTTAAGTGTCTGCCTTCAGCTCAGGTCATGATCCCAGGGTCCTGGGATCGAGCCCCGCATCGGGCTCCCTGCTTGGCGGGGAGCCTGCTTCTCCCTCTCCCTCTACTATTCCCCCGACTTGTGCTCTCTCGCTTTTTCTCCCTATCCACCTAGTTACTTTTTCTCAGTTACTCTTGTTTTATGCCCTTATATCCCTGACTTCTTAAAGCTGGAGTCAGTTCTTATATCTTTTGTCCTCTTAGTGATTAAAGAGAAAAAAAGAAAATTGGTCCAAAATGGAGTTACTTGTGCTATGACCCATGTCCGCAAACCAAGACATAACATCTAACCTAATTGCAGTTTCAGCTTCTCTCAGGAATGTGACCTTCAACCAGTCAATTCAGAATTATATGATCAGCATTAATGAGGCAATCTGTCTGATAGACTCCCACCCCATCCTCACCCCACAAAAAAGGAAAGTGACCTTGCTGAAACAGCCCACTCTGTTACAAACCTCCTTTTTCTGTTTCTTTCTGCCTATTAGAGACTTGTATTTCATATAATTTCTTGGAGCTCCTTTCTATTTGCTAAATGAGAGGCTGTCTGATTGATGAATCATTGAATAAAGCCAGTTAGATCTTCAAATTTACTCAGTTGAATTTTTTAACACTACATACACCTACTTTTGAAGGGATCTCATTCAAACTTATAACTTTAAATCCCACCTGAATTTTTAAAATTTCTAAAGCTTTAGTTTCAACCCAGTCATCTCCCCTGAATGCAGATTCATAAACCTATCCATTAGGCATCTCCACTTGGGTATTTAAAATAAATCAAAAACTTAGTATGTTCAAAACTAAACTTCTGCTCTACCCCTAAGCCACCTCCATCTGTTCTACCTACAGCCTTCTCAACCTTAGTTAATGGAAACTCTATTCTGCTAGGTATCGAACTCCCAAGTTTGTGAATTATTCTTTCTCTCACATTCCACATCCAATTCATTAAAAAATCGTTAATTTTGCCATCAAAACAGAGACTATATCTAATCACTTTCAGCACCTCCACTGCCACATGTTCATCCAAGCCACCCTCATTTTTACCTAGATTATTATAACACCTTTCTCATAGTTTTTTTGTTTCAATCCTTTCCCTAGCAGTTCTCTGTTCAAAGCCCATTTTATCTTACAAATAATAAAGCTAAAAGTGTTTACAAGGTCTACAAGCCCTATTTGATCTGTACCCTTCCTCATACTGTGACCACTATTTTCTCTCTGATCTCATCTCCCACCCTATCCCAATTCCTTCCTCTACTTCAGCCATACTGTTTCTCAAATGTACCACCCACATTCTAGCCTCATGATCTTTCCAATTCATTTTCTCTTCTTGGATGCTTGCACATCCCCACCAAGGTATGTTGAAGACTCATTTCCTCACCTTATTAATGTTGTTACACAAATGCCACCTTCTCAGTAAGGCCCTGACTATTCTATTCAAAATAGCAACCACCAACATCCTATCACTCTTCCCTCTATAGGGGAGCAAAATATGCCACCCCAAAATGTGTCTCTTTGGCATCTGGATTATGCCCCCGTAGGTTCTTCTTGGCTGTGAGAATTGCTCAGACTTTCCTTGCTTTTGACAACTTTGACAGTTTTGGCAAATATTGATCAAGTATTTTATAAAATGTCTCTCAGTTGGAATTTGTGTGATATTTATCTCATGATTAGGTTGGATTCATGGATTTTTGAGAGGAAGACCACAGAGGTTAAGTGACATTTTCATTACACCATACCAAGTGCAAGTGAAACTGTTTAAAAACAAAGTTGAACAAAAATCAAAGTGGCTTAATTAATGCTTCAGCAAGGCTCAATTTTATACTAAGTAAGGTTTTTCCTCTCTTCTGAAAACATCCTCTCCTCACTTCTTAGCCTTTGGTTTCAAGAACCTGGTACTCCCCGTGAAAATGACTAAGGAGGCTGGCAGCATATACACAATTCCTGTCATTTCCCTCTAAAACCCCTTAGCCCCTTCCTCCAGGTAGGCTTGCAGTTTTTGAAGACCATAACCTGCTGCAGTCTCCTTTTCCTGGAAAAGCAATAAAGCTACTGTTCCTCTTTATCCCAAACACTGTTTTTGCATTGTATTTTGGCTCCAAAAGACAGGCTGGTTTTCCACAACACAAGCACTGTCAGCATGACTTGTCACTGTTGATGTTATCTTTGATCACCTGGCTTAGGTAGTTTTTCAGGTTTCTCCACTGTAAAGTTAATTTTTCCCTGTCTCATACTATACTTTTTGGAATGAAATTACTATTATACCCATTCTTAAGGAGTGGATGGTTGTGCTAACTTCATGAAGGGCAGAGTATCTACATAAATTATTCAGAATTATTATGCATGAAAGATTTTTCTATTCTCCATTGATTTCTTTATTCAACTAATTATATGTCAATATAGACTCTTCAATATTTATTTTATACTTTGAGTTATAATCCTAAACTACTTTATTTATTGGTGTTTCCAAATTGTACTAGTTTTGTCTATTGGGAACCTCTCAATTGGCTCCTATGTCCCTTTGACCTACTCCCACCAATGTGAAGCATTTTTGTTTTATCTTGTTTTACTTTTCTTTTTGAGCATTTTTTTACTTTCTGGAACTACAAGGTGTTTCAGGGTCAATTTGCATATTTCCTGTCCAGTCCTAGAAATGGCTATTTCTCCAAATGACCTTGGTTCCTTTTACAGAGGAATGGTATTAGAAACTAAGATTCGAGTACTAGTTGTCCATGTTGCTATTAGGCATCATTGTTTCCAGGCTTTCTCAACTTTCAAAGTAAGACTATATGTGTGTATCCACTAAACCCATGGAGATATATAGATATGTATATTATATACATATGCAGTCTGTATCTATATTATGCCAAATATGAGTTCATACTGATATTTCCAAATCTAAACCATTACCACATGGATTATTCTAGCTTCTTCCCCTTGCTTATCTGTAACCAACTAACCAATTAAACAATGAGAAACCTGGCTCTATCATCCAATATTCATGTATAATGCTTAAAAAAATTTAACCTCTACCCCCACAGAGTGCAGGATAGGGAGATTTGGCCAATTTGTGCACATTGCTTATACACAGTCCCTTTGCCTTGAGTCTTACAGACTCAACTCATTTTCAGACTTATTAAGAAAGCGACTATCTCCCCTCTGGCAGTGAGGTTGTTTCATACCTGTAATGCAATAGATTCTTTTCTCACCTTTTGCATTCTGTCTTGTGATGCCACAAACTCCCGTGCTTTTATTTTAAACTTGCATGCATTTAGGTGAAATCTTTTTGTACTATAAAGTTCTATAAGTTTTGACAAATGCATAGTGTTGTATATTCATCATTACAATATCATGCATAATAGATTTATTACCCCAATAACCCCCTGCACTTTACCTATTCCTCCCTACCACAGTTGAACCCCTGATAACTATTAGTTTTACTGTCTCTGTAGTTTTACACATTCCAAAATATCATAATTGGATTCAAAGTACCTGGGGTTTGCAGTCTGGCTTCTTTCACTTAGCAATATGCATTTAAGGCTAATTCATGTCTTTGCTTGGCTTGATCATTCATTTCTTTTTATTGCTGAAATATCCCATCATATGGATGAACCCCAATTTTTTCACCCATTAAAACTCATTGAAGCACATCCCTTTCAGTTTTTTTGTTATTATGAATAAAATTGCAGCAAATGTCTGTGTTTAGGTTTTTGTGTAGACAGATGTTTTCAATTCATTTGAGTAAATATTTAGGAGGGCAATTGTTGGGTCCTATGGTAAGACTATATTTAGCTTTGTAAGAAATTGCCAAACTGTCTTCCCAAGTGTCTGTACCATTTTGCATTTTCACCAGCAACAAGAGTTTCTGTTGCTCTGTATTCTCAACAACTTGATATTGTCAATGTTTGAATTTTAGTCATTCTAGGAGGTATGTAGTAAAATCATCATTTTAATTTGTATTTCCCTAATGAAGGTTAAGATGATTATCTTTTTATATACATGTTTTTCTTCTATATCTTCCCAGGGGCCAAAAAAAAATTCAATGGCAATCATCCTCCATATTCTAAGCAAATTGAAATGGCCAAAGGAACCATCAGATCAGCAGTGAGGTGTCCAGGTCCTGTTTCCATCATTTAATCATTTTTTGGTTTTTTTTGTTGTTGAGTTTTAAGAATTTTTGTGTATTTTGGACAAGTCCTCTGTCATATATGTGTTTTGCAAATATTTTGTTCCATCTTGTCACTTGTATTTTCCTGCTCTTAATGGTGTCTTTCACAGAGAGGAGGTTTTAATTTTAATAAAGACAAACATAAATTTTTTATTTCATAGATTCTGTGATGATGTTATATCTAAAACCTCATCAACAAACCCAAGGACAGGTAGGTTTTCTCCTATGTTTCCACTTAGAAGTTTTACAGTTTTGAATTTTACATTTAGGTCTATGGTCCATTTTCAGTTATTTGAGAAAAAATTATAAAATCTGTGTCTAGACTCTTTGTTTTCATATGGCATTCAATTGTTTCAGTACCTTTTCTTCAAAGTCTGTATTTTCTTTATTAGATTGCCTTTCCTGCTTTGTCAAATTTCAATTAAATCTATGTGTGCAAGTCTATTTCTGGGTTCTCTATTTTGTTCCATTAATCTATTTGTCTAATCTTTCAATAATGCCACATTGCTTTGATTACTATAGATTTATAGTAGATCTTGAAATCAGTAATGTAAATCTTCCAACTTTTTTTTTTTTAGTATTGTGTTGATTATTCTAGGTCTATTGCATTTTTATATAAACTTTAGAAACTTTATTTTATATCTATATATAGCTCCCTGGGATTTTTGTTGGGACTACATTGAATTTATAAATCAAACTAGAAAAAAATTGACATCTTTATAATATTGAGTCTTCTAATCCATAAACATGGAATATCTCTATTTTGATATTTGATTTCTTTCATCAGTGATTTATAATTTTCTGAACACAGATCCTGTATATATTTTATAAGATTTAAATGTTACTTCTCTGGTTTAAAAAATTATATTTTAAGACCTTCATTTATATTGCTACTTTATATTTATATTATTTATATTTATATTTAAAGAAATATTTATATTTCTTTATTTCTATACTTATGGGAAAACTCCATCTAAATTATACTTATATTTTATTTATAAGCATATATAATGTATATTTAAATTAACTGTGTAGTTAATGTTAAGGTACTTAAGGTAGTACCTAGTACACAGTACACTAACTACATCTGACTGTAGTTCCAGTAACGCTAGGAATGAAAAGACTTGGTGGGGGTAGATAGAGTGGAGGTCAGTAGTATCAGTTCAGCCACATTCTAGAGGTTGTATGAGGTCTGTGAAACCATTTTGAAAACTTTAAGTCTCTATAGTATAAAAGGTATGAATAAGAAACACAAGCTACAAATAACTTTAGTATTTATAACTCTTGCTTATTTAGTGGAGAATGTCATAAGAATACGTTTTAGAGATCACTGAATGTTACATATTAAACTCAATTCCACACCAGTCCACCTCCCTTTGCTCTAAACCAACTTCCCAAATTATCTTAATTTTTACTAGATACAATAAAGTCTTTGAATATGGGCCAAAAATATGTATTTATAGACATTTGGTGTGAAGAACAGCTGGTACACCCTTAAAATAGTATATTACATGCATTACTCCTCATAAATGTTTTAAAACTCTCACTAAAGAGGAAGAAAGAAAACTTTATCCAAAGAATCCTATTTCAATGTTGTAGCATATTTGTAGCAGCATAGATCATAAATATATATTGAAATTCTATATAACAAATAGGAGAGTTACAAATGAGATCCAAAAGGAAACAAATCTTTTAAATTGCAGTACATTTTTCACTTTAGAATTATAATGATCAACAATGATCTATAACAGATCATTAACCCAAACTGTAATAAATTATCTCCCCTTATATCATAAGCACTTAAGAAGGACTTGGGGCCACAGTAGGAAGTTTTATATTTCACCTTGTCTTCAAGTGATCTAAGATATACATCTATGAGCCTGTAATATGCTTAGCACATTTCTATGCAAGGCTGCAACTAGAATCTATTGCCAGGGGGACTCAAAAATTCAATAACAATTGTTCTCCATACTCCAACAGAATTGAAATGGCCAAAGAAATCATCAAATACAGATATTATATTAGTGACATTAGATAACTTCTCACGTTTAACCACCAGAGGAGAGGCAAGCCATAGAATCTACAACCTTTGAAAGTAGATCATAGATCTTAATGTTTGTCTTCATTGATGTGTAATGTACTGAGTTACCTCTAAGTTCTGCTACTCATACATGCAGATAGTCTTCCTTACTGGGGAGAAGTCAGAAAGCACTAAGAAATGAATCTTATTCCACTTTTCAACAAATAAAATTCACTTGTAATCAGTTTTATATTATAAACATTATGCTTACAAATATATAAATTAAATCCAACAGCATAATTTCTCACTCGAATATAAAATGAGAGAGAGAGAGAGAGAGGACCCACCATTTGGAAAAGCCAGGTCAAAAAAGCAGAGTGAAAAAAATAAGACTCTAAAGAACCAAAATAGAAAGTACATATGCATGGAACCATATTTAAATCTGAAACTCTGGTGCATTGTATTGCATTGCAGTTGAACACTTACATTATAGGATTGTAGTTTTACAGTTTTAGTATGCATCTTTAAAATTCAGAAATACTGGTACTATCACCCATGCATCATAAAGAAATATTCAACCATATGGGCTGGCAACTTTTTATGCCTCACATATGATTAAACAAGGAAATACAAAAAATGTTAGTTTGCACATGAATTAATTTTGGAATAGGCTGTAGATAATTTGCTAGACTTTGTAATTCATGATTTTTTTTAAAAAAAAAAGAATATTTTTAAAATAATAGCTAACATATATTGAGGATTTGCCACATGCCAGGAACTGAGGATTTGCTTTATATGCATCAATTCATTTAATCTCAATGACATTACTTAGATTGGTGTCATTATCTTCCCTCTTTTACAGGTAAAACTGATATTTACAAAGTTTAAGGAACTTGTTGTTCAAGATTTTATAGTTCATGTATTTAGAGACAGAACTGACATAAAAGTCAGACTGACTCAAAAATCCATTCTTTTAACCATTTTGCCATACCATGTTTACTGAAAATCAACTTTACATCAGTCACCGTATTAGTTAGTAGGGAAATAAAAATTAGGACACTCCCCCTTTCCTTGAGAAGCACACAACCTACAAAAGAAACATGGAAGCAGCATATAAAACTGTAGTGAGTTAAGTGTGATGATAGAGTTGAGGACCTCATACTGTGTGAAAAAACACTTCACAGAGGGGCTAATATTTGGAGAGTAGTTTCAGGAATCTTTAAGATTTTACTAGAGAGAGAAAGGGCCTACAAGAAGTTTCTAGAATCCTAAATATGATCAAGTGAGGTTGCCCTGCTTGTGCCACTTGGCAGAGATTTCATAGGTTGGTTTCAATAAAATGGTATAAAAATAGTAAGTGATGAGGGATGGGAGACATATGTTTTGCTAAAATTAAGCATTCTCAGTTTGCAGAAGTATATGACTGAGGAGTAAGCAAGTCTGGGAAAGCATATTCTGCTGTTTCAGTTTTAGGAAGAAAGATGAGTGATTTAAACTCAAGATTATGATCCTTTGACATGCAATGGCTGAAGAAAGCAACCCCAAATCACTTAGGCATTGCAGAAATGAAAACCTTTTATAGTTCTTCCTTTTTACCAAAAGGAAGTCTCTCCCTTAGCTATTGCCCAGGCCTACATTATTCAGACTCCTTGTTAAACCACAATATCTGTAGTCTCTATCTGGGTTATGAAGTATTATTTGGATACCTTTAGTTGCAGAATTATTTTCTGTAAGATCCGTCAAGTGAGCAAATAAACATCATTTAACGCTCTGGGCATTGCCTTAAGGGGGTGGGGAGATGAACAAAGGAAATAATTACTGGTAGTCATTACACAAGTCCTCTTAACCATATTGAGAATTCTAAGATTCTAAGAGAGGAGTGATCATGTTTCTTGCCAGAAGATTTTCCAACACCTTTTCTAAGATAAGTTTTTTCCAACAGGGCTTTCTAATTTTTGCATTAGGTTCCCAGATCATTTTGATGGTGTTAAAGATGCAGGATAAATCTCTAGGCATATAAAAACAGGGATCCTTACTTAGGACTGCCCAGTTGCCCTATCTGTAGGCTAGAATATTATCTATTATGCTTTTGTGTACTCCAACTTGACTTTTTTTAAATGGCTACCTCTAGAGGTATAGTCTATGGTTCCTGTGACATTGTCTGTCTGGTTGATTCTCTTGTAACCATAGCAGGAGGACCTGACCACAAATCAGGCCTCTTTAAAATCATTCATCACAGATAAACAGGGGCAAAAGGCTACATTTTAATAGTCTTTTTGACTGGTCAATCTATCTTGTTAATCCCAAATTCTTTGTTTCTGCTATAATTTCAAGTTTTTCAAATATGAATAAATTATTATCTATATGTGGGACATATTTTTCTTGCTATTCAGTAAGTCTGGTAGCACTTTCTAAGGCCTTTTTGTGTCAGGTTTCATAGTATAAACAGGGAGTCATCCCATTCAATTGTTGAGTATAAGTAAAATACCAACATACTGGGAAATTGTTAAATATCCAGGATTTATTATTTATGTATTGGTTTAAGATTTGTAGGAAATTTGTGGTAGCTTCAGTGGAACCTTGGGACATGATTGTCAGGTGTATTGTTGATTTTCCAGTATGAATACAAACATACTGGCTATCAGGGTGAACAATGTTTCTAAAGAAGGCAGAGCTTAAGTCAACTACAATGAAATAAATAGCATTAGATGGAGAGGCAAAGAGAATAGTACTGGATATTGAATGATGAAGGAATGAAGAATGACAATTCAGTTAATGGCCTGAAGATACTAAATAAAGCAATATCCTAGGCTATTAGGAGGTGGCGGTGTTTTTAGCAAGCAAAACATAAGACGTGGATAATTAACCTTTCTAAATTAACCTCTCTAGTATCCTAAGCCATGGGTTGGCAAACCTTTTCTATAAAGGGTGAGATAGTAAATATTTTAGGTTTTGCAGGGCATATAGCTAGCCTCTTTTGCAACTACTCTCTTCTGCCATTGTAGTGTGAAAGCAGCCCTAGACAATATATAAATAAGTGGGCATAGCTGTATTCTAATAAAACTTTATTTAACAGGCATTTGGCTGGATTTGGACTGCCAACCCCCGCTCTATAGTCAAGGCTTCTTGGAAACTAACAGGCAGAATTCTAAAAATGATCTACAGTTGTCTTCACTCTTGTCTTAACCATCCCTTTGAATTTAGGCAGAACCTCATGCAAATGTGATGAATATAATGAAATATTATTGCTATTATGTTACACTATAGGGCAAAAAAAGAGCATTTGGATGTGCCAGTCCAAACACATCAGCCCTTCAAAGTTAAAGCATTTCCTCCAGCTAGTAGCTTATGAGAAAATCAAAGAGATTTGAAGCTTGAGAAGAATTTACCACAAGGTTTTCCATTGCTTAGATGGAGAAGGCCTGTGACAGGAAACTTCAAGCTCTGAGAGCAGCTTTCACTGACAGCCAGTGAGAAAAACAGGGATCTCTGTCTTCAGGTCACAGGAGACTGAATTCAGCATATAACCTGAATCAGCTTAAAAGCAGATTTTCTTAGAATCTCCAGATAAGAGCCCAGCATGGCCAACACCTTGATTCCAGCCTTATTAGCTCTAAATAGAAGAATCGGGTGAAATTATATGGACTTTTGACTTATAGAAATATGCAATAATAAGTTAAGTATTATTTTATGTTCTTAACTTTGTGGTAATTTTTTTTTACACAGAAATAGAAAACTAACAATATGACCTATTTATGGATATAGTATTGAAGTTTATGTAGTAGTCTAGAAGGGTCAATGGTAACCTTGAGTGATCCTTCACTTGAGTGTACATGAAGTATTTAACAGTTTTGAGCCCACAGACTTTCTGGGACTTCCCCAAGTTCTATCTGGAACCTGGTGAAATATCCTGACAATAGTTTTATGATGACAATAAGGAGGAGGTAACCAAGATTCCTCCTTCTAGAAAATCTAAAAATAGGCCATCCGAACTACATCTGATATAGGATTCCATTTTCACAATAAGGATTTCCTGAATATATTCAAGACACTGAATTACTGAGGACATAGCGTGCCAAAGATCCTAATGATATAGTTGAGGCAGGTAGATGTTGAGGGATTTAGCAATACCTACCATGGAAACATATTTTTGACTCAAAGGAAGATAGAATGGGAAAGTGATGAGAATTGTAGTTGACATGGTACCCTCTATATTTATAAGAAAATCTGTCTCTTTTCTAAAATACAAGCTAGGAGTTGAAGGATAGCACTGAAGAAGGATAGAACAAGTCCCTTAGAGGGTAATTATAGGGGCAGTCATAGGTAGTATTCTTAATTTTGGTTGCCCTATTTGTATTGGCTAGAACTGAACGGTTATTTTTCCAGTGCACTATAGTTTTCAATATTTAGTGTCTCTAACAATAAGAGTTCTTTCTTTAGCTTTCTAATTACCATGAGTTTGATCGAGATTATGTCTATCTTTTATTTATAGAATCTCTTCTAAAAGCATAGCTAAGAGCTATAATCCCTGAAGTGTAGAGATTTACCATTTTTCTCTTTATTTTCTAACCAAGTTAGACTTTTCTGGCTTAAACTCAGCTACAAATAGATTTGACAGAGCAATTGATGTGAGAGTTTCAGGTCCAAGACCTGACTCTTTAAGAGTCATAAGACAATTCCTGAAGTCTAAAAGAGACCTATCTTCTTGCTGGTCATATGATTGAATGATTCATTCAACTTTGACAAGAAACCTTTGAGGGGTGGAAGCCAAGATCACCTTTCTTACCCTTTGGGACTTCCTGTAGTCTAAAGATGTATATTTTAATTATTAGGGCTTTTTTTTTTTCAGTTTTTCAGAGAGTGGATCCATTGATCTTTTCAATTTATCCCTGAGATCCGTAGGATCAATAAAAAAGATGGACCAATTGATATAAATCAGGTAGCCTAGGGATACAACTCTGGGATAGTCCTGAATTCTTTAATAATTATCTCCTTTTTATTTTGTGGAAAATATTTAATGATATTCCAAAACTTTGAGAACCGTTGTTTTAGAGCATATCACCAAACTACAGCTCATGAGCTAAATTAGCTCTGCTGCCTGTTTTTGTAAATGAAATTTTATTGGAAGATAACTACGTCCATTTGTTTATGTATAAGGCTGTTTTCACATACAGATAATATTGAGTAATTATAACAAAGACCATATGACCCACAAACCTGAAGTATTTATTCTCTGTAACATTTTAGAAAAGGGGTATAGGTTCTGGTGTCCACCTTCCTGGATTCAAATCCTGGTTCTACCACTGATCATCTGTGTGATTGTGAATAAGTTACTTAACCTTTTTGTGTCTATATTTGTTCAACTGTGAAATGTAGTAATACTCACACAGCTTTCTGTACTATGAATAGAATATAATAGGTCCTCTAATCTTAATGTTTTTAATAGCTTATTCCAAGTGAATACACTATTGTTGAGAAAGTTTTTTTATTATTATTAGGCATTGTCAAATATAACTGCATTAATCATCACTGTTGGCCATTTACTGTGTGCCAGGCAGTGTGTAAAATGCTTTAGGCATATATCATTTAATACTTAAAACAGTCTAATGAGGTATTAATTGCTACACTAGAACAATGATGAAGTGAAGGCTAGCATGAACTTTTAATGATTATATACATAAATTTCACAAGTCTTGACTGCTAACACATTCAGACTCCAGATACTTGCAGTTGTATTTTCTTCAAGATACTATAGAAAGGATAAGTGGTGATTATCATGGTTAATATGCCCATATACACTTTACTTTGTAAATGTAACAGTGAAATCTCTGTCAGTGTGTGACATTTACTTAAAGCTAGAGCAGTGGTCTTAATTCAGTTTATACAGAAATTATGAGGGCCACCAAGTGGCTTGGTAGATCTCCTTACTAGACAGCAGGACTAGGTAGTATAACAGAATCGTTGAGGGCATTGTGAAGTGTGCTGAGCTGATGAAGACTTCAGAGGAAGAATGAATTAAGCTTATGAGCTATGACCCATTTTAAAATATCATCCCATTCTAAAGATACCAAAACTCTAATAGCTTACCTAATTTTTTTCAATGTCATAAGAAGATTGTCAGAGACAGTGTTTTAAACTTAGGTTTTCTGAACAAAACATGAATTTGAAAAGATATATGCACCCCTTTATTTATTGCACCATTATTTACATTAGCAAAGATTTGGAAGCAACCTAAATGTCCATTTGTAAGTAAATGGATAAAAAAGAAGATAAACACAGTGGATTATGATGCAGCCATAAAAAAGTATGAGATCATGCCATTTGCCACAACATGGATAGACCTATAGGGTATTATACTAAGTGAAATAGGTCAAAATGAAGAAGACAAATACCCTGTGATTTCACTCATATGTGGAATCTAAAAAGCAAAACAGATGAATAAACAAACAAAAAGTATAGTCAGACCAACAAATACAGAGAACTAATGGTTCTCTGAGGAAGGAGTGTGGGGGATAGGAAAAATGGGTGAAGTGAAGTGGGAGATACAGGCTTCCAGTTATGGAATGAAAAGGTCATGGGAATAAAAGTCACAGCATAAGGAATAGAGTCAATGATACTATAATGGCATATGGTGACAGATGGTAGCTTCACTTGTGATAAGCACAGTGAAATGTATAAATCTGTTGAATCACTAAGTTGTATACCTGAAACTAACATTTAAAAAAATTAAAAATAAATTTAGGTTTTCTGTTTCTTAGCCATTTCTCTATACTGTCTTACATATTTCTCATGGCACTTAAAAGGATAATCCTATATGAATCAAACAATCAATTTTACTCCATTCAACACACATTCTATAAAAAGTAGCAACTATATGATATTTTGCTCAGTGCTGTGAAGATATAGAGACACTAATACAGAGAACTCTTCTAGGAGGTTAGGATCTAGGAGAAAAGGTAGACATTACATAAATAAACAGGACTACAATGATAAATGTTATTAAGCACAAACAATATGTTCTGATAATACCTTCAGCCAGAATAAGGTAAAAGATGGGATGCCTGGGTGGCTCAGTCAGTAAAACATCTGCCTTTGGCTCAGTCATGATCCCAGGGTTCTGGGATTGAGTCCCAAATGGGGCTCCTTGCTGAGTGGGGAGCCTGCTTCTCCCTCTGCCTGCCCTTGTGCTCTCTCTGAAAAATAAATAAATAAATAAAATCTTAAAAAAAAAAAAAAACAGAATAAGGTAAAAGACCTTTCCCATTGCTATCTTAGTTTCCTATTGTTCAATATGATAGTAATACTGCAGTTACTTTGGATATATTGATTCCAGAACTTTTGCTAGTCCATCCACACAACTATGATATATCAAAGTTCACTTAAATTTTTATAATAATATTTTTCCACATTTGCTAAATGAATACTGGTTATAAGCCATAGATGTATGATGTAATTATAGGATGTATAACTTCCAAATCTGACAGAAAATTATCAAAGATTAATAAATTTTAACTGTGACTTACCCTACCAAAGATACATCAAACCAAAATGCACAGACATGGCTGATTCTCAGAACAGCATCTATAAATTAACAATAAAAAAGTTCCCAATTAGATTATAGATGATGTACTTTGTAATTCCTTACATTTTCCCTGATTTTATGTTTAACATGAAGAAATCAATCATGACATCCCTATCTAGAGCCAAACCAAAATGTAATTCAGTATGAAAACATTAATCTTTGTAGTTAGTACAAATGCTATAAATTCTCTGTTATATCATAATTCATTTTATGTTAAAAGGGAGAAAAATCATCTGTGTGGTAAAGTTAAATTTTACCTCAAATGACAACTAATGTAGAGACGCATCAGAATACTCAGAAACCAGTGTTTAAACCAGGATTTAAAATAGTGAAATTGATATGTAATGGATATAATGTTAACTATATTAATAAACTACTAAGAAGTTTAAGAACACCCCAAATACCCATCAAGAAATCTAGAAGTAACCTCAGGGTTGGATAATTGGAATATGATAATTTAATGACAGAAAAATCTAACCAATTATATGCTATTACAAACAATAGGAATGTTATCTTAAAAAGAAAAAGAAAAAAAAAAGATTGAGGAAAACAGAGTGAGAGAGTGACAGAAATGGAGGGAAAAACCAAGAGAGAAGCAATTATTACCAGGAATCTTCTTGGGAGGGAAAGTCTTGATTAAAAATGTTGTAGTTTCCTTGGCTTGACTATTTCTAACCTATTATTTTCCCCACAGACTCCTTTGAGATTTTGACTACTACTTCAGAAACATGCACTGTTTCAGAGAGGTTATAATCCCTCTAAATTCCATTTATGGGCTGGAGGTTAAGAAGACAGGTTATAGAAGCTGAAAATTTTATGAACCTTGTTAGTTGACAGTGTTTCCTATCTGCTCTCATACACTTTCAGTGCCCCAGGAAAATCAGGTTTCTAAAAACCAGACAGACCATGAAGTGTGGTTAATTTATCAATATAAATATTGCTTTGTGGGGTCCTTTCTAGATTGGCACCAGGTTTTTTATGGACAGCCTTTTCTTTTGCTATTAACCTCATATATGAACACTGAATCTTTAAAAACAAAAATTACCAAAAATAAAAACACAAAATTTATGATCTACTGGTACTGCTTATGTGTGAATTATTCTTGACTATAGAATGAACAAGCTATCTATTATTATCAATAAGAACGTTCCTCACTAAAATTTCAAGAAACATTATTCTGAGGTATCACTTATCTCAGTGAAACTTCTGAAATTTATATTCATATATATATTTTTTTTTTCTGGAAAGAGTTTTTCATCTCCAAACAATTTTGAGTGAATTCTTATTTAAATCCTGATGTTCTCATCACTGAGTTAAAGAGGATATTCAGTTATTCCTCAAGGATTTTCCACATTGCCTGACCTTTCCTCTTCATCAGAAATTATATTAAATAATACATTTTTCAATTTACAAAATATAGATAGATGTTGCCATATTATAATGGGTACCACCTCTCTCATTCAAGACCTTACTGGTTAGGTAACCTAGAATATCTGAAATCAATATGAAATCAATACTACTATGTCAAGTATATATTGATATTTAAATACACTCTTATTACGATCCATGTAGGTATACACCTACTACAGCCAACAGCTAATGTTTGCAAAAGCAAAGAAGGGTAACTTTACCTGGAATTACACTTATGGAAAAATGGACAGGGTGAAATGTGAACGTATTCAGTAAGTCCATCATAATGAGTAGTGCTAGCCTGGTTTAATACTTTTATTGGGACTTAGGCCACAATAATATAACTTTTTTCACTCCAAATTGCTACCCAAAATAGTTTAAAAACTAAGAATATCAGATTAACAGCTATGCCAATAAGAAATGGCAGTACCCTTAATGATTCTCACAGGGTCCTTTTCTTGTTTCAACAACACATAACATTGAATTTATGCTGATAATAAGAGAAAGCCTAAGAGAAACAAACAACTACCTAGGTAAGGATAAAGCCAGTATGGTACTTAGAGAGGACTAAAGTTCAATCCCATGCTAGGACAACTACAAAGCAAGGATAAAAGGGAGGTGGCATGGTCAAGACTTCCATGTGAAGGCAGAATAAAGGTCCTCATCTTTGCCCATGTTTGATTATCTTATCAACATGCATGCCCTTACAGCAGTTAGAAAGACTAAAATTAGCAAGACAAGGAACAACAAATGTTGGCAAGGATGTGGAGAAAGGGGAACCCTCTTACACTGTTGGTGGGAATGCAAGCTGGTACAGCTAATCTGGAAAACAGTATGGAGGTTCCTCAAGAAGTAAAAAATAGAGCTACCCTATAGCCCAGCAATTGCATTACTGGGTATTTACCCCAAAGATACAGATGTAGTGAAAAGAAGGGGCACCCACACCCCAATGTTCATAACAGCAATGTCCACAACAGCCAAACTATGGAAGGAGCCAAGATGTCCTTCAACAGATGAATGGATAAAGAAGATGTAGTTCATATATACAATGGAATATTACTCAGCTATCAGAAAGGATGAATACCTACCATTTACATTGTCATGGATGGAACTGGAGGGTATTATGCTAAGTGAATTAACTCAGAGAAAGAAAATTATCATAAGGTTTCACTCATATGTGGAATGTAAGAAATAATGCAGAAGATCATGGGGGAAGGGAGAGAAAACTGACTGGGAAGAAATCAGAGAGGGAGAAAATCCATGAGAGACTCTTCACTCTGGGAAACAAACAGGCTTGTAGAAAGGGAAGTAGGTGAGGGGATGGGGTAACTGTGTGATGGGCATTAAGGAGGGCACGTGATATGATGAGCACTGAGTGTTATATGCAACTAATGAATCATTGAACACTACATCAAAAACTAATGATGTACTATATGTTGGCTATTGAATTTAAATTAAAAAAAAGCCTCACAGATTAGCAATGAAAGCTAATCCCCATTTCATATTTGCTTTCTCCATTTTATGCTATTTCTCCCCCAAAGCCTTTTGCATTTACATATCTGTGCTAACTAACCCACATGCTCTTCTTTCTTTTACTTTTTTAACTAAGTTTACATTTCTGTCAAGATTTCTAAATTATGGATTCCATGATGTCAAGGACCAAATTTGTCTTCCTGGTAGTTTTCATGTCAGAGCCTACTAGAACTTGTTTTGAATAAATAAGTGAAAACATGAACTTTAGCACTATCTCTTTCAAAAGCCTTCTCCATTGGATTTAAATACCTCTTCCTTGTGTTGGCATCTGAACACATCTTTACCATAACCTATGACATTGTACATTCATGTTTATTTCACTGATTAAATTTTGAGACTAGTAAATACAGTGCGCTCCCTAACATTTCTAAAAACAAAAAGTAAAGGAGGAAGACAACCAGGATTTATTGTTACCATGGCACTTAATACAGAAGCCATAGAAACAATTCCTTCCTTTGCTCTTCAGAACCAATACTATTTTAAATATTAACCTCTGAAAATGTAACTGTTCAGTCTACACTTGTAAACTTGCTGAGAGTGAACTCTTCATAGGAAGAGTGCTTCTGCTGTAATATAGAATGTCTTCAGATGCTGTGCAGAAATGAGTCCTAGTGAGTTTAAGTAGTGGTTCTTAAACACTATTGCACAAAGAATCACCTAAAGAGTGGTTTAATTGATCAGAAGGGCCTGGCATCATCTTTTTCTAAGACTTTCCCCACCCAAGTACTTTTAGTGTATATAAGGGTTGATAACCACTGAGTTCAAAGGACAGACTGATTATAGCAAATTGCAAAAACATTATATCCAAGATATTCATTTTATCTTCCTGAATTTTCTGATTCTGAATGTTCTTAACCAGCAAAGAGAGAAACGGAATTTTCATCTCATGGCTGATGGATTAGCCTAATCATTCTTAACAGCTAGCACTTACTCTCTACACTGAGCACTTATAAGTATTTTCTCACCTATCCTCAAAATAATGTGATTATGTATTATAATCCTTATTTTGCAGATGAGAAAAATTAGTTTCAGGAAAGTTAAGCAACTTTTCCATGCAATACATAAGGTAATTAGGAGCATAGCCATTTCTACCTGACTACAAAGCTCATGCTGGTAACTACTCTGTTTCTCTTTCCAGAAACACAATGCAAATTCTTTCTTTCATCCAGGGAGTAAAAGGAGACAATGTTACTTTTTCATCTGTTTAAAGACCACTTATGTTAAAGGAAGACTATAGTTTTCTCCACCATAAAATTCAGTATTATGCAGACAGTGATGAATAATACAACATTCCTTCCCTATCAGTTTCTGCATTAGCATTCCTATGTGTGAGGTTTCCCAGACTTCCTACTTCCTGTCTGAGCTCCCACCTCCTAAGTGAGGTGACCTCAAGACAAATTCAGTGATTAATGACTTCTTCACTTTCTTCAGTTCTTTTCTTCTGATCATGTAATAGAAGTTAATTTGCAAGACTCTCTTTGGCATCCTTAATATCTATATGGTTTTTAAACTGTCAGTTGGACTCAGGTGAGGGTACTGATATGGGAGATTTTCGACTAGAAAATGTTTCCATTATTTAATTTCTCTATCTGAATATCATGTACCTAGTATCCTATATAACACATTCTCAACACCAAAGTACATAGTTTCTTTATTCAAAACTACTGCATGCAAGATGTCCATTAACAGATGAATGGATAAAGAAGATTTGGTATATATATACAATGGAATATTATGCAGCCATCAAAAGGAATGAAATCTTGCCATTTGCAATGACTTGGATGGAACTGGAGGGTATTATGCTGAGCAAAATAAGTCAATCAGAGAAAGACATGTATCATATGACCTCACTGATATGAGGAATTCTTAATCTCAGGAAACAAACCGAGGGTTGCTGGAGTTGAGGGGGGGTGGGAGGGATGGGGTGGCTGGGTGATAGACACTGGGGAGGGTGTGTGCTATGGTGAGCGCTGTGAATTGTGTAAGACTATTGAATCACAGACCTGTACCTCTGAAACAAATAATACATTATATGTTTAAAAAAAAAAGAAGAAGAAGAAGATAGCAGGAGGGGAAGAATGAAGGGGGGAAATCGGAGGGGGAGATGAACCATGAGAGACAATGGACTCTGAAAAACAAACTGAGGGTTGTAGAGGAGAGGGGGGGTGGGGAGATGGGTTAGCCTGGTGATGGGTATTAAAGAGGGCACGTTCTGCATGGAGCACTGGGTGTTATATGCAAACAATGAATCATGGAACACTACATCAAAAACTAATGATGTAATGTATGGTGATTAACATAACATAATAATAATAATAAAAAACTACTGCATGCAGGGAGAGTGGTAATACTCTCTGATTTTATGATGAATTGTGTGAAGTGTTTGGTTGAAATCTTGGTTCTATTTGGAAAATTCTCCTTACTTGCCCAAATATATTCAAATGAAATACAACTGAGAGCTCTCTTATTTTTCCAGAGCCCTTGAAAATGCCAGAAGGACCAACTCTCTGCAGGGCCATTATCTCATTGAAGACTTCGATATCATAACCTATATTTACCAATTGGTCAAATAAATAGTGCAAGGTTCATCTTAATCACAAAAATATAAAGCAAATAGTCAACAGGCCAGCATACTATTAGAATAGCTAGATTAAAGGACAAGCACTGACTTATAAGGGGCTTGATAACATCATCAGTAATATCAAATTGCCAAGAAAAAGAGGTGTAAAAATAAAGTGTATAGCTGGAAATAAGACTTCAGTAAGAATATGAAATGGGAGCTGAAGCCAGTAAGTGACCTAGCAAAACAATTGGAGTTAGTGAAACTCTCTTCTAAGAAAAGTGTTTTTCTAAAATAATAAGGCTTTGGTTTTGCTTAATTATGGAGAGGAGATAGAATACTATCACCAAAAGTATCTTTATCTTCAATACAACTATAGGTCTCAACCTATCTCTCCTAGCAAGTATGGAATGCCAAGGATATGACAAATGCCTAATCTGTTGGCAGAGAGAGAGAGAGGAAGTTTTGTACATTGTCAAGTTTCCCTCAAATCAAAAGCACTTCACCGAGTAAGCATAAGACCACATAACACATTTTCTCATTTTGACTATGTTAAATCTGTTGATTATTCATACACTAGTAAAAACTACTTTTATTAAAAATATATGATTATCTTCATCTAATTTCTAGGTAATGTTGAAAAGCGGGAAGAAGGAGAAATGTAAATTTGAGTTGCTGCCACCCCAGGTCAAACCATACCATTCATTGCAATCATCTCCTGAAGATATCCCTGTTTTTATTCCATGTGATAGCCATACCCGCATGCAGTGGCTAAAGTGATCTGAAACTAAATAATGCCAACTCTCTCTTTAAAAAAAAAAAAAAAAAAGAATCTATAGCTCTCCATCTTCCTTGAATTCAATAAAAATATTTACTTTAGAATATCATGCCCTATAAGATTTGTTCAAACTACTCCAGCTAGCTTTCACCTTCAAAACTGCTCAGGCAAGGGCACCTGGGTGGCTCAGTCGGTTAAGCATCTGCCTTCAGCTCAGGTCATGATCCCAGAATCCTAGGATCAAGTCCCATGTCGGTCTCCCTGCTCAGCAGAGAGTCTACTTCTCCCTCTGCCCCTCACCCCTCTCAAGCTCTCTCTCTCTCTTTCAAATAAATACATAAAAATCTAAAAAACAAAACAACAACAACAACAAAAAAACTGCTCAGGCAATAAACAGATACCAATCCATGTTTAGGTATATCCTACATTGCATGTACTTGTGTGCTTCCAGCCTATGTGAAATTCTTCAAAGGACTTTCACTAAATTCCACTGAGTTTTTTATACCTTAGCAAGCATCCACCAAGAGAATATGTTTTCAATCTCTCTTCCAGACAAGCAACCCTGATCTCTACCAGCTGTTCTGTTTGCTTGAGAGAGAAGCACAACAGCCAGAGAACATGCTCTCTAGGCTTTTTGGGCCACTCTTCCAGGACTCCCCCATTTGTACTTTTGACTTACAGAAACTGAAAGAGATTGGTGGCAAAGTTCAAAAGAATATTTTGGTCATCTCCTAGCAAAAGGGGCATCAGGCAGCTCTGTTTATGGTTTGGGACACCAGCCAATAAAAAACTCTTATTCAACATCCTTCATTAGTAACAATATAGCTGTAGAGAGTCTTACTTAGCTTAATTTTGAGATGCAGCACGATATTATAGTTGGCAGGAAAAAGCAGCCTATTCAAATGATACATTAATCACTGCAAGTTCATAGACATTAAGTAATTTTCCTTAAATCACAATTCATTTGCGTCATGGAAGGTAAGACTTGAGTTCAAATTCTGGCTCTTCCATTTACAAGGTATGTGACCTTAGGTTAAGTTCTTTATAATTGCTAAGACCGTTTTTCTCAAATGTGAATTGGAGATCTGATACAACTTCAAAAAGGTTTTGTGAAGATGATGAAATGCTACCAGTCTTACAAAGTTTTTGGCCCCTGCATGTTGACAAAAATTTACAGGTTTTGAATGCCTATTATAAACAAGACACAGATCTCAAGATTATATTTATATGTTAGTAGATAAAATTAGAAATTTACATAATGGTTAAATCACTTGAACCTTTACTTTTACATTTGCACAAATAGTACCCTCTGAAGTGGAAGAGATTAATTTACAAAACCACACAGGAGGACCTTATTGACATTTTATTTCTTTTTTTTTTTTTTTTTTTAAAGATTTTATTTTATTTATTTGACAGAGAGAGAGAGAGACAGCTAGAGCAGGAACACAAGCAGGGGGAGTGGGAGAGGGAGAAGCAGGCTCCCCGCGGAGCAGGGAGCCCGATGCGGGGCTCGATCCCAGGACCCCGGGATCATGACCCGAGCCGAAGGCAGACGCTTAACGACTGAGCCACCCAGGCGCCCCGACATTTTATTTCTAAACTCTATTTGGGGCTACATTTCTACCCTGACAGGTAAGAATTCATTCTGTTTACAATAAGCACTCTTGATGAAAAAGCTTAAAAGCAATTCTTTCCAGCAATTACTAAGTTGATCCTATAAACAAGCTCATAAGGAAAGTTCTTATTCTTATTTCTACTTTACAGATTGCATAAATTTTAAGCTCAGAGTGACTCCTTTCAAAGTCTTACAGCTTCTAGATGGAAGACACCAGACATAAGCTCAGGCCTTCCATTCTAAATCCCTATCATTTTGGAATCTTTTGTGAAAATTGAACACTAGTGTAAACTATTCCTTCATTATTGTCTATTTCAACAATGAAATTTTGTCAAGCTGTCTAAAAACCCATATTTGGAGTTTTTGTTATAGTATTCTGTTCATTGAACAAATCCAGAATCAAAGAAACTCTTGGCTTTAACTCAGGCCTTGTTTTTTCTTACCAGCAGCACAGGGCTGCCATCTACCAGTAATAAGGGAATTTGCAGTTGTCCTAGTAACAACACAGAAGAAAAAAGAAATGTTTTTCACTACCTTGCTTTTAGATTACATTTCTGAATTCCTAAAATGTTTTGTAATGTTGAAACCATCAACAAATACCTAATATTTTCAATCTCAAAATGCCTACAGAACATTTCTACCTAAACGAGGCCCTAAAAATTTGATAGCAAAGCCTGTTTTCTGAAAGTTCATAAAGAAGGTTACTTTGGAAAGTTCATAAATGAGGGGAAAACTAAAAAGACAAGGTTTTTGAAAGAAGGATCCAAATATTGAGTACACTAAGCAGACACTGGTCTAGATGAACTAGATGGAGACCCATACACCCGAAGTAAAATATCCTCTGAGACAGCCTAAGTAGGTGTTCAAATAAGTCTATGTACTCCTAATATAAATAGGTAATACCTACATTGTATTTATTCTGTTATAAGTGCCATGCTCAATTGTAAATGTTTTATGTGTATTAATTCATTTAATCTCAATAAAAATACTGTGGAGTAGTTAAAATTTTTACCATTTTAGTGATGGCTACCTTCATGTGTTCAATTTGGTTGGGCCACCAATGTTTACTTAAACATCATTTCTGAGTATGTTTGTGAAGGTGTTTCTGGAAAGGATTAGCATTTGAATTGGTAAACAGAGTAAAGCACATGGTCCTCCCCAAGGTGGGTGGGCATCATCCAATGCATTGAGGTCCTGAATAGACCAAAAAGGTGGAAGAAAGATGAATTTACTCTCTGCCTGACTGTTGAGCTGACACATGGTTTTTTCCTTCCCTTGGTGCTCCTAGTTCCTAGGTCCTCAGACTCAGACTAATATCTACATCTTTGGTTCTCCAGCTCTCAAGCCTTCAAAGTACACCACTGGCTTTCTTGGATCTATAACTTACAGACAGCAGATCATGGCACATCTCAGCATCTATAATCATGTGAGCCAATTCTTTATAATAAATCTTATCTAGATTTAGATAGATGACAGGTAGTTAATAGAAACAGAGACAGAGAGACACAGACAACAAACATATATGGATATCCAGTTGTTTGTTTCTTTGGAGAACCCTAATATACATCTCTATGATACATAAAGGAAGCAGATATGATAAATGTAATTAGTTTTCCAAGGGCCAATTTTCAAACCATGTCTATGAATGGAGTCCATGTTTTTAAGACCTATGTGTCCTGCCTTTCAATTCCTAAATGTTTAAGATGAGAAGTGAAGAAAGTGTTCAGAGAGATAGTATCTAGACCCTCCAAGGAGACTGCAGAGTAGAGTAATATTTGAAAAACATTGATCAGGGTAATAGAAGAACTGAAATCTATTCCTATATCTCTCATACTTTATTTTTGAAAAATCAATTTACTTCTCCGGGCCTTACTTTTTTATCAATAAAATGAAACAAAGGAGTAAGTAATAATTAAATAACCATTCTCCAAATCTAAAGTGGTGATTGCAGAATTATGTGTCTTAGATGATGAGAGGGAAGATGAATGTGTTGTAAATTCATTTTAAATTGGTGTGTTTCATCAGAGAGGATTATCCTTCCAGACTCAGCCCTCCATAGTAGCGTTTATGGAGTTTAAGTTTGCACATCTCCATGAACTGTAAAGTAAGGTTCTATGAGAAACTAATCACCCTGTCCTATTTAAAACCCAGGAGATTTCCCACTGGGTATGACAAGACACAACAGAAAATCTAATTCAAAAGTCCTTCCGTGTTCTTTGGAAACAGAATTGCAGAATCCTTGTTTTATTCTATATGATCTGGAACACTGCAAGACAAACAAATGAGAAAATACAGTGCTGGGCAGTAAAGTGCATAAAGTCCAGTGGTGAGAGAAGAAAGCTTTTCTGATATGGTGTTGAGTCCAGATTTTTGTGATTTGTTTTGTTTTGCTTTTGGCCTGTATAAATGACACAAAAATAATTCAAGTAAATAAGGAAATCAAAATGTTGATAATATGTTACTCTCTTCCATAGATAAATTGTGTTCTTAGTCTCTACTTCCATAGACAAGTGTTAGTAGTGTTCTCACATTTTTCTCCCAAAAGCAACAAACAGCAAAGCTTTACATCTTTAACCTACAAATAAAGTCTGGGGGGGGGGGGCAGGGAATCAAATCAAGGCCCTATGAGCAAGGAAGTAAATCATCAATCTATCTTGTCACTGCAGCAGGTAGAATCCTTATAAACTGCTTGATTAGCTTTTTGGCACCAAAATGTCCGTAGTCCTATCATTATGATTAATTTGTTTCTCATCAGTGTTTCCACAAGTAAGCCCAAATCTTGGGCAATAAGAGGTTAAAAAAATCCAATAAAATATTATAAAATTACTTTAGGAAAAAATTCAATGTGATATCAAAGTGTTGATGAAATAGTCCCAAATCTGCCTAATCTAAATTAGATTACAAACAAACCTTCTGATCTTAATTTGTTTTCCACAAGGGCAGTACAAATGGCAAAAGTATGTGTTTAATGGGCACCATAAATATTCAATGCTTGTCATTTATATTTCTCAATATAAATTTTATTAATTTGTATTTTTATATAAATATATACAAATAAGAACTAACAGTCAAAAGACAAGTATCAATAATAACTAAAGCAATACTACAGTTAAAATATGAAGACCCATATCTTTGAAACTAAATAATGCTTTCCAGGTCAGTTAAGGCTTGTCATATTTCTTACTAAATACAGGAGGTCAGGTTCCCTTGTGCCACTCCATGAAGTTTGGTATAAACTAAACTGATCTTGAAACTTAATGGATTGCCTCTCTTCAGGCTGCATGCCATACAGGACATTCTATAAGGGTACAGTCTTCTTGTTGAGGACAACAAATGGTGACTTTGGAGTTATATTGCATTGCCCCTGCAAGATCACAGCCATCAAGGGAATAATGTGAAGGGGGCATTCGCCTGTTCCCCTTCTCAAGCAGCTTTCCTCTATTTTGTTTTCTAAAGTAAATGCTGGAAATGGATACAAGGGAGGAAAAGGAGACAGAAGTAGACTTTATGTCCCTAGTTGATGTTTCGATTATGTGCCCGACGTGAAACTATGCACATGAGATAAAATTAGGAATAAAACACAGAGACTGTATCCTTCATCCTCTAGGTGAAATATACTAAACAACTTATACTGTTAATACAATAACAGCTATAGGCATATGGTCGCACGTATGAGGGAAAAATTCATTTTTCTGGTGAAGTGTCAAGGAGGGCCTCACAAAGGAGTGGACATTTGAGCAAGATTAAAAGATAAGTAGGACTTTGGATGCCAGAAAAATCATGGTGCTAAAAAATCCCAAGAAGGGCGCCTGGGTGGCTCAGTCGGTTAAGCATCTGCCTTCGGCTCAGGTCATGATCCTGGGGTCCTGGGATCAAGTCCCACATCGGGCTCCCTGCTCAGTGGAGAGCCTGCTTCTCCCTCTCCCTCTGCCTGCCGCTCTGCCTACTTGTGCTCTCTATCTCTCTGACAAATAAGTAAATAAAATCTTAAAAAATAAATAAATAACAAGTAACAAAAATAAAAAATCCCAAGAAGAGGAAATGTCATACAAAAGTCCATGGTATATTGTGGGATGACAAATAGCCCAGTGTTTGAGAATACAGGGGAAGGGGGGGGCAGGGTGGAGAATGTTAAAATATAATGTGATGCTGGGAGGATCATACCAATAAGTTTAAAATGTGTTCTGTAGACAATAAGGGATTCACTAAATTTTCATATTCCAGTGTCTCTCAAGTTTATGCAGAGCTAGAAGATGTTTGCCCCCTTAATTTATATCATAATTTAGTCTTTCAGAAATTATTAATTGAAGAAATACTCTGGATATGTGCAAAGATAGAAAAAGCCATGCAGGGGCACCTGGGTGGGGTGGTCAGCTAAGCCTCCGACTCTTGGTTTCCACTCAGGCCGTGATCTCAGGGTCATGAGATCAAGCCCCTCCTCAGGCTCAGCACCCAGCAAGGAATCTGCTTAAGACTCTCTCTCCCTCTCCTTCAGCCAATCCCCATCCCTCCCCTCTAAAAATAAATGAATAAAATCTTAAAACTTTAAAAAGAAAAAGCCATGCAACATTCAATTACTATTCTCAAGAAGCTCAAGGTCCACTGGGAAAAGCAAGACTTACAGGAATGAAAAGTTATGTATAATGCAAGGTAGTTTACAAATAAATTTCAAATCCAAGATGAAGGCAAATAAATCCAGTTTGACTCCTGTGATTTCCAGACCTCAAATCCTCCAACATTATAAGCATATGGTAGGATCCAAGAGACGAAAGAATATATAAAATGCTCAGTAAAGCTAATAAGGTTCCCACAAAATAGATTCTCACTTCGACCTCATACCTCTACTTCACAGAAAAAGATACTTCTAAAATTAATGAACACTTGTTGTCAATTATTATGATCTGCTTACATCAAGTGCTGATAGAAGTAAAGCTATATGTAAGCAATGTCCATTTTAGAACAATGCTTTTGATTTCAAATGTAGATCAAACTATCTTACTTCTCTTCCTTCCTGTGAGTCACTTAATCACTGCCCAGGGTTCATGGATACACAACCCTTCAGCTCATGTCCTCTGAAGAATATCTATTGTCATCTTCTTCCTCCTTATCTCCTTCCTACCTCTTCTTCCTTAGGCTCTGAATTGTCTTATTTTAATTTGAGTCTGTAGTATTTCTTCTTTCCTAAGGGAATCTCAAGATCCACTCAAATTTTGTTTTCCAGTCCATCCATCATTCATTTCCTCTTTCCCTAGGCTCTCCTTTGTCCTTTAGGATAAGAGTGAAGTTATTCTGTTTTCTAGAAGCATAATTTTTGGTTTTTATCCCCTTTTTTTTTTTTTTTTTTTTTTTAAGAGTAGCAACCTTGGAGAGTAACTAAATTTTCACATGCAATTTTCAGGGGGAAAAAAAGGCTAAGGGAAAATTGATGTGCAGGTCTAATTCTAAGAGACCCAGAACTCCATAATAGAATCAATGAACATAGAGTCAGAAGACCAGTGAATATTTTGAAGCCATTAGAGATCCATAACCCAGAACCAGATAGTCAGCTAACCTGGCAGTGATGAGCTGATCCAAGATTTGGATTCAAGGAAAGGCCAAGTTGTATATTATCATTAAATTATATTTGGAATAAAGCTAAAAAAAAGTTATCAACTGTATATATTATCTTTTGCTTTAATGGATGTTATACTTCTACTCTGAGATGTGCGATACTGATGATTTTGTACATTTTATTATAGATTTGGTAAAATGTAGACAAAAATTTGCTTTTTGAGAAATTCAAGTTGCCTTTCAACAAATTCAAGAAAATTTATATTAAAATTAATTCTGTACAATTATTGCTTTGAAATAGGTCATCAGCTGAGGAGTATACAATCATAATGGAGTCATGAGGGGTCATTATCCAGTTCATGAAATTTCAGAAAGTCTGAACCAAACTTTCAAAGCACACATATGTACATGTGTACATTTGTATCAAAGAAAAGCAAATGTGGCAAATTCAACCTTGTTGAAGGCTATGTGGTCATTTATTTTAATGTTCTTTTAGCTTTCTTATAGTTTTGATTTTTTTAATAAAAAGAAAAAAGAAAGGAAGAATGGAGGGAGGGAGGGAAATAATGTGCCCTGCATGTCCACCACTGCAGACTCCAAGACTATCCAGATCATTTGAAACCCTGTCCTGGCAAATTTCAATCTATTCAGTGGTGGCAGGCTGCAGCACCTGTCTCAGGAGCCAGCAGGCAGGTATAGAGCAGAAAGGATGGTTAATAAGTTTAACAACCATAAACCCCATTTAGAGATTGGCAAAATGTGAAAAGTGAAGATGTATACATCACTCACAGTAGCTGCAGGGGAAAAAAATGATAATGTGATGGAGTATTTCTTTATATTCAAAGCTTGCAAAGCTGCATCATCTTCCAAAGTAACTGCAGAGATCTGTGTTTTTCAAATACACAAGATGAAAAGGACAAGAGTCATGCTCCAATTTCTACAAAGCTTGTAGAAAACTTGCTTTCAGTAGCATGGCAGATCACCTCATCTTTCTGGACATACATGCTTTTCAGACCTAAAGGTCCTTTGATATTCCTGTGCATAATTTACAGAATTTATGATCTGCAGAGTACTAGAATAAATATTGCAGAATAGAGAAACTAACATGTTTTCCTCTAATGCAGGTATAACCAAATTGTTATTTAACTGCAGACTGACTAAAACAATAAAGGAAAAATAATGAACTAGAAGGCATGACTTTGGTTAGTGATATTGTTAAATTTCTTAGTTGTTCTTATTTTTAGGAGATGTATGATAAAATACTTACAAGTGAGGTGTCCAAATGTCTAAAACTTGCTGCAAAGGATTAGGAATAAAAATAATAAGTAAAATGTCAAAATACTTGTTCTTAAATCCAGAATTCTAAATCTAAAATTCATGAGTTTAAATATTTAATTTTTGTTCATTTTCTTGTCCTTTCATATTTTCTTCATGTTAGAAAAATGGTATGCTAATATTTTAAAAGAACAAAAATAATTTTTTATGGAAATAATTTGCCATCCATATAATTCACAAATACATAAAAACAGACTTACCTGTGGTTCAATTTATCAATATTTGTTTTAATTTTCAACAGAGTTTTCAATGATTCATGTGCTGCTAAAATATTTGTTAATCTCTGATTTGATTAAGAGCTGAAGTATTTTTGTTTATTTGTTTCTACAGCCTTTTTGGTTATTCTGTTCCCTGGTGATTCTTAAAACCAGCTCTTCTTAAAAAGCTCCCCCCCTGCTGCTATTTAAACTGATTTTTATGTTACTCCAAATTAAATCCATTATTTCTAGTCTATCAATTTTCCAACTTGAATCAGCACCCTTTAAGATTCCCATCTGCTATCTAGTGTGAAGCCAGTTTTTAAATCTGTCTTTTTGTCCTCTCTAGCCTGGCCTCCTCAGGTGCCTTGGAAGCTCCATTCACAGACTTTCCAGGTACCCATCTTTGCCTGCCAGAGATGTCTGGGTTATTCTCTGCAGAATCCAGTACGAGGCATCCTTCCATGAATTTACTGCCATACTTAAATGTTCAAATTTCAAAGGGCTTCCAAGTCATGAGTAAAGTTAACTCCCAAAAGAAACATGTAAAATCCCTAGGATATAGATATCACAGAGTACAGTAAAAGGATGTAAGAGTGTAGTAATTGAAAAATCCCTAGGTTAAGAACCAAAAGAATTGGAATCAGTCTGTGGTCTGAAGATAGTGTACAACCCTGGCCAAGCCCGTAAACATGACTTCCCTCAACTATAAATTAAGAGAAATGTATTGCATAGAATCAATAGTCCATTACAACTTGACTTTTAAATAATTTTATTGTTTAATGTTTATAAAAGTAATTTTTATAATATAGTACATTTAGAAGTTAAGTATCTAGGAAAGAAATATAATATCACCTAGAATTGCCTACTTTTAAGTTATTCGCGTGCATCCTTCTAACTTTGTGTGTGCACACATGTGTATGTTTGTTTCTGTATATGGGCACATAGACATAAACTTAGATTTATTACAAAATTAAAATATATAATACATTGGGCTTGTATTCTACTTTATTGACATGATAATATTTTATAATTTTTCTGTGTCATTAATACCATTTGGAAACTTATCTTTTCGTTACCATTTATATAACATGGATAAGTCGCAATGTATACTCATCAGCTTTAATAATTTACTTTTTTAGACTTTAAATAACATTCTATAGAAATACCTTCATTAATATGAGATTGTTTCCTACTTCAAGGACTATAGATTTTGTCAAAACAAGTTTAATAGCACTTATTTTGGGGTTCCATTATTTCTTAGACAAAACAAAGAAAAAATTATCTTCTGGAAGTGTCTTTCTCTTGAAGAAATAATAGCTTGGTCATCCTCACTAGAGTCTGGGAAGCAGTAAAATGGAAATTTACGTGGCTCCAAATAGGTTTTTATTTTTTCTAAACAAATAATCATATTCTTTTTAATACTATTACTTTTCTGTTGTTATAGTAAGACAGTTTTCCATTGTTTCTCACATTTTTGAACATCTCATGAGAAGACCATTTGATCTAAAGGCCTTTATTTTAGAGAATGTATTCAGGAGTGTTGGTATGATTAACAGCCTTGGAAGATAAAGACAGTACTTCACCCTCAGAGCAGAGAAGAGAAGTTTTTCGTTTCTAGTTTGGTTTTGGTTTTTGTTTTATATAAACTATCTAGTATAATAAAGATAATGTCCCCCTCAAGGACAAGTTTAATAAATTTGCTTGCAGTCCAATATAATAAAAGATTTAGGTTCCCTAAGCTTGACATTTTTCCAGCTGTGCTGAGCATCTACCTGAGCCTCTCTATTTTGCCCCCATGGGACTTGGGAGACAAAGGGATCTGAAGTGAATACGAATCCCATGTTGATTCTGTATCAGGAGTAATACAATCTTTTTTCTCTGACCCAAGAGATTTCTCCTGTCTTCTGCCAGCACCTATAAAATTGTGACAAGCTAACTTATAAACTAGAAATAGGGTAAAATCCTAGACCCTTCCCAGTTCTTAACTGTTGCCATACAAAATAAAAACAAGAAAAAATGGTCATGATGAAGGGTAAGCTTCTAAGGACAAAGGAAATTAAGGCTATTTTAAAAAAAATAGTAAAGAACAAATCACTGGACTAAGAAAAGTATTCATTTTGTACTGACTTCTGGGCATATGGTCTTGCTGCTATTTCATTAAATTACCAGAAAATAGTGATTGCTCAGAACTGTTCACATCATAGTCTATGTACACTAGAAAAAGTTTGTTCTTTCATTTTCCATATCCTGTAATACAAGTTAATACAGAGGCACTACAAATTTTGTAAGAAGCAAAGCAAGTAGGAAAACTTTCAGCAAATGGTCGACAAACTTAAAAATCAAAAACAAATGTGTTCTAATACACATACAACTTCCTCACTATATTCAAGAGATATTATTTTTATATTAATATAAAGAAGCAAGACTTCTCTTGAAAGACCTATCTCCTACCACACTATCAACATCCTTCCTATAAAGAGGATTCTGAATATAAAAAGAAACTATGTTCCCTGAATTTAGTCTATTTCTTTTATGTATATCCCCAATAGACTGCCCATTCCCTCCAATATTTATACTATTCAAATATTTATAAGCAATTATCACAATCTTCTTAAGTTATTATATATCTAGCTTATTTGGAAATAGGTTCTTTCTCCTCACTTGTCTAAAGATAAACTATCTCCCATATAATTTTAAATTCTCACCATAATCTTATCTTTGAAACCTTTTTCTTGAAATTAAGCATATGTGGGATCTTTATTCTGGTGACCTCACAATCCTGGGCCAGAGCATTGATATCAGTCAAGCAAGTAGGCTTATGGGTTCACTGTTTGTAGCAACTTATTTAGAGCTTGATTGAACTTTAAAGCCCTTCTGTCCTGGTGTCTTCAATGAAAGGTAATGAAGCTGAATCTCTTGAGTTTAAATTACTTGTCCAACTCAAACTATTTCACCGATATCTCCACTATAGAATGGCAATGACTGAGGGGAAAATAACACTCCAGTATTAACAGGTAAATTCTTGAGAGAATTCAGGAAATGTCAGCTTCGTGAAAACCCATAAAGAGGTGGGAAGTGAGTAAAAATTGTCATGATCATCACATTTGGAATTCAAGTGTATGTTAATGACTTACAGGTCCTTTCTAGAGCAGAAGAAATTCCAGGGACTAGTGAAATGAGTCATAAGAAACACTGGGGGTTTATGAAACCTCCAATCTAGAAATTACATTTTTATTCTGTGAAAATACCTTTCAATTACAAATTATCATAGCAAAAGAAAAGTTTATTCTTAAATAGATGAAAATATTTATTTACAATATTTTTGCAAAGAAAACAGACTCTCTTGAAGATATAATTGTAGATTACAGGTGTTAGGCCACAGATCCCAATTTGAGAGACATTAGATGAAGGGAATATAGACATAAAAACAAAGGGCAATAATAGGTCACATCTATTGAAATAAAAGATTGTACAGAGTACAAAGAAAAGAGCTGTTCATTCATTTTACCTGGGGCTGGGGAGATAGAAAAGGTTTAATAGAGAAATTGATTTTTAAGCTAAGTTTTGAAAGATGAGACAGTATTGACAGACAAACAGCATGATTGATTGGAAGCACTCTAGATAAAGGAAGCATGGAAATAAATATACAGTGGCATAAAGTCATGGAACAACAGCATATTTAGTGAATTTGTGATGCTTCTGTAGGGTTAGTGATATGTGCTGAGCAAGAAAACATGAAGGAATAAATAGGAAGAGCTGGGGGCAAAATGGAGAAAAGTGATGTTGAATTAGAAGTAAAAAACAGATATAAAGAGTTTATTAAGGATTGTCAACCCACAGAAATCGAAATGAATAGCTGTCCTGGTTTATTCAGTGCTTAGAGGTTTCCAGGACATAGGACATCAATGTTAAAATTGGGACAGTCCCAGGAAAATCAAAATGGTTGGTTATCCTAATTTGAATATAAACAAATGTCTGTTTGATTGTCATGGATGCTGTTTTTCTAACCATATATTAATCTGCACTATATTAAATTCTCCTTAATGGTATTTCATATTTCATAGCTCTGCTCTCACACTTGGTTAATGGAGTGGACTGAGTTCAATATCTAAATTCTCTATTTATCATCATAAGAAGATAAACAGCTTTTCATCTCAAACTTAATTCAAAGTTCTTCTCCCTTCCCCCAAACCTGGTAGAGCTGTGTATGGCTCCAGAAACTAAGGGGCATTGGAAGTCTCCTTTCTACAAATTCTCCAATTTCCTCCCCTTTAGTGGCGACCTCCTCTCATGCACTGCACAATGAGAAGGAGTAAGAAGAAGAGCTTTACTTATCAGGTTTGGATTGAAGTCCTTCCCTTGGTGAGCAGTTTTATTGCCCAAAGACTCCTATTTATTATCCATCGACAGCCTCCCCATAGCAACAAGGTTAGCTTCTAAAGGTGGCAGAAAACAGTCCACCAGTTTCTACACAATGTGCTCACTGTGTTGCTTCCAGCTACTCCCTCTAGATCACCAACAGTTGTACTATCCTCTGCAAAATATTTAGGCAGACACCACTCAGAACTGTGATAGCAAGCATAGCAAAGTAGTTTAAAAAAAAAAAGTCTCTGGTAGCAGATTTTGTCAATTCAAAAACTCATTTGGGGGGCGCCTGGGTGGCTCAGTCAGTTAAGCAACTGCCTTCGGCTCAGGTCATGATCCCAGGATCCTGGGATCGAGTTCCGCATCGGGCTCCCTGCTCAGCGGGGAGTGTGCTTCTCCTTCCGCCTCTTCCTGCCACTCCCCCTGCTTGCGCGCTCTCTCTCTCTCTCTGTGTCAAATAAATAAATAAAATCTTAAAAAAAAAAAAAACACCCAAAAAAACCAAAACCTCACTGGCTACTTAGTAGTTGAGGGATTTCAAAATCCTGTGCCTCAATTTCCTCCACTATAAAATGGTGATAATAATAGTATCCTCTAGTATTAGTCTAAAATGCCATACAAAATCAACCTACATATGTCAGAGCTCTAACACAATAAAAGTTCATTTTTCACATACATAGTCCAGGGCAAGGATGGAGATTATAAACCACAGTTCTCATTGTGATAACTGAGACAGCTTGTTCCTTCCAACATGTGGCTCTGCCATCCAGGTGGGCCTTATCCTTTATGTACCAGTTGGCAAAAAGAAAAAGTGCTAGAGAAGAGCATACACCAGATTCTTCAAGGCTTTGACTAAAAGTAAGACATATCCCTTCCTCTCATATTTCACTGGCAAGAATTTGTCATAAGACCACACCTACTGTTACAGGTGGCTGGAAAACTGACACATTTTGGATTGTTCAGAGAAATAATATGAATAAAGGGCTTTAAAAAATCCTGACACAGGCTAAGTGCTCAGTAAATAATAGCTATTGTTACCACCAGAGACATAGCCCTTCTAAGGTCTTAAAGACCTTTCTCCCTAATGCACACTAAAGGGTATCGCTTTGAAATCTCGGCAGCTGGAATGATATTAAATAGAATAGATAAAATGATGAATTCTAAAAATAATCCTTAAAAACTTGAGAAATTTAATATTCATGTATTCATATTCTAAAAGTAACTTGAGCATCTTTTAAAATAAAATCTTGTGCTGGTAATCAAAAGAATCCATGCAAGTTATCCTTATCCTTCAGGCAGTCACACATCCCCCACTTGGAATGTATGCAGCAAGATGCAGTCTTAGATTTAAGATCATTTCTTTTGATAACTGTGTGTGACTGTTTTCTCCTGGTGGTGCAAGATTAATTGACACTGATCACTTCCTCTGAAGAGTGAACTGAAGTGGTTTGGGGATGACACTGCTGGGGGTTTTCCACACTTTCTCTATGACCTTCAAACAGAGTTGAAGCCAACTCTTCTCAAACTCTTTCATTAATGAGCTGATGCTTCCTTTTTGAGTATATTCCCGCAAACTCATCATGAAACTTCTGCCTGACAGTTTTAAAAGTTAATGGACTTCAAATTACTATTCAGCAAGGTGTATGCATTTATAAATCACCAGGTAACCACCATTATGGCTTATATTTGATTAATAAAATTATATTCCCAAATAAACAAATCATGTAAGCATGCTAATTATGTTACTTGTTAGCTGAAGCTAGTAATTGTCTCCCCACTGGGCAGCTCCCCACTTTTATTTCAATAATTTTCTTTCCTGACAGAAAATAATCCTTTATGAAGTTGCCAGGTACCATATAACACCTACAAAGCTAAACTCACACAATTCTCTTCCCCCCAATTTTGACTCTAAAATTTTCAGACAAATAAGAAGCTGAATGAATCTTTGCTCTGAGTTCTTGATTTTTATATCACGAATTTTTTTGTAATTGCTCAGGATAGACATGTTATTATTTTCTGAGATCCATATAGCAGATATCAAGTTAGAAGTTTATCATGCCTCACTGAGGGAACTTTTCACTTTTTTCTTGCATTCTAAAAATACATTTATTAGCTAATAATTTAACATTTCTTTGAGTTTTTTGGCAAGTTTGACTTTTTAATTTTTCTGCCTATTCAAATTGCAGTGAAAGACTATTCCAGAAATTTGGAAATTTCTTCATTCAAAAAAGTTAGCTGGACACTTACTATGCATTATTCAGTGTTAGATCCAGAAATACTATGCAAGGTAGAAAGGAAGGTCTCCTACTCATAGAATTTACTTTCAGGGGCGCCTGGGTGGCTCAGTCTTTAAGCGTCTGCCTTCTGCTCAGGTCATGATCCCAGGGTCCTGGGATCGAGCCCCACATCGGGTTCCCTGCTCGGCGGGAAGCCTGCTTCTCCCTCTCCCACTCCCCCTGCTTGTGTTCCCTCTCTCACTGTGTCTCTCTCTGCCAAATAAATAAATAAAATCTTTAAAAAAAAAAAAGGGGGGGAAGGTGGTGGGAGGATGGGTTAGCCTGGTGATGGGTATTAAAGAGGGCACGTTCTGCATGGAGCACTGGGTGTTATGCACAAACAATGAATCATGGAACACTACATCTAAAACTAATGATGTAATGTATGGTGATTAACATAACAAAAAAAAATTTTTTTAATGTAAAATGCAATAAATAAATAAATAAATAAATAAATAAATAAATAAGAATTTACTTACAAAAGAGTCTGGAATAGCATTTAAGCAGCAACCTGAAGAATGGAGGAAGCTAAGCTAGGAAGAGAGAGTAGCAAGGATCTTCAGGATAGAAGAAACCTTTTGTGTGAGGATTACGATGTCCAAAAAATTGTGTTGCCTGGTCTTCGAAAGGAAGGTCTCTGAATATATTCAGAGAGAGACAGAATATCTTTCCAGAACAGATGGACACTGTCACTGGGGATAGAGAGCCTTAACATTTCATAAGCTCTTTAGGTATACAGTTCATAAATATTAAATATTATTCTATATTCATGGCAATGATTACTTTGCCAGTTTTTCAGTCTTTTCTGAATTGTTCTCAGGAACTTTAAGACCCAGCATTTAGAGAACAGAGTATGACCCTAACATTCATTCTCAGAGGGAAAACAAGGGAGAGTCTTGAGAAAGTTTCCCTCACAGTGCAGGCCTTCAGGAAAAGAATAGCAGTTGCTGGAGGAAGGACATGCAACTCTGCCTTGATTCTTCCCTACCTCCCTTATGGGAAAAGAACCTCAATCTGCAAGGGGAAAGACAATTCAAACCAGTAAAACTGATATAATTGCCCCTTTTCTTCTACAGATTGGTTGCAAAGTTTAAATATATCAATGATATATAACAACACGCTTCAAAATATGTGAAATGCTACAGACATTGAACATAATACTATTAAAATCTTTCATGAAGAGGAGAATTTTTGAATTCAGGAGAAAATGTAACAATTAATCAAAGAATCGTGAAAAACTGCATTTTCAGAGGAGACAAAAACTGAAAATTACCTATTCTAGTCCTGTTTTATGTACTCTTAAAGTAATATTGGAAAGGGGGACATTACTCTTTTAAGGCTTCATTCCTTTTCTTTAGAGTGATTTACAACAGTTTCAATAGCTATCATTAATTGGGAGATTTTAAAATAAGTATACTTAAAGTAATTACAGAGATGAATACAACTTTTAGGTGTTTAGGTGGATAATTCGTCAAAAAGCAAAAACAAAGCAAACAAGCAAACAAACGAAAAGAAGGTAGCAAACTCCCAGATCAGAAACATAAATTTCTAGTAACCTGAACGTCCAAAGTGAATCCGGGAAGGTGGGGGAGGTGGGTACAACCTCCCCTTTTCAGGTTGACCATTATCCTGATTTCTAATACCATGGATTAATTTTGCCCTTTTTTGAACTTGATACACACGGAATCATATATAATCTTCTATCTGGCTTCATCTACTATTCTGGGTAGATGTAGTTATTTCAGTCCCATTGCAGTAGAGTAAACCACTATGTGAGTAAACCACAATTTATGTTGCCTTCTACTATTGAAGGACATTCGTGTTGCTCTAGTTTAGGGCTAATTCAATGGTGTTATTATTAATATCCCTGTATATATCCTTTGGTAAGCATACATCTCCCATTTTTTTTCTTTTTGAGTATATACCTGAGACTAGACTTATTGGATTATTGGATATGCATATATTTAGCTTTAGTGGATATTAACAAAACGGCTCTAAAATGATTATTTTCTCCTACCAAAGGCACATGAAAGTTCCTATTGCTCCACATCCTTGTCAATATGTAGCACTGTCAGTCTTTTATATTTTCAAACATTCTGGTGTGTTTGGAATAGAGTCATTTTGTGGTTTTAATGTGCATTTCTTTGAGGACTAGCAATGTAGAGCCTAGTTAATCAAAGTGTGGCCCAGTAAGCAACAGCATCTACATCATGTGGGAGCTTGTCAAAAATGTACACCCTCGGGTCTCACCCAGATCTACTCAACCTGAATATGCATTTTAAAAGGATCCCCAGTTGATTTAGTACATGTTAAAGCTTGAAAGGCATTGATGTAGAGTATCTTTTTATATACTTACTGGCAAACTGAATAGCATATTCTAATAAATGCTTTTTAAGTCCAATTCTGGTGTGGGAATATGGGGGGGTTGGGTAGAGAAACCATCACTCCCAAACTTACAGCAAGAAAAGGCCAAACAAAACACAAGTTCACAGCTTTTCTTGAACCCATCAAAAGAGTGAGATCTTGGATTAACTAACTAACCCAAAATCTGGAGAAAGGTGACTTCAGAACATGCTTACCTGGGGCAAGCCAAACCAAACTGGTAAAAAGAGTTCCACTAGAATAGTTGATGAATTCCTGAGGCCCAGTGTGGACAGGCAAGAGTGAAACTCTCATACCACTTACTACACCTGTTAGGAACTCCAGCACAATGTCGAAGAGAAGTGATTATAGCAGGCATCTTTTTTCTCATTAAGGTGAAAACTTTCAGTAATTCACCATTAATTATGATGCTAGCTCTTGGATATATCTATATTCTGTAACAGATTGAGAAAATTCTGTTCCTAGTTTGCTAATTTGTTTTTGCTTTTGCATGAGTGACTATTGAATCTTATCAAATGTGGGTTCAGTTTATTTTGAGAGGATCATATATAATTATTATGTTAATGTGGTGAATTATAGTATAGATTTCACATTCTTAAATGATTGCATTCCTGGATTCAAGTCATGAAATTCCTTTTTTTAATTTATTTTTTTAATATTTATTTATTTGAGAGAGAGAGCAGAGTGAGAAGGGAGCATGAGCAGAGGGGAGGGGCAGAGGGAGAGGGAGAAGCAGGCTCCCCGCTGAGCAGGGAGCCGGATGTGGGACTCGATCCCAGGACCTTGGGATCATGACCTGAGCTGAAGGCAGCCGTTTAACCGACTGAGCCACCCAGATGCCCCTCAAGTCATGAAATTCTGTGTTATTCTTATATATTATAGAATTTGCTATATTTCATATAACAATTTAACATGAATGTTAATGAGAAATACTGCTATACAATTGTTTTCTAGTAATAACCTTGTCAAGATTTGGTATGAAGTTTATGATAGCCTCATAAAGCAAGGTGAAAGTGTCTTTTAGTGTTCTTTACTTTTGAGAATTTTATGTTCCTTTAATCTTTGGAAAGTTTAAGCTGCCTGGGATCTGAGTTTTCCTTTTAGAAAGGCTTTTTTAAAATAAATTCAAAGTATTTAATAAATATTCAAATTTTCTTTTCATCTTGTGTTAGTGCTAGGAAGTTGTTTCAGTGTTTTTCTGTTTAAACAAAAATGTCAAAACCATTAGCTTAAAGTTATTCATAATATGCTTATTATCTATTTACTGTTTGTACTTTCTGTTTAAAGTTTCCCTTTTGATTCCTTATGGTGGTAATTCTTGTGTTGTCTTATCCTCTCCCACCCACTATCAGTTTTGCCAAATGTTAGTTCTTTTGATCTTTGTAAAGAACCAATTTGAAGTTTGAGTCTTTGTCTATATTTTTTTTTAGTTTCTTTGCTTTCCGTTCCTTTTTTTTTTTTTTTTCATTTTCCATTTTAGAAATTTGATATGAATTTTCTGTTTTCTATCTTTAGGAGTTGGAATTTTACATAATTTTCAGTCTCTTTATGTTTTACACATTTAAAACACCACATTTTCTCTGAGTACTGCTGAGTACTGTTGTTTCCCTGGTTTTGATATATCAAATCTTCATTAGCCATCAGTTAAAACTGTTTTCTCATTTTCATTTTGATTTCATTTGCCACCTGGAGTTAATTCAAAGCATATTGTTCAATTTCAGAGGAGTTAGAGATTTTCTAGTTATCTCTATGTTCATAATTCCTATCTTAATTCTATTGTGGGGGTTGGAGAAGAAACCATTTCATTTAAGGATTGTTTTATGACTTAGCATATGGTCAATTTGGGGAAATGTTTCATAGTTTACCTTAAAAAATTAAAATTTGTTGTTACACTTAGTGTCACTTAAGTCGGGTATATGAATTATTTCCAGCTCTGATGATAAAAACATTTTATATCTGAACATTCAAACACAGCCACTCTTCACATGGGGTTTTGAGGATCTGAAATAGGCCTAGTTCAGCTGAGGAAATACATTTTATTTTATTTTTTTTTTTTTTTTTAAAGATTTTATTTATTTATTCATGAGAGAGAGAGAGAGGCAGAGGGAGAAGCAGGCTCCCAAAGAGCAGGGAGCCCGATGCGGGACTCGATCCCAGGACCCTGAGATCATGACCTGAGCCGAAGGCAGACGCTTAACCATCTGAGCCACCCAGGCGCCCTCATTTTATTTTATATAAATTTAATTTAAATATAAATTTAATAACCACTATGTGTACATTATATACTATGTAAATTGATAAAGTCAGTATAAATAACCAATTACTTTCAGTGTTTTGAGATCTTTATCCTTTCTTTCAAACTTCCTGTGTCCCTATATTTAAGAAATGTATCTTATATGAAATATGTAGCAGGTTTTCTTTTTGAAATCAGTCTGTAAACCTCTCAGCTGAAAGTCTCTCACAGCTATTATTTTGTCAAAGTATATTTAGTGCTACTACTTGCATAGTGGGGCTTATATTTTTCGTCTTACCATATATTTCCATTTGAGCAGCTTATTTTAAGTTTCTCTTGATTTGCTTTCCATTCACCAAATATTTTTTTTCCCCCACTAGATCTTTGTTACACATTCTTGAACTCTTATTCTTGGGCTTGTCCTAGAGATTTCCACATACTATCTTGTCACAGTCTGATACAAAATAATACTTCTATCTTAGAACCTTACCACTAGAATCTTTAGAACATTTTAACCGTTTATTCCTTCCCTTTTTGCATTAGTGTTGTTGTGTATCTTAATTCTACTCATATTTTCAAACTTACAAGACATCATCTTTGTTTTACACAGTCAACATTGTTATATTTCTACAAATATTTTTTTCAGTGTTCTTTGTTTTTTCCTGATTTTCCATTTTTTTGACATTTTTGTCTGGGATCATTTCTTCTACTTGAGGAATTTCTTTTTGTTTCCTTATAAAAGTGGTCTGCTATCAACAGAGCTCTCAGTTTTTATCTGAAAATGTCATTTTCCTCTTTCCAACTTGAGTATTGTATATAGAGTTCTAAGCAGACATGTTTGTTTTCTGTATTTTGCGTTTTTGTTTTTGTTTTTGTTTGTAACTTTCTAAGGATGGTATTCTATTTCCTTACTTCTATTGTTCCTTTAGGCAGGTTATTTGTAATTTTTTCCTCTTTTTCCATTGGCTCCTTTTGAGATTTTGACTTTTGGTTTTCAGCAATTTTAATATGGTGTGCCTACATATAATTTTTTTATTTCGAATCCTTCTTGGGCTTTATTAGAGTGTCCTAAATATGTCATTTAAGGTCTTTTGGTTTAGAAATATCTCAGCCATTATCTTCTTAAATATTCTCTCCCTTCTCTTTCAGGAACTCCAGTTATAGTATGTTCAAATGTGTATACTTTTCGTTAAAGGTACATGTAGAGGATTTACCTTTTTTATTCCTAAGCCTATAGAGTGGGGAGTTACTCACCTTAACCGAATAAGAAACCGATTGAATTAAGACTCACATTGAACCATTTTTAAAAAGACTAATCAACCTCTGTTAACTCATGCTCTTACAGTTAGGCCTACAGGATTTTTAACAGAGAGCTTTGTTTCTTTACCACAGCCTCTTCCACAACATATTTATTTTTCCAGCATTGGGAGATGGAAGAACCTCTTCTGTTTCTTCATATGTTCTTCCTCTGGCTTTCTAACCTCCCTCACACATCCAGCTTCTGATTCCAGCAAATGACTTGAGGGAAATATAAGCCATGTATATGAAGAAAGTCCAGTCTCCAGTTTTGTCACTCCAGTGTGTAGAATGTCAAGAGCTTGGCTAAATTATTCTCCCAGTGTGGGCCTCCTCCAGGATAAACCTATATTTTGAGTTTCTTAGTCATAACCCATATACTAAAATGCTCCCAGTGAGAAGTCGTTGTGTATTATCAGCTCACTAATCTGAAGCTCTGCTTTCTGGGCAATCTTAGTCACTCTGGTTTTAAAGATACTCTAGATCTGATGCCTTCCAGACAAGCTGTAGCCTTTTATCCTTTCAGGGTCTTTTTATTCTGAACTGTAGATTTTTCACGCAACAGAATTTAGTAAGTGTACGAAAGAGATGTGTGTGAGCATGTGAATGTGTATGTATGTGAGAGAGACTGAAGCAAATGGTTTAAAGTGGTTTAAAGCTTTTATTTAAAAAATAAAAGTACTGTGTAAAGTTAAGAAATGACTTCCAGTTTTTAATATTTATCATTTTCCATTCACTGTCTTCCTAAACTGAGTGTCTTCACTTGTAGAAAGGATAATAGGAGGCCCTAACTTATAGGTTTAATGTTCTTTAAGGACTTACTAAACTTATCATACTTATAACAAAAACAAAGCATTAATTAACATTAAGATTTTTAACATTTTACTTGCCAAGTATTTCAACCTTACAGGAAAGGTTCAAGAATAAGTACAGTGCAGAGAATACCTTTATCCCTTTTATGCACATTCACCTACTGCTAACATTTTACCCTATTTAAATAACTTGAGCAACATATGGCCTTTTACTACCAGATTTTTCTGTGTATTTCCTAAAAATAGTAGTAGTATTATAACCATAGAGTAGTCACTAACTATAATAACAGTGATCCAATAGTTCTATCTCACCTATGGTCTGTAATGCCATTTTTTCTCTTGAACAAATAACTTCCTTTTGTACCACTGTAAGATATATGTATTAAGTTGTCTTATCTATTCAGTCTTTTTAAAATTGTGGGGCATTACCACAGACTTTGTGTTTTATGACCTTGACACTTTAAAAAAATATAGTTGTCTCCGACTACTATTTAATAAAAGCTTCCTCAATCTGTGTTTTCCTGATGTTTCCTCAACATTAGATATCCATTATGTATTGCTGGCTAGAATCATGTTTAAGTGATATTGTGTCCTCTCAGAAAATTTCTAATACCCAGATATGATGTCTGATTTCTTCACTGCATAATGTACTATCTTTCTCCCTTGCAACTGATAAGCATTTGTGGAAAACACATTAAAGGCATGAAAATATATGTGCTTATTGAAATTTCCTTCAAAAGCTTATCATCCATTGACGATTATTTAACAAAACTTTACTACATGGTTGCAAAATGATGATTTTCTAATTCTAGTACCTGCTCCACATTCACTAGCTGGCACTTGACATTCTATTGTAATCAACAGTTCCCCTCCCATTTATAAATGTATTTATGTGTTTATATATGAATGTATTTTTTATCAATAACTGATATAGACTGATCAGCTTCTATTTTTTCAATGATCTCTCATTTATTATTCTACTTATCTTAGTGTTCAGATGGTCCCCCCCCGCCACCAACTCATGCCACCCAAGACTGAGGATACACAGTCAATGTTTATAAGTTACTTAGATGAGTTATTTCTTTTTCAGTCTACTTATGATATGCCTTTGAAAATAGATTCATTATCATTGTCTCTCCCTTTTAGGTCCCACTCCTTTACCATTATTGTAGACTTTTTTTTTAATCTACAATATTTTCATGCTTCCAAAAAACTGTAGTTATATAAAAATTCAGAGAAATGTCTCTACTTCCTATACCCATTCCACTCTGTACCCCCTACTCCTTAAAGTAATCAACCTCATTGTTTTTTGATGTATCTTGCCCGTATTTCTTTTTGGAAAGATAAGCACACTGCATGCTTTTTTAATCCTCCCCCCCCCCTCATTTTTACATGTTGTAATACCTCCTAGAAATCCCTCTATAACTGTTCATAGGCCTCATTCTATTTTTAAATTTTATAGTGTTAAATGCCATGTATGTAACATAGTTTATTCAATGAATCTTGTCTGTTTGAATAGTTTCCAATATTTTGCAATGATAAATTATGCTGCAAGGACTAACTTTGTGCATACATATGTTTCTATTTTTGGAAGTTTATCTTTGGGATATGTTCTGAGAAGTGGGACCTCTGAGTTGATAGCAGGATGCATATGTAGTTTGATTAAATGTTGCCAAACACTTGACCCTAATGTCCTATCAATTTGCAATCTCACTGTCAGTGTGTGAAGACTTTGTTTCCTCTTGTTTTCATGAACTGTGTACTGTCAAGCTTTTTGATCATTGCCAATTTGGTGAGTTAAGATTCTATGTTTACAAAAAACTTGTGAAGCAAGCATTATTACATTTAAAATGTAGATAAACAACGAGAGCTGCAAAGAGATTATATAACTTCCTAAGATGCAGTGGTAATTGGTAGAAACACATAATTCTTTTAAGTCCATATTTTATCCAAAAGAAACTGAAGATTCATCTTTTTCAAAATTTCTTCAGGAAAGTAGATGACATGAAATTGCCTGATAGTAGTAGTTCATGTCATCCTATATGAAAAAGACAGGAGTTTCTAAGGAAATAGTAGGAAGTCAGTCTCCATATGGAAAAGATCATAAAAATTTTTAATTTAAGGGGGATGAAGCAGAAGCCTACAAAGATAACACAATCTTAAAATAATAAAAGTAGATTTGCTATATAATTATCTGTCTAGGATCCTTTCGAGAGAAAAAAGACTAAGAATATCTAGAATGATAGTCACATAGTTCTAAAATTTTTAAACAACTGTTGACAAATATTTTTTTGTGGATGAACATAATTATAAAAATTCTATTCAATAACTGCTTTCAAGAATAAAATTATTTCTGAAATATAAAGTAGTATAAATCCATATACTTCATAATAAATGAAAAAAATTTCTGTTGATTAACTGAACATTAAAAGTAACATAAACAGGGGTGCCTGGGTGGCTCAGTGGGTTAAGCATTGGACTCCTGGTTTCCGCTCAGGCCATGATTTCATGGGTTCAGAGATGGAGCCCTGCTCAGTGGGGAGTCTGTTTAAAGATTCTTTCCCTCTGCCCCTCCCCCCATTTGTGCTCAAGCTCATGCTCTCTCTCTAAAAGAAATAAATCTTTAAAAGTAACATAAAAAATTTTTGCCTAAGTATTTCACATACTTATGTATCTTAATTTATAAAATGTCTCCAATATACATCAAAGTTATTTTTCTAAAGAAGGTATTTTAAACATATTTTAATTCTATACTTCATGATATCACTTGCATTATTGTATAAAATGGTTAGTAAATTTGCAATTGCTGACATTTTCAATTGACCGCTCTCTATTCAAATTTCTAATATAGAAAACAGTCTACACAGTTAAGTCTGAACAAATTCTGTGACATAGAAAAATTCTTATGATTCTTTGCATTGAAATGTATAAATCTTGGGGTACAAATTTTTTCAGTTTCTTTTCTTTCATTCAGAGTAGCTTTCCTAATCAAAATTTTTATAGGACAAAACTCACCAAATGTGTTGTCTCCGTTTATGGTTCTCTTAAATATTTTACTAAGTGTAGATGCTCCAAAGTAATAGATCTCAATTTCATTCTATTCTTGTACAGAATATAAAGGAGTCTTCCCACAGCTTGAAATATTTCACAGCCCACTTGAGAAATTAAGCTTTCATTGTTTAATTGGTGGGGTTTCTCCCTTTCTTTTAAATGACAAATTTTATTGCCTTTCTGTTTGCAAACACTGTATTTAGTAATTCAAAATGACTAAAAGCTTCAAAGGCTGAAGTTTATGACACTCTATTTGTTGAATATTTTAAGATTTCTCATTGACTTCTAACAAAATTCATCTAATATACTGAGAAATTTGTTGCCTCCCCAAATCCAATACCATTGTAGGATACCTAGATTTAAAAGTGGTTATTTAGAGGTTCAAATATAAAATCCAGTAGATGGACAGTAAAAAGAAGTACTTTAAAAATTTATATTCAACTTCACCATGGGGATCACCACAATTTTGTGGTTCAGTTGCTCTTTGCATACGTAAAATTCTGTTTACCAGTAACAACACCTATTTAGTTGGATAGGATATGTAGTTTGAATACAATAATTGTATGTATCTTACAAAGAATTTCAAGTACATTTATACAGTCCAGGTTTCTTAAATTAGTTAGAATGTTGACTTTGTTGTATTGCACAATATTTATATTTAAAAATAATCTTCACTCTTGATCTTTTTAACTAATTCAGAATAGCCCTATCAAATTTTTAATGATCAAAGTAATAAACATTCAAACTATTTTTATTCCATGAACTGGATGAAGGATTTTGACAATTATTGCAAGTATTATAACTTGGACTCTATTTCAATTATCAGATGACATTAAAATAATAACATTCAAATATCTAAAAAGTTCTTTTTGCTAAAGGAGTTACTGTGTTAAGAGCTATCACTTCACGTTTGAAACATGCATAGGAATACTTGGAATGAATACCCACTAAAATTAATTTCTATCAAAACCTCATACTTCACAAAATAATATATAAATGTACCTTCTTCACTTGTCCTTATTTATCTTGCTCACATGCTTACATTCTTCTTAAAATACTTCTTAAAATTTTATTTGAATATATATATAATATATATATTATGTAATTTTTAAGTAGGCTCCACACCCCGAATGGAGTCCAGTGCGGGACTTAAAGTCATGACTCTAAGATCCAGACCTGAGCTGATATCAAGAGTTAGACACTTAACTGACAGAGCCACCCAGGTGCCCCAGTTTGAATATATTTAAAATAACATTGTATAAATTTAAGCTGTACAACATCTTTGATGGATTTATATATTTTAATAGGATTGCCAGTGTAATGATAATTAGCACCCCTACCACATTAACTTTCAATAGGAGAGAAAATACATTATCTAGAAATTGAGAAATACTTGCGCTCAGGGAAGGAGTAGGTATATGGTATATTTAGAAGATATGTTTTATATTCAATTTCAATCCTAAATTTTAAAATAGTCACACAGTTGCAATAACTAACCCTAGATCTCTTTTGGTTTTTGTTTGTTCATCTTTTTATGTGGAGGGTAGATCAAGACAGCTGTGAAATTTCCAAATATGTACATTTCAAGTATAGACTTAGAAATTATTTTTGGTAAGCTTGTAGAGGTTCATATTGGATATTGTGAATTTATATGGTCAGCAAATTTAGAAAAGCCCACATTTCCAACATATACTTAACCCCAAACAAATCTCTGTCATGTTCAGTACAAGCACTCATGAATTTAGGGAGATTCCCTTGGATTGATTCTAGCCATCAGCCTAGATATCAGCATCTAGATTGGAACTCAGTAATTTAGCTTCAGCTTCATACTGGCTCCCTTATTTACATGTTAATGCTTTGCTTGGCTACATATCCCAGGCCTTGCCTCCCAGCCTCGCTGCCCCCCTTTTTTGTTTATGTAAGGATCTTAATTTCATAGACAAACTGGTAAAGTTCAAATCTTGGTTAAGACACTTATTAGCTATCATTTTCATACCATACTGAAGTCTGAATTCTTTGGTAATTGAAATATATTTGATCTATAACACTGTATATTTAAGTTAGATACATATTAATTTGGTACATTTATAGATCATAATGATTGCCATTGTGGTGATAATCAGCACTTATCATGTTACATAATTATAATTTCTTTTTAGTGGTTAGAATAATTAAGTTCTAGTATCTTACAAGTTTGGTTATAGTATTTGTCTATATTCACTATATTGTACCTTAAATCTCTAGGACTTATTTACGAATTGCAAATTTGTATCCCTAAACATCTGTTTTATAATCTGCCCCCTCCCAATCACATGGTAACCACCATTTTGCTCTCTGTTTTAGGAATTAGGCTTTTTAAGATTCCACAAATAAGTGATATCAAACAGTATTTGCTTTTCTCTGACTTCTATCACTTAGCATAATATAGTCAAGTTTCATCCATGTTGTCACATACGGCAGGATGTCCTTATGGCTGAAAATATTCCACTGTGTATATACATACCACTTCTTTATCCATTCATCTATGGATGGACACTCAAATTGCTTCCATATCTTGGCTATCATGACTAATGCTGCCATAAACTTGGAAGTGCATGTATCTCTTTGATAACCTATTTTCATTCCTTTTGGTACATACCCACAAGTGGAATTGCTGGATCATGTGGTGTAGATCTATTTTTAATTATTTGAGAAACCTCCAAATTGTCTTCCATAGTGGCTGACTAACTTACATTTCTACCAACAGTATACAAGGGCTCTCTTTTCTCCACATCCTCTCCAACATTTTTTATCTCTTCTTGATGATAGCCATTCCAACAGGTGTGAGGTAATATCTCATTGTGGTTTTAAGCATTTCCTTGATGAGTAATGATGTCAAGCATCTTCTCATTTGCTTCTTGGCCATTTTTATATCTTCTTTGGAAAAAATGTGTATTTACTTCTTCTGCTGATTTTTTTTTTTAAGATTTTATTTATTTGTTTGACAGAGAGAGAGACAGCGAGAGAGGGAACACAAGCAGGGGGAGTGGGAGAGGGAGAAGCAGGCTTCCCCGCCAAGCAGGGAGCCCGATGCGGGGCTTGATCCCAGGAGCCCTGGGATCATGACCTGAGCCGAAGGCAGACGCTTAACGACTGAGCCACCCAGGCGCTCTGTGCTGATTTTTTTTTTAACTGGATTGGTTTTTGTGTTAGAATTGTATGAGGTCTTTTAAAATATATTTTTATTAATATATATTTTTAATATATTTTGGATGTTAATCCAACAACTAATATATGGCTTGCAAAAATTTCCTCCCATTGTGTAAATTGCTTTTTTTTTTCTTTTGCTGTGCAGAAGCTTTTAAGTTTAATATAGCTCCATTTGTTGATTTTTGCTTTTGTTGTTTGTGCTTTTGGAATCTTATCCAAAAAATCATTGCCAGGACTCACGTTAAGAAGTTTCATTTTCACCTTTTCTTCTAAGAATTTTATGGTCTCCGGTCTTATATTTAAAACTTTGATCCATTTCACATAAATTTTTATTAGTGGTATAAAGTAGGGGTCCAATTTCATTGTTCTGCATGTGTTTTTCCAGTTTCCCAGAACATTTTGTTGAAGAGACTATCCTTTCCTCATTGGCTGGTCTTGGCTCCTTGGCGCATGTTAGTTGACTATATTTGGGTTGGTTTAATTCTGGGCTCTCTATTCTGTTCTATTGGTCTATGTGTCCTTTTTTGTGTGCCGGTACCATACTGTTTTTATTACTATAGTTTTGTGGTATGGTTTGAAATCAGGAAATGTGATACTTTTGGCTATGTTCTTTCTCACCACTGTTTTGGCTATTTGGGATATTTTATGGTTCCTTACATATTTTAGGATTGTTCTTTTCTGTTTCTGTGAATGGAATTCTATTTCTGTAATTGGAATTTTGATAGAACTGCATTGAATCTATAAAGTGGCTTTGAGTAGTATGGACATTTTAGCAATGTTCTTTCAATTCATGAACATGAGGTGTACTTCCACTTGTTTGTTAAAAGAAATCAGAGAAGACAAAGTCTTGTAGCTGTGGTTATACAGATATTTCACTTTTTAAATTTATTCCTCAGTATTGTTTTTCATGCTATTGTGAATGTGATAATTTTCTTTTCAGATGTCTCATTATTAGTGTATAGATATGCAACTGATTTCTATATGTTGATTTTTATATCTTGCAACTTTACTAAATTCACTGATTTTTTTGTTGTTGTTGAGTCTTTGGGACTATCTATATACAAAATCATATTTGCAAATAATGACAACTGTACTTCTTCCCTTCTGACTTGAATGCTTTTTATTTCTTTGTCTTGCATAATAGCTCTTGCTAAGACTCCCAGTACTATATTGAATAATAGTGATGAGAGTGGGCATCCTTGTCTTCTTCTCTTAGAGGAAAAGTTTCAATTTTTCACTGTGGATTATAATGTTAGTTACGGTTTGTTGTGCAGAGCCTTTATTATGTTTAGGTATGTTCTTTCTTTTACAAAAGGATGTCGTATATTGACATATGCTTTTTCTCCATCTATTGTGGTGATCATGTGATTTCTATTTTTCATTCTTTAATGTGATATATTACATTTATTGATTGTGGATGTTGAAGCATCCTTGCATCCCAGGATAAATCCCACTTTGTCACAGTGTGTAATCTTTTTAATACATTCTTGAATTGTTTGCTGATATTCTGTTGAGAATTTTTGCATTTATATTCATCAGAGATATTATTGTATAGTTCTCTTTGAGTATCCTTATCTGTCTTCAGTATCAGAATGATGTTAGTCTTGTAGAATGATTTTGGCCATGTTCCTTCCTGTTCAATTTTTTGGGGAAGTTTAAGAAGGATTGGCATTATCTCTTCAAATGTTTGGTACAATTCAATGGTGAAGACTTTTGGTCCTGGGGTTTTCTGTGTTGAGAGTTTTTTGTTTGTTTGTTTTAATTTAATTTAATAAACTACTGAGTCAATCCCTGTAGTTATTGGTCTGTTCAGATTTTCTATTTCTTTCCGATTTAAACTTACTAAGTTGTGTGTTTCTAGATAACCTAGAAGAAATTGATAAATTCCTAATCTGTTGCCATATAATTGTTCATGAGAATCATGATCCTTTGTATTATTGTGGTATCAGTTGTGATGTCTCCTCTTTCACTTCTAGTTTTGTTTTTTTTAAGATTTTATTTACTTGTCAGAAGGAGTGAGAAAGCACACAAATAGGAAGAGTGGCAGGCAGAGGGAGAAGCAGGCTCCCCACTGAACAAGGAGCCCAATGTGGGACTCAATCCCAGGACCCTGAGATCATGACCTGAGCCAAAGGCAGACCCTTAACAGACTGAGCCACCCAGATGTCCCTCACTTCTAGTTTTTGAGTATTTTTTTCTTAGTCTGACTAAAGGTTTGTCAATTTTATCTTGAACAAACAGCTTTTGGGTTCACCCGTTCTGTTTTTCTGGTCTGGCTATCCCTGCTTTCTTTTGGTTTCCATTTGTTTGGGATAACTTCTTCTATCCCTTCACTTTGAGTATTGTGTCTTTACAACTGAAATGTGTCTCCTGTAGGCAGCTTATCGATGGGTATTTTTTTTTAATCCAGCCATTCCGTGCCTTTTGATTGGTGAATTTAATTCATTTACATTTAAAGTGATTATTGATATGGAAGTACTTACTATTGCCATCTTATTGTTTTGCTTTCTGGTTGTTGTGTATCTCCACTGTTTCTTTTCCCCTCTGTTTCTGCCTACCTGTGCAAATTGGTGGTTTTCCATGTTGGTATATTCTGTCTCTACTTTTTTGTTTTGTGAATTTATTCAATTTTTGCTTTGTGGTTACCATGAGGTTTACATAAAACATCTCTTAGATAAAACATTCCATTTTTATACTGGCAGCAACTTTATCTTTGTTCATCTATGAAGGTTCCACCATTTTACTCCTCCCTTTTTATATCTTTGATGTCACAATTTATCTTTTTTGCTGTTTCAACAAACTATAGTAGCTATAGTTACTACTCCTTTCCATTAAACTTTATATTATAGTTTAGTTAACATACCATCCTAATAGGCAGTTAGTTTTCTAATTCTGTCTATTTTTCACTTTTACCACAGTGTTTACTTTTATATGTTTTAATGTCACTCTTTAGTGTCTTTTCATTTCAACTTGAACTCCTTTCAGCATTTTCTTGCAAGACAGGTATAGTGTGGGGAAGCTTTATTTCTCCTTCATTTCTAAAGGATAACTTTGCAAGATAAAGTACTCTTGGCTGACAATTTTTATGTTTCAACATACTGGATATGTCATCCCACTCTGTTCTGGACTGTAGAATTTTTGGTGAGAAATCCACTGATAGCCTAGTGGGGGTTCCTTTGAAGGTTACTTTCTTTTTTTCCTTGGTTGCCTTTAAAATTCTTAATCATCTTTTTTTTTTTTTTTTTTTTTGATCCATTATAATATGTCTTGGAGAAGGTCTTTTTGCATTGAGATAACAGGGTGTTCTACTAGGTTCTTGAAATTGTATGTCACAAGTCCTTCCCCAGGTTTGGTAAGTTCTTAGCTATTATATCTTTAAATATATTCTCTTTTCCCTTCTTTTTCTCTTCTACTTGTGGAACACCAGCTGTTTTAATATTTCCCTTTTTGATTGAATCCAATAGCTTTCACAGGCTTTCTTTAAAAAAAAAATCTTAGTTCTCTTTCCTAACTGAATTATTTCTATATTCTTATGCCTAAGTGACTTGTTCTTTCTAATATCTGGTTTGCCTGTTATTGGTGCTCTCTATTGTATTCATCTCATTCATTTAATTCTTCAGTTCTAGACTTTGTTTTTGTTCTTTTTTTTTATAATTTCAATCTCTTTGGTAAAGAATTCGTTCTGCTCATTAATTTTACTCCTGAGTTCATTGAATTGTCTTTCTGAATTTTCTTGTAGCTCATTTTTGAATTCTTTATCAGTTAGGTTGCAATATTCTGTGTCTTTGAGATTGGTGGCTAGAACATTATCATTTTCTTTTCATGATACCATATTTCCTTTTTTGTTTTTATTTTTATTTTCTTGGTGTTCATAGGTATATATTTCTGCTATCACATTTAAAGGCTTTGTCGTCTTTGGCTCTTTCAATTCAGGCTGGCTATTAAAAACCTTTCTTTGATTTTCCAGGAAGTGATATTATAGTTCTCTCTTGCCCATTGACAATGGCCTATTTGAGCACCCTCCTGTGTCTTCCACAACTGGATCACATGAATATACTTGACACAACACACAAGTAGCTGGAAGCAGATTAGGAGAGGCAAGTGCTCAGCACTTGGAACTTTGGGGGTACCCAAGTGGTTTACTCCCAGAGGTTTATGGATCTACTTCCCACTAAAGTCCTGAAGCATACAACAGGAAACATGGTCTTTTAATGTCCTTTAATAATCTTACCTGCTTCCTTCCCTCTTTCCTCCCTCCCTGTCATGGACGTTCATTTTCAGAATGCTGGGTATTGTGGGAGATAATGAGTATCTTCAACTGCAATCTCCATAACTGGGATAGCTGCACAGTCACTCAATACTTGGGCTTTCCACCTCCTCTATGGGAGAGACCACCACTTTCCACCTTCTCTGTCAGAGATATTGCCACAGCAGCTGCTGCTGATAAAAGTCCAATCCCAGTGGGAGAAAGGCCACCCTGGTAAGTTTTTCCCTCTCTTTTGCAACCAAATTCTTCTCTATCCCACTCTGATGTTGTACTGGAATCTTCCCTCAGGCATTCCACAAATTCTCTCTATATCTGCACATTTTGCACTCTCTGGTCTCTTTTTTTCCCTGATGGTGGAGAGTAAGAGTGAGGGCATTTTGCAGACTACTTTTGATCCGCAATCCTTACCAGGTCCTATTTCTTTACATTCAGATGCACAGATGGGCCCCTCCCCATCCCTTGGTGTAATGTGCAGAGGTACTTTAGTTAGATTATATATGTCTAATTACTTCTTTTAAAAAAGAGGAGGAGAGGAAGGACTTGCTCTGTTATGACGTTGATATCATTCCTCTTAAAATATTAACTTTGGGGGGCACCTGGGTAGCTCAGTTGGTTGAACACCCAACTCTTGATTTCAGCTCAGGTCATAATTTCAGGGTCATGAGATCAAGCCCCATGTTGGGGGTCCATGCTCAGTAAGGAGTCTGCTGGAGATTCTTTCCCTCTCCCTCTGGCCCTCCACCTGCCCCCCAACCTCACCCTCCCTCCTCCCCACCCTGCCCACTCTGTCTCTTTATTTATTAAAATAAATAAATCTTGGGATGCCTAGGTGGTGCAGTCAGTTGAGCATCTGGCTCTTCGCTTTGACTTCTGCAAAATAACAAACTGTTAAAATACTAAAACAGGGGTGCCTGGGTGGCTCAGTTGGTTAAGCGACTGCCTTCAGTTCAGGTCATGATTCTGGAGTCCCAGGATTGAGTCCCGCATCGGGCCCCCTGCTCGGCGAGGAGTCTGTTTCTCCCTCTGACCCTCCCCCCTCTCATGCTCTCTCTCTCTATCTCTATCTCATTCTCTCTCTCAAATAAATAAAATCTTTAAAAAAAATAAAAAATAAAATACTAAAACATACTTAAATATTTAAGTTATAATACTATATATGGCAAGGACATTTGTAGCAAGAATGTTCACACTACTCTTTCTACTCTAAGGTAGGACTCTTCAAATGCTATTTTTTGTTCATATTTCACTTAAAACTAGGTGATAATTTATTATAGTTTTCAAAGACAGCCCTCTGGGGACTTTACAATATTGTATAGGATATGGCATGACTGCTTAGTACATGAAGTGACTGGCAGGTGCACCACCATTGATTACTTTTTCCCTTAATGTCAAAGACTAGATGTAGTCAGCTGTTCTAGCTGCTTCTGCTAGAGGATATTTTGCTTTACTCACTAGTACTCTCCTTTTGTCCTTGAATGAGAGTGTTAATTATGCTGTATCTGGTTGGAATTGTTAAAGGTATCTTTCATGTTTTCTTCCTTCATTTTTTTAAGACTTTATTTATAATGTTCTCTTACTGCATATATTCTAAATTGCAATCAGAGTAAAATAGTTATGACTGCCTAAATATAGACCCATGCTATCCTGCCCCGGACTATGCTTAGGCCTTGGAATCACCAATAGTAACTCTTTTCAACATCTTGAACTTCAACATTCAGCTCATAATTCTTCCATAAAGCTTTTCCTGATCTCTTAGAGAGAGAGAGAGAGGGAGAGAGAGTGCACGAGAGCATGGGCAGTGGGGAGGGGCACAAGCAGAGGGAGAGGGAGAAGCAGACTCCCTGCTGAACAGGGAGACTGACACAGGGCTTGATCCTAGGACCCTGAGATCATGACCTGAGCTGAAGGCAGATGAATAACTGAGCCACCCAGATTCCTCAGTACCTTTCATGTTTTAAGCATGTGTTAAAGACACAAGTTTCTTTCTTTCTTTTTCTTTCTTTCTTTCTTTCTTTCTTTCTTTCTTTCTTTTATTTTATTTTATTATTATTTTTTTTTTTTGTAGGCTTCACACCCAGCATGGAGCCCAATGCAGGGATTGAACTCATGACCCTGAGATCAAGACCTGAGCTGAGATCAAGAGTCAGATGCTTAACTGACTGAGCCCCTAGGCACCCCAAAGACAGAAGTTTCTTAACTACACATTTTTCTTACAAATTCCTAGACAATACGATAGCAGAGGTTGAAAGTAAAGGGTAGAGATCTACTAAACGAATCCCATTTAGCTTTAGTGTTACTGTTGAAACCAATAGTTCATTTATAGGTAAACTCCAGGACAATTATTAAATAGCATGGGATACTGAGACAACAGGCATTAGTTGGAACTAGCCTTGAAAAGTTGGGATGTGGGGTTGCCCAAAATATAAGCATCCATATTCCTCAAAAATTCCCAGAGACTATAAAGAATGCATTAAAAAATCCACAAGTAAAATTTATTTAGATAACTATAATTTAGATAAACTATAATCTGTTCTTGCTTACTCAATATGGATGGTCACTGTAAAACAATTTTATGGATATTAATTAGATATTGTCTTTGTGGTTGTTTTAAAATATATCCACAAATTATTTGTTACTCCTCTTTTTAAAAGGTAGAACCTAGTTCTCCACTTGAGTCCGGGCTGTACTTAATAACTAAATTCTAAAAAAGAAAATGTAGCAGAAGAAATGGTGTGTGACTTTTGAGACTTGGTTGTAAACGGCACCATGGCTTCTTTATCTCTCTTGGATCATTCATTCTGAAAGAAGCTGCTTGCAAAGTGTACAGACACTTTTATTTGTCAAACTTGAGTGTCTGAGCAGGAACTGCAACCTCCTGCCAATAGTCAAGTGAGTAAACCCAGTTGGAAGTAGATCTTTCCACCCCAGTCAAGCCTTCAGATGACTGCAGCTCTTATAAAAGACTGAGTCAAACCATGCAGCTAAGCTACTCCCTACTTCCTGAACAATAAATGTTTATTTTTTTAAAGCCATTATATTTTAAGGTAACTTGTTTCATAGCAATAAATAAATCCTTGAGTTTTTATCTCAGAAGAACACAAAAACTGGTAGGAACAATCAGATATAAACATAAATGACAAAAATATAAGACAAAATATAAAAAGGCCACAACTTTAGAGGTAAAGAAATGCATTCTCAGTGGAAGATCAGGAAAAGCTTTATGGAAGAATTATGAGCTGAGTGTTGAAGTTCAAGATGTTGAAAAGAATTACTATTGGTGATTCCAAGGCCTGAGCATAGTCCAGGGCAAGATAGCATGGGTTTATATTTAGGCAATCATAACTATTTTACTTAATTGCAATTAAATATATGTAGTAAGAGAACATTATTGACATACATAGGTTGGTGTCAGCTTTTACAGAGCTTTAACTGTAAAGACATTTGAATATTATTTAATATTAATTTTATGTATATAAAATAATCATTATAAAGAAATTTATAAAAATGGATTCTTAATAAAGTTCTCTGATTCCAGACCTTAAATTTCTAAGTTTTTCCCTGATACACCTTCATCAGATTAGCACCGTTTAACAGGCTGTGGCAGCATTAGTGGTTATTAATCTCCTGGGGTTCCCTTAGATGTGAATTTAAACCTTAGTCTATCTAAATAGCATGTATTAAAAGTCATACTTCACAGAAAAGAATCATCATTACTTGGTTGCTAATTATAAATATAAATCAGACATCTAAGAGAAAAAAAACGTCCAAATGCAAAGAGAGCACACATGACCAGGGATGGCAACAAATAGAAAATAAACATTTACAGAAAAATGTACCAGATATTGTACCAGACAGTGTACTGGTACTAAGAGATAAAAATGATTTTTCAACATTCTTGGGAATAAGGAATATAATAAAAATGAAAATATATAGTATTCTGAAAATTATGGGCATTAAGAATAATCAATTATAACCTAAATAAAAGCAAGAACAAAGATTTCTTTGAGGAGGTCTTTATAAGATTATGGGTGGACCTGTCAATAGCTATTTTTCCTCTTGATGATATTGCTTTATGGGAGAATAATACATTGAGACCTGATATTTACACCTAGTAAATCACCATATATTTCATCCATATTATAGGTGTTACTGAATTTTGATCAGCTATTTGAAATCTATAATTAGAAGAAAATTTACCCATTTTTACAGAGTAAGTTGTTTCTATGTTCTAGCTTAATTTTTTACTGTCTCTGAAATATTTTTGTAGGCAGTTGTATTAAATTAATTAATTAAATTAAATTATGTTGGGCAGAAATATTCTGGGATAAAGCTGAAGAAACAAGACTAATTTCCGTCCCTTCAACTTGTATGTAAAAATTATAGTCTAGAAAAAAAAAAAAGCAAATGGTAGGATGAAATGGTTTCTGGATAGGATGAAATAGTTTTTGACATCTCAATATTCCTGCTCAGTGAAATAAGTCAATCAGAGAAAGACATGTATCATATGACCTCACTGATATGAGGAATTCTTAATCTCAGGAAACAAACTGAGGGTTGCTAGAGTGGTGGGGGGTGGGAGGGATGGGGTGGCTGGGTGATAGACATTGGAGAGGGTATGTGCTATGGTGAGCGCTGTCAATTGTGCAAGACTGTTGAATCACAGATCTGTACCTCTGAAGCAAATAATACATTATAAGTTAAAAAAAAAGAAGAAGAAGAAGATAGCAGGAAGGCAAGAATGAAGGGAGGAAAATCAGAGGGGGAGACGAACCATGAGAGACTATGGACTCTGAAAAACAAACTGAGGGTTCTAGAGGGGAGGGGAATGGGAGGATGGGTTAGCCTGGTGATGGGTATTAAAGAGCACACGTTCTGCATGGAGCACTGGGTGTTATATGCAAACAATGGATCATGGAACTACATCAAAAACTAATAATGTAGGGCGCCTGGGTGGCTCAGTTGGTTGGGCGACTGCCTTCGGCTCAGGTCATGATCCTGGAGTCCCTGGATCGAGTCCCGCATCGGGCTCCCTGCTCAGCAGGGAGTCTGCTTCTCCCTCTGACCCTCCCCCCTCTCATGTACTTGCTCTCTCTCATTCTCTCTCTCTCAAATAAATAAATAAAATCTTTAAAAAAAAAAAAAACTAGTAATGTATGGTGATTAACATAACATAATAAAATAAATAAATAAATAAATCAAAAAAATATTCCTGCTCAGAACTATTGGAAAACCATGATTAAAAAAAAAAAAAAATCATGTAATGTCATCTCTCAATTGTCTTTTCTTTGACTGCCTCACTGTTTTTATTTTATTGACACTTGTGAGTAAGCCAAGGATATTTGTTACAAATTCCACTCATTGGTATTTTTACAAATTCCAAGCAGTCACGATGAGACCCACCCCTCCTCCAGAGACATGGATGAAAAGCAAACTTTTTGCATGGACTTCAGATCATCCTTGTTGAGTTCAACAGGGTTCTTACAAGGCTATTTTAAAATCAATGTAATTGAAAAGCATCAAGGTCTCTGTTTTGTGTTTGAATGACTTTGATAGAAGCCAATCTTTGTATAATAGTAAAACATTTTTTAGATAAAAGGAAAGTTGTAAGGTGATTTCTTTTTTTAAGATGAAAAAAAAAGTTATTCAGAACAGTTTAAACTTCAAGAACAATACACTCTTTTCAAAATGCCAATCTCTAAGCGAGCAATAAATCCAAAAACCAGTCTTTGAGTAATTTTCAATGCTTCTCCTAAATGCAAACAATGGGGAATCACCTTGAAGAAGCCATTTAGGTAAGTTGAATGCCATATCTCAGTGTTCTGGTATTAGTCACCCTCCCCACAGATAAATCTCCAGACTTTAGCATTGAGAATGTTAAAAAAAAAAAAAAATGCAGTTGTGTAGCATGCATTTGTTTTTCAGTTATCATAAAAATATGCTTCTTAACATCACCTTAATATCTGTAGCTCCCTGATAGGTTAAAGAAAACAGAATTAGTTTATCCATATTGAACCTGATTGGGGAAAAAAAAAGGGGGGGAAGAATTTAGTTACTAGTACCTTACTAGTAAGTACTCGAAGCCTGAGCCTGTGGAGAATGTCTAGCCATTGCCTGGACAGTCTTTTTATTAAAGGTCATTCATTGTTAGCACTTGGGTGTACTGGAGCCTACTTAAAAAATAAAATACTTTTAAAATTTTATATTCCAGGGATTATCCATATCTAATCCAAGCATTTTTTTACCACATGTCAGGAGTATCACTATAATCACTTAATTCAACTCCCAGTCTCTGGATTCTCCCTATAGATATAGGCCAAGACCATTATTGTTGGTGACTTTGCGATATTATTTTAAATAAAAGTTTCTTAAGTAACAGCCAGTGCAAGGACACTCAGACCCTCCTCTGTCCCCTTGAAAGCAGGAAACAGATCTCCCATATAAAAAATATGTAGCCCGTATGAAGTAAAAAGACATCCTTATCACCAGAATAGGAACTTCAAAGCCAAGAAAGCTATAGAAACAAACCTTATTACTTTTTTGTAATCTACTACCTCAGCCTAAATTCTGCTTAGAATTCCTTACTAATTAAAGCTCCCAATCACCTGTTTTCTTTATCCTGTCAATTTCTTACAAATTTATTATCTGTCTAAAATGTATCATAGAAACTACCTGCCTTAGTCATTTTGGGGGTTCTTAATTTCACTATTGGGCCTCCATAGGCCCTTATTTTCCACCTGTTAATCTGCTTTATGTAAATTTAATTCTTAGTCCAGCTGGAAAACCTTGAAGGGTAGAAGAACTTTTCTTCTCTACATCCTTATATGTATTTCTTCCTTTCTAATTTAATTTTCAAATTGACCCTATTGCTTCATGCTTGAGCCTCAACAGTTAATTCAAATTTGTCTCTCCATTTCATCTCTTACATATGATTGAAAAAATAAACCTTACCACTGCTTTCACCAAGTGTAATATGAAATAACAATGAGATAAATAAATCTTCAATATATACATGATTTTTAAAAATCATGATTAGAGCATTCTTGGGGAACTGGGCTTTGAGAAAGAGGTATACTCAATATGTTGGATTACACTACTTGTTAACATGTTAATCCTTTCCGCTGCAAAAAGATTCATTCTCCTCCTCTTGCTTTATTTTTTATTCCTTTACCAAAAACAGGCAACTAGCTGTTTCCAAATGCCTTTGCAGAATGTGGAATTTTGTGATTTCAACTTTTTTGGCTTATATTTTGGTTCATATATTCTTGGTATTTCTGTTTTCATGATTTTCAGCTTTTCTAAGGTTTCTGCCTTATTTTATATCTCATATAAGCTATTGGCCATTTAACTACTCACAATGAGAGTATCTTTTAGTTAGAAAATTTATTTTCTGATGTATAGTTACTGCTATAATAGGATTATTTTGCCATTTTTATTTCATACTGTCCACTTATTGTACTTGGTTATTGATTTTTTTTTCTTACTCTCCAGGCATTCACAATTTAATGACAGTTAAATAACTAAAAAGAACCAACCTCCAAAAATGCATGGAAGTCAAAAACAGTAAGGTCCCACTTTGGGCCCAGTATCTGCAGGTTACACATTCAAATAAATAGCAGTGTAATTCCAGAGAACTTGAAAAATAAGGTGGTTCTTTGCAGCTGGTTTCTTTAAAGGGGCATTACTGTGGCTTCACAACCAATCCCCTGGATAGCTTCATAAATTCCCCCTTTGGACATCTCTCGCTCTGTCACAAGTATGCCGATACATAGAAACTGCTAAAAATTCTCTTATTCTTTCTCTTTTTGCCTCCCCAGGCTTCACCATACTCCCCATGCACAAATACATCAGTATCACACAGCAAAGACCTTTGCATCATGCTCTTCTGCCCACTTTTTTCTTTTTCTGTCAGGCTATCCAAACACACTGTATTTCTCACATGTCCTCACAGACACATTTTAGGTAGCCTTCCAGGGAAACTAGTGCATTGTGAAAGACTGAGTCAATGTTTTTAAATATTTGCTGCCTTATCTGAATGGGAGGCTATATTTCCTTAACCCTATTGCTAACAGGCTTGGTAATGTGACTTTCTTTAGCTAATGAAATATTTACAAATGTGGTGTGTCATCTTAGGGCAGTGGATTTAAGAACCATCATGAGGAGTGGTTTGCCAGGGCTCACTATTCCCTCTTTCACAACTACGGGTAATGTTTCCATGAGGGAAATTTACCATGAGTGAGAAATAAACCTTGTCATTTGTAAGATACCAAGATTTGGGGGTATCTTACAGTGTAACCAAGCACCTGTTGATCAATACATTTAAGTATCTTTTTCTCTGTCTGCATAGTGGTGTTGCATGCATTAGTATCTCTGAGATATTTGGAAAGTAAATTGCTCTACAAAGTAGATGACTGATTGTGGAAGGTACTATATTAGAAATACCAATGAATTAATTAGTAAGAGTAGGTAATTCTGATGGAGAAAAACAGGAAACTTTCATAGAGATAGAGTTTTAATCAATTAAGTAAGCTAGTTTATTAGAGGATTTTGAGGAGTACCTTATACAGGGTAAGCTAGGAAGAACTATCTGGATTTTGGCAAAGATGCCAATCAGCTACTATTACTAATAAAGTTTTAATTCTGGCACACACCAAAGAAAAAAATAAGCAAATATTAGCCTGATACCACACCATTGATTATGCTTATTAGAAGTTTTTGACTGCGGGGCGCCTGGGTGGCTCAGTCGTTAAGCATCTGCCTTCAGATCAGGTCGTGACCCCAGGGTCCTGGAATCGAGCCTGGCATCGGACTCCCTGCTTGGCAGGAAGCCTGCTTCTCCCTCTCCCACTCCCCCTGTTTGTGTTCCCTCTCTTGCTGTGTCTCTCCTGTTAAATAAATAAATAAAATCTTTAAAAAAAGTTTTGATTGATTAGGTTTTAAAGAAAAGAACAAAATTTCCAAAAGGACTCTCCAGCCAAACCATAAATGAATGATTCCCATAATAAGTGGATTCATGTCAAATTTCAGTTTAAATGAGTGATTAAAACAAAGAGATGAAGTTGGGGGCGGTATATTAGTTTTCTATCACTGCTGTAACAATTTGTTACAAAATGAGTACCTTAAAACAATACAAATTTACCATCTTACAGTTTTGTAGATCAGTCATCCAACATGGTTCTTAATGGGCTAACCTCAACATATCAGCAGGGCTACATTCCTTCTGGGGCTCTAGAGGAAAATTCATTTTCTTACCTCTTCCACTTCTGCAGTGCCCCTGTTTTCCCTGACTTTATGGCCCTTTCCTTGGTCAGCTAAGCCAACAACATCAGACTGAATCCTCATTCTGCCTTCCTACTGACTCTCCCTTTCAAATCCCTCTTTGACTTTTAAGGATGCTTATGATTACTTAAGACCCACTTGCAAAATCCAGGACACTTGCCATTTTAAGATTAGCTGATTGGCATCTATACTTCCATCTGCAGCCTTAATTTCTCTTTGCTACCTGACATATTCACAGGTTCTGAGGACTGAGATGTAGCCATCTTTGGGGGTCACAATTCTGCCTGCTGCAGGAGGTAGTTCTGTTTTCCAGTCAATATTGAGATTGAAGTATAATCATCTTCCAGGTGATGTGAGTATGCTCAGATGTTAAAAGGAATTGCAGCGATGCCCTCTCCCTTGTTTTTCAAGGTGGACCCTTTAATCCCAGCTGAAGCCCATCAGAGAACTACACTATATTGCCCTACAGTTATTATGAGTAAAGTGTTTTTCTATCAAGAGCTTTAACACAAACTTTGCCTGTGTCATCCTGATTGACTCTGAAAGTTTTGTTATTTATGGAACCTTGCTCCTGAAAGCATCTCCATGACTAAGTGATTTCCCTCCACAGGGCCAAGAACTACATGAAGAAAGATTAGCCATGGTCAGTGCCACCCTCAGACTGCTGTAGCCAATTTGTTATCAAAAATTTCAGCCTCGGGGTGCCTGGGTGGCTCAGGTGGTTAAGCACTGCCTTCAGCTCAGGTCGTGATCCCAGGGTCCTAAGATCAAGCCCCAAGTCCAGCTCTCTGCTCGGCAGGGAGCCTGCTTCTCCCTCTCCCTCTGCCTGCCACTCTGCCTACTTGCGCTCTCTCTCTGTCTCTCTGTCAAATAAATAAATAAAATCTTAAAAAAAAAAAAAATTGTCAGCCTCTAGCTCAGCTTTGGAAGAGAACTGTAGGTCTACAAAAGGAAGTGTAACTAACATCAGAGGAGGAAGGGAACAGGAAAAGTCCCCCAAACTTTCAAATGATATTAAAGTTTTACCATTTTTGAAAATATTTGCAACACCAAAATATTATTGACCAGAGTTAATTGCAGTTATCACAAAGAATCCAGGAACAGGGAAGGAAATTGACATGTAAATTACTTTGTTACATTTGCATCAGGTGCAATTAAGACAAATGACTGTGCCTTAACTCTATCCCAGATTTACTGCAATGTGTTCTGTTTCATTATCAACTTATTACCGACTAAAATTGTTCAGTATTAACATCCTCGCAACATACCCCAAACAGTTTCTTATGCTCATGAGGCCTTTTTGGATTAGGTTTTCATTAAAGTGGGCATATTACAGAAGGATGCAAAATAATAAGATGATTCATAGAGTAGAAGGTACACACAACAAAAATCATAGGAAAAGACTGAAAGGAGTGATGCACTCAAAGATGGACTCTCTAAAAAGTCTTGGTGGAGGGGGCACCTGGGTGGCTCAGTTGGTTAAGCGACTGCCTTCGGCTCAGGTCCTGATCCTGGAGTCTCGGGATCGAGTCCCGCATCGGGCTCCCTGCTCAGCGGGGAGTCTGCTTCTCCCTCTGACCCTCCCCCCTCTCATGCTCTCTCTGTCTCATTCTCTCTCTCAAATAAATAAATAAAAATCTTTAAATAAATAAATAAATAAATAAATAAATAAATAAAATAAAAAGTCTTGGTGGAAGGTTCCAAATCAATTTTTTTTGTCATTAACATAAAAAAAAAATCAACTCTTATCTAGCTTTCTTATCAAGATCAATGAAACATAGCTAGTTAGACTCAATTCAATTAATTGCTGACTAAAATTGAAATATGTCCTGTGTATCAGCACAAAATCCTCCCTTGATTATTCTAAAAACTCCCATGTTCCTCACACAAGACCCAACTTTGTGTTACACCTTTATAGATAATTACATCTTTCTTCAAGTATCATGTGCACTATATTTTATGGTATTCCAGTTGAAGTCTAACTACTTTAGATACAATAAGAACATCTCTTTGATTTATACTGTATTTCTCTAGAATTCTGCTTGCCTTTTTCAATATAGAATTATAGTGAATTTCAAGCCATGGAGAATAGTTTTGTAATAACTCCCAAATTTATTTGCAACTGATTGTTTACTGCAGAATTTTACATTTTTTAAGAGCTTCTCAGAATTTGTTACTCTGTTTTGTCTGAACTAAATTTTAGTTGCATCGTAACAAGTGCATTGCAAAAAGTTTCTTTTTCTCAATCTTTTCTTCCTTTTTTACACATTAACATCTACTTACAATCATTTTCAAACCAAAGTACACTGGTTTTCACAAAGTTGCACATATTAAGCAGAAATTGGTGAAAGGATCTAGGTATATTTCACTCCATGATAAAAATAAAAATGCTGGGAAAGCAACTGAAAAAAAAGACCTTTTGATTTAAAAAAAAAACAAAGGCAAATAGATGAACAACACCTGAAAGGACAACAGAACAAAATGCATTTTTCCCTTCCTTTATCCCTTTCCTTACCATCCTGAGCATGTGAAAGAGGACTTCAGCTGTCTCCATTTTGATCTCAAACTTTCTAGTTGGGTTTTTCTTTCTAGCTTGTCTCCTGGCTCAGGTGGAAGACCCTGAAGACACCGCATCCCCTGATGGGACCAGAAACTACCGCCTCAAGCATAAGGAGTGCCCACAGCCAGCAAGACTCCGCCCATCACTGACTCCAAGACAATGATCGATTTGACCTTCACTGACCCCCTACCTGTAACCACCCACTTTGTCCCACATTTTCTTTATATAAACCTGGAACATTTTTGGCACTGTGGAGACAGTCTTTGAGACCTCGTTCTGCTGTCTTCCCAGTGCTGGCCCCACTGAAATAAATTCCTTTCTTTTCCACCAGCACTCATTTCTCTGTCTTTGGATTTTGTCAGTGGCGAGTGGCTAAACCTGGTCTTCTTGGGACCCCTGGAGCCAAGTGCTCTTGTACCCCTGAGCCTGAGCTACACTTGCAGAAGATATTGTTCTAGCACTTTTCCTTGATCAATATTAAGTTCTCTCACATTCCTCACCTTTAGTTGGCCTCATCGTTCTTCTGGGCTGGAAAGGAGAAAACCAATATGTTTGAATAACATACAGAAAAAATAAATCTTCACTATGTCTGTATTTATATGGATAATAAAAGTCAAGAGAGCTATTTTATAGTTTGAAGACGACAAAAACAATCAGAAAGAAGACAATTATAGATTGTACATCTTGTATTTTAAAAAAAAAGTAATAAGCTACAATTCCCTCCTTTACCTTACGTCAATAGTACTATGTTGGATAGGTTAATAAAATTGCTGTTTTTGATTTTGGAGTTTGGTCTGGGAAAGGAAGGCAAAAAGAGGCCTTATAAAGAGGTCAGTGGAATCCAAACTTAAAACTCCACATAAACAGAAATGGAATTAGCTTTGCTGGACCTCCCAAATCCCATGTTAGTGAACACTGTGTGCCTCAATGACCAAAGAGCTGCAAAGAGCCACATGGTACCTAGAAACCTTTCAGGGACTTGAGTGAGGACTGCACATTACCTGAAAAGAGTTCGTTTATTAACTGTCTTTCTTGGTTTTGTGCTGTAAATACCTCCCCATGGAAAGCAATCAATACATCACAGTTTCATTTGTCCAGGGAGAGCAAAGTCATTCAGTGACCTAAAACTTTGCTTGGACCCAACCAAATTGTCCCATTATAAACAACTTCTTCTTTTATCAATGGCTAAGTTTTCTCCCACAAAGATTATTAGATCAATATTCATCTAACCTTCTACTCAAACAGGACTGAACTGAATCAGTTTGACATATCACCTCGAATTTGCAGCATTGTGAAAATACAACCTGAAACATGAATTAATACCTCTGAGCTTTAAATGAAATATTAAAGGTATTATATGGAAAGTATCATACTTTAAATAGGAATCAATTATTAACATAGATTACAAACAGGAAATTATTCTTTCTAACAGAAGGGATTGAAATGTCCTTTCTATCGCTCATGACACCACATTGCCAAATGAGAAAACAAGGAAGACTTGCTCACATCAGGGAAATATCCTTATTTTTTATAGTATCCTCAAATTAGTGTATCAATCATAATAGCAATTATTCTCAAAAAATCTTTATCATTTTAATGTCCTAACCTTTTTTTAAACATTGCTATTCAGAGATACCAGGGCTAGTTTCAGCTAGGATATTGACAAAAACATCAAGATTTCAGTAGCAAGGATGTTAATACAATTATGTATTAACATATCAGGATGAGGAGGTAATACAGCATGATGGCTAAAACCATAGGATCTGAAATTATAGTACAGCCTGAACTCACACTCTGAGTTAGAATCCCACCTCTGTTATATGAACTGCTGGTATATTGATGGAAATAATTATATTAATAAAATTACCAGTATATTATGTGCCAGGCATTGCATTGACTATTTTATAATTATCTATAATCTATAAATAAGCTTTGCTCAGGTTGTTTTCTTTGTCTGCTATGCCTTCCCACTCTCACTCTTTTTTTTTTTAAGATTTTATTTACTTATTTGAGAGAGAGACTGCACGTGCATGAGCAGGGGCAAAGGGAGAAGCAGACTCCCCACTGAGCAGGGAGCCCCATGCGGGACTCGATCCCAGGACTCTGAGATCATGACCTGAGCCAAAGGCTTAACCAACTGAGTCACCCAGATGCCCCTCCACTCTCACTCTTTCATATGCATATGCCACTATCTAAATTTGAAGGGCAAATCAAATGTCATCATCTCTAGAATTTTATAAATCTGCATCCTATAATACCTTCTTTCACCCCCATTATACCCAGGTGTAGAATTGATTAATCTCTCCTTCTAATGTATTCCCAGCAAACACTTTACATAATTCTATTGTTTCAGTTTTTCATGTGTTTGCATGCCAAAATGGAATATGAACTTCTTAATATACTTTATGTAAGTTTCTGTCCTATTGTTCCTATTGAGTATACACTGAAAAATAGTGGCTTATTGAAGATGGGAGTATGTGACTGTGAACTCCAAGTAGTAAACACATGAGAAAAACTGATTCTGGAACTGTGTAACATGGGTCATGATAGTTCAAAGTTACAAAAGAAGAAAGAAAACTCATCGTTCAGCAACTACACTGAAGAGAACAATACTGACAAGAGAAGCACTGGCAGCAGGAAGGATCTGGCAGTGTTCTTCAGATAAGGCTGAGATAATTTTTCATTAAAATAATTATTTAGGAAATGGATATATGCAAATTTTCTGTGAGTGAAATATGAAACTAGGAGAACTAAGAAGAAAAATAAAAGATTCACCCAATGAACTTGAAACAGAAGGAGACTGGCAGGTTTCTACATCAGAAGGATCAGAGATTAAAATCAGAATGGCATCTCTTTGTGTAATGGCAGTTGATCTGAATGCTTAGGAAAATAACCTTTTGATTTTATACAAAGTATTTTTATTCTTACTAAATCATGTATGCCTGTAGCTCTAAATTGAAACCACACTGTAAGTACTTATCATAATAGAATAATAGAAAAAGACAATAAAATTTTTTTAGTGCTAGAGAAAATTTATTTATTCATTTATTTTTTTCAACTTTTTGTGTGTGCTATAAGCAAGGCATAATTTTAGCTACAAAAGATGGAATTATAAAAAAAAGTCATTGACCTTGTGGAATTTATAATCTACTAAAAGGAGACGGAGAATGGTCAAACACATAAAAATGAAGTATATTAAATGACAACAAAGGCTCTGGATAAAAAGAGGTGAGGGGAGAAGGTACTGGGGTGTGATTCGTATAGGACAATCAGGGAAGGCCATACCGATAGAGTGAGGTTTGAGTAGAAATCTCAGGATTGGACACAGGAAGCCATGTGGAATCTTGGGGAAGAAAAATCAGTAAAAGAGAATAGCAAATGCAAAGAGAGCCACCAAAATTCAAGCCAAACACTTTGACTCCAGGGACTGTGCTCCTAATTAGTACTCTACACTCCTTGCAGAGCTGGTGGGAGGATTATGTGAGTTATTATATAAAGACATTTATCATGGTGCTTTTAAAAAATCTGTTATTAGAAAACTGTAAATGCTTACATAGACTAAAGCAGATTGTAGTTACACAGACCTTTTACTCTTCAGATATAATAGTGACATCCTTTATCATCTTTAAAAATTTGGCAGAATTGCAGAACTGTAACTTACTAATTAACAACCCCAAAATAATAGGTTAAAAATCATTACTACTCAGCTGTGAATATATTGGCACTATAAAAGAATTTTCCTACCAGACTACATGATTTAGGGTTAAAAATAAGAGTCAAGGGAAAGAACAAGAACCAAAGGAATTTCCTGAGCAGTCATCGGTGAATATTTTTGTAGGCTTACTGCTAGCAGATTTTATCCAACTATGTTTTATCATGAAACTTTCAATAAAATGTAAATAAAAACCCTATCCCATAAAATATTCCCTTATTTGTAGAATCTACCCGTTCTGGAACTGCATATGCCCATCAATGTCTTCAATATATTCCCAGAGCCAAGTGGCAGATGTCCCATGCTCTTGGAGAATGACTTGCCTGCCCGTGTGACTACACATCATGACTGAATTTGCAACACCCCATGAGTTACAAAATGCTCTGTTGGCACAGTCTTTTCTGGCAGTGACCAGATGGTTGCTCCCGAATTCACACTTACAGGAAGGCCGGGCAGCCTCTGTGATGGCATAACTCATAGGTAAGCTCAGATGAGCTCAGAGGTACAGTATTTTCATGAATATCACAAATTAGCCAATTTTGTTATTACACAGAGGAGGTTAAGAATTATAATCATCACTAGCTTCCATAAATTGACTGTCTCTGGGTCAACAATTTCATTTAAATGCCCTTCATCTGCTTCTCACCCATCGAATTCCAATAGCACCAATCACTTCAATGCTCCTTCATGATACACGTATCGGAGCAATGTCTTCTCTATCTCTAGAGTTATTCCCTTCCTGAGCACCTCAAAGAGGTCCACAGAGTGAGCAGATCACGCTGACTTGCGCTATCTTGTTTACCATTATGTTCTTTTTAAGAGACATACCAACCCATTTTACTTCTCTAGGTTTTCCTCTCTCTGAGACTTAGAGAGAGTTATGGAGATTTCAAAAATCTTGCCAAGTTATTACAATCTCTATCCCTGCTTGGTAGATAGAGCCTATTTTCCTGAAAGCCCAAGTGCTCACTTTGCCTCTATTACTCCTCAGTGAATTCTCTAGGCAACAATGTAGGTGTAATTTAACATAAATTGTTACATTTAATAATCACATTAAAAAGAAAAAAACTGTACAACAGCTCTTATTATCTCCTTTTGAATATAAAACTAAGGTATAGGGGCGCCTGGGTGACAGAGTCAGTTAAGCTGCCAACTCTTGGTTTCAGCTCAGGTTGTGATCTCAGGGTCATGAGATTGAGCCCCACATTGGGCTCTGTGTGCTCAGAGAGGAGTCTGCTTAAGATTCGCTATCTCCCTCTGCCTTTGCCCCTCCCCTCTGTGCCTGGGTTCTCTCTCTCTCTCTCTCTAAAATAAATAAATGAATCTTAAAAAAAAAAAGGCTGAGGTACAAACATGTTTAAGTGATTGGCTTCAAAACCCTTTTCACTGCACCCACACTTTTTCCTTATATGTTAGAACAAAAGAAAATAATTATGAATAGAAACATTCAAGAGGTCAGAAGTGAGTCTTGACTATTACTAGGGCTATTCTAGTGCAAGTTAGAGCTGATTCCATTTGTTCCCAAATGGCTCAGGTTTTTGCTTTTCCATAACCTGCTTCAAATCATCTGCCCCTTCCTTTTTCTCTTCTGTTCACAGGCATTTTTGTGATGAGTATAATTACCAAGAATAAAAATGTCCCTCTTTCAGTTATTATAAATTGCTTATAAAATGCCACATCAACTATTGTTACAATTTGATTTTGAGCATGTTGGTGGGGGGAAGACCTAAACAATCCTGGATCCTTACTTTTGATTATTGGAATTAATTTGTGGTCTGATTGCTCAAAAAGATGGTCAGCAGTGCCACTGTGTATTTAACGCCTCTGACAGTAACAAAATATTATTGCTAGCAATTTTATGTTTTAATAGTAATAATGTTTATATTTCAGTAAATACCTGAAAATTTCCTAATCGGTATGCTCTACAGATAAAATATACTGAAATAAAAACACAAGCATATAAACTCACATTTATATTTGTAACAAAGTGGGTCTCAGAGTATCAGACCTATTGCCTTCTTCTAAGAAAATAAAAATGTTTTGAAAATTTCCCCTTTACTTCTTGAAATGAAGTATATAGCTAATATAAAATGCAGATATATGTATAAACAAGTATAATGCATTAATGGTAAAATGAGTTAAATAAAAAATTAATGTCTTAGGTCAGGTTCCCTAGAAGCAGAATCTGGCACAGGGACTCAGATACATGTAATTTATTGAGGGAGCACTTGCAGGGAAGTGAGGGAAGCATGATAGGGCAAAAGTAGGAGTTAAATTAAGATGTCGTGTCAGCTGGAATCAGGCTTCAGCCCCATACTAAGAGGAGCTCTGGAACTGTGTTATAAGATTCAACAGCCACTAGATATTTGTGTTGGTTGTACACTTGACTATGGCTGATATGACTGAGAAATTGAATTTTTTCTTTGATTTTATTTTAATTAAGGTAAATTTTAAAGTTGTCTCCATTCAATTATTGAAAAACTTTTAAGCATGCTCAGAAAAACTGGAGTATGTCAGTCTACTTTTCAACTGTAAATTTTATGAAATATAAATACAGATCAAGTATTTCTGATGAAGATTTAGCTGTCAAATGAACATATGCTATGTTTAAAATACATACCAGAGTTTTAAGGCTTAGTTTGAAAAGACAATGTGAAATGAATCAACAATAATTTTAATATTGGTAACATATTAAAATGATAATATTTTGGATACCTTAGGTAAATAAAAATACTATTCAAATTAGCTTTACCTGTTTCCTTTTTTTAACTTTTTTTCATATGGCTACTAGAAAATTTTAACTTTCAGGCATAGCTTGCATTATATTTTTATTGGGCAATAGTGTTCTAGAGTAACACTGAGCAATAGAGCTTTATGTTATGATGGAAATGCCCCATATCTACAGTGTCTTAAACAGTAGCCACTGGCTAAATGTGGCTCTTGAGCCCATAAAGTGTAGTCAGTAAGACCAAGGAGCAGAAATTTTAATTTTAATTAGTTTAAGTAACCACATATGGCTAGTGGCTACCATATTAGACAGGATAGTCAAAGCATGACACAACAGAACTGGTCATATGTAAAGAAATGAGGCTGGATTTTTTAACTTCAGTGGCAGCCAGTCATTGTCTGAGAACTTTCTCTGGGGATTTGTCTTAGACTGTTCAGGTATCTATAACAAAATACCATTGATTAAGTAGCTTATAAACAGAAATTTATTTCTCACAGTTCTGGAGGCTAGAAGTCTAAGATCAGAGTGCGAGCATGGTCAAATGAGGGATCTCTTCAGGGTTGTAGACTTCTCAACTTCATCCTGACACTGTGGAAAGGAAGTTCTCTGGGGTCTCTTTTATTAAGAGATGCTAAGGGCACTCAACCCACTCATGAGGGCTTCACCCTCAGCACAACCCAAAGGGCTCATCTTCTAATACCATCACATGGTGTTGAGATTTAAGCATATAAATTTGAGGGAAACACAAACATTCAGACTATAGCAGGGGTTGAAGGATCTCCATTTCAGCCAAAGGCAGTTCTCTAAAGAGGTGTCTTTGAGCAGTTAGCAGCCACCTTTCATAGCAGCAAGAGTATAGGAGTATACCGGGTAAAGGGAATATTGGAAGGGAAGCAGCCAGCAGAAAGAAATTTATAATAATATGACACACATTTTAATATATAAATTCTCAGGTACAACTACACTTAAAAGCAAATAGAATATTCAGACATTTGAACCTATTCATAGAATTGCTATGAATGTGGTAGCAACTGATATAGGCTGATGTAGATGAATTGTGTGGAGGTTCAAACTAATGTATCATTGAACACTACATCAAAAACTAATGATGTATTAGATGTTGGCTAATTGAACTTAATAAAAAAAAGAATAAAGGTAAGTTATAATTTGAAAACAAAACAAAACAAAACAAATACCACAAACAATGTTGCTTTCAGAAACACAACTTTCTAAAATGTAGTTAAAACTTGGGAAAATTCTGAAAAAAAAAGCAATCTTTCTTCAAATGATGCAGTAGTTACTTTTTAAAAAAATTCAGTGTATATTAAAACTGCACAATAAATGCTCTGGATGAATAAAACAGGGTTAGGTTGCAGGATTAGTAATGATAAATAATTTCACTTTCAAAATTTCCAGAGAGACATTTAAAAGTTGTGAAGAACATTGGCATATTGTACATTTTGGGATTGTCTACACATTGATGGCTAGTTTTCCTGACTCCACCTAATACTTCCTCTTGATTATTGCGACTGACAAAATGTTCCTGTCAGAAATTACCACCCCCTCCCTGCCAATTTTTTTTTCTAATATGTCTTCAGGGTACAGAACAATGCCTGTGAGCATTAATCTTTGGTAAGTGGATTGGGGTATGCACATGTTCCATGATGAAATATTCCACATTCTGCAAATTCCAAGGACACTGTAGAAAGACTTGCATAGACACACACAGATACATTGAAGAAATAATTGTCAGAAAAAGTATGGAGTTAGTGTAATTATATCAAAGCCAACAAAACACTACATGTACCTAATAAGTAATTGCATGTTATTTTATCATTCTAAACTGGAGAATAATATTCTATTTACAGGCCTAATTCTTATACTTAACCTGCATCTTTAAAAGAGAACTGTGGAATTCATGGTTCTAAAAATTCCAGATAGCATTCAAGAAGAGGGCCAAGTAGAAAATAGTAACATTTTAATGTTATGGACAGAAATACAGAAATTACAATAATCAACGAAAGGGAGAAAGGTCAAAGTAAATTTAAAGAGAGAAAAAAATAGAGAAATTCTTCTTTTATTATACCATATTTGTAACCTGAGCTACAATAGTTGGTCTCCTTGGCTTCTGGACTGTAGTCATTTCAATTAGTATTTTATTTAAGAATTATAATAAAAATGCAGAAACTTCTTACATAAGGCACTTATACTATATATAAAATTCTCAGGGTCTTGGAGTTATAAATAACCCACTTTTCCCTACTGGTTATCCTATATTCTAAGGACTATAAGCAATTCCAAAATCTTCTACCCTTGAGTTTGTCCTGAAAGAAAATGGAGAGCAAAAAGGACAGGCAGAGAAGGAAAACAAGATTGCCATCTCATTAGGCAGATGATTGAAGAAAAATGTATTGGAATATGTCCATCATGCCTAGCTGCCTTCACAGACTGCTTATACTTGCCCTATAACCTGAATATGCTTAAAAAGCCTTTTAGCTACTGCATAAATTATTTTTCCTAGAGAAGAAGCATTAAGGAACCAGAGGAGTCTGAGCAGGCAGAAGTATCCAGAGAAAACTAGATTTATGGGGAAATAATTGTTACTAATAATTATAGTAATTACTACTCAGAGAAAAAGATATCATTCTTTATTAAAATCACCTCCTTTTCCTACACTCTGAACTTCATCATTACTATATCTTCCTAGAATACATTTTCACAATTTTATCCAACCTTGTGCAACCATTTAACCTGTTGCTGTCCTTTGTCTTCCCTGTTAATCCATCCTTCATATTCATTCTAGGCTGATCCTAAAATTACTCTAATTAGTTACTCCAGGGGAAAACTATTATACATGCATCATACCAAGTTTAAATCATCTGGTTGGCTTTCAAAGTTTCTAACATTCTACTCTACCCAACATTTTCGTGTGTGTTTTCTATTATTTCCTGAAATGCTTTTTCCCATTGTTTTACTCAAGACTGTGAGCTTAATGTGGTTCTCAGTTTCTAATGAGATGACTTCAAATGCAGTGGAGAAACATTCTGGATCCTCTCCTTAGTTAGGAATCTAATGTCAAATACTACTGACTGATAATTTTTTTCCTATTTTTCTCCCAAATTACAGAGTTACCATTTCATTTTGCTATTCCTTACCTTTTACACACAGAGACCTCTAATAACCTGCTATGTTATTTGTCTTGAAGAGTCGTTACTTCACTTTTCGTCATTGCTGTGGAGGATCAATATAATTTACATATTTCACTGAAATATTGATGCTCAATGAGAGCATCAGTAGGAAATTATTCAAGTGTCAAGATTTTGAGCTGAATCTCATCAGGAAATGGGTGTTCAAAAGGAGGGGATGTTCCAGGACAAATATTTGAAAGTTAAAAGCAAAAATTAGAGACAAACCCAATTTTCTCATTTTTCCTGATAATGACTTCTAGAATTCTGATCAAATACTGTTATCTGTTAATATGCTGCAATATAGCTAAGTTTAGGAAAATACTGTGAAAGGATGCGTTAAAATAAAGCTTTTACTCTCTTTTTTTTTTTTTTGGCTGTTATTAAAATCCCTTTCTATTTAAACCTTAATTACACTATCTTACTTCGAAGCTAATCTGGAGATTATCAAGAGCCCCAGAACTCGTAATACCCAGAAAGGCTTCATAAAACTTCCTAAATTTCTTGAGACAGACTAGTTTTTTTGTTTGTTTTTGTTTGTTTGTTTAGTTTCTCCAGGACCTGAAAGAGACATTATTACTATAAAAGAAGTCCCGGAACTGGTCATACATTCCATGTTTACTAATCTTAATATATTTGCTCATTCTGTTTTCCCCTATCTGGAACATTCCTGGAAATTCTAATTAAAAGCCCTATAAATTATTTCCATGTCAGCTCAGTCTTGTTTGTTTGCTTGTTTGTTTTTCTATAAATTTCTACTAAATAAGAGGAATACCTTGATTGCAAGGAATGGAAACTAACTAGAGGAGAAGTTTTTGACCTTGTAGATAATCTAATATGAAAAAATAAAGAACAGAGTCTCATGAGGCTACCAGTTTTTCCTCTAATGGAATCTTTTCTCTGCGTCTCTGAAAATCTACCCAGTCTCTTCGTTGTATAATAAAGGATTTATCTGGTCTTTGCCTCTGGTTCCTGGAAGATAACCTCTAAATCCTTGGAATTTCCTGAGTTACATGAGTTCATGGTTAGCCCTTGAACCACAACTGAGTTTATGTTAAAGAGATGAATCAAGATGAGATTTGGTTATGCCAGAAAAGTGAATCATATGGTTAGAAGGTTAGGGCTTTGAGCCACTTGATGTCAGTCCAACCTCCCAACATCTGGGAAAGATAGGGGGCTGGAGGTTGACTTCAATCACATGGCCAAAGATTCAATCAATCATAACCTAGTTGAACACATTGATGCGCTAAAAGGGTCATGCACCCTGATTCCATGGGGAGAGGGCACAGAAACTCTGCATTCTGGACCTTTCCAGACCTTGCCTTATGTGTCCCTTTATTTGGCTGGACTTGATATATACCCTTTATAATAAGACTGTCATGAGCATAGCAATTTCCTGAGTCCTATAAGTATTTCCAGTGAATTATTGAACCTGAGGGGGTCTTGGGAACCCTCAAATTTGTAGACAGTTAACAAGAAGAGTGGATATTCTGGTAAATCCTCGTGTAGCTGGTGTCTGAAGGGAGGGCAGTCTTGCCCTTAATTCATGGGGTTTGTGTTAACATCAGTTGGTTAGTGCCAGCATTGAATTCCAGTATACCAGTTGGTGTCAGAATACTCATCTTTATGTTCGCATATCTGCTTTTTCTGCCTGTATATTGTGTCTTGACTTTCCCATAACTTTGTTTTATATAAGGCTTTGACTTGCCAGCCATCCTTGTAATATTTCAGCCTCTTCCATTGGGGAATAAAGATTATCAGAGACTACATTATATCCACTGGAATTGGAGGAAAACCCTGGGGACCACTGGGAATTTTCTGTTAAATTTGGATTAAGCAGGGGATTTAAACTAAATAAAGAATTATTTTTCTGATTAAGACAGCTTCTCAGTGATGAAAGGAGTTCTCTTCCCTTCCCCTCCAATACACATAAAGTTTCAACATCCAATTCAAAGATTTCTCTTGCACATAAAGTAGGTCAACTTTCATCCTTAATGTTCTGAAAATAAAAGCAATATACAACCCTTGTTTTCCAGATGAAAATTAGGTTATTCAGCCCATTAAAAACCCACAATATAATCTAAAATTAATACTTCCGTATGTCAATTATTAAGCATCTTATACATTCATAAATTTATTAATATGATTGGCTTTGAGTGTGAACCTTCATCCCATGGGAAATAAAGTTCTGCCTCTACACAAAAATGCCTTGTATATGAGCCACCTACTTCTAAGTGCTCAACTGAGCAAAAGTGTAATTTCTTGGTCATTAATCTCAAAGGAAAATAGTCCTTGGTCTAGTTGATATGTCACAAATTTTAACTCAAAGAGTGTTATGGTTGTTTGAATGCCTAAATGGATCCAAAGACAAATTCTCATCAAAAAGTGAATACACCAGTACTTTGAGCAAGTAGCCAGAAGAAAGATAAACTGTCCTAAACTAATATGTACCTCAACAACATGTGATTTAGAGGACCAGTTCCAGATCATTAAATGACTCGATCTCTAAGTATCCTTGAATTAAATTTCCTGAGAAAGAGAATACAATTGGCCTAGCTTGGGTCAGATGAACACTCTTGGTTCAATAAGCTGTGAACAAGAAGCTGGAGTTACCCATTACCAATATGGGCACTTCACCTTCACCAGAGGTTTTTTGTTTTGTTTTGTTTTGTTTAAAGATTTTATTCCATTTATTTGACAGAGAGAGACACAGTGAGAGGTTTTAATATGGGAAATCAGAAAGATATATGTTCGGAGGCAAACAGTATGATGGATAATATGCTACTGCACAAAAACCTAATTCATAATATATTTCTGTTTGTTATTATTTGCTGGTTTTCCTGTAAGTACTGACTCTGTTACTTAATTAAGAATGTCTTATGCTCATCCTCAGAGCCTAACACAGTTCAGCTCCACAATAGATGATTAATAAATTATTGTTGGTAGGTTATTAGAGAAGGATATTATAATTTAATCTTTCTCTATGGTGAGGGGTTGGGAGATGATTATATTTTTAAAAGTCTGCAAAATAAAGAAAAAATTGTATCAATATGCGAAGTACAAAGCATATAGTAACAGAACTAGTGGAAGCGGCTTTCATTCAACAAGACAGACGAAGATTCAATTCCTGGGTCAGTTGCAACTATTTTTATATCATTATCAAGTTATTCTCTGATCTTCAGTTTCTTTTTTTTTTTTTTCTGATCTTCAGTTTCTTTAATGTAAATAAGAGAGTTGGGGAAAATGGATTTTAAGTTGTACCCACTGACTTAATTTCATATAGAAACAAAATTCTATGTTGTCTGTGTGATTATTTCAGTGTTCTAAATTAATATTGAGAAAATACCAGTGTTCTAGGAGCAGGGTAAAAGACAGTATTAAAGAAGGAATTTTTAAAAAGGAAACAAATATTCATTGCATGTCTGGTTTACGTTGTGTATTACTTAGCGCGATTTTAATCATATTATTTCACTTTATCCTCATAAATATTCCATTAAAACTGATGTAAGCATTCAAACAAATATATTGGCTTATAAAGTTGGAAAGTCCTTCAGGCGTGGCTGATTCAGGATCTAAAAGCAGCATGAGGATCCAGCTGTATTGATCGGTGAACTCTGTTCTTCCATGCATTGCCTTCATTTTCAGAAGAGTGTTTCCCTTCAAAGTGACATGATCACTGTGGCAGATCTGCTCAACATTCTGCCAGCTTACAACATGGGAAAAAAATAACAGCTTAGCCAAGATCTCAGGGATATAAAGGGCCCAAATTGAGCTCTATGTTCATCCCTAAACTAGCAACAATTTCCCACCGAATGGAATAAATTGACTTAAACCCAATTTACCTGCTGCACCTCTAGTAACATGAAACACATAAGAAAGAGTAAGGGAAAAATGCAGAAAATTCAGGGTACAATTTCTTAAATTAGATTTAATGAAGGTTAGGCAGCAGAATCATGGATTTATTTATTCAAGAAATATTTTATTGACCACTGTCCATGGGCCAAACACAGGACTGGCACTGGGATATAGTACTATATAACAGGACGATGTATTTAGCTTTCATGTAGATTAGATAGTGGGGTAGGGAGATAGAAAATCTGAGAATGGATTTCTATTTTTATTCATCCAGAATCTCAGAGAGAAGGCAAATGCATTGAAGTGAGCCCCATATTCTATGCCACATTTCCCATCATGCATTTTCAAATTCATAGGTGGCGTGGGGCCACATGGCTAAGAAGCTGTGCCGAAAGTGGTGCTTAAAACATGTAGAATTGAAAAGTAGACAGAATTCAAAATGTAGAATCAAACTAAATGGAGGTAAAATGTTTAAGTTTCTACCCTTATTGAGAAAGTGTTAAAAGTAATAACTGATCGAAAGCACTCCAAAATTCCATATAATAGCTATTATGATATTTAGATGAATAGTCCAAATTGCTGTTTCTTAGTTTTTATCTTTAATATTATTTATTCTGCTCTCTAAACTACTTATGTACATAGTTTGGGTTTTTTTTGTAATTTTTTTTTGTCATTTTTGCCATCTATACCCATGTAGCTTATAGATAACATTGATGTGAGTTTACAGTTGAACTCACCTAACTAACATGTCTTTTCCAGGGAACTCTTTCCCAGGAAGGCAAAGATTGCAAATGACTTTATTGTCCATTTCAGGAAATTCCCAGGAAACCATTTAATGGACATCAAATTGTTCTACTTTTCAACAGCAGTAAAGAACTTACTTCCCAGGACTCCAAGACTGTTTACACTCTTGACCCAAACTCTCATCTTGCTGTCCATCAGTCCTCAACTATCATGTCATGATCTTCCCCAATCCTAATCAAACCCTTACCTTGAAAGATCCACCTAAAACTAGTTGCCAAAATAGTATGGAGTTTCCTCAGAAAGTTAAAAATAGAACTTTTCTATTATCCAGTAATGGCACTACTAGGTATTTATCAAAAGAATACAAAAATACTATTTCAAAGGGATGCGTCCACCTCAATGTTTATAGCAGCATTATCTACAATAGCCAAATTATGGAAATAGTCCAAATGTCCATCAACTGATGAATGAATAAAGAAGTGGTATATTTATGTATACAATGGAATATTATTTGGCCATAAAAAGAATGAAATCTTGCCATTTGCAATGACATGGATAGAGCTAGAGAGTATAATGCTAAGTGAAATAAGTCAGTCAGAGAAGGACAAATACCATATGATTTCACTCATATGTGGAATTTAAGAAACAAAACAAACAAACATAGGGAAAAAGAGAGAGAGAGATGCAAACCAAGAAACAGATTCTTAACTATAGAGAACAAACTGATGGTTGCCAGAGGGGAGGTGGGTCAGGGAATGGGTTAAATAGGTGATGGGGATTAAGTAATGCACTTGATGTGATGAGTGGGTATTGTATGGAAGTATTGAATCACTAATTTGTATACCGAAAACTAATATTACACTGTATGTTAACTAACTGGAATTTAAAAGCAAACTTAAAAAACATAAATAAAACTAGTTGCTAAAACCTTGTGAGGGTCCTGAATATGCCAATTTAGGGATGCCCCAACTTAAGGATGCCACTAAGACTGTCAAGGTAACAATTTCTCTTAACAGCTTTGCCTCAAAAGGTGTTTCAGTGACATTTTCATGGAACCAGAATTCAACAGCCATGAGAGAGTTTAACCACAGCAATTCAAACATAGAATACCTGCATATACATGTTGAATAAATAGGTGAATGAATTACAGGTTCATTCAGATTCAGAATAGATCACACTTTATAGTATTGCACTTAAACTATAAAAATTCTGTAGCAAATTATCAAAAATTATGTTAATAAAGCTCTAGAGGCTATACCATTTCCACACTATTTCAGTTTTCTTAAAGAACATTTAAAAGAATTCTGAAGGGAAAGGTATGCACAATCTGGAAAGAAATGTGCAAATCATGTGCAAAGAATGAAATTAAGATTTACCAATTTGATTATTCATCGATGCCTAATGAGAAGCACTGTATCTAGCATTATAAATTTAGATTCTTTATGAAGTATTTTCTGATGAAGTATAGTCAATCCTCAAAAACCCCTCAAAAGCTTTTGTGCAATCATTTTTCTCTCATCAGCTATTAAGTGCAAAACCCTTTGCTGAAATTCATGCAAAATAAAGAGATATCAGAAACATAACCTAATGCAAAGAATATTTATTTTAAGCATTTTAGCCCATTTAAGTAATTGCAAGTAACTGCTTGTCTTACTGTTTCCTTAAGGGAATTGCCTTCCTAAAATATAAGCTAATTTTTTTATGCTTAGTTAAAATGTCAATTTTCCATGATTGCATTAATCTTAGTGCCAGGATTAGAATTCAAGATTTAGAGTCTCAGCCTAGGGTTGATTGGACAAGAGAAGAATAATAGCATTGACAGCTCTGTCTTACAGAAAGAAATAATGCAAATAGGTGCAGCTTTATGGTAGCAAACAATCCATTTGGCCTGTCAGAATCCTCACGTCCCAGGGGCTTTCTGCATGGAGAGAAGGTGAATTCAATGAATGGACATTAAAGTAACTGGATATCCCTAGTTTCCAGCTTCAGTCTTTGCTTTTGAGAGAAAAGGTCTTTTTCCTCTCATACAGAGAGGGGAAACCCCCAACTACATCCTCAGGCAAGGTATTCCCTTAGACAGGAATAGTTCAGATGAAAATTAAGGACAAAAGGTAGCCTGGTGATTTGGGGTTTGCTCCTACTGGGCAGTTCAAAAATAGACTGTGAAATGCTTTTGTAGACAACAAAGCCCTAAGAAAATGCTAGCCCATTAATCATGGGTGATTTTAATTACTGTGATATTGATTAGGATAGCAACTATGCAAAAGGTAAGGCATACCCTATGCTTTCCTGAGCTTGCTTTTTTTTCTCCTCAGTTTCATGAACAGCTGGCTTAACCAGAGCCTATTTTAAGAACAAAAAAAGAGCAAACATGAATAAAGTAAAGTTGAAGGTTGTAGAGGACTACAATGAGAAGTTATTGAAGACAATGGAATTCTGGTTTACTTTAGAAAACTTGCATTCTTCCAAGAATGCTTTGCAAAGTATTATGCCCATAGGGAATGATTCAGTCAATTTCTTACAGTAAATGCATGAATGGTTCTATTTGGTTTTATTCCCCAGATTGAATATATGTAGTTATTTTAAAAGATATATATTTGATGTACTTTCCAAAGTGTGTGTGTGTGTGTGTGTGTGTGTATGTTATATATATATATATATATATATATATATATATATATATATATATCCTGTGCTTTGGGACCTATTCTTTCTGCTTTTGTGGGAACATTGTCTTCCTACCCATGATTTCAGTTCACACAAGTGGCACTAAAAAAAAAAAAAAAAAACCCTTGATTTATACTGAAATAATATAGCTAATAATATCATGTCAGATTCACATTATTTAGGCACACTATAACTCAGATGTGTACCAAAAAACCCTTATTTTCTATAACTGACCTAATGGTTTGCACAAGCTCTTAATTTGCATGTAGAGTGATAAATTTTAAATTTAAATTTAAAAATTTTCAAACTTTCCACTTAATATCCTCCATTTCCTTTGGTTTCAAATACTCTCTTAGTTGATTTAGGAGTGTGGATACATGCTCAGGCTTTCAGATTTAATTTCCCTGCCCACGTGTCCTTCCATAAGACCTCTGAGTCTTTATGGTGGGAAGCGTACACCTGGGGGAGAATGAGGTGAGCAAATGGCAGGGAGGCCAAAGAAGACTTAAGGTTCTTACTGTAGGTCCTTGTTCTGTTTTCCCAAACAGAGTGGGTAGGCAGCAAGGTCTGTCAATTTTTGAACCCTTAACTAATGTCTCTTGAGATGCTTCATGTCTTATGTGTTATGAATTCCCAACTTTTCTCCTTTTGGTCACAAAGTCTATATGCATTGTAACCTAACATATCCTCACTGCAGGCTTATCAGTCTACTTAGTATATCTGTGGTTCTCCACAGGAAAAGGAATAAACCTAAAGGTCTTCTGTGTGTTTCAGTGGGCCATGGGGAGCCAGGAGCACTGCCTTAGGTTCACCAATCTCACCTTTTCCCATAATCACTCACATGCCGCACTGGACTGACCCAGGGCCAAGTGAGGAGATTCTCCTAGAGGAGAATACACCATGGGAAAGCAGCTTTTATGTAGTAGCTGGTAGTGAGGCAGGATTGGGAAATAAGAGCATAGATGAAAGCCTTGCCTCACTCCTTTCTTCCCTGCCTTTTCTCTGAAGGACAGTGCATTCAAAGCAACAAGTTTAACAATGTATTTTTTTGAAGTATAAAAAGTAGTTTTCAATTGCATCTGAAAAAAAATGTTTAAAAAAGTGCTCCCTCATTTTAATAACTAGCATTTATGTGCTAAACATTGTGCTAAGTGTCTTATGTAGTCCTCATATCAAACTTATAAATAAGTATCAATAGTTTACCAAATGAATGATTCAGGGCTTAGGGAGGTTAAATATCTTTGAGTGTTACATGATCGAATGTAAGAGAGGAAAGAACCTGATGCAGGCAGGCCAGGACTGAGGACCAAGAGGGGTCCCACATGACCAGCCAAGAGAGTCCTTGGCTAAGTGCAGGATAGAAATCAAACTGTATGGTGACTAACATAACATAGAAAGAAAGAAAGAAAGAAAGAAAGAAAGAAAGAAAGAAAGAAAGAAAGAAAGAAAGAAAGAAAGAAAGAAAGAAAGAAAAGAAAGAGAGAGAGAGAGAAAGAAAGAAAGAAAAACAGAGAGAGAAAGAAAGAAAGAAAGAAAGAAAGAAAGAAAGAAAAGAAAAAGAAAGAAAGAAAGAAAGAAAGAAAGAAAGAAAGAAAGAAAAGAAAGAAAAGAAAAGAAAGAAAGAAAGAAAGAAAGAAAGAAAGAAAGAAAGAAAGAAAGAAAGAAAGAAAGAAAGAAAGAAACCAAACGTGAGTAAGCCGGAGGTGAGAGCAGTTTACTGAAGGCATAGAGAGAGTGCAGGTACAGAGCATTTGGGAGACTCAGAAAGGAAAAGAGAGAGAGTCTTGTCTTTGCTCAGGATCTGAGGTTTTTACTGAGGATTGTGGTCTGGAGTACCTGTCCTCTCAGGCATCCAGGAACTGATTAAAACAAGGACAAGGACCCAGAATGTCCTTCATGGGTCAATTATTCCTTAGAACCCAGGGGGATCTCAGCATGGAGAAGTCTAATGCAGGTGGTCTGGAATGTGTGCATAATGACTTTGTCCTGTCAATCTCACCTGGTCCTTCCTCAGTTAACTATTATGCTGGAAGATTCTAAAGAAATCATTACTCCTTGTCCCTTACAAGGAGGACATACACTATTTGCACTATGAGGTATGTGTAAAGTGGGGGTGCAGGTCCTAGCAAGAACAGAAGCAGGAAAAGGAAAAAGATCAGATTTTTATGGAGTCCTTCAGTTTTCCTATCTCAGACCAACTCATCCATACCTATATCCCCATAAAAAAATTATCCAGGAAAATAAAATAAAATCAAGCAAACATAAAAACTGAAAACAGAGCCCATAAATTTTAGTATGATTTATCAATTGTCTGGTGTTGGAATTTGTGATGTATACATTGGGCTAATAGTAGAAGGGAAAAGCTATCAACAAATACATGAAATTAATGTTCTTCTCAGAGTTCCTAAGTAAACAGTGCTCATCTATAGATGTAAATAAATCCCTAGATCTTATTGAAAATTGAGCTAAATTTTCAGTATTAAGTCACTCTATACTGAAATTATCTAGAGTGGTATTTGTTTCTCACAGTAAATTCTAATTAATTAAATATATAGAACTAGGAGTGGTTCCACGGAAAGACCTTGAAGATGGACATTTTTTATTGCTTATGTGACCTGGGTAAAAAGGGAGTGATTGCCTCATCAGCAGGAAAAATGGATTGTGGGTGGCCCATGACATGTGGTCATTTATAGCATGCATCTCTTAGCACTTAGTGGGATTTGGAATTCAAGTGGCTGGGGCAAATGATCACTGACTGCAAATGAGGAATACAGAGACTGTGAGGTCAGCTAGCTTCTTCTATTAAACTGGGTAGCATAAAGAAAGTTATTACAGCACAGGGTCTTAAATACTTGGCTCTACCTCTTCCTTTCATCCTCTACTCTACTTCCCAAACTCACTTGCACCAATAGGTTTAGACTTCTTTGAGTCCCTAAAAGTATCCCTTATAACTGACAACAATTGATTGAGACGGCAATATATCAGACACAGAAATCAATTCAAGGAATTGAATCTGAATCCCCAACTATGTCGAGTCTCTTATGTGAAAGTCGGGCACTTACGGGGAAAGAATTAGGCTTCCAGAATCATAATGGGAACATTTGAACATTTAAGTGAGTTACAATAAATATAAGCCTGGTAAACCTCCAAAGCCCATTAATGTTCCCGTGCCTAGAAGTAGCTACTTTTCACCTTGTTGGGAAAAAAGCCATCACTTGCCTGAAGACACTGAGATGATTTTACCTGTATTAGTCAGTGTAGTGTCTAGTCAGGAAACAGAGATCATAGCAATCATTTGAACAGGGAGAATTTTATATGTAAAATTGCTAACTAGAAATAAAGTTGTTAGCCAGGTAAGTAAAAAGATAAAAATGAGAATTCTAGCATATTGTAAAGGTAGCAACTGTAGGACACAGTTACTCTCCTTAAATGTGAGGGGACAAGAAAGTGGTTGGAATTATTAAAACATAGAGACTTTAGGAAGGTCCTGAGAATCTGGAACCCAGACCTCTTAAGAGGGGACACCATCCAGCTGGGAATGGTGTGTCAAGGTGGGTGCTTGGTAAAGCTGGTTGTGCCAGTGTTGGAAAAATTGCAAATTGGATTCAGTTACTGCTTGAAGGAGAACCATTAATGAGGTTACCCTGATAAAAACTAGAAGCAAAAAAGAAAACTCACAAGGAAGAACCTGGAAGAATCAAGAAGCCCCTTCTTCTCTAGCCTTGCAATCTCCTTCTAGTATTCTTTATTGCAGATTCTAAAATAAAGCCAGTTGGCCAAGCAGAAATGTATCTGCAGCAACGCAATTCCAGCATCACAAACAGTTTCGAAGGGCATCGGCGCATCACATTAGGCAGTTACCTCAAAAACACTTGCCTCTTCCCCTCATGCCCTGCTTCTGTCACCTCCTCATGGCTTTCAAATCCATAACCAGAGTCATATCCTAACATGCCTCGGGAGGACAAATGTAAGATCTGACTTGAGAAGAGATGGTTTACACGTCAAAAATATGGCTGTAAGATTTCCCTGATTTATATTGTAAAAAAAACCTACAGAGTATGTGTGGAAACTTCTGATAGGGAATAATAAACATAACATTAGAGGAGCTGAATTTATCATTAAGATGAACGTACCAGAAATTTTGGATTCAATTCCAACTCTACCAGTTAGAAGCTTTGTGAATTAGACAAGATGCTTAACTGCTCTTCACCTAATTTTGTTCATCTATGAAATGCAGATAATAATTGTATTTACCTCATGTGATTATTGTGAAAATTAAATTAATGTATGTATCTACTTAGATAAGTATTCAGAACATAGTTAAGTACAAGAGTGCTAACAAATAAAAAGGACTCGGGCAGCCAGAAATATCTCTAATACTTTGTTTCAGTATTTCAGTGAAACTTGGATTCAGCAGTTACCAGGAGTAAATAAAGTTGAGATAGTAGAAATTCCTTATATAATATAATGGAAGAAATCCAATGGCTTAGAAAGATAGGAATGCTGGAGTATGTTTTTCGCGTGTGAACTGCTCATCTACCCCCTGTCCATATATCATCCTGGGAGTCCACCCAATATTAGTCTAGCCTTCCCAAAGGGATTTGTGGTCTTTTACCAAGATGGAAATAAATTTTATACTGAGGAAAGAGAACGATCTTGACTTTTCGAGGATTACCGTTCAGTTGCTTCCAGCAAACATAGTATCTGTCTGTCTCCTGTGTGACTGAGGTTTACCACTCAGAATAAGAGTACATCTAAACTGGGTGATAAATGGAGTTTGGCTTGAGCTCAGCTCCTACAGCAGGTCTGTAAAAACAAACCTCTCTTGTTTCCTGCCATTTTTGGCTACATAACTGGAACAAACTCAGCAACTAACAATTTCCACATTGGTTCCCTCACTTGTAGAATGAGGATTAGTTTGCTTGTTAAGGCCCAAGTAAAAGCCCCCACCTTCCCCTCTATCCCAAAATAATAAGCCAAATTCAATCTTAACCCCGGTGCATTGCAGATCTTAGTGCCACCAGGAGTTCTGAAGGATATAAAGGTGGCGATTTCTATCATGTCTCCATTTAAGTAGCAGAAGATGGATTCGTGAGGTAAAGAGATGATATGTTGGTTTGAAGAGTGACAGTGAATTATTTGAAACTTGATCAGGGAATTAAATGCAATTGGAACTGCGGCTCCCCTTGTGTCTTTTTATTCCAGCTAATCAACATTCTTCTGACAGCTGGTAAGCAGTTTCCAGAGTGAAAATTCTTTTTCTTCCTCTGCCTTATCAAGCAAAGGCAGTTTGCTTTAAGGTCAGCAGTCTACCTTTGGTGTCCTACCTCTGGTTTTCTGCATAAATTGGCTTCAAGAATCTTGATCCTCTCACTAGCCTACAGTGGCTGGCTCACTACACTGATAACTTGTGTGGACTGAATTTGGTAAGCAGAAATGCTCTAAATACCTATGTATACATATATCTATATGCTAGGGAATGAGAGATGAGCCCCACACAAAAGGGTGTAATTAACTTTATTTTTTGCACAGCTAGTACTTTCTCAGTGCAGGGTGGTGGGGATATTGGCAATGGTGAAAGTTCACATCATGTAATTTTGAAACCAATAGTCTAATGATATTACTTTATTCAGTTTTTCTCATCCTTCCAACATTTTAGCAATCACCAAAATCTTATGTTACATTTCTTGCTGCTTGAGAAAGAATGGTGACTGCACTGCTGGATATTGTGGATACTGAATTAGTTTTGTTACAGAATTTTTTCTCCATCGGTGCCTGGGGTTCTTGGTCACACCACCTCCGAGAATGAAGAGATAGACCAGACAGAGTGGTGGGCAGGAAAGCAAGGTTTATTGAGTGATAGAAAAGTGCTAATACAAAGCTCCCCAGAAGGGAAGGGACCCAAGGGGGTTGCCACTGGAGTTTCTGTGTCTAGGGGGTTTATTTTGTTGTTGTTGTTGTTGTTTTCAGAAGCATTTACTTTTTTTTTTTTTTTTTTGCGCTTAGGGGTTTTTTATGGGCTGGTTGGCAGGCCGTTTTAATCTGATCTAAGCGTGCCTGTCATCCAATCAGGTTTTTGTCATCTATCTATCACGTGGGAAAGGGTGGAGGGCTACTTCCAGGGTGGTGTAAAATCTTTTTAAGGGTGTTTTTTTTTTGGGGGGGGGCCTTGTCCCTGCCTGCCTGCCTTCCAACTATCCTTTATCAGTTTCATATTGCTGCCGCAATAAATTACCCAAATTTAGCAGCTTAAAACAATACTCATGTATTATCTTGCAGTTTTGAAGGACAAAAGTTTGAAATGTGTCTCACTGGGCTAAAATCAAGGTGTCAAGAGGCAGCATTCCTTTTTGGAGGCTCTAGAGGAAAATTTACTTTCTTGCCTTTTCCCACTTCTAAAGGCTGCCCATATTCTTTGGCTTCCCACTCTCCTGGGCTGGTGCCCCCATTCCATTTTTGAGGCCAGCAATGATCAGTCCAGTCTTTCTCACATTGTTTCACTCTGATTCTAACTTTCCTGCCTCTTTTTTTTTTTTTTTTTAACTTATAAAGACTCTTGTGATTACATTGGGGCCACCCAGATAATCTAGGATAATTGTCTCATCTCAAGGTCATCTGATAAGCAATTTAATTCCACCTGGGACCTTAATTCCATTTTTTATGTAACATAACACATTCACAGATTCCAGGGATTAGGACTTAAATGTCTTTAGAAGACTATATTCTGCCTAACACACCTACCTTTCCTTTCCCAGTGACCTTATGTTTCTATGAGAAAGAATTTCTACCTAGTAAACTTCTTGACCTCTGACTCCTCAGAGTAATAACAAGGACTTTTCCTGAATTCTTGACTCATATAAATTAGTACACATGCCTTGCTTTCTTCTATGTCCTCAGAGGGCACTGCTAGGGTGCAGAGGGCACACATTGCATATTTGAGGCATAAAGCTATTACAGGTGCGGTGTATAATCTTGGGGTACCTAATCTGGGGTCAAGTATTAACCAGATCTATATCAGTATTTTTAAAGTATGTTGTCTAAAAGTCATTATCAGTAGTTAAGCATTTTATCTTCAGTTATCTGTCTTCAGAATCTATATCCTGATTGGTTCCTAATTCTGACAAAGAAAATAGAGGTATAATATATTAACTTTGCAATGTGCCAAAAAAAAAAAAGCTGCTACATGAATGATTTAAGCATTAGAATTTGCATATTTTAAAAATTATCTAGAAGTCAACAAAGCAAAAATATAAAGAAGTTATTCAGAAAACTAATTGTCAAGTCCTTTATGAGGGCGTTCATAGTGGTCTATTGAGGTAAATACAATGAACTGACATGGCCCTTACATGAGGTTACATAAGTCTTCTGGGTTCTGTACCCAGTTTCCATGAGTAGGAATGTAGGGTCCCCACACACCAACAAGGAGACCAGCTGTCCTATAATTCAACTCAATTCTGGCACTATTTATCCAGAGACAGTATCAGATTCCGCAGGTTAAAGGTTCAGTCCCACAAGACTTCCCCCCTCCTGCCCCCCCAACTTAGATGCCAGTTGCAAGCTCAGGTTGTTACCTATGCTCCTGACCAACTGGCTATATATAAGTCCATGGTTTCTATGACCCCCTCCCATGGGTTTGATTAATTTGCTCAAGTGGCTCACAAAACTCAGAAATATTTTACTTACTGGATTTCTGGTTTATTATAAAAAGGATGTAACTCAAGAACAGCCAGATGAAAGAAATACATAGGGCAAGGTGTGGCAAAACAGTGTAGAACTTCCAAGTTCTCTCTGAGTGCCCCACTCTCTCAGCAACTCATCCCATCCACCAACTGGAAGCTCTCCCACCCCCATCCTTTTGTGTTTTTATGGAGGCTTCATTACATAGACTTTATTGATTAAGTTATTGGCCATTGGTAGTCCATTCAATCTCCAGCCCTTCACCATTCCATCCTTAGGTGACCTATGAGCAATCCAAAAGTCACTTCATTAACGTAACAAAAAAAACCTTTATCTCTCTCACCACTTAAGGAATTTCAAGAGTTTTAAAAGCTCTGTACTAGACACAGTACAAAGACCAAATATATATTTTTTATTGTAAATCACAGTATCACGATAAATATCTCCAGTTATCCAGTATGTCTATCATCTGTACTTTAAAACTTTTTCTAGTTCTTTTAGATTAAATACTACCAGAAATTCATTGCCTAATTCTGTGTCTAAGGAAATAATATAATATGAAATTTGCTATACCCTTTTCTTGATTCATTTTTATCATAATTGTGATCAAATAATGTATTAAGTCAATAGAGGGTCATTGAGTGACTTCTTTGCTGACCTATTTACTTAATTTTCTGAATAAATTCCTTATATTTTTGCTTGGTAAATTTCTAGGTTTTCATAAAGACAGAGGAGACTGGCTTTAAGCAAAACAAAATTATTAAATAAAAGATGAGTGTTGCATGTTTAAAGTTAGGTTCTTGTGCTAAATAATGTTTAATATTATATTTATTATTGCTCTCTGACTTCAGCTACATTCAAATCATTTCATAATTTTTTTGCATCAGTAACCATTTTATTTTTTTTTTTTTCAAATTCAGTCTATTTTGTCTGAAGCACATAAAATTGTTGGTTAACAATGCCAGAATCTCTACCCATCCATCCACCCCCAAAACCTGGTTAAATTCTACTACTTCCTTAGCATTGACTTAGATATTCCTTCATCTAAGTAGAGTTTTCTGATATTCCTTAAACTTTCTTGGGTACCCTTTCTATGCAACTGCACAATATTCCCCCCATCAATTGCCCTTGTTTTTGATAGACCTTGTTAATTTATCTATCTCTCCCACTAGAAGGTAATTTCCCCCAGAGTAAAAATAGCATGAAAACTTGCTGACCATTTTATCCACAGTGCCTAAGAAAATGATTTACACATTATAGATTTATTATTTATTTTCTTAAGCTTTTCAAATATTCATCACTTAGTTATTCATAATGGTAGCATGTACTATTAAGATAGTATTGTAGCAATACAATTGGTACATTTTAGTTTCTGAATTGAACTTGAGGGGGAGCAGAATACACCATTTCAAAATACACCACTTTAGCATGTGAATTATTTTGAGCTGAAGACAATCAAGATCCAACAGACTCAGGAAAAGCTATTTCCCTTCACCATGTCTTTGGGGCTCTGTATGTATGAAATCTGTTTTTCTCCTGTTAATCTGTTTTGTATCAATTAATTATTAGACCAACCAAAGAGCCTAGAAGGAAAAGTGACCCACCGCTACAAACTGACAACCAGAAATATTTATTTTTTTAATGGACACATTTACATTAATGTCAAAAAACAAGACAGCAATGTTACATTAACTTCTTTTCGGTTTTAATGGTGATTTAGATATGGCATGGTGGCAGACTTTTTTCTGCTTTCCACAGGAAATCAAAAGGTAAAGTTTCATGATTACAATGAACCAGTCAAAGCAGCAAATGGAGAGCTAGGATGCTCTTTCCCCAAGTTATTATGTTTTTATTTTTGCCATTATAACAAAACCATGACTCACTAGCTAGTTCTTGGTCATTTCTAAGTAGAGAACACATACGTAGTTCCTAATATTTAGCTCACAGTTTGAAATGCTGGTTACTTCCAGCTGAAGTTAATTAGTTTTGGTAATACATTCAGCAACTTTATAAAATGTAGTATTCCTCATTCCTCTTCAAATACTGTTTATTACATAATTTCTATAGTAGCATTTTTTTTCTGTGACCTCATACTAAGGCCATCCCATGACAAAGTAAATAAGGCCAGCCATTGGCTGAATATAAAATAAGAAGCTTATCTTTAGCGATTTGCATTCTTCTTATTTTACGTGCCCCTTTTAGGCTGTACTAACCAAAATCACCTAATATTCTCTTATTGTCCAATAATTTAGAATCCCATGGAGCTAGGAAATGTTCAGAATCTTTTCTAAATACATATACATGCATTTAGATCCACATACCATTTCTGTCTAATGTCCCATTATCTTAAGTTTTATGGTAAATAGTAAATTAATTAAACAAACACGCCAATCTTTCTAGCTTCAAATTCTGTGCACTCCCTGCCCTAAAGGTAATAATTATTAGTTCGGACGCTAGATAAACATCATGTAACATATAACACTCATTCTTTCAATAAATGTAAGGTTCTTTAATATGTAACACTCATTCTTTCAATAAATGTATATTAAGCTATTATCATGGATGCCAGGGACTCTTCTGGGCACTGGGTATATAGTAAAGAAACAGACAAAAATTCCCTCCAAAGTTAATGCTACTTCTAAACAACACAGCAAAAACATAATTTTATCTTGTTTCACTTTTTAAAAATCTATCTCATTGTCTTAATAACTTGTCCTGATATTCAGTCCATCTTACTTTCATACCCCATCAGGTCTTCAGTCCCCATTAAACCCTCTTACCCTACACCTTGCCTTTCTATATTCCTACTTACCAGACAATTCTACAATATTCTACATTGTATTCACTCAGGGTCCGATGGCCAGATGGTTGGAGGTGTCAAGGATTGTAATGCTGACAATAAGCTAAAATGTAAACCATTCAACAGTCAATAGCCTCCAGCATGTTAGTTTTACAAGGTTTTAAGAGACAAGAGAGAAAGAAAAAGTGGAAGAAAGAGAGAGAAAACAAGACCAAGCATGCAAGCAAGAAAAGAGCAAGAGAAGGAAGGAAGGAAGGAAGGAAGGAAGGAAGGAAGGAAGGAAGGAAGGAAGGAAGGAAAGAAGGAAGGAGGAAAATAATAATAGTAATACAACCAAATATTGTCAGTAATCTCCAGAACCATATGTAATTTCTAGGCTTAAACATTTCTGCAGTTTTCATCATTCATGAATAGAACCTGGCACTCACTGTCTTCTGAAACTTTTTTATGGTTTTACTGCCCAAAACCCATAGATATACCCTCTACATGATGGTTTAAGCCCTAGAATTTATGGGCCAAATTTATAGAAATTACCTATATTCATTTTCTATTGCTGTGTAAAATATTCCCACAAATTTAGCAGTTTAAGACAACATATATTTACTCTCTGGCTATTTCCATGGGTCAGAAGTCACATACTAGTTAGCTATGTCCTCTGTTCCAGGTTTCACAAGTCTTAAATCAAGATGACAGCCAGGGCTGCAATCTCACATCAGACTCAGAGTTCTCTTCAAAGCTCATTCACCTTATTGGCAGAATTCAGGTCCTTATTGTTGGAGGACTGAGGTCCCCATTTTTTTACAGTTGCCAGGCGGTATATTGGCTGCCTTCAGGGTTTAGGCATGAGGCCTTCTCACAAAATGGTAGCTTACTTCTTCAAAACCAGCAAAGTAATATCACTCAAATCTGCTAGATAGAATCTTTAAAGTTTCCTATTTTATATATTTGAAGTAGCCTTATTCTTCAAGGGTCCTTGGTTATGGATAAATAACGTGGAACAGGTATGGATTCTATAATGCAGAGCCAATTTAGCACAATTCAGAGAAAATCTGCCCATTTTGCCAGAGAATTTTTCTTTCTAGAAAAGCACTTCTACTTACTTTCTCTCCTAACAATGACAGCAAGCTCTTTTATAAAAAGCAATCAATTAATTGCCATTTAGGATTATGTTTAAACTATAAAAATCAAACCATATCAAAGATGATAGCTTATAGTCCTAAGACATAAATTTCAAGTCAATGGTCTCTGTAAAATTGAGTGTGTATTTCTGGCTCCCTTCCTAGTACTATGATTCAGGGAGTCTTTTAGACCAAAACAGGCTACCAAATTTCCTGTTTATCTTTCTCACTTCAGAATTTAAAAATACACCAAGTACAGAAGTTTCTTTAAATTCCTCAAACACTCTTTTATATTAAATATTCAGTATAGAAAATAAAAGATTTAAAATGCTCAGAATAGCAAGACTGGAGCTTTACAGACCTAATCATACAAAAACCTGTTCAAATTCAAAATGTGTTGAATTCTGTGTACCTACTAGATAGAGAAGATTTTTTTTTTCCATTTCAAACATGTACATCAAGTGCTAAGGCACATTCAAAGAAAATTATATTCTGATTATAGAAAAACTAACTGTAAGTCACATAGACACACTGAATCATGAGAAAATAATCTATTTGGTAAACTGAGTGGTTTCTTTGCACAGAAGTGATATCATTAAGAAAGGGGCTTTGTATATTATTTTTAAATGTATACTGTAATGTAAAATAAAGAACAAGTAATATCATGGTTTTTTGTGAAGTAAATAATTCTAATTTACGTCTTCTATTTTTCTCCCCTACTGACTAGAAATAGGGAGAAGAGCATAGGGATGGGGGAAGTATGTACCTGGGGTAAATCAAACATAGACACTACATAAAGTTAAGGTAATGCAAAGCGGCATAAAAGAGGTCTTAGTAGATATTTAATGGATTTAAAACAAATGCAGAATTTTCTTTTCTTATTTGGTTATGTAACCATGTAAAACATATTTTCATGTAAAAAAAAATCTGACATGTGAGTTAATATTACAGATTCTGATACATTTTAGCATGGGTAGGATTGAAGTGGAATGGGGAAGAAAGGTCTTTTGGTATTGGATAGATTTGTGATGAGTTTGGCTGATAGAAAACAAACTAAAAAAGCAGATAATTTAATTTAATGACAAAGTGTTTCTCTGCATGACAGAATCAGGACTGTACAATAACTTTTCTCACCAGCTAAATAAAGGCAGAATCTCTTGTTCCTGAATTGAAAATTATGAAAAATTTTAATTGTGAATTTATAAACAAGGAAGCTAATTCAATAACCTGAGGACTTCCTTTGTAAGAATTTAACTCCTCTCCAAGCTCTTCTTCACCATTCTTTAGTTGTGTCCTATTGAATTTACATATTATTGTCATTGTTGTATTTCTTTGCTCCTCTTTCCACTAATCAATTTTAAAACCTTTTAGCTTTTCCCTGTATCTAGGTCATAACCATTGGTCATAACCACTGTCAAGAATAATATGTGTAATTATTATTTATTTAGTCATTTATTTATTCATTTACCCATATATATAAACATTCATTAGTTCAATATTAGGAGACTATCTATATCAGTCACAGTTCCACTAGAGAAACAGAACTAGCAGTAGATTTTAGGAGATAGATATATATATCTCCTATATATCTCCTCTCTCTCTCTATATATATATATATATATAAAATTAAATATTACATATGCACACACATACACATAAATTCATTGCAAGGAATTGGCACATGTGATTGTGGAGACTAGTTAGACAAATCTAAAATATGAAGTCAGGCCATTGGAAAAGCAGGTTGGAAATTCTTGGGGAGGAGCTGACACCACAAACCACAAACAGAATTTCTTTATTCACAAGGAAACCTCAACCTCATTTCTGCTCTTAAGGCCTACCAACTGTTTGGATTAGGCCCACCCAGATTACTGAAGATTACTTCCTTTACTTAAAATCAACTGATTGAGAATGTCAACCACACCCACAAAATATCTTCATAGCACCACTTAAATTAGCGTTTGGTTGAATAGCTGGGACTATCACCTAACCAAGATCACACACAAAACCAAGCATCACAGTATCAAAAATATGAGAAGTACCGTTATAAGCTACAATAAAAATTGCTACAATGATGAAGCTGTGTTAAACTAAGAATGTACTTCCCCAGGTGGGAATCCCTATTATAGACAACATTTCTGACTATTCTGTAAAGTGGCTACATAATGAAAACCAATTTGATATAATGGGGAAAATGACCCCACATGCAACTCATGGATCAAGATCTTCTTCATGTGATCTTCCCTGACTGCCTCTTCTTTAACTACTACTTCTTATATCTACTATCTCTCCTACAGCATTCATGTAAGGAATAGTATTTGTGTTCAACCAAAAATATTAAGTTGTCATATTTAACTATTTTATGAGTAGTCTTGTTCCTCGTCTATTAAATAAGCTCCTCGAATGAAGAAAATATATAGTGCTTCCTCCATGCTTTTGGGGACATGATAGTTTGTTGGTACAAAGTAAAAAGCTCAGTCCACTACTGATTTAAACTACGTTGTTTAACATTTAAAAGTCTTGGAAACTCAGGGCGCCTGGGTGGCTCAGTCGTTAAGTGTCTGCCTTCGGCTCAGGTCATGATCTCAGGGTCCTGGGATCGAGCCCCGCATCGGGCTCCCTGCTCCAAGGGAAGCCTGCTTCTCCCTCTTCCACTCCCCCTGCTTATGTTCCCTCTCTCGCTGTGTCTCTCTCTGTCAAATAAATAAATAAAATCTTAAAAAAAAAAAAGTCTCGGAAACTCATAAGTAGGTGATATGAGTTATATTGGTCAGAAAATAGGAATTAAACCGCACTCTGTGCTTCTATTCAATAACTTTACTGGCCATCTTATATAAACCCTTCTGTATAAGGAAGGGCTGACATACACCAACGCCTCCAAAGGGCTACACTGAGACTCCTAAACTTGACTTCCTAGTGCCTCTTCCTAAGAATGTCATTACTAATCCAAAGAGCTCAACTAATGAAGTCTAAAGTGACAGAGTCTTTTATAGAGTAATAAAATCTTTTAAGATGTAGTTCAGGGGCTTCTAATCCTTCCAGTAACATAGTAAATATAATGAACATAAAAATTATCTTTGCAGCTGTTGTATGTGTCAGTAGCAATAATAAACTCTCAGCACTGCAGAAGAGCAAAATAGCATCTGGTATTTTGACTCACCCAATTTAATCACATGGAGTTTGAACATTTACCATTTTACAAGTTTTGTTTATTGATTTACAAGATTTTTATAAGATTATGTGAAATCCTGTGGAACACATAGTTAGCAAGGACCCATTGTCCTCAACCCACAGGTTTATACCACTACCAAAAGGGCTCTCTTGTGTAGCCTCAGGAGAGATTTAGCATTACACAGTAAAGAGCTTTGAGGGAAAGAAAGATATCAGATGGTGGATTCTTAAAATTTGTAAGGATATGATGATTTCTATCATAATAGTAAAAAGCAAAATTAATAAATTTTTCCTAATCTCTAATTTCAGATCTACAGTTATTATCTTGATAATGCCTACAGAAATTCACTAATAAGATCATAAATGATGCCTTTTTCCTATACAACAGATCTTGAATCAGAACTTAAGACATAGGAGCACCTGAGTGGCTCCGTCAGTTAAGTGTCCAACTCTTGATTTCAGCTCAGGTCATAATCTCAGGGTGGTGAGATCAAGTCCCGCATTGGGCTCTGCACTCATTGCAGAGTCTGCTTGGGATTCTCTCTCTTCCTCTCCCTCTACCCCTCCCCCTATGCATGCACCCTCTCTCTCTCACACATAAATAAATAAGTAAATAAATAAGTAACTCTTTTAAAAATGTGAAAAATTAAAAAAACTTAAGACATAATACTTTGTAATAAATCTTAGTCTTTTGGGGGTTTTGTTTTGTTATTTTTTCCAACAAAGACAGTAACAGATCAATTTATAAAGCTTGTAGTCTGATGGATACTTTATGGAAATAATGAACACCCATTTCTGCAATCCAAATTTCTTGTTTGCAGATTTTTGTGACTTCCTTCACATTGCTACTTTACCACACCAGGAACTATGTGACAAAATTGTCTTCCATATCATGAACTTTAATATGGTCTTTAATTGTTATGTAATATCAAGCAGATCTAATTAAATTCATATGTTTAATGTCTAGAAAATATTCCTAGTTTAAAATTAAATGTTTATTTTTTCTTTAAATTTTTTTGCCTGATATATCTTTTATATTAAAAAACAAAATTTGACCAAAGATTTCTGTGTTTTATACGCTAGCACTATGCTAAGCCTTAATAAGAGGTTCAAAATCAAAGAGACATGGCTCCTATCTAAAAGACAATGACTCCTTTGAAAGGAAGAAGTAAATGGATGGAACCCTTTCTTTTCCAGCACTCTTTGAACATGAGTCCCATTAGTATTTGCTTAAGATTGTCAACCAGATATAAGATTTCTGTAGTAAACATTTATAGGAAGATCACAGAGTTTTATTTTAAACACAGAAGAGACATTTAAAAAGAAGGATTAGTGGGACGCCTGGGTGGCTCAGTCAGTTAAGCATCTGCCTTCGGCTCAGGTCATGATCTCAGCGTCCTGGGATCGAGCCCCGCATCAGGCTCCCTGCTCTGTGGCGAACCTGCTTCTCCCACTGCCTGCCGCTTTCCCTGCTTGTACTCACTCTCTCTCTCTTTCTCTCTCTCACAAATAAATAAATAAAATCTTTAAAAAAAGAGGGATTAGTAAAGTGAATAAAGAATTTTAAAGAAGAAATTTCTCTTAGCTATTGGAGGAAAACATGTGCTATGCTCATTACCAAAAAATCTAAAGCCAAAACATGTTTGCCTCTTTGATTTCATTTGTATTTTTATCGATGTCCTGATTTTTAGGGTGATGTTTTGCAGAGATATCTTATATGTATATTTTCTTCCCATACAGGAATTGATCATTTTCTCTGGAAAAGAAGGAGCAAGAAATGACAAAAAAATGGCTTTAAAGTGCTTATCGGGCATGGAGGAGTAACAACTGACTAAAATAAGATTCCACTTTCCTCGAGGTCATAACAGGAGGATAGAGATTTTGAAATACAGCAGGAGGGATTTAGGTTTCCACATGAGGGGAAGTTTGCTGATAGAGATAAAAGACTATCTTTCCTGACTGTCCATCTGTCTTGAATAATTAATATGTAATCCTGCTTAGTGAATGACAAATGAATAAATTCATAACATATAAGATGTTTTACAAATTGGTATAGATTAGTATGAATCCCTTACCACCATGCAAGCCAAGACATTGATAATTTTTATTATGAAATTGGAAAAAATCTGGTTAATATGCCACCTCAAAACATGTACATAGCAAAGCAATAACTTTAAGAGACTTGGTAGAAATTTATAAATGTGAGCTAAACCTACTTGGCCACTTACAGATTTCAGTAAGTTCTATTACAAAAGACAATGTGTCTGTCTGACCTAATGTAGAAAAGAAAATAACTTTAAGAAAATACTTTTTGCTTACAGCCAAAAATCCAAGACTACTGATTATCTGATAATCATAAATTTTGGAGAAGTGAAAAGTCAAAATGCTTTGTCTCATGGTAAAGTTAGTGCATACAAAAACCAGGAAGCAAGAAATAGGATAAAAACTGGATTCAAGGAGGCTTGAAAAGATGGGTCTGATCTGCCAAGCATCTCTCAAATACTTTATTGCCCAGTAGAAGTAATTGCCCCATCATCTCAGATGTAGCCCGTGAGTAGGAACTGATTTATTATGCTTCATCATCTTAGAGTGAGAGACTGGGTAGGGCCCTGAGGCCTGCAATTAAAAAATAAATGCTATAAACAACAGATGCAGTTTCAGTAGCCCTTCCTCTATTATATATCTGGCTTGGTTTCGAGCCTAGGTTATGACCAGAAATTGAATTACCCAGTAACTAACTACAGAAAACCCCAGAAGAAATACACGCCTTTTAATTGCTCAGTAAAGACATCTATCCCTAGACCTCCAGAATTGCACCAATTCGAAGTCAGCTAATGTGGTGGAATTTCTAAAAAGAGAAGTATGTCTCTAGCATCACGGAGGCAAGGTCATGGGGGACATGAGAATATGGATATTCTTTCAGGAGGCAGGACCTGGAACAAAAAGTGGATGACCAGGGACTAACTCTACTCATGGGGAAATGAGTCCTTGTTACTTCTGTCCAACAAAATTTAGAATATGACATAGAGCATTGTATCTTGTATAGTCAGTCTTCAAAATTCAGGCCCTTATGTAGTCCTTTCCATATTTAATCAGGATACCCTAGTGACTAGCTTTAACTAAAAGAATGCAGAGAAAGTGATGCTGTGACAGTTCTGAGCCTCAACTTTACAAAGGAGAAGGCCTGGAATTGCCTTCTAGAGAGCCCTGATCCACCATGTGAGAATCCCATCTATCCCACTGGAAACCATGGAAAGAACAAGTAGAGAGACCATGTGAATAGAGATCCCCCTGACACACACACAAGGGAAAGAAGAGAGTATAGCTGTCCTAGTAACCTCCAGATGATGCCATGCCCAGCTGCCACTGGACTGCAACCACAAGAGAGAAAACATGTGAGACCCATAGAACCATGAAACAATAAAGTGATTGTTTTAAGCCATTAAGTGTTAGGGTGGTTTTGTAAGCAGCAATACATAACTGGAATAGAAGTTGTCATATTCTTGCATTTAAAAAATTCTAAATAAGTGTTATTACTGTGGTTAGCTTATTTACCATCCTATAGTATATGGAAGATCTTTGAATTAATTAATCATTTAGGCATAGACTATGGACTGTGTGAAGCCACATTTAGACAAGACTGATTGAAATGCTCACCACTTATTGATCCTGGATCTGGAACTGAGGGCAGCATCTGCATATGATTTGGGTTATGGAGAAGATTATTAGTCATTTTTGGTTTTATATACAATAGTTGTAATACATTATAAGGAAGCCACTTGAAATAATGTGTGCGAGGGAAAAGAATGCGTATTGGGAGAGTGGGGAAAGAGGACTTCTTTGCTTGCTTTTCATAGTATGATTTCCCTTTTTCCAGTAACAGAAAAGTTATTTGTTGGGGAGCCTGTTGTATATGTTTTGGGAAGTACAGGTGTCATCCTAACACTATCATAGGATGTCAAGCTTCTAAGGGAGACTATGTAGGAGTTGCTTATCTAAGAGAATGTAAGCCTGAGACTGCCCCCAGCCTGCTTGCCTACCATGTAGGGAGAGTCTGAGAGAAAAGTCAGACCAGAGAGAGAAAAGTATGTCTTGAAGACAGATGGAGGGAGGGAGGGAAGGATGGGAGGGAGAGAGAGATAAAGAGAGAAAAAAAGAAATGATAACATTATTTAAGCACCTAAACAGGTAATACTTAGTCTTCCCAGGAATATGAGCCAATAAATTCTTCTACTTCTTATTTCTTTATTTTTGCTATTATGATTATTGTTATTATTTGCTTTTGAGTTGTTTTTGTCATTTGTCACCAAAGGAATATGACTAATGTCATTCCCACAAAATTTTACCATAATTATACCATTCCCGTAGAATCAACTATAATTTTTATACTAAACAAGTAAAGTACAAACAATCTGAACGTTCTCCTTTTCCTGGAAAGGTATTTAAAAAGCTTATATTCTGTGATGTTGCCCAATGTTATGATAATCCGTATGAATCCTCTCCAACAGAATTTTGCACAGTATTTTTCCCCCTGAAATACGTCTCAGGGAGGGTCTGACTTTCTGGTGTGTGTTTCATCATAGCCCCATTCCGGGTAGGGTGGTCTAGAGGCATGTGTATCACAAGAGCATTACCAGCCCAAGAATAGGGACATGTGTGGTTTGAAACAGGAAGTCATGTCAGGTAACCTAGGCTGCAGGCTCAGAGTAAAATCTTTGGGAGCCAGGGGAAAAAAAAAAAAAAAAGTAGTCAAAGCTTTCCCAAAGGCTAGGGGATTTAAGCTAAGGTGAAGACTTGTGGCCTGAAGTTACAATCAGGTGGTGAGCAAGACTCTCAAAGCTGGATGGCAAAGCCGAGTCATAAAATAAAAGGGGGTAAATCACCACAATAGGGTCAATGGATGTAAGAGTCCTACCCAAAGGAATCTTGCCGAGGACGCACTTGTGTGTTTCTGTGTGTGTGTGTATGTGCACATAGGTTGAAGGGAGATATAAAAAGATGCTTACAATGAAAAGTAGAATCTCAGTGGCCTTATTAAAATCTGAACCCTTTGACTTTACTTTTGAAACAAACATTCTCTAAAGTGTGCTCCATGGAACACTATTCTCATATCATGTACTCTAACTATGACATGTAAGACTGGGAAAAAACACATATTACAGGGTTCCTTTAACAATCCCCAGTGTACATGACAACAGCAAAGATGATGAGAAGTTCTGCACTAAGGAAATCATTTAACATATGTTAATCTGAGATTATTCATTCAGAGGATACTAAAATCTCAGAAAATCGCGGGGCACCTGACCAGCCCAGTCAGTAGAACATGCGACTCTTTATCTCGGGGTTTTGAGTTCAAGCCCCATGTGCTTAAAAATAAAATCTTAAAATTAATTAATTAAATAAATAAATAAATAAATAAATAAATCTCAGAGAATCAGTCCATTATCATTTACTCTGGGAAAAGGTTAGCCTACTGAATGCTTCTCATGAAATTGCCATGCTTTTAAACATGGAATTAAGTTTCTATAGCTTACTCCAAATTATCTTTACAGACTTTTCATCTACTCTATACTGCAGAAAAATATTAGTCCAGCCCCAGTGATCCTCTTTCAAATCCTAGGTGGGATATGCCACCTTTTACGTTTTATGCCACCATTCCTTCTATAAGGCCAACAACAGCTTCGAACCATCCTTTAACTGAGCTCAAAGTCCGACTTCCACAATGTGATGTTTCTTCCTCTATATTTTCCAAGTAGTATTTGGTGGTCTTTGAAGCACTAATTTGACCTAACATTAGCATTATTTGTTAAGTTACAAACTCTTTGTAGGCAGGTTTATAATTAATTTATCTCCTTGGAGCCTGATGCTCAGCAGAATAATGAATATATAGGGAAACCCATAAATTGTTGAAATAAATTGAATCATACTAAGTCATATTTAGTTATTTACAGCATCGCACAGTGATGATGTAAGAAAGAATCAGGTGTGGTAAAGATATAATAATGTGCTGCTGTATCCAGGCATAGAGAAGCCTTTTACTATTTCATATTAGATAAAAATACAATGCCATGGACTCCTCAAGGTTAATCAAGTTGGCTCACTGCTACTCTCTTGAGGTAATCTGGCATCATCTCTTCATATTGCACTTTTTTCAAACTAGAAAAGCTGGAAATGACACCTTCTATGTGTTTAAATATCAGAAATTCTCCAGTGCACTCTGGCTCTCAAATTCTTCATTCCATAATGCTCTTCTGGAAATAATGAGGCACCTGGGCCTCCTGTATAACTCATTCCTTCCATCAATGTAATAAAAAAATCTTCCTTCAAAATTAATGGAAAACCTCATATTGATTTGTATGCAAAAATCCAATGGGAATTATTATGCCTATACCTGAGGAGAGACATTGTCATAGCAAGGTGGCACAGGAAAAAAAACCCTCAGGCTTTAGGAGGCAGATAGTCCTGAACCAAATTCATGCTTCACTACTTGTCAGCTGTATAATGCTGGTGTACTTATTTAACTCTCTAAACCTATTCATGGAATGAGAACAATAACACCTGTTTTATGGTACTGTTATACAAAATAAATGATAGGGTTTTTTTTTAAGATTTTATTTATTTATTTGACGGAGAAAGACACAGTGAGAGAGGGAACACAAGCAGGGGGAGTGGGAGAGGGAGAAGCAGGCTTCCCGCGGAGGGCTTGATCCCAGGACTCTGGGATCATGACCGGAGCCGCAGAGAGACGCTTAACGACTGAGCCACCCAGGCGCCCCTAAATGATAGATTATATATAAAGTGTCTTGCATCTAGTTTACCTTACACTAGAAGTTTTCCATATTTGGAAACTTGGTTTCTTGGTCCTGTATGACATAAACCTGCAACATATAAAGCCTAGATGCATGTGGAGGAATCAGACATTTGTTTGTTCTGTAAATAATATTTTTTTGAGAATCTGTCTATAGTATGAAGTCACCATGAATAGAAAAATGAATATTTTTCTTATCCTTAAGGTACAAAACAAATACATATAATCAGATAATTATCAAATTATCAAAAGTAGTTAAGAGGTAATGATAATAGTTAGAAGTAAGATAGATTTATTTTGAGTAATATGAAAAAACATGAAAAAACAAAGTACTGGTAACTCCTGAGGTCACAGGGGTAATTAGCCGTGTTCTTCTCTACTTGCCTCTTCAATGAATTAAGAAGTACAACAAGGAAGAAAATAAATTGAAATTTTAAAAATCCCTTTTGGGGGCGCCTGTGTGGCTCAGTCAGTTGGGCGTCTGCCTTCAGCTCAGGTCATGATTCCACGGTCCTGGGATCAAGCCCGTGAGCCCCACGTCAGGTTCCCTGAGCAGGGAGCCTGCTTCTCCCTCTCCCTCTGCTGCTCCCCTTGCTTGTACATGCTCTCTCTCTCTCTTTCTCTCTCTCTCTCTCTGTCAAATAAATAAATAAAATCCTTTTTAAAAATCCTTTTTGGTATTAATAAAAATGTGTGGTTGTGGTGGGTTTACCAACTGAATCCTACATTTGGCAGAATTACTTAATCATAAAAGCTGTTGTCACCTCTATGAAAGGGACCTTAATACTCTGCTTATGAAATGGCCCAGAGCAGTGATTACAAGCTTATAGCTGACAGGCTGTATTCCCGAAAAGGAAGGAAAAAGTGGGCCTTGCTCATTCTTTCAAAATTCTACCAAGCAAGGAAATCTCTTATCTTTCTGGAGTGGAATAAGTAGAGAGAAAAAAGAGGCTAAAATAACTCACTGAAGTTCTCTCCACCTTAGAGTGGAAAAGAAGAATTTTCTCCATAAAAGTATCTAATCTATTTTAGGAAACATGACCATGCATCTGTGTTTGACAGCACTCTCCTGGTTTACACCTGTTTTCCCAGTATAATTCATTGTGTTTCTTTTCACTCTCAAAAGAGGTCAAGTTTGTTTTAGCAAATAATTTGACAAATTATGGGATCATAATATCAGGGCATAAGGCAGTCTCATGCTTGAAAAAGAATAGAGCTATTGAAGCTAAGAAGGAATTGGGTTATAGAGAAGTGGAAATGAGGAGGGATAGGGGAGAGAAAGGTATAAACTTCAGTAAGCATAGAGAAAAGTATCTGGAGCAAGAAACAGTGTGGTGTGTGTAAAAATAATAAAAACATATATGCTGCTGGAGCATCATATGTAAGGCAGAAATGGTAAGAGGCTGAACTCAGGTTCCTATTGCTGGGAAGAATTCAGGTGGGATTGTTTGCTACATTATGTATTTTTATAGCATAGCTTAAATTATCATTAATTTTCATATTTAATATGACTCCACTGTATGGCTCTTAGCTGGGTAAAGATGGATATATCATAACTGTTTTCCCCTATTATATCCCTATTATACATACACACACACACACACACACACACACACACACACACACATATATAGCTGGTTTCCTAGATAAACTGAAGGAATATTTAAGAGTCTTAAAACATACTGCTGAACACTAAGCACTGTTTGAAGGATTTTTTTTTCCTGGAACCATTTTAAAATGCATAATGTATTTAAACATGATATACTCAATTGAAGAGTTTATTCAATATAATGGAATATTATTTTTTCATAGAAAAAAACACCAAGACACTCAAGCACATGCATTTACATTTAAAAGCAAATTGTCAAGTGTTTAGATAATTTCAGATATTTATTTTTGGCATGTTTGTGAGTTGAATCATAAAATTCAGTAATACTTTTTCTATGTTTGATTGTGAAAGAAATGTCCATGAAATTCAGAAAACTAAAAAAATGTATAATCCTTATCTCTAGACAAAATGATATCTTTAAACCAAATTTCACCTTTCACATTTACCAAGTAGTAATAGTAGTAGTAAATTCCACCATAACAACATTTAAGAGCTTACCAGCTAGAAATGGCAGGATATTGCTTACTTTCAGATCATTCCACATTGTCAATTTATATTCATTGAGTTCCTACCAATCTAATAAACATTTTATGATTCATAACAGTCCTATGTCCTAAGATTATACATGAGGAATTTGAAATTCAAAAATGGATACTATATAACCTAAATTATGCCACCAATAAGTAACAGAGCTTAATTTTAAATCCATGCCTATTTATTGCAAAACCCAATGGTCTTTTGACTATACCACATTGTCTCTTTTTCATCACCATGTTTTTTGCTGGATTCAAAAAGTGGAACAATTATAGTGTCTCGCTTAACCATTATCTAAGCTCTTGCTGTTTTTAAAGTATTCAATTCACAGGACAGTCATATCAGTCAGAAGAGATCAAATGATAATTTAATGATAATCACATCAAAATTAGTTGTGCACCTGTGAAGTGGAAGCAAACTACAACTCTCTGTTCTCAGAAAACTTTCTACCTCCCATAATTTTTAAGCACCTGTACAGAAAGAAACAAAAAGAAGTGTTTCCACTGTTTATTTTCTAACTCTCCTAAATCATTGTCTTTTTTGTCTTCCAGGGTTTGTACTATTACCTTCATCACTAAATCATTACTTAGAAGAGTGCAGAATTATTTCTCTTTGCTCCTCATTCCTTTTCATTTTTGCCTCATTTTAGCCAATATATCTTTTGATTGAAAAGAAAAAAATATCATTTCAAATTTAAATTGTCTTGTGGCACTTATGAGACTGTTCCAAACTTCAGGGTAATCCATTCATATTTTGTCACTGCATTCTTTAAAAGGATTTTTTAATTCTTTTCCATATGAAAAGATTTTGTATGAACCTAAGGAAAAAGTTCTTATGAGCCAGTCAAGAAATATTTGTACACATGGACACAGACAACATCTGTACATTATGTGCAGCAACAATTCAGAAAGCATCCATTCATCATTTTAAGACAACTCTTAGACAAGAATAAATTAATATAAGGGACTATAACCCTTGAACTATAGAAAAGGAATTCTAAGATTTTTATGCTTTTGCAATCTCTTCTGATTTGTTTAGTGTATATATTAGTGTATATATTTCTGGGGTCATTGTTACCCTGATAGCATTTTGTTCTCTCATTAATCTATTCTCCTCTGGACAAAATGACAAGATGGAAAAAAATCACCTCAACAAAAAGAACAAGAGGCAGTACCAACTGCCAGGGACCTAATCAATACGGACATTAGTAAGATGTCGGAACTAGAGTTCAGAATGACAATTTTAAATATACTAGCTGGACTTGAAAAAAGCATGGGAGATATCAGAGAAACCCTTTCTGAAGAAATAAAAGAACTAAAATCTAACCAAGTTGAAATCAAAAAGGCTATTAATGAGGTGCAATCAAAAATGGAGGCCCTAACTGCTAGGATAAATGAGGCAGAAGAAAGAATCAGTGAGATAGAAGACCAAATGATGGAAAATAAAGAAGCTGAGAAAAAGAGAGATAAACAACTACTGGATCACGAGGGCAGAATTCGAGAGATAAGCGATACCATAAGACGAAACAACATTACAATAATTGGGATGCCAGAAGAAGATGAAAGAGAGAGAGGGGCAGAAGGTATATTGGAGTAAATTACAGCAGAGAACTTCCCTAATTTGGGGACAGAAACAGGTTTTAAATTCAGGAGGCACAGAGAACCCCCCTCAAAATCAATAAAAATAGGTCAACACCCCGACATCTAATAGTAAAACTTATGAGTCTTCAGAGACAAAGAGAAAATCCTGAAAGCAGCTCGGGAGAAGAGATCTGTAACCTAGAATGGTAGAAACATTAGATTGGCAACAGACCTATCCACAGAGACCTGGCAGGCCAGAAAGGACTGGCAGGACATATTCAGAGCATTAAATGAGAAAAACATGCAGCCAAGAATACTATATCCAGCTAGGCTGTCATTGAAAATAGAAGCAGAGATAAAAAGCTTCCAGGACAAACAAAAACTAAAGGAATTTGCAAACACGAAACCAGCCTTACAAGAAATCTTGAAAGGGGTCCTCTAAGCAAAGAGAGAGCCTAAAAGTAACATAGACCAGAAAGGAACACAGACCATATACAGTAACAGTCACCTTACAGGCAATACAATGGCACTAAATTCCTATCTTTCAATAGTTACCCTGAATGTAAATGGGCTAAATGCTCCAATCAAAAGACACAGGCTATCAGATTGGATAAAAAAACAAGACCCATCCATATGCTGTCTGCAAGAGACTCATTTTAGACCCAAAGACACCCCCAGATTGAAAGTGAGGGGGTGGAAAACCATTTACCATGCTAATGGACACCAAAAGAAAGCTGAAGTGGCAATCCTTCTATCAGACAAATTAGATTTTAAACCAAGACTATAATAAGAGATGAGGAAGGACACTACATCATACTTAAAGGGTCTATCCACAAGAAGATCTAACAATTGTAAATATCTATGCCCCTAACATGGGAGCAGCCAATTATATAAGCCAATTAATAACAAAAGCAAAGAAACACATCAGCAACAATACAATAATAGTGGGGGACTTTAACACCCCCCTCACTGAAATGGACAGATCATCTAAGCAAAAGATCAACAAGGAAATAAGAGCTTTAAATGACACACTGGACCAGATAGACTTCACAGATATATTCAGAACGTTCCATCCCAGAGCAACAGAATACACATTCTTCTCTAGTGCCCATGGAACATTCTCCAGAATAGATCACATCCCATGTCACAAATCAGGTCTCAACCAGTACCAAAAGATTGGGATCATTCCCTGCATATTTTCAGACCACAATGCTTTGAAACTAGAACTCAATCACAAGAGGAAAGTCCGAAAGAACTCAAATACATGGAAGCTAAAGAGCATCCTACTAATGAATGAATGGCTCAACCAGGAAATTAAAGAAGAATTTAAAAAATTCATGGAAACCAATGAAAATGAAGACACAACTGTTCAAAATCTTTGGGATGCAGCAAAGGCAGTCCTGAGAGGAAAGTATATAGCAATACAAGCCTTTCTCAAGAAACAAGAAAGGTCTCAAGTACACAACCTAACCCTACACCTAAAGGAGCTGGAGAAAGAACAGCAAATAAAGCCTAAACCCAGCAGGAGAAGAGAAATAATAAAGATCAGAGCAGAAATCAATGAAATAGAAACCAAAAGAACAGTAGAACAGATCAACGAAACTAGGAGCTGGTTCTTTGAAAGATTAACAAGATTGATAAACCCCTGGCCAGACTTATCAAAAAGAAAAGAGAAATGACCCAAATAAATAAAACCATGAATGAAAGAGGAGAAATCACAACCAACACAAAAGAAACACAAACAATTATAAGAACATATTATGAACAACTCTATGCCAGCAAATTAGATAACCTGGAAGTAATGGATGCATTCCTAGAGATGTATCAACTACCAAAACTGAACCAGGAAGAAATAGAAAACCTGAACAGACCTATAACCATTAAGGAAATTGAAGCAGTCATCAAAAATCTCCCAAAACACAAAAGCCCAGGGCCAGATGGCTTCCCAGGGGAATTCTACCAAACATTTAAAAAAGAATTAATACCTATCCTTCTGAAACTGTTCCAAAAAATAGAAATGGAAGGAAAACTTCCAAGCTCGTTTTATGAGGCCACCATTACCTTGATCCCCAAACCAGACAAAGACCCCATCAAAAAGGAGAATTAAAGACCAATATCCCTGATGAATATGGATGCAAAAATTCTCACCAAAATACTAGCCAATAGGATCCAACAGTACATTAAAAGGATTATTCACCACGACCAAGTGGGATTTATCCCTGGGCTGCAAGGTTGGTTCAACATCCGCAAATCAATCAATGTGATACAATACATTAACAAAAGAAAGAACAAGAACCATATGATCCTCTCAATAGATGCAGAAAAAGCATTTGACAAAGTACAGCATCCTTTCTTGATCAAAACTCTTCAGAGTATAGGCATAGAGGGTACATACCTCAATATCATAAAAGCCATCTATGAAAAACCTACAGCGAATATCATTCTCAATGGGGAAAAACTGAGAGCTTTCCCCCTACAGTCAGGAACATGGCAGGGATGTCCACTATCACTACTGCTATTCAACATAATATTAGAAGTCCTAGCCACGGCAATAGACAACAAAAAAGAAATAAAAGGCATCCCAATCGGCAAAGAAGAAGTCAAACTTTCACTCTTTGCAGATGATATGATACCACATGTGGAAAACCCAAAAGACTCCACCCTAAAACTGCTAGAACTCATACAGGAATTCAGTAAAGTGGCAGGATATAAAATCAATGCACAGATATCAGTGGCATTCCTATACACCAACAACAAGACAGAAGAAAGAGAAATTAAGGAGTTGATCCCATGTCCAATGGAAAAGAGACAGTCTCTTCAACAAATGGTGCTGGGAAAATTGGACAGCCACATGCAGAAGAATGAAACTGGACCATTTCCTTACACCACACACAAAAATAGACTCAAAATGGATGAAAGACCTAAATGTGAGACAGGAGTCCATCAAAATCCTAAAGGAGCACACAGGCAGCAACCTCTTCGACCTCAGCCACAGCAACATCTTCCCAGAAACATCACCAAAGGCAAGGGAAGCAAGGGCAGAAATGAACTCTTGGGACTTCATCAAGATAAAAAGCTTTTGCACAGCAAAAGAAACAGTCAACAAAACCAAAAGACAGCTGACAGAATGGGAGAAGATATTTGCAAATGACATATCAGATAAAGGGCTAGTATCCAAAATCTATAAAGAACTCATCAAACTCAACACCAAAAGAACAAAGAATCCAATCAAGAAATGGGCAGAAGACATGAACAGACATTTTTCCAAAGAACACATCCAAATGACCAACAGACACAAAAAAAAGTGCTCAACGTCACTCGGCATCAGGGAAATCCAAATCAAAACCTCAATGAGATACCACCTCACACTAGTCAGAATGGCTAAAATTAACAAGTCAGGAAATGACAGATGTTGGTGGGGATGCAGAGAAAGGGGAACCTTCCTACACTGTTGGTGGGAATGCAAGCTGGTGCAGCCACTCTGGAAAACAGTATGGAGGTTCCTCAAAAGTTGAAAATAGAGCTACCATACGACCCAGCAATTGCTCTACTGGGTATTTACCCCAAAGATACAAATGTAGGGATCTAAAGGAGCATGTCCACCCTGATTTTTATAGCAGCAATGTCCACAATAGCCAAACTATGGAAAGAGACAAGATGTCCATCGACAGATGAATGGATAAAGAAGAAGTGGTATATATATACAATGGAATATTATGCAGCCATCAAAAGAACGTAATCTTGCCATTTGCAACGATGTGGATGGAACTGGAGGGTATTATGTTGAGCAAAATAAGTCAATGATCTCACTGATATGAGGAATTCTTAATCTCAGGAAACAAACTGAGGGTTGCTGGAGTGGTGGGGGTTGGGAGGGATGGGGTGGCTGGGTGATAGACATTTGTGAGGGTATGTGCTATAGTGAGTGCTGTGAATTGTGTAAGGCTGTTGAATCACAGATCCGTACCTCTGAAACAAATAATACATTATATGTTAAAAAAAAAAGAAGAAGAAGAAGAAGAAGAAGATAGCAGGAGGGGAAGAATGAAGTGGGAGAAATCAGAGGGGGAGACGAACCATGAGAGACTATGGATTCTGAGAAACAAATTGAGGGTTCTAGAGGGGAGAGGGGTGGGGGATGGTTAGCCTGGTGATGGGTATTAAAGAGGGCACGTATTGAATGGAGTACTGGGTGTTATATGCAAACAATGAATCATGGAACACTATATCAAAAACTAATGATGTAATTTATGGTGATTAACATAACATAATAAAATTTAAAAAATAAAATAAGAAAAAAATTTAAAAAAAAATTAATTCCTAGTCTTTACCTGGTAAAGTCCAACATGATCCTTAAAAACTGTAGCAAAACTATGTACTGGCCATGTAGAATCAAGTCCAAAATATTGACCATGGCTAATAACATTTGGCTAGGAATTTCTTTGCCCTTTATAAGTAACAGAAATCTGTCAACGTTATCAAATAATTGAAAGCTTATTTTCTAAAACTTATGCATCCATTTTGATTCCTGTATCCCTTTCACTTCAGTCATCCATGAAATTACATGCCCATAGATGCAAGAAAACAGAACAAAGAATATAAGAGTCAATTTCTGCATTTCAAGTAGAAGCATATAGAAAAATGGGTGGAAAAGGACAAGGACTATGGCCAAATACCAGAAAATATTTCCTTTTTGGGGGAATGGGCAAGAGCTGGAGGGAATGAAGAGATTATTGAAGTGCCTATGGCTGGAAAAGGAGTCTGAGGCCTCCCTAAGAGTGAGATGCCCTCCTGCAAAGTCCCAGGGTGAGAAAGGATGACTCAGTCTCCTAACTTTATGAGGCACTAAGAGAAAGCAAAGCCCCAGCCGCATGTTAGTATCCCAGTGAAGCAGAAAGACACCAGAGATGGCTTTGTAATATATTTGGGCAATTTCCCCACTTCTTGGTATGGAATGAAAATAACAGCATTACTCATGAGCATGTGCAAATGGAGCAGAATTTTGAAGATACCTACACAGAAATATTGTGCTCATTGTAAGCCCAGGAAAAGAAAAGGGGGGGAGGCATTCTTAGCAGTCAATGAAGATATTGAATGAGGACCAAGATACTGTCCCCCCATGCAGATAGATCAACATATATAAACATCCCCAGAATGTATATACATGCCTGAGAACATAGAAAAAGGCTGTATATTACTGAGTTTTTTGCTTTTTTAACCACCCACATAATGATCATAAGCAAGATAAGTTTTAGAAAAATAAGGAAATTCCTTATGTGTTTTGTTTTATATAGAAACAGTTTCTGCTTAAAATTTATATCAACAATAACGTATTCAAGTATTATATTAATCACAACAATCCTGTTTTAGCCAATTGAATAATAAAAGTAAAAGGTATTTATTGTGCATTTACTATTACCTAGTCATTACATTAACACTTTTAAATATATTTTCTAATGTAACCCTCACAAAAGTGTGTTGAGGGAGGTATTACTATAATTGCTAGTCTACTGATGAAGATGATGAGGCTTAGAGAGGGTTAATGTATTAGAGCAGGTTAGCATGCTAGAGATGGTTAGTACATCAGAAAGTGTTAGTACATCAGACAAGATTAGTACAACAAAGAGGGTTAGCATACAAGAGAGGGTTAGCATATCACAGAGGGTTAGTAAATTGCCTAAGGTTATAGAGATAATAAGAGGCAGACCTAGAGCTCAAATCCACTTTGTTTGCATCCAAAATCAATGCTTTTTAACCCATGTATGGTCCCAATTTAATGCAGAAAGGAGACACTCCCTATAAATTTTCTAGAGACATAAAACTCTGCCTTACCCTTCAAAGAACGCAACTGTGTGGAGTAAATCTTTCTCAAAAGAAAACATTCTGAAGCCCTACCATCTTCCCTTCAACATTTACATGTAAACCACACAGACGCCACATTCTTGTCATTGACATGACAGCTGAAGAAAGTCTACCACATTCTTTTTTAGGCAGTTTTATTTACTCTCCAAAATAATTACATTGGGGGCAAGTTTTTATATCTATGTGCTTCTTCTCCCTGAATGTTCTTCAGTGCCCACTATGATATTAGAAATTTATTAAGTTTTCTCAAGTAATTTTAATAATCATTCTGTTTGTTCCATCAGAAAGGCATTTGATTTAAAAAAAAAAATCTTATTAAATGTACCTTTCTATCATGGTCACTTTCTAGCCCAGTTGTCTGAGTAGGAACTTAGGGGATTCTCCTGATATGAATTGAATTGGGTAGGGATGGATATTTAGCCAGAAAAAAAGATGAGTGATAAGATTCATGATAAGAGAAGGAGCGCAAGATTTGGAGAAAAGTTGGAGATTTCTGTGTAGAGCATATAAAACTCTATGATAATTTGGAAATGTTCAATAGGCTAGGAGAAACTCAGCTATAGGTCTCTGGGAAGAGGTCAAACCTAGAGTCAAATACAGAAAGGAAGAAATGGGCAGATGGTCAGAGTCCAAAGCAAAGAAAAAAAAAAAAAACTGACACTCAAGTATGGTGACAGGAAGATTATGGAAACTCCAGGGTCACCAAAATAACAGCCTGATTTATTCTTTGTCTCTTGTTTCTGGTCATCTCTCTTACCAAAATTCTTTTTTTTTAGTTTTATTTTATTATGTTATGTTAATCACCATACATTACATCATTAGTTTTTGATGTAGTGTTCCATGATTCATTGTTTGCGTATAACACCCAGTGCTCCATTCAATACCCTCTTTAATACCCATCACCAGGCTAACCCATCCCCCCCACGCCCCTCCCCTTTAGAACCCTCAGTTTGTTTCTCAGAGTCCATAGTCTCTCATGGTTTGTCTCCCCCTCAGATTTCCCGCCTTCATTCTTCCCCTCCTGCTATCTTTTTTTTTTCTTGATTCACTTTTCTCCCAACATCTTTAAAAACTAATTCTCCTATTTCATACATGCAGAGAACTTTTCCAGGCCAACAATACTAGTATCAACAGTATGATGGAGCAAGAGGCAAAAACTATGTGAGCACCAAGGTATTAGAAAGAAATTAGATAAATCCTAATTTTTTAAATATACCAAACTAGACTTATAGCACATTTTTCTGTAGTTAAGGAATAGAAAAGTTTAAAGTTTGTTGTGTTTTATTTTTTATTTATTTACTTTTTAAGATTTTATTTATTTATTTGTCAGAGAGAGAGACAGAGCACAAGCAGGGAGAGCGGCAGGCAGAGGGAGAAGCAGGCTCCCCGCTGAGCAGGGAGCCCGATGTGGGACTCGATCCCAGGACCCTGGGATCATGACCTGAGCCAAAAGCAGCCACTTAACCAACTGAGCCATCCAGGAATCCTCTTTGTTGTGTTTTAAAAAGTACCTATACATGTAAGGTCTTTCTTTTCTTTTTTTTTTAAACATTTTATTTTATTTTATTTTATTTTATTTTTTTTTTTTAAGATTTTATTTATTTATTTGAGAGAGAGAGAATGAGAGACAGCATGAGAGGGAGGAGAGTCAGAGGGAGAAGCAGACTCCCCGCTGAGCAGGGAGCCTGATGTGGGACTCGATCCTGGAACTCCAGGATCATGACCTGAGCCGAAGGCAGTCGCCCAACCAACTGAGCCACCCAGGCGCCCCTAAGGTCTTTCTTTTCTTGTGTTTTGGCTAAGATGGGGTTACTTGAGGAGCAGCTACATCAAATGGTAATCTAAATGAAAAACTAAGCATTTCCTTTTTGCTTCTCATCCTACCGAACTGACAGTTCTTATACTCAGACGTCTGGGTGTTCTAGGCTTTAATGCTCAGAGTAGAATATCATTTGTTATATCACTAAACTTGACAAACTACTGCAAACTGAGATTATTCCCATCACTGTACTTCCAGGTTTCTGTCTCTAATGAAGCAATACAAGTTGGCCTAACCATGAATTAGCAAAGGTGCCATTAACAATAGTGTTCAATTAATGCTAAAATTTTCAATTTGCCTCATGCCTAAAACTATAATGATTCCTTCTTAAATATTAATAATGTTAGGTGCTATTATAATAGCTGTTATAGAAACTCAAAGGGAGGTGTTAGCTACTATTAGTTTAAATTATAACACTAAAGAAACTCAGGGGTTCAAATTAAAAATCTTCCACTATACACCTGAAAGAAAAAATCTAAAACTCTAAAAAAGGAATTGCAGAGAATGGAACTGAGATGAGGTGGAGGGAAGAAAAGTTTTTCTAAATATTATCTATTTTAACTTCTCCATTTAAAGAGAAAACCTAGGAGCCTAACTTATTCCAAGCCTCAGAAATGTTTAATTATTCATATGGAACAAATAAACAGCACCCTAGGTGCAATTAGAGGTGGAGACCTCCCCCAGAAGGAAACTTTTCTCTTTTATATCTTTATAGAAGCCCTGTGAAAAATATAGCCGCATCTTCTCCAAGTCTTATAAGGAGTAGATACACTGTAGGCACTTTCAGACAAAGTTGGGCCTTCTTAATTAGCATTGCCATATAAATAAAATAGTGGTCTACAGCTTTTATGTATTTTATTCTTTCAAGCTCACTATCTTTAAATACTAATTATTCCACTGTCTTCTGATTAAGACTGTGACAAGAGTGCTCGTTTCGGCAGCGCATATACTAAAAGACTGTGACAAGATCTGGATGAAAACTTCTGGTAGTATAGCCATCAAAATGTTATAAAGGCCACAAGGAAAGGTGAGGACTTGATTGTCTTTCTGCCCAAATAAAAAAAAAATAGCCTAAAAGCCACCAGAATGTCAAGGAAAGTATCCTGGAACATAATCCCTATATGGTTCTCTAATCTGATGGAGATACTCTTTTACTTCTCTCTCCACTTCTTCTAAAGCTGTTCCTTCCATTTAGAGTTCTCTACATACCTTTCTTGTCTTCCCAAACCACAGATACCACCCCAAACCAAGTTCATGTTACTTCACCTTGGAATATATTAATTCAACTATTCTAACTGCAAAAGGGCTATCTTCCCTTTTTCTGCACTATTGGTGCAGAAAACTACAGGTTTGTAATTTTCTTTGCTTACATTTCCTCCAGCAAAAACATAAGTACTTGGAGAACAAATTAACATATCAGTGTCGTCATTATGATCTCCACAGCTCCTACTACTGGCATAATCTATAGACAGCTAATCCGGCTATACACTGAACTCTCAATCTTGAACTCCTCTGTTACCAACTTTATGATATTGAGCAAACATCAAAGTATTATTTGCTTCTGTGTCTTATTATAAGGACTAACTAGGATCTTACACGTGAAGTATTTAACACACACCTAGCACACAATAACAGCCTAATGAATGTTAGAGGGTATATGAGTCATTCATTATTAAGGAAAGAATAGATGTGTCAATTTGCGCAATTCCAGGGTGCATTATTTACATTTCAGTCTATGTAAATAGAAGGATGAAACTCTACCTTTATTCTGTTTATCACATAAGCATGTCATATTTACTATTTTTTTTCTTTTAGTGCTATTTGTTTGAACTTGTGATAAACTTTAAGAGTACAATAATGGAAAAGACACAATTTCACCGCCCTCCTGTAAATTACCATCTTTTATAAAAGGGAGTCTCATTTTATTACCATGAACATGGTACTTGTTAAGTTCCCCCAGCATTTAGTGTAGGAGTTGAGTTCTTTATCCTGCAATTACTTTGTGACATTTCTTTGCTGCCAACTACCAAGTTCAAAGTTTTGATAGGATGTGTCAGACAGACATGATCTGCCAGCATGTCTCATTCCTCCCAACTGATTAATCTATAAAGATAAAATGAACATATAAAGCTATGGGATTCTTCAAGTCCAAAAGTGAACATACCTCCAAAAAGGTAAAGCAGACTTGATTTTTTTTCCCCTTCAAAACCCTTTCTTTCAGCTTTGCTTTGTAAGTTGTGAGATGCCTGGGGCTAAACTTTGACTGAAAATTCATCTCTGATTCAGTAGCCTTTTTTTTTTTTTTGAACTTTCTACTTCTTTGATCTATTCCATCTCCTTTTTGTTGGTCCTTTATCTCCAAATAATAAATTTCTTCAATCTGAGATAGACACCTCAGGTGCAGTAACCAGTAACAGATTGCTGGTAGAGGATCCTTTTGTGTGAGTACAAATGCCCATATAGGACACAAAATAACCATACACACCACCGTTCTGTGCAAACAGCAAACCATGAGCCCATTCCTTTGAAATTATCTCCTTGGTCTCAGTTATATCAAAACATCAACAATTTTGCCCAATTGAATATTTAATAAACATATCACCATGGACCTCAACATTCAGAATCTACTAAGGCAAATGAGTAGGTGGGCAACCATTAATAACATATGCTTGAATAGTAGATTAATTATAAATGCATCTGAATCTCTATTGGGGCAATATTCAAGAGGGACACTGGAAGCTCTGTGAAATCAGAGTAAGACAGTTCTCCATGTCCCATCCCATGTCTTTCAAATCTCTACTCTCGCTTTAGCAGAAATAAAATAGGGGTTCTATAATTCCATGTCTTCTGGGAGAGATCCTCTCTCCTGCTCCCCTCCAACACCCTAGCCTGTCCATCACACCATTGGCTTAGAGACCATTAGCACTAATGGTATTGTCCTTTTGTCCCATTTTCACTCGTCACTTTTAAAACATCATTTCCCAAATTATACCTACACCCACTTTCTAGTCCTGACATAGGTTATTATATTATTTTTTTTTAGCCAATCTCTCACTATTCTCCACTTCTTAAAATTTTTTCACTATGTCCTATGGAATTTGTCATTCATCAGAAACATCCTCTATATCTTTAATCTCTTCTCTTAATGTTTCCTTTTCCTTTGCCTTCTAGCAGAAATCTGGTTCTCCCAGGAGACTTTTCTTCCTTGTCAGCCTTCTCAAGTGGAGGATAACTACACTCTTGTTTTCTAGATGGTAGACAGATATGTTCCATGGTCTTCTTTGCCAATCTTAGACCATTCCTACTCCATTCTCCCTATAAACCACACATTTTGAATCTTATGTGTGGGGATTCACAGTGCCTGGATAGATAAAATCTGACTTGTATATGCCTCTCTGGATGAGACTAATTGAAAAGCAAAGGAGGAGTACCTGGAACGCTGGGCCTCCTTTGAAGTTTCTAGGCTGAAAGCGGCCAGATTCTTACTGCTGCACAAGGTTCTCATCTAGGGAGTAAATGTTTAAAATACAGGCAAAATAGTGGTCACGTACTTCATGAACTCTTTGCCTTGCACGCACGTCACAAGCACTGCTGCTCTTATCACGTACTTTCCCATATCTTTTGTCCTGATCATTAAAGCTACACATTCCTTCTTGTTTTTCTCTTGCATGTAGTGTATTGATAAAACTCACAATAAAAGTGGAGACAGAGCTTGGCTACTAGAGCATCTGGTCCCCTCGTCCTCTCCTTTCTCCTACTTTGGTGTCTGGAGTAATCTTTCCATTCGCCATCTCAGGGTTTGTTGGCCAAACCCAACACTTACGCTGTAAGAGCATGACCCTCATTACTCCTCTTTACTACACTTATCTATAAATTCTAGTTCTCATCATCTTGTATCTAGAAGATTTTTATATCCAACCTACTGTTATTTTCTTTCATACTACTCCTGTTATATTTTGTACCTATTGTATTAAAAGGTACCAGGGATTTGGTTTCATTCAGTCATGGTAAGGCCAACAGTTTAGGTGCCAATTGCCTTTGAAAAGATAGTTTGTTACTTATAGTTCTCAAGGGAAGTGGACACACCACACTAAACAGGGTCACAATATAGAAGTACTAGATGGGTCAGGAGGCAGCAGGAGGCAAAGAAAAAGCATGGAGAGAGACTTTATTGGGCTTATTGAGGGAAGGAATGGACAAAACAGAATAGGTAAGCTGAGTAAATTTAGGATTGGATAGTTTTAATAATTTTAGTGGTCTCTGGACTATAGAGGTGGTTCCAACTTGTCCATTATCTGGCCCTGGAGTGATTTAGAGCAAAGGGAATATTGGCTTGGTATGTCTTGTCCATATGTCCCATTCTACATTAATTTCACTTCTTTTTTTTTTCAGATATTATTTATTTATTTGACAGAGAGAGAGAGAGAGAGACAACAAGAGAGGTAACACAAGCAGGGGGAGTGGGAGAGGGAAAAGCAGGCTTCCCACAGAGCAGGGAGCCCGATGCGGGGCTTGATCCCAGAACCCTGGGATCATGACCTGAGCTGAAGGCAGATGCTTAACGACTGAGCCACCCAGGCGCCCCTCATTTCACTTCTTAACCAGCTTAAATTTCATTTCCCATCATTAAAATTACTTCCTGTATACACCATCAATTCCTTTGGCTTTCTTTCATTCCTTACACTTGCTTAACAAAATTCCTACTGCAGATACATCTATGTATCCACATACAACTGTACCTCATCAGCTGAAGAGTTAGAGGAAAACATACCACTGCTAACTAATGTCACTTTAATTTCATGATTATTATTCTGAAGACCATTATTCTTGCTGTCATACAATTGTACTACATTTCTCAATCTCCAAGTCCCTAGACAACTATTTCACACTCTCTCTCTTCAAATCTCCAAAACCTTCTCCTCGTGCTTATGCTCAACTGATGATTTTGTTTTCTACTTCACTTCCACACATTCCTAATACCACTTTTACTCAAGCTTCCCTGCATTTGTGCCAATGTATTCTATCTTCCCCGTCTTCCCTTATGCTATACTATAAATGACCCAGATCCTAGTTAACCACTTCCACTTTTAAACTTTAATTCATCCCTTCTTGCCTAGTTAAGGCCACTTCCCCCACAATCTTCCCTCACTTTCATGTACCACCAGCTTCTCTCTCTGTTGGAGCAATTCATTTTCACACAAGCATACTATAATTTATGATCCTCTCTCCCACACCTCCCCCAAAAAACCTCTCTTTCAGTTTGATTTCTCCTCCAGCTAACTCTACATTTTTGTGACTCCATACAACAAAAGTCTTTGAAAGATCTGTCTATACTGATTTTCTTCCAATTTACCCCTCCTATTTTTTCTTCAACCCATTTAATTCAGAGATTTCCCTTCTACTGTTCCACTGGAAGTTCCATTACTCAAGGTCACCAATAATCTCTGAGTTGTGTATTCCAATGATTAAATCTCAGTTTTCCTTTTATTTGACCTATCTGTAGCATTTCACACCATTGATCACTCCTCCCCATCATGGAAGGAAAAGAACTTTCTTCTATCAGTTTCCTAAATTTGATACCCTCCTGATTTTCTTTCCTACCTGATGGGATCTTTCTTATCACCTTCTTTTGCTTATTTTTTCTCACTTCCCTTACTTTTTAGGTTCAGAATGTTCCACGTCTCAGTAATTTGGACAATTTCTCTTCTCTATACTATTCCCTTGTTGACCTTACTCAGTCTTATGATTTTGAATACCATCTAGTGATGATATTTCCCAAATGTATAAATTCAGGTCAGAGTTCTCCCTGATCCCCAAACTTACAACAAAATGTACAAGTAAATCTTCACTTTTACAAGTAGATCGTCACATGGCAACTTAACACATTTAAAATAATATTGCCAATCTCCATCTCAAAATTGCTTCCTTATCTATATAAATAGAAACACCATCATTCTGGATATTCTGTCAAAAAAACATTTTTCTTTCATAGCCATCGATGTCCCTGTTCCAAATACATCCAGAATCTGACCATAGGTCTTCACCTCCACCATTATCTCCCAGATTCATGCCACCATTATCTCTCATCTGGATTAATGCAATAACCTCCTAACATCTCCCTGCTCCTGTTCTTGTCCCCCATAATCTATTTTCAACATAGAAGCATAGTTTCCATGTCACTCAAAATAAAAACAAATCCTTTACAGCAGCCTACCAAGTTCTAAGGAGCTATCAGTCCCCTCATTCTCCAATCTCCTTTCTTCCTATTTTCCCTACTATATTCACTCTGCTCCAGCCATATTTTTCTTGCTGCTCCTCAGATATACTCGACCCACTCCTGCCTCAAGGCACTGCATGCTTTCCTCTGTCCCTAAAATGCTCTTTTCCAGATGTCTATGTGGCTCATTCTCTCACCTACTCTTGGTCTTTATTCAAATGTCCTCTTGTCAATGAAACTACCTAAAAATACCAGATTTGAAATGCTAGGCCTCACTCCATCATTACATCACCCTTTTCCCTCCACTGTTCTTTTCCATACTGCTTTGAACCATCCCACATACCTTATATTTCAATTACTTATTTATATTATGTTAATAAATATGCACCCTCTTTCTGTCCTCTCCTCAAAGACTCTACCAGAAGGTAAGCCCTGTGGGAACAGAGGTTTGAATCTCTAGAGCTAGGTATAGTGCTGGGTATACAGTAGGTGCTCAATTAATTTGTGTTGAATAAATAAATATGAATCAATAGAGTATGAAGGAATCAAGAATCAGCACCTCTACTTTCTTCTCCTTCAGATATTCAGAGATTTTATCTTTATCTCTCCTCTCTGAATCTTATAAGCAATTCCTTATTTCTTGAAATATTTTCTACTAATCATTAAAACCTCATTAAGGTTTTCATTTCCATGACAAATGCCTGATATTACCTATGAATTTCAAGAGTGTGTGCCATCTTAAATGGATGTCAGGTGATGGAGGAATGATGGTGCCTCTTTTCTGCCCCTGAATTTACAGTCTTACCTACACCCTATTTGAATCATCTCTCCCCCTGTGCACTTGCTAACATTGGTAACATATAGTATAACTGAGAGAAAAATGAGTGAGTGCATCATATTTAAACCCAGTTATGTGGGCACAGCTTTTGCTATCTCTGGATAAGACTGGCTAGGCTTACAGCAAACTATTACCCACTTGGCTGATTTAGTCTTCTCATTCAGTCACATAAAAATGCCACCTGCTACTCACTTGACTGGATATGGAATGATGTGGACATTTACTAAAGAAGACAGAAAAATAACACAGCATTTGTGATTCATGTGTTAAAATTAATTTTCTTTCTCTATCCCTCCCTCTTTCCATCTCTCTCTGTCATATAACTTTCACAACAGACTGTGTTACCCAAATATTGAGCCCATTACATTATTGCAGTTTTACTTTCATTCTGGGCTATCTGTTCTCCAAATATATCTATCTATTCAACTGGCTCTTTTATGAAAAGATTATTGATAGCTAAGTCCACATTAGAGATTTCCAGTGAGATGCAGCATATTCCCTCAACAATCTAAAGAAAAGATTTATAATGTCAATGTAGAATATCATTCAGATACCTTGGCCCATTAAGTTGCAATTGATGCTTAACTAATGTGCTTTCTCTTGAAGTGCCTATCTTTCCACGGCAATAGATAGCAATATGCTAGGAGATGGAGATGTGATGGGTGATGGTTCAGCTTAAGATTGCTATCTAAGAGAGAGGCTAACTAGAGTTCAAAGGGAATTTTATATTCATATACAGTCATATCTGAGGAAGTAGCCTTTCTTTAATCAGATTAAAATTCTTACCTATCAAGACTAAATCTCATATTTTTACTGTTATTTTTAACTAAACTAGAGAAACAGGAAAATAGGATCTGGATTTATGAAACTGTAAATTAAGTACCTGGCAATAGAAAAAGCTCATCAGATATCCTTTATATTTTCAGATCGAGTAAAAAAAACAAACAACAAACACCTTTGCAGTTTTGGTTTATTTTTTAGGTACCTATGTCCTCAGTTTTCAGAGATAACACTATTGATTGGTCCATGCTTAGACCATTTTCTTAAACAAGAGACTAAAATTTCCACAAAATGCTTGCCAGATATTCCCATATTGATGCCTAGACAATACTGCAAATTTAGCACCTTAAAAACTCGACTGCTTCTCTGCCCCAGGCTACTTCTTCCTCTTTCTTTTGGGGAAACAGAATGGCATAATGATTAACAACCAGTACTGGGGTATAGGACAACAGGAGTTTGGGTCCCAGCTGTGATACTAACCAATTGTTTTACTCTGGCTGGGCAGACTCCTTAACCTCCCTGATCCTTCGCTTTTTTATCTGAAAAATGGGGATAACAAGAGCATATTTGACTCAGAGGTTTGTTATAAGGCTTAAACAATGATCTCATTGAAATCTCTATAGGAGTATTAGCTGTTTTATCACTGTTATTTCTTTGTTTCCTATCTTGATTAATAACAATAATCATCTTTCAAGTTACCCTAGCTAAAAATTGGAAGGTTGTATTTAATACCTCTCCTTCTAAAATAATTTAGTTACCAAACTATTTCTATCACATAAGAGTGTTTTTATCTGCTCCTCTCCTTTTCATTTTCTCTGTCATTATAGTAGTTCCTATCTAAATTACGTTTCTCTGGTTATTGAACCAGACGTAGCTATTCTACCTCTTTCCAATCTATCTGTCATACTACCTTCTGATTTATCTTGCTAAAAGTGGGCTAAGATCATGTCTCCTTCAATCCCCTAAAACCTTCAGTCTCTCTCATCACCCACAGAAAAAGCTTTTCAGAATAGTATTCTAGGTTTTCCTCAATCTGGTTTTAAACTAGTATTCCAAGTTTATGTTCTGGTACACACTCTACCTTCTCCATATTTGGCTTTTAACCAAACATTTCCATTCATCTGTATTCTTTTTCATATAGTTCCGTCAACCTTTCCTACTTCTCTACCTATAGAAATACTATTCATTTTTTTAAACTAGGCTTCCAAGTTTATTATCATGACATTTTAACAAAACATAATTAATGTTGATATATAGGACTATAAACATTGAATTTAACAGGTTTAGATGAACTGAAACGATATTTTAATTAAAGGAGGGTGGAACTTCATGGTCTGGGAAATAGTTGCTTGCAAATATAAGTGTATAATTGAATACTGGCTTAAGTTTGTATTATAGAAAACATTGAATTTTAGCATTTAAAACATTGATTTATACTTTATTTTTAAATAGTTAAATATACAAGTTGATCTTATGGGCTTAACGTTGACCTTTCCCCTCCTTTATCTCAGTGCCATATATCGCTCATTTCCTTATTTGGAATGTTTTATTGTAATTAATTCAGCTGTATCTCTCATTTTTTTTGTAGATAAACTACATTACTTTTTTTTCAAAATGGGGAGAAAAAGCAGTTAGAACTCTGAAGTTACTGAGTTTCTGTCCCTTGCTTATAGCATACCATGTTTCTTCTTCTTTGTCTTAATTTTAGGGACCATTACCTTAAAGTGATCATCACAAATGTAAAATAGCAAGTTAAACCTTACAAAACATTTCTGCCCAAAATTTTCATACAAGTGTGAAATTATTAGTAGAGTATAGGATCATAACTGTATTGTAAACTTAGATATATCTTTTTTGGTTTCTATCTAATATTATATTTTAAAATATGTTAAAGGATAAGCAATATGTTAAAGGATAAGAGAGAGAGAGAGTATCATTTTAAGGCCCTTGCACCTCTGTGCTAACATCTGGGTGCGTTGTGCATTATCTGTAATTGGCATTACAGGCCAGGACAATCCTATCCATTTTTAAAGCCATATCTCAAATTTCCTTTAGGAAATCCTTTCCAATCCAGATTGATTAATACAGTATTTCTTGTCTTTCTCCTTGGTTTGCCATTTTTAAAGCACTTACCCCATTTTGCTTTGCATGCATTTTTATTTTAATGTCTATCTCTATATTCAATTATAAATTCCTTGAGAGCAGAAATTGTATTATTTTCTAGTTTTTACCTTTAGCACTTTAATAGTCCTATCATGAAGACACTCAATAAATGTTTGTTAAATAGAACAGTTGATTTTAATTCCAAAGTGATTTATTAATTGCATCTATTTGTCAAATATCCTTCAAAACAATAAAACAAGCAATGGAATAAAATGGAGTTATTGCGGAGCACCTGGGTGGCTCAGTCATTAAGTGTGTGCCTTTGGCTCAGGTCATGATCCCCGGGTCCTGGGATCGAGCCCCGCATTGGGTTCCCTGCTCAGCTGGGAGTCTGCTTCTACCTCTCCCACTCCCCCTGCTTGTGTTCCCTCTCTCGCTGTGTCTCTGTCAAATAATAAAATCTTAAAAATTTTTTTAAAAAAGTAAAATGGAGTTATTGCTCTTAAATGGCTTATAGTAAATTAAAATCAATTTTTGACATCTATGAAAAGCAATTCAGATGTGTCTAATTTTCATTTTCTGAGATTATTCCATGCAGGCATGCCTGACAGCTGAAAAAGTCCAAAGCAATCATGAGGGAAAAAAGGAGCCTATATTGACCTAGGATAGAAAAAAAAAATACAGTGATATTAAAGGTAGTATTATAGACCAAACACTTGTGTTCCCCCAAAATTCATATGTTGAAGACCTGATCCCAAATGTGATGATAGAAAGGTGGGCTTTTGGGAAATAATTAGGTTTAGGTAAGACCATGGAGGTAGAGGTCTCATGATGAGATTAGTGCCCTTTTAAGAAAAGCAAGCAACACCAGATCTTTCTCTCTCAGCTATATGAAGATATAGCAAGAATGTGGTCATCTGCAAGCCAGGAAGAGGGCTTCACCAAGAACCAAATCTGCTAGCACCTTGATCTTGGACTTCCCAGTCTTCAGAACTGGGAAATAAATGTTTGTTATTTAAGCCATCCAGTCTATGGTATTTTGTTATAGTAGCCCAAGCTGAGTAGGACAGATCAGCTTGTATGTTTTTCAGTATCTGAACTTGAGGACTCTGAGAATCCTCCCTCAGTCTTCAATTGACCTATATCCAAGTTCTAAGAATTGGAGCACTTGTGAAAAATCTCAATCAGAAAACACTTTCCAGAGCTTTTCAACCCTAGGTTTCCTGAACAAGGCAAACTACCCATTTACTGTACTCTCAGAGCACCTAGTTTATAACATTGCATTTTTCCTTTTGGTCATTTCAAATATTTTGGAAAATGCACACACACACACACACACACACACACACACACACGAAGTTTACCATTATGCCATTGTTTTCTATTTTAGTTTAAAATAAATTTCTCTCCTTCCACCATCACTACTCAGAAGTAAATTTATGAAAGTTCAGCTTTTCCAAAACTTATATTTTGAAAGCAATTAATATATCTATCTTCTTCCATAAGCCTGAGAAGTGTTAGTTTATCTCTTTATCCACAGTACCAGCTACGATGCCTTGTAGGTATGTGATCTTTAATATTAATCTCTATCATCTGTTCAGTGTTTACTAAGCATTTGGAGTTGTGTTAAGTACTATAACATACAATTTTAATCTTATAAAAATACTGAAAGACGGATGCCACTCTAATTCCTATATTTCACAAGAGTTAACTAAAGATTAGAGAAATTAAGGAACTTGTTTTCCTATGTTTGAGTGGTGAGTGCTGAATTTAAACGGTAAATCTAGCCCAAGAAACATTTGTCAAGCCACTATATTGCATTGTTTTCTCAATATTTTTAAGCAAATGAGTGCATAAAGCCAATATAAAAAAGATTTGAGGGCATAAAATGCTGTTTCGTTTGGTCATTCTACCCTCTACCTCCACTTTAAACCTATTAAATTTATAGAGAAAATTAGTTTCGAAAATCCATTGAAAATCTCTTAATAATCTCTGCTAGTGGAAATAAGCTATGGAAAAAAAGTAGATCATCCAAAAGTCATGTGTTTTTGCCTTTGAAGTCAATCATATGGCTTTGTATATTATCTGTACCTTCCTAATTACATATAACTTAGGCTAATACTGAAATGAATAATGGAATAATTTTTTGAGCCCCTCATGATCGAAAAATAATAGAGCAAATTTGGCCCCTACTAAATATTCTAAAATTAAATATTTTCAAATCCTTAACATGGTTTATTCACTTATAGATAACTGAGAATTTTAGAACTTAGCTTCCAAAAGTGATGAGGATATGCTTTAGTGCTATATGTGTACTGATCAAATGCCTCTCCCCTTTGAAACCAGGTAGCACGTATTACTTTTACTACATATTGACACTTAATTATTCCTGATCTCAGCTCTACTAATTACTAGCACATGCTCTTGGGATACTAATGTCAACCTAGCTGCTCTGTAAAAGGGGAGGGTATGAATATTTAGATGAGCTCGGTCTTTCCCTTGAGATGAGTATTAATTCTTCAAGTACTCCAATAGAACCCCAGTCCTTGAAAATATAGAGAAAAATCACTAGAATAGAAAACCTCTAAGGTCTGTTTCTAATGCCAGAAATTCTAAACTCCATGACACATCATATTAAAAGAATATTTTATTGTGGTGTGGCCATGTCTTACTTCTTTAGTTACCCTGCAGGTTCCCTCGAGGCAGAGATCACATTTTACATAGTTGGTTGAATCCATGTTAAAATAGTCAATAAGCATTCACTGGAACAATGCACAAATAGACTCTACTGTACAACTACCAGATCCAACATAGCTTGAAGGATAGGAACACAGGCTTATGTATCTCAGATGATTCACTATGGGAGGGGGAGGGGGTCAATAAAGGATGCTTCCTAACAGATGTCCTATGAACTCTATTAGTTCCTCCTGACAAAATTACTGCTTCATTAAACACACTATTTGTGCATAATTTTTCCTTCTGTATCTGGCTAAAGTTTTTTTCCCCATGCCTTTGATTGTATTCAGTATAACTTTTCTCCAGTAATGGTACCCTCTAGCCCACATTCATTCATGTGATATGGCATGTTTGATCTACTCACATCCAGCCACCAAGCCATGGTCCATAGGACATGAGTGCCTGTTCCTGCATTACAGTTTGATGTCTATTTGACTATGAATGTAGTAGTTGCAAGCAGACAGTGTTGACAAAGGAAAGGACAGGGATTTGGAAAGAAAGCTTCTTTAGAATGTAAGGTAGTATACAAGATGATGAAGCGGGGGGGGAGATCAAGCCAAAAAAGAAGGAATCTGCTAAATTAATTAAAATAAACATAGGAATTTGCTTGAGGGAACACTATGTGGAATCTTTTGTCAGATTTAGTGCATGCCCTTAATTTTTATTAATTGTATAATACATGAATTTGTTTTGTGGTGTGTGTATTTGTGGTGTTTCTCTGCTGCAGCCAGTTGCTTATTACACTTTGAGTCTCAAAAGCTAATAACAAAGTGGTGTGTGTAGTGTGTATGTGTGTGTGCTCACTATGAATTCTATGATTTGTGTTTTACTTCTCTTTGATTCTCAAATTTTTCTTTGTTCTCTCAATCACTAAATGAATGTGTGTATTTTTATAAACCTAACTGTAGTTCACTAAACGCAAAAATCTGAACTACAAAAAAGATACAGACATACCTTGGAGATATTGCAGGATGCATTCCATGCCACCACAATAAAGTGAGTGTAATAATAAAATGAGTCCAATAAAATTTTTGGTATATAAAAGCTATGTTTGTACTATACTGTAGGCTATTTAGTGTGCAATAGTATTGTCTAAAAAAACACTCTATATACCTTAATTTTAAAATATTTTATTGCTAAAAAAGTGCTAACCACCATCTGAGCTTTCAGCAAGTCATTATCTTTTTGTTGGTGGAGGGTCTTGCCTCAGTGACTGATGACAGATCGGGGTGGTGGTTGTTAAAGGTTGGGGTGTCTGTGGCAATTTTTTAAAATAAGGTAACAGTGAAGTTTGCTACATCAACTGACTTTCACAGATTATTTCTCTGTAGTACGTGATGCTGTTTGACAGCATTTTATCCACAGAACTTTTTTTTCAAAATTGGTGTCAATCTTCTCAAACCCTGCAGTTGTTTTACCAACTAACTTTATATAATATTCTAAGTCCTTGGTTGTCATTTCAACAATCTTCACAGCATCTTCACCAGGTGTAGATTCCATCTCAAGAAACCATTTTCTCTGCCCATCCATAAGAAGCAACTCCTCATCTGTTAAAGTTTTATCATGAAATTGCTGTAATTCAGTCACATCTTTAGGTTCTACTTCTAATTTTAGTTCTCTTGCTATTTCTTTCACATCTGCAGTTACTTCCTCCATTGGAGTCTTGAACCCCTCAAAGTCATCCATGCGGGTTGGGATCGACTTCTTCCAAACTCTGTTAATATTGATGTTTTGACATCTTCCCATGAATCATAAATGTTCTTTAAGACATCTAGAATGGTGAATCCTTTCCAGAAGGTTTCAATTGACTTTGCCCAGATCCATCAGATGAATCACTATCTATAGCTATAGCCTTTCAAAATGCATTTCTTAAATAATAAGACTTGAAAGTCGAAATTACTCTTTAATCTCATAGGCTACATAATAGATGTTGTGTTAGCAAGCATAAAAACAACAGTATGATAGTGACATCAAAGATCACTGATCACAGATCACCATAACAAATACAACAATGAAAAAGATTAAAATATTGTGAGAATTATCAAAATATGACACAGAGACATGAAGTGAACAAGTGCTCTTGGAAAAATTGTGCTGATAGAGTTGCTCAACACTGGGTGGCCACAAACTTTCAACCTTTAAATTAACAACCCAATGTATGGATCTTTAGGAAGTAATGAGAAAGAGAGAAAAAAAATAGAACATGTAATATTTCCATTGGCTCTAAAAGATTTATTTGAGATCCTAGTAATGTCATCCAATGTTTGTATTCCTGCTGAAAACTATAGGCCACTCATTCATTCATTTATTCAGCAATTTCCTGAAAAAAATTAAGTCCCTACCATAACCTAATTAATTTTTACATGTTTTACAATCTAAGCACAAGACACTGGCAATAAACAGAATTGCTTCCATAATCAATAACATCAAACAAACAAATTACACACAGACATACAATAAGAGAGGAGAAATATTACTGGGCATTTCTAGTCAACAGTAGTGTGGCTTCTTGACCACTCAAGAGTTTGAGCTTTGCGCTATTCATTTGTAATCTTTGGTTAAGTGTGTTATTATCTCTAGGGCTTAGTTTCTTCATCCTTAAACTTGAAATTATATATTTACCTGTGAGTGTTTAAAGGTTAATGAAGCTATTGTATGTAAAATCATTTAACATATTGCCTACAACAGAGTAGGTTCTCAATCACGCAGTCTTTGTTGTGTGATTATTATTACTATTATATCATCATTATTACTACTATTATTTGCCTTATTTTGAATAATTTAGATTTTCTCCTATTTCTTTGGTAGGTATGAACTAGCCTTCCTACTCTCAGTCATTCGTCTTCCCGACTGAGTGGTCAGCATTTTCAGTTAGGTAATTCTTCATGCTATAAATGGAACCATTTATCAAAACTTAACAAATTTCTTCCTCATGTACAAGAAGAAACCATCCTGGAATATTCTCTGTCCATTGAAATGTGCACTCAGGCTGTGACACGGAAATCAGTACAGCAGAAGCTAATGATCTGGTTCCATTAACAATTGCTCATTTGGGTGGTAAGTGACCTGAGACGAAAAGAAAATGCAATTTTGCCTGCCAATACAGTAAAAAATGGTTGCCATTACAGTTCTACTGAGATTATAATCAATGATACTTTTTATTGGCTCAATTGAACTACATTGTAGCCAGTTAAATCCCTGTTTTGATGACATGGAGTAAAATGAAGGAGTCTAGTATCTTTCATGGCTTGTACAAAATTAGCTCATGTACTTAATGCCTTGTTAATAGCAGGAAGTCACCTTGTTCACCTGACAAATTAACCTTCTCCTTAACCAAATAATTTTTATCTCTACATTTAAAAAAATGTTTAAAAGTTTTCACATCTTCAAAGAAGATGGTTATCCTTCTGCAATTCTTGAGTTAAGGTTTTTACTGTTCCTTTCTTTAAATATAAATATAGGGTTAAATTTTGTTTTATATGGAAATTGTCAACTTTAACAGATTTCCAACTGACTGTACTACTGACAAGCTATTAAGAGCTTTAAAGCTGTCATACCCTTTTATTATCCAGAAAGTCATATTATTAAACACTCATATAATATTTTGTCTATTATTGTTATTAGGATCAAATTGTGTCAAAATATGATTTTCTTTTTATAAGAATCATTATGGAATACAAGAGTGAGTATATAAAACTTATGGTTTAAGTTGTTTCCCAAACATTTAGGTTTTCCTGATATTCATCATGTTTTCAAGTCAAAGAACAATTTGCTTCTAAGAAGACATGTACCTGGAATTGCCTAAACCTAGTTAATTTTGTATGACCCATGATGGTGATATTTTCTAAACTTTTTTATTATCATAAATCTTCCATAACATAAAAAAAGGCATGTGTCACTAAATTATTCAACTGGATCCATTTCTTATCCCAAACTTGCTGAGCAGAGAAATTGAAATAAGAGAGAATTCTGTTTCTTCAATGCCTTTTTCCAATTTCTAAAATTTATTTTGTTTCAAGCACCGAGTACTTAGTTTGTGACAGACACTGCTAGAAGCTGGATATACAGAGATGAATAGAACATGATAATTTCCTTTCAAATCTTTACAGTCCTGTCTTTCCACATAAGCCAATTTGCCTTTAATTGACTAAATATTGCCAAAGAGAAGTTGGGGAGTGCTATCTGGCAGGAGGTGAATGGAGTCACTTGGATAGCTATAAAAATTCTGTCATTAAAATGGACACTGTGGCTATTTTGTTCAGCAGAATTTATGGCTGCTTTGAAGGACCATAGCAAACCCTTTTATCAAAAGACCTGTTAGGAAACTGATGGTCAGGACCCTATTTAATAACTAACAGAAAACTTCTGGTCTAGGGAAGAAACAGAAATGGTTAGGATAAGAAAAAAAATTGAATAAATAAAAAATTTTGTCTTGTAAGGAAATTTGTAGTTTTAAATAGCTTTCATTATTGCTTCAAGTTGTACGCATGAGGAAAAATGCACAATTCTTTTTGTTACACATGACCATTTTTGTTGGTTTCTTTATTTTATTTAAGTAAATGTAAAAGTTGGTATCTCACTTAAAATAGAATCTGAAAAAAAGCTCATGGTGAAACAGGTATCAATATTATGATATTATGCATTTTGAACTGAAGTGGAAAGTCCTTCATTGTTCCCTCATAATAACCTGGACCAGAAAGCCAAGGTCTTTATCAGGTTGAACACTGATCAATCACTCCTCTATTGTCAGAATGCCATCTTATCTCTTTGACTCCACATCTTCCCACATTGAGAGTTTTCTCTTAAAATCTAAATACTAAGATATGCAGAAACAACTGTGTAGAAATTACAAAGACTCTTAACTATAGAGAACAAACTGATGGTTACTGGAGGGGTGGTGGGTGGGGGGTGGGTTAAATAGATGATGGGTATTAAGGAGGACACTTGTGGTGAGCACTGGGTGTTGTATGTAAGTGATGAATCACTAAATTCTACACCTGGGACTGATATTACACTGTATGTTAACTAACTAGAATTTAAATAAAAATTTGGAGATAAATAAATAAAATTAGGGGGAAAATTATAAAGAGTCTTGGGAGATGCAAAGAAATATTCACATAGTGATTATTATAGCTTTTTATTTAATCCCTCTTACAACAGAAAAAAAACTAGATGAAAGCCACTAGACACCACCCATTGACTAAGAGCCTTGAATATTAAAGGGCTGGCCACTTACAGATATGAAATTAGTAGTTTTAACACACCCAGGAAGATATCAAGAGAGACCTAGGGGAAGTCCACGTGGACCTCTCTATATATTAAATTGAATAAATAGAAAGTTAAAACAAGTGGCACCTGGGTGGCTCAGTCAGTTAAGCATCCAACTTTTGATTTTAGGTCAGGTCATGATCTCAGGGCCGTGAAATCGAGCCCAGTGTCAGGCTCCATGCTGGGTGTGGAGCCTGCTTTAGATTCTCTCTCTCCCTTTGCCCCTCTCCCCTTTAAAAATAAGTTAAAACAAAATAAAATATATGTTACTTTAAAAAGAGAAATCTCCACAGAGAAACAGATAGGATATAATATCCTGAGCTCATCTCTGAATCTTCTGAAAGCTTTCCAGTACCATGCCAAACTATATTGGACCCTAAAAGACAAACAAACCAACAAACAAAAATACCCTGAAAAATGTTTGCTATTATATAAATATGTTAACATATTTTTAGTTGATAAGTTTGTTTCAGATCACTAAAGTAGTTTTAAAATATTTAAAAGTTTAAAAGTAGGCATATTAAAATTCACATTATTCTAAGTTTAGATATTTTATTTATAACAAAACAAAAGTATTTTAATTTTACTTTTCTTGATTTTAATAGAAAGAAACTCATCAATAAAATATTTTAAAAATCTACATTTTTCCTTATCTCATTTGCAGCTGAGAGAATTGCCATTTTGGCAATTTATCATGATCAAATGATGATAATTTAATTAATTTTATAAATTAATATCACTTCATATCTAAACTTATGGGGTGCACTAAACTGATAGTTAGAGGAAAATGTATAGCCTTAAATGTTTATGTTCCAAAAGGAAAAAAAGGATAAAAAAAATATTGAGCTAATTATCTTTATTATGACATTAGAAAAAGAACAACAGAACAAATTCAGATAAAGAGGAGATAGTAAAGATAAGAGCATTATTTAATGAAATAAAAAACAACAAAAGTTTAAAAATATTTTTAAATTAAAAGAAAGGTTTACCAAACAATATAAATACCTTTATGAACAAATTTCAAAACACAAGTATACACATCCTTATAAAAATTTTGTTTGCCAAAATTGAGTTGAGAAGACATAAAATATATAAATCATACTCTACATTTTAAATAAATTGAACCACAAGCTAAAGCTAAAAGTCTTTCTCCCCCAAAAAAACACCAGAACCTAAGAATTCCATTCCAAAGAAAAGTGAGTTCTTATATCCACCCAAAGACATATACAAAAGTTTAATCATATTTTTATTAATTGCCAAACTCTAGAAGCAATTTGAGTGCTCATAAACACTAAAATGGGTAAATAAGAAGATAAGAGGGTAAGTATTTTAGGCAGAGAAAACATGAGAAACAGAAAACATATAGAGCTGGGAAAAACACCCATGGAGAAGAATCATAAATATCATATTAAAAATTTGGCCTTTTTACCAAAAAAGGCATTGACAAGCTTAAAGCAAGGAAGTACTATGATAGGTCAATACATCATTATTTTTAATTTAAATTCAAGTTAGTTAACATATAATGTAGTATTGGTTTCAGGAATAGAATTTAGTGATTCATCACTTACATATAAAACCCATTGCTCATCCAAACAAGTGCCCTCCTTAATACCCATCACCCATTTATATCATCACCCCACCCACTTCCCCTCCAGCAACCCTCAGTTTGTTCTCTATATTTAAGAGTCTCTTATGGTTTGCCTCTCTGTTTTTATCTTTATTTTTCCTTCCCTTCCCCTATGTTCATCTGTTTTGTTTCTTAAATTCCACATATGAGTGAAATCATATAATATTTGTCTTTCTCTGACTGACTTATTTCACTTAGCATAATACATTCTAGTTGCATACACATCGTTGCAAATGGCAAGCTTCATTCTTTTTGATCACTGAGTTATATTCCATTGTGGATCCACAATGGCATATATATATATATATATATATATATATATATATATATATATATACCCTGTCTTCTTTATCCATTCATCAGTTGAAATATGTCATTTACAAGGAGGCTATGGCTGCAGAGAATAAAATGGATTGATATAAAAGGTACTATTCTGGATTTAAGAGTATTTACATGATTGGCCCTTCCATAGCATTTAGTAATCTACTTAAATTTAACTTCCTAGAGAGGCTTTCCTTAATTTTTCTAAAACAGGTACCACTCTTTCGTCCAATTTGTCTCTTTCTCGGTTTTTAAAATTTTTTATCATTTATTGAAATTATATAATGTATTTGTTTTTCTACTTTCTCTGCCAAGATGTAAGATCCATGAAAGCTGAATCTTTATTGGTCTTTTCTTTGTTGAATCACCAACACCAAGTACAGTGTTAGTGCACAGTAGTTATTCAATAAATATTTGTTATATTAGTTAAAAGTGAATTCCAAAAGTACTGCATTATATCCTAGGTATAGATGAGCTTTTGTAGATGAGACTTTCACACCATTTCTCTATCTACTGACTGCACATTTAATTCATATGACTTTTAATAAATGATACCAGTAATATAGGTAATGTAATAAATTCATTTGTATTATGAGATGATATATAACATATGTACATGCATGCTATATAAACATATGTGTTACATACGTATATATAACTTATATATTATTTCATAATGTGTATGAATTTATTACATGCCTATGTTGATATATATGCTTATTAATATATATTAACATAGAGAAGTGACTGGAGAGGGTAAAAAGGAATTTCAACTATCTTAAAACAAGATCATTCATATAATAACTTCTAATTTCTTTGCTGACAATATTATTTTCCAAAACACAGGGGAAATTATCAAGGAACATCACTGCTCTTCTGATCCTCATTTGAACATCAAGGAAAAACTATCAAAGTTGAACTGTCAAGAACATTAAACAAAAATTACCATTTCATTTCAGAAATTATGATGAGGAGCAAAACATTTAGTCATACGTGTTCCCTCCTGTTCTGGAAAGCTGGTCTTATGAATTCATATAAAAGAATAAAAATCCTTATAAAAGAGAGATTTTTTTTTTTTACAAGGCTCTGAAGAGAAGATGAATTGCATTAGAAAGCTCTCATAACAATTACCCTGACTATATGGTTAATAATACACTACAAATTATATCAAAGAGGAGTTGGGGAATGTGAATAAAGCACCATGTTTCCTTCATTCATGCAATAAATAATTAAGTGACTGCTATATGACAAATATTGTGTTTAGGACTATTGACATAGTGCCTCTCCTCCGAGAGTTTATGATCTAGTGGGGAATGCAGAGAAGAGCACAGACAGTAAAATATTAGTGTCACAAGTGCTGCGTTGGGGAAAGCTAATGATAACATGGTGCATGCTTGGACTGCCTTACCTGGACTTGAAGGGAAGATATCCTTGGTAAATGAGTTTATATGAGGGTTTGAGGAATGAGTAAGAGTTAGACAAAGGCTGGGGAAAGAGTGTTCTAAGAGGAAGACACATAAGTTCATGCCCAGAAAATATGTTTTCAAGTGATATTCCAAAGATCTCAGATTGTTTTTAAAAAACATGTACAAGTAATGGAATCAAGGACATAACAAAGTGAAATGTAAATACAAGTTTTATAGTAGAATAAAAAGTAAAATGAATGGACTGATTACAACAAAATTCTAATAGTGGCCAATAGGGAGTTCTTTGTTGTTAGAGTCAGAGAAATACCAAGGATGGAGAAACCTGATGATGGGGACAGGTTATTGAATACTGACACAGAGAAGGCTAAACTTCTGCTGCTATCTCAAAAAGAAGAGTCTCCACTCCGCCCGGGGTCGGGTGCCAGATAGAGAGGCGCGGTCACAGGCCGGGTGAACGCGGAGTGTGGCCGGAGACCGGGGAGACGGGAGTGACTGACTGCTTTTCTCTGGGGGCTCGCTGAGGAGCGGGACCCGAGTTCTCGGCTCCTCCGGGGCGGAGACTGGGAGGCCGCCATTTTCACTCTCCGCCTCCAAAGTTGTACGGAAAGCTTGCAGGGAACAAAAGCTCCGGAGAGCAAACCCGAGCAGATGACTTAGCCCGGACCGGCAAGGGCGGGGCAATTCTGCCTCCGGCAAAGACATTTGGGAACCACGGCAACAGACCCCTCCCCCAGAAGATCAGCGAGAACAGCCAGCCAAGACCAAGTTTACCGATCAATGAGAACGGCAGAACTCCAGCGCTAGGGGAATACTGCACATAGAATTCATGGCTTTTTTACCATGATTCTTTAGTCTTTCAAAGTTAATTATTTTTTTTAACTGTCTTTTTTTCTTTTTTCCTTTTTTCTTTTTTTTTGAATTTTTCTTTTTCCCTTTTTCAACCAACATCTTATCAATCCCTTTTTAAAAAAAAAAAACATTTTTATTTTTCATTTTTAAAGTCATATTCTATCCCTTCATAGTAGTTACCCGTATTTTTGGCATATATATATAAGTTGTTCTCTCTTTAAAATCTTGAGATAGTTTCTTCTAACAGATCAAAATATACTCTAAATGTCTAGTGTATGGTTTTTTTCTACTCCCCTGCCTGATCACATTCTCTCCCTTTTTTCTGTCTGTCTTTCTTTTTTTTTTTTAAATCCTCTTCTTTCTTTTTTCAAACAACTTATCAAATCCTTTTTTAAAATTTTTTATAATTTCCATCTTTACAGTCATATTCCATCCCTTCATCATATCAACCCTTATTTTTGTACATATATAAGTTTTTCTTTCTTTAAAATTTTGGGAGGGACTTTCTTTTAACAGACCAAAATACAACCAAAATCTAGTGTGTGGCACTGATCTATAATCCAGCCCGATCATATTTGATCACATTCTGTTTTTGTTTTGTTTTGTTCTGCTTTTGTTTGTTTTTATCTTTATCTTTTTCTTTTTTCTTTTTTTCTTTCCTTTTCTTTTTTCTCTCTTTCCCTTTCTTTTCCCACTGCTTCAGGTCTTTTCTGATTTGTTTAGAGTATATTTTCTGGGGACGTTGTTACCCTGCTAGCATTTTGTTCTCTCATTAATCTATTCTCCTCTGCACAAAATGACAAGACGGAAAAAATCACCTCAACAAAAAGAACAAGAGGTAGTACCGACTGCCAGGGACCTACTCAATACGGACATTAGTACGATGTCAGATCTAGAGTTCAGAATCATCACTTTAAAGATACTAGCTGGGCTTGAAAAAAGCATGGAAGTTATTAGAGAAACGCTTTCTGGAGAAGTAAAAGAACTAAAATCTAACCAAGTAGAAATCAAAAAGGCTATCAATGAGGTGCAATCAAATATGGGGGCGCTAACTGCTAGGATAAATGAGGCAGAAGAAAGAATCAGTGAGATAGAAGACCAAATGATGGAAAATAAAGAAGCTGAGAAAAAGAGAGATAAACAACTACTGGATCACGAGGGCAGAATTCGAGAGATAAACGATACCATAAGACGAAACAACATTAGAATAATTGGGATCCCAGAAGAAGAAGAAAGAGAGAGAGGGGCAGAAGGTATAATGGAGCAAATTATAGCAGAGAACTTCCCTAATTTGGGGAAGGAAACAGGCATCAAAATCCAGGAAGCACAGAGAACCCCCCTCAAAATCAATAAAAATAGGTCAACACCCCGACATCTAATAGTAAAACTTACGAGTCTCAGAGACAAAAAGAAAATCCTGAGAGCAGCTCGGGACAAGAGATATGTAACCTGCAATGGTAGAAACATTAGATTGGCAACAGACTTATCCACAGAGACCTGGCAGGCCAGAAAGGACTGGCAGGACATATTCAGAGCACTAAATGAGAAAAATATGCAGCCAAGAATACTATATCCAGCTAGGCTGTCATTGAAAATTGAAGGAGAGATAAAAAGCTTCCAGGACAAACAAAAACTAAAGGAATTTGCAAACACGAAACCAGCCCTACAAGAAATATTGAAAGGGGTCCTCTAAGCAAAGAGAGAGCCTAAAAGCAACATAGACCAGAAAGGAACACAAACAATATACAGTAACAGTCACTTTACAGGCAATACAATGGCACTGAATTCCTATCTTTCAATAGTTACCCTGAATGTAAATGGGCTAAATGCCCCAATCCAAAGACACAGGCTATCAGATTGGATTAAAAAACAAGACCCATCGATATGCTGTCTGCAAGAGACTCATTTTAGACCCAAAGACACCCCCAGATTGAAAGAGAGGGGGTGGAAAACCATTTACCATGCTAATGGACACCAAAAGAAAGCTGGGGTGGCAATCCTTATATCAGACAAATTAGATTTTAAACCAAAGACTGTAATAAGAGATGAGGAAGGACACTATATCCTACTTAAAGGGTCTATCAAACAAGAAGATCTAACAATTGTAAATATCTATGCCCCTAACATGGGAGCAGCCAATTATATAAGGCAATTAATAACAAAAGCAAAGAAACACATTGACAACAATACAATAATAGTGGGGGACTTTAACACCCCCCTCACTGAAATGGACAGATCGTCTAAGCAAAAGATCAACAAGGAAATAAAGACTTTAAAAGACGCACTGGATCAAATGGACTTCACAGACATATTCAGAACATTCCATCCCAAAGCAACGGAATACACATTCTTCTCTAGTGCCCATGGAACATTCTCCAGAATAGATCACATCCTAGGTCATAAATCAGGTCTCAACCAGTACCAGAAGATTGGGATCATCCCCTGCCTATTTTCAGACCACAATGCTTTGAAATTAGAACTCAATCACAAGAGGAAAGTCAGAAAGAACTCAAATACATGGAGGCTAAAGAGCATCCTACTACAGAATGAATGGGTCAACCAGGAAATTAAAGAAGAATTAAAAAAATTCATGGAAACCAATGAAAATGAAAACACAACTATTCAAAATCTCTGGGATACAGCAAAGGCAGTCCTAAGAGGAAAGTATATAGCAATACAAGCCTTTCTCAAGAAACAAGAAAGGTCTCAAGTACACAACCTAACCCTACACCTAAAGGAGCTGGAGAAAGAACAGCAAATAAAGCCTAAACCCAGCAGGAGAAGAGAAATAATACAGATCAGAGCAGAAATCAATGAAATAGAAACCAAAAGAACAGTAGAACAGATCAACGAAACTAGGAGCTGGTTCTTTGAAAGAATTAACAAGATTGATAAGCCCCTGGCCAGACTTATCAAAAAGAAAAGAGAAATGACCCAAATCAACAAAATCATGAATGAAAGAGGAGAAATCACAACCAACACCAAAGAAATACAAACAATTATAAGAACATATTATGAGCAACTCTATGCCAGCAAATTAGATAACCTGGAAGTAATGGATGCATTCCTAGAGATGTATCAACTACCAAAACTGATCCAGGAAGAAATAGAAAACCTGAACAGACCTATAACCACTAAGGAAATTGAAGCAGTCATCAAAAATCTCCCAAAACACAAAAGCCCAGGGCCAGATGGCTTCCCAGGGGAATTCTACCAAACATTTCAAGAAGAATTAATACCTATCCTTCTGAAACTGTTCCAAAAAATAGAAATGGAAGGAAAACTTCCAAACTCGTTTTATGAGGCCACCATTACCTTGATCCCAAAACCAGACAAAGACCCCATCAAAAAGGAGAATTACAGACCAATATCCCTGATGAACATGGATGCAAAAATTCTCAACAAAATACTAGCCAATAGGATCCAACAGTACATTAAAAGGATTATTCACCACGACCAAGTCGGATTTATCCCTGGGCTGCAAGGTTGGTTCAACATCCGTAAATCAATCAACGTGATACAATACATTAACAAAAGAAAGAACAAGAATCATATGATCCTCTCAATAGATGCAGAAAAAGCATTTGACAAAGTACAGCATCCTTTCTTGATCAAAACTCTTCAGAGTATAGGGATAGAGGGTACATACCTCAATATCATAAAAGCCATCTACGAAAAACCTACAGCGAATATCATTCTCAATGGGGAAAAACTGAGAGCTTTCTCCCTAAGGTCAGGAACGCGGCAGGGATGTCCATTATCACCACTGCTATTCAACATAGTATTGGAAGTCCTAGCCACAGCAATCAGACAACAAAAAGAAATCAAAGGCATCCAAATTGGCAAAGAAGAAGTCAAACTCTCACTCTTTGCAGATGATATGATACTTGATGTGGAAAATCCCAAAGACTCCACCCCAAAACTGCTAGAACTCATACAGGAATTCAGTCAAGTGGCAGGATATAAAATCAATGCACAGAAGTCAGTGGCATTCCTATACACCAACAACAAGTCAGAAGAAAGAGAAATTAAGGAGTCGATTCCATTTACAATTGCACCCAAAACCATAAGATACCTAGGAATAAATCTAACCAAAGAGGCAAAGGATCTGTACTCAGAAAACTATAAAATACTCATGAAAGAAATTGAGGAAGACACAAAGAAATGGAAAAACGTTCCATGCTCATGGATTGGAAGAACAAATATTGTGAAGATGTCAATCCTACCTAGAGCAATCTACACATTCAATGCAATCCCCATCAAAATACCATCCACTTTTTTCAAAGAAATGGAACAAATAATCCTAAAATTTGTATGGAACCAGAAAAGACCCCGCATAGCCAGAGGAATGTTGAAAAAGAAAAGCAAAGCTGGCGGCATCACAATTCCGGACTTCCAGCTCTATTACAAAGCTGTCATCATGAAGACAGTATGGTACTGGCACAAAAACAGACACATAGATCAATGGAACAAAATAGAGAGCCCAGAAATGGACCCTCAAGTCTATGGTCAACTAATCTTCCACAAAGCAGGAAAGAATGTCCAATGGAAAAAAGACAGTCTCTTCAACAAATGGTGTTGGGAAAATTGGACAGCCACATGCAGAAGAATGAAACTGGACCATTTCCTTACACCACACACAAAAATAGACTCCAAATGGTTGAAAGACCTCAATGTGAGACAGGAGTCCATCAAAATCCTAAAGGAGAACACAGGCAGCAACCTCTTCGACCTCAGCCGCAGCAACTTCTTCCTAGAAACATCGCCAAAGGCAAGGGAAGCAAGGGCAAAAATGAACTCTTGGGACTTCATCAAGATAAAAAGCTTTTGCACAGCAAAGGAAACAGTCAACAAAACCAAAAGACAGCTGACAGAATGGGAGAAGATATTTGCAAATGACATATCAGATAAAGGGCTAGTATCCAAAATCTATAAAGAACTCATCAAACTCAACACCAAAAGAACAAAGAATCCAATCAAGAAATGGGCAGAAGACATGAACAGACATTTTTCCAAAGAAGACATCCAAATGGCTAACAGACACATGAAAAAGTGTTCAATATCGCTCGGCATCAGGGAAATCCAAATCAAAACCTCAATGAGATACCACCTCACACCAGTCAGAATTGGTAAAATTAACAAGTCAGGAAATGACAGATGTTGGCGGGGATGCGGAGAAAGGGGAACCCTCCTACACTGTTGGTGGGAATGCAAGCTGGTGCAGCCATTCTGGAAAACAGTATGGAGGTTCCTCAAAAGTTGAAAATAGAGCTACCATACGATCCAGCAATTGCACTACTGGGTATTTACCCCAAAGATACAAAAGTAGGGACCCGAAAGGCTACGTGCACCCCGATGTTTATAGCAGCAATGTCCACAATAGCCAAACTGTGGAAAGAGCCAAGATGTCCATCAACAGATGAATGGATAAAGAAGATGTGGTATATATATACAATGGAATATTATGCAGCCATCAAAAGGAATAAGATCTTGCCATTTGCAACGACGTGGATGGAACTGGAGGGTATTATGCTGAGCGAAATAAGTCAAAGAGAGAAAGACATGTATCATATGACCTCACTGATATGAGGAATTCTTAATCTCAGGAAACAAACTGAGGGTTGCTGGAGTGGGGGGTGGGGTGGGAGGGATGGGGTGACTGGGTGATGGACACTGGGGAGGGTATGTGTTCTGGTAAGCGCTGTGAATTGTGCAAGACTGTTGAATCTCAGATCTGTACCTCTGAAACAAATAATGCAATATATGTTAAGAAAGAAAAAAAGAAGAAGAAGAATGTAGCAGGAGGGGAAGAATGAAGGGGGGGAAATTGGAGGGGGAGAAGAACCATGAGAGACAATGGACTCTGAAAAACAAACTGAGGGTTCTAGAGGGGAGGGGGTTGGGAGGATGGGTTAGCCTGGTGATGGGTATTGAGGAGGGCACGTTCTGCATGGAGCACTGGGTGTTATGCACAAACAATGAATCATGGAACACTATATCTAAAACTAATGATGTAATGTGTGGGGATTAACATAACAATAAAAAAAATTAAAAAAAAAAAAAAAAAAGAAGAGTCTCCAGAGTGGAAAGACAAGAATAAGCTGCTTTTGGTCAGGGGAAAAGAAATACAAGATGGGTGAAAATACACTAGGGAGACTTCTAGATTTAGTAAATGTATTCAAATCTCCTGGCCCATTCTATATTCTTGTCGTTGCCACTAAGACTGAACAGAGCAATAGCTGCAGCAGGTGTGACTGCTCATTAAAAAATAACCTTCAGCTAGAAAAACACTCAATTCAGCAAAATTAATCAGACTGCCCTTGAAATGATCACATATTTCTGTCTTTTGGTACATTAATTAGTATTCCTGGCAGAGATATAAGGGTCAGGGAGATCTTGGTGGGTAGAAATAGGGAGAAGGATTTACAAAACTTGGACATGGTATTGGTAGACCTTTCTTTGAGAGGATGGAAACATTTTTTATTTTATTTTTTATATTGATTAAAAGTTGGCAGTTTTACAGTTTAGGACAACAAATAATTATGTAACATTATTTCCAACTTACACAGCCAATTTCATGTATATTTGAAAACTTTTAGGTAAGAGTACAGCATAATGGTTGTGTGTGCAATCCCTGGACCCAGAATGTTTGAGTTCAAATATAACTTCTCCTCTTTCTGCGGACCTTGGACAAGTTCAGTCAGTGAACTGGTTTCCTCAACCGGAAAAATGGGTTCAATGATGATAAGTGTCAAGAATTAAGATAAGTTAAAGTACCACATTTTCACAGGTGCTGGCAGAAGACATGAAACCTTTGAGTCAAACACAAAGGATTCTATTTCTCAGGGCGCAGGAAGCAGTATGAACTGCATGTTCCCATAGATTTACCTTGGGACAACACAGCAATGGGTCCCGGTAAATGCTTTGTACACAGAAGTCTATGTCACAACTGAGGAAATCTAAGCTTAGGAAATCCCTCCATCTAAAAGGGGGTTGCTAGAAAACCTGATCATTCAAGTTTTACTGAAATGAATAAATTATTTTTATTATTCTGGACAGCAAACAAATCTACTCTCTACTTCGAAAGAAACCTTCTATCTCCCAAGGCTGTTTTCTATACTAACATGCATGGAAATATAGTCTGGAACATAAGCTGTCACCAGACATGCAGAAATGTGAGAGAACCATGAAGAAATATTTCTCAATATATCCCATAAGGTTTATTGAAAAGATTACATAAGTTAATGAGTATAAAGCATCTAGAACAGTGCCTGACATAGACAATTTTATGTAAATAACACTACCATTGCAATAACTCAGGTTTGTCTGGATGTTACTTTGAGACACTGGGAAAAGCAGGGCGTTCTTCAACATTCCCAAAACTGCATATGCTATTAGATTTCTGATAGTCAGTATACTCCCTGGAATATATCTTTTATTTCTTCTGCTCAGATCTCAACTTGCTTAAAAAGAATCTCTGAAATTGGCCTAGAATACACAACTGTAACTTTAATAGTAATAATAATGGAAAAATATATAGTGTTTTAGGCTAGATCTTGTTTAAAGCATTTTATGTATATTATCATATTTCATTCTCAAAACAACTCTTTGAGAAAAATATTGTTGTTTTTTTTTCTTTTCATTTTCCAGGTGATGAAGTTGAATCACAGAGAAGAAAAATAACTTCCCCCTGCTCATACTATTATTGATGTTAAATGTGATATTTGTCAGGTTTATCCAGTATACAGTTATTCTTTGATCTTTTTCCCCTTTCCATACTCTACTCTTCAGAAGAAAATAACAATGCACAACCCACACTTAATGAGTAATGAAGTTATGTTTCATCTCCTTAAAGGTGTGTTACCTACATGAATTATTTAAATTTCTTAGTGTAGAAGACTTGTCTATTCTCCCCATTTATTTGTTCATTTAATCATGTATATCAGTGTGGTCCCATGGTTATTTATTTTATACTTTGTTTTGTAATGTAATACTACTACTTTATTGTGTTGCTCACATTGTTCCAGCTTTAGTCATTGGGAGTTCTTTCAACTGGCTCTCATATCAGTATGACTTTGACATACCCCCATCATTGTGTGTGGTGTTTTGTTTTTTTAAGTGCTTACTTACTTTTTAGTACTACAAGATGCTCTAGGTTTATCATGTGCATTTATTCCCCAGTCATATAATTAGCCATTTCTCCCAGAAGCCCTTGTTTCTTTTATTGGAAAACAGTATTAGAAAGTAAGAGTTGGGTGTTAGGTGTGCTCATTGCTACTGCATGTCATTGCTTCTATATTCTTCTAGCTAATAGAGCAAGGAGGCACTGTGACTATACTAACCCATGTATATAAACATATTTCTAAATATTTTTATGTGTAACCACCTGTATCTATATTAAGCTAAACATGAGTTAAAACTGATGTCTCCAATGTCAAACAGTGACCAGTCTAGTCTCTTCTTGCTTGTCCGTACCCTTCCACTCCATCAGTGAGAAACCTGGCTTCCATCATATAGTATCAATTCAATTAATAGTTTAACTCCAGTATACACGTATAGTGGTTTCAGAATCATTAGCTTATACTCCATGGGAAACAATTTTATCAACTAAAGGACAGTTTTACATATTTTACATATTTCCAGCTACTTAGGTCAGTACTTTATTCCTCCACTACCTTTGGTGAGTGGGTTTCATATATTTATAATACACGTAAGTTATTTTTTTTTAAGAGTTTGTTTATTTATTTATTTATTTATGAGGCGGGGAAGAGCAGAGGGAGAGGGAATCTCAAGCAGACTCAGGGCTGAGCATGGAGCCCAAAGGGGGGTTCAGTCTCATGACCCTGAAATCATGACCTGAGCTGAAATCAAGAGTTGGAGGCTTAACTGACTGAGCCACCCAGGTGCCCCACATACTTAGGTTATTTTATCACATTCTGCATTTCATCCTGAGATTGCCATTCCTCCTAAATGATTTTTCTAATTAGCATACATTAAAATTACTCTTTGCACTCTAAAGCTTTCTGATTTCTGACAAATGCTTACTGTTTGTATTCACAAATTACATGATCATATACAATAATTTGACTACCTTAAAGAAATCCCATGTGATCCATGTATTAAACCACCCTGTTTACCAAAATCACTGGCAATAAGTGGAATATTTATTTCTTATCACTATAGTTATATCTTTTCTAAAAATATAATATAGTTGGAATCATACACTATGTAGACTTTTTTTAATTTTTTTCTTTTTTTTTCTTTTTTTATTGTTATGTTAATCACCATACATTACATCATTAGTTTTAGATGTAGTGTTCCATGATTCATTGTTTGTGCATAACACGAGTGCTCCATGCAGAACGTGACCTCTTTAACACCTATCACCAGGCTAACCCATCCTCCCACCCCCCTCCCCTCTAGAACCCTCAGTTCGTTTTTCAGAGTCCATCGTCTCTCATGGTTCATCTCCCCCTCTGATTTCCCCCCCTTCATTCTTCCCCTCCTGCTATCTTCTTCTTCTTTTTTTTTTCTTAACATATATTGCATTATTTGTTTCAGAGGTACAGATCTGAGATTCAACAGTCTTGCACAATTCACAGCGCTTAGCAGAGCACATACCCTCCCAAGTGTCTCTCACCCAGTCACCCCATCCCTCCCACCCCACCCCCCACTCCAGCAACCCTCAGTTTGTTTCCTGAGATTAAGAATTCCTCATATCAGTGAGGTCATATGATACATGTCTTTCTCTGACTGACTTATTTCGCTCAGCATAATACCCTCCAGTTCCATCCACGTTGTTGCAAATGGTAAGATCTCATTCCTTTTGATGGCTGCATAATATTCCATTGTATATATATACCACTTCTTCTTTATCGATTCATCTGTCGATGGACATCTTGGCTCTTTCCACAGTTTGGCTATTGTGGGCATTGCTGCTATAAACATCGGGGTGCACGTACCCCTTCGGATCCCTACATTTGTATCTTTGGGGTAAATACCCAGTAGTGCAATTGCTGGATCGTATGGTAGCTCTATTTTCAACTTTTGAGGAACCTCCATACTGTTTTCCAGAATGGCTGCACCAGCTTGCATTCCCACCAACAGTGTAGGAGGGTTCCCCTTTCTCCGCATCCCCGCCAACATCTGTCATTTCCTGACTTGTTAATTTTACCAATTCTGACTGGTGTGAGGTGGTATCTCATTGAGGTTTTGATTTGGATTTCCCTGATGCCGAGCGATATTGAACACTTTTTCATGTGTCTGTTAGCCATTTGGATGTCTTCTTTGGAAAAATGTCTGTTCATGTCTTCTGCCCATTTCTTGATTGGATTCTTTGTTCTTTTGGTGTTGAGTTTGATGAGTTCTTTATAGATTTTGGATACTAGCCCTTTATCTGATATGTCATTTGCAAATATCTTCTCCCATTCTGTCAGCTGTCTTTTGGTTTTGTTGACTGTTTCCTTTGCTGTGCAAAAGCTTTTTATCTTGATGAAGTCCCAAGAGTTCATTTTTGCCCTTGCTTCCCTTGCCTTTGGCGATGTTTCTAGGAAGAAGTTGCTGCGGCTGAGGTCGAAGAGGTTGCTGCCTGTGTTCTCCTTTAGGATTTTGATGGACTCCTGTCTCACATTGAGGTCTTTCAACCATTTGGAGTCTATTTTTGTGTGTGGTGTAAGGAAATGGTCCAGTTTCATTCTTCTGCATGTGGCTGTCCAATTTTCCCAACACCATTTGTTGAAGAGACTGTCTTTTTTCCATTGGACATTCTTTCCTGCTTTGTGGAAGATTAGTTGACCATAGACTTGAGGGTCCATTTCTGGGCTCTCTATTTTGTTCCATTGATCTATGTGTCTGTTTTTGTGCCAGTACCATACTGTCTTCATGATGACAGCTTTGTAATAGAGCTGGAAGTCCGGAATTGTGATGCCGCCAGCTTTGCTTTTCTTTTTCAACATTCCTCTGGCTATTCGGGGTCTTTTCTGGTTCCATACAAATTTTAGGATTATTTGTTCCATTTCTTTGAAAAAAGTGGATGGTATTTTGATGGGGATTGCTTTGAATGTGTAGATTGCTCTAGGTAGCATTGACATCTTCACAATATTTGTTCTTCTAATCCATGAGCATGGAACATTTTCCCATTTGTTTGTGTTTTCCTCAATTTCTTTCATGAGTATTTTATAGTTTTCTGAGTACAGATCCTTTGCCTCTTTGGTTAGATTTATTCTTAGGTATCTGATGGTTTTGGGTGCAATTGTAAATGGGATTGACTCCTTAATTTCTCTTTCTTCTGTCTTTTTGTTGGTGTATAGGAATGCCACTGATTTCTGTGCATTGACTTTATATCCTGCCACTTTACTGAATTCCTGTATGAGTTCTAGCAGTTTTGGGGTGGAGTCTTTTGGGTTTTCCACATGAAGTATCATATGATCTGCAAAGAGTGAGAGTTTGACTTCTTCTTTGCCGATTTGGATGCCTTTGATTTCTTTTTGTTGTCTGATTGCTGGGGCTACGACTTCTAATACTATGTTCAATAGCAGTGGTGATAGTGGACATCCCTGCCGCGTTCCTGACCTTAGGGAGAAAGCTCTCAGTTTTTCCCCATTGAGAATGATATTCGCTGTAGGTTTTTCGTAGATGGCTTTTATGATATTGAGGTATGTACCCTCTATCCCTATACTCTGAAGAGTTTTGATCAAGAAAGGATGCTGTACTTTGTCAAATGCTTTTTCTGCATCTATTGAGAGGATCATATGATTCTTGTTCTTTCTTTTGTTAATGTATTGTATCACGTTGATTGATTTACGGATGTTGAACCAACCTTGCAGCCCAGGGATAAATCCGACTTGGTCGTGGTGAATAATCCTTTTAATGTACTGTTGGATCCTATTGGCTAGTATTTTGTTGAGAATTTTTGCATCCATGTTCATCAGGGATATTGGTCTGTAATTCTCCTTTTTGATGGGGTCTTTGTCTGGTTTTGGGATCAAGGTAATGGTGGCCTCATAAAACGAGTTTGGAAGTTTTCCTTCCATTTCTATTTTTTGGAACAGTTTCAGAAGAATAGGTATGAATAGGTATTGGTATTTGGAACAGTTTCAGAAGAATAGGTATTTTTTTCACTTAGCAGTTGTGTTTTCATTCCCCTGGGAAGCCATCTGGCCCTGGGCTTTTGTGTTTTGGGAGATTTTTGATGACTGCTTCAGTTTCCTTAGTGGTTATGGGTCTGTTCAGGCTTTCTACTTCTTCCTGGTTCAGTTTTGGTAGTTGATACATCTCTAGGAATGCATCCATTTCTTCCAGGTTATCTAATTTGCTGGCATAGAGTTGCTCATAATAGGTTCTTATAATTGTTTGTATTTCTTTGGTGTTGGTTGTGATTTCTCCTCTTTCATTCATGATTTTGTTGATTTGGGTCATTTCTCTTTTCTTTTTGATAAGTCTGGCCAGGGGTTTATCAATCATGCTAATTCTTTCAAAGAACCAGCTACTAGTTTCACTGATCTGTTCTACTGTTCTTTTGGTTTCTATTTCATTGATTTCTGCTCTGATCTTTATGATTTCTCTTTTCCTGCTGGGTTTAGGCTTTATTTGCTGTTCTTTCTCCAGCTCCTTTAGGTGTAGGGTTAGGTTGTGTACTTGAGACCTTTCTTGTTTCTTGAGAAAGGCTTCTATGGCTACATACTTTCCTCTCAGGACTGCCTTTGCTGCATCCCAAAGATTTTGAACAGTTGTGTTTTCATTTTCATTGGTTTCCATGAATTTTTTAAATTCTTCTTTAATTTCCTGGTTGACCCATTTATTCTTTAGTAGGATGCTTTTTAGCCTCCATGTATTTGAGTTCTTTCGGACTTTCCTCTTGTGATTGAGTTTTAGTTTCAAAGCATTGTGGTCTGAAAATAGGCAGGGAATGATCCCAATCTTTTGGTACCGGTTGAGACCTGATTTATGACCTAGGATGTGATCGATTCTGGAGAATGTTCCATAGGCACTAGAGAAGAATGTGTATTCTGTTGCTTTGGGATGGAATGTTCTGAATATGTCTGTGAAGTCCATTTGGTCCAGTGTGTCATTTAAAGTCTTTATTTCCTTGTTGATCTTTTGCTTAGATGATCTGTCCATTTCAGTGAGGGGGGTGTTAAAATCCCCCACTATTATTGTATTGTTGTCGATGTGTTTCTTTGCTTTTGTTATTAATTGCCTTATATAATTGGCTGCTCCCATGTTAGGGGCATAGATATTTACAATTGTTAGATCTTCTTGTTGGATAGACCCTTTAACACTATGTAGATTTTTAAGACAGGATTTTTTTCACTTAGCAATATGCATTTAAGAATTATTCATGTCCTTGTGTATTTGGATAGCTCATGTCTATTTCTAGATGAATAATATTTCATTGTACAAATATACTACAGTTGGTTTATTCATTCACCTATTGAAAGACATCTTGTTTGCTCCCAGGTATGTGATTATGAATAAGGGTGCTATAAATATTCAAATTCAGGTTTTTGCATAGAGATTTTTCAAATCAGTCAACTAAGTAACTAAGAGCATCATTTCTGGATCAAAGGATTAATACTATACTCCACATTCTTGCCAGCAATTGGTATTATCAATGTTTTGGATATTAGCCATTCTAATAGATGTGTAGATGTATTCATTGTTGTTGCAATATGCTATTATCTAATTACAAATTATATCAAACATCTAAAGTGTTTATTTAACATCTGGATATCTTCTTTGGTGAGGTGTCTGTTCAGACCTCTTGAATTGAGTTTTAAGAATTCTTTGCATATTTGGGGCACAATTATCCACCAAATATGTGTTTTGCAAGTAAGTGTTTTCTCTCAGTTGTAGTTGTCTTTTCATTCTCTTAAAAGTGTGTTTAGCAGAAAATTTTAATTTATTAAAATCCAAATTATTATTTATTTTTCATGGATGCCATGGATGTCGTATTTTAAAACTAATCTCCAAACACTTGATTATTTCCCATATTTTCTCCAGATGTTTTATATTTTGCATTTAGATCTATGATCTATCTATTTTGACTTAAATTTTGTTTATAATGCAAGGTCTCTTTCTAGGTTCTCCCCCCCCCCCCCATTTGAATGTCCAGTAGTTCCAATACCATTTCTTGAAAACACCATCTCTACTCCTTTGAATTTTTTTTTTGGTAACTGATAAGTTGCTTATTTTTAGGCTCTCTGCTTTGTTCCATTATTTTGTCTATTCTCTTGCCAATATTGTATTATTTTGATTACTTAACCTTACACTAATTCTTGGAATTGGTCTCTAAATTTGTTCTTCTTTAGAATTGTGTTGAGTATTCTAGGTCTTTTGTCTTTCTATATAAGCTTTAGAATCAGTTTGTTAATAACTTCAAAACTGCTTGCTTGGATTTTGATTGAGATTGTATTGAATGTATAGACTAGATTGAGAAGAACTGTCATCTCAATAATATTTTGTCTTCTAATCCATGAACATGCAATATTGCTTCATTTACTTAGATCTCTGATTTTTCATTAATGTATCGTAGTTTTTGGCCCTGTGTTTATCTTCTGATATTTATGCCTAAGTATTTCATTATTGTGTTATTACCAATACTATTGTTCATTTCAAATTCTTGTTCTTCATTATCAATACATAAAAAAACATACAAAAAATACATATTAACCTAGGACCTGTAGCCTTGATACACTTGCTTATTAGTTCCACAGTGTTTGTTAGTGGTATTATTGGTGGTGATGTTTCTTTGGTATATTCAACATAGACAATTCTGTCATCTAGGAATGGAGACAGTCTTATCTTCCTTTTTAATTGCATTACTTTTATTTCCTTTCTTATTTTTTCACTAGTCATTATTTCCAATATGATATTGAACATAACCGATGAAAAAAGAAAATGCCTTATTTTAAATTTTAAGGGGAAATGTCCAGTTGTTTACCAATATGCATATTGTTTGCTGCAGATTTTATTTATAGGTTCTTTATCAAATTTAGAAAGTTTTCCTCTATACTTAGTTTGCTGAGAAATTTTTGTCATGATTAGGTATTGGATTTTGTCAGATGCTTTTCTCTGCATCAATTGATATGATCATTTGATTTTTCTTCTTTAATCTATCAACATGATTGATTACATTGGTTAATATTTGCTTGTTGAATCTGCCTTGCATACCTGAAATAAATCCTACTGGGTCATATTATATAATTTTGTAATAAAATTTTGGATTTAATATCCTAAGATTTATTTAGTTGAGGGTTTTTGTGCACATTTTCATGAGAGATATTGGTCTTTAGTTTTCCTTTATTATAATGTCCTTATCCAGTTTTGGTATTAGGATAATGCTGTCCTCCAAGAAGGAATTACAAAGTGTTTGTTCTCCTATATTCTGGAAGAGATTATAATGAATTGCTATCATTTTTTCACTAAGTCTTGGGTAGAATTACCAGTGTAACTGTCTTAACCTGGTGATTTCTTTTTTATGAAGATATTATCAATTTAATTTTTAATAGACATAGGGCTATTTACATTATCTATTGATACTTTGTGTATCTCAATGATTGATCCAGTTCTTCTAAATTATCAGATTTGTGGGCATACAGTTGTTCATAGTATTCATTTATTATTACTTTAATGTTCATAGAATAAGTAGTAATAAGTTTTTCATTTCTGATATTAGTAATTTGTGTCTTATCTATATTTTTTTCACTAGCCTGCTTAGAGGTTTATCAATTTTATTGATATTTTTAAAGAACCAGGCTTTGGTTTAATTGATTCCTCCCCCTTTCCACCTCAGAATAGACCTTTGTTCTGGAGAAGTCTCTCTGACTATTTCATAGAGATTACTGCTTTCCTCCCCCTGTCATAGCCACAAGGGATTTTCCTTTGATTTTCATCATGAGAAATTGTAGGATTCCTGGAAGTAAAACCAAGAAAATTGTGAGGGCCCCTCAGTCTGTGGCCACCAAGCTAGTCCACATTCAGTCTATAATAATTTGTCCAAATTATTATATAAATATTGCTACCAGTTAATGACTCCAGCAGCTTTTGCTCCAGATAAGCAGACCTCAATTATGCCTCTGGATTTGTCTATTGCTTTAGACTTTGAGGTGGTAATGTGACCTGCAAACTCAATTCTCTGTTGGGTCCAAGAAAATTCATTAATTGTTTATTTGTTTTGCTTTTTCCTGTAATAAAAATAGAAGTGACAACTTCTAGGCTTTTTACATGTTGGGGCTGCGGTGGGACCAAAGAATGAGTTTTGACAAAGCTTCTTGTAAACCAGGAAAGCTTGGTAGATAGAAAGAGTTTCTATTGCAAAAAGAGATTGACAAGGTCTTACATAAAATTCTTAAAAGCAAGATTATGAAATAGAGATAGGAATAAATAAAACTTACATGAATTCCCAATTAATTCAACAATTATGCTTGAAACATATTAACAGATTATGCTAATCTGAAGAGAAGGTACTAGTGGAATTGCACAAAGTTCATTTGGAGAATAAATTTTAAATGACAAATTGAGTATCTCACATCTTGATATGTTTGAAACATATTTAAGCTTACAAGTTGAAATCCAATAATATTTTTAAAGGTCCTAATATACCCCCCTTTAAAAAAAAAAAATCCCAACTTTGAATTATACACAACTGGCAAGTCATGACCGTAATAGAATTTGTCAAAAAGACTTAGATGTTTAAGGTGTCATTTAGCTCATTATCTGTTGAAAGTTTGTTGTGTCATAAAAGGCTAACCTCACTGCAAAGGTATAATGTGCTCCTAGATGGTCTTACCCTATTGTGAATTGGTCTTATGATATGCAGACTAGTGTTTTCAGTCCTAAAAAACATTCAGTGAGGAAACTAAAACATTCAGCAGAGAATGCCAGGATGGTGAAGAAAGGAAACAATGCTTGTGGGAAATAGTTGAAAGAAGTCTAGAATATAAAGTTTAGGGAAGAGATGAAAGGGCACAAAATTCTTCACCTATCTAAAAACATGAATACTTGAGAAAAATCAGTATCATACCATTAAGAAAAGTTAGAAGTTAGTGGCAAAGATAGAAATTTTTCATTTTCTGTGTGAGAAAAAAAATATAAACAGGGAATGTGCTGCAAAGGGAATGCTGAGTTTTTCACAGCAGAAATAACTGAAAGGGATATTTTCAGAGGGAATTTAGGCCTTGCATGAGTTAGACTAGAATTTCCTAAAGATCATTTTTCACTCAAGAGTTTTTTCATCAGTGAAAAAGATTAAAGATGGACTTTATCAGCTTTAGACTATGATTCAACATGTACCCTTAAGATTTAAGGAAAACTAAAATTTTTGAATGGTATGCAGGTAATAAGGCAAAGACGTAACTTGTGTCATCGCTTCCCATTCTTTCATCTTCCACTACTGATACAAAATCAGAATATCTTAGAAAAAATATGCATTCTTCCCTTTCATACAAATGCATACCCAGAAGCTTCTTAAGTAAGAGGATAACAGTTTTCTCTCTTTTCTATCTCAGAGAAACCTGCAGAATAGAGATGATACAGCAGATTTTACTTTACAAAAATGACAGCAACAATACTTCTTATCCCATGTGTTCCCCAGGCAATGTGACATTGCTACCCCGCTATCAGAAAGTACAGTATATTTCCCCTTTCCTTTGGATTTGCACTGGACACTCTATTCAGTGAACTTTGTCAAGAAGAAATAAAACGCAATAAGACTAGAAAGGAAGATGTTGTCATAAACACTTTGCAATGGCAAGAGGGACCCACATCCAAAATTTTAGATGTTAAGACTGGTGATTACACACACACACACACACACACACACACACACACACATACACACACAGTAAGAGGAATGAGAAGTGTATTACCTTCATAACTGAAGTCTCTCGGTGGAGCAGGGAAGGCGTTTCAAAGCAGATCTGAGAAGACTAAAGAGAAAGGAAAAGAGTTTAAGCTCAGGGTTTTGATTGTGATTAGGGGAGAGAGCCAAAGTGAATGTTGATGCATGAGGGCAGGGGACTGTTTGGTTTAAGTCTCCCACTTGCATCTAAGGAACTTTCCCTAAGATTGTAGGACAAAGCTTTCTTTCTTGTTTTTGGTTTTCATATTTTATTTGAATATAGTTGATACATTATATAAGTTTCAGAAGTAATGTTATTCTATGTTCACCCCAAGTGTAGCTCCCATCTGTCATCACACAACACTGTTTTAATATTATTGACTATATTCCCTGTGCTGTGCCTTTTATTTCTGTGACTTACTCATTCCATAACTGGAAACCTAGATCTCCCACTTCACCCATTTTGCTCTTCCCCACCCCTCTCCCCTCTGGCAACCATCAATTTGTTCTCTGTATTTACAGGTCTATTCTGCTTTTTGTTTATTTGTTTGTTTTGTTTTGTGGATTCCACATATGAGTGAAATCACATGGGACCAATGTTTCTTGGATATTTTTTCCTGCTTTGTTGAAGACTAATTGACCATATAGTAGTGGGCACATTCTGGGTTTTGTACTTGTTCTATTGAATTATTTGTCTTTTTTGTGCAAGTACCATACTGTTTTGATTACTACAGCTTTGTAATATAACTTGAAGTCTAGAATTGTGATGTCTTCAGATAAGCTTTTCTTTTGAAGATTTCTTTGGCTATTCAGGGTCTTTTATTGTTCTGTACAAATTTTAGAATTGTTTGTTCTAGCTCTGTGAAAAATGGTGGTATTTTGATAGGGATTACAATAAATCTGTAGATTGTTTTGGGTAGTAAAGACATTTTAACAATTTTTGTTCTTCTAATCCATGAGCATAGAATGTCTTTCCATTTCTTTGTGTAATCTTCAGTTTTTTTCATCAGTGTTTTATAATTTTCAGAGTACAGGTCTTCACCACTTTGGTTAGGTTTATTCCTATGCGTCTTACTCTTTTTGGTGCAGTTCTAAATGGGATTGATTCTTAATTTCTCTTTCTGTAGCTTCATTATTGGTGCATAGAAATGCAACAGATTTCTGTAGCTTGATTTTGTATCCTGTGACTTTACTGAAATTGTTCAACAGTTCCAGCAATTTTTTGGTGGATTCTTTTGGGTTTTCTATATAAAGTATCATGTGATCTGCAAATAGTGAAAGTTTAACTTCCTTGCTGCTCTGGATGCCATTTTTTATTTATTTATTTATTTATTTATTTATTTATTTATTATTTTATTTATTTATTTATTTCTGTCTTGGTGCAGCGAAGACTTCCAGTACTAATTTAAATAAGTGTTGAGAGTGGACATCCTTGTCTTCTTCCTGATGGTAGCAGAAAAGCTCTCAATTTTTCCCCATTGAGGATGATACTATCTGAGTTTTTCATATATGGCCTTTATTACGTTGAGGTATGTTCACTCTAGCCCTACTTTGTTGAGGGTTTTCTATTATGAACGGATGTTGTACTTTGTCAAATGCTTTTTGGGTGTCTATTGAAATTATCATATGCTTCTTATCCTTGCTCATTGATGTGATATATCATGTTGATTGATTTGGGAATATTGAACACCCATGCAGCCCAGGAATAAATCCCACTTGATTATGGTGAATGATTCTTTTAATGTATTATTTACTAGTATTTTATTAAGAATTTTTGCATCCATGTTCATCAGGGATATTGGCCTATAGTTCTCTTTTTTCATGGAGTCTTTATCTGTTTTTGGTATTAGGGTAATGCTGGTCTTATAGAATGAATTTGGAAATTTTCCTTCCTTTCTATTGTATGGAATAGTTTGAGAAGAATAGGTATTAACTCTTCTTTACATGTTTGGTAGAATTCACCTGTCAAGCCATCTGGCCCTGGACTTTTGTTTTTTGGGAGTTTTTTGATACTGGTTCAATTTCTTTGCTGGTTATCAGTCTTCTCGAGTTTTCTGTTTCTTCTTTTTTCAGTTTTGATAGTTTATATGTTTGTAGGTATTGATCCATTTCTTCTAGGTTGTCCAATTTGTTGACATATAGTTTTTCATAATACTCTCTTATAATTATTTGTATTTCTGTGGTGCTGGAAGTTATTTCTCCTCTCTCATTTGTGATTTTATTTATTTGGGTCCTTTCCATTTTCTTTTTGATAAGTCTGGCTAGGGGTTTATCAATTTAATTGATTTTTTCAAAGAACAAACTCCTGGTTTCATTGATCTGTTCTATTGGATATTTTTGTTTGTTTTTTCTGTTTTTTTGGTTTCTATATCATTTATTTCTGCTCTGATCCTTATTATTCCCTTCCTCTGCTGACTTTAGGCACTGTTTGTTTCTCTTTCTCTAGCTCCCTTAGGTATAAATTTAGGTTATTTATTTGAGACTTTTCTTGCTTGTTAAGGTAGGCCTGTATTGCTATATACCTCCCTCTGAGGACTGCTTTTATTGCATTCCAAAGGATTTGGACCTTTGTGCTTTCATTTTCACTTGCTTCCATGGTTTTGTTTGTTTGTTTATTTTTCATTTTTCGTTTTTGTACTTCTTCTTTGATTTCTTGTTTGACCCATTCATTGTTTAGTAACATGTTTAACCTCCATGAATTTGTGGTCATTCCAAATTTTTTCTTGTGGTGGTCTTCTAGTTTCATGGTATTGTGGTCAGAAAAGATGCATGGTATTATTTCAATCTTTTCATATTTGTTGAGACATATTTTATGACCAAAAATATGATCTATTCTGGAGAATGCTTCATGTGCACTTTAAAAGAATATATATTCAGCTGTTTTAGGATGAAATGTTATGAGTATATGTTAAGTACATGTGGTCCAGTGTGTGATTCAAAGCCATTGTTTCCTTGCTTATTTTTTAGTTAGATGATCTGTCCTTTGACCTAAGGGGTGTTAAATCCTCCTACTATTATTGTGTTATCATCCTTTATGTTTGCATAAATATTAACAATTGTTAGATCATCTTGTTAGTTTTTCCCCTTTATGATTATAGAATGCCTTTGTCTCTTTTTACAGTTTTTGTTTTAAAGTCTAGTTTATCTGATATAAGCATTGCTATTCCAGCTCTTTTGACATGCATTTGCATGATAAATGTTTCTCCACCCACTCAATTTCAATCCACAGGTGTCTTTATGTCTAAAATGAGTCACTTGTAGGCGGCAGACAGATGGGTCTTGTTTTTTTATCCATTGTGACACCCTATGTCTTTTGATTGGAGCATTTAGTCCATTCACATTCAAAGTAATTATTGATAGGTATATATTTAGTGCCATTTTATTACTTGTTTTGTCATTATTTCTGGAGATTTTCTCTGATCCTTTCTTGTCTTTGTCACTTTTGGTCTCTCTTTTGTTCTCAGAGTCCCCATTAATATTTCTTGCGGGGCTGCTTTAGCGGTCACAAACTCTTTTAGTTTTTCTTTGGGAAACTCTTTATCTCTCCTTCTATTCTGAATGATAGGCTTGCTGCATAGAGTATTCTTGGTTGCAGATTTTTTCCCATTCAGCACATTGAATATATCATGCCAGTCCCTTCTGGTTTGCCAAGTATCTGTTGAGAAATCTCCAACTAGCCATATGGGTATTCCCTTGCAAGTTAAGGACTTCTTTTGTCTTGCTGCTTTTAAATTTTTTTTCCTTATCACTATATTTTGCAAATGTAATTACGATATGTCTTGGTATTGGCCTGCTTTTGTTGATTTTGATGGGAGTTCTCTGTGTCTCCTGGAACTGGATGTCTGTTTCCTTTCCCAGATTAGGGAAGTTTTCTGCTATTATATCTTGAAATAAATTGTCTGCCCCTCTTTCTCTCTATCCTTCCAAGACTCCTATAATATGAATGTTATTATGTTTGATGGGGTCACTGAGTTCTCTAAGTCTATTCTTGTGTTGCATAAATCTTATTTTTCTCTTTTTTGTTCAGCTTCATTATTTTCCTTTTTTTTTTTTTTTTTTTTTTTTTTGTCTTCTAGGTCACTAATTCGTTCCTTGGTTCTTCCAGTCTGCTTTCATTGCATCAAGCCTGTATCCAATCTCATTTATTGCATTCTTCGTCTCTGATAGATTCTTTTTTAACTTTTTTATCTCTGTGGTAAGGGTTTCCAGGATGTCTTCTATACTTTTCTCAAGCCCAGTGACTGTCCTTATGATTGTTGCTTTAAATTCTCCATCAGGCATGTTACTTATATTTGTTTCACTTAGATCTATGGTCTTATCTTGTTCTTTCATTTGGGATAAATCCCTCCATCTTGGCATTTTGTCTGTTTCTGCCTTCTTTTCCATATTAGAAAAGCTGGTTATGTCTCCTGCTCCTGAAAGTAATGGCCTTATGAAGAAGAGGTCCTGTAGTGCCCAGGGCCTGGTGCTTCAGGGAGTTTCTCAAGTGTGTGCTCTGCTGCTGTGTTGTAGCTGCTCTATCCTTCAGACCAGTTGTCTTCAGAGACTCTCTGTGCCTGCTCTGGGCAGTGTTTGATCCCTGGCCTGAATGTGGTGAGTTTTATCTAGGTGGGCTCTTGTCTGCTTGTGAAATGGGACCTAAAAACAACTCCACCAGACTTGAGGCTCTGCAGAACTCTGGTTGGGAGATGTGGTATGGGCAGGGGTTTGTACTGGTCTTCTGGGGAAGGGGACTGCCGCTCTGAAAATGTGGCAGACTTGAATGGGAAGGGCAATTCTCCTGGAGTGCAGGGGGGATTGGGCTTGGTGTAAGCAAGTTAGGCAGCCAGTGTTGGTGCTATGCTGTTTCCCCTAGGTGGCTCTGTTTATGCTGAGGGGAGGAGAGGGAAATGGCACTGGCCAGCTTCTCTGTTCCCAGAGAGGTGTCTGTGAACACTCCTCTCACTCTCAGAGAAGTGCTCTGAGACAGGTGAATAATCTTCCTTCAGTGTGCCCCGAGCATTTTTCAGATCCTATTTCCAAGCTCTCTGCCCCTATGTTGTTTGCCTGCCTTCTCTCCAGGAGCAGCCCAGTGCCCTCCAGCCAAGCCTAAGTCCCACTGGTTGCAAGAACTCCTGAAATTCAGCCCTTATTATTTTCCAAGCCAATGCCTTCAGGGAAATGTTCTCCTTGTGCATTCCCCTGTGTGCTCCTCTCTCTTTTGCCCTTCTCTATAAGCATGGCTCCCCTGGTCTGTAACATACTGGATCTGTTTCTCCCCTAAACCATGTCTGCACACTTCCTACATGTTTTGATGTGGCCTCTTCTTTCCCTTTAGTTGTGGAGTTTGTTTTGCCAGTCTTAAGGTCAATTTCTCGTGTTAGGATGATTTGATAGTTATCTAGTTGTGTTTGTGGGACAAGACAAGCCTAGGGTCCTCTTACTCTGCCACCACTTCCTCTCCTCTAAACACTACTTTAGGTATAAGACAAAACTTTATGACAGTACATTTCTCCTCTCTTGATACTTTATCTTAATTTTATCATACACAGTAATTCTACATACACTGTACTTCTAAAAACACTATATTATTTTCCATTTAACCATCAATTATAATTTAAATAAATTTAAATAAGAAAAGTATTTTTGGGGGGCACTTGGGTGGCTCAATCATTAAGCATCTGCCTTCGGCTCAGGTCATGATCCCAGGGTTCTGGGATCGAGTCCCACATCAGGCTCCCTACTTGGCAGGAAACCTGCTTCTCCCTCTCCCACTCCCCTGGCTTGTGTCCCCGCTCTCACTGTGTCTCTCTCTCTGTCAAATAGATAAATAAAATCTTTAAAAAAAAAAAAAAGTATTTTTTTATTCCAGTTTGTTACCATTTCCAGAGTTCTTTATATCTTTACTGATCCAGATTTTCATCTGGTATTATTTTCCTTCTGCTTGGAGGGCTTCTGATAATATTTCTTGTAGTGAAGGACTGAAATTAATGAATTATCTCATCTTTTGTACCTCTGAAAAAGCTTTATCTCTTTTTCTTTCTGGAAAAATTTTTTTGTCAAGATTTAGAATTTTAGGGGCGCCTGGGTGGCTCAGTTGGTTAAGCGACTGCCTTCGGCTCAGGTCATGATCCTGGAGTCCCAGGATCTAGTCCCACATTGGGCTCCCTGCTCAGTGGGGGGTCTGCTTCTCCCTCTGACCCTCTTCCCTCTCGTGCTCTCTGTCTCTCATTCTCTCTCTCAAATAAATAAATAAAATCTTTAAAAAAAAAAAGATTTAGAATTTTAGATTGACTTTTCTTTTCCTCTTTCAATACTTTAAAGATGTTGCACTGTTGCCTTCTGACTTTTATTGTTTCAAGGAAAAAGTATGCTGTAATTATGTTTGTACTGTTGTGGAAAAATAAAACTCAGACCGGCGAGAGACCAAGTGACACTCAGAGAAGTAGGAGAACTTGGATTTATTTTATGCTGGTGGACCCAGATGATCTCTTGCTCGAAATTCTGGGCCCTGAGGTTATAGGGCTTTTACAGGGGACTGCAGGCAGTCAGGTCCTAAGGGCTATATTGACTGCTGGTAAGTGAGTTTAAACTGGGGGAGTGGGGGCTGCTTTAGGCGGGGACAGTGGAGCAGGGAGCCTGCGGCGGGAAGCCTGTTTACAGAAGCAGAAAAGGCTGGTTATCTCTTGCTCCCAGCAAGGCTTCTGGTTATCTCTAGCTTATTGTTAGTAACTTTTCATCTTCTGGGGCCTCCTGGCCTGGGCCAGCTCTGGGTAATTTTCCTCTTCAGTATCTCAGTATGTATCTTTCATATCTGTCTGCTTTACATATTTTCTCTTTATCCTAACTATAAGCTATTTATTTATGATGTGTTTTTATGTGATTTTCTTCCTTTGCTTGTGTGTCTAAATGTGAGAGTGTGTGTGTGTGTGTGTGTTTGAGGTTCATTTAGTTTCTTGTATATGTAGGTTTATAACTTTATCAATTTTGAGAATCGTTGGGCATTATTTTCTTATATTTTTAAGATTTTATTTCTTTATTTGAAAGAGTGCGAAAGAGAGACAGAGAGAAAGCACATAAGGGGGAGGGACAGAGGGAGAGGGAGAAGCAGACTCCCCAGTGAGCAGGGATCCTGATGTGGGGTTCAATCCATGGACTCTAGGATCATGACCTGAGCCAAAGGCAGATGCTTTAGCCAACTGAGCCACACAGGTGTCCTCTTAAATAATTTGCTGAAGACTCCACTATCTTCTTGACTTCAGGACTCCAAATATACATATACCAACAGCGCACTGAAGCTCTATTCATTTTTTTCAGACTTTTTCTCTATGTTTCATATTATTTACTCTTAATTCTAACCTTCAAGTTCACTAATCATGTCCTCTGTAGTGTATACTCTGCTGCTAATTCCAACCAGTGTAAGTTTCACCTCAAACATAGTTTTCATCATTAATAGTTTAAAATGAATTTTTTTAAAAAAATCATCTAGGGGAGCGGAGCAAGATGGCGGAGGAGTAGGAGACCTGGATTTCGTCTGGTCTCAGGAATTCAGCTGGATAGGGATCAAACCATTCTGAACACCTACAAACTCAATAGGAGATCAAAGAAAAGAATAGCAACAACTCTCTAAACAGAAAAGCAAGCACTTTCTGGAAGGTAGGACCTGCGGAGAAGTGAAACCGAGGCGATATTCGGGCGGATAGATAGGGAGGGGCCTCTGTCGGCCACTTCTGTCAAGTGATAGAGCAGTGGAGCACAAAATCAGAACTTTTAGAAGTCTGCTCCGCTGAGGGACGTCACTCCGGTGGCTAAGCAGGGGGTGGAACCCTCATGGGACAGTGTGGTCACAGGAACCTCGGGGTCACAGAAAGACCGGGGGTGCGTGAATGCAGCAGAGCTCCCAGGTATCAGAGCAGGGAAGCTGGCTGCAGAGATGGAGTCGAGGTGCGGGCTCTCAGCTCGGGGTTGCCATAACCTGTGATCCGGGGCATAGTCGGGCCACTGCTCCTACAGCAGGGACCCAACAAGCAGCAGCTCTGGGGAGACTCCCCTTCCTCCCCCAGGAGGAGAGGCGCGGGAGTGCACCACAGGGATCTGCTGGGTTTGGAGACTCCACATGGGGTCGGCTGCCAGAGATAGAAACGCTCCGTCACAGGCCAGGTGAGCATGGAGTGCGGCCAGAGAGCGGGGAGATGGAAGTGACTGACTGCTTTTCTCTGGGGGCACACTGAGGAGCAGGAGCCCGAGTTCTCGGGTCCTCCAGGGCAGAGATTAGGAGGCCACCATCTCACTCTCGGCCTCCAAACCTGTATGGAAAGCTTGCAGGGAACAAAAGCTCCCAAGAGCAAACCCAAGCAGATTACTTAGCCCGGACTGGGCAAGGGCAGGGCATTTCCGCCTCTGGCAAAAATATTTGGGAACCACAGCAACAGGCCCCTCCTCCAGAAGATCAGCCAGAACAGCCAGCCAAGACCAAGTTTACCAGTCAATGAGAACGGCAGAACTCCAGCGATAGGAGAATACTGCACATAGAATCCATGGCTTTTTTACCATGACTCTTTAGTCTTTCAACGTTAATTTTTTTTTTACCTGTCTTTTTCTTTTTTTTTGAATTTTTCTTTTTCCCTCTTTCAACCAATATCTTATCAATCCCTTTTTTAAAAAACATTTTTATTTTTCATTTTTAGAGTCATATTCTATCCCTTCATAGTAGTTACCCGGATTTTTGGCATATATATATAAGTTGTTCTCTCTTTTAAATTTTGAGATAGTTTCTTCTAACAGATCAAAATATAAACTGAATCTCTAGTGTATGGTTTTTTTCTACTCCTCTGCCTGATCACATTCTATCCATTTTTTTTCTTCTTTTTTTAATTCTCTTCTTTCTTTTTTCAAACAACTTCTTATCAATTCCTTTAATAAAATTTTTTATAATTTTCATCTTTACAGTCATATTCCATCCCTTCATCATATCAACCCTTATTTTTGTACATATATAAGTTTTTCTTTCGTTAAAATTTTGGGAGACACTTTCTTCTAACAGACCAAAATACACCCAAAATCTAGTGTGTGGCACTGATCTATGTACCAGCCTGATCACATTTGATCATAATCTTTTTTGTTGCTGTTGTTTTGTTCTGTTTTTGTTTGTTTTTAACTTTATCTTTTTCTTTTTTTTTTTTTCTTTTTCTTTTTTCTCTTTCCGTTTCTTTTCCACCTGTTTCGGGTCTTTTCTGATTTGTTTAGAGTATATTTTCTGGGGATGTTGTTACCCTCTTAGCATTTTGTTCTCTCATTAATCTATTCTCCTTTGGACAAAATGACAAGATGGAAAAAATCACCTAGCTGGACTTATTTACTAGCTGGGCTTTACAACCCTTATTTACTAGCTGGGCTTGAAAACAGCATGGAAGTTATTAGAGAAAACCCTTCTGGAGAAGTAAAAGAACTAAAATCTAACCAAGTCGAAATCAAATAGGCTATTAATGAGGTTCAATCAAATATGGGGACGCTAACTGCTAGGATAAATGAGGCAGAAGAAAGAATCAGTGAGATAGAAGACCAAATGATGGAAAATAAAGAAGCTGAGAAAAAGAGAGATAAACAACTACTGGATCACGAGGGCAGAATTCGAGAGATAAGCGATACCATAAGATGAAACAACATTACAATAATTGGGATGCCAGAAGAAGATGAAAGAGAGAGAGGGGCAGAAGGTATATTGGAGTAAATTACAGCAGAGAACTTCCCTAATTTGGGGACAGAAACAGGTTTCAAAATTCAGGAGGCACAGAGAACCCCCCTCAAAATCAATAAAAATAGGTCAACACCCCGACATCTAATAGTAAAACTTATGAGTCTTCAGAGACAAAGAGAAAATCCTGAAAGCAGCTCGGGAGAAGAGATATGTAACCTACAATAGTAGAAACATTAGATTGGGAACAGACCTATCCACAGAGACCTGGCAGGCCAGAAAGGACTGGCAGGATATCTTCAGAGCACTAAATGAGAAAAATATGCAGCCAAGAATACTATATCCAGCTAGGCTGTCATTGAAAATAGAAGGAGAGATAGAAAGCTTCCAGGACAAACAAAAACTAAAGGAATTTGCAAACACGAAACCAGCCCTACAAGAAATCTTGAAAGGGGTCCTCTAAGCAAAGAGAGAGCCTAAAAGCAACACAGACCAGAAAGGCACACAGACAATATAGAGTAACAGTCACCTTACAGGCAATACAATGGCACTAAGTTCATATCTTTCAATAGTTACCCTGAATGTAAATGGGCTAAATGCCCCAATCAAAAGACAAAAGCTATCAGATTGGATTAAAAAACAAGACCCATCAATATGCTGTCTGCAAGAGACTCATTTTAGACCCAAAGACACCACCAGATTGAAAGAGAGGGGTGGAAAACCACTTACCATGCTAATGGACACCAAAAGAAAGCTGAAGTGGCAATCCTTATATCAGACAAATTAGATTTTAAAACACAGAATGTAATAAGAAATGAGGAAGGACACTATATCCTCCTTAAAGGGTCTATCAAACAAGGAGATCTAACAATTGTAAATATCTATGCCCCTAACATGGGAGCAGCCAATTATATAAGGCAATTAATAACAAAAGCAAAGAAAGACATTGACAACAATACAATAATAGTGGGGGACTTTAACACCCCCCTCACTGAAATGGACAGATCATCTAAGCAAAAGATCAACAAGGAAATAAAGGCTTTAAATGACACACTGGACCAAATGGACTTCACAGACATATTCAGAACATTCCATCCCAAAGCAACAGAATACACATTCTTCTCTAGTGCCCATGGAACATTCACCAGAATCAATCACATCCTAGGTCATAAATCAGGTCTCAACCAGTACCAAAAGATTGGGATCATTCCCTGCCTATTTTCAGACCACAATGCTTTGAAACTAGAACTCAATCACAAGACGAAAGTTGGAAAGAACTCAAATACAGAGAGGCTAAAGAGCATCCTACTACAGAATGAATGGGTCAACCAGGAAATTAAAGAAGAATTTAAAAAATTCATGGAAACCAATGAAAATGAAAACACAACTGTTCAAAATCTCTGGGATACAGCAAAGGCAGTCCTAAGAGGAAAGTATATAGTCATAGAAGCCTTTCTCAAGAAACAAGAAAGGTCTCAAGTACACAACCTAACCCTACACCTAAAGGAGCTGGAGAAAGAACAGCAAATAAAGCCTAAACCCAGCAGGAGAAGAGAAATCATAAAGATCAGAGCAGAAATCAATGAAATAGAAACCAAAAGAACAGTAGAACAGATCAGTGAAACTAGTAGCTGGTTCTTTGAAAGAATTAACAAGATTGATAAACCCCTGGCCAGACTTATCAAAAAGAAAAGAGAAATGACTCAAATCAACAAAATCATGAATGAAAGAGGAGAGATCACAACCAACACCAAAGAAATACAAACAATTATAAGAACCTATTATGAGCAACTCTATGCCAGCAAATTAGATAACCTGGAAGAAATGGATGCATTCCTAGAGATGTATCAACTACCAAAACTGAACCAGGAAGAAATAGAAAACCTGAACAGACCTATAACCATTAAGGAAATTGAAGCAGTCATCAAAAATCTCCCAAAACACAAAAGCCCAGGGCCAGATGGCTTCCCAGGGGAATTCTACCAAACATTTCAAGAAGAATTAATACCTATTCTTCTGAAACTGCTCCAAAAAATGGAAATGGGAGGAAAACTTCCAAACTCGTTTTATGAGGCCACCATTACCTTGATCCCCAAACCAGACAAAGACCCCAACAAAAAGGAGAATTAAAGACCAATATCCCTGATGAACATGGATGCAAAAATTCTCAACAAATACTAGCCAATAGGATCCAACAGTACATGAAAAGGATTATTCACCACGACCAAGTCGGATTTATCCCCGGGCTGCAAGGTTGGTTCAACATCCGCAAATCAATCAACGTGATACAATACATTAACAAAAGAAAGAACAAGAACCATATGATCCTCTCAATAGATGCAGAAAAAGCATTTGACAAAGTACAGCATCCTTTCTTGATCAAAACTCTTCAGAGTATAGGATAGAAGGTACATACCTCAATATCATAAAAGCCATCTATGAAAAACCCACAGCGAATACCATTCTCAATGGGGAAAAACTGAGACCTTTCCCCCTAAGGTCAGGAATGCGGCAGGGATGTCCACTATCACCACTGCTATTGAACATAGTATTAGAAGTCGTAGCCCCAGCAATCAGACAACAAAAAGAAATCAAAGGCATCCAAATTGGCAAAGAAGAAGTCAAACTCTCACTCTTTGCAGATCATATGATACTTTATGTGGAAAACCCAAAAGACTCCACCCCCAATCTGCCAGAACTCATACAGGAATTCAGTAAAGTGGCAGGATATAAAATCAATGCACAGAAATCAGTGGCATTCCTATACACCAACAATAAGACAGAAGAAAGAGATATTAAGGAGTCGATCCCATTTACAATTGCACCCAAAACCATAAGATACCTAAGAATAAATCTAACCAAAGAGGCAAAGGATCTGTACTCAGAAAACTATAAAATACTCATGAAAGAAATTGAGGAAGACACAAAGAAATGGAAAAACGTTCCATGCTCATGGATTGGAAGAACAAATATTGTGAAGATGTCAATGCTACCTAGAGGAATCTACACATTCAATGCAATCCCCATCAAAATACCATCCACTTTTTTCAAAGAAATGGAACAAATAATCCTAAAATTTGTATGGAACCAGAAAAGACCCCGAATAGCCAGAGGAATGTTGAAAAAGAAAAGCAAAGCTGGTGGCATCACAATTCCGGACTTCCAGCTCTGTTACAAAGCTGTCATCATCAAGACAGTACGGTACTGGCACAAAAACACACACATAGATCAATGGAACAGAATAGAGAGCCCAGAAATGGACCCTCAACTCTATGGTCAACTCATCTTCCACAAAGCAGGAAAGAATGTCCAATGGAAAAAAAGACAGTCTCTTCAACAAATGGTGTTGGGAAAATTGGACAGCCACATGCAGAAGAATGAAACTGGACCATTTCCTTACACCACACACAAAAATAGACTCCAAATGGTTGAAAGACCTCAATGTGAGACAGGAGTCCATCAAAATCCTAAAGGAGAACACAGGCAGCAACCTCTTCGACCTCAGCCGCAGCAACTTCTTCCTAGAAACATCGCCAAAGGCAAGGGAAGCAAGGGCAAAAATGAACTCTTGGGACTTCATCAAGATAAAAAGCTTTTGCACAGCAAAAGAAACAGTCAACAAAACCAAAAGACAACTGACAGAATGGGAGAAGATATTTGCAAATGACATATCAGATAAAGGGCTAGTATCCAAAATCTATAAAGAACTTATCAAACTCAACACCCAAAGAACAAAGAATCCAATCAAGAAATGGGCAGAAGACATGAACAGACATTTTTCCAAAGAAGACATCCACATGGCCCACAGACACATGAGGAAATGCTCAACATCGCTTAGCATCAGGGAAATCCAAATCAAAACCTCAATGAGATACCACCTCACACCAGTCAGAATGGCTAAAATTAACAAGTCAGGAAATGACAGATGTTGGCGGGGATGCGGAGAAAGGGGAACCCTCCTACACTGTTGGTGGGAATGCAAGCTGGTGCAGCCACTCTGGAAAACAGTATGGAGGTTCCTCAAAAAGCTGAAGATAGAGCTACCATACCATCCAGCAATTGTACTACTAGGTATTTACCCCAAAGATACAAATGTAGGGATCCGAAGGGGTACGTGCACCCTGATGTTTATAGCAGCAATGTCCACAATAGCCAAACTGTGGAAAGAGCCAAGATGTCCATCGACAGATGAATGGATAAAGAAGAGGTGGTATATATATACAATGGAATATTATGCAGCCATCAAAAGGAATGAGATCTTGCCATTTGCAACAACCTGGATGGAACTGGAGGGTATTATGCTGAGCAAAATAAGTCAAACAGAGAAAGACATGTATCATATGACCTCACTGATATGAGGAATTCTTAATCTCAGGAAACAAACAGAGTTGCTGGAGTGGGAGGTGGGGTGGGAGGGATGGGGTGGCTGGGTGATAGATACTGCGGAGGGTATGTGCTCTGGTAAGCACTGTGAATTGTGCAAGACTGTTGAATCTCAGATCTGTACCTCTGAGTCAAATAATGCAATATATGTTAAGAAAAAAAAAAAGAAGAAGAAGATAGCAGGAGGGGAAGAATGAAGGGGGGGAAATCAGAGGGGGAGACGAACCATGAGAGACGATGGACTCTGAAAAACAAACTGAGGGTTCTAGAGGGGAGGGGGCTGGGAGGATGGGTTAACCTGGTGATGGGTATTAAAGAGGGCACGTTCTGCATGGAGCACTGGGTGTTATGCACAATGAATTATGGAACACTACATCTAAAACTAATGATGTAATGTATGGTGATTAACATAACAATAAAAAAATTTTTAAGAAAAAGAAGTAACACTCCTTAACTCATTTTATGAGGTTACTAAAATGTTAAAAAATAAAAAATAAAAATAAAAATAAAAAAAGAAGATAAAAGTAGAAAAATAAATAAACAAAAAATAAAAATCATCGATATTTCTAGCTGATATACTTACTTTCTACTTTAGCTTAATTAATGAGGGAGTAGAAAGGTAGCTGAGGGCAAAGCACAAGCTGACACCCAAGAACCCACCACACACACACCTCTTGGGATTTGTGTGACAGTCTTCCAGGAAGCTCCCAACTATCTTAATGTTAATGCCTTGCTAGAGGGAAAAACAACCTTAATTTAACAATGGCAAGGCCTCCAGTATCCTGTGAGTCTTCTTTAACATAGAAAATCCTTTTGAAACCTCCCTTTTCCTTACCTCCCTCAACTCCCAAGTATACAATCAGCCACCTCTCACAACCCTGGGGCAGCAGCTCTTTCTGCCCATGGGTCCTGTCCCCGTGCTCTAAAAAACCACCTTTTTGCACCAAAGAAAGTTTAAGAATTCTTTCTTGGTTGTAGGCTCTGGACCCCACCCCACCAAACCTCACCTATATTCCAAAACCACATCATAATGAATATACAGAATTATAATAAATGTTCTAATTTTCTTATCTACTAATTCCATCAATTATGTCATTACTGGGTCTGTTGCAATTGATTGATTTTTTTATTCCCCTCATGATAGGTTTCCTGTTTTCCACACTGTATGCTTAGTAATTTCTTTTATTGGATTTGAGTGAAACTTTCTAAATTCTACTGTTAGATATTGAGTATTTTTGTAATTGCATAAATATTCTTGAGCTTTATTCTTAGACATAATAAAGTTACTTGGAAGCAGTTTTTAGATCTTGCTTTTAAATTTTTCAGGTGGGACTAAATCAGTTTAGTCTAGGGTTAATGTCCTCAACTACTGAGGCAAAATCTGAGGTATAAATTGTGAGGTTTTGTACTCTAGCTAGTAGAAACATCTAGTCTAGTTCTGAATAGTTTCTCCTCATGCATGCACTGATTAGTTCTCAATTTAAGACATGAGAGTCAACCTCTGCAGATCTCTGAAAAATGCTCCCTTTCCAATTTTCTCCACTTTGGTACTCTGCTTTGAGCACTTCAGCCACTATGACCTGCTTGATCTCTTTTTCCTCAACTAAAGGAGACCACTGACCCCTGCCTAACTTCTCTCCCCTGGTGTCATGACTTGGAATCTTTCCTGTAATAAGCTAGACAGTTGAAAAGTCTTACTTATTACTTTCTCATCTTTTAGAGACCACTGTCTTTCATTGCCTCATGCCCAACATCTTCACATTTGCTATTTTATATATTCTATTTGGACTTTTATTTGTTTGTAGTGGGAGAGTAAATCCGGATGCTGTCCATCTTGACTGGAAATAAGAATAATAAATGTGATTTTTTTTCATATTGTACAATGCCGTGCTTTAACATTTGGAAATCTGCATAAACCTTCAGACCAATGTTTTCTCAATGACTAAAGCATTGTGTTTCAAAACTATACATAAGTAAAATATCCATTCAAATTTCAAGATAGCCCAATTGATTTTATGTAGCAGAGTATGAAATATCAATTCATACGGTATTATATTTTACATTCAAAGAAAAATATCCAAAATTATCTGGAGACATTAAAAATGTTTTTCTCTTTTCCAACAACACATTCGTGGAAGACCAGATTTTTTTATATATACTTCAATTAAAATAGTACATATAGCAATAGATTAAAATGTCAAAAGTATAAAATGTTAACAAAAGTATAAAATGCAACTTTTCTTCCTACTTTTTGTTTGTTCATGTTGGAAAATAGAGTTCATTTTTCCTAATAGTAGGTTATTTAGATTATCATGTAAGGAGTTTAGCCTTGTTTTAAATACATTAATAAGTATACATGATTTTAGAATTTCTTAGTTTTAATCTCTTAATAAGGAGAATATAAATAGATATCATCTATGTAAACAAAAACTCTTTAAAATCTGTAATAATTTTTAAGAATGTAAAGAGTCTTGGGGAGGAGCAAGATGGCAGAGGAGTAGGAGACCTAAATTTAGTCTGGTCCCAGTAATTCAGCTAGTTATCAAACCATTCAGAACGCCTACAAACTCAACAGGAGATTGAAGAAAAGAATAACAGCAATTCTACGAACATAAAAGTGACTACTTTCTGGAAGGTAGGACACGCAGAGAAGTGAATCCAAGACAATATACGGGAATTAGACCATGGCGGGGGAGGGGGGCCTCCATCAGCCGCTACCAGCAAGTGATAGAGCACAAAATTGGAAATTTTAGAAGTTGGCTCTGCTGAGGGATGTCACTCCAGTGGCTAAGTGGGGAGTGGAACACTTGATGAGACAGTGTGGTCTCAGGACCCTCGGGGTCACAGAAAGACTGGGTGTGCCTGAGTACAGCAGAGCTCCCAGGTATCGGAGTGGAGAAACCAGCTGCAAAAATGGAGCCGAAGAGTGGGTTCTCAGCTCAGGGTTGCCATAAACTGTGATCCATGGCACAGTCGGGCCACTGCTCTTCCAGCAGGGCAGGGACCCAACAAGCAGCAGATCCAAGGAGATTCCCCTTCTTTCCTCCTGAATCTGCGGGGTTTGGAGACTCTAAATGGGGTCATGTGCCAGAGATAGAAACACTTAGTCACAGGACTGGTGAGCACGGAGTGCAGCCAGAAACCAGGGAGATAGGAGGAATTGACTGCTTTTCTCTGAGGGCACACTGAGGAGTGGCACCCCGAGGTCTTGGCACCTCTGGGACCAGAAATTGGGAGACCACCATTTTCATTATCATCCTACAAAGCTGTATGGAAAGGTTTCAGGGAACAAAAGCTACGGAGAGCAAACCCCAGCAGATTACTTAGCCCGGACCAGCAAGGGCGGGGCATTCTACCTCCGACAAAGACATTTGAGAACCACTGAAACAGGCCCCTCCCCCAGAAGATCAGCAAGAACAGCCAGCCAAGACCAAGTTTACCGATCAATGAGAATGGCAGAACTCCAGTGCTAGGGGAATAATGCACATAGAATCCATGGCTTTTTTACCATGATTCTTTAGTCTTTCAAAGTTAATTTTTTTAATTTTCTTTATCTTTTTCTTTTTTTTTTAATTTTTCTTTTTCCCTTTTTCAACCAACATCTTATCAATCACTTTTTTTTAAAAATCTTTTTTATTTTCATTTTTAGAGTCATATTCCATCTCTTCATAGTAGTTAACCTTATTTTTGGTGTCTATATATAAGTTTCTCTTTCTTTAAAATTTTGGGATACAGTTTCTTCTAACAGAGCAAAATATACCCTAAATCTTTAGTGTATGGCATTGTTCTAGTCTCCTGCCTGATCACATTCTCTCTCTTTTTTTTTAAATTTTTTTCATTCTTTTTTCAACCAACTTCTTATCAATTCCTTTTTTAAAATCTTTTTTAATTTTCATCTTTATAGTCATATTCCATCCCTTGATTGTATTTACCCTTATTTTAGTATACATATAAGTTTTTCATTCTTTAAAATTTTGGGAGGCAATTTCTTCTAACAAACCAATATACACCCAAAATCTAGTGTGTGGCTCTGTTCTATTCACCAGCCTGATCATATACTTTTCTTTTTATTTCTGTCGCCTCCCGCCCTGGTTTCAGGTCTCTTCAGATTTGTTTATTGTATATTTTTCTGGGGTCGTTGTTACCCTGTTAGCATCTTGTTCTCTCATTTATCTATTCTTCTCTGGACAAATGAAATATGGAAAAAAATCACCTCAAAAAAAGAACAAGAGGCAGTACCAACTGCCAGGGACCTAATCAATACGGACATTAGGAAGATGTCAGAACTAGAGTTCAGAATGATGATTTTAAAGATACTAGCTGGCTTTGAAAAAAGCATGGAAGATACTAGAGAATCCCTTTCTGGAGAAATAAAAGAACTAAAATTTAACCAAGTTGAAATCAAAAAGGCTATTAATGAAGGGAAATAAAAAATGGAGTCTCTAGATAAATGAGGCAGAAGAAAGAATTGGTGATATAGAAGACCAAATCATGGAAAATAAAGAAGCTGAGAAAAAGAGATAAACAACTACTGGATCACAAGGGGTGAATTCAAGAGATAAGTGATACCATAAGATGAAACAATATTAGAATAAGTGGGATCCCAGAAGAATAAGAAAGAGAGAGAGGGGCAGAAGGTATATTGGAGCAAATTATAGCAGAGAACTTCCCTAATTTGGGAAAGGAAACAGGCATCAAAATCCAGGAGGCATAGAGAATTCCCCTCAAAATCAATAAAAATAAGTCAACACCCCAACATCTAATAGTAAAACTCACAAGTCTCAGAGACAAAGAGAAAATCCTGAAAGCAGCTCGGGAGAAGAGATCTGTAACCTACAATGGTAGAAACATTAGATTGGCAACAGACCTATCCACAGAGACCTGGTAGGCCAGAAAGGACTGGCAGGATATCTTCAGAGCACTAAATGAGAAAAATATGCAGCCAAGAATACTATATCCAGCTAGGCTGTCATTGAAAATTGAAGGAGAGATAGAAAGCTTCCAGGACAAACAAAAACTAAAGGAATTTGCAAACACGAAACCAGCCCTACAAGAAATCTTGAAAGGGGTCCTCTAAGCAAAGAGAGAGCCTAAAAGTGACATAGACCAGAAAGGAACACAGACCATATACAGTAACAGTGACCTTACAGGCAAAACAATGGCACTAAATTCATATCTTTCAATAGTTACCCTGAATGGAAATGGGCTAAATGCCCCAATCAAAAGACACAGGCTATCAGATTGGATTAAAAAACAAGATCCATCGATATGCTGTCTGCAAGAGACTCATTTTAGACACAAAGAAACCTCCAGATTTAAAGTGAGGGGAGGGGGTGGAAAACCATTCATCATGTTAATGGACGTCGAAACAAAGCTGGGGTGGCAATCCTTATATCAGACAAATTAGATTTTAACCGAAGACTATAATAAGAGATAAGGAAGGACACTACATCATACTTAAAGTCTCTATCCAACAAGAAGATCTACAATTGTAAATATTTATGCTCCTAACATAGGAGCAACCAATTATATAAGCCAATTAATAACAAAATCAAAGAAACACGTCGACAACAATAAAATAATAGTAGGGGACTTTAACAGCCCCCGAACTGAAATGGACAGATCATCTAAGCAAAACATCAACAAGGAAATAAAAGTTTTAAATGACACACTGGACCAGATAGACTTCACAGATATATTCAGAACATTCCATCCCAAAGCAACAGAATACACATTCTTCTCTAGTGCCCGTGGAACATTCTCCAGAATCGATCACATCCTAGGTCATAAATCAGGTCTCAACTGGTACCAAAAGATTGGGATCATTCCCTGCCTATTTTCAGACCACAATGCTTTGAAACTAGAACTCAATCACAAGAGGAAAGTCGGAAAGAACCAAATACATGGAGGCTAAAGAGCATCCCACTAAAGAATGAATGGGTCAACCAGGAAATTAAAGAAGAATTTAAAAAATTCATGGAAACCAATGAAAATGAAAACACAACTCTTCAAAATCTTTGGGATGCAGCAAAGGCAGTCCTAAGAGGAAAGTACATAGCAATACAAGCCTTTCTCAAGAAACAAGAAAGGTCTCAAATACACAGCCTATCCCTACACCTAAGGAGCTGGAGAAAGGACAGCAAATAAAGCCTAAACCCAGCAGGAGAAGAGAAATCATAAGGATCTGAGCAGAAATCAATGAAATAGAAACCAAAAGAACAGTAGATCAATGAAAGTAGGAGCTGATTCTTTGAAAGGTTTAATAAGATTGATAAACCCCTGGCAGGACTTATCAAAAAAAGAGAAAGGACCCAAAAAATTAAATCATGAATGCAAGAGGAGAGATCACAACAAACACAAAGAAATACAAATTATAAGAACCTATTATGAGCAACTCTATGCCAGCAAATTAGATAACCTGGAAGAAATGGATGCATTCCTAGAGATGTATCAACTACCAAAACTGAACCAGGAAGAAATAGAAAACCTGAACAGACCCATAACCACTAAGGAAATTGAAGCTGTAATCAGAAATCTCCCAACAAACAGGAGCGCAGGGCCAGATGGCTTCCCAGGGGATTCTACCAAACATTTAAAGAATAATTAATGCCTATTCCCCTGAAACTGTTCTGAAAAATAGAAATGGAATGGACCTTCCAAACTCGTTTTATGAGGCCAGCATTACCCTTACCCCAAAACCAGACAAAGACCCCATTGAAAAGGAGAACTACAGACCAATATCCCTGATGAACACGGATGCAAAAATTGTCACCAAAATACTAGCCAATAGGATCTAACAGTACATTAAAAGGATTATTCACCACGATCAAGTGGGATTTATTCCTGGGCTGCAAGTTTGGTTCAACATCCGCAAATCATTCAATGCGATACAATACATTAATAAAAGAAAGAACAAGAATCATATGATCCTCTCAATAGATGCAGAAAAAGCATTTGACAAAGTACAGCATCGTTTCTTGATCAAAACTCTTCACAGTGTAGGGATAGAGGTACATACCTCAATATCATAAAAGCCATCTATGAAAAACCCACAGTGAATATCATACTCAATGGGGAAAAACTGAGAGTTTTCCCTCTAAGGTCAGGAACACTGCAGGGATGTCCACTATCACCACTGCTACTCAACAGTATTAGAAGTCCTAGCCATAGCAGACAACAAAAAGAAATAAAAGGCATCCAAAATGGCAAAGAAGTCAAACTCTCACTCTTTGCAGATGATATGATACTTCATGTGGAAAACCCAAAAGACTCCACCCCAAAACTGCTAGAACTCACACAGGAATTCAGTAAAGTGGCAGGATATAAAACCAATGCACAGAAATCAGTGGCATTCCTATACACCAACAATAAGATTGAAGAAAGAGAAATTAAGGAGTCAATCCCATTTACAATGGCACCCAAAACCATCAGATATCTAGGAATAAATTTAACCAAAGAGGCAAAGGATCTGTACTCAGAAAACTATAAAATACTCATGAAAGAAATTGAGGAAGACACAAAGAAATGGAAAAACGTTCCATGCTCATGGATTGGAAGAACAAATATTGTGAAGATGTCAATGCTACCTAGAGCAATCTACACATTCAATGCAATCCTTATCAAAATACCACCAATTTTTTCCAATGAAATGGGACAAATAATCCTAAAATTTGTATGGAACCAGAAAAGACCCCGAATAGCCAGAGGAATGTTGAAAAAGAAAAGCAAAGCTGGCGGCATCACAATTCCGGACTTCCAGCTCTATTACAAAGCTGTCAACATCAAGATAATATGGTACTGGCACAAAAACAGACACATAGATCAATGGAACAGAATAGAGAGCTCAGAAATGGACCCTCAACTCTATGGTCAACTAATCTTCCACAAAGCAGGAAAGAATGTCCAATGGAAAAAAGACAGTCTCTTCAACAAATGGTGTTGGGAAAATTGGACAGCCACATGCAGAAGAATGAAACTGGACCATTTCCTTACACCACACACAAAAATAGACTCCAAATGGTTGAAAGACCTCAATGTGAGACAGGAGTCCATCAAAATTCTAAAGGAGAAAACAGGCAGCAACCTTTTCGACCTCAGCTGCAGCAACTTCTTCCTAGAAACATCGTCAAAGGCAAGGGAAGCAAGGGCAAAAATGAACTATTGGGACTTCATCAAGATAAAAAGCTTTTGCACAGCAAAAGAAACAGTCAACAAAACCAAAAGACAACCGACAGAATGGGAGAAGATATTTGCAAATGACATATCAGATAAAGGGCTAGTATCCAAAGTCTATAAAGAACTTATCAAACTCAACACCCAAAGAACAAATAATCCAATCAAGAAATGGTCAGAAGACATGAACAGACATTTCTGCAAAGAAGATATCCAAATGGCCAACATACATATGAAAAAGTGCTCAACATCGTGTGGCATCAGGTAAATCCAAATCAAAACCTCAATGAGATACCACCTCACACCAGTCAGAATGGCTAAAATTAAAAACAAGTCAGGAAATGAGAGATGTTGGCGAGGATACGGAGAAAGGGGAACCCTCCTACACTGTTGGTGGGGATGCAAGCTGGTGCAGCCACTCTGGAAAACAGTATGGAGGTTCCTCAAAAAGTTGAAAATAGAGCTACCATACGATCCAGCAATTGTACTACTGGGTATTCACCCCAAAGATACAAATGTAGTGATCCTAAGGGGCACATGCACCCCAATGCTTATAGCAGCAATGTCCACAATAGCCAAACTATGGAAAGAACCCAGATGTCCATCAACAGATGAATGGATAAAGACACCATAGTGTATATATATATATATATATATATATATATATATATATATATACAATGGATATTATGCAACTATCAAAAAAAATGAAATCTTGCCATTTGCAACAACTTGGATGGAACTAGAGGGTATTATGCTAAGAAAAATAAGTCAATCAAAGAAAGACAAATATCATATGATCTCACTGATTTGAGGAATTTGAGAAATAAGACAGATGATCATAGGGAAAGGGAAGGGAAAAATGAAACAAGACAAAACCAGAGAGGGAGACAAACCATAAGAGACTCTTAATCTTAGGAAACAAACTGAGGGTTGCTGGAATGGAGTGGGGTGGGAGGGATGGGGTGGCTAGGTGATGGACATTAGGGAGGGTATGTGCTATGGTGAGCACTGTGAATTGTGTAAGACTGATGAATCACCGACCTGTACCCCTGAAACAAATAATACATTATATGTTAAAAAAAAATTTTTTTTTAAAAGAATATAAAGAGGCTTGAGATCTCAAAGTTTGAGGATTGCTACATTAGAAAACTGAGAGCTTCTTACTCTTTTTTCTAATGCTATTAAGAGAAACAGGCAGCTTATCTTCTGTAGGCCTATTTCCTTCTAAGAATCTGATAGGGCAGTATGTCTGTGTATATAATAGAATGGGGTGGGGAATCATGTCGAGGTAATCATTCAATTACCTATGTGACTAAGAAAGGCAAAATTCAGTAATATTAAAGATAAACATAGGTCTAGCCAAGGTACATTACTAGTTATCTTTGTTTTATGGTACATTTTGAGTCAAAACAATTACTATCTGAAATCTGACTGTAACAGTATTACTTTGTGTTACTGTTTTCTAAGAGTGAGAAAAAAATAACTTTCAGAAGATGAAAAAATCTTTAAGTATGTTCACACTCGCTTCCACTTTATCCTTGTTTCCTAAAACTATGTTAGAGTATCACAAGCAGAAATACCTTCAGAATAAACTCTCTATTCAATTGATTTAAAAAGTATTTTTATGGTTGTAGGAATGCCAAGGTGAATCCCTGCATACACGGAGCTCAAAATCTCAGAGACTTACAGAAAGTGATATAAAGAGAAACATAAGATATTGCATGGAATTATGGTATAGAAAAGCAGGAAGGTTTTAAATTTAATCATAACAAACATGCCAGGAATAGATCCTCATTTAATCACTGTCTTTAGGTATGAGTGCTAGAACAAGAAATTCTATCTTTTCATGACTTTAAAGAGTTATACACAGTAAAAGTGTTGAAAATTGGCCTATTGGAAGTTGACCTCCTTTAGTTTTTAAGAAAGTTAAAAATCTAGGAAACAGTTCCATCCTTCAATTTAAATATTGTTCTCTGCTTCTGAAAATGTTGCTTAAAATGTTTTATACCAAATCAACAATAATATTTAAATGAAATCTGAGCTATTTAAGAAAAAGAATAAAAATATTTAGGAAGCAAAAAGGTTATTTTCACTTTAAATCACAATTCAGTTCAGAATATTTATTCTACTGGTTAGCTAATCAGGAAGAAAAGCAAGTGTACCTGTCAGCAAAGCCAAGAGAACGAGTTCTGTGTTTTATTGTTTTGTCAGTTTCTCTGGATTTAAAATAGAAAGAATGTCATTGTACTTTTAGGGCTATCTTTAGCTCACTGAAACGACTTATTCCTTTTCTTCTAAAGAAATAGCATTCATCAGGTAATTCTCATGGGAACCTTAACGACATAAGAAAGTGTTTATTTTTTCTCTTCACCTTGAAAGTTGGAAATATGTTCCATCTCATCCTCTAGTCTATTAGGATTATGAGTGGCATTTACCTTTTGTTTATTTTATTTGTATATTGTAGGGCATAAGCAGCAGGTTTTCTTACAATTATGCAACCATTTTTATTATAAATATACTATAGATTTTGTTTGCACTGGATATATCTGTGTTTAAGTGATTATTTAGCTTGGATGCTGAAGATTTCAGTCTCTAATTATGAAATATCATTTGGGAAACTAGTATTATTTTTTTAAATATTAAATATTCTCAGGGTTCTATACTTTATATACAGAGCCAGGTCTTAGTCACTTAATAGTTTTATTCTAAAATGATATCTTATATGCACAATCTGATGAAACACACCCTATATGGGTGCCAGTGACTCAGTTGGTTAAGTGTCTGCCTTCAACTCAGTTCATGATCCCAGGGTCCTGGGATAGAGCTCCAGGTTGGGCTCCCTACTCAGCAGGGAGTCTGCTTCTGACTTTCCCTCTACCCCTCATGCTGGCTCTCTCTCTCTCTCTCAAATAAATAAAATCTTTAAAAAAAAAAAAAGAAACATACCCTATATACTTACTGGTCTTATTTTAGTGTAATATTCTAAATCTGTTTGTTTCTAATTTTTAAAAAATCATAGAGGTGTGGGCCCTGCAAATTAACAAAACTACCTTGAAATTTATATTATACAGGAAAGATGTTCTTAATTCACATAAAAAGTGGTTCAATAATATGAAATGAGAAAAATATTCTAGACCTGATAGAGATGGAAAAAATAGATAACCAGAATTTACAAGGGCTGCCTAGATTGAAAATTTCCATCATAGAATCACAAAATGTTAAACCAGGAATGGACCTTAGAGAGTATGCATTCCAATTCTTGTGTTTCACAAATGAAGTAATTAAAGTTCAGAAAAAATAAAAGACTTGTTCAATCACATATAGCTAATCCTTGGTAGGGTGGATACTAGAATCCTACACAAATTCTACGCAAATTTTTACTACTTAGTAAACTAATTGGACAATTCAGATAAGAAAACTGATTTCACTTTAAGTAAAAAAAGAAAATAAAGATATATAGGCAGCATTTAGAGAAGTTTTCTTAAACAAAACTCTTAATGAACCATGGGGTGGGGTGCAGCATAGAATTCAATGTATAATCAAAGTAGAGGCTTACAGTCAGAAGTTGTCTAAATTAAAGAGGTTATCATTGCTAAAGCCAAATTCAAAAGCATCATTGTCACCTTAATATATTGAAATCAGCCTTTTTTTCCTCATTGATGAGTAAATTTAATCAAAAAAATTTTTTTAAAGAATTTATTTATTTATTTTGACAGAGAGAGAGAGATACAGCAAGAGAGGGAACACAAACGGGGGGGGGGGGAAGGGAGAAGCAGGCCTCTCTCAGAGCAGGGAGCCTGATGTGGGGCTCGATCCCAGGACCTTGGGATCATGACCTGAGCCAAAGGCAGACGCTTAACGACTAAGCCAACCAGGTGCCCATTAATCAAAAATATTTAAATGGCATGTTGCATGTTGCACTCAATCACCTGATCGCCTTTAAAATAAGGAGGGGGGGAATGAGTAGGAATTAAGTGTACTATAAATGAAAAATTGTACTTAAAATCACTGAATAGAAGCCATTCTCTATACCAGTATTAAAGGTTGCCATTGAAACGTTGAAACAGTAATTCTACAGTGAGCATTAGTGTAGGAAGAAAAGCAGAGAACTTTCCTTCCTTTTTTTTTTTTTTTTTTAATGAAATGAAAATAGTCACTCCCAACAGAAGAAGTGAAGGGATTTCCAAGAAAAACAACCATAGCCTTCAAGAAGGGGCAGTTGTCTGATCTGATCTTCTTGTGTTAAATACCTTTATACACTGTCAACACCCAAATTGCTATTTCTGGACCAGAACTCTTCCCAGAAAAATAAATCAAACCATGAATTCATTCTCTGCAATTGGATCTCTAGCGTTGCAAACATATCATGTCCAAAACTGAACTTATTTCTACACATTCCCACAAACCTTTCACAGTCTTCCCCCATCATGGTAAATATCACTCTTTTCTTCCAGTTTCTCCAGTAAACATTGAGAGTCATTTTGACTTTTTTTGTTAAATTCTACATCCAATCTATCAGAAAACTCTAACAATTCTGCCTTCAAAATTCAATCAGAATTCATTTATTTCCTTTCATCTTCTCTCCAACACTACTTCCTTGTTCTTTTAAAGATCCATCAACACTTGCCAAGATTATTGAAATAGGTTCCTAATTATACATCCTGTCTTTGCAATCACTCCTCTCTGAGCCTTTTTTTTTCCCCTGACAGTAGCTAAAATAATTCATTTAAAAAGATAACTTTATCAATGTCACTTCTCAAAACTCTACACAGCTTTCCCATCTCACTAAGGGTATAATCCAAAGTCCTTACAGTGGTTAAATGACCTAGCTAATCCTGCACCTTCCTTGACACAGCACTCCCCACATCTTACCTTTCTGAACCTTTCTCCTCCCACCTTTTCTTTACTTTTCTCACTTTTTCCTTATTTGTTATTCCTTGTATGTGCCACAAATTGCTTCCACCTCAGTTCCTTTGCATTTGCTTGTTCTTATGTCTTGATCATCTCTCTCTCTCTCTATCTCTCTTTCTCTTTTCTTTTCACTTTCTTCCAGTTTCTGCTCACAAGTCTCTTTGGTACTGAGGCTATTGCCTATACATATAAAATAACAACACTAGGCCCTTGGTACTCTCTATCCCTCTTATTTTTTTCTTTGCCTTTATCACTATATGATTGATTGATGGATGGATGGATTGATTTTTCCCAATTAGAATATAGCTCCATTGGGGCACCTAGGTGGCTCAGTTGGTTAAACATCTGCCTTTGGCTCAGGTCATGATCTCGGGGTCCTGGGGTTGAGCCCCATGTTGAGCTCCCTGCTCAGCAGTGAGTCTGTTTCTCCCTCTTCCTCTGCCCCTCTGCGTGCTTGTTCTTGCTTTCTCTCTCAAATAAATAAAACTTAAAAAAAGAAAAAATATATAGCTCCATGAAGACAGGGCTATATCTGTCTTATATACTCTCATTTTTAAGGTTGCCAGATAAAGTATAGGATCCTTAGTTAAACTTTAATTTCAGATGATGTCAAATAATCTTTAATATAAATATGCTCCCAATATTGCATACTTCTACTAATAAATTATTTGCATTCATCTGAAATGCAAATTCAACTGAGCATCATATTTGCTAAATCTGGCAACCCCACCTATAATTCCAGGGATGAAGCAGTAACTGACATAAAGTAAATACTCAGTAAATACTTGTTGAGTGAATAAAACTAATAAATTATGTTACCAGCAATGGTAGAGCACCATTAGAGTGTTCTTGGGAGAAACTAAGTATACCCCCAAGGAATTAGATGAGCATGTGAATTAAAAACCTGATGCCTACTTCTAGTCTAGAGAAGTCTAAAGACCAAAAAGTGGTTGAAGATGAAGAATCTGCATAATGAATCTACATGATGAAGAGAAAAAATTAGTAGTCAGATAAGGTATACTCCTTCCTTTCTCTCAGGACAAGTAAGAAATTCTCATGGGGAGCTAGACTGGCTCATATAAACTTGAAGGTATCTTAGCCAAAAGGGTTGTCTACTATGGTAAGAGGATCACAGTAATAGAAGTCTATGGGTGGGCCACTAAGGAAGTGTTATGAGAGGCAGTCATAGCAAGGCACTTGTCAGAGAGACCAATACAGGAACTTTGAAAGTCACATGGTTCCCATGAAAGAGCAAGCATCTAAAAGTGGGCCATGACAGTGGGCAGTTATGGCTGGATTATGACAATATCACTCATTTAAACATTGTCTTTATCTAACCTTTTTGACCCTATGTCACATCTAGAGGACAGGAAGCAAAACAGGGTGGATATCAAGGAAGACGTAAAGAAGAGATCACACCTTTATTTCCATGTTATAAGTTCCTGAACTATAAGCGAAAGTACAGCTAAAAGGAGAAAAAAATACTTTGAATTGGACATAAAACTGAAATTGTAAATAAAATTGTACTTCTGAATGTGAAATTTCATCATAATTTCCAATATGATGAGATCATTGTTATATAACAATATTATTAAATGAGTCTATTGTTATGACTAAAGGTGACTGAAAACATGAAACCTGTCAAATTTTATTATATGGATAAATAAGTGAGAATACAGTTTTAGGAAAAAAAATGAAGTCATTTCTTATGTTTCATTGAGTTCAGTATATTCAATATTAGTTAATAACTTTGGTACTCATGTGGAAAACCAAAAGGAAAGTGAAAGCCAAGGTAATGAAGATTGAAAAAATACATGGAAAAGAACTTGAAATGAACGTATCTGTTTGTTCAAGGATGTTTAGCTGTAATTCACACATCACATATCCTGACTAGAGTATAAGATGCACAAAACACCACATTAACATTTAGGAAGTCTAAATATAATTATAACACAGATTAACTGTTCTCACAGTTAAATGACAGAAAAGTCTAATAATTATAGTTTAAGGAAGCAACGGATGAGATGTCATAAAGATATACATGGATAATTGCTGGATGACTTGCACAACAATGAGTAGTTCTGAAGAAGGAAATATAAATTAGGCCATGGTAGATAAGAAATATTATTATAATGTGCAATTTTAATTTGTAATTAGTAATAAAAATGATTTTAATAGATGGCATAGAGAGGGATCACATATCAAGTACTCAAAATGAGTAAAAGGATAGATTGAAAAATATCATTAAAGTACTGAGATCATTCCTGTTTCCAGCAGACCAATAATTAGTCTGAAAAGTTATCCCACTTAAAACAAACAAACAAAACTAAGTGCTGAATAAATTTTGAAAACAAAAAAAACATTTTACCACAGCAAACATCAGACTCAATGGGAAAAACTAAGAGTTTTCCCCCTAAGGACAGGAACAAGACTCCACTCTCACCACTTCTAGTCAGCATAGTACTGGAAGTCTTACCCACATCAATCAGACAACAAAAATGAATAAAAGGCATCCAACTTGGTAAGAAAGAAGTAAAACTTTCACTATTTGCAGATGACATAAAACCATATATAGAAAACCCTAAAGACTACCAGAAAACTACTAGAACTGATAAATGAATTCAATAAAGTGGCAAGATACAAAATCAATATACAGAAATTCATTGCATATCTATACACTAATATTGAAGCAGCAGAAAGGCAAACTAGGAAAACAATCCATTTACAATTACACAAAAAATAATAAGATACCTAGGAATGAATACACCTAACCAAAGGGGTGAAAGATCTGTACTCTGAAAACTATAAGACACTGATGAAAGAAATTGAAAAAGATATAAAGAAATGGAAACACATTCCATGCTCATGGATTGGAAGAACAAATGTTAAAATGTCTATACTACCCAAAACAATCTACACATTTAATATAATCATTACCAAAATACCAATAGCATTTTTCACAGAGCTAAAACAAACAATCCTAAAATATATATGAAACCACAAAGACCCTGAATAGTCAAAGCAATTTTGAAAAAGAAAAGCAAAGCTGGAAGCATCACAATTCCAGACTTCAAGTTATATTACAAAGCTGTAGTAATCAAAACAGTATGGTAATGGCCCAAAAATAGACACATAGTTAATAGAACAGAATAGAAAACTCAGAAATGAACCCACAATTATATGGTCAATTAACCTCCAACAAAGCAGGAAAGAATATGCAATGGAAAAAAGACAGTCTTTTCGATAAATGGTATCGGGAAAACTGGACAGCCACCTGCAGAAGAATGAAACTGGACCACTTTCTCACACCATATACAAAAATTAACTCAAAATGGATTAAAGACCTAAGTACGAGACCTGAAACCATAAAAATACTAGAAGAAAACACAGGGAGTAACCTCTGTGCCATCAGCCATAGCAACATTTTTCTAGATATATCTCCTGAGGGAAGAGAAACAAAAGTAAAAATAAACTATTGGGACTTCACCAAAACAAAAAGCTTCTGCACAGTGAAGGAAACAATAAAAAACCTAAAAGGTAACCTAGTGAATGGGAGAAGATATTTGCAAATGACATATTCAATAAAGGGTTATTATCCAAAATATATAAAGAATTTATACAACTTAACATCCTAAAAACAAATAATCCAATTAAAAATGGGCAGAAGTCATGAACTATATTCCTCCAAAGAAGATATCCAGATGGCCAACAGACACATGAACAGTTGCTCAACATCACTCATCATCAGAGAAATGCAAATCAAAACACAAAGATATATCACTTCACACCTGTCAGAATGGCTAAAATCAAAAACGCAAGAAACAAGTGTTGGTGAGGATGTGGAGAAAAAGGAACCCTGTGTACTCTTGGTGCAAATGCACACTGGTGCATCTACTGTGGAAAACAGTGTAGAGTTTCCTCAGAAAGTTAAAAATAGAACTACTCAATGATCCTGTAATCACACTACTGGGTATTTACCCCAAAATACAAAAACACTAATTCAAAGGGATACATTCATCCCTATGTTTATAGCAGCATTATTTACTATAGCCAAATTATGGAAGCATTGACTTATGGATAGATAAAGAAATGATACATAAATAATGGAATATTATTCAACCATAAAAAAGAATGAAATCTTGTCATTTGCAATGACATGGTTGGAGCTAGAGAGTATAATGCTGAGTGAAATAAGTCAGTCAGAGAAAGACAAATACTGTGCGATTTCACTCATATGTGGAATTTAAGAAACAAAACAAATGAGCAAAGGGAAAAAAAGGGAGAGAGACAAAACAAAGAACAGACTCTTAACTGTAGAGAATAAACTGATAGTTACCAGAGGGGAGGTGGGGGGGGGGGATGAGTAAAATAGGTTATGGGTATTAGGTGTGCACTTGTGATGAGTACCAGGTGTTGTATGGAAGTACTGAATCACTATATTGTATACCTAACACTAATATAACACTGTATAAAAAAAGGAATCAAATAAATAAATACACTTTTAAACACATCACTGAACCTTCAAGAATATAGGGAAAATCAGGGGCACCTAGGTGACTCAGTCAGCTAGGTGTCCAACTCTTGATTTGGGCTCAGATTATTATCTGAGTCATGAGATGGAGCCAGGCTCTGTGCTCAGCGGGGCGTCTGCTGCTTCTCTCCCTCTCTCTCTGTTCCCCTCCACCAAACTGCATGCACACACTCTCTCTCTAAAAATAAAAAAATCTTTAAAAAAATACAGAAATTAGGGAAAAATGAGCAGAGTCTAAAAATTTTAGCCACCATGAGCTTAAATTAAAATGTTAAAGCAACCGGATATAAAAGATGGTCCTGGGGAAAACAATGTATGACTGGAAAATAGAATTTGAGAGCTGGCAGCGACCTGAAGTACTGGTTTTTAGGCCATGAACCTGCACACAGTTGTAGAGCTAGATCTGAGACCCCCACGAAAAGGTGGGTTTCCTGCAAGGACTACAGCCTCAGTTCTAGTGTGAACTAGAAGGAAAACTGTCGGTCAGCCAAGTGAAACTACAGGGCAAACTAGCTTTATAAACTTCAGGTCCAGGAAGGGAAAATAAATAATAATAATCTCCTCTGAAAATTTATAATCATAAGGCTGCATTTATATGGATCTGAGAAATAAGTTTATATAACCCATGCAGAAGGAAAATATAAGATAAAAAATTATGTAACAAAGGTTAGTATTTTCCCTTATAAAAGGTGAATAAAAAAGAAAAAACTTTCACCAAATACCAAGTTAGGGGTGAAATAGTATATTATTTTACTTAAAAGAATGAAAAAGACAAAGATCCCACTATCTTTCAGCATTTTATGGAAAGTCTTTGCTAGTCCAGAAAAGCTGGTAAATATGTTAACATTATGAGATTATATTTATATATATCTTTACATATCTATCTATCATCTATCATCTATCTACCTATAATATGTAGGGAGAGAAATACAGAGAAAGAATGTGCTATCTCATTCTTACAGTTAATATAAGAGTTTAGCAAAGTGGCTAAGTATAAAAGTAATAAACAAGAAAATGAATTTTCATACAGAGGCAACAAACATTAATACAGTATAATTTTAGAAAAAAACACATTCCTTTTATATATGCACGTATATATATGTACATGATATTTAGTAATGAATCTAGTAAAATATGGACACAAACTTTACAGAGAAAAATTTAAACTTTATTGAGAGGCAGTAAGTTGACCTAATTAAATGGAAAGAAGTATTGTGATCATTGAAAGGAAGCCACAGCATTATAAAATTCTTGATTATCTCCACAGTATCCTATAGATTCAATGCTATTACTGAAAACAATTTTTAAATTTTCTTTGGAAAACTGGTAAGTTGATTTAAACTTTATACAGAAAAACTAAAGGCCAAGAAAAATTTAAAGAATAATATCATAAGGAACAATAAGCCTTCAAAAATTTTCATAAGCAAAAAAAAAAAATTCATAAGCCTATAGAAATTGGGTTAGAGACAAGCACAAAGATAAATAAGCATACATAAAAGAGAGAGGGCAAAAACAGAACCAAGCATATATGACAACTTGATATCTGAAAAAGTGGCATGGGAGATATGTGGGAAAAGTATGGTTATTAAATAGTACTTGGAAAATGGTTTCTTATGGGAAAAGAATTAAATTGTTTTCTTAACAACATTCACAAACATTAATTTCAGGTTTAGTTTCACTGGAATTAATGTACACATACAAAACAAAACAAAAAATGTTGAGTAAAGAGTAGGGAAACATCTATACTGCCTTGAGTTAAGAACGCCATTAAAAAGACACAAAAAGTACTACCCAAAAGGGGAGAGATGTAAGTTCAACCACATTAAGAAGTTTTAAGTCCATTCAAAGGACACCTTAAAAAGTGAAAGTCAGCCCATAAACCAGATAAGGTATTTGCAATGATAATTGGCATTAAGTCTTTAGAATATATAAAATCTCAAATATTAAAAGAATATTAATTAAGAAGAAAAGAATGGACATTTCACAGAAGAGGAAATATGAATGGCCAATAACATTTTAAAAAATGTGTTCAATTTCATTAGTTAGAAAAATTAAAAAAATAAAACCACCATTAAATATTTTACAACCTCTAAATTGGCAAAAATGTAAAAATCTGACAATACAAATACCACAAGCATATGGAGCAAAGGGATCTCAGTCATTCATTCATTTATTTATTTATTTATTTATTTATTTATTTATTTATTTTTAAAGATCTGTTTATTTGAGAGAGAGAGAAAGAGTATGCCCATGCCTTGACAGGGGGACTGGGCAGAGGGAGAGGAAGAGAATCCTCAGGCTGATTCCCTGCTGAGCTTGGAGCCTGAAGCAGTGCTTGATCCCACCACCCTGAAATCATGACCCAAGCCAAATCAAGAACAGGAGGCTTACCTGACTGAGCCACCCAGGCACCCCCGGATCTCATTTATTAGTGGTATTGCCAGTATTATAACTGGCAATAAACAGTTTGGAAAACAATTTGGTACTTGCAAATGAATGTCCTATAGCTACAGGCATCTATATGGATGAACTTCAAAAAGATAATTTTAAATGAAAAAAATCAAAGAATGCATACAGAAGTAACATAACTAACAGTATTTCTCTTTCTCAAGGTATCTGTGAATACTTAACGACATGATACGTGTAAAGCACATAGAACCCATACACAATGCTTGCCACATAGTATGTATTTCATAAATGTTAGTTATTGTTGCTGCTGACAGTACTATTATTCCAACTATTCAAGAAGTTAATTAATGCAACTCAAACTTTCGATTTAGGGGAAATAAGACCACAGAATAATCAATTCAAATATTTCTTGATATTGCATTATGTTTTTAAAGAGTTAATACTGATTCAAACACTTTGAACTTACGGACATAGGTATGAATTCACAAAATGAGGGTTTTCTTTGTGCATATAAGGAACATAACCTGTGTGTTGCATCACCCAATTTCTGTATGGATTCTGGATTCCTGCTGAAATTGTGGGAAGGGGAATGCTAAAGCAGCATCTTTATAGATTTTATATTCTACCTTTCATAACCCATTAGATAATTATTGATTATTTTCATATTAAATATGCAGAAAATAAAGCACAGATAATACTTACCTAAGGTTCTATAGTTACTGAGTGACAGATGTAAAATAAACACCCTGTTCCTTGAGCATGCTTCACAGTCTCATTATAATTACTAAATTTCAAAGCAACCTCAAGATGCAGATTACTTAATCAGATACGTTTCTTCTTTTCTTCCTCTGAATTGTATTTTAATGAAATGTGTATTTTTATTTTTTATTCAGTTGTATAGTTACTATGAGCAGAAATATTTTCGTCCTCTTTATAATCCCTACATTTCTTAATATATTGTTTAGCCATAAATGTTTGGTATAAACATTTCTGCTAATTAGTTTCTCTTAAGGAAGACATGACGGGCAAAATGAGTTGAGACTTTTTAAAAATTGCTTTTTGTTCTGTTCTGCTGATAAGCAAAATTGAGAATATGCCACCGCCCACTCTCCAACAATTATCATATGTATTATTTTTGTAATAATCAAGAAAAATGCAACAATGTTTTCAGTGAAAAAAATATGAGGTAATGTCTAAAAACAGTACTCAGACATTAAGACAGTTCTTTCTCTGTATTGCGCTGGTAAAGGCCAGTACTTACTCCATAGCCTATTGCATAAAATTTACTTATGAAATGTATTTTCCAGAAATAAAACTTCAGAATTATATTAATATTTGAATGTCCATATTTTATGTAGTATCCCTCTGAGAATTTCTGAGGCCAGAAGATGAAAAAATGAAAGACTTGCTTCTTCTCTTCTCTTTTTTTCTCTTCGCTTCCCTTCTTTTCTTCATCTCTTCTCATTCTTTTTGTGTGTGTGTGTGAAACTCAATAAATGAAATGAACTGATAATGAAAATTATAAAGTCCACATTTTTGAGAGCACCTATAACCCCATGAACGAAAAATTACCCCAGGTCAACATAGCCTGAGAATACTGATAAGTTTTATTTACATACCTAAAGTTATGTAAAACTCATTTTTTGTTTGTTTTTGTGTTTTTGTAATGCTGTGCTTAGTTTTTAACTATGAGCAACAATAGGAATGCCAGATTGTAGAATCTGCCAGACCATTGGGATAGGAGATAGTACAAACCGCCCCTTCTCTATGCCAATCCTCTACCACTACCTGGTAATATAGTTAAGTACTCAGGAGTCACTATTGGTTATCATAATTGCTGACTCAATAAAACAAAGAGATAATTAAAATTTAATTGAATACCGTGGGTGAAGGAGAAAGTATGGTTCTTAACTTGCATATTCTAAACATATTTTCCACAAGAAATAATTACAGGTTTATCCATGAGTCACTTAAAATGGAGGTGAAATGGAGAACAGTAAAAGGATGCACAGGCTTTGTGATCTAAATATCTTTGTGTGGTGCTTTATACTGAGGCATAATTAGATCATTGCCATATGTGCATTCCTAATGTCAGCTAATGGCTAGCCTAATGAAACAAGAACCTGATGAATTATAAATTGTTTCCACTTTGTAAGGCTATTCTACTTCTTGATGTTTGAGGTCTTTAAAAATTAATAATTATAATAGTTGATTTCATACTTGGTAACATGAGCACCTAAAATTTAGTCTTAAAGTTATTTTCAAATACTAACATATAATATAATATAAAATAGGCAAGGGACTTGCACAAAATATCTCAGAGTAAGTAACAATTTTTATAATTCCCCTCTCTGAAGCTTTTTGAGGTGAGGAAAAATAAACAAATACAGAAAAAAAAATAAGAAACTATGGAATATTTCCAAACATATTGCTCCAAATCCATGGATAACTGTCATTTATAATCATACTTATACTAACTGTGGCATATATAGCAAATAAAGTGAGAATGCTGGAAAGTGGTATACATTTCTTCTCATTGAGATTATGGGATAATGGGCAGAAATTAAGAGGAAGAAATTCAAAATGGCCTATTTATACCTCAAACAAACCAAAGAAAGTGAAATTCTGTTTAGGAGATGACAACTCAAAATACAGATGGAAACAAGAGCACATAGCAAAATCCTTTACTTGGTTGGGGCTCTGTAGACTTAAATGTCTGAATGAACCCAAAGATTTTCCATTATTCCGCTATAGCTTCTAACCTTACAAAGGAAAGACCTGGAGATGAACCTTAGTGAGAAGAGAAACTCAAAACAAGAACCTGGGGAACCAAAATGAGCTACTGATTCATAAGCAGAATGCTGAAACCAAATGATGGAGTACCTGAACTCTCACTGATATGTCCAATACCATCAAAACAGGGGAAAGCCTAAGGAAAAACGGCATTCAACATCAATATCAACATTGTCATAATAACCAGTTTTATTACTATTGTCATATGCCAGTCATAACCTAGAGAGAGACAGAAAAAGAGAGTCAAGAAAGTTTACTTATGCTAATTTTCAAACTTCTCATGGGATGCAAAAAATATCAATGGAATGAAAACATTATTGTTTATAAAATTGTCTACAAATATAAATAAAACCAAATTGCGTGTTCTCTAATTTACATGGGACAGGAGCAGGAAGGCCAGAAGATTTAAAAAAGAATAGAGATCAAAACTCAACAAATGGCAAAAAAAGGAAAATAAGATCAAAATTACAAAATGTTATTAAAGAAATAAACTCAAGAATGTGAATAACATTTAGAATGTATTTATGTCAAGATTTGTATATATACTGAGCCTAAGAGACTAAGCACTGATGTACATCCTGCATTACAGTAATCAACAAAACAAACCAAGTCCTTCATTCATGAAATCTAAAAACCCAGATTGAATTAAGCAAAGTAACCCAAAAAGCTTATCAATGAAGTATTACATAAAAGCATATGAAGTAAATGGGAAATAGTTACAGTATTAATAACAGATGGCATTTAGTCTAATGTAAACAGTTAAATAAAGAATGAGACATTATAATGATGAAAGATATAATCTACAATAATGTTCTTAAGTGAACAAATTATACAGTTAGACAACCATAACCAAGATCTAAATACAGATACCCCTTTGTCCTAGGTTTGGCAAATCATTTAATGTCTCTACACCTCAACTTCCTCTTTTGTAAAGTGAATATAACAATGGTGTCTATTTGATGGGTGTTTTGTGAAGCACCTACAAAAATGCCTGCCATATAATATATGAAATGTAAATATTTGGTGATAAATAACATACTATTTAAATGTTCACAATAAAAACTGTAGAAAATTTGTAAGGATGAACATCACAGCATTGCAATGGTATTGGGAGACTTAATAGGCTTTATGCTGCAAACAGAATGCTCTTTATTTTCAATAGTCCCCAAAATGTTTTTAAAACTACAAACATATTAGTCTCTGAAAAAATTCTCAAAAATATAAAAAGACCTGGAAATAACACAAAGATTTTACTAACCACATAGTAATAAACTGGTCAATTAATCAAACAAATAATCCAATTAAAAATGGGCAGAAGACATGAACAAACATTCTCCAAGGAGAAAATACAGATAACCAACAAACACATGAAAAGATACCCAACATCATTCATCAATCAGGGAAATGCAAATAAAAACTACAAACTCACCTCACACCTGTCAGAATGGTTAAAATCAACAACACAAGAAACAATAAATGTTGGTGAGGATATGGTGCACTCATGCACTGTTGATGGGAATGCAAACTGGTGCAGCCACTGTGGAAAACAGTAGAGGTTCCTCAAAAATTAAAAAAAGAACTACCTTACAATCCAGGAATTGCATTACTGGTATTTACCAAAAAAAATATAAAAACACTCATTTAAAGGGGTGCATGCAGCTTTTTATAGCTGCATTATTTACAATAGCCAATCTATGGAAGCAGCTCACGTGCCCATCAATAGATGAATGGATAAAGAAGATATGGTATATATACACAGAGGAATATTATTCAGTATAAAAAAGAATGAAATTTTGCCATTTGCAACAGCATGGATGGATCTAGAGAGTGTAATACTAAGTGAAATAAGTCAGTCAGAGAAAGACAAATACCACATGATCTCAATCATAGGTGGAATTTAAGAAACAAAACAAATGAGCAAAGGAGAAAAAGACAGAGACACACACTCACAAACCAAGAAACAGACCCTTAACTATAGAAAACATACTGATGGTTACCAGAGGGGAGATAGGTAGGGGGCTGGGGGAAATAGGAGATGAGGATTAAAAATAATAATAAATAATAAAATACTAACAACAACAATTAATTAGAAATATTTTTAAAGGAACTCTTAGATCAAGAGAAAAACCATTTAAAAATTACAGAAATAACTGCAAAATAGTGATGAAAATGCTACAAATCTAAACCCATACGCCATAGCTAAACTGCACAATACCCATAGGTTAAAAATGTTACTGCTAAATAAGAAAATCTGAAATTCATGTATCAGTAAAAAGAAAATTAGTAAAATTGATAAATTCAAGAACAAACTCCTTGACTGAGAAAATATATAAATAAGAAAGATAAATCAAAAGTTATTTCAATAAGGGAAAGAAGAAAAGCATAAATGCATAAAGTTAATTAGGACCTAAGAGAAAAATCACAGGTATAGAGGACTTTTTATTATTTTAAACGTTTATTTACTTTATGCTTTTATGACTAAGAGAACCTATCCTACCAGGAGCTGCAGCTTCCTTTGGTTGTTGGAACAGCGAAAATTAAATAGAAGCAGAGATTATTGACATTCACAATTTTGGGATATTCTCTCAGCCACAATATGACATGCATCAACAATATCCTGGATGTTAAGCAATATCTTGATCCAAGCAAAATTCAAGCAAAGGAACATTCACAAAGGCTTTTTTTTTTTTAATATTTTATTTATTTATTTGACAGAGAGAGACACAGCGAGAAAGGGAATACAAGCAGGGGGAGTGGTGAACACAAAGGCTTTTTAAGTAACACTGTCCAATTACCATTATTATCAACAACAAGGGCTGAGATGTTGTTCACAAAAATGTTGGCAATGGTTACCATTAGTGAAGGGCATTTACATTTTTGACATATTGTTATATTGTACTACATATTTTTTATAATCTTATTATATAAAAACAAAATTTTTTTATTATTGAAAAACTAAGAACATCTCCCTGAAAGCTAACAAGAAAAAAACAAAATAGAAGGACTCATCATGGGCAGGCATTGCTCACATCTTTTATTGTGGCTTTTGCCACTATTCAGAGATTTATGAAAACTTTTGGATTTATTGGAATTTACAGAGAGGTTTTCCAAGATATGAAGTTAGTAAGTTGCCCAGAATTTTTGTAAAGCCTTCCTTTTAGGAAGGAAAGTTTCTGAATTGACCTGATAAAAGTTATTTTTAAAGTAGGATACCATGAACATGTAATTTAATGATGCAACATATAGTATTAATTGCATTTGCTATCATTAAATAATTTTACATTAAACAATATTAAGTGCATTTGGTATCAGTACAATTAAGTTATGTCCACACAGAGAAAAATTACTGAGCTTGTTCACATATACAATTAGTTTGATCATTTTAACTTACTTAACCAATAAATTAATTAAATGGAATTTAATCAAACAACTAGCTTGTGTGTGTGTGTGTGTGTAAACATGTGTGTGTGGAAGAATAGATTCTAGTATAAAGCAAAGGGAAAATTAACATCTGTTTAATATATAATAAGTACCTAACATTGTTATAGACCCCTCTCACATATTTTATCTCATTTTGTACTCTTAACACAGCTGTTAAGTATTATAATTCCCTTTTTATACATGACGAAACTGTAGCTCAGAGAGTTTAAGTAATTTGGCCAAAGCTATAAAGCCAGCAAGGAGCAGAGTCTGAATTCTAATCTAAAATTACCGATTAACAAAGAACATTTTCTTTTCATTATACCAATTTAATTGTTCAATGACTTTAGAGACTAGTCAAATCTTTCACAAATGATAGAGCTATTTATAGACGCACCTAAAAGAAGTAGCCCAAATTAGAACATATTCAATCCTCTTGGCAAGATAAATTTTGACTTTGCTTTACAAAAGAATGAGGCTTTGTTTTGTAGAAGACAGAAGATTGACTAAAGCAAAATCTATTTGCATCATGGGATAAGCATGGGAACTCAGGAGCAAAAACGAAGAATAAAATAATGGTATAAATATCAAACCACTTTGATTATTGGTTATTTGTCTTAACAATCTAATTCTGCTATATCTTTGTCTCAAAATGACAAAAGATTCAATTCAATCTCTCAACAACAAGAATGTTGCACTGAAGAACCAATATGAATACACTGAAAATTAGCTATGTATCTGTGATCTATAATTATCAAAGTTCAAATTTCTTCAGCTCTCTTTTCATTTACCTAGAATCCTATGCCTAATTCCAGTTACCTTTACTCCAGGTGATTGCATGAACTGTGTGTTGTTAAGAATCCTGACAAGAAATTAAACATTTTCCAAATTACATCTTAAACACAGAAGATAATACTGCTCTCCCTTCGTCCCTCCCTCTTTCCCTCCCTCTCACTCTCTCTTTCTTTCTTTCTTTTTACTAAACCTGGAAAGTGGAATAAATGACAAATGGATAATCCTGAGGATGGATTTCAAACACTTAAAACTGGAACACAAAGAATACATTAATAATTATATGCTATACAAAACATACATGACTCATTTTTTTGTATTGACATAAAAATTCAAAATGAGTTACCCACTTTCATGATACAAGCACATTTTGTGAAATCTTATAAGACTCATAAATAAAGAAATGTCTGTTCTCATTTGTACTGTATGCTAGCTATACTTGTCTTATTTGACCCCTATCCAGTACATTGTAATTTTTAGCTTCTATGCTTTAAAGTTAAGGTAATATAATAGCAATTGGATTATAACTTTAAACGTTTTTCAATATTTCAATTTTCCTTGAATGTTTCAGTTCTATCTCAAAGCCAATTTACTCAAAATATTTTACCTGAGTTGTCATAAGTCAAGTTGTAGTTAATTTTAAAATACAAATTCTTTTTAAAGTTGAGTTGAGAAAACCACAATTCACAGACATCTTTTGTACAGCAAATAAGTTTATTCTCCTCAACAATTAAGCATTTTATTTTATTAAAGATTTTATTTATTTATTTGAGAGAGAGAAAGAAAGTGAGAGAGAGCACGAGTGGGGTGAGGGGCAGAGGGAGAAGCAGACTCCCCGCTGAGCAGGGAACCCAATGCGGGGCTCCATGTGGGACTCGATGTGGGGCTGGATGTAGGGTTCAATCCCGGGACTCTGGGATCATGACCTGAGCCAAAGGCAGCCGCTTAACTGACTGAGCCACCCAGGCACCCCAACAATTAACAATTTTAGAAGTGCTAAAGCTGAAGAGAAAGAGACATAAATAGTTAATTCAAAGTCAGACTCAAGTCTTTAACTTGAATGGCATGCCAAGGGATACAAGTGTTCCAGAATGAGTTAAAGTGTTTAGGTAGTAAATAATGCATGCAAAATGACTGGGTAAATGGTCTTAAAATAGTGAATATTAAATGGTTAACTCATAAATCTGAGGAGCCAGAGGCAGAAAGTATGTGTGATAGTGAAAGAATCACAGAGTTTAGTGGTTCTGATAACAAATCACAGACAGCAGGGAACCAGCTCTCTCCTCACTAGAAAGCTAGAAGTTTAGAAAATGTTCCTGTCATTGTCATATGCCCCAAAGACAACCGAACAATAAAAAAATCCATAAAGTGTGAATAGAAAGTTGCATATGAAGGTTTTATAGAGGGGGGTGCATAGACACATCAAAAGAAATGCAATGGCTGAGACTGATATTTCTAGGCACTAAGAAGTTGCAGATGGTTTTGTGTGTTGACGATTAAGTCACATTCAATTAAAACAGTCACAACTGAAACTACAGGAATAAAACCAATTCAGATTTTGTATTTAAATCTGAACTTTGAAGAGCTTCAGAAAAAGAATATATCATTCTCACTTGTAAGAATTGAATAATCCAAGCAAGAGTTGCTACTCATGAGAGCACTTTTCTGGAAAACATATCCTGGGACCTGGATCTGGCCAGGAGGTTCTGCTTTGAAAATCATGTATATATTTTGAAGGGAAAGGAAGATAAGTTTTAAATAGAAATAATTAAATCAATAGCCCAGATAGAGCCAAAGTTGAAGACTGAGATAAATCCCAAGGAGGTGAAAGCACAGATGGAAAGTGAGTTGATGGCGGAGTCATTACTGATTGACAGCGCCAAACTGTGACATGATGTGCAGTTGAACTAAGCCTGGAATTTCAAGATTTAAACCTGAATATCTGTGGGGAGACAAAGTTCTGGGGATTTCCTTCTATTAAGATACTGTTGTTGGGGCGCCTGGGTGGCTCAGTCGATTAAGTGTCTGCTTTCAGCTCCCTGCTCAGGGAGAGTCTGCTTCTCCCTCTGCTGCTCCCCCTGCTTGTGGGCACACATGCTCTCTCTCTGTCAAATAAATAAATAAAATCTTAAAAAAAAAAAAAAAGATACTGTTACATTTTATCTGGCCAAAGTAGACTGTTAAAAAGTAATCAGACTAAGTGAGGAGCCAGGGCGGTGGTGGGGAGGGAGGGGAGGGGTGTGAGTTCTCTGTAATTAATATCATGTATCCTAAAACAACAAGGTAATAATAATACAGCACAACTCAAGTAAAGTGAGTGACATAGATTGTATCAATATTATCAATATACATCAAAAGACTATGCAGAACCTAGGCTATTTAAGAAAAAGCAAATTAAAAACTAGACAAGATACATTTTTCTTCTTTTCATCTAAAAATTGTGTTTCTTCAATTCCTCAGAGAGGAGTAACTATTTGCATATTCAGTAAACTCTGTGTATTTGTAAGTTAACTTACCAGAAAACTACTAATTTTTCTGCTGCATAAAGTGATTCAAACAAAAATTGCTTTTATGGTCTTTAAAAAGTTCAGAATTAAACAAATTGTTCAGATATTTTGATATTTATTCATTCAACAATATTCAGCAAATATTTGGCACCCTTCCCTATGTGATAAACATTATTCTAAATCCTGGGAATAAGGCAATGAGCAAAACAGACAAAGTTCTTTTCCTTAATAAAGCTTACATTTTAGTGAAAAAAGAAAATCCATAAGTGAGTAAGTACAAGGTACATTAAAATAAACGGGAAGGGGCCTGGGTTGCTCAGTCGGTTAAGCTCCCAAACCTTGACTTCTGCTCAGGTCATGATCTCAGAGTCCTGAGATTGAGCCCCAAGTCAGGCTCCCCAGCCAGGCTCCCCACCCAGCACAGAGTATGCTCGTCCCTCTCCCTCACCTCTATCCCTTCCCCTGGTCGCTGCCCACCCTCTCACACACACAAGCCTGCACTCTTTTTCTCTGTCCAATAAATACATAAAATCTTCAAAAAATAATAAAATATAAAATAAAATATAAAATAAATTAAAATAAATGGTAAGAAATTAAGTCAAAAAAATTAAAAGAGGAAGAAAAGGTAAGGAGTTCTGGGGGAGGCTAAAATTACTAAATAGGGAAGTTGAGGAAGTCCTTACATACACCGTGACATTGGTAAAAATACCTGATGGATGTGGAGGAATTAGCCAACACAATTTTTGTTGAAAAAGATTTACCAGTGGAAGTAACAAGTGCAAAGACCCAGAGGCAGGAATATTCCAGGTACCTTTCACAGACAGAGAAGAAGCCAATGTGGCTGGAGAACAGTGATGTGAGCCTTACAGGCAATGAAAGGAAAAATTTTGTACAGAATAGACACAACCGATATCTAAAAAGAAGATTCTGGTGCCCAAAGTGAAAGAAAGGATAAGTAACTGGCCATTTAACAAGATACAGTAGCAGACAGTTTTTTTTTAAACTCGGTTTTTATACAAAAGGACTTGTGACATAAGGTTTTTCTCCTGCTTTTGAATTGAGCATGTGAGTGTATAAACAAAATGGAAAAGAAAAATACTAAAAATTTCTAAACTCAGAATTTCCCATACTTCCCACATCCAAAAAATAAAATGGGTCTCTGAAAAATTTCAAAACAACAATAGATTTACACTTCAAATCACTTCATATAAAATGAATCCAGCAATTTTTAATAAGATATGACTCACCAAGAGAGAAAGTTTGACTTCTACTCTACTTTACTTTTAATGTATTCATGTATTATATTATATGACAGAGAAACACAAGAAGGGCCATGTCCATGAGCTTAATTTTCCATATATTTGATCTATGATATTTTGACATGCTTTACTTCAAACTGAAACACATCTGAAACATTATCACCAATTTTAACAGGTATAAATTTTGTCTCACATCTGTGAGTTCATAAATTTTTTTGTTCTTCATGATGAAACATTTTGAGAGAGAGACATTATAATAATTTTCAATACACAATATATTGATTTACCATCAAATACAATTCATCCTGGGGAAGAAAAAAGATGACTGTTTCTATAACTTTCATTTTTTCCTATAAATCGATAGTGCATTAGCCTTCCAGGGAATTAGAAATTAATTTGGAAATATATTAAACTGGTTTTTAATTTAAAATTACTTTTTTTACTTCTCTTCCCCAATTTTCCACATAATTTACAATATGCTTCCAAATAGTATAAAATTTGTAGGAAATCCATCCTAAGATTTCCCATAAGAGTCCAATTCTCTTCCTCCAAATAAGAATTCAATTCTTCCTTTTTTATAGACTTTAAAGACAAATTATATATTGACCACGTGTATAGCAATTGGTTTTTAAGCATTTGACCTAAGGGCACAAATTTTTTTTTTTAAATAGCTTAGAGTACTTTAAATCAATCATTAAAATGGTTTCTTCATTTAAATGGCTTCAACAGATATCCAACGCTCAAGGTGGTTTCCTGATTACACTTACCTAAGAAGATGTGGCAAATAAATTAATGAAATTTGTAAAATTGACTATTTTTGCTATACTATGAAAATTCAGAGAGAGCACAAAGAGGAAGTTTGGTCTCATTGAGACTCAAGTCACTTCTGCACAAGCAAGCAGTTGTGATGGATGGAAAGGAGGAAACTAGAGATTTCTTTTTTTCATTTTGGAGATCATTCACAAAAAAAAAGGAAGAAATTTGGTTCCTGGAGAAAATAATAAGTGTTTCAACACTAAGCTTCATACTCTCACCTAGTTTGTGAGTTATTTCTAACTTTTCAGGATGCCTGAAATCTCTGTAGCTGTATTACCAATGAACAAGAAGGATGTACTCAGCTTGGGTTCACATAGAGTATGCCTAGTATTTTGATTTAGATTTCAGGAACATATTTGCCTAAAATCTAAATCAAAATACTAGGCATACTCTATGGGAACCCAAATATCCTTCCTTCTTCTAGTACTTTGTCAAAGTTATTTTTGTAGAGGAAGCACATGCTCAAAGGTATCTGTATTCAACCTATAATTGGTTCCTCAAAACCTTTGCGTAAAATAGTTCACATTGAAGACCTTATAGGAAATAGAATTGGAGGGACAAGATCACAAGCATTAATGTGAAAACCTTATAAATATGTTTCTTTTTCATAAAACTAAAATAAAGACATACTTATTACAAAAGGAAATTTACATTATACATATCTTAATTAGCACTAATTGGCAATGTGCAATTAATTTTTTATTTGTCATCTCATCGCTTTTAGAAAGAGCAGGATAATTTTATAAATTGGTTGTAGTTATTATGAATGTGATAGACCAAAAATAATAACAGTCCTTTGACATACAAAAGATGTCCCATAAATATTGGCTAAATGAGTGAAATTATGAATGAGCCTCCATTCAAATGCAAAATGCTTTTTTGAGTCTATAGCTCAGAGATTCTAACTGCTTCCCAAAGGCACATATTGAAACAAAGCACAGATCAGCAGATCCCTTGTTAACAAGGTTCAGCTCCCTTACTCCTAATAGACAGGAGTATAGTTCTAAAGGGCATCTTGACTTTCCCTCAGCTTCCTTTATCTCTCCAGGGGTTTCACTTTCAAAATCTTTAGTCATACTTTGCCTTCCATTTTATCTCCCTTGTTTAATCCAGTTTATCAGTTTCTTCTTTTTCTAATGTTCCAACACTAAGACTCAAAATTAACCAATGCTGAAATTATATTATCAACATTATAGAAAAAGCATAAAGATGTAAAACCACGTATAGTATATTAAAATTTTGCCTACAAGTTAATCACAATCAGAGAGGACTTAATCTTGACTACTATATAAGTATTAAAATCGTTGTAGTTTTTCTAAAGAAACTGAAAATTCAATCTATGTTCCCACATCCTGACTGCTTCATTTGGGCCATCTCTTTTAACAGGTGTGTTCTCAGGGAACACAAACTAATTGCAATTTGACCAGACATAATTAAAATGGCAATTACTCCCCGCCCTCCCTCCAATATATAATGTATTTTTAATTGATTTTGGATTACTAGTGCCACTGATTTTCCCTTAGGTAGATAATATAGAGGTAAGTTCACATGGTAACATAAGAAAGGAAGTACATGTTGTGAGCTCAAATAACCAAATTAATCCACTCCCAAATTCCTGACCCATAGAAACTATGAGATATAAATATTTTTGTTTAAGCTGCTAAGGTTTGGGGAAATACAGCAATAGGTATCTAATAAAAGTTTTGCTTGAGTTAGGATAACCATTCTGCTATCCATTCTAGGATATTGTCCTGGACTTTAGCCTGCCTCCTTACTTCATACTGATATGGGGAATATATGTGAGTATGAGTATCCCTGCCAATATGGGGACTACTTTTGCTTTGCGCCCTCCTCATTGTTTTGACCATTTCAAGAGAACAACTTCAGGCAAATCTATATCTCTTCAATTCTATGCTGTTATATTCTTTCTATTAATATACTTCCAAATCGCTTATTTTAAAAAGTATCATAAAAATACACCCAAGAAATTCTGCTGTTTATGAATTATACCAGAAACATATTCCCCAAAATTATTGTAAAGATATCAGGAAAAGTTATGTGGAGCTCTATTCCTGGGAAGAAATGCCATTGGAAACAAGAACAGCTCATTGGATGAGAGGAAAATCCTTTCTGTTCAATCTCATAAATCCCCATGTTCTTTTAGACAGGGACCTTGGGTCATTACATTTTCTTTTTCAGAGAGTTCCTTTTTGTGGCCCTGAAGAGGGGAAATAAATCAGTTAACTGAACAGGTACTTAATCTCTTCCTAAGGCCAGGAAAAAAATGGGGAGGAGATTAGGATTCATGGTTACTTCACTGAAAAGATCTTGACCATATAAATTTGTAATTTCCTAAGGATGGTGTCATTTAACTACTGTTAGATGAAAATAGCTAAGCTTAGTAATAAAAGGTGGTAAATTAAAAAAAAAACTTTGAATTTCAGAGGCTAAATATTAGCTTCATTAAATCTCTTACTTCAGGTGTTATTTAAGCAATTGTTATACAAGATAAAATCATCTCAGTTTACAAGTTTTCTTCTGCCACTAATTTATCACCACTCCCCCAACTTCACCAGAGGAAAGCTGGTATCATCTCTTTCTTTGTGAACTTGTGTTCCATTTTGAGTCCATAAAAAAGATAACAAAGAAAGTAATAGGAGAATTTTGGCCCTTTCAGGAGGAATGTCTGGGTTTATGTAGTGCCAATCAGGTAATGAGGATAGCAAGCAGGGACTAAACTCACAGAAAAGCTTGGAGCAATAACAGCGTGAAAGGAGATGAAGAAGACCTGTAAGAGACTGCAGTTTCTAGGCCCCTTTTTTCAGAGGTTAAACTGACGGATGTGGGACATGTGGTCATTTTCACAGCAGGCCGCACTTGGCCGTTATTCCCCTGTTACTGACTCCATGAATCAACTTAATGAGAGGAGGTAGAGTTTAGAATTTCATTAAATGCCACTGCTGTGCATGCCCTATTACCCATTTAAACTGTTCTGAGACTCAATTCCTCTCCTTCCCTTTCCCTCCCCAAGGAGAATATGAATACCACCTCTTTTTGCCTCTTTTTAATCTGTTGCTATTTACTCTTTTACAAATCACCTATTTTAATACCCATAATCTTTTTATGCTTCTCTCATCCCCTAATGAATCTATTACTAGAAATCAAGGGACTCATAAAGACCAAGAATTTTGCTACTTTGCATGTATTGAAGTTTCATTCAATAGCATTGTCATTTTTGGAAAAAAAATATACTTTTCCTTATTAGCAAACTAGCCATGTTTTAACCTACTTTCCATCACTAATACTGCTTTGCATTTGAAAAATGCTAATATCCAATGAAATTAAACCAAGCTAGGCTGTCTTTTAATTTTTTTTTCCTTTCAGTCATGAAATGCATAATACTAAAGCTGATTGCCTGGCTGACTCCATTATTAGATAACCCCAAAATGTCAAATGGTACTGTTTAAATTAGGTGAGCAAAGCAGAATTACCAGTCCCACACAGGAAAATTGTGAACCATTATAAAATCAGTGAAAAGAAGAAAAGAAGCTTATAGGAATTTCACAGTTTGAAATTAATAATTGGGTTTTTAGCTCCTGTATTTACTTTTTTTTTTACTTCATTTCCATTTGGTTACTGGAAACGAATACATTCAGAAGGAACTGTTAAACTCTCTTGACATCATGAACCTTCCTGCAGTTGGGTCATGACACTGTGGGCCATTAGATGGCCAATGTAGGCCATTCAAAATATAATCCCTTACCTTCTGTTTTCCTTACAAGAGATACTGAATATTCAAAGTTAATCACCAGTGTTGCTTGGTTGGGTTTTGTTCATTTATTTTGGTTGTTTTTAAATCCTCCTCAGTTATGTTTCCATTCTTTTTAAATTCACATGGAAAATGAAAGTTGGTTCTGTTCTTTCTACTCACTTGTAACTCAGGCAGAACTTACATAAACAGATGTTAAAACTGGAATCTTACGATTAATGCTATACTACTACTAAGATTATCAGACTTTTTCAAAGAAAATAAATCATTCTAATCTGATACTGCTCATTCAAAAGAGCAATGTTTCATGGGACATACTCTATTTCAGGTGGTTCTAAAAATGCCTGCACTATAACTGGCCCAGTTAATAATAGAAAATAAATTAGAAAAGTAAGCCTTGAGAGTTTAGTGACTACACAGCTCTGAGTAAGTGCAATTTTGTACCCAAAATAGTTTCCTAAACAATAGAAATTGTTAAAATGGGAAAGAAGTTGGCAAGATAAAAAGCCTTAAAAAACGTGACTCCAAAGCAGCCATAAATTTTCCAAGGGAACTATTCTATAGTTATTTGTCTTTTGGCAATGCTCCCAAGCAGTGAACATCCTTTTACAGTGCCGAAGTGAAGGGATATTATAATGAAATTTTGGCGTTTGATATTCTTAGGTATGAATTAACTGGCTTTCTGAGGAAATTCAAAGGAAACGGGCCAGGGGGAGCTCCAATCCAAATATCACTCTGGGAAGTCTTTCCAAATGCCCCTACTCAAACAGTTTTCTCTTTTCTGGGCTTCCTTAGCACTTTTCTCAAACTTCTTTAAAGGTATTTTTAGTGCTGTGTGATTAGTACTGTATGAGTTTGCTTTCCCTATGAGATAGATGCTCAACTTTTTAAGTATAGGAATCAGTATTAGCCAATTTTGTATTTCCAGAACTGCATTCAGAATCTAGCACTCATTAGATTCAATAACAAATGTATATGTCACCTATCATGAACTCATAATCCAGCAGAATTCCTAGAAAATGCTTTATTTTTTTCCAATTTCACATAAAAAACATTAGCTTGCACCTGATCCTAGGACATAGGTTTTTAAAAAAATTATTCTCTTAATATTATTAACTTTACCAAAAAAAATAAAGTAGCAGTATAATGATGTGGTTAGACCAACATACAAAAAACTGAGTTGGGTGCCTGGGTGGCTCAGTCGTTAAGGGTCTGCCTTCGGCTCAGGTCATGATCCCAGGGTCCTGGGATCGAGCCCCACATCGGGCTTCCTGCTCAGCGGGAAGCCTGCTTCTCCCTCTCCCACTCCCCCTGCTTGTGTTCCCTCCCTTGCTGTGTCTCTCTCTGTCAAATAAATAAATAAAATATTAAAAAAAAAAAAAAACTGAGTTATCTACCCATGATAAGGGTAAATTTTCTCTTATATTTAAAATGTCATCCTAAAAAAATAAATAAATAAAAATAAAGTGTTCATCCTGCTGAAACTACAAATATTCAGTATGTGAACTATTTTCCCTATATTGATATTAGAAACATACCAAATATTTATTTCCATATAATATATATGAAAAATTCCAATAGATTTTGGAGTTCTGGTTCATAATCATAGGGTTACAAACTAGGTTATGAATCTAAACTAATTTATACAGCTTTCTTTCTAACATGCATGTTGCTAATGATTCAAAGTACATGGAAATGGCTTAAAAATTATAAAGTATCACACCGCTGGGCCTTCAAAATAGGAAGAGCTAAATTTTAAGTCCCTGAAAACTAGATATGAATAATAAAGTTTCAGATACCAAATCCCAGGGAATAATCAACTATAAGAGTTGATCTATTACTTCAATTCATTTCACATGTATTGCTATAGATATTTCACTAAATATACAGCATATTGGCCTGAGTTACTACAGTTGTGAGCCCTTGTTTTTCATGAAAGAAATGGCTTACATTCTAGAAACTATTGCAACTTCTCTGGGGAAATCATACAAGATCCCAGCTGTGAGCAAAGTAATCCATACATGATGTAAAGAAGAATAAATATTGTTAATGATGGGTCAGGTAAGGTTGGTAATAAGTTAGAGATCATTAGCATATAATAAATAAAAGATCTATGGTATTGTTTAATTTGAAAAACATCTCACGATATTTTGTCAATCAATGACTTCCTAATTAATAGAAGTACTCCACAGGCTTTATTAAATGGGGAGCTGATGGAAACTTTAAAAGACTCAAAAAATGTAGAGACTTTTTGAAGACTTAAACCAGAATAGAAATTATACAATGTAATTTCTTAAGTATATGTATCCAATATTTCTAATTTTCACGAATTACAAAAACACATGTCAGAAAAATACAGATATAGAAAAAGATTTACAGAGCTGTTTTCTGAGTAATTTAAGTATGAAAAATATCTCACTATGTACGTAGTGGTAAACAAGTTTAAGTTTTACTGATTTTTTTTTAGATAATTTAAACTTCTAGAAGAAATGTCTAGCTTTTCCTTTGGTTGGAGTAACTTGACTGTGACTTACATCAACAATCAAAAAGCCCAAGACAGTACATGAACTTATTAATATTTCCTCCTCTTCTATACCTCAGGGTGGGGGGAAGATGAGAAATTGCATTCACATGCTTTCTGATGCAAGAAGTTTATGACATTAAAGATGAAAACAACCAGTAAAGACCAGTCATTTAATGTCACATTATACTAAAGCATTTTAAGAAATTGCTAGGTCTAGATTTTTCAGGTTAGGTCTTTTTCAATTAAAAAAAAAGGTTTTTGTTCTTATTTTAAAGTAAAGTTCTGACAGAAAAACTCCTATCATTTGTCAAATCTCAACTAAATTGTTGCTTCATCTAGAAAGTGACACTCTAGAAAATACAATTTCCTTTGTTATATACTCTTGTGCACAATATTTAAATAATAGTCAAAACAATTATTATAACTTTATATCTTTCCTGCTAGAATTGTAAGTTTAACAGAGTCAGGGCCATATTTGCAGCTGAGTTGATATACCCCAGAGCCTTGAGTTCAGAGGTTTATTGAAAAATGAAGAAATGATGAGTGGGCATAAAAATTTGAACATCAACCTCAAATGTAGTGTACTTGGTTCAGATATCTACCCATAACTCTTCATAAAATAACTAGTTTCAGCTCTGACACGTTAAAAGCTTGGAAGTCACCAGTGCAGTCTTACATAAGAAAAAGCTGAAAAAAACAAAAACCAACTTTTTTTCTCACCTCCCAGAGAACTGAGATTGCAAGGCAAACCAACAGTGAAATCTGGACAGATGAGCAAATCTGAAGTCACAACCAACATTATGTTAGCTGGAGTAGAAGCTGTGGAGCCAAGAGCTCCAAACAAGCATTTAAGTGGTAATTATCATGAAATGGTGGAGGATGAGTGTAGATAAACTTGAGAAGGAGAAACTGAGCAGTGTAGTCTTAGGGTGGCCTCACACTTTTGTAGATTTTTACCTATAGGAACCCGTTAGCTTTTCATAATAAAGAGCCAAGAAAGATCCCTTTGTGGTGCTGGCAGGGGAAAGAGAAAAGAATCTATTATGCAATACATCATATTGTTCTTTATAGCAAAATTGTACTGTTCAGGGAAAAAGATCCCACCTTGGAGAAGGACATTTCTCTGGTTCCAGCACCCTCTACCCTTTCCGTCCTTTTTTCACTTGAGGGGTGGGGAACAAAGCTAAGAAACACTTGTGAAAGTCATAGTCTAGGCCCAAAGCCCACTAAAACACAGAGACTTAATTGTAAGGGTATAAAATGTTTCCCTTCTGCCACACATAAGCATCACACCACCAATAACAGATTATACCTGAAAGAACTTCAAGACAGACTCTCTCTGAAGAGGAGTATTTAGGGATGACCAAAGTCTAGAGGGAAGACAAAAGCAAGGAGAAGAGTGATTTGTGGCCCCTGGCACCTACAGGTACAGCAAATATGACACATAGCCAAACTCTTGGCCAGATTTTTTTTTTTAAATCTTCAACTCAAGTCCTAGTTAGCTCAGTTCCTATTACCAAGAGGAAGCAAGTGTTGACTTGATTAGCAGAACAAAGGAAAGAAACCTTATATTGAAAGGACCAGTTTAGATGTCTATCAAAGTTCTGAGAATCACCAGAAAAACTACTTGTGATGAAGGATCTAAGAGTTGAGATTATTTCCACATGAGAATCCTCAAGTATCTCATTAAGGTATCCAGGATTGTTAAGCAGATTACTTCCATCAGTACTGAGCCAAGAGTAGAGATTAAAGTTGTCACTGTAGATGTTTAAATCAACTATTTTAATTAATTATTAGTTGCTAAAAAAACTTTAAATACAAAATCTTTGACAAGTTAAAAGTAAAGAGATGGAGAAAGATATACCATACTAATCCTAATCAGAAAGAAAGCTGGAATAGATGTATTAATCTTAGATAAAACAGTCTTCAGAATAAGGAAAAATAAATAGAGCAGCATTACATAATCGCTAAAAGGTCAATCGTTAAAGAGACATAAAATTTCTAAGCATTTATGCTCCTAACAGCAGAGCATCAAAGTACATGAGAAAAACAAACAAACAAATAAACAAACAAAAAACGATAACTGGGATATTTCAACATGCTTCTGTCAGTAATCAATAGATTAAGCTGGCAGAAAATCAGTAAAGATCTAGCTGACCTGAGTAGCACTAAACATCTTGATCTAATTGACACTTAGAGAATAATTCATGCAATAACATCAGAATACACATTCTTCTTTAGCTCACATGAAACCAAGAGAGACGTTACTCTGGTCTTTAAATAACACATTAATGAAGTTAAAACAATAGCAATCATATAAAGTAGATTTCTGAGACCACAATGGAATTAAACTAGAAATCAATAATAGAAATATTGACAGAAAATTTTTAAGTATTTTAGAAGTATACAACAAACTTCTATATGACCCATGGGTCAAAGAAATTTAAAGATATCTTTAACCAAATGAAAATTATTTTAACCATCAATGTTTGTGGGATACAGTGAAATAAATCTTTAGAGAAATTTTTTTTTTACTTTTTTATTGTTATGTTAATCACCATACATTACATCATTACTTTTTGATGTAGTGTTCCATGATTCATTGTTTGTGCATAATACCCAGTGCTCCATGCAGAACGTTCCCTCTTTAATACCCATCACCAGGCTAACCCATCCTCCCACACCCTTCCCCTCTAGAACCCGCAGTTTGTTTTTCAGAGTCCATCGTCTCTCATGGTTCGTCTCCCCCTCCGATTTCCTACCCTTCATTCTTCCCCTCCTACTATCTTCTTTTTGGAGAAAATTTTATGTCATTAAATGTATATATTAAAAAAGAAGAAAAACCTAAAATCAATAATCTAACCTTCTCTTTTAGGAAACCAGATTTTTGAAAAGAAGAATGTAAACCAGATTTTTGAAAAGTGGAATGTAAGCCTCAAACAAGCAGAAGAAAAAGAAATAATAAAAATGAGGATAAATTAATGATATTGAAAACAAGTAAACAATAATCACTTCCTTGATACAAAGCTGATTCAACATTTGAATTATAACCCACCAAATTAACAAGCCCAAAAAAGTTATATGGTTATATCAGTTGATGCATAAAAGGCATTTGAGATAATTCAACACCCATTCATGATAAAAATTCTCAATAAACTTACAAATAAAAACTTCTTCAATTTTATAAAGAACACCTACACAAAAATCTGCATATTTATAGCATTTTTATTCATAAACATCAAAATTTCAAGCAAGCAAGGCAAGCTGACTTTTAATAGGTGAATGGATAAAAAATATGGAACATCCATACAGTATAATATTATTCAAGGATTAAAAGACATGGACTACAAAAGACTACAAAAAAAAAAAATAGATAAATCTCAGGGGCTGCATATAGGGGCACCTGGGTGGCTCAGTCAGTTAAGCATCTGCCTTTGGCTCAGGTCATGATCCCAGGGTCCTGGGATCAAGCCCCGCATCAGGCTTCCTGCTTAGTGGGAAGTCTGCTTCTCCCTCTCCCTCTTTCCCTCCCCTGCTTGTGCTCTCTTTTGTTCTCTCTCTCAAAATAAATAAATCAAATCTTTTTCAAAAAATCTCAGATGCGTATTTCTAAGTGAAAGAAGCTAGTATGGAAAGTTTATGTACTATTAAGAGTCCAAAATACATTCTGGGAAAGATAAAACAATAGAGTTGGAGTAGTTATTGCATCAGGTTCAAAAGGTGAAGTACCGGGGAATTTTTAGGGAAGAGAAAATATTCTGTATGATATTGTAATTGTAAATAGATAGATGATAGATAGATCAGTACACCCAACATATTTCCTCTGTTACCTGACAGGGCTAGAAGTCATAACACCTCAGCAGCAAGGAGCATACCTATGCCCACAGACTGGTTTCAAATTTTCTCTAATAAAAGAAACCAGGGGAGGGGTGGAGCAAGATGGTGGAGGAGTAAGAGATCTGGATTTCGTCTGGTCTCAGGAATTCAGCTGGATAGGGATCAAACCATTCTGAACACCTACAAACTCAACAGGAGATCGAAGAAAAGAATAGCAACAACTCTCTGAACAGAAAAGCGACCACTTTCTGGAAGCAGGGACCCAACAAGTGGCAGATCTGGGGAGACTCATCTTCCTTCCCCGGGAGGAGTGGCATGGGAGCGCACCACAGGGATCTGCTGGGTTTGGAGACTCCACACCGAATCGGGTGCCAGAGATAGAAACACTCAGTCACATGCCGGGTGAGCACGGAGTGTGGCCGGAGACTGGGTAGACGGGAGTGACTGACTGCTTTTCACTGGGGGCTCACTGAGCAGTGGGGCCCCAAGTTCTCGGCTCCTCCGGGGTGGAGTTTGGGAGGCCGCCATTTTCACTCTCGGCCTCCAAAGCTGTATGGAAAGCTTGCAGGGAACAAAAGCTCCCGAGAGCAAACCCGAGCAGATTACTTAGCCCGGACCGGGCAAGGGCAGGGCAATTCTGCCTCCGGCAAAGATATTTGGGAACCACGGCAACAGGCCCCTCCCCCAGAAAATCAGCCAGAACAGCCAGCCAAGACCAAGTTTACCGATCAATGAGAACGGCAGCACTCCAGCGCTAGGGGAATAATGCACATAGAATCCATGGCTTTTTTACCATGATTCTTTAGTCTTTCAAAGTTAATTTTTTTTAACTCTTTTTTTTTTAAATTTTTCTTTTTCCCTTTTTCGACCAACATCTTATCAATCCCTTTTTTAAAAAACATTTTTATTTTTCATTTTTAGAGTTATATTCTATCCCTTCATAGTAGTTACCCGTATTTTTGGCATATATATATAAGTTGTTCTCTCTTTAAAATTTTGAGATAGTTTCTTCTAACAGATTAAAATATACCCTAAATCTCTAGTGTATGGTTTTGTTCTACTCTCCTGCCTGATCACATTCTCTCCCTTTTTTTTTTCTTTTTTTTTAAATCCTCTTTTTTTTTTCAAACAACTTCTTATCAATTCCTTTTATAAAATTTTTTATAATTTTCATCATTACATTTATATTCCATCTCTTCACCATGTCAACCCTTATTTTTGTACATATATAAGTTTTTCTTTCTTTAAAATTTTGAGAGGGACTATCTTCTAACAGTCCAAAATATACCCAAAATCTAGTGTGTGGCACTGATCTATGCACCAGCCTGATCATATTTGATCATATTCTGGGTTTTTTTTGTTTTCTTCTGTTTTTTTTGTTTTTATCTTTTTCTTTTTCTTTTTTTTTGCTTTTTCTTTTTTCTTTCTTTCCCTTTCTTTTACCCCCAGCTTCAGGTCTTTTCTGATTTGCTTAGAGTATATTTCCTGGGGATGTTGTTACCCTGTTAGCATTTTGTTCTCTCATTCATCTGTTCTCCTCTGGACAAAATGACAAGATGGAAAAAATCACCTCAACAAAAAGAACAAGAGGTAGTACTGACTGCCAGGGACCTACTCAATACGGACATTAGTACGATGTCGGATCTAGAGTTCAGAATCATCACTTTAAAGATACTAGCTGGGCTTGAAAAAAGCATGGAAGTTATTAGAGAAACGCTTTCTGGAGAAATAAAAGAACTAAAATCTAAACAAGTCGAAATCAAAACGGATATTAATGAGGTGCAATCAAAAATGGGGGTGCTAACTGCTAGGATAAATGAGACAGAAGAGAGAATCAGTGATATAGAACACCAAATAATGGAAAATAAAGAAGCTGAGAAAAAGAGAGATAAACAACTACTGGATCACGAGGGCAGAATTCGAGAGCTAAGTGATACCATAGATGAAACAACATTAGAATAATTGGGATCCCAGAAGAAGAAGAAAGAGAGAGAGGGGCAGAAGGTATATTGGAGCAAATTATAGCAGAGAACTTCCCTAATTTGGGGGAGGAAACAGGCATCAAAATCCAGGAGGCACAGAGAACCCCTCTCAAAATCAATAAAAATAGGTCAACACCCCGACATCTAATAGTAAAACTTATGAGTCTCAGAGATAAAGAGAAAATCCTGAAAGCAGCTTGGGAGAAGAGATATGTAACCTACAATGGTAGAAACATTAGATTGGCAACAGACCTATCCACAGAGACCTGGCAGGCCAGAAAGGACTGGCAGGATATCTTCAGAGCACTAAATGAGAAAAATATGCAGCCAAGAATACTATATCCAGCTAAGCCGTCATTGAAAATAGAAGCAGAGATAAAAAGCTTCCAGGACAAACAAAAACTAAAGGAATTTGCAAACACGAAACCAGCCCTACAAGAAATACTGTAATGGGTCCTCTAAGCAAAGAGAGAGCCTAAAAGCAACACAGACTACAAAGGAACACAGACAATATACAGTAACAGTCACCTTACAGGCAAGACAATGGCACTAAAATCATATCTTTCAATAGTTACCCTTAAGTTGGTAATGGTCTAAATGCCCCAATCAAAAGACACAGGCTATCAGATTGGATTAAAAAACAAGACCCATCGATATGCTGTCTGCAAGACGCTCATTTTAGACCCAAAGACACCCCCAGATTGAAAGTGAGGGGCTGGAAAACCATTTACCATGCTAATGGACACCAAAAGAAAGCTGGGGTGGCAATCCTTATATCAGACAAATTAGATTTTAAACAAAAGACTGTAATAAGAGATGAGGAAGGACACTATATCCTACTTAAAGGGTCTATCCAACAAGAAGATCTAACAATTGTAAATATCTATGCCCCTAACATGGGAGCAGCCAATTATATAAGGCAATTAATAACAAAAGCAAAGAAACACATTGACAACAATACAATAATAGTGGGGGACTTTAACACCTCACTCACTGAAATGGACAGATTGTCTAAGCAAAAGATCAACAAGGAAATAAAGACTTTAAATGACACACTGGACCAAATGGACTTCACAGATATATTCAGAACATTCCATCCCAAAACAACGGAATACACATTCTTCTCTAGTGCCCATGGAACATTCTCTAGAATCGATCACATCCTAGGTCATAAATCAGGTCTAAACCGGTACCAAAAGACTGGGATCATTTCCTGCCTATTTTCAGACCACAATGCTTTGAAACTAGAACTCAATCACAAGAGGAAAGTTGGAAAGAACTCAAATACATGGAGGTTAAAGAGCATCCTACTAAAGAATGAATGGGTCAACCAGGAAATTAAAGAAGAATTAAAAAAAATTCATGGAAACCAATGAAAATGAAAACACAACTGTTCAAAATCTTTGGGATGCAGCAAAAGCAGTCCTGAGAGGAAAGTATATAGCAATACAAGCCTTTCTCAAGAAACAAGAAAGGTCTCAAATACACAACCTAACCCTACACCTAAAGGAGCTGGAGAAAGAACAGCAAATAAAGACTAAACCCAGAAGGAGAAGAGAAATAATAAAGATCAGAGCAGAAATCAATGAAATAGAAACGAAAAGAACAGTAAAACAGATCAATGAAACTAGGAGCTGGTTCTTTGAAAGAATTAACAAGATTGATAAACGCCAGGCCAGACTTATCAAAAAGAAAAGAGAAATGACCCAAATCAACAAAATCATGAATGAAAGAGGAGAGATCACAACCAACACCAAAGAAATACAAACAATTATAAGAACATATTATGAGCAACTATTTGCCAGAAAATTAGATAACCTGGAAGAAATGGATGCATTCCTAGAGATGTATCAACTACCAAAACTGAACCAGAAAGAAATAGAAAACCTGAACAGACCCATAACCACTAAGGAAATTGAAGCAGTCATCAAAAATCTCCCAACAAACAAAAGCCCAGGGCCAGATGGCTTCCTTGGGGAATTCTACCAAACATTTAAAGAAGAATTAATACCTATTCTTCTGAAACTGTTCCAAAAAATAGAAATGGAAGGAAAACTTCCAAACTCGTTTTATGAGGCCAGCATTACCTTGATCCCCAAACCAGACAAAGACCCCATCAAAAAGGAGAATTACAGACCAATATCCTTGATGAACATGGATGCAAAAATTCTCACCAAAATCTAACCAATAGGATCCAACAGTACATTAAAAGGATTATTCACCACGACCAAGTGGGATTTATCCCTGGACTGCAAGGTTGGTTCAACATCCACAAATCAATCAATGTGATACAATACATTAACAAAAGAAAGGACAAGAATCATATGATCCTCTCAATAGATGCAGAAAAAGCATTTGACAACGTACAGCATCCCTTCTTGATCAAAACTCTTCAGAGTACAGGGATAGAGGGTACATACCTCAATATCATAAAAGCCATCTATGAAAAACCTACAGCGAATATCATTCTCAATGGGGAAAAACTGAGAGCTTTCCCCCTAAGGTCAGGAACGCGGCAGGGATGTCCACTATCACCACTGCTATTCAACATAGTATTGGAAGTCCTAGCCACAGCCATCAGACAACAAAAAGAAATCAAAGGCATCCAAATTGGCAAAGAAGAAGTCAAACTCTCACTCTTTGCAGATGATATGATACTTTATGTGGAAAACCCCAAAGACTCCACCCCAAAACTGCTAGAACTCATACAGGAATTCAGTAAAGTGGCAGGATATAAAATCAATGCACAGAAATCAGTGGCATTCTTATACACCAATAACAAGACAGAAGAAAGAGAAATTAAGGAGTCGATCCCATTTACAATTGCACCCAAAACCATCAGATACCTAGGAATAAATCTAACCAAAGAGGTGAAGGATCTGTACTCAGAAAACTATAAAATACTCATGAAAGAAATTGAGGAAGACACAAAGAAATGGAAAAACGTTCCATGCTCATGGATTGGAAGAACAAATATTGTGAAGATGTCAATGCTACCTAGAGCAATCTACACATTCAATGCAATCCCCATCAAAACACCTTCCACTTTTTTCAAAGAAATGGAACAAATAATCCTAAAATTTGTATGGAACCAGAAAAGTCCCTGAAGAGCCAGAGGAGTGTTGAAAAAGAAAAGCAAAGCTGGCAGCATCACAATTCCGGACTTCCAGCTATTACAAAGCTGTCACCATCAAGACAGTATGGTACTGGCACAAAAACAGACACATAGATCAATGGAACAGAATAGAGAGCCCAGAAATGGACCCTCAACTCTATGGTCAACTCATCTTCCACAAAGCAGGAAAGAATGTCCAATGGAAAAAAGACAGTCTCTTCAACAAATGGTGTTGGGAAAATTGGACAGCCACATGCAGAAGAATGAAACTGGACCATTTCCTTACACCACACACAAAAATAGACTCCAAATGGTGAAAGACCTAAATGTGAGACAGGAGTCCATCAAAATCCTAAAGGAGAACACAGGCAGCAACCTCTTCGACCTCAGCCGCAGCAACTTCTTCCTAGAAACATCGCCAAAGGCAAGGGAAGCAAGGGCAAAAATGAACTATTGGGACTTCATCAAGATAAAAAGCTTTTGCACAGCAAAGGAAACAGTCAACAAAACCAAAAGACAACTGACAGAATGGGAGAAGATATTTGCAAATGACATATCAGATAAAGGGCTAGTATCCAAAATCTATAAAGAACTTATCAAACTCAACACCCAAAGAACAAAGAATCCAATCAAGAAATGGGCAGAAGACATGAACAGACATTTCTGCAAAGAAGACATCCAAATGGCCAACAGACACATGAAAAAGTGTTCAATATCGCTTGGCATCAGGGAAATCCAAATCAAAACCTCAATGAGATACCACCTCACACCAGTCAGAATGGCTAAAATTAACAAATCAGGAAAGGACAGATGTTGGCGGGGATGCGGAGAAAGGGGAACCCTCCTACACTGTTGGTGGGAATGCAAGCTGGTACAACCACTCTTGAAAATAGTATGGAGGTTCCTCAAAAAGTTGAAGATAGAGCTACCGTACGATCCAGCAATTGCACTACTGGGTATTTACCCCAAAGTTACAAATGTAGGGATCCGAAGGGGTACGTGCACCCCGATGTTCATAGCAGCAAGAGCCAAGATGTCCATCGACAGATGAATGGATAAAGAAGAAGTGGTATATATATACAATGGAATATTTTGCAGCCATCAAAAGGAATGAGATCTTGCCATTTGCAACGACGTGGATGGAACTGGAAGGTATTATGCTGAGCGAAATAAGTCAATCAGAGAAAGACATGTATCATATGACCTCACTGATATGAGGAATTCTTAATCTCAGGAAACAAACTGAGGGTTGCTGGTGTGGGGGTTGGGGTGGGAGGGATGGGATGGCTGGGTGATAGACACTGGGGAGAGGATGTGCTATGGTGAGTGCTGTGAATTGTGCAAGACTGTTGAATCACAGATCTGTACCTCTGAAACAAATAATACATTATATGTTAAGAAAAAAAAAAAAAAGAAAGAGTTAGCAGGAGGGGAAGAATGAAGGGGGGGAAATCGGAAGGGGAGATGAACCATGAGAGACGATGGACTCTGAAGAACAAATTGAGGGTTCTAGTGGGGAGGGGGGCGGGAGAATGGGTTAGCCTGGTGACTGGGTATTAAAGAGGGCACATTCTGCATGGAGTAGTGGGTGTTATGCACAAACAAGAATCATGGAACGCTACATCAAAAACTAATGATGTAATGTATGGTGATTAACATAACAATAAAAAAATTTTAAAAAAAAGGAACCAGGGCTCCTTATTAAATGGATGATTCTAAAATTGGGACAGGAAATATGTAGAATGAGTCTGGAGTTTCTTACAGTGCCAGATAGTAGGAATGTACTCCACTAAAGATATTCGTGCCACTCTGAAATAAAGTTTTTTGTTCATGTTGGAGGTTATATCTCCAACTGGAATTGATAGGTTAGGATATCAAGGTTGGGGTCCCTTCACTTGGCCATTTCATTCATCCCATCTGGGGTCTTGGCAAAGGGAGATCATTTGTCTGGTTGTCAATGGCTACACACATGATATAAAGGTTTTGAGAGAATGCAGCACATCAGAGAGACTATTAGACTGACCATAAGCAGAATAATACCCAATGTTTGGAGGGATCTCTGAAGCCTTGGTACCTATGACCCAGACAAATGTAGATAAAATAGATCAAAGAATGATCCCATCAAAGAAGCAATGTGGCTTGTTTAGTGATTTTATGTAGCTGAGTGTTAATTTCCTCAGAAGTGTTAGTCCCAGTGCAGCAAGTGGTATTGGTTACATCACACACATCCTTTTGCATAGCTAAAAGATAATTAAGGGTTATCATATTATCAAGAACAACTTTGGCTAGAAAGTCTAGGAATTTTTGTTGGGCAGCTATTGCTTTAGAAGTAGGTTCTGTGATATTGTCAAGAGTTAGAAGTTCCTGATCACAGTCTTATTTATATTTACTCCTAGTCAGGGGAGAAAGATCTGCCAAAAGAAGTGATTTTGAATCATCAATGCCTCCTGGTAATTCCCATTTGAGAATGTAATGGAGGTTGATAGGTACGACCCAACATAAAGTCTCAGTTTGGTTGTGGACAGTCAGAGATGACACTAGGCAGCTCAGATCACAGCTTCTGATCATTTTCCATCTATTTAAACATTGAGCTGGCCATGCATGAGGGGGTGCTACTCCTTACATAAAGATAAACCTGGAGGTGCATACATGGTACTGCCAAAAGAGGTCTTCCCATGGCATTGGGATAGGAGTTCAGAGTGATCGGACAAAGCTTCAAATTAGAAAAATTACAAGCCTAGAAGCCACCTAAGATCTAAGGGTCTGTATCTCACACAGACATTATTTTTCTGATTTGTCTTTCTATTACAGAGCTGAGATACAAAGCTTCCTGACTTTGGAGTTGTTAGCTAAAGGCAGGGATACTGATTTGCAGGGTCAGGGTTAGAGAGTCTGACACAATGGAGAGAGGGCTTAGTTGGTCTGGAGAAACTAAAACTCAGAGAGAAGTTTGTCACCAAACTTCTTATCTATAAATATTAATCTTATATCTGTTTAATTTACTTGATTTTAATAATTATGATTAGATTACTTGTGAAAGTTTCATAAGACATTAAATGGCTAAATATCATCCTAAATTATCTTTCTTGCTGACAAACTCTGTAACAGAGAAATCACTAGTATTTGACTTTTCATAAACCTAGGTAGAATAAAAGTTTATGTCTGCATTATATTTAATGCTTATAACTCTAAAGACAAGCCTGTTAAATTAAATCAATCAACAAACTAGCTTTTACTTACCAAAGATTATCCTAGATCATGTAAACTTAAAAAACATTTGCTTAGTTTCTATATTTCTGAGAGTATACTTGATTTACATAAACATTTAATTTTCTTTAAGCCAATTAAATAGAGCTCTTCATAAATTAATTTTGGCAATACCATCTGGAAGTAGGAAAAAACACATTAATAACACACATACGTAGGCATACACAAACATACAGACAAAAAGATCTTATAGGTTTTGTTTTAAAATTTTAACCCTGAGACAGGCATAATAATGCAAAACTCACTAATTTGTAAAAGAACAGTGGGATCCAAATTGTGTTTCTGGGAGATGGAATACGTTAAGTTTACCTGCTCAGATTGCTTAAACGTTTTACTAATATTTGTGGAGAAGACCTTTAGGATATTTCTTTTGCCTAGGTTCCAAATAACCTTTCTTTTTTGCCCTGATAATTACTTCCCTGAAGTGTGAATTTCAAAGAGGTGGCTAGATAAGTGTTTCTAGAGAAGACCAAGTAGAATATTTAAACTCAAAGTCATGGGAAAAAATGCAAGTTCCTCTAAAAAAAGCTTTTGTTTCCTAAATTCAAATTTTCACAATAGCTACAAGTCTTTTGAGATAAATAGGGGAAGTTTGGGATTTGTAAAAAGGATTTGGGGGGCAGAGGTGTTGACAGAAAAAGAGAACTACAGGCCAGTATCTCTGATGAGCATAGAGGCAAAAATACTTAACACAATACCAGCAAACTGAATCCAACAATAGATTTAAAAAATCACTCACCACAATCAAGTGGGATTTATTCCCAGGATTCAATGGGATTGAATCCCACTGATTCAATCAATGTGATACATCACATCAATAAGAGAAAGGATAAAAACTATATGATCATTTCAATAGATACAGAAAAAGCATTTGACAAAATACAATATCCATTCATGATAAAAAACCCTCAACAAAGTAGGTTTAGAGGGAACATACCTCAACATAATAAAAGCCTTATATAAAAAAACTGACAGTAAACAACATACTCAATGAGGAAAAACTGAGGGCTTTTCCCCTAAAGTCAGGAACAAGACAAGGATGTCCACTATGACCACTTGTAATCAACATAGTACTGGAAGTCCTGCCCACAGCAATCAGACAACAAAAGGAAATAAAAAGCATCCAAAAAACTTCCACTATTTGCAGATGACATGATACTAGAGAAAACCCTAAAAACTCCACCAAAAAAGCTACTAGAACTGATAAATGAATTCAATAAAGTGGCAGGAAACAAAATCAATGTACAGAAATCTGTTGCATTTCTATACACCAATATAAAGTAACAGAAAGAGAAACTAAGAAAACAATCCTATTTACAACTGCACAAAAAAATAATAAGATGCATAGGAATAAACCTAACAAAAGAGGTGAAAAACCTGTATCTGAAAACTATAAACTATTGATGAAAGAAATTGAAGAAGACACAAAGAAATGGAAACACATTCCATGCTCATGGATTGGAAGAACAAATATTAAAATGTCTATACTACCCAAAGTAATCTACAGATTTATTGCAATCCGTATCAAAATACCAACAGTATTTCTCACCGAACCAGAAAAAATAATCCTTAAATTTGTATGGAACTACAAAAGATGTTGAATAGCCAAAACAATCTTGGAAAAGAAAAGCAAAGTTGGAGGCATCACAGGACCAGACTTCAAGTTACATTACAAAGCTGTAGTGATCAAAACAGTATGGTACTAACACAAAAATAAATACATATATCAATAGAACAGAACTATTGGGACTAATCCAAAAACAAAAACAAACAAACAAGCAAAAAAAAAAAACTTCTACACAGTGACAAAAACAATCAAGAGAATTAAAAGGCAACCTGGTGAATGAGAGAAGACATTTGCAAAGGACATCTTTGATAAAGGGTTAGTATTCAAAATATATAAATATTTTATACAACTCAATACCTAAAAAACAGATAATCCGATCAAAATTGGGCAGAAGACATGAACAGACATTTCTCCAAAGAAGAAATTTAGGTGGCCAACAGAGACGAAAAGATGCTCAACATCACTCATCATCAGGGAAATGCAAATCAAAACACAAAGAAATACCACTTCACATCTGTCAGATGGCTAAAATAAAAAACTCAAGAAACAGGCACATCTGGGTGGCTCAGTCAGTTAAGTATCTGCCTTCAGCTCAGGTCATGATCCCAGGGTCCTGGAATCTAGTCCCCCATCAGGTTCCTTGCTTAGCGGCGAGCCTGCTTCTCCCTCTGCCTGCCACTCTCCCTGCTTGTGCTTTCTCTCTCTCCCTCTGACAAATAAATAAATAAAATCTTAAAAAAAAAAAAGGAAACTCAAGAAACAAGTGTTGGCAAGGATGTGGGGATAAGGAAACCCTCTTGCACTGTTGGTGGGAATGCAAACTGGTGCAGCCACTGTGGAAAACAGTATGGAGATTCCTAAAAAATTTAAAAATAGAACTACCTTACAATCCAGTAATCACACTACTGGGTATACCCCAAAATACGAAAACACTAATTCAAAGGATATATGCACCCCTGTGTTTATAGCAGCATTATTTTCAATAGCCAAATTATGGAAGCAGCCCATATGACCATGGACAGATGAATGGATAAATAAGATAAAGATATATATGATAGAATGTTATTCAGCCATAAAAAAATATATGAAATCTTACCATTTGCAATGGCATGGATGGAGCTAGAGAGTACAATGCTAAGCTAAATAAGTAAGAGAAAGACAAATACCATCTGATTTCACTCATATGTGGAATTTAAGAAACAAAACAAACGAGCAAAGAAAAAAAAAAAAGAGGGAGAAAGACAAACCAAGAAACAGATTCTTAACTATAGAGAACAAATTGATGGTCACCAAAGGGGAGAGGGTGGTGGAGGGTGTTGAGTGAAATAAGTGATAGGGATTAAGGAATACACTGGTGATGAGCACTGGGTGATGTATGGAGTTGTTGAATCACTATATTGTGCCCCTGAAACTATTACACTGTGTGTTAACTACACGGGAATTAAAAATTTTAAGAAAGATAGGTGGGCTTTGAATTGCTTCTATAGCTGCATTTACGTTCTATAAAGACTCAATTTATAAGACAAGGACAGTTTTTAATTACTAAAAGAATAATTGGGTTACAACCTAAATGATATTAAGGGGCTGACCTACCCATTCAACTCAATTATCTTCAATTTGCTTCTTTATATCATAAATATCTTCAACTAAAATAGAAATCAAAAGATTCCTTGTTCTAAATTTAGAACTGTTTGTCTTTGGGATGTTTTTCTTTCCCTCTGGGTACACAGTTTCATTTAACTTAGGGGAAAATGTCTTAAAAAAAAAAGAAGTTCCAATCAGTTTCAGAATATCAGCTTTCAACTTGGCCAACTTCTGATTGTTGAGCTACTTTAAAAATTTTCTTTCAAATATTTTACCCATTTTCAGCCAGGACAAACAGTAAATATTCCTGGCAGTATTGAACAACCCCATGGACCCAGCAGGTATCCTCAAAGAAGGTTCAAATGATATTACCCTCCCAAGATCCAGAGCCACTTTCAAAGTTAGCCAAAAGACAGAAAGATTTAGACAATTCCCCTGAATGCTGGAAAACCACTGTGGGATCCCAGCTGCAAATGACGCGCAACCCACATTTCTGTCTGGCCATATTTTGGGGGCCCCCAACCTACTGGTTTCCAAGTCAAGTTCTCAGGACATATGAGACAAACAAGAAGGAAATAGTGATCTCTGGGATTACTCTGGGATCATCAGCAACCAATGGGTTTCTCAAAACCAAATACATAAAAGTCTGAATTTTGAGAGGAAAGGACAATGTGAAATTTTATTTTCCTCTCTCAGCTGAGCAATACAGGGATCCAGGAGAGCGCTGTCTCTGATAAGAAGTCTCATCCTTGACTAGCTTCTGCCAGTTTTCCCAGGATCCCACATGCTGGTACGAGAGTGACTGGGGTTTTATGAAGAGAGTATAGTTCCAGTATCTACCAGAATTTGGCAGGATATTCCATTTATTTTAATTTTAGTTTCCCGTTGGCTGTTTAAGGGAAAAACTATTAGCAAGTTACCAGAGAATCCTTCAGAGTACCATCAACCCTGGGAGTGGCCCATATGGAGACCCCTTTTTGAGAGTAGATATGTGGTCATTTGAGTTGATGTGGGAAGATTTGACTTTTGTTTACAGTCTTGTGGTCTGTTCAGAGTAGAAAGGCAATTCAGACAGTGGTTTAGTAGTGGATTAGTAGTAGTTTACGCAGGTAAACTAGGATACAGGGGAGTAGTAGGAGTCATGTCAGTCTTACCATCTCTTTTGTTTTATGTACCTCTTCAATTTTTCATTAGCCCTTGCAATGAATCTTTTAATGAAGTTATTTTGGAATCTTTGAAGCCTTTTGGAGGCTTCTGCATGCCAATCAAAATAGGTATCTTCTTTTTTTTTTTAATTTTATTTATTTTTTTGCCAGAGAGAGACACAGTGAGAGAGGGAACACAAGCAGGGGGAGTGGGAGAGGGAGAAGCAGGCTTCCCACCGAGCAGGGAGCCTGATGCGGGGCTCGATCCCAGGACCCTGGGATCATGACCTAAGCCAAAGGCAGACGCTTAACGACTGAGCCACCCAGGCGCCCCTCAAAATAGGTATCTTATTCTGTTTCTTTAATTTGGGAACGCTCACTTCCAAGTGTACATTTTAAATAAATAATCTTGTCTAGTTAAAACACTGTACATAATGGTCATTGTAATTCTAGGTCATTTAGTAAGATTTTTGCCATTTTTATAGATATCTTCAGTTACCAGGATGACAGTTCTTAGACATAAAAAAAAAAAAAAGTTGTGCCAGAAAGTAACATTCTTGATTCTTTGCAACTTGAGGATATCATTTTATTAGCTAAGCCTTGGGTTTCTTAGAACCAAATTAATAACTAGGAGGAATATGACACTGGGGTGGAGGTTTTGTGGTGTTTTACAGTGTACCTCAGTATACAGAAATTTCCTGAGGTGGGTGGGTAACCTAATGTAAACCTAACTTTTTCTGTGAACAACTTATCTTAGCATGGGAGTCTTAGAGCAAAGAGGTGAGCATCTAACAGCTTTTTAAGTGCTTAACTTGTGCCCACCAATTTTGCAGCTTTGACTTCTAAGATTCCCATTCATAATAAATCTATTATTCCTTTCATGAGAAGATTTTGAACTTGTGCTTACTTAGATTTTGATGTATCATTGGTCAAAAAAAAGTTCAAATTTTTTGTTTGTTTTACTTCATTTCCCCAAGTCTCCTAGTGGTTTATGCTGTGGACTTACCTCTCTTTTTAGATTGAGGGTTCTTGTTATTTTTTCCTTGCTGAAACAATCCTTCCACATTCAACCAGACTTAACTATTTCTGTCCGCCTGTGCACAGTACCTGATACATGTCAGACCTCCAAATGTACTTGCCTTGTAGATGAAACTGGCCACAAATGCAAATGTGGTCTGCTAAGTCTCACCCTGAAAAATCTGGAGTCTCCTACACTCCAATTTTACTCCCAGAAAGATTAGGACAAACAAACTTGAAGAGCTCAGAATGCAAAATAAGCAGAACTCAACTTGAGAGAAACTTTCCAGAGATCTTCTTTGTGGCCAAAGAGAAAGAAAACCCAAAGGGCTCTGTGGGTAGCTTCACCTGCATCTAGGAGCAGTCCACAAAATCTTCAGATGACATCTCATCGCCAAAACTGTGAAATGACAAAATTAAAACAATTCAGTAATGAGTTTGGTAGTCTTTATTCAAGGGAAGACAATCCATGGATTGGAGTAGTACAGTGCCTCAGAAGCAGGGGAGTACTCTGCCAGAGAGATTTGGAGAAAGAACAAGTTTTCTGTTTGTTTGTTTGTTTGTTTGTTTGTTTGTTTGTTTTTTATGTAACATTTGTTATTTTATTGGAAAAAACTTGTATTAACATATTTATAATTTTATTCAACAGTTAGATAATCTGTGAGATAACAAAGACAACAAAAGTGCACCCATGAGTTACAGAATCCAAAGTGACCTGGTCTGTTTACCACCACATATCAGATACCACCAAGAGCTCAGTCCTCAGAGTATTAAAATAAAAACAAAAACAACCTAACAACTTCACAATGACTATGTGAATGCCCATACATTCAAGAAGAGCAGAAAATTTAAAAAGTGGAAAACAAAGTTTTTGACTATTTTACTGGCCCTTCTGCCATTTCTAATTTTGCCCCTCTCCCTCAATATCTGTTCTCAACATGTGTTATTAAACACAATTTTTTCTGACATCATTATTTTCCAGTGATCCAGAAGCATGATTTTTTTTCTGAATATTTTTTCTTTCTTTTCCATTTTGTGTTTTTTTTCTTCTTTTTGGTTTGGTATCCAAAGTTTGAAACAGAAGTAAGGAATCAGGAACTATATTAAGACATCCTTTTGAATACAGTGTAAGAGTTGTACTTTGTGGATGATAAATGTGAAATGTATGATCTGACAGTAACCTCTAGCTGCAAATGCAAGTTTTCTCTCAGTATCTGAATCACAAAAAGAAATGGATTGTGCCAAATATTCAAGTAATTGTGTAACATCCTCAGAGCTGGATTTTGGCGTCCACAAGATTTCTATACAATTTACCATATTTGGGGCAAGAGCAAGTTTTATAGAGTGTTGTTAGAAGAGACGACACAAAAATAGGGAATGATTGGCTAGAAGGTTAGGGATTTCCTGATAAGGCTAGCACGTCCCATTTTCTTTAAGCTAGCTAAGGCTGAGTTGGAGGATTATGATTGGTGTTTGTTTGATTTCCTTGATAGGTGTTTCCTGTAAGTGCGGACTGGCTTAGGGTTAGATTTCTGATGTGGGCTGGGCCACTGGGGTGGCCTCCATTTTGTGGTTCCCTATATATGAGTTAACTGTATCAGATGTTAATAATAGTGAAACTGGGATTGGGGTGTGTGGGAACTCTATATGATATTTGCAATTTTTCTATATTCTTAAACTATATTTTCCAAAACCTAAAACTATTCTAAAATAAAAAGATGATTTTAAATAAATATTTGTAAGACAAAAAAGATTAGCAAAAATGACTAAATAATATGGGATAAGAACAATATGCACTTAGCTGTAAACTTATACAGAACAACTTATAAATCGTGTGCGGAGGTCATGTAAAACCAGTTTCTCTTCAGATAAGTGTTGATTAAGACATTCCACGTCTGGTTCAGGTTGGTGTTGTCAAATATCTGCTGGGCTTCTGTGTTTCTCAAGCTCTGCCTGCTAAACAGTTAATCGACATAGGGTATATTGCTTTCTTGTGCATTGACTATTTTCTTCATCAAAAAATACGGAAAATAAAGCTATGGTTTTTAGAATTACACTCCGAAAACTACATCTGAGTGTTCATTTTAAAGCTGCACAAGATGTGGTCCATATATACGATGGAATATTACTCACCCATCAGAAAGGATGAATACCCAACTTTTGCATTAACATGGTTGGAACTGGAGGAGATTATGCTAAGTGAAATAAGTCAAGTAGAGAAAGTCAATTATCATATGGTTTCACTTATTTGTAGAACATAAGGAATAGCACGGAGGACATTAGGAGAAGGAAGAGAAAAATGAAGGGGGCGGAAATCAGAGGGGGAGATAAACTATGAGAGACTATGGACTCCGGGAAACAAACTAAGGGTTTTAAAGGGAAGGAGTTGGAGGGATGGGTTAGCCCGATGATGGGTATTAAGAAGGGCATGGATTGCATGGAGCACTGGGTGTTGTACGCAAACAATGACTCATGGAACACTACATCAAAAACTAATGATGTACTGTATGGTGACTAACATAACATAATAAAAAAAAATAAAGATACAACAAAGGATAAAAAATAAAAATAAAATAAAAAATAAAGCTGCACAAAGGTGCCTGGATAAAGATGCAAAAGGTGGCACTAGTTCAGCCAAGCTTTGTATCCAGTCTTGGTGCTGTACCTCCCAGTGGGTGAAGTGCGATCTCCTAAATGGCATAAAGGAACTATGTTGCCCAGCCCTGGTTTTGTACTACTTTGTTTCTTTGCTTTGTTTATTAAATAAGGATGATCTATGTTTGCTCAATGTTGCAAATCTCCTCTCAGATTGTCAATTCTATGCTCCCTTTCTCTTTTAATTTTTTATTTTTTATTTTATTTTTTTTAAGATTTTTGTTTATTTATTTGACAGAAACAGAGATAGCGAGAGAGGGAACACAAGCAGGGGGAGTGAGAGAGGGAGAAGCAGGCTTCCCCCTAAGCAGGGAGTCTGATGCAGGGCTGGATCCCAGGACCCTGGGATCATGACCTGAGCCGAAGGCAGACGCTTAACAACTGAGCCAGCCAGGCGCCCCTCTCTTTTAATTTTTTAAAAAAGTTTTTTTTAATAAATGTTACATATAAAAAGAATATGTAAAACATTTATGTAAAATGCAAAGAATAATAATAAAATTAATAGCTCACTAACCAGTATAAGAAACTAAAACTGTAACAACAATTTTGAAAACCACTGTGTGCCATTTGCCATGTAAACATATCCCTTTTCTCAAGGAAGAAACTGCTAGCTTAAATGTTGTGTTTCTCATTCGATTGTTTTAATAATTTCACTGATGTATATATGTATGTATGTATGTATAATCAATATATTGTTCTTCCCATTTATACATTATAAATTTTACCCTCTATATTATTTTGCAACTAGCCTTATTTTATGTTTCTGAGGTAAATAATTCTTAGTGCATACAGCAGTACATTTCTTTGCACTACTGAGTCATATTCCATTGTATAATTGTTTTTATCCAATCTCTTGCCAATGGATATTTTCCTCCTATGGTATATTTTTCCTTCCCAATCAAGGTTATTATGAACTTTCTTTTCTATTTCTCAGTGCATATGTGCAAAAATTTCTATTAACTACATGCTTATGAATGGAATTATGGTGTCATATGCTAGACTTACTTTCAACTTCAGTAGGTAATAGCAAATTGTTTTCTGGTCTGGAAGGATTATAAGAAGCTCACTTTGCCAAATGTTTTTGCCAATATTATTATAATTACAGACAAAATTTCTGCCAGTAAGGTATGTATAAAACGGTGTCTCCTTGTGACTTCCTCAATTACTTGTTAGGCAAAAAATATTTATATTTGTTCACTGGACATTTGACAGTGGAATGCCTGTTCATAATTTTGGTTTATTTTTATTGGGGTTGTCAGTCTCCGCCTACCATTTGGGGAAAAAAAGCATATAAATACTATATGCACAAGTATATTTATTCTAGATACTCTCATGTTAGTTACATGCACTGGAAATCTCTTCTTCAAATTTTGTATGTCCCTATCACCTTTTTAGTACTATATTTTGATAAGCAGATGTTATTATTTCTAATGTAATATAATGTATCAGTTTGTGCTGTTTGAGGGTTATTGAAAATACTTTCCTATCATGACATAATAAAGAAATTCTTTTATACTATTTTCTAAAGTTTACAGTCTTGATATTTATATTTAAATTTTTCATCTGCCTGGAATTACTATCTTTTGTTATGATTCAATATAATCAATTACCCAATGCCATTTAGCAAAGAAATATCTTTCTCCTGGTATCTTTTCATGTCTAAGTTTGATTTAGGCTTCTGGGATCTCTATTCTGATCCAGTGTGTCACGTATCCAACCTTGAATTGTCTTAGTTCAGCTTTAAAATAAGTCTAGATATTTGACAGGCAGGTTTCTAAACTTGTTCATTTTTGTCAGATGTGTCTTGGCAATTCTTTTGCTTTTCTTTAAAAATTTAAGAATTAGCATTATCATAGTACTGCAAAAATAAATAAAATACCCTTTGGTAGACACTTTATGCTTGACTCGGCCTGTGTTCTTCTTCCTTATCTTTGCCTCAGAAGTACTTTTAAGCTCCAACAGACAGCAGCTTCTTATCTATGATTTGTGCTATCTGATGCCATTCCTTTTATCTTAAACTATTTTTAGTTTCTTTTTGTGATTAGAGAACATCTAGAGTTGATTAAGACTTCCTCTTATAGCTGAGACCTTCTTTTAGCATTCCCATATCTGTCATGTTGGATTTGTTTAAATTATGTATCTGTGTTATCTATGATGTATGCCAAGGCAGAGGTTATGCGTGGACCTAAGCATATCCTTACTGTCAGGTGTTAAAGTATTTAGAACCAATAGGAATGTTTTCAGGCATTAATAATTGAGCCAAATATATCAAAACAGGTCAAGGACTTTCAAAAATATGGTATTCCTTGGGATTGCTAAGGAAAAACAACTTCAAATTAGGAGTGATGCTCACATTGGCAGCCTTGAAGTTCAAACTGCCCTGGAAACACTCCCATTGCTGATTATGGTTCTATAGATTAGTTTTGTCTCAGGAGAGAGCTGATATGGAAGAAGACCATGATAATGTTGATACTTGATAAAGGGCTTTATCTATTTTTTAGGCTGCGTTTGAAGTTTTGTATCATATGCTGTCATAATACTAGAGAATGTCATGAAGCCTGTAAAGTTTCCTAAGATTCTTTGAGCCAAACTTTTCTCTACTTTTACTATGTTACTCTAAAGACCCTAGAGAGTCTACCCAGTGGAAGAGGCAGAGGGGAAACTGGAGGAGCAAAACCATAGCAATAGTAATGTGTAACCCATCAGATATGTGCATAATTTATTTAATGACAGGAAATAAAAGAAAGTGTTAATTATTTTTCATGGCTCAATTCAAGCCCCCCCCCTTTTTTTTTTGCATGTTTATGATGCAAAGAAAGTTCAACTTTGAAACTTAACCTTATCCATTAAGGAGACAGAGAGAAGATGAGACAGATTGAGAGAAAGAAAGAATAAAGCATTGTTCTGCCATTTATGAAGTTGTAATGTGAAAACTTTTTGTCTTGACAGCTGTTTCTTGATTTTGTTGATCTTTTCAAATAACGATATTTAGTATTTCTATTGGTTTTATTATGTTACTTTCATTTTCATACTTTCTACTGTTTATGTTTAATTTGTTGTTATTGTTCTAGTTTCCTGAGATGGATGTTTAGCCTTATGGATTTTTAAATTTTCTTTTTTCTAAAATATACATATACTGATATAAATTCCACTCTATGAACACTTTAGCTGCATTCCGTAAGTTTTGATACCTTGAATTTTTAATATACTCAAAATTTTTTCTAAATTTAATTGTTATTTTCTCTTCAACATATGTGTACTTATTTTAACATAAGGAGATTTTAAAAATCTTTGACTTCTAGCTTAAGTCCACTATGGTAAAAGAATATATTCTTATAATTTAAACAATTTGCATTTTATTGAGACTTTCTTTCTAACCCAGGATACAATCAAACTTTATAAAACTTCTGTGTGTACTTAAAGTAATGGTAGTCTCCAATTCAGGGGTGCAAAGTTCTATATAAGTCAATTATGTCAAGGTTGTTAAATGCGAAGGGCAAATTTCCTATATTCTTACAGCTTTCATACCTGCATTTTTCATTCAGTCCCTGAGAGTTGTGGTTAAATTCACCAAGAATGATTATAGGGATGCCTGGGTGGTGCAGTCAGTTAAGCAACTGGCTCTTGGTTTTGGCTCAGCGTGTAGTCTGCTTAAGACTCTCTTTACCTCTCCTTCTGCCCCTCACCCACAGTCTCTCTCTCTAAAAGTAAATAAATAAATCTTTTTTAAAAAAGAATGATTATAGATTTTTCTACTGTTCTTTTAATTTTGTTAAATTTTACTTTATATATTTTGAAGTTATGCAATTAGATAAATATAACTTTTGAAATATTATATCTGCTTGGTGAATTTAGTTTTATAATGTGTTCCTCTTTATCTCTAGTAATGCTTTTTGCTTGAAAGTCTACATTTTTCTGATATTGATACAATACCAGCTTTCTTTTGGTTAGTATTTGTATGGTATAACTTTTTCATCCTTTTACTTCATACTGTTATTATTTTAAGCATGTTTCTTGTATGCAACATAAATGTATTTTTTTTCTTTTATATTCTACAAAACTGACAGACTACTTGGGTGAAATGCTTTTTTCAAATTTATTCATCATATTTATTAGAAAAATAAAATCAGGACTATTTATATAACATGCACCACACTCCTAAAATATAATGAACTATTTATCATATTTGCTTTTACAACCTTGAATTTTATTTAGTCTTCAATCAGTTTTTATTTTTAAAAACAAATTTGCTTCATTAGCTCATTTTACAACTTTAATAGGTCTTAAATATCTAGCCTGATCTGTATAGAATATTAAAGTCAGCACTGGGTCTGTATAATATAGAGGGGGGAGTGATTTGTAGAGTTAATATAGCATAACAATTAAGAACACAGATTCTGGAGTCAAATTCTGTTTGTTCCACTTATTGGTTATATGCCATCGGGCAAATTATTTGTCCCCCTTATGATTTAATGTCCTCATCTGTAAAGTGGAGTAGGTAATAATGATATCTATCTCATAGAGCTGTTGCAAGGATTAAACAAGTTATTATGTAAAAAGTGCTTAGAGCCTTACCTGACATGTAATAAACACTCTATACATATTGGCATAAAGCAACAAAAGGATATTACTAGCTATTAGACCTAATAATATTATAATGAATTCTTAGCTATTAAACCTAGTCTTATTAGATCTTCAATGATAATTAAAAGGCTTTGGTCTCACCTTCTCTGTCTGGGTTAATTCTCTGTTATGCCTCCACATGTGGAACTTCTGCCAACACACCTGGATACCTCTGTGCTTTTGCATGTTGTTCCCAACTCATAGGTATTCCATCTCTTAGACTGGGAGTTCTTCAAATTCTAAGATCCAACTCACTATCAAATTATCTAAAATTCCCTCTTTAAATTCTGGATTTGTATTGTCCATTATGATAGCCATTAGCCATATATTGTTATTAAGCTCCTGAAATGTGGCTAATCCAAATTTAGAAGTGCTAGAAGTATAAAATGCATCCTGGATTTCAAGGCTTGGTTAAAAAAGAAGAAGAAGAAGTATAGGGGCGCCTGGATGGCTCAGTTGTTAAGTGTTTGCCTTCGGCTCAGGTCATGATTCCAGGGTCCTGGGATCCAGCCCCACAACATGTTCCCTGCTCCTCGGGAAGCCTGCTTCTTCCTCTCCCACTCCCCGTGCTTGTGTTCCCTCTCTCTGTCTCTCTCTCTCTCTCTGTCAAATAAATAAATAAATAAAATCTTAAAAAAATAAGAAGTATATAGCATATCTTCTAAATGACTTTTATATTGGGCTAAATAAAATGTGTTATTAAGACCATTTTCACCCATTTCTTTTTACAGTTGACTCTTGAACATCATGGAGGTTAGGGATGCTGAAAATCTATGTATAACTTTTGACTCCCCAAAAACTTAACTACTAAGAGCCTACTATTGACCAGAAGCCTTACCGTAACATAGCTAATTAACACATATTTGTATGTTACATACTGCATTCTTATAATAGAGTAAGTTAGAGAAAAGAAAATGTTATTAAGAAAATCATAAGGAAGAGAAAATACATTTATAGTACTGTACTATAAAAGTACTGTGCATAAGTAGATCCTTGCAGTTCAAACCTGTGTTGTTCAAGGGTCAATTGCACTTTTTAACATAACTACTAGAAGATTTTAAATTACATATATGTCTTGCATTATAATTATGTTGGACAGTGCTGACCTACACAAATTATTTCCTTCCCATCCATGTGTTCCCACAAAACTTAATGGCCCATTTCTCTATAATCACATATTATATTGTTATATAATTTCATTTTACTTTGATATTCGTCTACCAGATTATTAGCCTTTCAAGGGCAGGGCCTGTATTTTATTCATTTTTAGATGTCTGGTGTACAGTTGATAACATGACCCAGAGTAGCTGCTCAATAAATATTTGTTGGATAAGGTAAGATTGATAAAATATTATATATGTTTCAGTGAAGGTAAACAAGTTAAAAACATAAGGATAATCTGTCTGGAAAAGAAGAACAATCATATGTAATATGTGATCCTATTTGCAAAACAATAGCTCCCCAGTTATAAATATAGGTGGAAGAAGTTTGGATTGAATTCTTTATAGCCTAGTAAAGCTGATGAGATATGATTTTCCAAAAATACTGAGCCCATATAATGAAGAAAGCATGGAAAGGACATATGTCCTTGACCATTCTGTCCAAAATCATAAAGAGATATTTGGGAGAAGTCAGGAACCATTCCACTCTACTACTACCTCCCATTTTCCCCACTGTGGATATAAAAATCTTTATTGATTTGTAGACTCTTAGAATAGCATTTGATCTTCTGTTTAAGATAAACAATCTGTGCTCTTTTAATCTTTCCGAAAGTATTCTATTTTCCAAACCTTGTGATCACTATCAATGTAATTTAATTTAACAAGCTTTCTCATATCTATGAGGCACTATGCTAAGTGCTATGGAGGACACACAATAAAGATGTGTGTCTGGCTTCAACAACTTAATACTATGTAATGAGAAATAGATGTATAAACCAACTTTAATCCAAAGCAAAAAAAAAAAAAAAAAGAAAAAGAAGAAGAATAGCTTTGCAATGCAAATCAAGAATTATAAGCATGCACGAGAGAGATAAGATAAAGAATGGGGCAGAAGCCTTATTCCCTACAATTTGGAGACTTCATGCAAATAGAGCCAGATTTTAGGAGGATCCATCTGTCCTGCAGAGATTTTCTCTCAAGGAAGCATGAAAAACGATTACCTTACAGGATACATCAGGACAAAAAGAGCATCCTTACATATACATAATTGTCTCATTCTATAGATAGACTTCTATTCAAATGTACCAAATATCTATTACGTGATAGATACTATGCTAGGCACAGGAATGTGAAAAAGAATAGGACACAGATGCTACTTTTAAAGACATAAGTCAAAACTTATGGTAAATGAGCCTATGGAAAGCTAAAGTGTCGTATGAGAAGTATACAGCTGTATTTATAATAGTAAACTATATAGCTAAATTCCTCTACCCAGGACAACCTAAGGTGCTCTAATGAATAGATTAAATATTTGAGGTTTTTCTATTTAATTGTTTTTTTTATTTTCTATGTGTTGAGTCTTCACCCTCTGTCTTTAAACTCTACAAAGACAAGAACTGTAGCTACTATTTTTTTTTTAATCATCAAAGCTCCATGCATTTGTTTTATGTTCACCCATTGACCACTCAAATACCAACATTGTTTAGATTCCTGAGACAAAAAATAAACTCTCACTAGAATCTTTTCAGTATTAACACAATTCTTGAATAATAGGAAAACTTATGTCTGAGACCTTTCCTTCCTTAAAGCATTTTTTGGATCCTCAGAGTATATGTTAATATGGACTTTGGTGACTTCTCTGCTGTTTTCCATTGCCAGGGATTCTGACTTCCTGTAAAAAGGCTGTTCTTTGATTAAGAAGTCTTAGAAAACAAAACCATTTAAAATATGTTTAAGTTCCAACAGATATCCACTGATTACAAGACACTATATTTGAAAATAGTCTCTGATCTAAGCTCTTCTGAAAATGAGTTTCTCCTTTGATAAAATAACTAAAAAGGTTTTGAGTTCCTCTGAAGAGGTAGGTTGGCAATTGTCAAAATGACAACTCTTTTAACCTCACTGATCTCAGATTGAAGGTTTTCACCTGCTGCAGTAGTGAAAAAACATATTCAAAATACAGATTGCACACTAAAGAGAAGTGGTAGAAAACATAAGCTGTGTAACAGTATCCTCTGTGTCATATTGTGCTAATTCATGTCTGAATGCCTTCTTCACCTCTTCTTTTATTTTAGCAATAGATGAGTACTATATTTCCAAGTATGCAAAGAGGCAGAGTAGGGGGGAGGTGATGGAGAAGAGTTCTTGGTGAATGTAAGCTTGTAATCATTGCCTGTTTTTGAAAAGAGATAGGCAAAGCCCTGACCTTGTGTTCTTGTACACAGAGGAATGTGCAAAACAGATTGCCAGGCAGAAGAACCCCAACATTTATTCAACTATGCCCCTTGTTCTTCCTTGCAGAAATAGAGCTTCCTGAAGCCAGAAGCCTTACTGACAATACACTGAGATTCCCTTCAATCCAGAATACATCATTAAATGTACATAAAAAAATTAGTTTACGATTTGTCCTGGGAAAAGCCATGTAAGAGTCACATGATTGTTTGCAACAGTTCCCACTAAGGATCATAGTTACTAAGGAGTTACCAAGAAGGAGACTGAAGGGCATAGTGGTTCTGACATCCACAGAAACTCATGCTAAGTGCTTTGCCAATCAGTAAGTAAGAGGCACAATAGGGGCCTTCAGTATATCCCTTACTGATGGTGCAGTTTGAACACACAACAGCTGCCTAGCAGCGTTGAGGCTGCATCTCACTTACACATATGTGAACACACACACACACAAACGCATGCCATACACATGATTATTAAGAGAGGCCCTGCAGTTTAAAAGATGCATGGAGCCCTGGGTGTTATATGCAAACAATGAATCATGGAACACTACATCAGAAACTAATGATGTAATGTATGGTGATTAACATAACATAATAAAAAAAATTTTTTTAAATAAATCAAAAAACAAAAAAAAAGATGATGGGATGACTTGAGTGCTGACCCTGAATAGTTTAGAAGGTCTCAGTTTAGTAAAAAAAAAAAAAAAAAAAAAAAAAAAAAGGCAGTGAAAAGAAACATTATAATCTAAAATGAATACTATAAAACAATTATTTCAGAAAATGCCATTGGACCCAGGAATAGGCATGGCTAGCTCTGCTTTCATCATGTTGCACATATTGCCTTGTATTCTAGTGACTGTGATGTTCTTATTCCTCTACTGTACCACGCCCCCTTAAAAAAGAGGCATCATGCCTTATCCATGCATTAATTCAGTGAAGGTATGTGTAACATTTATCTTGCTAGGTACTTAGTATGAATTAAACTATGTCCCTATAATTGAGGAGCACACAGCCTAATAGGGGAGAGAGACATAAAAAGTTTCTCATTTCAATACAGTACCTGAACATAAAACATTCTTCTTTTAGGAAACAAAATAACTTAGTATTAACACTTACTGAGCTTGTATTATGGGTCAGATACTACTCTAATAGGTTAACTTCAATTCGTGTAATGTTCATAACCCTGGAGGTAGCCATAATTACTATCCACATTTTACCAATGAGGATACTGATGCAGAGAAAATTTAAATATATTGCTTAATGTCACAGAATTAATAAGTTGAAGAGATGGGATTTTATTTTTAAAAAAATAGGGCCTCAAAAACCACACCTTTAATCATTAAAATGCACTGTCTTTTATAGCATATTAACACCAGCCCTTAACTTCCTTGTGCTCAATTTTCTCATCCATAAAATAAGGGCAAAAATTAGTTTCCCTCTAACAGAGATCCTTTAATTATTAATTACAATTATATATACACACACACACATATATATACACACACAATATATGTATACATATATATGTATAATATATATACATAAAATACATATATGTATGTGTGTGTATATATGTAAATGGACCAGTGTCAAGCATGTAGGGTATGTGGCCAACAACTATTAATTCTTAATATTAAATATTTGTGAATACATGAATGGTTATCTCAGGAAGCCTTTTAAAGAAGTATATATTATCATCTCACTAGGACTATTTACCTCTAAGGCAGTGAAGCTGTACCAGATTTTCTTGTAAGATTTCATCTAACCCAAAGAGTCTTGTTGAATTTGGGGAGTTCTGGATGTCATGTAATAACCCAGGCATGAGCACTGAATGCCCCTGGGCTCTACCTTGTGCAGATTACATCAAGATTAAGTGCCTTGTCTCTGCATCTAGAAAATATTATAGATGCTCTAGCCATTATTTATGGCTTCAGAAAGTTTCCAATGTGATTATGTGTGACAAATATGTCAATTTCAATGCTGTGATTATGCAGGCACCTAGTAGAGAGGATGTGCAAAGTGTAATATTAGTGGCTCTAAATTCTCCTGGGGATGCATTTAGAATAGTGAATTCTGTCATCTTGCAATGCTTTTCCCATGTCAGCTGTGCTTCCTGTGCATGAATTCCAGATCACCAAACATTTTATTCAGACCAGTGCATATGGACAATAATTCCATTCGTTTTCAAGATGGAGAAAAAAGGTAAAAATATATTTTGGTCAAAAATATGTTTCTTGAAAAAGGTAAGCTCTCAGGACAGTTTGAACTCAGTTTATTTAATTTTAGAAAGATGAATTACTATATTTAGATTATCTGTTTCTAACACAAGTAAAATCTTTCCCTTTCTCCTAAACTATAGCTTCTTCTTTGTCTCCTATCACCTTTCTTTTCAATGGATATGTTCAAGTTGTCAGAGATAAAACCAGAGGAAGATTTCCTATAAATGGAACCAACATTAGCATTAGAAATAGCACCAGCAGTTGCAGAAAGAGAATGATGGCCCTGTAACTCCTATCTGGGTGTCAAGATTAAGGCCATGGAATGAAGGATCTCATATGAACATTTGTTATCAGTGACACTTCACGTGATCTTTGCTGAAACCAAGTATGTGGCTATAGTCAGCATATTTCATCATTCTATTTACATTAGTCTTTCCTACTAATCTCAGTTTGGAGACTATTTACTTGCTGATCCAAATTAGAACAAAAAATAAGTCCACCTGGTCCAATTCTTTTTATATTCTGTAGTAAAGAAAATGTATCTATCAACTGAGTCTGAACTTCATGGTAGAGGCACTGACAGAACTCAGATATTTTGACTCCCAGCACCACTTTTTCCAAAATTACATTCCTTCCTTAACTTAGAAAACTTTAAAATAAAGTCTTTTTGATGCAGAGAGAAAACTTAAAAAAAAAAACCAAAACACACACAATAGATAATCATGACATGTATCAATGCTGCCTTGTAACATATCAATTAAATCAAAGCGATTAGTACAAATGGTAGATAATGACACAAATACTTCAAGAAACTCATAGTCACAGGTTTAAAACAACAATGTGGATTTAAAAAGACCAACAAAGTGTTATTAAAAAATAAGAGGAAATTGTATAGACTTAAAATCTTTCAGTCAAGAATCAGTGGGAATATCTGAAACATCACTCATGTTTGCTACTGAGTGATTTTACTATTCAATCAGCTTTGCAGATAATTAGAAATACTTGACTTTCTCTTCTTACCTTTATGGAAGTGAGGAGAAGATAATCAGGAATACTTAGAAAACATGGCAGAATATATAAATGAAAACAGGGAGCCAGAAGTCTATATCTTGAACAGCTTATTATCATACAAAAACCATTAAAAGAATACCACTCAAAAACAATCCATTCCTCCACCTATAGCATAACTTTTTTCCCAGAAAGATTGTAGATCAGTGAGAGAATCTGTATTGAAATGATTCAAATAAATAAAAAGACTGTGGTAGATCTGCTCCATTTGTCTAATAGCACCAAATATTTTTTAAAAAAACACAAAATTATTTATTTTGACTTAGATTGAGGAAATAGGAGGTAAAAAAATTTATGGAGTAGAGTGCTTATTGCAACATTGTTACTTTTTATATGAAATATAATATATATACCACAAAGGATACAGATCTTAAGTACGCAGTTCAATGAATTCTTATGTATATAGTGTAATCACACTCAGATCAAGATATAGAATGTTCCCAGCATCCCAGCAGTCTCCTTTGTCTTCAATGTCAATAGCGTGGACACTACCAGCTACACCCCTCAACCCCAGGTAAACTCTTTTCTTATGCCTAGTGCCATAGTTTAGCTTTGTGTGTTCCCAAATTACATACAAATTGAATTACATATATGTATGTGTGTGTGCACATGTTTCTTTTACACTATATTACCTCTGTAAGATCTGCAAGATGTGTTTCATGTAGTAGGAGTTTTTGTGTGTGTTTGTGTGTGTGTGGCATTCCACTGCATTAATATACTACAATCTATTCATCTGTTCTCTAAAGAACAGATTTAGATTATTTCCAGCTTTTAGATATTATAAATGAAACAGCTATGAAACAATCTTGTACATGTCTTTTGATGTATAAGCACACTCATTTCTCTTCAGGGTATATCTAAGAGTAAAATTGCTAGTTATATATTTATTTTTAATAGGAAAAATATACAGAGAAATTACATATTAATCAATTGAGAAATCATTATGTAAATTACAATACTTGTTCTCCAAAAATTTTAATGCTAATCAGAATGTATAGTAATACATACTATGTAGCAATAAGTTAATGCTTATGATGTGACTTTAAATGAGGTCATCGGAAAACAAAATACTATCCATATTATAATGATACATGCAATATATATGTATGTGTGATATACTTAATATCATGAAAAAAACAGCAAAAAATGTCAGCAGACTAGAAATGAACATTTTTTTATCAAAGTCAATGAAATAAGGCAATATGGCAAATATAAGGGGTAAACATAGAAAAGACTTTTTAAGGAATGAGGAAAGAGTAATCCAGATGACAATCAGAAGCAAAAGAACTAAAAATAGGTGGAGGTAGAGCTCTCTGGTTTGTGATTGTCTAACTTAACTGAACTTTGACAAATAGACACTAAATTTGTACAATTAGTTAATTATCTTTGATATAAGGAGAAAATGTTAGGTATAAATTGGACGGATAGCATACATTTAACTTAAATGTTTTTAAGAAATAGATCAACTCAGAATGAGTAATGAATAAAAAGAAAGTAATTTCTAGTTGTCTCTATGTTGGTATCTATGTTATCTGCTTAGTAAACTTTGAGTAGTTCATGTTGTCCCTATTGGGGATGGGTGGTATTACATAATGACATCTGGATGCTGATATACGTAAAACATTGTACTATGATATCTGGTTATGTCCACAAACCTGATGGGATCCAAAATCTACCCCAGTTGCCATCTTAGTCCCAGAGAATATGTAGTACATTGGAAAAGCTGTTTCTGTTAGGAGGGAAAGGAGAATGATACTTCAAATTTTAACTGATATTCGGTATTTAAAACATACTTTAATCTCAGCCTCAACTGTATGGGTTCACAAAAGTTTGTAAAATGATTCATAAAATTAAATAAAAATCAAACTTTTGTAGATGATGACTCCCAGTGTAAAAGAATATTTGGGGAAACTGATTTGAAGCTCTCCATCGAGGTAATACTTAGGGATACTGGCCACCAAAAAAAAAGTGAATTTAAAAAATTAAACATCAAATTAAGCCTCTACATCAACACATATTAAAGATTTCAAATAACTCTGAATGGTGATTCAAAAAGAGTAACCAAGTGGATAAAAAAGTGTAAGAAAATCCCAGAAGGAATATGTAGATAATTAATGTGTTTTATAGAAGCAATCTCTATTACCCAATGGATGGCTCAAATTCTGGTGGCCTTCAGGGTAATAGTATGCTCAATATTCTGTATTTGATTTTGTATAAAATGTTGTAGGACAAATAATGAAAAATATACCTAAGAAATATGTAAGAAGGAGATATTGACTGAGGTCAAAGGGTGGACAGAGGGGGAAGGGGTTACAGGAACTGGCCTGGGATTTGTTTATCTACCAATAATGGAGGAACATTCCCAGCAAAAAAAAAAAAGGCAGGTTTTCCATTCGAAATTCTTTTGCGAATATACTAACAAATCACTTTAGGGTAATAGACTAATAATATTTGCCACCAGGAGAATGCTTCTCTATGGAATGCTCTTAGGAGGAGGCCCTCCAACTTAGGATTTCTTATGACAAAGAAATCTAGAATCTATGAAACTATGTAGCACACACTCCTAGAAAATGTCATGAAATCTCTGTTAATAATATGGGTATAAAATAGATGTTTCATATCTTAAATGCTCACACATGCATACCTCACTTAGAGACCTTTTCTATTTCTGTAGGCAAGAGAGAGGGTCTGATACAAGAAAAGAGCACCTGGGAAGCCACGTGGGATGTCTGAGACCTCTTCCAGCTTTGCCTAGGCTGCATGATAGCTTGTGTCCTTGATACTTGCACAGATTCATAGGAGTATGATATGACAATCAGATATTTTGTCTTAGCTCTTACTAAATGAACCATTAATTTAACTATTAATCTTTGTTAAAATAAGATGAAAAGAATCTCTTCCTGGAATGTTAATAAAAGGTAATCCTTGACACAAAATTGTAGCCAAGTTTCTGATATCATATTTTCTTTAATAATAATATCTATCATCTATCTATCTATATATCTACCTACCATCTATCATCTATCTATCATCTATAGTAAAGCTATGAAGACAGTTCTGGCCCATGTCCACAAACAGAAATCTAAAATATTAATTAAGAAGTCAGAGAATATATGGAAATATTGATTCTAAGTAGTATGAAGCTTTTTTCTAGTTATCTTTTCATCTCAAGATGATTAACTAGGAGGGATTGATTGATGAAAATGGAAACTTTAAAGCTAAGGGCTGCCAGATATGTATAAGAGTAAAGTAGCCAGTACCACTGTTTTCCCCCCTCCTATGGGAGAATTTTTGCTGAGTTGCAGACCATTCATTGAGTCAATAAACACGTGTTCAGCACCATCCTTTATGCACACTGCTATGCTTGATTCTGGGGCAAAAAAAAAAAAAAAAAGGATGAATGAAACATTACTTCCATTATGGAGATAATAAAATAGTAAAGTAAGGTAAACAAATTATGTCATAATATGGTGCAGGAATTGCTATGAACAAAAATACCAAGATAGATATAAACAAAAGGAGGAGCAAATGCAGACTTGGGTGGGCAAATGGGAAATTATGAGCAGTGGAACACAATCAGAAACATGTTACTTTACCATTTCTACCTCAAAGGCAATGCTCTTTTTAAAATAATCTATGTCAACAAGTTGTGCAGAGCAGTAACAAAATATAATGAAGATACTTGCTGAAGTCCACTGCCTAGGAGGCCTTTAGCATCACTTATCTGAAGAGAAGACAAATAGAATTGAACGAGCTTATCAGCCTATTATCAAATATAAGAATCATGTTAGTACTTAGTTGAAATATTTCACAGAATCAAAATACAAAAATGTAACAGACTGCAGTACTCTGATTCTTCTCATCTGCCTTAATGAATGTACCACATTGAGCTTTTTCAATAAAGAACTATTGGCAGGGGAGAAACTCTAACCTTAGCACAAGAGGAAGCCTGATGTTTTTAGAAAACACGTAGATATTTTTAAAGATTTTATTTATTTATTTATTTATTTATTAAAAGTGAGAGAGACAGAGAGAGAGTGAGCAGGGGGAGAGACAAAGGGAGAGGAAGAGAACCTCCAGCAGACTCCCCACTGAGCATGGAGCCCGACATGGGGCTTGATCTCACGACCCTGAGATCATGACCTGAGCTGAAATCAAGAGTCAGAAGCTTAACCGAACTGAGCCACACAGGCACCCCTAGATATTTTTAAGAATAAGGAAGATAAAATGTAATCTGGTAAAATGTACATAACATAGTTGAATAATACTAAAAATTCAGATTGTTCTCCCTTCCACTGTCCCTCCTTATTTCATGATGTGATCTTTCTCTCTGTAGATTCCTAACTTCATTGACATCTATGTATAAAGGGAATAACACAGGTGCTTCCAGTCTTCAAACCTGTAACATTCGTATATGTAAAATAACAATTTTCTGGTTCCTCCCTGAGTTATCACAATCTGTGTTTCCTGGATCTCTGAATTAAGTTAAAAATAGCTTCAGATGGAAGTCATAACTCTATTTCCCATATAAAAAACCACCAGTTGCTTTATCCAACTCTGGAAAACTAGTGGATTTGGTGAAAAAAAATTTGGTGTTTAACTGAAGTTGATTATTTGAAAGACTCTGGTTGATAGGCTTATTTGTTAAGTGCAGAGGTACTAGGAATTCAAGAGCATGTTTTGGAATACTAGGTTAGCCAATGATTTACCTCTTCTCTCTTCAATGATAGTTGTCAACTCCTCATATAGAAAGGATGTATGAAAAATAAAAGAATCTAGTATCTATACGTGGCAGGCATTGTACTACACCTGGGTGGCTGCGTCAGTTAAGCATCTGCCTTTCGGTTCAGGTCCTGATCCCAGAATCCTGGGATCCAGCTCCTCATCAGGCTTTCTGCTCAGTGGAGATTCTCTTTTTCCCTTTCCTCTGCCCACACCCCACCCCAAGCTCATGCTTGCTCTTTCTCACTCTATCTCAAATAAATAAATAAAATCTTAAAAAAAAAACCTATGAAGTATTATTATTTCCCATTTCACAGATGAGGAGGCTGACAATCAGAGAAGTTAACTTTTTCATTGTATAGCTATTGAAAGTGATAGAGCTGAGATTTAAACTTAGGTTCAAATCTCCCCTCAGATGAGCAACAGATACCACCAGGGAGCTTCCTGTTAGTAATACAGGGGGACAATTGAGGAATATGTATACACACAAACACAATTCCGATTCTAGAAGAGAAGGGTGATAGATACCTAGATACATACATAGATGACAGATAGGAGATAGATGACAGATGATAGATAAATCACAATGCTGAGGCTGTTAGGGAAATATCCATTCTATATAATCATCTTTATTATTTTTATGCTTCTTGAATAAAATCTTTTAAATACACTCTAAATTCTACCACACGTAAAAATAATTACAGAGCAGTCTCAATAGTTTACTTTTGTTTTTATTTCCCTTGCCTCAGGAGACAAATCTAGAAAGATGTTGTGATGGCCAGTGTCAGAGAAATTACTGCCTGTGCTCTCCTCTAGGATTTTTAAGGTTTCAGATCTCACATTTAGATCCTTAATCCATTTTGAGTTTATTTTTGTGTATGGTGTAAGAAAGTGGTCCAGTTTCCTTCTTTTGCATGTTGCTGTCCCGTTTTCCCAACACCATTTGTTGAAGAGACTGTCTTTTTCTCATTGCATATTCTTGCCCCCTTTGTTGAAAATTAATTGACCATATAAGTGTAGGTTTATTCTGGGCTCTCTATTCTGTTCCGTTGATCTATGTGTCTATATTTGTACTGGTACCATCCTGTTTTGATTACCACAGCTTTGTAGTATACTTGAAATCTGGGATTGTGATACTGCCAGTTTGTTCTTCTTTTTCAAGATTGTCTTGGCTATTCAGAGTCTTTTGTGGTCCTATACAAATTTTAGGATTGTTTGTCCTAGTATTATGGACATTTTAGCAATATTTGTTCTTCTAATCCATGAACATGGAATATCTTTCCATTTGTTAGTGTCATCTCTAATTTCTCTTTCTGCCACATCATTATTATTGTATAGAAATGCAATGGATTCCTATATATTGATTTTTGTATCCTGTGACCTTACTGAAATCATTTATCAGGTCTAGGAGATTTTTGGTGGAGTCTTTAGGGTTTTCTAAACATAGTATCATGTCATCTGCAAATTAAGAAAATTTTACTTTTTCTTTACCAATTTGGTTGCCTTGATTTGTCTCTCTCTCTCTCTCTTTTATCTCATTGCTGTGGCTAGGACTTCCAGTACTATGTTGAATAAAAGTGGTGAGAGTGGACATCCTTGTCTTGTTCCTGATCTTAGGGGAAAGACACTCAGTTTTTCCCCATTGATGATAGCTGTGGATTTTTCATAGATAGCATTTATTATGTTGAAGTATGTTCACGCTTAACCTACTTTGTTGAGAGTCTTTATCATGAAAGGATGTTGTACTTTGTCAAGTGCTTTTTCTGCACTTGATCATATGTTTTTTATCCTTTCTTTTCTTGATGTGATATATTATGTTGACTGATTTGTGAATATTGACTCATTCTTGCATCCCAGGAATAAATCCCACTTGATTGTGGTGAATGATTTTTTTTCCTGTATTTTTGGATTCAGTTTGGTAATATTTTGTTGATGATGTTTGCATCTATGTTCATAGAGATATTGGCCTATACTTCTCTTTTTTTGGAGTGTCTTTATCTGGTTTTGAGATCAAAGCAATGCAGGCCTCATATAATGAATTTGGAAACTTTGTTTCCTCCTCTGTTTTTTGGAATATTTTGAGAAGAATAGGTATTACCTCTTCTTTAAATCTTTGGGTAGAATTCATTTGTGAAACCATCTAGTCATAGACTTTTGTTTGTTGGGAGTTTTCTGATTTCTGATTCAATTTCATTGCTGGTAATCAGTCTGTATAAATTTTCTATTTATTTCTGTTTCAGTTTTGGTAGTTTATCTGTAGGAATATATCCATTGGACTAGGTTGTCCAATTTGGTGGCATATAATTTTTCATAATATTCTCTTCTAACCCTTTTAATTTCTGTGATGTTGGTTGTTATGTCCCTTCTTTCATTTCTGATTTTGTTTATTTTAATCCTCTCTCTTTCTCTCTTTTTTGTTATTGTTGTTGAGACTGGCCAAAGTTTTATCAATTTGGTTGAGCTTTTCAAAGAACCATCTCTTGGTTTCATTGATCTGTTTTATTGTATTTTTAGTTTCATTTCATTTATTTTTCCTCTAATCTTATTATCTCCTTCTTTCTATTGATTATGGGTTTTGTTTGTTCTTCTTTTTCTAGATCCTATAGGTGTAAGGTTAGGCTGTTAATTTCAGATTTTTCTTGACTCTTAAGGTAGGCCTGTATTGCTATAAACCCCTCTTAGAACAGCTTTTGCTGCATCCCAAAGATTTTGGACCATTGTATTTTCATTTCCATTTGTCTCCAAGTATTTTTTAAATTTCTCTTTGATTTCTTGGTTGATCCATTCATTGTTTAGTAAAATGTGATTTTACCTCCATGTATTTGTGTTCTTTCCAAATTTGTTCTTGTGGTTGATTTCTAGTTTCATACCATTGTGTTCAGAAAAGATGCATGGTATGACTTTGATCTTTTTGAATTTGTTGAGACTTGTTTTGTGGCCTAATATGTCATCTATTCTGGAGAATGTTCCATGTGCTTGAAAAGTATGTGTATTCTGCTGTTTTAGGATGGAATGTTCTGAATATATTTGTTAATCTAACAAATCTGGTCCAATGTGTCATTCAAAGTTACTGTTTCATTATTGATTTTCTGTTTAGATAATCTATCCATTAATGTAAGTAGGGTGTTAAAGTCCCCCACTATTATTGTATTACTAATGATTACTTCTTTTATGTTTGTTATTAGCTGCTTTATGTATTTGAACGCTCCCATGTTGGGTGCATAAATATTTATAATTGTTATATCTTCTAGTTGGATTATTCCCTTTATGATTATAAAATATCCTTATCACTTGTTACAGTCTTTGTTTTAAAGTCTATTTTGTCTGATATAAGTAATGCTACCTGGCTTTCTTTTTACAGCATTTGTATGATAAATGCTTTTTCATCCCTTTACTTTCAATCTGCATGTGTCTTTAGGTCTGAAATGAATCTCCTATAGACAGCATGTAGATGGATCTTGCTTTTTTAATTTTTTTTTTATTTTTATTCCTTCACCCCATGTCTTTTGATTGGAGTGTTTAGTTCATTTATATTCAAAGTAATTCCTGATAGATATGTACTTATTGCCATTGGGTTACTTATTTTATGGTTGATTTGTATTCTCTGTTCTTCTCTTGCTCTTTTCTTATGGTCTGTTGTCTTTCTTTAGTGATATACTTGGATTCCTTTCCCTTTATTTTTTGCATATCTCTTACTAGTTTTTGATTTGTGGTTACCATTAGGTTTGTTTATAACATCTTTTACATATAGCAGCATATATGCTTATATGTGGCTTAAGTTTGAACCCATTCTTTACTCCCCCTTCACATTTTAGGTATATGGTATTATACTTTACATCCATTTATTTTGTGAATCCCTTGACTGTATTTTATAGATATATTTATTTTTACTGCTTTTGTGCTTCCTACTTTTATTACTCCCACTTCTGGTCTTTCCTTTCTGCTCAGAGTCCCCTTTAACATTTCTGGTAGGGCTTATTTAGTGGTCATGAATTCCTTTAACTTTTGTTTGTCTGGGAAACTATCTCTCCTTCTATTCTGAATGATAGTCTTGCTAGATAGAGTATTGCCATTTTAATTACTATGTGTCTTGGGGTGGACATCCTTGGGCTGATTTTTTGGTGGCCTTTCTTGCCTCCTGGATCTGGATTTCTGTTTCCTTCTCCATATTTAAGAAATTTTCAGCTAATATTTCTTCAAATACCTTTTCTGCCCCCTTTTCTCTCCCTTCTCCTTCTGAATGTTACCACGGTTGATGATGTGCTGAGTTCCCTAAGTCTATTTTCATGTTTTATTTGTTCTCTCTCCTGTTCAGCTTCATTGCTTTTCATTTACTCTGTCCTCCAGGTCACTGATCCATTCTTGTGCTTCCTCTAGTCTACTATTTTGTTTAGTGTATTTTTAATTTCAGTATTGAGTTCTTCATGTTTGATTGGTTCTTTTTTATGTTTTCTATATTTTTGTTGAGAATCTCACTGCGGTCCTCCACTATTTCTCAAGTCCAGTGGGTATCTTTATGACCATCACTTTAAATTCTCTATCAGGTATATTATTTATTTCCATTTCATTTAGGTCTCTTGCTATGGTTTTGTCTCCTCGGTCTCCTCATTTTGTCTAACTCTCGGTGTCTGTTTCTGTGTGTTAGGAAAGTCAGCTACATCTCCTGCTCTTGAAAGTAGTGGCCTTATGAAGAAGAGGTCCTGTGGTACTCTGCAGATGGCAGAAACTGGTGCCTCAGTGATATCCTGTGTGTTGCATTTGTCTTGCTATTGTGGCTGAGCTACTTTTGCCTTCAGTCCAATCATCTGCAATGGCTCTTTACTTTTTGTGGACAGGGTTTGGTCCCTGTGCTATTACTAGGCCAGGCTGGGGCCACCTTGGGCTTGAGTTGAGTCATATCAGGCATTTTTCAGAGATGTAGTAGCACCAAACTTCAAGAGAAGGCAAGGGTAGAGCCTGTGATGCCAGCAAAGTCCTCATGGTGGGAGGGGTTTGGAGCTACCAGAGACAGACTGGTTTGGAGGGGACAGATCCAAAGAAGCATGCTAGGGGGGCAGGTGTGTGTATGGACACAGGTGTTACAAGGTTTATGAGAGTCAGCTGTGGGAGGAGCCCTGGAGTAAATACCTGCCTGGACGGTGCATGCCTGCAGGAGGACACAGGGGTGGGGCATGTTGTTATCAAGTTAGGTAGTTATTGTTGAGACTCCATTGGTTCCTGCAGCTGTCTTTGTCTTTATGCCAGTGGGTAGAGGAGGAAAATGGCACCTGCCAGTTTCTTTGTTCCTAGATAAGTCTTCCAATGATCCCTATCCCTTCAGCACAGGCTCCAAGATTAGAAAACAAATATCCTTCCTATATACCCCATGTATTTTTTTCAAACTGCTCTTTCTATGCTATATCTCTACAGAGCTGTCTCTTTAACAGCAGAGACTCAGTTTTTTCTCACCCTCCTGACTCTCCCACAAGCCTGCTGATTTTTAAAGTTCCAGGTTTTAAGCCCTGTGATTGTAAGAACTCATGAAATTTGTCCCCTCTGATTTTCAAAGCCAAATGTTATGGGGACTCTTTTCCCTCATGCAGGCTCCCTGGTGTGAGAGTCTGTTTCCCTCCTCTCTCCCTAGCAGTGGCATCTCTCCCTCCCACAGACAGTCCTGCAGGTCCCTTTAGCTCCAGACCATGTGTTTGCCCTTCCTACTCTCTTCTATGTGGCCTCTTATTCATATTTAGCTGGGGAGAGTCTGTTCTGCCAGTCTTCAGGTCATTTTCTGGGTTATTTACACTGATATGGGTGTCTGTAGAATCAGGTGAGTTTAGGGCCCTCCTACTGTACCATCTTCCCTGGAAGCCTAGGGGTTTTTTGATGATTATGATAAGACATTCTCAAAGGAAAGTGCAAGTAATTGTAAATAATTTCAGATACTTAAATCAAACTACTATTTAAAATTTTTGAAGCTTAGTTTCTGTATGTAACTTTTTCCATAGCATGTAATGTCCACAAATCTTGAGAAGTGTGGTATTTCATACCCAAAGATCAAAATTCAGAAACCAGTAGCATGAATGAAATAAAAAGTATAGTAATTATAGCCAGAATGTGACATTTTGAAACTAACTATAGAAAGACATAAATGATCAATTTTCTTTTCTAGTTACCAAAATCACCTCAAGATAAATGATACTGTATAATTAAGTAGAGAAAAGTTTACATTGCTCAGATCCATGGGGAGCAGTAAATCTTTAACACTTACTGAATTTGTGTTAATTGGGTATCCATGAAAGACACTAGTGTTATTAAAAACGCTTGTACGGCTTTTAAAAAGAAAAGAATATTATTCTGTTAATTTAAGAGTTTTTTTAGTTAAGTATCAAAGAAAAAGAAAATGGTCACTTGTTTCTATACCCTTATCAAAATAAGCATAAAAGGCAATAAAAATACATCAGCATCTAGGAGAACGGACAAGTAGAACAGCCAAACTTGAGTATATGCTAGTGTTATGTGGCATGAAAGTGGTTTAAAATACAGCCCTTCATGTACCTGGGTGGCTCAGTCAGTTAAGCATCTTGATTTCGGCTCAGATCATGATCTTAGGGTCATGAGATCTAGCCCCGTGTCAGGCTCTGCACTGTGTGCAGCCTGCTTAGGATTCTTTCTCTCTCTCTGTCCCTCTTCCCCTCCCCCATACTCATGCTTTCTCTCTCTCTCTCTAAAAAAAAATTAAAAATTAAACACAACCCTTACCCTCCAAGAAGCACAATTAAACTTGGAACGAGGAAAAGGCAATTCTAAATTTTCTCACATTTGGGTCATATAGAGAATTTTTCTAAGTCATTTGCCCTTTCTGAACCTCCCTTTCCTCTTTGGGAAAGCATCAGAATAAAATATGATCTTGCCAGGTTTCTGTCAGGATCACATGAAATAAGAAATGAGAAAACACTTTGAAAACTATATGGTGCTATAAAAATATGGGGTATTTTTATTACTTCGTGGAGTGAAAATTATTCAGAGCTAATAAGTATATAGCAGTGTGAAAACAAGAGAGGCAAGAGGGCCTGAATAATTCATTTAGTAAAATCCGCATTTTAAAGGAGTGCCAGCTTATCTCACTGGTCAGATTAACTCAACGTTGTGGTCGTTGGCAGCATGATACAGGGTTTGTGTGTCTCTGTCCTATTTTCTGTCGCTCACTCAATAGGCTGGACTACTCTGGAAAATGAAGAGAGAAGCAGATGGGGAAGCTGTTTAGGTCCTGCCATTACTGGGTTTGAATCTATGTAGGCTCTGCATAGGAAGATCAAGGTTTCTTAATCCTCCAAACCCCCAAATAAATATGGCCTGCTACAGACAGGAAAATTAACACCAAGAGAGGTTTATCTTCAGTATTACTTTGTGGATCCCAATTCCAAGGCATCATCTTTTTTTTATTTTTTTATGTTATGTTAATCATCTTAATAGGCAAGTCCCTCTTGCAGCTAAGCAATTACAAGGACAATAGCATTGATTACAATTTACAAGAGTAACATTTTGTCCTTAGTTATAGGTGGCATGCTTTGAGGAGCCCATGATGTCCTACCCACCACAAAGCAATCCCTGAGTTCCATACTGATTAGTATTATTTCTTTTGTCTTTCTATCCACACCCAAATGAATGATTATATGAGCCCTCAGGATAACAAAGGATGAGGGACAAACATTAAGGAAACACAGTGGGGTAGGACTAGAATTCAAAAAGGGCCAAACTAATTACTTTTTATATCTTTACTATGCGCCAGGACCTGGTACTTATTTGACTAAGGTTTCTCTTTTAATCTTTATAATGGTCCTATGAGAATATTTTTTTAAAATAATTTCAAAGCGGGCGCCTGGGTGGCTCAGTCGTTAAGCGTCTGCCTTCGGCTCGGGTCATGATCTCAGAGTCCTGGGATCGAGTCCCACATCGGGCTCCCTGCTCGGCGGGAGGCCTGCTTCTCCCTCTCCCACCCCTCCTGCTTATATTCCATCTCTCACTGTGTCTCTCTGTCAAATAAATAAAATCTTTAAAAAAAATAAATAAATAAATAAATAAATAAAAAATAAAATAATTTCAAAGCTTTCAAATAAGGAGAATTAAGTCCAGAAAGGTGAAGTTGCTTAGGTAATGATTGCTGGGGTCACAAGTTAAATCCAAATACGTTGGCCCATGTTCCTGTCACTATAATAATATTTCCCAGACTTTGTGAAGTTTTATATTCGTTTTCCTTTTGTTTTGTTGTGACTGTTACTAAGCAGGGGAACACTTTCATCAAAAAAAATAATAATAATTCACAGAGAAACTCAATTGTAAACATATAAGAGTAGTTTGTAATTGAAAGAGAGGTCATGAAAAGGAAGCCGTCATGGATAATATCTCAACACCCCTGCATTGGCCCCCATGACATTTTTTTTCAGTTTTGTCTCTTTCCAGAACTCAGTTAAGAAGTTATTCAACTCAACAAGCCAACTTGAGTCATTTCTCTGGAAATTGTTCTTGGTGAGTAGAGAAGGAGATGAAAGGGATGACATGGAATGAGCCTACTAGAAGAGAGAGGTAAACAACAAAGGAGACAAGAATGGGGTCACAAATTTAATTTGCCTATTTCAAAATTCAGCCTATGATCACTCCTGGCTTTAAGATACTCAATGTCATTGATGCTTTGAACACAAAGCTATTTTGACCCTCATTCTCTCAGACTATGAATCATACATTTTCACACCTTACATTAAGGAAATGTCGGACTTATAATTGCTTCATTTGTCCTTAAAGAAAAAAGATGAATAAACGCATCTTAAAGGCACTATTAATGAGTAAAACTGCATTTTAATTAATGTGTCTTTAATTAAACAAAATAAATTTCCTTCACAAGATCCTAAGTGATTTTTCCCCACCCCCTCTAGGCAAAACAGCAGCATTAAATGTTTCAGCCCATTAGGTTTCAAAGTTTTAAGTGACTAAAAAGTTGGATTCCTGAATTCATATTACAGCTAACTCACAATGGAAAATTAATAGCTCATAAATGAAGCTTCTATTGAAAGCAAATCATATCATTTTCCCGAGATAAGCATTTTTGAAAATGGAACTAATTTTAACTTCTGTCCTCTGCCCCAAGTGGGCACTGCCCAACAAAGGAACACAGCAGCCATGACGGACTAGAGTAACTTGGGAACTAAAGTACCTACATCTGCAACTTCAGCTTCTACTTCCACATTCACCATCTACTTTTTCTTCTAGCCTAAGGCACAAGGCCTTATAAGATTATTGTTGGTTTTTATTTGCATGGATACACAGCCTGAGAAAATGAGACATAATTGGGTCCACAAAATTGGGTAAGAAAAATCACTTTTAAAAATAGACAAATATATATTTTTTAAAGATTTTATTTATTTATTTGAGAGAGAGAGAGATTGAGAGAACAAGTGGGAGGAGGGGCAGAGGGAGAAGCAGACCAGAGCAGGGAGCCCAATGCAGGACTCAATCCCAGGACTCTGGGATCATGACCTGAGCCGAAGGCAGACGCCTAACCAACGGAGCCACCCAGGCACCCAGCAAATATTTTTTTGAAGCAAAATTTGAAGACAAACATTTTTTGAAGCAAACGATAGCTTTAGACAAGACACTTTCTGTGAAATGTGGACTAAGTCAAGTTTCTCTGTCTGCAACTGGAATCATAACATCCACAGTAAGAATATTGTAATGATACAGGAAAGCAGAATTAACGTGGGTGTCCTTGAACAAGTGGAGAGAGAACGTTGGTCTTCTTCTTCAGGCTCATGTTTCAGATACTGCAAAGTAGTACACAATCTTCAAACAGCAAGAAAACTCAATGAAAATACTATCTCTGACATGCTAAGCCAATGCATTATAATTAGAATTCTGCTTGCCATCTCAGTGTGTAGTTCTTGAGTTTCGATATATAAAAACGACCAAAGGATATTGATTCAAAGCCCTGGAAACCAAGCCCATCTAAAGCTTCTGAGTCAATGGGCCTGGGACAGGACTTCAAAATCTCTCTTATCTTAAAAACAACAACAAAAACTCTACCTTATGAGATTCTAAAGCGAGTACCCTGGTGACCATGAAGAAACACAAACCTATAAAGGTTTTGTTTGGTTTGGGTTTTGTTTTTTTCCCACATCTATACTTCTGTAGAAAATTTGGCAAATAGAAGAGAAAAAATTCTGAGAAGAAAACGATTACTCATAGTCCCATCGCTTAGCATAGCTACTATTAAATCAGTATAACTTCTAAGTATGTATATATAAAATTATCCAGTTTTTTCATACTGTATGTATTGTCTGTAATATTGCACATCTAACTTAATATTACATCACAAGTCATTAGACACTGCCTGTGTATAAAATTCTGTGATAAATATATTCTTTATTTCAGGAATTGAAGATGTTCGCTGGTATTCTAATGCAGTGTTACTAATGAAAAGTCTAATGATAGCTTTCTGGTTGCTTCATATGTGACTTTTTTTTAATCTCTGAAAATTTAGAGGACTTTATATTCATGCTTTTTTTTTCATGCTTGATACTTAAATTTCAACAGCCTATGTTACAGGCCTTTTTATTTATAAATAAAAACATACAGAATTAGAGGGGTTGCATAAATGGGATAAATGGGATGCTAAAACTTTTCTATGTTTTCTTTTGTTTGTTTAACAATAGATTTTAAAGATCTTTTGTCCATGTTAGGATATTTAGATTTCACTTCTTTTAATAGCTAAATAGCATTGAGTTTTAAGGATATCCCATAATCTGTTTAACCCCTCCCAAACTGACAGGATATTTAAATATCCCCAATTAAAAGCAATGCTACAATGAACATGTGAATGAATGTACATTTGGACATATATCTTGGGACCATATTTAAGTATTTCTATAAAATGAGTTCTTGAGGATAATTTTTTTGTTAAAATTATATATGTGTGTGTGTGTATATGTATATATATATATATATATACACATATATATATACTTCTATATTGTTAGGCTGCTGTTGCAAATCTGGAAATCAGACACTGAAATGAAGATTTGTGTATAAGAAATTTTGAGGGGGATACTGGATACTATAGGGGTTAATATTTATGAGTGAGTGACAGAAGAAGATGAATTGTAATGAAGTTGCAGCAAAGGCTTCAGCCAAACCCTCTCAGCTCTGGAGCTTATAGACACTTTAGAGATGTTCCCCACTGCGGCAAAAGAGCTGAGCCTTTATAGGCTTATATCCAACCAGTTACTGACTGCACCAGGGAAAGAGCATAGTGTTGGCAATGTGGCTCCCTTCAATCCCCAGAGAGGCATCCAACTGAAATCTGCCAGCTACCAATACTCAGCAGCTGAGATCTATTTGTCATTATGTGGAATGGCTTGCAATATATTTTAATGTCTTTCCACAAAGCTACCTAAATCCCCTGGCTATCTGTCATTAATAGACAAGCCATGACCTGGAGAAAGTCCCATTTCCAGAGAGAACACTAACCTTCCACTATACTGATGATACCTCCTGGTGGATACCCTCTTGACCCACATGTGACAATATGACTGGGCCATTAATACAGACAAAGTACAAGGACCTAGTACCCAAGTGAAATTCCTAAACGATCTGGAAAAGGGCACAGTGTTTCATTCTGAAAGAGACAATTATGAGGCATTTAGCCTTCTCTGCCCCCATAAATAAAAAGAAGGGCCCCAAGAATAGAATACCCTGGAGGCCCTCAACTGGTTCACTGAAGCTCTTCCCACTGCCCAGGCCCCACCAATTCTCATTTGCTATTTGAATTACAGGTTTCAGGAATCCCTCAGTTTGCCAGTTGAAGCCTATGACAGAAGAACACTACAACATATTAGACAGAAGTGTTCCTTGAGCTTTCAGATCTGTATACTCCCAAAGTCTACTTAAAGGGACAAATTTTTTGTGAAACCATTATTGGCCTGTAATCGTGCCTTGGTGGATACTGTGTGCATGACTCCTGGCCACGAAGTAGTCATGCGACCAGAAATTATATCATGTATCTGAACAGAGTCCTCAAGTCACTGGGTGGGTGCAGGTGAAGAATTCTCTCTGGTGAAATGGAATTGATACATATGGAAGTGGGTGAAACCTGGCCAGGCTGGGGTCTCACACCATGAAAAATTCTCAGGAGTATTCCTCTGTTTCTAGGTATATTACTTAAGTATTCCTCTGCCCCCTCCCCCAGGTATATTGCTGCTTTCACTGGTCAAGAAGAAACTCAATTATAGAAACCTCCTGGACCACATATGGCTCCGGTTTACTAATGACTCTTCCTGGCTAACTTTTACCAGGATAGAATGGGGTATAATGTCCGAGAGAGACATTAAAGGATGCTTGGCACAATGGCAGAGCCTCATAAGGTATGGATGGCTATCCTGGCTATCCCAATAAATGAGTTGTGCTCTATTTTCACTGACTCATGGGGCTGTGCTGTAACAAATAGCCTAGCTGTTTGGTCAGGCTGCTGGCAAGCCTCAGACTGCCTTATAAACACACCTCTGTGGGGATGAGACATTTGTTTAAGAACTAGCTCTGCTCCTAATAGGCTTTTTGTTACCTGTGTAGATGCTTACCAGGAAGGCTCTTCCACTGACAAAGGGAAACATAACCAATGAGCAGACCACATTTGTCAGCTAAATACAGAGACTAAGTTATCCTCTTAAAGCAAGCAGACATGTGACCCATTGCCTAGGGGATCCATGAGAGGACAGTCTATGGAAATTCAGACACCATCTTAGACTGACCTACACCTATGAATGTCCACTGTTGCTTGAAGATGCCAAAACAGCATGAAAAAAATCTGTCCTACCTGCCAGGCCATGACCAAAGATAAAAATACTAACCAGAGACAAATCTTTCAAGCCAATGGGCCAGGGGTTCTTGACAAATTGGGCCCACATTGGGCCTCTCATCCCACCCAGAGGTTTTCAACAGATCATATGCATTCCACTGACTTGGGCCACACTATCCAGGTCATACAAGACCATATTTGCTTCTTTTTCAGGTTTCCTGAGCACAGTATATTTAATAATGGCCCCAAATTTTGACCCAAGTTATACATCAATGGGCCCAATCACAGGGCATACAATGGATTCTTCTTGTTCTGTATCACTCCCAAGCTACAAAGGTGATTGAGCATTTAAATGGACAGTTAAAAGACAGACTTAAGTGGCTGATGGGAAGGGCAAAGATAATTCCAGCCTGGACTACAAATCTTAGACAATCATTGTGGGGTCTCAGTGCAGCACTTCTCTGAAAGGGTAGTTCTCATTTGTGTCATATGCTTTACCAGGCTGTCTGACCTCTTTCTTTAATTGTATGGCCTTCTTTTACAATTATTGAAAGTGTGGTCTCTGTAAGGTACCCTGCAAGGTCCTCCAACCCCATCAACCCCTTCCTGAAAACTCAAATTGATGGGAGATTAAAATGGCTATTAAAAAATGAGGAGTGGGAGACTGTAACCGCCTCCATTTATGCAGGTGCAGAGGATGGATATTTGCCAAGGACTTCAAAAATAATGGCCATCAGTTTGAAGTCTCTAGTTCAGCATTTTCCATAAGGTGGTCCTGTGCTTTGTCCCAGGTACCATATGGGATCAATATCAGTATATAGAATAGAAACATTCATTGAATCACAGGAGGATCCAAGCCAGGAAATTTGGGTGCATCACCCCAGAGGAAAGATTAAGAGTGCTATCCTTGCCCTGGTACAGGAAAGATCACCCACAGTGCAGTCAATGGAGCAAGGTCTCCTTGACTTGTTTGGATCCTTCAAACCTAAGAGCTGAGTACAGGAGAGGAAGAGTAAGGAGATATAACCTCTCTTCTGTCCTATAGTATAGCCTGTGTGACTCCTACCTAGGTGAATTTGTTGCTAAATCTGCCCCCAGGCAGTTGTCACTCCCTGAATGTGACAAGGTGTTGAACATGTACCCCCCCCCCCCCCCGCGCCTAACCCCACAAATAAATATTTGATTGGTGTGCCACTGAATACCATGAACAGATATTCCTCTAACCACAGATCTTTCTGATACCTCAGGTACTCCAGGCTTATTAATTTGTACTGAGGCTTTGCCACAACTGGAATCTGAGATTACAGAAGAAAAATGTCTCCGTACAGTCAACTTGCTCCTATCAGAGGTAGGAGCAATTGGGACATCTGGGAAAGGGAGCTAGGATACACCATCAAGGTTATTCAGCTCTGGTTAGTAGCAGCCTCCTCTAGTCTTCTACATTCACTTCTGTCCTACATAGACTCTTCAATTCCAATCAAATTTTGCTCACCAGGAGGGACTTTTAGCTGGTTGATCCCCCAAGTAGTTAATGACTCTACCCTCTCAAAACTCTGTGCAACCTCTTGGGATATTATTTTGTTTGCAAAAACCAGGCCTTCACCTCTCTTCTTCTATACCAATGTAATATGTATCTATGAGACATTAATAAGAGACATCCAAGTATTCGAAATAGCCCCCCCTCTAACTGAGCATATCACACTATGCTGACTCAGGTGGGAGCTCTAAAACCAGTCATAACTATTATTTAAGGGAATTGACAGGTAGCATTACCAGCTCTCTGCTCATGGGTGCACTCCATGTGGTTATCCCCATTCTTAGCATCATTCAACTAGGCTTAAAAAGAAAGCTTCCTGACTCTCTGAAACAAGCCCACAGCCTATGAGACATCTCTTCCTGACTTGAAAATGGTTGGTGTCCATGGCTCTGTGTACTCCTCCAAATGAGGCTGATTATCCTGCTTCAAATGATTTTGATCATGTCCTTGGTCTACTGTTGCCTTAGAATAATTAACCAGTTATCGTCACAGCTCCTTGAAGCCCATCCCATTTGGTCCCATAATGGGATAACCTATGTTTCTCAGTTTGGCCCATAAAGATCAAGGGGTAGAGTTGAAAACTGTGGCTCCAGGCCAAAATCCTACATGTAATCTTTTAGGCCCAATCTTCATGTTTTTCACAAATGCACTGAAAAATTATGCATGACTCAAGTGAAAAATCTAGTGTATTATCTGATGTCTACAGGTTCCAAACATATTTCATTTGGGGGTAGGTGGGAGCATTTGACAGGTCATTGCTTCTTCAGCTAGGTTACTATGAAGCAAACTCATAAATGTTCAAGTCCTAAGAAAACTTTTATACTGTAACTCTGACTTGCAACTGGTTGACTTTGTCAATGACCTATCTTCATCTCCATGGCTCCCTGTCCTATTTGCTATTCTTAAAACTTCTCTTCTACCCATATGTTAAGAGTTATTTCTGACTTCAAAAGATTCTGATGAAGTTCTACTTCTTACATGACTGCATGAGAACCTGCAGGGATCTAGACTCCAGTGAAACTGATAAAAATTATTTTAAAACCCAACTATTTGAAATCTGGAAATGGTACAATAGACAGACAGCAAATGAAATAAAAATCATTCAAAAAAATCTACTAAAATTTGATAAGAATTGTGACAGTCTATGAGTGTTGAACCAAGACCTGTACCCTCCTTTCCCACCCTGGTTAACAATATGGAAACTCTAGACTCTAACCACTACATATTGGAGATTGAAACTTATTACTATATAATATCTCCTTTGTCCCATTTAGTGTTTTAGTCTTAATATCCTATTTTTTTCTGATTTTAATAGCACTTCTCATATCTTATTCTTTGTTAGTATTTATCTAGTATATCTTTTCCATCATTCTTTTCAACTTAATTTTTTTCTCTTAGGTATGTTCTATTAAATAGCATATATCTTCAAGGTAAATTAATTTTTAAAAGTTCACCCAGAAGAATGGCTCCCGCCTGAATCTGTATTCTGTGCTCTGTTTACTCAATCAACCCAATCTTTCTGACTAAAATTTTCTAAAACTTCTTTTAAAATGTTCTAATCTGGGGTGCTAGGCTGGCTCAGTCAGTAGAGTTTGATCTTAGGGTTGTGAATTTGAGCCCCACATTGGGTTTTAGGGATTATCTAAAAAAATAAAATTGAATTAAAAAAAAAAGTTCTGATCTGTTAAGTGTACCTTGTCATGTTTCTGGCCTCATTATAGGTTTATTCTAGAAGGATAGATGGGCAAAGAAAAATATATTTATCCTAGATATAGATATGTAAAGACACAGATATTTTCTCTGTGATTTCAATATGATTTGAACAAGAAGGGAGAAAATGGGTGTGCTTGGTCTGTTCTCTTGATCTACTCTCTTAGTATTTCTTTTAAATATGATGAACTTAGGTTCACAAAGAATAAGTGATTTGCCTAAACTCACAGAGCTTAATTAATAGCAGAAAGAAAACTAAGACACTGGGTTCTTAATTTCTATCCAAGAGCCCTTTTCACTGTAGTATGTCTTCAATACACACATTTTTAAAAATTTATAGCACATAAAGAATTAAATGAAAACATAATGGTTTTGAGAAAGCACGTCTAAATGACTTTTATAAGTACTGCTTAGAATTGAAATGTAGCAATTGTTACAGAAGCTCTCCACTTGTAAAACTGCTCCCTCTTTAATAAAACCAATGCATTAGAAAGTCAATATATGTCCTATTGATGTGCTCATTACAAGTAGAGACTGAGTTACAAAGATCAATCAACAACTATTCAATGCAGGATTTCAAGTGGACATCGTTGGCCCAGCTTCAGCTCTCCAATCTATAGATGTTCTGCCTCTAAATCACCCACAATGCTCAGACCTTTATTTCTTCCTGAATTAGCTAACCTTTCCTCAGCATTTCATATTATTTTTAATCAAAAATTTCTCTTCTGTTTATCTCTAACCTGTTTATTGACCCTGAGTTTATAGGTAGGACTCAGATATGACTGAAATTGAAAGCCGTGGGAGGCTGCAAAGTTGGATCGTTTTTATTGAAGCGCTCAGAAGATTAACCACATGACCCTGTGATTTATAATAGCAGTTATAAGCCAAAGAGTTTTATACAATTGGATAGATTTCACAAATACCCTCCACATCAGAACTCACAAAGGCTGCCTTTTTCTACTTATCATTTTTACTAGTGTTATTACTGTTAATGGAGAAATAAAAGAAAAATTACATTGAGATTAATATGCCAGATTTTAACTCTAAACTTTTTATGTCCTAGCAAATAAACTCACATTATAAAAATAGGTCCAGCTTTAAAGTATAAACAGGGTACACAGTGAATAAACAAATAACTAGGGTAAGTTTTTAAGGAAGAATCTAGAATGGGAGTAAAAGTAAAATGACTTTGTGAGATTGGAAAATGTCATAAAAAGGAAAGATGCATTTAGAGAGGAAAAGGTGTGAAGAGATCTTTTTAGGAAAATGAAAAAATAATGTATAATTAAAATATAATCTAGGACGAAGTATTATGAGTCAGTCTTCTTCTCATATACTACTGATGTCCAAAATAAATATAGAGAGAAAAAAGAATATACTTTTTCATAAAGTAAAACTATAAATAGTTCTTATGTTCCCATGTCAGTTCACAAAAACATGGATTCATAATAAAGCCAAAGGTACTATATGTACATGTACTATAAAGTAAAAAAAGATAAAAGTACCGCAAAGTTATTTTTACTTTCATTTAAATATTAAAAAAATTAACTGAGGTTTACAATATACCTAAGAAAAGGCAAAAGCAAAGTTTCACAGAGCATGAATCAATGCTTGTTCTTGTTTATATTTGTCAATATCTTTCCTATATGCAAAAGAATTGAGGCAATTTATAAATTGTACATAACAAAAAAGTGTAAAACACAGATAAAAGCATTTCTTGCCAGCCTGCCTTCCCACACCATTCCCAGAAAAACACACCCTGCAGTTCAGGGACTGCACTGTTTGTGCACCATGCAGAGCAGGGATAACAAACTGTCTAGAACAATGTGATTACATTCCCAGTGACAGAGTTCAATCACTTATTCCTATGAGACACCTAGCATATTTCTGGGTTCTGTAGAGGCTAAAATAGATTTCTATTTTTAATATCGTGAGATATAAAAAGGAGGAGAATAAGAAAAGGCTTTGAAAAGAAAGCACATAGGAAGCTAAGAGTATAGCTCCTAGTCCTTCCTTGCCTTTTCCCATCTCCCTGGAGAATGGGAAAGCAGTACCACATATATGTCTCCTGCTAGGTGGGGTGAACTTGAATTTAGAAACGGATCTTTGCTTCCCTGCTAGTGGTTTCTGAAGGCTGACAATATAGTATTCCTTGAGGAAGTAGCATAGAACCACAATACCTCCCAGGTGGCTACTGAGCCAAGCTGAGAAAGAATGACTCAGAGAAGAGGTTTTAGGGTATGCTGCTACCGGGGTCCAAATAGAGACACAGCTGTCCTATCTTTCTGTAAGGGAGGAGGCCACGGCAAAGCTGCCAAAAAGAAACATGCACAAAGGCCTAAGCCAAGACCACATGCATCAGACCAAATCAAATTTAGTAGGAGGATAGCTTCCTGTACCTAGTGCTCATCACAGGAGCAGACACTCCTTTCCTCCCTGCTGTCCTACCTACAAACCAGGATTAGAGTGACAACCATGAGTATATAGATTCAAAATGGAGAAATGGAGAAGGAAAGGCAGAAAGGAGAGAGATTTTTTTTTTATTTTAGCCATTCTGACAGGTGTAAGGTGATATCTCATTGTGGTTTTGATTTGCACTTCCCTGATGATGAGTGATATTGAGCATCTTTTCATTTGTCTGTTAGCCATCTGGATATCTTCTTTAGAAAAATGTCTATTCAGGTCCTTTGCCCATTTTTTTAATTGCAATTTTTTTGTGTTTTTGGTTTGGGTTTTTTTGTTTTTGTTTTTGGTTTTTTTTTTTTTGGTGTTGAGTTGTAGAAGTTTTTATATATTTTGGATATTAAACCCCATATCAGGTATATCATTTGCAAATATCTTCTCTCATTCGTAGGTTGCCTTTCTGTTTTGTTGATGGTTTCCTTCACTGTGCAAAAGCTTCTTATTTTGATGTAGTCCCAACAGTTTATTTTTATTTTGGTTTCCCTTGTTTCAGGAGACACATCGAGAAAAATGTTGCTATGGCCAATGTCTGAAGAATTAGTGCCTGTGTTCTCTTTCAGTATTTTTATAGTTTCAGGTCTCAAATTTAGGTCTTAATCCATTTTGAGTTTATTATTGTGTATGGTGTTAGAAGTAATCCAGTTTTCCCAGCACCATTTATTGAAGAGACTATCTTTTCCCATTGTATATTCTTGCTGCATTTGTCATGGATTAATTGACCATATAATTGTGGGTTTATTTTTGGGTTTCTAGTCTGTTCTATTGATCCATGTGTCTATTTTTGTGCCAATACCATACTGTTTTGATTGCTACAGTTTTGTTTTATATCTTGAATTCTGGAATTGTTATACCTCCAGCTTTGTTCTTCATTTTCAAGATCGCGTTTGCTATTCAGAATCTCTTGTGGTTCCATAACAAATTTTAGCATTATTTGTTCTAGTTCTATAAAAAATCTTGGTTGGTATTTTGATAGGGATTACACTGAATCCATAGACTGCTTTGGGTACTATGGACAAGAAATAACAAGTGTTGGTGAGGATGTAGAGATAAAGGAACACTTGTACACTGTTGATAGGAATGTAACTTGGTACAGCCACTGTGGATAACAATATGAAAGTTCCTCAAAAAATTAAAAATAAACATACCATTGATCCAACAATTCCACTACTGAGTAGTTACCCAAAGAAAATCAAAATGCTAATTTAAAAAGATATATGTACTTGTATGTTTATTGCAACATTATTTACAATAGCCAAGATGTGGAAGCAACCTAAGTGTCTATTGATAGTTGAATGGAAGGAAGATACATGTATGCAATAGGCTATTATGCAACCATAAAAACAGGTGAGATCATGCCATTTATGACAACATGGATGGACCTAAGAGGTATTATGCTAAGAGAAATAAATCAGACTGAGAAAGATAAATACTATATGATTTCACTCATATGTAAATTCTAAAAAAATTAATAAAAACAAGCAGAATCAGATCTATAAATACAGAAAACAAACTGATGGTTGCCAGAGGGGAAGGGTTTGGGGGATGAGCAAAATGGGGATAGGGGAGTGGGAGACACAAATTTCCAGTTACGGAATGAATAAGTCACAGGAATAAAAGCTACAGCATAGGTAAAATAGTCAGTGATATTGAGCATTTTTTCATGTGTCTGTTGGCCATTTGGATGTCTTCTTTGAAAAAATGTCTGTTCATGTCTTCTGCCCATTTCTTGATTGGATCATTTGTTCTTTGGGTGTTGAGTTTAAGAAGTTCTTTATACATTTTGGATACTAGCCCTTTATCTGATATGTCATTTGCAAATATCTTCTCCCATTCTGTCGGTTGTCTTTTGGTTTTGTTGACTGTTTCTTTTGCTGTGCGAAAGCTTTTTATCTTGATGAAGTCCCAAGAGTTCATTTTTGCCCTTGCTTCCCTTGCCTTTGGCGATGTTTGTAGGAAGAAGTTGCTGCGGCTGAAGTCGAAGAGATTGCTGCCTGTGTTCTCCTTTAGGATTTTGATGGACTCCTGTCTCACATTGAGGTCTTTCATCCATTTTGAGTCTATTTTTGTGTGTGGTATAAGGAAATGGTCCAGTTTCATTTTTCTGCATGTGGCTGTCCAATTTTCCCAACACCATTTGTTAAAGAGACTGTCTTTTTTCCATTGGACATTCTTTCCTGCTTTGTCGAAGATGAGTTGACCATAGAGTTGAGGCTCCATTTCTGGGCTCTCTATTCTGTTCCATTGATCTATATGTGTGTTTTTGTGCCAGTACCATACTGTCTCGATGATGACAGCTTTGTAATAGAGCTGGAAGTCCGGAATTGTGATGCCACCAGCTTCGCTTTTCTTTTTCAACATTCCTCTGGCTATTCGGGGTCTTTTCTGGTTCCATACAAATTTTAGGATTATTTGTTCCATTTCTTTGAAAAAAGTGGAGGGTATTTTGATAGGGATTGCATTAAATGTGTAGATGGCTCTAGGTAGCATAGACATTTTCACAATATTTGTTCTTCCAATCCATGAGCATGGAACGTTTTTCCATTTCTTTGTGTCTTCCTCAATTTCTTTCATGAGTATTTTATAGTTTTCTGAGTACATATTCTTTGCCCCTTTGGTTAGATTTATTCCTAGGTATCTTATGGTTTTGGGTGCAATTGTAAATGGGATCGACTCCTTAATTTCTCTTTCTTCTGTCTTGTTGTTGGTGTATAGGAATGCCACTGATTTCTGTGCATTGATTTTATATCCTGCCACTTTACTGAATTCCTGTATGAGTTCTAGCAGTTTTAGGGTGGAGTCTTTTGGATTAAGGGGAACTCCCCTTCACTGTTGGTGGGAATGCAAGGTGGTGCAGCCAACTCTGGAAAATAGTATGGAGGTTCCTCAAGAAGTTGAAAATAGAGCTGCCATATGATCCAGCAATTGCACTACTGGGTATTTACCCCAAAGATACAAATGTAGGGATCTGAAGGGGTATGTGCACCCTGATATTTATAGCAACAATGTCCACAATAGCCAAACTGTGGAAAGAGCCAAGATGTCCATCGACAGATGAATGGATAAAGAAGATGTGGTCTATATATACAATGGAATATTATGCAGCCATCAAAAGGAACGAAATCTTGTCATTTGCAATGACGTGGATGGAACTGGAGGGTATTATGCTGAGCGAAATAAGTCAATCAGAGAAAGACATGTATCATATGACCTCACTGATATGATGAATTCTTAATCTCAGGAAACAAACTGAGGGTTGCTGGAGTGGGGGGAGGTGGGAGGCATGGGGTGGCTGGGTGATAGACATTGGGGAAGTTATGTGCTATAGTGAGCACTGTGAATTGTGTAAGACTGTTGAATCACAGACCTGTACCTCTGAAACAAATAATACATTATATATTAAAAAAAGAAGAAGAAGAAGAAGAAGAAGAAGAAGAAGAAGAAGAAGAAGAAGATAGTAGGAAGGGAGAAATGCAGGGGGGAAATCAGAGGGGCAGATGAACCATGAGAGACTATGGACTCTGAGAAACAAACTGAGGGTTCTAGATGGAGGGGGTGGGGGGATGGGCTAGCCTGGTGATGGGTATTAAAGAGGGCACGTATTGAATGGAGCACTGGGTGTTATATGCAAACAATGAATCATGAACACTACATCAAAAACTAATGATGTAATGTATGGTGATTAACATAACATAATAAAAGAAAATTTACCACAAAAAAAAAAATAGTCAGTGATATTATAATAACATTGTATGGTGACAGATGGTATCTACACTTCTGGTGAGCATAGCATAACATATAGAGAAGCTGAATCACTATGTTGTATATATAATATAACATCGTGTGTCAACTATTCTCAACCAAAATTAAGATAAAAAGAGGTTGAAATTGGAAAAGGATTAAAGTAGTGACTATATCAAGCAACTTACTATTCACCTGAGAGAAACAGAAATTTTAATAACTGGATTAATGTGGATATTATTGGGCTGGATGAAGATTTAATCAAAAATAGGGGAGAAAATTTGGGGTGCCTGGGTAGGTCAGTCAGTTAATTGTCTACTTTTGGCTCAGGTCACGATCCCAAGGCCAGTGGGATGGAGTCCCACATCAGGCTCCTTGCTCAGTGGGGAGCCTGCTTCTCTCTCTGCCTACTTCTCCTGCCTGTCATTACCCCTGCTTGCTCTTTCTCTCTCTCTCTCTCTCTCTCTAACAAATAAGTAAAATCTTTAAAAAGTAATTCTTAGACTCCTATGTTGCTGGCTTTTGAAACTTCTTTTGTTGTTACTCCCCGCTGGATGGAGTTTGCTATCACTTCTATAAAGCCTTGCCCTCAAGGGTGCAGGACAAATCAGCTCAATCTGAGTCACATGCCCACACCTGTGACAAATGGGAACAGAATACTACATATAGTTGAATGGTTCAAACAAACCATTTGTAGTGGGAAGAAAACATTTCCACAAAGAAAAGATACTGGTAGAATAAAACAAATGTATGCTTACCACCTGAGTAAAAGAACAAAAAGGCAAAGATCGATGAAGACATGAAACAGAAAATAGTTACATGAAGAAACCTAGACTAAGAATTCCTACTGAGCTTCTTCACAGCCAAAGCAAGAAGAGAAAAAACTGTAATGTAATAATGTAATTGTTCTGGACAAGTAAGAAAAGGAAGCAGAATTGTTAAAAGGAAGCAGAATATGTTAAACTGCATAATACATTGTATTTTCCTCAACAGATTTATATAACAATCCTCAAATTAAAAAAAAAAAAAGTGTTGAAGAGGACAAGAAGTAGGCCCTATATACTAAATTATAATTATGTGATGTCTTACTTTGGAGAATTAAAAGAAAACTATTACCATTTAACTTTCTTTTAATCTGATACAATATGTATTCAGAAGAATTAAAGGCTTTTGTATGACCTTTGTTCTAGTGGTTCCCAAAACCCAGCAATATATCAGAATCACTAGGAGTGCTTATTAGAAATAAGGATTTCATTGGTCTAAATTAAAGTCTGAGAAGCTATAGTAAAGCCCCTAATTCTGATTTAGGTATCCATGCTTGGAAACCACTGCTTTATAGTATTCTATAGTCTCGAATATTGATTGCCTTAATCAGGTGTCGGATAGGATTTGGACTTTCACCCACAGATCCATCCTTTTCCTTTACCTTGCTCTCTTTTGTCTCTTGTTAGGGTAGGAAGAGAGGACAGGCTGATCCTATAGGCTGTTTTTCCCAAGCTTCCATGTTATCTGACTTCCAGATAGGTTTAGTCAATGGGAAGTACTGGTAAGATATTAGATAACAAGGAAAAGGAGAGGGGTGCCTGGGGGGCTCAGTAGTTAAGTGTCTGCCTTTGGCTCATGTCATGATCCCAGGGTGCTGAGATCTAGCCCCCAACATCAGGATCCCTGCTCAGCAGGAAGGCTGCTTCTTCTTCTCCCCCTCCCTCTGCTTGTGTTCCCTCTCTTGCTGTGTTTCTCTCTGTCAAATAAATAAATAAAATCTTAAAAAAAAAAACAAGGAAAATGAGAAAGACCAGGGTATTCCTACCATCACCACCAAAATGCCTTCCCTTCTACTACCCCATCCTAGAGCTACATTTAAAATTTTAGCCCTGTCCCAGCATTACCTTGATACCAAAACCAGATAAAGACACCACAAAAAAGAGAACTATAGGCCAATATCTCTGATGAACATAGATATGAAAATCCTCAACAAAATATTAGCAAACTGAGTCCAAAATACATGAAAAAAAAATCATTCACCACAATCAAGTGGGATTTATTCCCAGGATGCAAGGGTGGTTCAATATTTGCAAATCAGTCAATATGATATATCACATCAATAAGAGGATATTTGCAAATGACATCCAATAAAGGGTTAGTATCCAAAATATATAAAGAACTTAACACCAAAAAAACCCCAAATAATCCAATTAGAAAATGGGCAGAAGACATGAACAGACATTTCTTCAACAAAGACGTACAGGTTGCCAACAGACATATTAAAAAAAATGCCCAACATTCTTTATCATCAGGGAATTACAAATCAAAACCATAGTGAGACATCACCTCATACCTGTCAGAATGGCTAAGATCAAAAACACAAGAAACAATTGTTGGCAGGGATGTAGAGAAAAAGGAAACCTTGCACGGGGGGCGGAGCAAGATGGCGGAGGAGTAGGAGACCTGGATTTCGTCTCCTCTCAGGAATTCAGCTGGATAGGGATCAAACCATTCTGAACACCTACAAACTCAACAGGAGATCGAAGAAAAGAAGAGCAACAACTCTCTGAACAGAAAAGCGACCACTTTCTGGAAGGTAGGACGTGCGGAGAAGTGAATCCGAGGCGATATTTGGGAGGATAGATGGCGGGGGAGGGGCCTCTGTCGGCCGCTTCTGGCAAGTGATAGAGCCGCGGAGCACAAAATCGGAACTTTTAGAAGTCTGCTCCACTGAGGGACGTCACTCTGGTGGCTAAGTGGGGGGTGGAACCCTCGTGGGAGTGTGGTCTCAGGACCCTCGGGGTCACAGAAAGACCAGGGGTGCCTGAGTGCGGCAGGGCTCCCAGGTATCAGAGCGGGGAAGCCGGCTGCAGAGACGGAGCCCAGGCGCGGGCTCTCAGCTTGGGGTTGCCAGAAACCGTGATCTGCGGCACAGTCGGGCCACTGCTCCTCCAGCAGGGACCCAACAAGCGGCAGATCCGGGGAGACTCACCTTCTTCCCCCAGGAGGAGAGGCGCCAGAGCGCAGCACAGGGATCTGCTGGGTTTGGAGACTCCACACGGGGTCGGGTGCCAGAGATAGAAATGCGCGGACACAGGCCGGGTGAGCACGGAGTGCGGCCGGAGACTGCGGAGACGGGAGTGACTGACTGCTTTTCTCTGGGGGCTCACTGAGGAGCGGGGCCCGAGTTCTCGGCTCCTCCGGGGCAGAGATTGAGAGGCTGCCATTTTCACTCTCGGCCTCCAAAGCTGTACGGAAAGCTTGCAGGGAACAAAAGCTCCCGAGAGCAAACCCGAGCAGATTACTTAGCCCGACCGGGCAAGGGCGGGGCAATTCTGCCTCCGGCAAAGATATTTGGGAACCACGGCAACAGGCCCCTCCCCCAGAAGATCAGCGAGAACAGCCAGCCAAGACCAAGTTTACCAATCAGTGAGAACGGCAGAACTCCAGCGCTAGGGGAATACTGCACATAGAATCCATGGCTTTTTAACCATGATTCTGTAGTCTTTCAAAGTTAATTTTTTTTTTAACTTTTTTTTTTTAATTTTTCTTTTTCCCTTTTTCAACCAACATCTTATCAATCCCTTTTTTTAAAAACATTTTTATTTTTCATTTTTAGAGTCATATTCTATCCCTTCATAGTAGTTACCCGTATTTTTGGCATATATATATAAGTTGTTCTCTCTTTAAAATTTTGAGATACAGTTTCTTCTAACAGATCAAAATATACCCTAAATCTCTAGTGTATGGTTTTTTTCTACTCCCCTGCCTGATCACATTCTCTTCTTTTTCTTTTTTTTTTTAAATCCTCTTCTTTCTTTTTTCAAACAACTTCTTATCAATTCCTTTTATAAAATTTTTTATAATTTCCATCTTTACAGTCATATTCCATGCCTTCATCATATCAACCCTTATTTTTGTACATGTATAAGTTTTTCTTTCTTTAAAATTTTGGGAGGCACTCTCTTCTAACAGACCAAAATACACCCAAAATCTAGTGTGTGGCACTGATCTATATACCAGCCTGATCATATTTGATCATATTCTGGGTTTTTTTTGTTTTGTTCTGTTCTTGTTTGTTTTTATCTTTATCTTTTTCTTTCTTTTTTTTTTCTTTTTCTTTTTTCTCTCTTTCCCTTTCTTTTCCCACTGCTTCAGGTCTTTTCTGATTTGTTTAGAGTATATTTTCTGGGGACCTTGTTACCCTGTTAGCATTTTGTTCTCTCATTAATCTAGTCTCCTATGGACAAAATGACAAGATGGAAAAATCACCTCAACAAAAAGAACAAGAGCTAGTACCGACTGCCAGGGACCTACTCAATACGGACATTAGTGCAATGTCAGATCTAGAGTTCAGAATCATCACTTTAAAGATACTAGCTGGGCTTGAAAAAAGCATGGAAGTTATTAGAGAAACGCTTTCTGGAAAAGTAAAAGAACTAAATTCTAACCAAGTTGAAATCAAATAGGCTATTAATGAGGTGCAATCAAATATGGAGGCGCTAACTGCTAGGATAAATGAGGCAGAAGACAGAATCAGTGATATAGAAGACCAAATGATGGAAAATAAAGAAGCTACGAAAAAGAGATAAACAACTACTGGATCACGAGGACAGAATTAGAGAGATAAGCGATACCATAAGACGAAACAACATTAGAATAATCGGGATCCCAGAAGAAGAAGAAAGAGAGAGAGTGGCAGAAGGTATAATGGAGCAAATTATAGCAGAGAACTTCCCTAATTTGGGGAAGGAAACAGGCATCAAAATACAGGAGGCACAGAGAACCCCTCTCAAAATCAATAAAAATAGGTCAACACCCCGACATCTAATAGTAAAACTTACGAGTCTCAGAGATAAAGAGAAAATCCTGAAAGCAGCTCGGGAGAAGAGATATGTAACCTACAATAGTAGAAACATAAGTAGCAACAGACCTATCCACAGAGACCTGGCAGGCCAGAAAGGACTGGCAGGATATCTTCAGAGCACTAAATGAGAAAAATATGCAGCCAAGAATACTATATCCAGCTAGGCTGTCATTGAAAATTGAAGGAGAGATAAAAAGCTTCCAGGACAAACAAAAACTAAAGGAATTTGCAAACACGAAACCAACCCTACAAGAAATCTTGAAAGGGGTCTTCTAAGCAAAGAGAGAGCCTAAAAGCAACATAGACCTGAAAGGAACACAGAAATATACAGTAACAGTCAACTTATGGGCAATTCAATGGCACTAAATTCATATCTTTCAATAGTTACCCTGAATGTAAATGGGCTAAATGCCCCAATCAAAAGACAGAGGCTATCAGATTGGATTAAAAAACAAGACCCATCGACATGCTGTCTGCAAGAGACTCATTTTAGACCCAAAGACACCCCCAGATTGAAAGTGAAGGGGTGGAAAACCATTTACCATGCTAATGGACACCAAAAGAAAGCTGAGGTGGCAATCCTTATATCAGACAAATTAGATTTTAAACCAAAGACTGTAATAAGAGATGAGGAAGGACAATATATCCTACTTAAAGGGTCTATCCAACAAGAAGATCTAACAATTGTAAATATCTATGCCCCTAACATGGGAGCAGCCAATTATATAAGGCAATTAATAACAAAAGCAAAGAAACACATTGACAACAATACAATAATAGTGGGGGACTTTAACACCCCACTCACTGAAAGGGACAGATCATCTATGCAAAAGATCAACAAGGAAATAAAGGCTTTAAATGACACACTGGACCAAATGGACTTCACAGACATATTCAGAACATTCCATCCCAAAGCAAAAGAATACACATTCTTCTCTAGTGCCCATGGAACATTCTCCAGAATCAATCACATCCTAGGTCATAAATCAGGTCCCAACCGGTACCAAAAGATTGGGATCGTTCCCTGCCTATTTTCAGACCACAGTGCTTTGAAACTAGAACTCAATCACAAGAGGAAAGTTGGAAAGAACTCAAATACATGGAGGCTAAAGAGTATCCTACTAAAGAACGAATGGGTCAACCAGGAAATTAAAGAAGAATTAAAAAAATTCATAGAAACCAATGAAAATGAAAACACAACTGTTCAAAATCTTTGGGATGCAGCAAAGGCAGTCCTGAGAGGAAAGTATATAGCAATACAAGCCTTTGTCAAGAAACAAGAAAGGTCTCAAGTACACAACCTAACCCTACACCTAAAGGAGCTGGAGAAAGAACAGCAAATAAAGCCTAAAGCCAGCAGGAGAAGAGAAATAATAAAGGTCAGAGCAGAAATCAATGAAATAGAAATGAAAAGAACAGTAGAACAGATCAACAAAACTAGGAGCTGGTTCTTTGAAAGAATTAACAAGATTGATAAACCCCTGGCCTGACTTATCAAAAAGAAAAAAGAAATGATCCAAATCAACAAAATCATGAATGAAAGAGGAGAGATCACAACCAACACCAAAGAAATACAAACAATTATAAGAACATATTATGAGCAACTGTATGCCAGCAAATTAGATAACTTGGAAGAAATGAATGCATTCCTAGAGATGTATCAACTACCAAAACTGAACCAGGAAGAAATAGAAAACCTGAACAGACCTATAACCATTAAGGAAATTGAAGCAGTCATCAAAAATCTCCCAAAACACAAAAGCCCAGGGCCAGATGGCTTCCCAGGGGAATTCTACCAAACATTTCAAGAAGAATTAATACCTATTCTTCTGAAACTGTTGCAAAAAATAGAAATGGAAGGAAAACTTCCAAACTCGTTTTATAAGGCCACCATTCACTGGATCCCAAAACCAAAGACCCCATCAAAAAGGAGAATTACAGACCAATATCCCTGATGAACATGGATGCAAAAATTCTCACCAAAATACTAGCCAATAGCATCCAACGGTACATTAAAAGGATTATTCACCACGACCAAGTGGGATTTATCCCTGGGCTACAAGGTTGGTTCAACATCCACAAATCAATCAACGTGATACAATACATTAACAAAAGAAAGAACAAGAATCATATGATCCTCTCAATAGATGCAGAAAAAGCATTTGACAAAGTACAGCATCCTTTCTTGATCAAAACTCTTCAGAGTATAGGGATAGAGGGTACATACCTCAATATCATCAAAGCCATCTATGAAAAACCTACAGCGAATATCATTCTCAATGGGGAAAAACTGAGAGCTTTCCCCCTAAGGTCAGGAACACTGCAGGGATGTCCACTATCACCACTGCTATTCAACATAGTATTAGAAGTCCTAGCCACAGCAATCAGACAACAAAAAGAAATAAAAGGCATCCGAATCGGCAAAGAAGAAGTCAAACTCTCACTCTTTGCAGATGATATGATACTTTATGTGGAAAACCCCAAAGACTCCACCCCAAAACTGCTAGAACGCATACAGGAATTCAGTCAAGTGGCAGGATATAAAATCAATGCACAGAAGTCAGTGGCATTCCTATACACCAACAACAAGTCAGAAGAAAGAGAAATTAAGGAGTCGATCCCATTTACAATTGCACCCAAAACCATAAGATACCTAGGAATAAATCTAACCAAAGAGGCAAAGGATCTGTACTCAGAAAACTATAAAATACTCATGAAAGAAATTGAGGAAGACACAAAGAAAGGGAAAAACGTTCCATGCTCATGGATTGGAAGAACAAATATTGTGAAGATGTCAATCCTACCTAGAGCAATCTACACATTCAATGCAATCCCCATCAAAATACCCTCCACTTTTTTCAAAGAAATGGAACAAATAATCCTAAAATTTGTATGGAACCAGAAAAGACCCTGCATAGCCAGAGGAATGTTGAAAAAGAAAAGCAAAGCTGGTGGCATCACAATTCCGGACTTCCAGCTCTATTACAAAGCTGTCACCATCAAGACAGTATGGTACTGGCACAGAAACACACACATAGATCAATGGAACAGAATAGAGAGCCCAGAAATGGACCCTCAACTCTATGGTCAACTAATCTTTGACAAAGCAGGAAAGAATGTCCAATGGAAAAAAGACAGTCTCTTCAACAAATGGTGTTGGGAAAACTGGATAGCCACATGCAGAAGAATGAAACTGGACCATTTCCTTACACCACACACAAAAATAGACGCAAAATGGTTGAAAGACCTAAATGTGAGGCAGGAGTCTATCAAAATCCCTGAGGAGAACACAGGCAGCAACCTCTTCGACCTCAGCCGCAGCAACTACTTTCTAGAAACATCGCCAAAGACAAGGGAAGCAAGGGCAAAAATGAACTCTTGGGACTTCATCAAGATAAAAAGCTTTTGCACAGCAAAAGCAACAGTCAACAAAACCAAAAGACAACCGACAGAATGGGAGAAGATATTTGCAAATGACATATCAGATAAAGGGCTAGTATCGAAATCTATAAAGAACTTATCAAACTCAACACCCAAAGAACAAAGAATCCAATCAAGAAATGGGCAGAAGACATGAACAGACATTTTTCCAAAGAAGACATCCAAATGGCCAACAGACACATGAAAACATGCTCAACATCACTTAGCATCAGGGAAATCCAAATCAAAACCTCAATGAGATACCACCTCACACCAGTCAGAATGGCTATTATTAACAAGTCAGGAAATGACAGATGTTGGCGGGGATGCGGAGAAAGGGGAACCCTCCTACACTGTTGGTGGGAATGCAAGCTGGTGCAGCCACTCTGGAAAATAGTATGGAGGTTCCTCAAAAAGTTGAAAATAGAGCTACCCTACGATCCAGCAATTGCACTACTGGGTATTTACCCCAAAGATACAAAAGTAGGGATCTGAAGGGGTACGTGCACCCCGATGTTTATAGCAGCAATGTCCACAATAGCCAAACTGTGGAAAGAGCCAAGATGTCCATTGACAGATGAATGGATAAAGAAGATGTGGTATATATATATATATATATATATATATATATATATATATATACAATGGAATATTATGCAGCCATCAAAAGGAATGAGATCTTGCCATTCGCAACGACGTGGATGGAACTGGAGGGTATTATGCTGAGCGAAATAAGTCAATCAGAGAAAGACATGTATCATATGACCTCACTGATATGAGGAATTCTTAATCTCAGGAAACAAACTGAGGGTTGCTGGAGTGGGGGGTGGGGTGGGAGGGATGGGGTGACTGGGTGATGGACACTGGGGAGGATATGTGCTCTGGTAAGTGCTGTGAATTGTGCAAGACTGTTGAATCTCAGATCTGTACCTATGAAACAAATAATGCAATATATGTTAAGAAAAAAAAAAAAGAAGAAGATAGCAGGAGGGGAAGAATGAAGGGGGGAAATCGGAGGGGTAGACAAACCGTGAGAGACGATGGACTCTGAAAAACAAACTGAGGGTTCTAGAGGGGAGGGGGGAGGATGGGTTAGCCTGGTGATGGGTATTAAAGAGGGCACGTTCTGCATGGAGCACTGGGTGTTATAGGCAAACAATGAATCATGGAACGCTACATCTAAAACTAATGATGTAATGTATGGGTTTAACATAAGAATAAAAAAATTTTAAAAAAGAAAGGAAACCTTGCGCACTATTGGTGGGAATACAAACCGGTGTACCATGGAGGACAGTATGGAGGTTCCTCAAAAAATTGAAAATATAATTGCTATATGATTCAGTAATCACACTACTGGGTATTTACCTAAAGAATAAAAAGACATTAATTCAAAAGGATAAAATCACTCCTATGTTTATTGCAGCATTGTTTATAATAGCCAAATTATGGAAGCAGTCCAAGGATTCATCAATAGATGAATGGATAAAGAAGTGGTATATGAATACAATGGAATATTACCTAGCCATAAAAAGAATGGAATTTTGCCATTTGCAGCAACAGAGATGGATCTAGAAAGTATAATGAGAAGCTAAAAAAAGTCAGGCAGAGAAAGGCAAATACCATATGATTTTACTCATATGTGGAATTTAGGAAACAAAACAAATGAACAAAGGAAAAAGAAGAGACAAACCAAAAAAACAGACTCTTAATTTTATAGGAAACAAACTGATGGTTACCAGACGGGAAGTGGGTGGGGGATGGGTGAAATAAGTGAAGGATTAAGAGTGCACTTATCTTGATGAGCATTGAGTAATATCCAATTGTTGAATCACTATATTATACCCTTGAAATTAATACCAGATGTTAACTACACTAGAATTAAAATTTTTAAAATAAAAATACATAAAATAAGTAAAATAAAATAAATACAAATTTGGCCCCGTCTCCTCCATGACCTCAGCTCTTCTAGGCAAATTTCTCCATCATTCCAGCTCCAGATAGGCAGACCCTACTTGAGGGCCCTGATTTCTGGGTCTGATAACCCCATCTCCTTTCTTTTCCTCTTTGGAGAGTCCTGAAAAACAGAAGTAGCTGCTAAGAATCTTTGGATTGCCTCAGTATCCTGTTTGGCTCCTCAACTCTTCCACCATTCGTGTAACCAATTCTGTCTGGGTTTTGAGTAGACCATGTTTGATGTTGTGTGGCTAACTGAAAGAAGACCAATATATTTCAGATGCCAGCCACATATGTAATAAAGCTGATATTTAAGATGACAATTGAATATATAGCAAAGATGCCCATAAATATGTATAAATATGACTTGTATTTTTCACCATTTAGAATATCATCATAGTGGTGCATTAGAGTGGAGATGAGTTTCATTATCACTTAGAGAAATAACAGACTATTCTCAGAAAACAGATTGGATTTGGATTGAATGATTGAATGAAATATTTTAACATATGTTTGATTGAAAACCTATGTTCTACACAATAATATATGGACAAGATTTTGGCCTAAAACTGATAGCAGAAGTTACCAGTAGTTGCATCATGAAGGAGCATCATATGGTCCCTCTGGAATGAAAAATTTAGGATCTTCAAAATACATTCATGGATACATTAAATATGTTAAATAAATGTTTTTAATATATATTAAATATATATTTGATTTAGACATAATTAATATAATTGCTGTTATTGAGGAATAATTATCCAATAGATTCAATTGTATCCTTAATGTTTTCCTGGAATATGAGAAAACACATACTATATTGAAATATTATTGATCAGAAATTTTAATTTACCTTGAACACAGGCACATAAGAAAAGCTTTGAGAGAGAGGAGAAACAGAATATAGATACTTACTTGTGTGGAAATTCTAATAGGCTATCTCTTCTATGCATTTTTTTTTTTAAGATTTTATTTATTTGACAGAGAGAGAGAGAGAGACAGTGAGAAAGGGAACACAAGCAGGGGGAGTGGGAGAGGGAGAAGCAGGCTTCCAGTCGAGCAGGCAGCTGGATGAGCAGGGAGCCCCATGCAGAGGGAGCCCGATGGGGAGGGAGCCCGATGGGGGGCTCCATCCCAGGACCCTGGGATCATGACCTGAGCCAAAGACAGAGCTTAATGACTGAGCCACCCAGGCACCCCTCTCTTCTGTGTACTTCTAACCATCCTTGTGGTTGCCATCACTGGTTATTATAAAAGATTGGGTGGATCGCCTGGGTGGCACAGTCGGGTAAGTGACTCTTGGTTTCGGCTCAGGTCATGATCTCAGGGTCCTGAGATTGAGCTCCGCGTCAGGTTCCATGCTCAGTGCAGAATCTTCTTGTCCCTCTCCCTCTGTGCTCACCCCTCAATCTCTCTCTCAAATAAAAAAAAATCTTTAAAAAAAAAAAGATTAGATGACATTTTTAGCTAATTACACTAAAACATTAACAATATATACACTCCAGCGGCACCTGGATGGCTTAGTCAGTTGGGTGGCCAACTCTTGATTTCGGCTCAGGTCGTGAAGTGGGGGTCATGGGACTGAGCCCTGTGTCAGGCTCTGTACTGGGCATGGAACTTGCTTGGGATTCCCTCTCCCTCTCCCTTTGCTTCTCTCTCTTTCTGTGTGTCTCTCTCTGTCTCTATCTCTCAAAAACAAACAATACATACATCCCATCAACAGTTAGAAACTTCTGAAAATAGAACTTTCACCCAATTAGCAAGAATAACTAGATAAAATAAGAAATCTATTAAAGCACTTTCTAGGAAGAATGTTTATTACACCTCACTACACATAATTAGTTGCTATATTTTCTGTTAGACTGAAAGCCACATGAAGGCAGAAGCCATTGCTATCTTGTTGATCTTGTTAAAAGATAAACAGATATATTTAAAATGTTCACAGTTTGAGCAAAAATCTAATCAAATTAGGCAGTGGTGGTTAGGGGCACCCCTCTGACAGGAGCTCAGGGAGAGACTTATATGGAGAAAAGGCAGAAGCAAAGAAAGGAAATTACTAATTGGCATATCTTAAAGCCTAGTTGGCTGTTTGTGACTGATTGTCCATAGGTTTCAATGTCATAACCTTGAAGCATTCACAGGCTTAGATTTTGGCTTGCTTATGTAGGCCATCATGACATTAGAGCTACTTCATTCTAATGGCCTCCTAATAATTAATTTAACAGTCTCTATCCACAGTAACTGGGGAAGTGTCTGGCACAGAATAAATGCTGCAAGAATATTTGTAGTGTTGAAATACAATGAACTTAACTGAAATGAATTGAATTAGTTAAGAGGATTGAGTCTCTAACTCACAATTTTTACAGAAACCTTTCTAGACCATTATGTGAACTCCTAATATAAATGATATTCTTTACTTCTTTCTTGTTTTGGTTCTGGAGAAAGAGAGAGACTCTCCAGCTATCCAGCTCGTCAAAAGACCAGGCATGAAATGGTAGCAAGACCTGTATGTGTGGCCTACCCAGTTGTCATTAAATTGGCTATCTAATATTCTGTTTTACCACTCTGACTGTCTGAGTCAGCTTGGGCTGCTATAATAAAATACCATAAATTGGAAGTTTATTTCTCACATTTCTGGAAGCTAGCAAGTCCAAGATCAAGGTATCAGCAGATTCACTATTGGGTAAGGACTCACTTTCTGGTTCAGAGACAATCATTCTCACTTTGTCATCATATTGTGGAAAGGCCACTTTTATAAAAGCACTAATCCCACTCATGACAGCTTTGATTTAATCTCCTCTTCAAAACCCCACCTTTTAAAACCATCATTTTGAGGGTTAGAATTTTAACATGAATTTTGGTGGGATATAATATCCCATCTATAGCACTGATCAATAAGAAACACCATTTATTAAAAAGACCCCTCGTTAAAATGCTAAATTATGTTTCAGTGAGAACATGAATGATGAACAGGAAAAAGTAAAATATATTACTGGAAATACCCACATACCTGACAGTTATACACACACTAATATCCTTTAGATTAAAAAGTGTAACTATTGAAATGTTTTGCAGGTATAGATAAGGTCCTCAGAATAAAATAAATATGCAGATATGGATGTGCCAGATCATCCTATTGTCAACTTCATAAAGCTGGAACTATGTGTTCCAGAATTTCCTTCCCTATATGGAAACAGGTTAGAATTGGGCAATCGAGATAGTTGCATCAGATTCAAGAGGCAGAAATGTAGCAATGACTATCACTCTCCCAAGGACTTCAGGGTCTAATGTTGTAATGGACAGACACAAAGGTGTCCAGGTGGACCCAGCTTATCCTCCCTTTTCTCCAACTTGTGTCTAGTTCTCCTTCCCAACTACTGGCCAAGTGGACCAACAACAGCCTCGCCCCACCAGCAGGTGCTTGTCTGTGTGCCCACACAGGTGTTAACTGCGCAGAAGCAGCACAGACCAGTGCCCTTCGTTGTCCCCAGACGGCAGCTTGCTTGTCAGATATCTGGAAAGTTCATTACTTGTTCACTGTTTCAGTGCTTTAGGAGGTGGATTAGTAACTTCTCTCTGACCTCGCAGCTCCTCTGTTAGAATTTTTACTTCCTCGGCTCCTCCTGAAATTGTATAATAAATCTCTTATCACACATTACTCATAGGAGTTCTGCTTCCTTAATTGGACCCTAACTGATACCATGTATTTCTAAAGCCAGACCCTATATATTACCCTGTATCTCTCCTCCAATTTCATAAAATTAGAAATTAATGACTGTTGGTAATAATAATTTTACCTTAATTTTAAGAGGTTTTTGGGATAAAATCAGCTATACTTTCATACAAAGACCAACTGCATTTATATTAAATACTAAATAACTTCTGGAGAACCTTTTGTAATATTATATACTAGTAATATGAAAGTAAATTAAGACCAATGATTCTGATTATTTATATGAGAATATCAAATGTTATCATTTTTTATTTTTCATTTCCATTTTTAAAATGTTTGCCTGTGTGGTTAATGTATGTTAAACAAATATGTTTAATATGTATTCAATATATAATGTTATTTCAAATACATATTAAATAATATAACTGATAGCAAGAAAAATGAATGTTTTATCTCTTCCCTTTTTCAATGTCTTACTACAGAAAAACATGTCCATAACATAAAGAAGGGTTTAAAGAATCAATTTATTTAACCCAAAAGAGGCTTAAATGCTAATTCACCCTAAACTTTCTTCCCATTCTTGTAATTGCATTCTTTCACTATAAATAGATAGTTTTACTATTTATAGTATTACTATACTATAATATAATAGTATATTATATATACTATACTATATATATATAATATGATAGTATATACCATATTTTTCTTAAGAGCATAGTTTTTGAGAGCAAGAATTGTATCCAATCAATATTAGTATTAACAATGACTAGCACAGTACCTGACACATAGTTGATACAACATATTTTGAAAAAATGAATGAATGAAACTCTTGGCCACCCCTGCCCTCTGTCAGGTAGCTTCTTCTAGTTATTATGGCTAGATAACAAATTATTCCAAAACTTAGTGGCTAAAACCAGAAGTTGTTATCTGTCATTGTTTCTGTGGTTCAGGAATTAGTATGACACTCAGCTGGGTGGTTCCGGCTCGGGGTTCTCTTATGCGTTATAGTCAGATGTAGCAGAGATTTCAAGCATCTCAAAGATTTCCTCTTTCTTTTGAATGAGCAATCAAACAGCTGGGGCTGGAGCAGGTGGGGCTCCTTGAGCATCTCTTCTGTGGATCTTTGTAGTCTCTCCATATGATCTCTCTCACATGGTGGCTTCAGTGTAGCCAGACTTGTTCAGTTGGCTCAAGATTCACAAGTCATGTATCCTTTTATAGAAGGAGTGTCAAAAAACTTGAGAACAGATTGTAAAATCACCACATACTTTATACATTTTACTTCAAGCAAGTCTCCAATGCTTTCTTAAGTCACACTATCCTTAAGTATTGATACTTAATATTTAATGTAAAAGTGAGGGCCTATGTTTTCTTATTGAAAGCTTCTAATACATCACAAGCTGAGAAAATGATTATCACCAATATAACAATGGATTTAACTTGTAACAAAGCTCAACTTTTTCTTCTAAACCATCAACATCCCTCTGAATTTCGAAGTCCTAATTCTGGTTTAGAAACCTTATAATATACAGGGCCATTAAAAAGTATGCTGTCTGGGGTTCCTGGGTGTCTCAGTCAGGTAAGCATCCAACTCTTGATTTTGGCTCAGGTCATGATCTCAGGATTGTGAAACTAAGCCCTATATGGGGCTCTGTGCTCAGTGGGGAGTCTGCTTGAGATACTCTCTCTCCCTCTCCCTCTGCCTCTCTTCTCCATGCTCTTTCTCTCTCTTTAAAATAATAAATAAATAAATCTTAAAAAAAAGAGAGAGTAGTGTGCCTGTAAGAGGGAGTTCAGATGGAGCCCAGCAAAGTTTTAAGGCCTGGACACACATCATTTCTGCTGAATGGTCCATGAGCAACATGCAAGTTTCTGTTAATGGAAAGGCATCACCAGAGAGCAAAGAAAAGATATTCAGGTAACTTCAGGAGCTTATTCCAATGGCTAAGAATAGTTTTCAGTTACTGAGACAATTCAGTGTGCTTCCCTAAATCTGAAACATACTGTGGTATAGTTTCTCAAAATTCATTTCCTGATTTCTTCGTGATCTTGTGTCCCCTCTGCTTAGGCCTAGCCAAATTCCCATCTTCCAAATATGCCTTCCTGTCTATATTTATAGCATCATCTCTGTGCTCTACTTACCTTAGCAACTTTACTTTTGATAGTTGAGAACCTTTCCATTCATTAAACAAATACATATTAATTGCCATCTGCATACCAGACACTATTCTATATATTTGGGCATTTTAAATAAAAAAATAAATATTGCTGTCTTATAAATCTACAATTAGCATAACAAATAAGTAAACTATATAATTATAAGTGTTGTGGATAAAATAGAGCAGGATAAGGTGGATAGGAGTAGGGTGGGGGAGAGTAAATTGCTACCAAAAGCTTTGCATTCAAAATATACCTTTGATATATGCTTCAAGATATGGATATTTTAGAAGTAAAAAAAAAAACAACCTTTCTTTCTCATTCCTGCAACTCCCCTAATTTTCCTCAAGGTACTATATGTGTTTTAGAAAGAGATGTGGAAAAGAAAGACATACAGATTCATATTTCAGCATGCTCTCTCACTATACCAATATTACAGTTTACAGACACCAAAGGCAAAGATCTTCTTAAAATTGTTAAATTCCTCATTCATGCTAAGACATACTATTATTTTTAAATGATTTCCTTCAAGAAAAATGGAAAAACCACATAAATATATATAATGACCACCAAACCACCTTGTGAATAAGGTGAATACACGTCTACATTAACACAGTCAGTTGAAATTGCAACAGTGCATAATATAATGCCATTAACATAAAAAATAGTGTGTAAGAAAGATATGAAATCTGCCCTGAGCTTCTGTCACAAAATCATTCTGAAATATAAACAAAATAAAAATCAGAGCACAGAAAAACGTTGAGCAATAGAAGGAATCAAAGGATTGATCTTGAAATGTGGCTCTTTCTTTACTGATTATTGTAAACTACAGTGCTGTGGTGAAAAAATTGTTGAAATAAGAAATGTTTTTCCCTCACTTTCACATAACCCTATATCATACTTTGTCTGTGTTTCAGGCATGTGGTGTGATAGAAAAGCACTAAGAACCTAAGTCATATGTGGTTGATGTGTTTTAAAATGTCCTTATCCTTTTGACAAGATAAAATTGTGTGTGTGTGTGTGTGTGTGTAAAGGGAGGGGAGGAAAAGTCTTGGGGGGGGGGGTGGCGCACAGAGAGAGAGTAGAAGTGACTTCTCCAGTCTGGAAAAGTCTGTGGGTGGTAATGCAAGAAGAACAAGGACCCATATAGGACCAGGTTTTGAAGACACACTGATAAAGGCACAGAAGTCAGAAGGAATGGCTGTATGATGTACACTGGAGCCAGGTGTAAGGGAAAAAGTCTCAACATCATCAAATATTTTAGGCCACCAAAGTAAGGTATGTCAAAATATAATTTTTTAAATGTTAAGAACTTAATTTTCACAAACAAAAAATGGGGAGTGTGTGTCAACTCATTAATTAGGTTATCATCAGAATGACAAAGCTGGTTCAAAGAAGGATAAAGAAACTCATGCACACATAGTCAATGAAAAAGAAATAGAGAATTCCAGAATAAAATTGCGAAGTTACAAAACCAGTTAATGTTGTATTACAGGACAATGTAAAACAATCTTTAGAATTACCTGTTTTATGGAACAGAAATAATTTGTATCCCTTCACAATAAAATAATTTCATCTTATTGGATTTTTAAAAATAAAATCTATTCATATAAGGTTGTAAAAGGTCTTATGCAATGGTAACTAATCAAATAAATATACTTTATTCTAGAGGATCAGAAAAGCTTGTCATACAAAGCCCCAGCATAACAATGAAAGTCATGTAGTCAATTATTTTTTTTGGCCTTACTTCCAATTTTGGATTTTCTTTCTTTACAGATAAAATCTATAAATGAACTGAATGGAGCACTGGGTGTTATATGCAAAAAATGAATCATGGAACACTACATCAAAAACTAATGATGTAATGTATGGTGATTAACATAACATAATAAAAAAAAACCTATAAACCCATCCAAAATAAAGGAATAGCTACAGGATTAGATACAATAGGGCAAGCTGGCAGAAAGTATTTAACTACAGTTCACCCTTGAACAACGTAGGGGATTAGGGACATCAAAAATCTGCACACTCAAAAATCTGCATCTAACTTTTGACTCCCTAAAAACTTAACTATTGTTCACTGAAAGCCTTACCATTACATTAGTAGTTGACAAACACATATTTTGTGTGTTATATGTGTTATATACTGTATTTTTTAAGTAAGCTAGAGAGATGAAAATATTAAGAAATCATAAGGAAAAGAAAATACATTTACAGTATTGAATTGTAAAAATTCGTGTATAAATGGATCTGCACAGTTCAAATTCGTGTTGTTCAAGAGTCAGCTACTATAAAGACATCTAGATGGACACCTGGAAACCCTGGCACAATCGTATGAGTAGGAGGAAAAGAAAAGCCAAATGACTTTGGTTAATTTTTCCACAAGCCAGGCAGGATAGGGATTTGGATATGGACTTAGCAAAGAGTAATAATAAATGTAATACTTTTGTGCAACCTAGGGTTATGTCTAAAATTTATTCTTAATAACAACACAATTAGATCATAAGATACCAAATGCTCACAAGAAGAACACCAGAACTCAGGAAAAAATCAAAATAAATTTGTCTCTCTTAAAAATGACTGTGTTTACAATAAGATGTGGTTGTTATGGGACAATGTGGAATGAATGAACATCAACCGAAGAAAACACTATAATATGATAAAAAGCAGTCCATCCTATCAGAGATTATGGAAAGTCTGTTTCTTTGATTTTGGCTTAAGATACTACAAAACCTTAACCTATGATAGTGGTGGGCATCAGGCTGTCATACATTTTCCATGTTTCCGCTGAGCAGACCAGCTTGAGGCCCCTCTGTCCCAAGCTGAAGTCAAGGTGAGGTGGAAAAGTGAGGTTACAAACAGTGTCCTAGTATTGATAACAGAGTAAATTGTTACTCTGTTCTCTTATTAGAATTGATTGTGTTGTGTTAACGGGCCTTCTCAGAATCCTGTTCTCTCCTCACTGTGAAACCTCCAGCAAGTCATTTCTCTCTGAAGGCCTGGGATTTCCCGTCTATGAAGCTAAGGGTCAGACTCCAGCCTCTTTCCAGGTCTCACAGTGTGTGCTTAACATGCCTGACCACTAAGCTGTTTATCGAAACAGGGCTACCCAGCATCGAAACCAGAACTGCAGAAGAAACAGCCAAAAACCTAGAGCAAGACAGAGAAATGCCCTGTTTTTTAAATAATTATCTAATTACCAAGATAAATTAGAACAATTTTTAATCATACAAAGTGAAATTAAATTCACATTTTCAAAAGCATACCTTTGAAGAAATCAAGGATTGGTCACATAAAAGAAAAGAATGTCGACAGTCTTAAGTAACTCCTTAAATCCACACGGGGCAGTGTTTTAAAAACTAAACACACACACACATACACACACACCAATCTCATATAAAAACTCACTCAAAGGATAACAAAAAGAAAAAAAAAAAGAAAGACACAAGTGTCTGTTATGCTCAAAGATATTTGGATACAACTCAGGAAATTCAGGATCAACACAGACAAATGGATAAATGGGGGTAATCGGGAGAGTTAGACTTTTTTCAGTGCAGCCTGACTTGAACTCTCTTTTAGACAAGTCCTTTGTGTTGTATACACATCACAGTATTCTGGATACCTTGTTTACAGGCACAGACTTCTGCAAGAAGCACTTATTTTTTTCCCACTATTTCATTTGCAGTAAAACAAATTCTCTCCCCAGTGGGGTTGGAAGGCAAGACGTGAGACAGCCTGGTCATCTTTCAACATTCCTGACGGCAAAGGATCTTCTTTAAACATCAAAAGAAAAGCCTTCACAGCATTCAGCGAAAAAATAAAAATAAACAATGAAGCTCATATTTATTCTGCAACCCTGGAGGGTTTCCAAGAACCAGGTGATCTCAGTCATCAAAGAAACTGCAGGCCTGTGGGGCCAGGCCTCAGAAATGCAGACCTTCCTTGAAGGAACTTGAGATTAAATGACAGCATTCCATAGACATGGGAGCTCTGAAAAAACTCTCCTGGTACAGGGGGGCGGAGAAAGATGGCGGAGGAGTAGGAGACCTGGATTTCGTCTCCTCTCAGGAATTCAGCTAGATAGGGATCAAACCATTCTGAACACCTACAAACTCAACAGGAGATCGAAGAAAAGAATAGCAACAACTCTCTGAACAGAAAAGCGACCACTTTCTGGAAGCAGGGACCCAACAAGCGGCAGATCTGGGGAGACTCACCTTCTTCCCCCGGGAGGAGCGGCGCGGGAGCGCACCGCGGGGATCTGCTGGGTTTGGAGACTCCACCCAGGCTCGGGTGCCAAAGATAGAAACGCGCGGTCACAGGCCGGGTGAGCACGGAGTGCGGCCGGAGACCGGGGAGAGGGGAGTGACTGACGGCTTTTCTCCGGGGGCTCACTGAGGAGTGGGACCCCGAGTTCTCGGCTCCTCCGGGGCAGAGACTGGGAGGCCGCCATTTTCACTCTCTGCTTCCAAAGCTGTACGGAAAATTGCAGGGAACAAAAGCTCCCGAGAGCAAACCCGAGCAGATTACTTAGCCCGGAACGGGCAAGGGCGGGGCAATTCTGCCTCCGGCAAAGACATTTGGGAACCACGGCAACAGGCCCCTCCCCCAGAAGATCAGCGAAAACAGCCAGCCAAGACCAAGTTTACCGATCAGTGAGAACGGCAGAACTCCAGCGCTAGGGGAATACTGTGCATAGCATTCATGGCTTTTTTACCATGATTCTGTAGTCTTTCAAAGTTAATTATTTTTTTAACTGTCTTTTTTTCTTTTTTCTTTTTTTGAATTTTTCTTTTTCCCTTTTTCAACCAACATCTTATCAATCCCTTTTTTAAAAAAAACATTTTTATTTTTCATTTTTAGAGTCATATTCTATCCCTTCATAGTAGTTACCCGTATTTTTGGCATATATATATAAGTTGTTCTCTCTTTAAAATTTTGAGATAGTTTCTTCTAACAGATCAAAATATACTCTAAATCTCTAGTGTATGGTTTTTTTCTACTCCCCTGCCTGATCACATTCTCTCCCTTTTTTCTTTTTTTTTTTTAAATCCTCTTCTTTCTTTTTTCAAACAACTTATCAATTCCTTTTATAAAATTTTTTATAATTTCCATCTTTACAGTCATATTCCATCCCTTCATCATATCAACCCTTATTTTTGTACATATATAAGTTTTTCTTTCTTTAAAATTTTGGGAGGCACTTTCTTTTAACAGACCAAAATACACACAAAATCTAGTGTGTGGCACTGATCTATATACCAGCCTGATCATATTTGATCACATTCTGTTTTTGTTTTGTTTTGTTTTGTTCTGTTTTTGTTTGTTTTTATCTTTATCTTTTTCTTTTTTCTTTTTTTCTTTCTTTTTCTTTTTTCTCTCTTTCCCTTTCTTTTCCCACTGCTTCAGGTCTTTTCTGATTTGTTTAAAGTATATTTTCTGGGGACATTGTTACCCTGCTAGCATTTTGTTCTCTCATTAATCTATTCTCCTCTGCACAAAATGACAAGACGGAAAAAATCACCTCAACAAAAAGAACAAGAGGTAGTACCGACTGCCGGGGCCTACTCAATACGGACATTAGTACGATGTCGGATCTAGAGTTTAGAATCATCACTTTAAAGATACTAGCTGGGCTTGAAAAAAGCATGGAAGTTATTAGAGAAACCCTTTCTGGAAAAGTAAAAGAACTAAAATCTAACCAAGTAGAAATCAAACAGGCTATTAATGAGCTGCAATCAAATAAGGGGGCGCTAACTGCTAGGATAAATGAGGCAGAAGAAAGAATCAGTGAGATGGAAGACCAAATGATGGAAAATAAAGAAGCTGAGAAAAAGAGAGATAAACAACTACTGGATCACGAGGACAGAATTCGAGAGATAAACGATACCATAAGACGAAACAACATTAGAATAATTGGGATCCCAGAAGAAGAAGAAAGAGAGAGGGGGGCAGAAGGTATAATGGAGCAAATTATAGCAGAGAACTTCCCTAATTTGGGGAAGGAAACAGGCATCAAAATCCAGGAGGCACAGAGAACCCCTCTCAAAATCAATAAAAATAGGTCAACACCCCGACATCTAATAGTAAAACTTACGAGTCTCAGAGACAAAGAGAAAATCCTGAAAGCAGCTCGGGAGAAGAGATGTGTAACCTACAATGGTAGAAACATTAGATTGGCAACAGACTTATCCACAGAGACCTGGCAGGCCAGAAAGGACTGGCAGGACATATTCAGAGCACTAAATGAGAAAAATATGCAGCCAAGAATACTATATCCAGCTAGGCTGTCATTGAAAATTGAAGGAGAGATAAAAAGCTTCCAGGACAAACAAAAACTAAAGGAATTTGCAAACACGAAACCAGCCCTACAAGAAATCTTGAAAGGGGTCCTCTAAGCAAAGAGAGAGCCTAAAAGCAACATAGACCAGAAAGGAACACAAACAATATACAGTAAAAGTCACTTTACAGGCAATAAAATGGCACTAAATTCCTATCTTTCAATAGTTACCCTGAATGTAAATGGGCTAAATGCCCCAATCAAAAGACACAGGCTATCAGATTGGATTAAAAAACAAGACCCATCGGGCGCCTGGGTGGCTCAGTTGTTAAGCAACTGCCTTCGGCTCAGGTCATGGTCCCAGAGTCCTGGGATCGAGTCCCACATCGGGCTCTCTGCTCCGCGGAAAGCCTGCTTCTCCCTCTCCCACCCCCTCCCCCCTTGCTTGTGTTCCCTCTCTCGCTGTGTTTCTGTCAAATAAATAAATAAAATCTTTAAAAAAAAAAAAAAAAAAACAAGACCCATCGATATGCTGTCTGCAAGAGACTCATTTAGACCCAAAGACACCCCCAGATTGAAAGTGAGGGGGTGGAAAACCATTTACCATGCTAATGGACACCAAAAGAAAGCTGGGGTGGCAATCCTTATATCAGACAAATTAGATTTTAAACCAAAGACTGTAATAAGAGATGAGGAAGGACACTATATCCTACTTAAAGGGTCTATCCAACAAGAAGATCTAACAATTGTAAATATCTATGCCCCTAACATGGGAGCAGCCAATTGTATAAGGCAATTAATAACAAAAGCAAAGAAACACATCGACAACAATACAATAATAGTGGGGGACTTTAACACCCCCCTCACTGAAATGGACAGATCGTCTAAGCAAAAGATCAACAAGGAAATAAAGACTTTAAATGACACACTGGACCAAATGGACTTCACAGACATATTCAGAACATTCCATCCCAAAGCAAAGGAATACACATTCTTCTCTAGTGCCCATGGAACATTCTCCAGAATAGATCACATCCTAGGTCATAAATCAGGTCTCAACCGGTACCAAAAGATCGGGATCATCCCCTGCATATTTTCAGACCACAATGCTTTGAAACTAGAACTCAATCACAAGAGGAAAGTTGGAAAGAACTCAAAACATGGAGGCTAAAGAGCATCCTACTGAAGAATGAATGGGTCAACCAGGAAATTAAAGAAGAATTTAAAAAATTCATGGAAACCAATGGAAATGAAAATACAACTGTTCAAAATCTTTGGGATACAGCAAAGGCAGTCCTAAGAGGAAAGTATATAGCCATACAAGCCTTTCTCAAGAAACAAGAAAGGTCTCAAGTACACAACCTAACCCTACACCTAAAGGAGCTGGAGAAAGAACAGCAAATAAAGCCTAAACCCAGCAGGAGAAGAGAAATCATAAAGATCAGAGCAGAAATCAATGAAATAGAAACCAAAAGAACAGTAGAACAGATCAACGAAACTAGGAGCTGGTTCTTTGAAAGACTTAACAAGATTGATAAACCCCTGGCCAGACTTATCAAAAAGAAAAGAGAAATGACCCAAATCAACAAAATCATGAATGAAAGAGGAGAAATCACAACCAACACCAAAGAAATACAAACAATTATAAGAACATACTATGAGCAACTCTATGCCAGCAAATTAGATAACCTGGAAGTAATGGATGTATTCCTAGAGATGTATCAACTACCAAAACTGAACCAGGAAGAAATAGAAAACCTGAACAGACCTATAACCATTAAGGAAATTGAAGCAGTCATCAAAAATCTCCCAAAACACAAAAGCCCAGGGCCAGATGGCTTCCCAGGGGAATTCTACCAAACATTTCAAGAAGAATTAATACCTATTCTTCTGAAACTGTTCCAAAAAATAGAAATGGAAGGAAAACTTCCAAACTCATTTTATGAGGCCAGCATTACCTTGATCCCAAACCAGACAAAGACCCCATCAAAAAGGAGAATTACAGACCAATATCCCTGATGAATATGGATGCAAAAATTCTCACCAAAATACTAGCCAATAGGATCCAACAGTACATTAAAAGGATTATTCACCACGACCAAGTGGGATTTATCCCTGGGCTGCAAGGTTGGTTCAACATCCGCAAATCAATCAACGTGATACAATACATTAACAAAAGAAAGAACAAGAATCATATGATCCTCTCAATAGATGCAGAAAAAGCATTTGACAAAGTACAGCATCCTTTCTTGATCAAAACTCTTCAGAGTATAGGCATAGAGGGTACATACCTCAACATCATAAAAGCCATCTATGAAAAGCCTACAGCGAATATCATTCTCAATGGGGAAAAACTGAGAGCTTTCCCCCTAAGGTCAGGAACGTGGCAGGGATATCCACTATCACCACTGCTATTCAACATAGTTTTGGAAGTCCTAGCCACAGCAATCAGACAACAAAAAGAAATAAAAGGCATCCGAATCGGCAAAGAAGAAGTCAAACTCCCACTCTTTGCAGATGATATGATACTTTATGTGGAAAACCCCAAAGACTCCACCCCAAAACTGCTAGAACGCATACAGGAATTCAGTCAAGTGGCAGGATATAAAATCAATGCACAGAAGTCAGTGGCATTCCTATACACCAACAACAAGTCAGAAGAAAGAGAAATTAAGGAGTCGATCCCATTTACAATTGCACCCAAAACCATAAGATACCTAGGAATAAATCTAACCAAAGAGGCAAAGGATCTGTACTCAGAAAACTATAAAACACTCATGAAAGAAATTGAGGAAGACACAAAGAAAGGGAAAAACGTTCCATGCTCATGGATTGGAAGAACAAATATTGTGAAGATGTCAATGCTACCTAGAGCAATCTACACATTCAATGCAATCCCCATCAAAATACCCTCCACTTTTTTCAAAGAAATGGAACAAATAATCCTAAAATTTGTATGGAACCAGAAAAGACCCCGCATAGCCAGAGGAATATTGAAAAAGAAAAGTAAAGCTGGCGGCATCACAATTCCGAACTTCCAGCTCTACTACAAAGCTGTCATCATCAAGACAGTATGGTACTGGCACAAAAACAGGTACATAGATCAATGGAACAGAATAGAGAGCCCAGAAATGGACCCTCAACTCTATGGTCAAGTAATCTTTGACAAAGCAGGAAAGAATGTCCAATGGAAAAAAGACAGTCTCTTCAACAAATGGTGTTGGGAAAACTGGATAGCCACATGCAGAAGAATGAAACTGGACCATTTCCTTACACCACACACAAAAATAGACTCCAAATGGTTGAAAGACCTCAATGTGAGACAGGAGTCTATCAAAATCCCTGAGGAGAACACAGGCAGCAACCTCTTCGACCTCAGCCGCAGCAACTTTTTCCTAGAAACATCGCCAAAGGCAAGGGAAGCAAGGGCAAAAATGAACTCTTGGGACTTCATCAAGATAAAAAGCTTTTGCAAAGCAAAGGAAACAGTCAACAAAACCAAAAGACAACTGACAGAATGGGAGAAGATATTTGCAAATGACATATCAGATAAAGGGCTAGTATCCAAAATCTATAAAGAACTCATCAAACTCAACACCAAAAGAACAAAGGATCCAATCAAGAAATGGGTAGAAGACATGAACAGACATTTTTCCAAAGAAGACATCCAAATGGCCAACAGACACATGAAAAAGTGTTCAATATTGCTCGGCATCAGGGAAATCCAAATCAAAACCTCAATGAGATACCACCTCACACTAGTCAGAATGGCTAAAATTAACAAGTCAGGAAACGACAGATGTTGGCGGGGATGTGGAGAAAGGGGAACCCTCCTACACTGTTGGTGGGAGTGCAAGCTGGTGCAGCCACTCTGGAAAACAGTATGGAGGTTCCTCAAAAAGTTGAAAATAGAGCTACCATATGATCCAGCAATTGCACTACTGGGTATTTACCCCAAAGATACAAAAGTAGGGATCCAAAAGGGTACATGCATCCCGATGTTTATAGCAGCAATGTCCACAATAGCCAAACTGTGGAAAGAGCCAAGATGTCCATCGACAGATGAGTGGATAAAGAAGATGTGGTATATATATACAATGGAATATTATGCAGCCATCAAAAGGAATGAGATCTTGCCATTTGCAACGACGTGGATGGAACTGGAGGGTATTATGCTGAGCGAAATAAGTCAAACAGAGAAAGACATGTATCATATGACCTCACTGATATGAGGAATTCTTAATCTCAGGAAACAAACTGAGGGTTGCTGGAGTGGGGGGTGGGGTGGGAGGGATGGGGTGACTGGGTGATGGACACTGGGGAGGGTATGTGCTCTGGTAAGCGCTCTGAACTGTGCAAGACTGTTGAATCTCAGATCTGTACCTCTGAAACAAATAATGCAATATATGTTAAGAAAGAAAAAAAGAAGAAGAAGAATGTAGCAGGAGGGGAAGAATGAAGGGGGGGGAAATCGGAGGGGGAGAAGAACCATGAGAGACGATGGACTCTGAAAAACAAACTGATGGTTCTAGAGGGGAGGGGGGTGGGAGGATGGGTTAGCCTGGTGATGGGTATTGGGGAGGGCACGTTCTGCATGGAGCACTGGGTGTTATGCACAAACAATGAATCATGGAACACTATATCTAAAACTAATGATGTAATGTATGGGGATTAACATAGCAATAAAAAAATTAAAAAAAAAAAACTCTCCTGGTACAGAAATGTATTAACTCTCAGGGGTATGTTTTCAATGCAGAGTGCAAGCAGTTTAGCTGCCTGCCTCCCACTGATGTTAATCCTAATCTGCCACTTTCCACCTGGACCCTACAGCTTTCTTTTCTTGCTCCCAGAGAGTTCATATTGTTGCTGATGAGAAAAAAAGAATAAATGAAATCATTTGGCTTGCAGGATCAGGCATCAATACACTCAATTGATATCCATTTCAAAACTGCTTGGAGCACTGGGTGTTATACAAAAACAATGAATCGTGGATCACTACATCAAAAACTAATGATGGCTCACTGTATGGTGACTAACATAACATAATAAAATTAAATTAAATTTAAAAAAAAAAAACATTGAAACGGTTGTCTGTGAACTTTCGCTGAGGCCAAAATGTGTGAAAGATAATATAAGTATTTCTGTTAGACCAACGAGCAAAATGTTTATTTATTCTTTTAAAATCATTGAATTTTAAGTACATATTTTCCAATAGGTAAGCCATTAATCGTTTTGGTATTATATTAATCTTAATCTATATTAATATATAATATTAATCTATATTAATACTTATTTCATGTGCATTTTTCATTAATCCTTTTAGAATTCTTTGCTTCTTACATGTCTACTAGGAGCAGTAAACTCTCTTCCCAGAAAAAGGCACATATATCCAAATTCATTAACACAATTTCAGAAGGTTTGCAAACTACCAAAAACCCACTCATGTATATAAATCCCAATTTAAGAATCTAACAAATCCACCTAAATATAAAACTATTCTCTGTGTTTGCAGCATAAGAGCAGTAAATGTAATTTGAGGTATTTGAAGGAATGGTGCTAAATAAAGCTATTGTATTTTCCATTACAATTCTTCTTCCCTCTAATGAAGAGAACCTCTCAATGTTACCTTGTTGCCTGTGGTACGGTTTTTGGTATATTCATGCGCCAGAAATGTGACCATTTTAATGAAATCAATTAAGCTTCCAATTAATTTGATAAAAACCATCAGCAACCAGAGTTAGTAACTACTCATTTTATTCAATTAAATCACCAAAGATATTTATTCAGTAAACATTATGTGAATTGGTGAAGCCAATTCATATTCTCTGCGAGCTCACTTCCAAAATCATTCTCATGATTTTAATCTCTTATGAAGTGGTAAACAGGCCATGGTCCCCTTCAGCATCTCTAGCAACAATCCATTTACTGAAATGACAATAGCAATAAATTACAGTTTCCAGCTTGTGTATAGTACGTTATGTCAAAGCAAGGCCTTAATACCTGACTAACATTTGCCTTTGATTGAATTCCTACCATGTTCAGGGCACTCCACGGAGTTAGAAACTGAAGTAGAAAACTTTATTTCTGCCCTTCAGCATCTTTACAACATGGTTGACAGATGGGAGAGGGATGGATAGCACCAGTAGAAATATAAATACACATCTACAAATGCAGAAACACAGTCACAATCTACTACTATTTTACAGAGTATTACACAAAGGTTAAGTAACAAAGGATCTGGGGATGATAACAGAAAAATGACACCATCCTGAACGAGTACCAAGAGCTTTGGGGGGCAGGGGAGAAGGGTGAAGGGCATGGTTTAAAGGACAGTTTCAAAATAATTTTATTTTAAATATTACCTGAAATTCTTCATGTCAGAAAAGTTTTTAAGTGTTTGGACAATACATTTATTTTATGGAATTGACAATATAATTGAAGATGTCACTAGAAATTAGAACATTGATAATCCATTATATGAAAAGGTCCCATATCTGAACAGGAATGGTCCTGTCCAGGTGTCATCCTCTGGGTGCTGTTCTGTCCATGCTGACCACAAAAATATTGAGAGTAAATATTAACTAAGTCTATTAGGATAAACATCCCTACTGAAATCAGAGGGAATCTTTACTTGAGACTTTACATAAAAACCTAAATAATTAGTAAATCAGAAATTACCCTACAGTATGTATTATATACATCAGTTTATTTTGATATATGTTAATAGTAACCAACACATATAAGTAGCTATATAAACACAGACATATTTGTTAGTTTGTTGCTGATACCCTTGACTCAATGTGGCCTGGGAATGTTTTATTTTGATTCTGATTCCAAACTCAAAGGTGTCAGGTTTCCAAAATGGAAAAATGCCAATAAAAGGAACCCTAACTCTTTTCTTCTTTTTCTGAACTCTTAGAACATTTTATCAATACTTCTCTTGTAGAATTCAGCCCAGTGCTACTTCTTGCACTGAACGTGTGTTGCTTTCCCACCAAATGACAAAGAGAAGTCTGTTATAAAGCATGAGATAGGGCCCCAAGGAAGGGCTTCGTGTGACAGGAGCAGATTTCTACCAAGTAGTTGTCATACCTCATTTTTCCTTATGATGGTCAGGGCTGCATCCATGGTAAAGAATAACCACTATATAAATAAGTACTTACAGAGCAGAGACTTTTAAATCTAGGTAACTAGGTGGTCTCAAGAGAAGTACTTAAAATAAAGGAATAATGTGTCATTACCAAACTGTACGCGTAGTATTTTTTTGCTATGCAGAAAAGAATTAATCCTTAGCTGTAAAAAGAACCTTTAATATCAGTTCAAATGACACCAACACCAAAAGTATGTGTTAATAATGTCATTATGTGAAGCAGATGAGTAAAGAAAAATTATAGTTAGGCAATTTCCCAAATATCATATAAAACATTCACAATTATTTTCCAAAAGTAATTGATTCTTTTTTTAAATCAAGAGTCATAAAATGTTTAATGCTACTTCAGATTTATATTATAAAAGATGAGGTAATATCTTATTACTGCTTAGGAAGCACTGTACCGTTCATTTTGTCTTTAGGAATTTGTCCTGCTCTTGTCTTCATTCAACAGAAATAGGACATACAGGAATTTGATGTACCAAATTCATTCAACAAAATACAAATTGCCTCATAAATGCTCTTCCTGCTCTTTTGATTGGCAGACAGTACCAGCAAGGTGGTTGGAATTGGTGATCATCAAATGTCAGGAAATCAAATGATATTTGATGAAGAGTAGATTCTATTAAATTCCCAGAGGATAGAGACCATATCTTATTCATCTCCTAAGAAACCTATCCCTGTGCTTTGTTCCTTAAATATTTGCGTAATAGTTTTCTTCTCAAGGAAGACTAACCAGAATAACCACTTTTTAGAGCACATTTCCAATGAAAGTAATGTTACTTCATCCAGCCCAAGGAACCAATGAAGCCAGCTATCCATTGTGAAATAAATATAATCAGAGTTTAATTAAAGTGATCACTTATAATGATAATAACAATAAAACATCTGCCACGCAAGTCAAGATTTATTTGGCTGTACATAAATTAGAGTCCCAGAACAGTCTGAAACAAGAAAGAAAGGGACTATCAGTAATCCACTGATCATTAACACAAACAAAATGTTAAGTTTTAGCCTTGACCCAAATTTACCATCTATCATTTTTTTTTCCCACTGGAATTAGGGGATTCAGCACTATTAAAACCTAATTAGAATTTTTATCCTTCTCCGACCTACGTCTTCATACTTGTTTCCTGGTGGGCTATTGACTGAAACTAATTGGCAAGTATTTCTGTGAAAGACAAATCTGCTACAAACCCTAGTGCCCATAAAAAGCAACTGAGGTTACCTAAGTGCGTGATAAAAATATGGTTTGCTGAGCTCTACCTTCAGAGATTCTGATTTGGCTGTCTGAAGTGCAAGTCTGGAAAGTGTTTAAAGCAGTCCTTTCTAGATAGGTATCCATGTCAAACACATCACGAGACATTTTATGATGAGCATCTCTTAGGTACTGGCTGTGTGTAAATATAGAGCTTAATGCAAGTAAATGCCAAGAACCATTTTTTGGGATTTCCTAAGCTTTGACTGTCTCCAAATCCCCACAAACTTCTCAATGCCAAGAAAATAAAGAATGAATTCCAGTATGTAGAAGAATCCATATATAATTTTGCTTACTTACCATTTAAAAAGTTTTGTTTTGAATTTGTCATATTAGATGTAGTACCCAAAAGATGGCAATTTGATTGATGTCACCCTGAGAACCTACTCAGAAAAAGCAGATGCAGCTATAAACATCATGCGGCTTTTAGGAAACTTTCCATCATTCTGTACCCACTCCCAACAAGAAAGATGATATAGTTTGGAAAAAGTAGAGCCATGGGCTATAAAAAAAAATATCTAGGATTAAAATTTTCTCATAATGTCTACTACCCACATTCTGTCTTATAGATTATAAAAAGCAGTTAAAGAAAAAGAAATGTTCCATTTAAATGAACATAAAACAGTAGGCAGTAATAGCCTTAAAAGACCCATAATAAAGGCAATGATAATCTAAATAGACTTCTAAAGAACAAGAGCTATAAATAATACTTGTGCAGTGGACCTTTTTATTTTTTTTTTTTTTTTTTTTTTTTAAAGATTTTATTTATTTATTTGAAACAGAGAGAATGAGAGAGAGAGAGAGAGCACATGAGAGGGGGGAGGGTCAGAGGGAGAAGCAGGCTCCCTGCCGAGCAGGGAGCCCGATGCGGGACTCGATCCAGGGACTCCAGGATCATGACCTGAGCCGAAGGCAGTCGCTTAACCAACTGAGCCACCCAGGCGCCCAACAGTGGACCTTTTTATACATGACCCTATTCAGGTCTCTCAATAATTCTGTGAACACAGAAATATTTGTATCTTATCCTATGACAGAGTGAAGCTCATAGAGATCAGAGGCTTTGCTCATTAGCACAAAATTAGTAAGCAGAAAAGCAGAGAATTGCACCTAGATTTCCTAGCTTCCTATTTTATATCAAATGCCCAATTCAAGATTCCAGAATGTCTAAATATCTAAAGCAGCAGTTCTTATATTCAATGGTATAATTCACCAGTAAGAACATATTTCATAAATAATACGTGGATCATTTATTTTTTTCAATATATGAGATTCAGTGTTATTTCTACTATAATGGTCATCTTAAGTGCATACATGGATATGGTTTCTTTCTTGGCAGAAGAAAATATAGATACGCAGCTAGAGTGCAGGGAATTGCAGAAATCCAGATCAAACCTATCCTGATGGATCTTCCCCATGTATGATACTATGGAGAACACTTGTCCCTATAGAGCCTCATATGTCTACTTAACATTTAGACTAAGCTCTTATAAAATAAACACAAAAATAACTCAAAGCTATAGATTTTGATAATGAATAAATAATTAAAAGAAGAGAAGGGGGAGGGGGAAGAGAATGAGAAGGAGGAGAAGCAGTGACTGCCCTCATGGCCACTGCTGCCTTGTTAAAGAAGAAGAGGAGGTCTCTCCTCATTGCAGATTACCACTGATCTTAAAAAACAGGAAATGATATCCTCCCTTCCTCTTCTGTCTCCCTTCTCCCAGCCCCCACTAAGCCCCAACACTTCTAGTGGCCTTGTCTGGAGGTAAGAGGGAGGAGGACAGAGGCCCTGCCATATCCCGCAGCCTCCTTGGTCTGTAGAGGTACTGAGACAGGGTGCTTTTGAGAAGAAGGGAAGCCTTTAGGGAAGCCATCCCCCGAGCCTGGACCTAAGCAAGGAGCTCATGTCCCATTGCACCTCTTGTTTCTGGATCTTTGCTCCCCTTTGAGTGTGTGTGTGTGTGTGTGTTTTAATTTTCTTTATGGAAAAGTGGACAAAAATAATATATAGAGAGAGGTATTTAACTGCAATAAACTGGCACCATGTGACCCCACCTTGTGAAGACAAAACAAAACAAAACAAAAAACAAAAAACCCTAGAAGTATTTTTCCTTTTTGAAATTTCTTCTTCCAGTCTTCCAGTAGGAAAGTAGAACATCTAGAAGAATGTTTGTGCATAATAGGTGCTCAATAGATATGGGTAGCATTCTTGAGTCAAAGATTTCATTGACATCTTGAGGGATAGGAAGAGGAGAACAAAGAGGAAATAGGTTATTATTATCTTCAACTTACATATAAAGGAAGTTAAGTAAGATCACACAGATTTAAGTGATGGAGTCAGAATCTGAACCCAGGCAGCCCAAGCCCAGAGTCCACATCCTTAACTGCTGCATTACATCCCCTTCTTGTGTCTTCTCTTGCTTTCTGAATTGTTTAAGCTGCCATAAAGCTCCCTAAAGGAAAAACAAGAGGGATTGCTCTAAAGGGTTTCAAATGGTTTTCCAAGAGCAAAATCTATTCAGAGAATGATAAAATGCAAAAATGATCTCAGGTATCATCTAGTCCAGACCAACCAACATCCCTTTTGGAGCCATTATATAAAATAGCTAAAAACTTAAGTTTAGTTGTGTGTTCAATATCTTAGAGCAAGTCAATGGCCATACTGGAACTCAGAACTACAGTCACCTGACAATTAGTTCAAATCACTCTACTCAGCTCTCCATGGGCCTTGATTTATCTACTAACAGTAGTGGATTAAGTACAGCACTCAGGTATATTGATAACCCTAAGGTTGCAACCTAATCTTTAGCTGCTCCTATCAGCTGTGGTGGTTTACCCTATAGAATCATAGACCCCACCCCCATACTGTGAGGGATCCCTAGAGATCTAACTATCTATTCCATTTCTAAGAATCTACTTCTACTTCTAAAATCAAGACAAGACTTGATCCTACAGAACACACTCTACTCTGAACACCATATAATACACAGATATAGGGATGTGAAAATTTTAACACACTACACCCTGATGTCTGATAAAAATGTAACATCTTTGTTTCTTACTAATGGATCTAATCTTCATCCAGGGCCTTACACACAACGGAATAGGGGGAGACAGAGAGAGAAATAAACTTTAAATATGGTGAAAAATTATATCTCAGTCCATTCCAGTTTAAATAATCTCCTCTATTCATCACTTTCTGGTAAATTTTTAGTCTTTTAGCTTTATTCTCTCCCCTCCATCCTTCTCCAGAATGATTTGAGATGGTATCTGGGAATTTAATCTGGGCCATCATAGATGGAGGTATAAAGTGGCCATTTAGTCTATGTTGTATTTTGGAACCCTTTACAGTCTCAGCAGCAGAGTGGCTGATATGTTCTAATCCCAGAGCTGGCCTGCTAAAGCTGTGCTTATGGCAGTCACCACCTCTAGTTGAGGAGGAGTCTGCAACCCACTGGCCCTTTTATCTTGACCCCTAGTAGTACTGTACTGCCGATTCTCCCAGGTCTCCTGCATGACCTTACCAGGTCCCAAGGAAACTTCTGTATACACTATTAACCACACAGCCACATGGCAGAAGCAGAGCTTTGCTTGGGGCTCACTCTTCTCAACTATCTAATAACTTCACTCCCTACTGCTGTGTTCTCACTCTGTTACCTGTTGGAAGTTGCATGCTGCTGCTCCTCTCTTAGATGCCTGAAGTCTCTCCCAGCCTGTACTCAGAAATGTGTCATTAGCTTTTATGCTGAGGAGAAAGTAGAGCCATTAATTGACTTCCCTGTTTCTCACAATCCTCTAGGACAAAGCTAGGTGGGCTTCTCACCCACTCTTATGAGGAAAAAAACTCTAAGATGCATTCTCAGTTTTTTGCACCCTGGTTCATTGTAGAATTTTATGATGGAGTTCCTCAGGAATAATTATTGATAGAGACATGAAAGTTAAATGAGTTTAGAAAATCTTCTTCCCAATTCAGCTTGTTTTCATGATTATGATCTTGAGGATTCAAAATGCTTCTCTCTATTTAAGAGCTAAATATTGACTTTACTTAGCACTGATGCTAATACAATTCTGATCATACAAAACAGTCCTCTGGCTGCAGGAAAGGGAGATCGGGCAAAAAAAATGGGGAAAAAAAAATATTGATGTATTTCAGAAATAGTAAAACCCCAAGGAATGGGCTTAGTCAATCAGAGGAGAAATCATGGCTCACCCTGAACTTCATGCAGCTTCCTCTGAAAAGTCACAAACTAAGTCAATAGCTAAGTTTCCAGTGTCTGAGAAAGTGTGTTAATTTTGAGACCAGCTGGACACTTCCTTGCCTCCTGACCACATTGGTTCCTCAGCTAAGGGGGATGGAATCCTTCTCTTGAAACTTTGCTGAATCTCCTAGAGCCAAAAGAGGCTTTAACAACTAGGTCCTAGAAATTAATAACTGGCAGATAGCATATTTGTCACTCTTCAGATTTTCAGATGAAATATAAAATTTCCACTCCCATTCTGGAAAAAAAAATAATAATTTGTGAAAGACACCCACTACCCAGACTTTCTTTAGTATCCATAAGCATATTTCAAACAAGATATTCGTAATTTAAATGAGTCAGATCATCAAATACTTTCATCTCTCGTTAAGAAAAAAACACTACATTTTGTGTCATTTCAAAGTGAGAAGTTAGGAGGATTCCCCTTTTGTTTTATATGAAACAGAACAGGTTAAGGACTTCATTTGCCTCGCATTTTCTTTGAGAATCATCACTGAGCCCCCTTTCCTTTAATAAAATTAATTTAATTATACAAAATCAACTTTTGAGGTAGAAAATGAGTATTGGATTTTTTCTTTGTGAAAGTCTTTTTACTAGGAAGGGTACACTTAATAATTTTTTTTCATACTGAAATTGTCAAATGTTTGAGCTCAAGTTTACAATTTCCACTAGTGAAGGCTAGCACAAGTCTGCTGATCTAACATTTGAGAACTAATATACATGTCCAGCATTGAATAAAAGTAACAACAGGCCCTTTTCAAAATATATGATCTTTCATATACTTGTGGTAAACCATTTGGAAACATTATCGTACCTTTTAATTACAACAGCAATATCTGCTTATTGTAAGAAATTGAAAACTTAAAGTGTGTAAAAAATAAAGACTAATTGAAAACCTAACCACACAATGCAATAACAACTTTTACTATTCTGATCTATATCTTTCTAGACTATACATAGTATGTGTTTATATATACATGGTTTTTTAATTACATAATATGATACTAAATTTATTACTTTGGGCTGTTCATAGCTCACTATCACTCCATACACCACCAAAACTGAAAAATTTGTTTTTTTTTTTTTATCACACATACTAAACTGCCCCCGTCTTTTCTAGGCTTTTATTATGCAGAAACAGAGAAATAAGTAGGAAAAAGCAAAAGTTGAAGAACAAAGACAGGTGATTTGCTGCAGTTGGAGGATATTGAGAGTGGTGAGATGTACAGATAGGACTTTGAAGATGTTTTGCCGTGCACTGAGAATGTGTACTTTATACCATAATTACATAATAAGTTTTGTACTGGACTCTTTACTTTGAACCAACAGGGCTCAAAATAGAATGAATTGGCCCTCATCTATTCAGATTATTTGAAATATTATTTTTTCTAGTTAATATATTATGAGTCCTTGTCAATAAGATTAATCCCTATCATTTTTAAAAGTTGCAAAGTAATATTCCACTCTGTATTTTTTAAAGATTTTATTTATTTATTTATTTATTTATTTATTTATTTGAGGGAGAGAGAGCATGCAAACAGAGGGAGGGAGAGGGACAAGCAGACTGCACTGAGCACAGAGCCCGACACGGAGCTCAATCACATGACCCTAAGATGATGACCTGAGCCAAAATGAAGAGTTGGATGCTTAACCAACTGAGCCACCCAGGCACCCCTCCACTCTTATTTTAAGAGTTATTTAAACACCCCTCATCTGACACAATTTTAAGTTGTTTCCAATTTTCAAAAGTTAACAAGTTTACAGATAAAGCTGTACAGCTTCCCAAAGATTCTATTAAAGTTATTTCTTAGAAGTACAATTTATGGGTCAAAAGCAATACACTCTTTTGGTCTTTTGGTACCTGTTAGTTAATAACCCTCCAAAAAAGTTTGTGTATTCCTATTTACCACGAGTGAGATAGTTATGTTTCTCACACCCACAGCAGTACTGATTATTTTCAATTTTGTTTTTAATTTGCTGGTTGAACTGAAAAACACAAAAGTGATAGATACTTTTAAATTCCACTGCTTGATAATGACAGAGTACATCTTATCATAAATGTATTGACCAAAAATCATCATTGACACTAGGATGTGCTGAAGAGGCCAAGAATTCTCATTGCAAAGCCAGGAAATATCTTTATTGTTTGCTTAAATTGTTTAAGTGAAAACCTGGTTAAAATAACATAGTAAAAAAATGTACTACAGAGCACAATAAAATCTAATAGAATGCTAACCCTTCCAGATGAATAGCTCTATTAAGAGAATGTCTTTTTATATACTAAATCAATTTTACCAGAATAATAAAAACCCCTTAAATGAATGTCTATGAAGGAAAAATAGTAATCAGTACCCAAGTAGATTCCTTTGAAGGTCAAATAACTATATTTTGAAAACAACCTACTTTTTTGTGTGTGTGTGTGGAGGCACAAAATGAATATTTCCAATATATCCTTTTAGCAAACAGCTCTATTTTATAGTTTCTTAAAGTCCACTTTTTAAAACATGGCCATTACATAAAAGTAAATACTTTTCTAATAGTTTTTCCTATAAGAACAATTCATCTAACTTTTCCTTTTCTAGAACTTTCAAGCCTTTATCCAGCTCTAGCAAGATTGGGGACCACACATTTCAACAATATTGTCTACATATAATGACATATCCTCAGGGTATCATTATTTCAAAAAGTAGAGAGAAAACATTATGCTTCTCCTGTTTCACAAGCCTTATTATTTGTTTTACCTTTAGTTTTTAGAAGACATGATAGTTGTACATGTAATATCAACTTTGTAGGAGTTAATACAGAATTATTAACAAATATAGCTATCCCTTAAATGTTGATGTTGCCCAGGATTCCATTCTTGACCCTCTGTTTCCCTTCTCTGCAGTGATCTTATTTAAATCCTACCCAGAACAAACTAATTATGTCCAAGAAGAACTCATAATCTCTTTATCACTTATCACCCCCATATACACACGCACAAACCTGCTCTTCTCCCCAGAGTTTTTCATGAAGTGTCACCCTGTTCCAAACAAGTAAAGTCATTCCAGACTTCCTTCCTAACTCCCAAAATCGAATCAGTCACCAAGTTTTATTGATTCCACTCCTTAAATATCTCTTTAATGTGTCTTTTCGCCCATGCCTATTGACACACCCTGAATTTAGATCTTGATTACTATAACAGCATTCTAAGTTCCTTTTTTTTAATTCTAATCTTCTAATCTAAACTCTAGTCCTCCCCTAATCAATTCTCCTTAATGGTATCAGAAGGATCATTCTAAAATCTAGGTCTGATTTTACACTGACCTTCTAGAAAGCATAAGCATAGATTTTTGAAACTCCTTAGCTTGACACACAAGTCTCCATTTATTCTGATGCCTGCCTACGCTGCAGTTTCATCTCCCAACATTCACCCACACACATCCTAGCTGTCAGCAATTCAGAATGGCTTGATGTTCCCTGAATTTGCCTCATTCTTTCTCCTGTCCATTTCTCTGCATGCATATTCTCCCCTTCCTATTCTCTCTACCCTCTATCTTGGTGATGTAGCTCCTTGAAGACCCAATTACATCTGACACGAATGATGTACTATATGTTGGCTAATTGAATTTAAATTTTTAAAAAAAGACTCAATTAAAAATTCACCTCTCCCAAACAAGCCATTCTTAGATCATGTCACAATGGGTATACTTCTCTATGATTTCATAGGAGACAGTGCTTACTCTTTTTCCTCTATTAAAGGGAAATCTCCTTGACAAAAAGGCCTCTTTCTTCATATATGTGTCCCTAGCACCTAGCACAATGCCCAGTCAAAATAAGCCCTCAAAAAAATGAACGTATAAGATAAGGAGCTCCTGTCTTACAGGTATTTAAACAGGAGTTAGATTTCCACCTATCAAAGATGACTTAGAAAAGGTTGAATGGGATCAAATCTGTTTAGAACACTTAAATTCTATTGTATATAAAACTCAATTAACAAAATTAATGAAACAGTGCAAATGTATTTAGTTATTGTCAGTACCAAGCAGTTGCTTGTGTGGGGGGTACTTTTATCCTACCCAATACCATTGGTCCCTCAAAATTATCTTAACACAATATAGACTAAGTAAAAATATTATGCTTTATAGAAAATCCAGCTGTTGGAAGACAATTCTTCATGAATCTTTCTTGTTTTTCTGTACTTCTTGTGAGCAAAGGCACTAACAATCTTTGCTCCAAACTGTATTTCCAAAGACATTTGTGTAGTGAGCAGTTGTGGAGGATAAAGATAGTGTGTCCCTCTGGAGGAAAGGGTAGGTTTGGTTACTTTCCAGTGTAATAAAGATAATATCTCCCTTCAGAATTAAAGGCAGATTTGTTTACACTCCATTATGAAATATCTGAGTTCCCTAAATTTGAGTTTCCTCAGATGTGATGAAACCCACCACATATGAGCATCTCTGGGTCCTTTCCTTTCACTTCCATGTGGGTGGGAGACAAGAGGAAATCAGTCAAGCATGTATCTCATGTGGCTTGCTATATAGTGGGTAATAAAGCCTTCTGTCTTATACCGGGTGTCTTGTTTCTTCCAGCATCTGCGAAACTATAACAAGCTGACCTGTTAAACAGCAAACAGGATACATTCTGAGGACCATCACTGTTCTTAGAGTTACTTTATGATAAACCCTACCATTCAAACCAGATTACCAGTCCAAAGCCCATCCTGTAAAAAAATTTTAAAAATTAAAATTAAAAAACTAAATAAATAAATAAATAATAACTCTGGAACAATTTCCATCCATAGGTTACCATAGAGCACACTTAGTTAACCAGCTGCGTGTTTGGCCCTAACACATTAAACATCCAAACGCAGAAAATAACCATGATCAAGCATGATTCTTTTTATCAAGAATATACTGCTTCTTCGTAAACCAAAAACCATGATTCTTACCCTTGATCCAGCTCAAGCTACTCATATTCAGCCTGACTGGTTGATTGCAGAAGGACTTCCTTTCTTCTGTCTTCTCAAGAATACTTACAAGAAGCAGCCTGTGCTCTTGGAGTATACAGTTGATTAGGTCTACAAATTGTCAATCATATTCATCATTCGCTCGGCACAACCTTCACCTCTGACTTGATTAAATTATTTTGGAAGATGCCTGGAGCTCATTGATGCTGAAAGCATGAATCAGCTGTTTATTTGCTATAGTGCATAACAATATTTTATCATTAGAAGGTACTAAATAAATTTTTGTTTAAAATTACAAGCAACTTAAACCAAAATCATTTTAATTCACTAAGGAGAATATTAGCTTAAGAAAAAAATCAAGTCTTCTTTGCAAAGACTATGGTTTTAAATAGAAAGTGAGTACTTACTGATTACTTGATAAGAAAGCGGTTTAGCACAGTGGTTATCAAGCCAAGGTACACAACAGAATCACTCAGGATGCTAAATTTATCAATCAGAATCCCTGAAGAAGCAGGTCAGAATAATCTCTAGTTTGGAAACTCTTCCCCAGCAGAATCTGAGAAGTAATAAGAATTTGAACTTTCTGCTAGATGACTGTGACCATGAAATCTTTTGGAAATAATCATTATTACACTTAATTTTCAGTTAGAAGATTTGCTAAACAAAACCACATGTAGTAACTAATTTCCAATGCAAAAATTAAATTTTTGAGCTATGATTCTCGTGTATTAGTGCTCCTTCTTAATAGAAAAAAAAATTGACTCTCACCCTAGTAGTTGTGGTTTTTCTTGGACAGTAATTGAAATATATATAAAAACTACATTATTATTAACATAGTAACTTTTTTAAATGTTTTATTTGGCTTCACAGAATTTACATGTACTTGAAAAAGTGTATGTGTTTATGAGTGTATGTGAAAGAAAAGTGTATCTATTCAAACTATAGATTACACTTGGTCTACCTGGAAATTCTCTGACTACTTCGAATATTCTTTCTGCTCCTTCCCAGGTATCTGGACACACAACACTGAGAGAGAGCCACTTTTCAAGAGGATATAGTCCAAGTTTAAAAGTTGAGTTTTTTTGACAGTTAAAAATCATCAAGACATTAGTTGAAAAGTCATTACATAATAGCATACATTTCTTTTTTTTTTAAGATTTTATTTATTTATTTGACAGAGAGAGACACCAACACAAGCAGGAGGAGTGGGAGAGGGAGAAGCAGGCTTCCCGCCAAGCAGGGAGCCCCACGCAGGGCTCAATCCCAGGACCCTGGGATCAGGACCTGAGCCAAAGGCAGACGCTTTAACGACTGAGCCACCCAGGTGCCCCAATAGCATACATTTCTTGTTAAAATACTTAAATACTGAAACTTGACACAGCATCTTTTTATTTGTCCTTATCACACCCCTCTCAGGTGCATCCCATTTACCCTCATTTTCTAAATGTGGATACTGAGATACAGAGAGGTTAAGTGACTTGCTTCAGGTTTTCAGGAGACATAGTTGAAAAGTCCAAATTCCCTGACTGGCAGTTTCTTGTCTGATACATGAGACAGCACTGCCCCTCCCAGGCCACTAAAGGTATACAGGGAGGAATGTTAGAGACAGGATGGTGAAAGCTTATCTTTTGACAGTGGAGTGTGTGCTTGATGAGCATCTCCAAGCGGTAATATAGATCTCTTACTGATAAGATGAAGTGGGACTGTACATTTAAGAGTTAACTCTAGTGTAGACAAAAGAAGATTAAATCACATTCAGAAGAAAACAGCATTTGGGAGAAGAGGCCTAAAGATCAAAATTGTAAAAAAAAACTTGCTATAGGCTATGAAAAAGACCCTTAAAAAGCAAAAAATGTTATTAGAATATATTTTAGGGACTGTCAAACTAACCCACCTGTTATGGGCTAAATTGTATTCCCCAGAACTCCTATGTTAAAGCCCTAACCCCCAGTATTTTAGACTGTGACTGTATTTGTAGGTAGGGACTTTTAAAAGGTGGCTAATTTAAAATGAAGCCATAAGGGTGGGCCCTAACCCAATGTAACTGATATTCTTAGAAGAAGAGGGAATTTGGATACACAGAGAGACACTAGGGGTGCCCATGCAAAGAAGCTCATGAAGAGGCAGCAAGAGGAGGGCCATCTGCAAGCAAGGAGAGAGGTCTCAGGAACCTGCTAGCACCCTGATCTTGGACTTATAGCCTCTAGAACTATAAAAAAAATAAAATAAATTTCTGTTGTTTAAGCCACCCAGTCTGTGGTATTTTGTTATGACAGCCTTAGCAAACTAGCACACCCATTTTTGTAAATTAATCCAGAAAGGTAAAAGAATATGCCTAAGACCACATAATGGTACACGTGTTCATTGCTGCACTCCCGGGGTCCCTTCCCGAGCTGCCCGCCTGCAGCAGATGCTGTCAGGGCCTCCCCCACACCCTCCCGGGTTCACCTCTGTCACCTCTGCACAGTGATGCTGACATCTAAGATTCTGTCTGAGGGTTTTGTTTCTGACTTCATGTTCCCTCTCAGCCTACCTACAGAGTAAATAGTTAATGCTCTGGAAAAGGCTCTAAACAAGTAATAGACAAGGATTTGTTAAATAAACACTCCAGATTCCTCACTCCTTGGTTGGGATAACTATGAGGTTTCTTTTTATCATCTCCCAGAATTCTCCAATGGAGTTAAGCTCTAATTGATAATGTACCTCTTAGGGGTATTCCTTCCCTCCCTCTTACACTTTCCCGTTTCCCTACCAGTGATTTCTAGGATCATCTCCTAAATATTATCCTTTCACTCAAACCCTTGCTTGAGGTCAGCTCCTGGAGGAACCCAAACCAAAATACTGTCTCCATGTCCCTCTGACCCAAATCATCATCCCCATTGACACACTTGAGATCAGGCAGCAGGTGATTCCAGAAGGGCCTAGACAATCTCGAAAGCCTCTATTAAGCAGACAAAATTCTCCTTTAATAAAAATATATTCCTCTCAACTTTGTAATAGTCCTAATATTTAAATTACCTAATAATTAAATTGCCTTTCAATTATCTTTCAAGAAATGTCCATCCTAAAATTACCTCTTTGTTGACCATTTTCTCTTGTTCAGTAAATATGTTCATGTCTGTCCTCTTAAAAAAAAAAAAAAATTAACCCTTCCTTGACTCTGTGGCCTCCTCTAGTTTCTGCTGAGGTCACTGGAACTTCTGTGGTAAAAAGACTCAGTAAGCATACTGCCAAATCTAACAGACACCTTTAGATTTTTACCTTATATAGAAGTTTTAATGCAGTCTAAATTTTCATTTTTTTCTTTGTAGCTTAAGATTTTTGACATCCTTTCTTACACCAATATGAGAAAGTTATTCTCCTATATTTTCTTAGCACTTTAGGTTCAGTGTTTATATTTAGATCCTATTCTAGTTGGACTTAATGTTGTTTCAGTAGAAAGCCTTCACATATATAATGAAGTTGAGCATTCACTTCTGAAACCCTTCCACCCAGCTTCTTTGACTCTTCTCTCATCTGTCTCCCCTCCTACATTTCTAATCACACATTTATATCTGCGTCGTGTTTTCTCCTTCTGCCTATTCTGGGAATTCCCCAAGGCCTGACCCTTGGCCTATTCTTTTCATGTCACATTCTCCTCTTGGGCAATCTTATCCTCAGTTTCGGCTGACAGCAGTTTTATATTTATACATTTCCTATTGCAAAGATACCTTAAAATCAACAAATTCAAAAGACTTATTTTTCCTATCCCACCAGTAAAACTTCCTGTTTCTCCAGTATTCTATTCTAGTCTGATTAATCATCCTACCATCTACCTAATCACCCATGTCAGAAATCCAAGAGTAGTCTTGGATTTTTGTCTTCATTTTTGCCTCAAATTACACTTCAATAAATTAATAAAGTTCTGATTATTTTCATCCCTAAACATTTATGATATCATTTTCCTCAGCCTCATCTGCATCTCTCTATTAGTCTGGACAATTCAATAATAACATTTTGCCTAGATCATTTAGATACCTTCTGTTTTCGATACTGTGCCCCTCAAACCCTTCCTTCCAGACTGCCCCCAGAGCGCTGTAATAGTGGTAGAAATTACTACTGCTCACCAATATTTCAAGCTCTTCTTCCCTCCTGCACATAGAAGAACTCCAGCCTTTCCAGATCTCTTGCAGTTGAGTAGGGCCATGACTCCTTTGGGCAGTGGTATATGTGGGGAAGTGGTTCTTTCCAGGTGAAGGTGATGAAAAGTCCATGTGTGAGTTTCCAGTCTGTATTCCCCTACATTATCAACCAAAAACCGGAGGCCGGGGGCGGGGGGGGGGGGGGGGGAGCTCCGCAGCCCTGTTAGCCAGGGTTCCTCAGTGAATATTTAGGTCTGAGTCCCCAGTTCCTCCAGCCAAAGCCATAAAGACTTGGGGATTAATTTGTTACCACAACTTAAAAGCCTACTGTGACTGACAAAACACTTAAAATTGTGATCATGTCACTCTCCTATATAAAACTGTCCAGTGTTTCCTGATTGTTCTGGAAGTACGCTGTAAATGTCTTACATAGCATAAGAAGGACTTTCAGATGTGATCTCTGATTATCTCCATCACTAATGCTCAGGACCTTCACTTTATGTACTAATATACTGAATTTATTTTATATCCCATACAATCATGTCTTCTCATTTTGTCCATACTGTTATCTTTATCTTGAGTTATTTTTCTATTATTTAATTGGATAATTTCTATTCAAACTTTAAGATTCCATTCAAGCGTCAACACCACCAAGAAGTTTTCTTTAAATTCTCAAGCTGATTGTAAACTTCTCCAGGCAATGTTTGATATTTATCTTTTTTATCCTATGCTTCTAGCGCAGTGCATCATATTTAATAAGTACTTGATAGATGTTTCTGGAACTCATCTCACAAAATTATTCCAAAACAAATAATTACAAATAAAAGTTTTAGTCATTTAATCAGACTGATTTTTTCCACAAGGCCAAAATACATCATTTTTTATTCATATGTGAATTGAATTGATCAGGATTTTTTTAAAAAAATAAAATATAGTTAATAACATGCACCTGTTTCAGTGTATTTATGCCCTTTGTTTATTTAACTATCCATTCATTCCATACACATTAAGAAAGAAAAGATAATCTTTAAGGAATCTTACCAAGCATTGGAAAAATTTTAGTCTCTTAGTCCAAACAACCATAACTATACCCTGTAGTGACTTCTTTATTTGTTCCCCATTTCCAACTTTGTCTGCTTATATCTTTTCTTCCAAACAGCAGCCAGAGGGATCCTTTTTAAAAAATTGATCACCCATCTCCTCAGTTAAAGAAACTGTCCAATGGCTTTGCATGCTATTAGAAACAAAATCCAATATTCTTATTATATTGCATCATACTTCACATGATTTAAACCCACTACCTCTCTGATCTCATCTCTTTCTATCCCTCCTTTGCTCACTCTGATCCATCAATGTCATTCATTTGACATCTCTCAGACATACTGTTACGAATTGAATTGTGTTCCCTCCAAACTTCATATGCAGAAGGCCTAACTCCTAATGTGACTTTATTTGGCGATGGGCCTTTAAAGGGGTAAGTAAGGCTAAGAGAGGTCATAGAATGTTGATAATGTTCTAGTTCTTGTTATGGGTGCTAGTTACCCACATATGTCCTCTATGACAAGTTGTATTCTTGTAATCTGTGTATATTTAGGCGTTTTACATTTCAATTGAAAGATTACTGACAAAAGTCACTGACTGACCTAAAACTTAACAAAGTACCTCTCTGATCATGTTATGTTTTTTTAATATACAAAGTCTGATTAATCATCTAAATCAGTACACCTCTGAGAGTGAATAAGGATGCTATTAATAATTACAACAGGACCATCCTAGGCAAACCACAATGTGTGGTTACTTTATTAAATACCTTAACTGATGCTTTTCTTTACTCCTGCCATAATTACTTATTCGACACAATTGTCAACTTTTTTCTCACTCCTTTGAAGCTTTCTGAGGCCTCAGATGAAGTCAAAACTTCTCCAAGTGCCACAGAATAGCTAGAAAAATAAAACTGATACTATCAATATCTCCCAATGCCCCAGAACAGCTAGAAAGATAAAATTGGTAATATCAATATAGAAATTTAAGATAACAGTATTTGCTCTATTAAAATAAAAGTCTTTGACATCCATGAGTATTCAAAACCAGTCAAGAAACATTGATTGTGATGATTAAGAATGTTGACAATAATGTGAAAAGCAGGGTTAAGACAGAAAGCAGAAGAACATCATAAAGCCCCTTGAGAAACAGAGGCAAAGGCCGGTCCCATTGTAAAAATACAAAACCACTTCTAAAGGTAAAAATAAAACTATTTCTTTGCACATGTGTGAGAGTCTTTTCGCTCAAGAAATACGTTCACTATTATAACTTACCCGCTAATCAACCTAAAGTTAGCAGGTGATGCAAGGTCACAGGAGAGAATCATTTTTGTACCAATTTCTCAATTATTCATTTCTCAGGCATTTTTATAGTATGTGAGAAGTGATAATTGAAAGGAAAAAATTGAAAATTACTTTTTAGTGGTCCAACAGGCTAATTCTAACAAAATCGAGGGGAAGAAATAGATTTATATGTGTATAGTTTTCTATTGTCTGGCTAATGTACCTTGTTAGGATTAAAGAAGGATAAGGGAGTAGTAAGTCTTCCAGAGCAGAGGACAACATTCTAATGTACCATGGCCCACAAACAAGTCATCACAGAAGGCAGCATTAGGACAGGATTCGGATTCGGGAGTCAGCAAAGTTTTAAGCTTTCGTTGCTCCTCATCTCTCACTGTGGCATCCCAGCATGGGTTCTCGATCAGGACAAGCCGCTGGACAGTGCTTCCCTCTGCATGTCTCTCCTGTGGCCGCCACAGCCTCAACCTTCCCGCTCTCAGGGAGACTGGTCAAGAACAACTTTAAAAAAAAAATAATGGTTCAATTGATCGCTTAACAGTTGATGAGATACCTTTTGTGGTGCTTTAAATTATTGTTGTGCTGAACCCTTTTTCACTCCTGACCTTTTGCGGCATCACTTCACATTGATTTTCACCATTTCAGATGTGATTGGAATGAGAGTGAGTCCAGCAGGAGCAAAAGCCCATCCACAAGAGCAGCTTTTCAAATACCTATTTATAGCTCACCCGTGCAAAAGCAAGATTTGAATCTGATTATGAAGAATCAGGAAAATCCCTTCACCTTTTCCCAGTTCCCCAAATAAATACAAACATCCCTCATGGGAAACCTCTAACAGGGCCTTATCTGTTCTCACAAACTTTTATCTCTGTTGATCCTAGACTCAGTTACATCAGAATATTTTACTTTTGGAGGCATCACTTATCAATTCCTTCCAGCATGAAAAGTATGTATAACATGAGCACCAGAGCTGTGCCCCAAGGCAACATTAAACATTCCCTTTCCCACTAAATGATTTTCTGTCAGCTAGTGTGTTTGGCACCCTTGGGAAAGGCAGAGATTCATTTATAGAGAATTATGCTGCACAGTCATAAATTTAATCCACCAAATCAATAGCATTTAGATTTTTTTTAAAAAGAGAACCAAGGTGCTATCAATAAGGGTAAAAAAAAATCTCTGTTCCTTACTGTTAGATCATTTTCACAAATCTAATTATTTGGCGATTGAAAAACCACAGCGTTATAATCTCAACTGGATATGTTAAAACATTAGAATGTAAAGCCTGAGAAAGTGTCAATCAGAAAACTTCCAGGAATGATTCATCAGCACTTTCAGGATGTGACGTTAAAGATAGTCTATCTCTATACACCAGATGTAAAGAAAGCAGATAAGTGGCTCTAAACTGGTGCAGTGATGATCAGATAATATGGTACATTCATTTCTCTCTGTCATGAATCACAGAGTTTTATACTATCCACTTAACATCCTCCTGCATTTTACAGCCTAATGCAGGAATGTCAAACATTTTAATTCACCAAAGGACAAATGAATCATAAACGTTACAACCAAACACAGGTCTCACTGTTTATAGACATGCTGAGGTGGCAGAGACATGACACCTTCATTTAAAACATTGGATTTCTGACTGATGTAATTTTTGACAGAAAACTCGTGCATTTCTGTGCTGCAAATGAAAAATTGTTTCTGTCACAGGTGGTTGGGGATGGCCACTTGCAGAGGCTTGTCTTTAAAGGCTATTTCTTCATCCACAAAGAACCTGCTAGATTCTCATTCTTAGAACTACTGATTCGGACACGTTATGATACATTTTGATACACCAATAAAAAAGAGAAAAAATTGTTTTTCAGCTGTCAGTTAAGAAAGTTCTCCTTTCAAAGACATGTATCATATGACCTCACTGATATGAGGAATTCTTAATCTCAGGAAACAAACTGAGGGTTGCTGGAATGGGGGGTAGGGTGGGAGGGATGGGGTGGCTGGGTGATAGACATTGAGGAGGGTATGTGCTATGGTGAGTGCTGTGAATTGTGCAAGACTGTTGAATCACAGACCTGTACCTCTGAAACAAATAATGCAATATATGTTAAGAAAAAAAAGAAGAAGAAGAAGATAGCAGGAGGGGAAGAATGAAGGGGGGGAAATCGGAGGGGGAGACGAACCATGAGAGACGATGGACTCTGAAAAACTGAGGGTTCTAGAGGGGAAGGGGTGGGAGGAGGGGTTAGCCTGGTGATGAGTATTAAAGAGGGCACGTTCTGCATGGAGCACTGGGTGTTATGCACAAACAATGAATCATGGAACACTACATCAAAAACTAATGATGTAATGTATGGTGATTAACAGAATAATAAAAAATTTAAAAAAAAAAGAAAGTTCTTCTTTCAGTGTCTTTGGTCTGTAGCTCTACACTGAGATTGCAGTCTTTGCAGCTGCTTGTGGAGTTTGGGTGAGGGAGATGAATTGTGCCATTAGAAGAGTTTAGGCAGGAGCACACATTACAAATTAAACTAAAGGAATTTCTGTGCAGCCATCTTTAGGTGAAGGGTAATAGTAGTCTACTAGATTCATAATTTATAATCTCTATTTGGAGTCAGATAGCTGTGTTTCCTTCTCAGTAAACTGGAGATAACACAAGCATTTATTTCAAAATATATCATGAGAATTAAATAGGAAAATGTTTAAAAGTGCTCACTTAAGAAAAGGATCTAGAATACTTTGTTATACAAGAAATGGAAGTTGCTACCACTGCTATCAATAAAGGCATTAACCAGCTCAGCTCTCAAGTAGCCAATTTCTAACTTCTACAACATCTGTTGTTTGTTTCTCAAAATGTTATTTTAAGAGAACAAGTGCCAGCAGCAAACACACAGACTCTGTCCAAGAACTTTCATTCCTACTACAAGTGGAAATCGCAAACTGATTTAAGTGCAATTAAGAAAATTTTATTTACTTACTAAAAGTCTGCAAAAGACATGTGAAAAAATTATTTTATAGATGAAGTGAGCTCTAATAAATTTCATATAACTTGAGAGCAGAGATAGAAGTGGAACTTGAGGGTAGAGCCTATGACTTCAAACACATATTTAACCTCAATGTAGTGTACCCTTTTAGCCTATGTACTATCACAAACAGTTTGTAAAGAAGAAAAAAATAAAGAAACCCTCTTATGTTTCCAGTACTACACAATTTTAATTAGAGCTTAAGACAACAAGAGAAGGAAAAGAGATGAGTTTATATGAAACTTGAAAGTACGGCTGTAAATGAATGATTCCTTAGAAGTAACAATGAAGTTAGAGTTCTTAAGATAGCACCAACTATTGATATTATTGTTTATTATCACTGTTTTATATATGTGAGCTGAACACCTATAGGTTCCAGATTCTGTGCTAAGCTTTAGTGGGGAAAAAAATGAGAGATACCACTCTTGTGCCCAAGGAGACCACATTCTTTTGTAGGACAGAAATATGTAAACAATTGCCATAAAGGATAAAGTTGTGGATAGAGGTGCAGTGCTGGGAAAATGCAAGATGGGAGGTATCATTCTGCATGAAAAATGGGAGAAAGCTTCCTAAAAGGAGGGAGGATTTGGAAGGTGAATGAGGATACTCTAGATAAAGAGTGGGAAAGAGGGAGAGGTGGATAATTATACTCCAAACAGGTGCAAAAGAACAGTATGCCAAGGAGAATAATCAGTGATTTGGAGGCCCTAGACAGTGTTGAATATGAAAGAAAAGGAAGGGCATTGGTAAAAGCAGTAAAAGGTGAAGTTAGAGAGAAAAGAAGGGCTTAAGTCACTGCAAACCCTAGCCCAGGAAATAGACAACCACATGCCTGGGGAAAGAAGAATGACAATAGCTGGAAGAGATTGAAAATTATCCAGGAATATCACTCTCATTAAGTGGCTCAGCTTCACTCAAGACATAAAAATCTCTGTGATCAGGCAGCATAGAATAGCACACAATTATCTATCCAAGATTTATTTAATTTTTAAATTAAATTAAATTTTTAAAATTCCAATATAGTTAACATACAATGTAATATTAGTTTCAGGTGTACAATATAGTGATTCAAGAAATCCATACATCGCTCGGTGCTCATCACAAGAGCACTCCTAAATCCCCATCACCTATTTCACCCATCCCCCACTCTAATATTTAGATAAAAGAGAGGATGTGTAGTAATGAAAACATCTCAAGGAAGATACAGCTTGAGAAAAAAAAGATTGCTAAGTTAAGTATTATCTAGCTTTCTGTCAAACTCACAGACTGGAATATAAGCACATCTCCTAATTTCCCCATATACATCTGATGAATCTTGTAACCAGCTCCATCAACCAAACCATATCAGTCCATTATGAAGAAGCACTGATTTTTTTAAAACGGTAAAATGCACATAAAATGAATAATTCCAGAGAGAAAAATGAAATTTTTTCCCAAGCATACAATTTTAGAGAAAGCTTCTGCCATTACATATTTAAAATACTTCTCCTGATTTCTGTTTTCAGTCTGATATATCAAGAGCTTGGAATTCATCATGTCCATCCTCACAACAAGAAAAAAACTGGAGAAACTGAAAATCAATGACATGTATATCTACTAGAGAACTAGGTTTGCAAGATCAAAAAACACCCAAAATTTAGAGAGATGAGAATATCCAAAGACCTGTAGCAACAAAAATCTGCTTATCTGGAATAGAAGCTAAGGCCATAAATTAATAGGAACATGTGTATATAATTTTTATAAATTCTGGGAAGCTGAATGTGGACCAGCATAAGAGTGAGAAACTTCATGGGCTGTAATCTCAAGGGCAACCCCATATTTTTGTGGGCATTACCATCAGAAGACCACCAGGTTCTCATGGTGAAGATTCAAGAAAGAGTCCCTCACAGCCATGGCAGGGAGATGGAAAAAAATATCTATGGTAAAGAATAGCAAGAGCTCTCTCCAAACAAAAATTTGCTTTCCAAGGAAAAAATATTTGCCAGCATACAGTTTGAAACTTTATCTCTATTGGGGAAATAGAATTCCTCCCCACTAGAGATCCCTTCAACCTTCCTGTCCCCTTCAAGGAGGAAAAAATACATACTCAACAAGAGATTGGGTTTCAAGAAATAGATTAGGAACACATAACCCAGGAAAGAGAGGAGGAGGCAAGAAGGTGTAATGAGAGACATACCAATGCAGGAAAAACTTGTGAGGTCCACAGTCACAAGTCATAAGACCCCTAAAAATCTGAAACATAATTAAAAGATTATAAAATATATCATTTCCCCTATACTTTCACAATACCTCAAAAGTAGATTACAGCTGAAAGAACTACAAGACACAGATTGTCTCTAGAGAGGAGTGTTTTGAGAAGCCCAAACTGAGAGGAGAAATAAGACCTTAGAGGAATCTGAAGCTTCTATTACCACAGCTATAGCAAACATTAAAAATAGCCCAATTTTTAACCAGAATAACATACAACCTCATACTTGAGGTCTATTTCTTCCCATCCCTAATAGGTCTCAGTTCTTATTGCTAAATACATCATGTCTGGATTTTAATAAAAAAATACAAGACGTTCTAAAAATAGAAAAAAATAGAGTCTGAGAAGCAAAGCAAGCACAACTCAGACTCAAATATGACAGATTTAGGGATTATCAGAGTGGGAATATATACTAAATGTAAATAATATATTAGGGGATCTAATGGAAAAGGTAGACAATAATGGGAAAAGTAGACAACATGCAAGAACCAGTTAGTATGTATTATAATCAGAAAGATGGGAACTCAAAGAAAAAATCAAAAATACTGAGCATAAAGGAAAAATGCATTTGACAGGTTCATCAGTAGATGGAACATGGCTGAGAAAAGAATCAGCAAAATGGCGGAGAGACCAACAGAAATTCTTGAAACCAAAATGCAAACAAAAATTTTTTAGACGTTTAGAACATCTAAGAACTGTGGAACAGGAGGGGGCGGAGCAGATGGTGGAGGAGTAGGAGCCCCGGATTTCGTCTGGTCCGAGGAATTCAGCTGGATAGGGATCAAACCATTCTGAACACCTACAAACTCAACAGGAGATCAAAGAAAAGAACAGCAACAGCTCTCTGAGCAGAAAAGCGACCACTTTCTGGAAGGTAGGACATGTGGAGAAGCGAATCCCAGGTGATATTTGGGAGGATAGACGGCGGGGGAGGGGGCCTCCATCGGCCGCTTCTGACAAGTGATAGAGCAGCAGAGCACAAAATCGGAACTTTTAGAAGTCGGCTCCACTGAGGGACGCCGCTCCAGTGGCTAAGCAGGGGGTGGAACCCTCGCTGGGACAGTGTGGTCTCAGGACCCTCGGCATCACAGGAAGACCGGGGGTGAATGAGTGTGGCAGAGCTCCCAGGTATTGGAGCAGGAAAGCCGGCTGCAGAGACGGAGCTGAGGCGTGGGCTCTCAGCTCGGGGTTGTCATAAACGGTGATCCACGGCTCAGTCAGGCCAATGCTCCTCCAGCAGGGAACCAACAAGCGGCAGATCCAGGGAGACTCCCCTTCTTCCCCCAGGAGGAGCGGCGCAGGAGTGCACCATAGGGATCTGCTGGGTTTGGAGACTCCACACCGAGTAGGGTGCCAGAGATAGAAATGCTCAGTCACAGGCTGGGTGAGCACAGAGTGCGGCCGGAGACCGGGGAGAGGGGAGTGACTGACTGCTTTTCTCTGGGGGTGCACTGAGGAGCGGGGCCCGAGTTCTCGGCTCCTCCAGGGCAGAGATTGGGAGGCTGCCATTTTCACTCCCATCCTCCAAAGCTGTACAGAAAGCTTGCAGGGAACAAAAGCTCCCGAGAGCAAACCTGAGCAGATTACTTAGCCCAGACCGGCAAGGACGGGGCAAATCCACCTCCAGCAAAGACATTTGGGAACCACGGCAACAGGCCCCTCCCCCAGAAGACGAACAAGAACAGCCAGCCAAGACCAAGTTTACCGATCAATGAGAACGGCAGAACTCCAGCGCTAGGGGAATACTGCACATAGAATTCATGGCTTTTTTACCATGATTCTTTAGACTTTCAAAGCTAATTTTTTTTTAAGTGTCTTTTTTTTTTTTTTGGAATTTTTCTTTTTCCTCTTTCAACCAACATCTTATTAATCCCTTTTTTAAAAAACATTTTTATTTTTCACTTTTAAAGTCATATTCTATCCCTTCATAGTAGTTACCCTTATTTTTGGCATATATATATAAGTTGTTCTCTCTTTAAAATTTTGAGATACAGTTTCTTCTAACAGATCAAAATATATCCTAAATCTCTAGCATATGGCTTTGTTCTAGTCTCCTGCCTGATCAAATTCTCTCCCTTTTTTTTTCTTTTCTTTTTTTTAAATCCTCTTCTTTCTTTTTTTCAAACAACTTCTTATCTATCAATTCCTTTTATAAAATTTTTTATAATTTTCATCTTTACAGTCATATTCCACGCCTTCTTCATATTAACCCTTATTTTTGTACCTATATAAGTTTTTCTTTCTTTAAAATTTTGGGAGACACTTTCTTCTAACAGACCAAAATACACCCAAAATCTAGTGTGTTGCACTGATCATATTTGATCATATTCTGTTTTGTTTTGTTCTGTTTTTGTTTGTTTTTATCTTTTTCTTTTTCTTTATTTTTTTTTTTCTTTCTTTCCATTTCTTTTCCCCCGGTTTCAGGTTTTTTCTGATTTGTTTAGAGTACATTTTTTGGGGATGTTGTTACCCTGTTAGCATTTTGCTCTCTCATTCATCTATTCTCCTATGGACAAAATGACAAGATGGAAAAATCACCTCAACAAAAAGAACAAGAGGCAGTACCGACTGCCAGGAACCTACTCAATACGGACATTAGTACGATGTCAGAACTAGAGTTCAGAATGACGATTATAAAGATACTAGCTGGGCTTGAAAAAAGCATGGAAGTATTAGAGAAACCCTTTCTGGAGAAATAAAAGAACTAAAATCTAAACAAGTCGAAATCAAAAAGGCTATTAATGAGGTCCAATATAAAATGGGGGCTCTAACTGCAAGGATAAATGAGGCAGAAGACAGAATCAGTGATATAGAAGACCAAATGATGGAAAATAAAGAAGCTGAGAAAAAGAGAGAAAAACAACTACTGGATCACAAGGGCAGAATTCGAGAGATAAGCAATACCATAAGATGAAACAACATTAGAATAATTGGGATCCCAGAAGAAGAAGAAGGATGGAGAGGAGCAGAAGGTATATTGGAGCAAATTATAGCAGAGAACTTCCCTAATTTGGGGAAGGAAACAGGCACCAAAATACAGGAGGCACAGAGAACCCCTCTCAAATCAATAAAAAGAGGTCAACACCCCAACATCTAATAGTAAAACTTACCAGTCTCAGAGACAAAAAAAAAGTCCTGAAAGCAACTCAGGAGAAGAGATCTGTAACCTACAATGGTAGAAACATAAGATTGGCAACAGACCTATCCAGAGAGACCTGGCAGGCCAGAAAGGACTGGCAGGATATCCTCAGAGCACTAAATGAGAAAAATATGCAGCCAAGAATACTATATCCAGCTAGGCTGTCATTGAAAATAGAATGAGAGATAAGCTTCCAGGACAAACAAAAACTGAAGGAATTTGAAAACATGAAACCAGCCTTACAAGAAATATTGAAAGGGGTCCTCTAAGCAAAGAGAGAGCCTAAAAGCAACATAGAACAGAAAGGAACACAGACAAGATACAGTAACAGTCACCTTACAGGCAATACAATGGCACTAAATTCATATCTTTCAATAGTTACCCTAAAGTTTGTAAATGGGCTATGTGCCCCAATCAAAAGACACAGACTATCAGATTGGATTAAAAAACAAGACCCATCAATATGCTGTCTGCAAGAGACTCAATTTAGACCCAAAGACACCCCCAGATTAAAAGTGAAGGGGTGGAAAACGATTTACCATGCTAATGGACACCAAAAGAAAGCTGGGGTGGCAATCCTTCTATCAGACAAATTAGATTTTAAACCAAATACTATAATAAGAGATGAGGAAGGACACTATATCCTACTTAAAGGGTCTATCAACAAGAAGATATAACAATTATAAATATGCCCCTAACATAGGAGAGGCCAATTAATAACAAAAGCAGAAAAACAAATCAACAACAATACAATAATAGTGGGGGACTTTAACACCCCCTCACTGAAATGGACAGATCGTCTAAGCAAAAGATCAACAAGGAAATGACAGCTTTAAATGAGACACTGGACCAAATGGACTTCACAGATATATTCAGAACATTCCATCCCAAAGCAAAAGAATACACATTCTTCTCTAGTGCCCATGGAACATTCTCCAGAATAGATCACATCCTAGGTCACAAATCAGGTCTCAATCAGTACCAAAAGATTGGGATCGTTCCCTGCCTATTTTCAGATCACAATGCTTTGAAACTAGAACACAATCACAAGACGAAGTCAGAAAGAACTCAAATACATGGAGGCTAAAGAGTATCCTACTAAAGAATGAATGGGTCAACCAGGAAATTAAAGAAGAATTGAAAAAATTCATGGAAACAAATGAAAATGAAAACACAACTGTTCAGAATCTTTGGGATGCAGCAAAGGTGGTCCTAAGAAGAAAGTACATAGCAATACAAGCCTTTCTCAAGGAACAAGAAAGTCCTCAAATACACAACCTAACCCTACACCTAAAGGAGCTGGAGAAAGAACAGCAAATAAAGCCTAAACCCAGCAGGAGAAGAGAAATAATAAAGGTCAGAGCAGAAATCAATGAAATAGAAACCAAAAGAACAGTAGAACAGATCAACGAAACTAGGAGCTGGTTCTTTGAAAGAATTAGCAAGATTGATAAACCCCTGGCCAGACTTATCAAAAAGAAAAGAGAAATGACCCAAATCAACAAAATCATGAATGAAAGAGGAGAGATCACAACCAACACCAAAGAAATACAAACAATTATAAGAACATATTATGAGCAACTCTATGCCAGCAAATTAGATAACCTGGAAGAAATGAATGCATTCCTAGAGATGTATCAACTACCAAAACTGAACCAGGAAGAAATAGAAAACCTGGACAGACCTATAACCACTAAGGAAATTGAAGCAGTCATCAAAAATCTCCCAACAAACAAAAGCCCAGGGCCAGATGGCTTCCTAGGGGAATTCTACCAAACATTTAAAGATTTAATACCTATTCTTGTGAAACTGTTCCAAAAAATAGAAATGGAAGGAAAACTTCCAAACTCGTTTTATGAGACCACCATTACCTTGATCCCCAAACCAGACAAAGACCCCATCAAAAAGGAGAATTACAGACCAATATCCTTGATGAACATGGATGCAAAAATTCTCACCAAAATACTAGCCAATAGGATCCAACAGTACATTAAAAGGATTATTCACCACGACCAACTGGGATTTATCCCTGGGCTGCAAGGCCGCAAATCAATCAATGTGATACAATACATTAATAAAAGAAAGAACAAGAACCATATGATCCCCTCAATAGATGCAGAAAAAGCATTTGACAAAGTACAACATCCTCTCTTGATCAAAACTCTTCAGAGTATAGGGATAGAGGATACATTACTCAATATCATAAAAACCATCTATGAAAAACCCACAGCCAATATCATTCTCAATGGGGAAAAACTGAGAGCTTTCCCCCTAAGGTCAGGAATGCGGCAGGGATGTCCACTATCACCACTGCTATTCAACATAGTATTGGAAGTCCTAGCCACAGCAATCAGACAACAAAAAGAAATCAAAGGCATCCAAATCAGCAAAGAAGAAGTCAAACCCTCACTGTTTGCAGATGATATGATACTTTATGTGGAAAACCCAAAGAGTCCATCCCAAAACTGCTAGAACTCATACAGGAATTCAGTAAAGTGGCAGGATATAATATTAATGCACAGATCAGTGACATTCCTATACACCAAAACAAGACAGAAGAAAGAGAAATTAAGGAGTCAATCCCATTTACAATTTCACCTAAAACCATGAGATACCTAGGAATAAATCTAACCAAAGAGGCAAAGGATCTGTACTCAGAAAACTATAAATACTCATGAAAGAAATTGAGGAAGACACAAAGAAATGGAAAAACGTTCCATGCTCATGGATTGGAAGAACAAATATTGTGAAGATGTCAATGCTACCTAGAGCAATCTACACATTCAGTGCAATCCCCATCAAAATACCATCCACTTTCTTCAAAGAAATGGAACAAATAATCCTAAAATTTGTATGGAACCAGAAAAGACCCCGAAGAGCCAGAGGAATGTTGAAAAAGAAAAGCAAAGCAGACGGCATCACAATTCCGGACTTCCAGCTCTATTACAAAGCTGTCATCATCAAGACAGTATGGTACTGGCACAAAAACAGACACATAGATCAATGGAACAGAATAGAGAGCCCAGAAATGGACCCTCAACTCAATGGTCAACTCATCTTCCACAAAGCAGGAAAGAGTGTCCAATGGCAAAAAGACAGTCTCTTCAACAACTGGTGTTGGGAAAATTGGACAGCCACATGCAGAAGAATGAAACTGGACCATTTCCTTACACCACACACAAAAATAGACTCCAAATGGTTGAAAGACCTCAATGTGAGACAGGAGTCCATCAAAATCCTAAAGGAGAACACAGGCAGCAACCTCTTCGACCTCAGCCGCAGCAACTTCTTTCTAGAAACATCGCCAAAGGCAAGGGAAGCAAGGGCAAAAATGAACTCTTGGGACTTCATCAAGATAAAAAGCTGTGCAAAAGCAACAGTCAACAAAACCAAAAGACAACCGACAGAATGGGAGAAGATATTTGCAAATGACATATCAGATAAAGGGCTAGTATCGAAATCTATAAAGAACTCATCAAACTCAACACCCAAAGAACAAATGATCCAATCAAGAAATGGGCAGAAGACATGAACAGACATTTCTGCAAAGAAGACATCCAAATGGCCAACAGACACATGAAAAAGTGCTCAACATCGCTTGGCATCAGGGAAATCCAAATCAAAACCTCAATGAGATACCACCTCACACCAGTCAGAATGGCTAAAATTAACAAGTCAGGAAACGACAGATGTTGGCAGGGATGCAGAGAAAGGGGAACCCTCTTACACTGTTGGTGGGAATGCAATCTGGTGCAACCACTCTGGAAAACAATATGGAGGTTCCTCAAAAAGTTGAAAATAGAGCTACCATACGATCCAGCAAATGCACTACTGAGTATTTACCTCAAAGATACAAATGTAGGGATCCGAAGGGGTACGTGCATCCCGATGTTTATAGCAGCAATGTCCACAATAGCCAAACTGTGGAAAAAACCAAGGTGTCCATCAGCAGTTGAATGGATAAAGAGAATGTGGTATATATATACAATGGAATATTATGCAGCCATCCAAAGGAATGAGATCTTGCCATTTGCAATGACGTGCATAGACCTGGAGGGTGTTATGCTGAGTGAAATAAGTCAATCAGAGAAATACATGTATCATATGACCTCACTGATATGAGGAATTCTTAATCTCAGGAAACAAACTGACGGTTGCTGGAATGGGGGGTGGGGTGGGAGGAATGGGGTGGCTGGGTGATAGACATTGGGGAAGGTATGTGCTATGCTGAGCGCTGTGAATTGTGCAAGACTGTTGAACCACAGATCTGTACCTCTGAAACAAATAATGCAATATATGTTAAGAGAAAAAAAAAAGAAGCAGAAGAAGATAGCAGGAGGGGAAGAAAGAAGGGGGGGAATCGGAGGGGGAGACGAACCATGAGAGATGATGGACTCTGAAAAACAAACTGAGGGTTCTAGAGGGGAGGGGGGTGGGAGGATGGGTTAGCCTGGTGATGGGTATTAAAGAGGGCACGTTCTGCATGGAGCACTGGGTGTTATACGCAAACAATGAATCATGGAACACTACATCAAAAACTAATGATATAATGTATGGTGATTAACATAGCAATAAAAATTTTTTTTAAAAAGAAGTGGTATATATATGCAATGGAATATTATGCAGCCATCAAAAGGAATGAAATCTTGCCATTTGCAGTGACTTGGATAGAACTGGAGAGTTATGCTGAGCGAAATAGGTCAATCAAAGAAAGACATGTATCATATGACCTCACCGATATGAGGAATTCTTAATCTCAGGAAACAAACTGAGGGTTGCTGGAGTGGTGGGGGGTGGGAGGGATGGGGCGGCTGGGTGATAGACATTGGGGAAGGTATGTGCTATGGTGAGCACTGTGAATTATGCAAGACTGTTGAATCAGAGATCTGTACCTCTGAAACAAATAATACATTATATGTTAAAAAAAAAAAAAAAGAAGAAGGAGAAGATAGCAAGCAGGGAAGAATGAAGGGGGGGGAATTGCAGGGGGAGATGAACCATGAGAGACGATGGACTCTGAAAAACAAACTAAGGGTTCTAGAGGGATGGGGGTGGGGGGATGGGTTAGCCTGGTGATGGGTATTAAAGAGGGCACGTTCTGCATGGAGCACTTGGTGTTATACGCAAATAATGAATCATGGAACACTACATCAAAAACAAATGATGTAATGTATGGTGATTAACATAACATAATAAAAGGACTGTGGAACAATTTCAGAAGGCATAATATATATGTAATTGGAATGCCAGAAGAACAGTGCAGAAGAAATATTAAAAACAATGGTCAAGAATTTTTCAAAATTCATGGCAAACACCAATATAGATATTAGAAACTCAGAGAATAAAAAGCAGAATAACTATCCAGAAATCTATATGTAGGCATTTATAGCAGGATCCCCTCTCCAAAGACAGATGAGAGTGAGAGAGAGAAGAGGGGGAAAGAGAGAAAATCTTGAAAGAAGATGGAGTGAGAGGGAAAAAAAACTTGCCTACAAAGAAACATGGTCTGTGTTCCTCAGTCATTGAGCATCTGCCTTCGGCTCGTGTTGTGATCCCAGGGTCCTGGGACAGAGCCCCTAGTCGGGCTCCCTGCTCATGGGAAACCTGCTTCTCCTCCTCCCACTCCCTTTGCTTGTGTTCTCTCTCTCGCTGTGTCTCTCTCTGTCAAATAAATAAATAAAATCTTTAAAAAAAAGGAATTATAGCAGATTTCTCATCATAAGTGATATAAGCAAGAAGAGAGAAGAGTGAACCATTTAAAGTCTTGAAAGAAAGTATCCACCAACCTAAAATTCTATATCCAGAAAAAATATCATTCAAAAGTGAAGGAGAATCAGTATTTCTGGACTGAAAAATACTGAGGAAATTCTTTGTCAGGAGATGTGCCTTCAAGAAATATTAAGGATATTCTTCAAGTAGAGAGAAATTTATATAACTAAGAAAATAAAACATTGGATTTAAAAGAGGGAGAGAGTATGGAGAAGTAATAAATGAAAAAAATGAAGTCTCTTGCTTATTCTTAAATGATCTAAAAGATAACTTTTTGTTTAAAGTAATCTCAATTTGGCTAATACAATGTATGGATAAGTAATATGGTTGACTCCAATGTCACATGGGACAGAACAGAGAAATTTGAATACTCTAAATTGCCTGTATTGCACACAATGTGGTCAGTGTTATTTGACGGTAGAGATTGATTGGTTAACAATGTATGTTGCAAACTTCAGGCCAACCACTAAAAAGGTAAAAAAAAAAAGAAGAGGAAATGACATGCTAAGAGAGTAGATAAAATGGAATAACATGAAATAATTGAACACAGAGAATAAAGAAGAAACAAATAAATACAAAGAATAGAAAACCATTAAAAAACATGGTAGATATTAATTCAACTACAACAATAATAACATTAAATTTGAATGCTCTAATTATACCATACAAAACAGAGATTGTCAGAATGGATTACAAAAAAATAATTATGTATTACCTAGAAGAAACCTACTTTAAATACAAAGATTCAGAGAGTTAAAACCTAAAGGAATGGAGAAACGCATACCATGCTAATACTAATCACAAAAAAGTTTATCTATATTAATTTCAGATAAAGCAAATTTAACTAAAAGGAATATTATCAAGGATGAATGGTTACATTATATGATGATGAAGGGGTTAATTTACAAAAAAAAGACATAACAATCTTTAATGTGTATATACCTAATAATTTAACATTAAAATATAGGAGGCCCAAAAAAAGTCTTAGAACCACAAGAAAAGAGAAAAATTCACTATTATAGTTAGAGGTACCTCTCCTTAAGTAATTGATAGAACAAACAGGCAAAAAGTCAATAAGGATATAATTGACCTGAGCAACACTACCAACCAGTTTGATATATGTGACTTGTATAGAATACTCCACCCCACAACAGCAGAACACAGATTCTGTTCAAGATCACAAAGAAGATTAAGCAAGATATAATATCTGTTGGACCATAAGACATACCTTAACAAATTTAAAAGAATAACATAATAAAATAAAATAAAATAAAATTTAAAAGAATGAAAATACATATGAAGTGTATTGTCAACCACAATAGAATAAACTAAAAATAAATAACAGAAAGATTGTTGAAAAATCTTAAACATTTGGAGATTAAATAACACACTTCAAAATCATTAATGGATCCAAAAAAACTCAAGATAAGTGTTTAAATGTTGTGGATGTTAATTCAAATTATCAAATTTTATGAGTTGCAGCAAAAAAAAAATAGAACTATGAGGTAAATTTATAGCATTAAATGCATATATTAGAAAAGAAGAAAGACCTAAAATGAATAATCCAGGAGTTCACTTTAGGAAACTAGAGAAAGAGAAAAAAAAATGTAAGCCTGAAGCAAACAGAAGGAAAAGAAATAATAAAAATTACATTAAAAATCAATGAAATTGAGAACAAGAAAATAATAGAGAAGAAAAAAATAAAATGCTATCTCTTTGAAAAGTTCAATAAAATTGATAATTCTCTACCCATGCTAACTAAGAAATAAAGAAGGGGGGCACCATTTACTATTATAAGAAATGAAAGAGAATTCATTACTACTTATTCCATAATCATTAGAAGGATAATAAGGGAATGCTATGGAAAACTATCTGCCAATCAATTTGATAACTTTTTTTTTTAGATTTTATTTATTTATTCATGAGAGACAGAGAGAGAGAGAGGCAGAGGGAGAAGCAGGCTCCCAAGGAGCAGGGAGCCTGACACGGGACTCGATCCCAGGACACTGGGATCACGACCTGAGCCGAAGGCAGACGTTTAACCATCTGAGCCACCCAGGTGCCCTCAATTTGATAACTTAAATGAAACTGACAAATTTCTTGAAAGACACAAACTACTAACCCTCACCTAAAGAAGAAGTAGATCATCTGAATAGATCTGTATCTACTAGAGAAATTGAATTGGTAATTAAAATCTTCAAGAAAAGAAATCATCAGGCCCAGATGATTAGACTAGTGGATTCTACCAAACATTTAATAAAGAAATGATACCAATTCTCCACAATCTGTTCTAGAAAACAGAAGGAGATGGAACAATTCCTAACTCATTCTGTGAGGCCAGCATTACTCTACCACCAAGATCAGATTAAAGACATTGCAAAAAAGAAAAATAACAAATTAATATCTTTCATGAAAAGAGATGCATAAATCTTCAATGAAATATTAACAAATTAAATCCAGGTATGTATACAAAGAATTATAGAACATGACAAAGTGGGTTTTATTTCAAGTATACTTTATTGTTTTAATATTTAAAAGAAAACAATCAATGGAATCCACTATATCAATAAGCTAAAGAAGAAAAATCATATGAACATCTCAATCAATGAAGAAAAACATAACATCATTCATGATTGAAAACTCTCAACTCTTAGAAATAGGGACTATTTCAACTTGATAAATTGCATCCACAAAAATCCTACATTAATATCATACTTAATGATGAGAAACTGGATGCTTTTTTCCTTAAGATCAGAAGGAAGGCAAGAGTGCACTCTCTCACCACTCCTATTCAACATTGTACTGGAAGTCATAGGTAGTGCAGTAAGACCAGAAAAGGAAATACAATGCATATAGATAGGAAAGAAAGAAATAAAATAATTTTGTTTGCAGATCACAGGATTGTTTATGTAGAAAATCCTTAAGAACTGGAAAAAAACAAAAAACAAAGCTCCTGGAAAAAATATGCAATTATTGCACAGTTGCACAAAGTATGAAAGTTAATACAAAAAAGTTAATTGCTTTTCAGTAATGAATAATTGAAATTTGAATTAAAAAACCAATTTGAAATTACAATAGTACAAAAAATGAAAACCCAATATAAATCTAAAATATATTTACAGGATCTAACATCCAAACCACAAAACTCTGGTGAAAAATTTCAAATAATATCTAAATAAGTGGAGAAATTAGTTTATATTCATAGATTAGAACTTTTAAGTTGCTAGGATGTCAATTATTCCTACTTGATACTTAGTTTCAATACAGCCTCCAACAAAATTCCAGCAAGCTATTTTGTAAACATCACCAGACTGATTTTAAAATTTGAAGTTTACATTAATGGTTTGACCATCAATTGTTAGATACCATGCCAAAAGCACAATCCATCAAAGAAAAATATGATAAAATAAAAATTAAGTTTTTGAACTTCTGCTTTGAGAAACACACTGCTAAGGAAATCAAAAGACAAAAAGCCAAGAATAGGCAATGCAATACTAAAGAGCAATAAAACGGAAAGTCTTACACTGCATCATTTTATTTTATTTTATTTTTTTTTTTAAAGATTTTATTTATTTATTTGAGAGAGAGAGAATGAGAGACAGAGAGCACCAGAGGGAGGAGGGTCGGAGGGAGAAGCAGACTCCCTGCTGAGCAGGGAGCCCGATGCGGGACTCGATCCCGGGACTCCAGGATCATGACCTGAGCCAAAGGCAGTCGCTTAACCAACTGAGCCACCTAGGCGCCCTTACACTGCATCATTTTAAGACCTACCATAAAGCTATGTAATCAAGATGATGTGGTGCTGGTGAAAGACTAGACACATAGAGCATAAAGGGACCCCAGAAACAGACTCACATGAACATATTCAACTGATTGTTGGAAAGGACTACAGGCAACTCAATGGAATAAATACAGTCTTTTTTTTTTTTTTTTTTTTACCAAGAGAGAAAGGGGTGGGGGCGTTGGCGAACAGAGAGAGATGGACTCTTAAGCAGGCTCCACGCCTAGCATGGAGACGTATGTGGGGTTCAATCTCACAACCCTGAGATCATGACCTGAGCCAAAATCAAAAGTCGGACACTTAACCAATTGAGCCACCCCGGTACCCCTAAATATAGTCTTTTCAACAACAATGTTGTACAATGTGATGTCTGTATGATGGTAGATAAAATAATGCTTCCGCTTCCTCAAGATGTTGACATTCAAATCCCAGATCCTGTGAATATGTTACCTTACATGATGAAAAGGACTTTGCAGATGGATTAAGTAAAGTATCTTGACATGGAGAGATAATCTTGGATTATTCAGATGAGGCCAAGTAATCACAGGAGTCTTTTATAAGAGAGAAGCAAGAGAGAGGGTCAGAGAAACAGAGTTAACAACAGAAGATTTGAATGTTTCCTGTTACTTTGAAGATGAAGGAAGTGCCCATGAGCCAAGAAATTCAGGTGGCCTCTAAAAGCTCAAAAGACCTGGAGAAAGATTCTCTCTAGAGACTCTAGAAGTTACAGACCGCAAAACCCATTTTGGATTTCCAATTGCAAGAACTGAAAGAAAATAATCTGAGCTGTCTTAAGCCACTCAATTTGCGGTATTTTAAGGAAGTATCTATGCAAAATAATGAACCTTGACACAAATCTTACACCTTTCATAAATATTAAGTCAAAATAGATCATAAACCTACATGGAAAATGCAAACTTATAGAGCTTATACAAGAAAATAAAGGAGAAAATCTAGGTAGGTGATCTTTGGTTTGACCATTAATTTTTATTATTTTTTTATTTTTTTTAAGATTTTGTTTATTTATTTGAGAGAGACAGAGACAGAGAGCATGAGCAGGGGGAGGGGCAGAGGGAGAGGGAGAAGCAGATACCCATCGGAGCAAGGAGCCCAAGGCAGGGCTTCCCAGGAACCTGAGATCATGACCTGAGCTGAAGGCAACTGCTTAACCAACTGAACCACCCAGGCACCCCTGACCATTAATTTTTAGATACCATACCAGAAGCACAATCCATCAACAACAACAGCAACAAAAAGGATAAAATGAACTTTATTAAAAGTTTTCAAACTTCTGCTTTGAGAAATACACTGCTAAAAGAATCAAAAGACAAGTGTGATATACTAAATAATGCCTCTCCCCAAAGATGTCTATATCTTGCGAATAGGTTACCTTATAGGGCAAAAGGGATTTTGCAGATATAAACAAGGATCTTCAGATGGGGAGATTATCCTGAATTATCTGGGTGATTCCAGTGTAAACACAGGATCCTTATAAAATGAGGGAAGAAGAATCAGAGTCAGAGAGAAAGTAAAGAACTATGCTGCTGGCTTTGAAGACGGAGGATGGAGCCATGAGCCAAGGAAAGCAGGTGGTCTCTGGAAACTAGAAAAAAGAAAGAAATGGCTTCTCCCTAAAGTCTCTAGAAGGAACATAGTCTGCAACACCATGTTTATATAACTTCTGATCTCTAGAACAATAAGAGAATAAATTTGTATTATTTAATTCACCCAGTTTGTGTAATTTGTTATAGCAGTATCAGAAAACTAAAATTCACAAGCCATAGACTGGAAGAAAATTTATGCAAAAGCATGTCTGATAAAAGAATTGTATTCAAACTATACAAAGAACTCTTAAAAATCCATAATAAGAAAATAAAAATCCAATTAAAATAATAAGCAAAGAACTAAACAGACACTTCACTAAAGAGACAAACATGATTTTTCAAAAGTATGTGAAAAGAAGCTGAGCTCATTAGGCGATTTCAAATAAAAACAACAATGGAAAAAAAAAACCCACAATGAATTGCCACTACACATCCTAGGAATATAGCTAAAATCAAAAACTGACAGTGTCAAGGATGCAGACCAAGAGGAGGTTTCATTCATTACAGGTGGAATGATACAGTCATTTGGAAGACAGTTTATTCATTTTTTTACAAAGCTAAATATAGGCTTACCATATAATCTAGCAATTGCACTCCTAGGTAAGTACCCAACTGATTGGAAAATGTATATCCAAACATAGATCTGTATATGAATGTTCACAACAGGCTTATTCATAATAGCTGAAAATGGAAGCAACCAAGATGTCATTCAACAGGTGAGCAAAAACAAAGCAGGATGTAAACAAGCCAGGGAAAAATCCATACAATGGAATTTTATTCAGCAGTAAAAAGAAATGAGCTATCAAGCTAAAAAGATACAGATCGATCCCAAATGTATATTGCTGAATGAAAGAAGTTACTCTGAAAAGTCTACACACAGTACGATTTGAATTGTATGACATTCAGGAAAAAATGAAAAATTACATAGCTTGTTAATGCAACCTTGGTTGTAAAGGGCTTGGAAAAGTGTGGTTTAATAGGTAAAGCACAGGGGACTTTTTAGGGCAGTGAAACTATCATGAACTGTAATGGATAAATGACACTATGCATTTGTCCAAAAAAATAGAACTTTGCATGACAAATAGTGATCTTTAATGTATGCAAGTCTAAAAAATCATTTAGGAGGTCAGGTGATCTCAGGAGGGAATGCAGAATGCAACAAAAAAATAATTATTATAAATATAGGAAGCAACCACATGAAAGTTTATAGAAAACAAAGATGCTAATCTAAGTAACTTTTGAAATTAGTGGAGCCTATGATACTGAAGGCAGAGGAGCAGTATATAAGCACTGTACTCTAGTTAATAGTTCTTGCCCAGTGGTGAGGGTTAAAAATTTTGAGACAGCTATAAATGTATAATGGAATTGATGTAATTAAGTAATTAGGTAGCATATGGTGGGAGCCATGTTTCTCACTGTTGGAGTGGGAGGTTATAGACAAGCAAGGGCAGAAGGCTCAAATGATGCATACAGTACAGGATTACAGTTGGAGACATCAGTTTGGACTCATGATTAATTTAATGTAGATACAGATGGGTACATATCGAAATATTAACAAATATGTGTATATAATATGTACTTTCATGCTCTGTCAGCTAGTAGGACCTAGAAACAATGTTATCCTAGTAGTAACTAGCACACCCAAAACCCACATCATTGTATCTAATTCTATTTTCCAATATAAAGGATCAGGAATTTGAGGGGAATTGACTAATTGTAAGGCTGACACAGAAATAAGTAAGACGATCCAGGAGCATCTTTTAGTGACTGAAAGTAAGGAAATGCTCAGAAACCAAAATGATGTGATAGGTGAAAGAAATGTTCAAAGCTGAAAAATGTAAGCAACAAAATAAATAACATGGTATTGGATTATAGCACAAGATATAAAATAAATATCTCATAACCCAGTCTAATCATGAGTAAAACAAATAAAACAAAATTGGAAAATTTAGCAAAATATCTTAACATTACTCTTCAAAAGCATCAAGGTCTTAAAAAAAAAAAAAAAGGATGGTCTAAGAAATTGTCAGAGTCTAGAAGAGGCAAAGAGGACATGACAACAAATTATAATAATAAGGGGTTCTTTCTTTTGAAGTTTTTTTTATTTTAACTCCAGTATGGTTAACATACAGTGTTATATTAGTTTCAGGTGTACAATATAGTGATTCAACAATTCTATACATTACTCAGTGCTCATCATGATAAGTGTACTCTTTAATCCACATCACCTGTTTCACCCATCCCCACACCCATCTCCCCTCTAGTAAGTTTTTTCTCTATAGTGAAGAGTCTGATTCTTGGTTTGTCTTCCTCTCATTTTTTTTCCTTTACTCATTTATTTTGTTTCTTAACTTCCACATATGAGTGAAATCATATAGTATTCGTCTTTCTCTGATTTATTTTGCTTAGCATTATACTTTCTAGTTCTACCCATGTCATTGCAAATAGCGAAATTTTATTCTTTTTTATGGCTGAATAATATCCCATTATATATATATATATATATATGGAATTCCATTATATATATGGACACTTGGGTTGCTTAATTTGGCTATTGTAAATAATAGCTGCTATAAACATAGGGGTGCATATATCCTTTCAAATTAGTGTCTTTGTATTTGGATAAATACCCACTAGTGAAATTACTGGATCATAGGGTAGTTCTATTTTTAACTTGTTGAGGAACCTCCATATTGTTTTTGAGAGTGGCTGCACCCAGTGTGCATTGCCACCAATGGTGTACAAGGGTTCCTCTTTCTCCACATCCTTGCCAACACTTTTTTATTGTGTTCTTGATTTTAACAATTCTGACAGGTGTGAGGTGATACTTCATTGTAGTTTTGACTTGCATTTCCATGATGATAAGTGATGATGAGCATCTTTTCATGTGTCTGTTGGCCATTTGTATATATTCTTTGGACAAATTTCTGTTCATGTCTTCTGCCCATTTTTAATTGGATTATTTGGATTTTGGGGGGTGTTGAGTTGTATAAGTTCTTTATATATTTTGGATACTAACCCTTCATCAGATATGTCATTTGCAAATATTTTCTCCCATTCCATAGGTTGCCTTTTAGTTTTCTTGATTGTTTCCTTCACTGTGCAGAAGGTTTTTATTTTGATGTATTCCCAATAGCTTATTTTTGCTTTTGTTTCCCCTTGCCTCAGGAAATGTATCTAGAAAGAAGTTGCTATAGTCAATGTCAAAGAAGTTATTCCTTGTGTTGTCTTCTAGGATTTTTATGTTTCAGGTCTCACATTTAGGTCTTTAATCCATGTTGAATTGATTTTTGTGTATGGTATAAGAAAGTGGTCCAGTTTCATCGTTTTGCATATTTCTGTTCAGTTTTCCCAACACCCTTTGCTGAACAGACTAATATTCTTTCCTACTTTGTCAAAAGTTAATTGACCATAAACTTGTGGGTTTGTTTCTGGGTTTTCTATTCTGTTCTATTGATCTTTGTGTCTATTTTTGTGACAGTACCATACTGTTTTGATCACCACATTTGTGGTATAACTTAAAACCTGGAATTGTCTTAAAGTCATTTTGTCTGATATAAGTATTGCTATCCCAGCTTTCTTTTCATGTCCACTTGCATAATAAATGCTTTTGCATCCCTTCACTTTCAATCTGCACATGTCTTTAGGTCTGAAATGTGTCTGTGGTAGACAACATATAGATGGGTCTTGTTTTTTATCCATTCCATCTCCCTATGTCTTGTGATTGAAGTAGTTAGTCCATTTACATTGAAAGTAATTATTGATAGGTATGTATCCATTGCCATTTTGTTACTCATTTCATGGTTGTTTTTGTAGTTCTTCTCTGTTCCTTTCTTTTCTTTCTCTCTTTGTTGGCTTTCTTCAGTGATATACTTGGATTCCTTTCTCATCATTTTTTGCATATCTATTATTGGTTTTTTATTTGTGGTTACAATTTGGTTTGTATATAACATCTTATGCTTATAGCAGTCTATATTCAATTGATGGTTGCCTAAGTTTGAAGTCATTCTTTACTTCTCTCCTCCTCACATTTTAGGTATATGATGTCATACTTTATATCCTTTTATTTTGTGAATCCCTTGACTGATTTTTATAGATATACTTATTTTTACTGTTTTTGTGCTTCCTACTTTTCTTACTCCCACTTATGGTCTTTCCTTTCTACTCACAGAATCACCTTTAACATTGCTTGTAGGGCTGGTTTAGTGGTCATGAATTCCTTTAATTTTGCTTGTCTGTGAAACTCTTCATCTCTCCTTCTATTCTGAATGATAGCCTGGCTGGATTACATATTCTTGACTGCAAATTTTTTTCCTTTCAGCCCTTTGAATATATCATGCCACTCCCTTCTGGCTTGCAAAGTTTGGGCTGAAAAATCAGTTGATAGCTTCATGGGTTTTCCTTTGTATGTAATTGCTTTCTTTTCTCTTGCTGCTTTTAAAATTCTCTCTTTATCCCTACATTTTGCCATTTCAATTACTATGTGTATTTGTGTGGACCTCCTTGTGTTGATTTTACAAGGCAATCTCTGTGCTTCCTAAATCTGGATATCTGTTTCCTTCCCTAGATTCAAGAAGTTTTCAGTTATTTTTTCTTCAAATAAATTTTCTGCCCCCTTTTCTTTCTCTAGTCCTCTGGGATCCCTATAATGTGAATGTTACTATGTTTGATGGAGTTGCTGAGTCCCTAAGACTATTTTCATTTTGCAATTTCTTTTTTCTCTCCCTAGCTCAGCTTGATTGCTTTTCATTACTCTGTCCTCCAGGTCACTGATTTGTTCTTCTGCCTTGTCTAATCTACTATTTCTTCCATCTAGTGTACTTTTTATTTTATTTGTTGTGTTCTTCATCTCTGATTATTTCTTTTTTATCTCACTGAGGTACTCCACTCTTAAGTCCAGTGTGTATCTTTAAGGTCATTACTTTAAATTCTCTATCAGTCATGTTACTTATGTCTGTTTCATTTACATTTCTTGCTATGATTTTGTTCTTTTCTTTCATTTGGGACATATTCCTCTGTCTTCTAATTTTGTCTAATTCTATGTCTGTTTCTGTGTGTTAGGAAAGTTACATCTTCTGCACTTGAAAGTAATGGCCTAATGAAGAAGAGGTCCATGCAGTGTCCCCTGTCCACCAGAATTTGGTGCTTTATGGGTATCTCCTATGTGTGATGCATATGCTTTGCTATTTTGTTGAGCCGCTTTTTTTTTTTTTTCAGTCCAGTCATGTGCAATGTCTCTCTGCCTGTTGTGGGCGTGTTTGATCCCTGTCATGGTAGTGGGCCAGTCTGGGGCCACCTTGGGCTTGAGTCAAGTCAGAGTATGCATTTGCCAGAGATGCAGTAGTACCAAACTGCAGGGTGCTTTCCCTGTGTTGTCCGCTGGGAAGCTTCATTGATCTGTTGAAGCTTCAGACTGTTGTCTGACCAGTTGCCTGCCTCTAGTCCCCTGCTGGGTCTCCTTCTGACTACTGTGTGTAGTTATCTTTCCCTCTCTCTGGGGTAGGAGTTACTTTAGTGCTGTGCTGGCCACTGTAGCAGCTGCTTGCACACTGTCAGGCCTGTGGCACCACACTTTATGGACTCTGGCCAATAACAGATTTGAGAGGGCATATCCACCTAAGCACAGTACAGCAAGAGGGGGTAACAACTCATGAAATTAGGTCCCTCTGGTTTTCAAAGCCAAATATTATGGGTTTTCATCTTCCCTGTTAAGACTGCCCAGTATGGGGGTCTGTTTCTCTCCCCTCTCTGTGCCTATAGTGTGTCCCTCCCTCCCACAGACAGTTCTATAAGTCCATTGAGTTCCTGACTGTATCTTCACCCTTCTGACCCTCTTTGATATGGCCTCTTCTCTACATTTAGTTGTGGAGTTTATTCTGCCAGTCTTCAGGTCATTTTCTGGGTTATTTACACTGATGTGAGTGCTATCTAGTTGTATTAGTAGGAAGAGGTGAGCGTAGGGTCCTCTTATTCTGCCATCTTCCCTGGAAGTTCTATTATGAGGTATTCTCAATACGAATGTATCTGTATACACATACACACACACATATACAAACCTATTTCAAATGGTCAGCATTACATTAATAGCGAAAATGATGAGCTAAAACCACTATTAAGTTCTGGACAAAACAGTAAAATTTTAAACCAAAAGAAAGAGTTAAATTATAATTATTTACAAAATATTTAAGAAATTGAAATGAAACCATTAAAATTATCTTGTGAGCTGTTGAAGGGTCTGGAAACAAGAAAAAATACAAAACTTGCTCACGTAGCAATAATCAGAAAATATATGTGAAAAATATTTCAGTCACATTAAAATATGCAGCATAATCCTAAAAAATTATTTGATCTATGTAAAAATAGTAAAGGGAGAAAGAAGTTTTCACATAAGGTAAACGTGCCAAGTACCGCACTGGGAATTTTATCTGTAATATACTCAAAATAATCCAGTAAAATAGGCACTATTTTCTGTCCTTTATAGATGTAGGTGGTGAAGCCCTGAGTAACAAACTTGTACAAAATCACAAGATCTGAAAATATCAAGGATTCAAACCTTAAACTGAGAAATTACAAGGTACATGTTGTTTTACTCCATTTGCTACAAATTTTTCCCATAGTCTTTTTTATGTTTATCTATTAAAATTAATTAACGAATCATTTTATTTTACTATATTGGTAGAAATTTATGATATAGTGGTTTTTGTGAATCCTTTCTTTCCAATTTTTGTGGATGTAGTCTGCAGTTAAAATCCTGAGTTTTTTTTTACTTTTTTCATATCATGAATTTTTGAGAAAGTTATTTTAATAATCAAATGCATACATAATTGTAATCTATTACTTTATTTGTCTAGGTACCTCTCATCTTGGTACCTTTCCTCTGGTAGGCATTCAAGATTACAAAGATTTTTTTAATCCTGCTTATGCTAGAACATCTTTCTGTTAACTTCTTTCAATAACACAAAGTTTAGAAATCTTAAGTCATAATTTTTTTCCTAAACTCCTCCACGTTCCTTTTTTCCCTCTAGTGTTTAATGTTGTTGGGTATTAGTCAGAAGATGACTTGTTTTTTCCTCTTTTGTGTTTAAAGTGGATTTATACTTGTGAGATTCTTCGTGCAATTTGAATATTTTACTAGATTACACCTGATGGTTGTTGATTTTTTATTTACTTTGCCTTTAGTTATTTATTAATTATTTAAAATTACTATTTGTTTCAGTTCATTTATTATTTTTATTTGTATTATATTACTTTCAATTGTACTGTTTTATTGTTTTATTTGGGCTCTATTTAGATTTGGAAAGAAATTTTAAGTGTTTTCCATGCTCATAGCAATACAAGACAGGTAAAAGTAAAGTGCAAAAGAAGGAAAATGAGAAAAGTAAAAAACCTAAGGATTTAGAACCGGAATAAGTGTAAGTTTGAGCTCCAGCTCTCCCACATATTAGGAATATGGTTTAGGGCAAATCATATAATCTCTAAAATTCACTTTCCATGTCTGTAATATGATGATTATAACCCCTGCTCTATGAACTATGTAGATTAAATACTAAGCCAGCTGTGACTGTATCTAGCACACTGCCCCATCCAAATGACAAATCATTAATGAAAGGAGGAAGAAAGACATTTTAAGCATGAGCTACATTAGCAAAAAATTTTATATTGGGGAATCTGGTACTGTTGCAAGATTGCTGAGAAATCTGAGAAAAAATTTATTAACATACTGTCAAAAATTCCAAGTTTTATTCAGCTGTTTTAAGACCAGCTCTCAGGATGTCTGGGTGGCTGTCAGTTAAGCATTTGCCTTCAGCCCAGGTCATGGTCTTGGAGTCCTGGGATTGAGCTCCATGTCAGGTTCTCTGCTCAGTGGGAAATCTGCTTCCCTTTCTCCCTCTGCGCTCTCTCTCTTGCTCTCTCTCACTTTCTCTCAAGCAAATAAAATCTTAAAAAAAAAAAAAAAAAGGCCAGCTCTCTTAGGGTGTTTGGATGGCTCACTTGGTTAAACAGCCAATTCTTGAATTTGGCTCAGGTCATGATCTCAGGGTCCTGGGATCAAGCCCTGCATTGGGCTCCCCATTCAACAGGGAGTCTGCTCAAGGATTCTCCCTCTCTCTGCCCCACCCCCATCTCTCTCTCTCTCATTCTCTCTCTCTCTGAAATAAATAACTAAATCTTAAAAAAAAAAAAAAAAAAAAAAAAAAAAGACCAGCTCTCTTTGTTCTCTGAGATTCTGTCTGGTTTGTGAGCATATTTCACTCTCACTTTAATAGCTATATAAGCAATTTTTAAAAGAATGTCTGCCTTTATTATTAGGGAATAATTGTAATTTTGCTCCCTGTGAAACATGAATTCAAGTGTCCTTCATGACTCAAACATACTGTAATGATTCAGGCCCCATTGTCATTCTCACCTGTCTATAAGTGTAGAAGACAAAGCTGTTTTCATTCAAAACAACAGGAGTACAAATACACCAACTCTGATATCTGGTGCTGTCATTTTACAATGCTGCAGTCTGAATGCATTGTCATTTAATAGCACCAACTAAATTGATCGCTATTTTTTATAATTCAAAAAAATTATACTAACAGGGTTTGAGGCCATGAAGAATTATAGTTTGTAATGACCAATTTTAACATGTTTTATAATCCATCAAAATGGGAATATTACCTTAGGGTACAATTTATTTTTCCTTATCATAAAATTCTACCATAGTTAGAACAGTCATATAAATAAAAAAAATGAGTCCCTTGCAGAGGTAATGAAAGGAAAACCATTCAATCTTCCTTCTGATGTTTCATTCTGGCTTTTCTGACAGCTGAAGACACCAAACTGCAATCAAATGCCGTTAGCACAGTAATGAAAAATGTAAGCATTAAGCAAATTTGTCCACATGAAATAATAGACAGTGGTATAAAGATATTCAATTCAGTGGTTTATAAAATATAAGAATCTGATCTAAATTAATTTGGAATTACAAAGCATGAGAAGCATATGCTATTTGGCAAACTAAACTAAGGAAGTAAATTCATGTGTTTTCTATTTGTATTTATATTGTCTACATTTATTCCTTCTTAAAAGAAGTAGAAGTACAACACATGCTATGATTTTTAAAGAATGTTCTTGGTCCTGCTTCTCTGGTATTCTGTTGAAATGTATAAATAGTCCTGCTTTCTGAGCACAAACAACTTCATACATGAGAAGCGGGGGCCAAAAAAGAAGTGAAAAACAAAGGCATAGAATATTGATTAACTGAACCAAAGGATTTAAATCAGCCTTTTTTGAATGTCCCTTAATTACAATTCAACATAAATGTTTACTTCTGCAAAGGGGAAAAGTGATTTGAATTTAAGCATGTTTATGAAAAAGGGTTTTTTCCCCCCTTTAATAGTGATTTTTTTTTCAAAAAATTTAGTGATACAACAACTCAGAATGAGAATTTTTAAAAGCAATGTAACTTACTCATTAAATTCATGCTAATGAAAGTCACTCTTAAGCTTAAGATTCTCAATATGATGAAAACAATGCAAGTGTGCACCAAGAGATATTAGGCTACAATGGTTATACATAGAATTTTTCTACATAGGCAGGACTATAGTGCTGTGGATCAAGATAACTAATCTTCTGTCTGCCTAAAATCATACTCACTCTAAAAACAAAAGAAGTTTCTTAACCAATTGATAAAATACTATAAGTGATTTCTACTCATTTCAACAAAATTTTTAAAAAGACAAAAATTGAATGTGATGCTAGAAAATCTGTCTTCTTTCAACAATATGTAAAAAGCCAAAAATTATACTTTGTTTACACCAGAAAATGAATCACCTGTTTATTTTCATTGTTCGCTGTTGAGAAGATAGAAAGTGGCTGATGGAAAAGTCCAATGAGCTCTTTTTTTCTAGGAAACCATTTATCTGGAGTATAGCTTTTCTTTATTGAAGATCAAGTAAGTTTGAGGAGTATTTAAGTTTTCATTATAGCAATGTCTCTGAAGATTTTGTTTGAAATCTTTTGTTTTATCATTTGCATAATTCATTTATATCAGTAGCATCCTGATTAATTTCATTTTATGGCTTAGGGGTATAACAAATGCTCTTTGTTGTTTTTATTTATTTGTTTTCCTTTTAGTTTCTTTTGGAATTTATCTAACAAAACAGAATGTTATAAATACTTGCTTTGCATTAAGCTCACCAAAATTTTTTAAAGACTTTCTCACTTCAAGGGTTTATAAGACATCAACAAAATATGAGGAAACATGAACTAATGCTTGTTGAATTAGAAAATTCTAAGAAAGATTTTATGTACATTGTAATTTATTCATTACATTAGTACAGCAAAGTTTTTATTTTATACCTAAATTACAGATAATAAAACAGAGTAGTTAAATAAAACAAAGAGGTTAAGAAACTTGCCTAAAATCACATACGATTAGAAGTGTGAACTAGGTCAATAGCCCAGCTCTATCTAGCTCTAAAGATTAAATTCTTTTTTTAATTTTATTATGTTATGTTAATCACCATACATTACATCATTAGATTTTGATGTAGTGTTCCATGATTCATTGTTTGCGTATAATACCCAGTGCTCCATTCAGTATGTGCCCTCTTTAATACCCATCACCAGGCTAACCCATCCCCCCACCCCACTCCCCGCTAGAACCCTAAGTTTGTTTCTCAGAGTCCATAGTCTCTCATGGTTCATCTCCCCCTCTGATTCCCCCCACTTCATTTTTCCCTTCCCACTATCTTCTTTTTTCTTTCTTTTTTTAACATATAATGTGTTATTTGTTTCAGAGGTACGGGTCTGTGATTCAACAGTCTTGTAGTCTACAACAACAGAATTGTAAGTCTACAATTCATAGTGCTCACCATAGCACATACCCTCCCCAATGTCTATCACCCAGCCACCCCATCCTTCCCACCCCCCACCACTCCAGCAAGCCTCAGTTTGTTTCCTGAGATTAAGAATTCCTCATATCAGTGAGATCATATGATACATGTCTTTCTCTGATTGACTTACTTCACTCAGCATAATACCCTCCAGTTCTATCCACGTCATTGTAAATGGCAGGATTTCATTCTTTTTAATGGCTGCATAATATTCCATTATATATATATACCACTTCTTCTTTATCCATTCATCTGTCGATGGACATCTTGGCTCTTTCCATAGTTTGGCTATTGTGGACATTGTTGCTATAAACATCGGGATGCACGTACCCCTTTGGATCCCTACATTTGTATCTTTGGGGTAAATACCCAGTAGTGCAATTGCTGGGTCATAGGGTAGCTCTATTTTCAACTTTTTGAGGAACCTCCATACTGTTTTCCAGAGTGACTGCACCAGCTTGCATTCCCACCAACAGTGTAGGAGGGTTCCCCTTTCTCTGTATCCCCGCCAACATCTGTCGTTTCCTGACTTGTTCATTTTAGCCATTCTGACTGGTGTGAGGTGGTATCTCATTGAGGTTTTGATTTGGTTTTCCCTGATGCCGAGCAATGTGGAGCACTTTTTCATGTGTCTGTGCCATTTGGATGTCTTCTTTGGAAAAATGTCTGTTCATGTCTTCTGCCCATTTCTTGATTGGATCATTTGTTCTTTGGGTGTTGAGTTTGATAAGTTCTTTATAGATTTTGGATACTAGCCCTTTATCTGATATGTCATTTGCAAATATCTTCTTCCATTCTGTCAGTTGTCTTTTGGTTTTGTTGACTGTTTCATTTGCTATGCAAAAGCTTTTTATCTTGATGAAGTCCCAATAGTTCATTTTTGCCCTTTCTTGCCTTACCTTTGGCAATGTGTCTAGGAAGAAGTTGCTGCAGCTGAGGTTGAAGAGGTTGCTGCCTGTGTTCTCCTCAAGGATTTTGATGGACTCCTGTCTCACATTGAGGTCTTTCAGCCATTTGGAGTCTGTTTTTGTGTGTGGTATAAGGAAATGGTCCAGTTTCATTCTTCTGCATGTGGCTGTCCAATTTTCCCAACACCATTTGTTGAAGAGACTGTCTTTTTTCCATTGGACATTCTTTCCTGCTTTGTCGAAGATGAGTTGACCATAGAGTTGAGGCTCCATTTCTGGGCTCTCTATTCTGTTCCATTGATCTATGTGTCTGTTTTTGTGCCAGTACCATACTGTCTCGATGATGACAGCTTTGTAATAGAGTTTGAAGTCCGGAATTGTGATGCCACCAGCTTTGCTTTTCTTTTTCAATATCCTCTGGCTCTTCAGGATCTTTTGTGGTTCCATACAAATTTTAGGATTATTTGTTCCATTTCTTTGGAAAAAGTTGATGGCATTTTGATAGGGATTGCATTAAATGTGTAGATTGCTCTAAGTAGCATTGACATAAAGATTAAATTCTTTTTTTAAAAAAGATTTTATTTATTTATTTATTTGAGATAGAGAGAGAGAGGAGAGAAACAGCATGAGAGGGGAGAGGGTCAGAGGGAGAAGCAGTCTCCCCGCTGAGCCGGGACCCCGATGTGGGACTTGATCCCAGGACTCCGGGATCATGACCTGAGCTGAAAGCAGTCGCTTAACCAACTGAGCCACCCAGGCGCCTGATAAAGATGAAATTCTTAATGTAAGTACCAACTTAACTAATAAAAGGAGGAAAACCATATGTTTTTTCAATTAAATAAGTATAAAAATATTCAGTAAAAATGACTATTTGTAATTTAAAAAATTAGGAGGACTAGAAATAGAGGGGAATTTTTATAACCTGATAAAGTGTATTTACTGTAAGCCTATAACAAACATCATATCAATGGTGATCCATAGACTCTCTTTTAAAAATCAGGAATAAGACAAGGATTGATGCTACCACTATTTCTATTAAACTTTATTCATAAGGTACTAGCTTAGCATTAAGAAAATAAATGCATGCCCATTAGTCTGATGCAATCTTACTTGCTTCTTTTTGATTTTGCTACTTGTGCAATAGGTGTCATAACCAAAAAAATTACTGCTAAGACCCATGTCAAAGGGTCTTGTTTTTCCCCATGTTTTCTTCTATGAGTTTTATGGTTTCAGGTCTTACATTTAACCCTTAATCTATTTCAATTTAATTTTTATGGTCATGCAAGACAGGCATCTAGTTTCATAGTTTTGCATGTAAATATCTAATTTTCCCAGCACAACTTGTTGAAGACTGTCTTTTCTCCACTATTAGCTCTCTTATCAAATATCAATTAACTGTATATGTTTGGGCCTATTTCTATACTCTTACATCTGTTCCATTGGTTTATGGGCCTGTTTTTATGCCGGAACATACAGTTTTGATTACAGTAGCTTTGCATGGGGAAGACTAATCCTCATAAAGTCTGTCTTTAAAAACCAGAGGGGCTGAATTCCTTGAGTTTATAAAAGCAGTTAGGCTTGGAACCTGGAGCCAGGAGGGCTAGCGATAGCCAGCAGCCTGCATGGAGAGGCAACAAAAAACAGCAGTTTATACAAACGCCAAGGGCAAACAGGTGACATATTGGTTTTTACTGATTTCTGAATGTGTTGTGGAACTTCTTAGGAAATGAAGGAGATGGCAGGCACCAATTTCTTTTCCTGCCCCCCCCCCACCCCGAATAAGCAGAGACACCTGTGGGAGGCAGGGCTGCACAGAAACACGTTACCTAACCTGCTACCAGTGCACCAAACCAAGGAGTTCTGAGGACTCACCCACCCCAAATCTGCTTGCTGTGGCTGTGGGCTCAGGGCAAATTTTCTTCAAGTCATGCGGGTGCCCTGCCCAGCTGGCCTGGTGCACAGCAGCCGCCATGCTCAGCACACATCCACTGCGCCACCCCCAGCCAAGCACCCCCAGCCACCCTTGTGTATCTCGCCTAACCTCAGACCCCAAGCTGTCAACACACACCACACCCACCCAGTCACATGGCCCAGCTGCAGTCGCTTGCTGTGCCCAGCCACATATCTCCGGTGCCATCACTGGCTGTGCCCAGCAGGGAGCCCCAGGTCTCCATTGCTCCACCATGCCCAGCCATGCCCCCTGCAGTGCACCCCCAGGCACCATCTCACACTGCACCCAGATGGCAGGTGCACAGCTGCAGCTGCGCACAGCACCCAGCCACTACACTGTGTCCAGCTGCATGCCCCAGCCACCTTTGTATTCTGCACCCAGCCTCACACCCTTGGCCTCCCCAGCACATAGGGGTGGTGTGCAGTACTTCAGGGCACCTGGCATAGGACTAGTGGCCCTGCACAAATTTTGCTAACACCACCACCCTGCTCCCAAGTCCCCTGCAGGCATGCCACCTCACAGCTGGCCTCTGTGGGTCCCACTAACAAAACAGAGTGAGCCCAGCCTTCAACAAGCAGAGTGAGTACTGATGACTGCACAGAAAGGAAAAGTGATTCAGACACAACAGCACGCAGTAAGTGACATACATAGGATATTCTCTTGAAGTCCCAGTTTCTGGTAAACAGGGGATACTGCACTGCTCTGGGCACTCCAGGATCTCTTCTTCATAAAGTCTATACTTTCAAGAGAAGAAGACGTAGCTGACATCTTAACACACAGAAATAGAGACAGATAAAATTAGGGGACAGAGAAATTTATCCCAAATGAAAGAACAGGACAAAACCACAGCCAGAGATGTAAACAAAACAGATATAAGTAACATGCCTGATAAAGAATTTAAACCAATAATCATAAGGATACTCACTAGAATTGAGAAAAGAGTGGAAGACATGAGAACGTTAACAGAGAGGTAGGAAATAACATAGTAGAGATAAAGGGTAAAATAGATGAAATGAGAAACACTCCTGATGGAATGAACAACAGGTTGGAAGAAGCAGAGGAACAAATTCATGACTTAAAGGTCAGGGTAATGGTAAGTAATAAAGCTGAACAAAAGAGAGAGAAAAGAATTATGCAAAACAATAAAAGACTTAGGAAACTCAAGGATTCCATCAAAAGTAATAAATTTCATATTATAGGAGACCCAGAAGAAGAGAGAGAAAGGGGGCAGAAAATTTATTTGAAGAAATGATATCTGAAAACTTCCCTAATCTGGGGGGAAAAAAACAGATATCCAGATCTAGAAGGAACAGAGAACCCCAAAAGAGGCAACAAAAGCAGACCCATGCCAAGACATATTGTAATTGAAGCAAAATATAGTAATAAAGAAAAAAAACTTAAAAGCAGCAAGACAAAAGAAGTCCCTAACTTACAAGGGATGACCCATAAGGCTAGCTGCAGATCTCTCTGCAGAACTTGGCAAGTCAAATTGAGTGGCATGATATATTCAAGATGTTGAATGGAAAAAATCTGCAGCCAAGCATGCTCTATCCACAAAGATATTCATTCAGAATAGGAGAGATAAAGAGTTTCCCAGACAAATAAAAACTAAAGGAGTTCATGATCACCATTGGGGTTAATGTAGAGCTTGAAATCATCCATAATATCCAGCTTGCTAAAATGTAACACGGAGGCCTCTGGGGGTGAGGGAAAGTTTCAGAGAAGGGCATAGGCCTTTGGAATGCCGAGGTCTGGGGTGACCACTCTGCCATAGGAATGCTGCTGGGAGTTGCCTTTCTTGAAGCTTTCTTAGCCCAAACAGTCACCCTGTGATCTGAGAGATGTATGCATTGTCCCCTAGGCTATGTTTAGCAGAACTCTTAGAACATGCAGATTAGCATATCGTACCTTTCCCTTGTCACACATCACATGCTTGAGAAACAGTAACAGAGGTTTATGATTATCCTGAAGGACCAATAAAGGTGGGAGCAAAGAAGAGCAAAGGGTCTTCATCTCTAAGCATTGACCCCCTTGCCTTCTCCTCTCTTTCACAGTAAAGTTTGGAGTAATCTTTCGTCTGTCAATACAGGGATTGATGGCCAGTCCTGGAAACCACTAAAACCAGCCCTGCAAGAAATATTAAAGTGTACTCTTTGAGTGGGTAAAAGAAAGACCCAAATCACAAAGACAAGAAGGCATCAGAGAAAATCCCCAGAAACAATGACAAAAGAAGTAATAAAGTGGTACTAAGTATATATCTATCAATAATTACTCTGAAAGTGAATGGACTAAATGCTCCAATCAAAAGACATAAGGAGTCAGAATGGATAAAAAAACAAGACCTATCTATCTGTCGCCTGCAAGAGACTCATTTTAGACTTAAAGACACCTGCGGGATTTCAGGTGAGGGGATGGAACAGGAGCAAGATGGCAGAGGAGTAGAAGAACTAAATTTTGTCTGGTCCCAGGAATTCAGCTAGATAAGTATCAAACCATTCTAAACACCTACAAACTCAACAGGAGATCAAAGAAAAGAATAGCAGCAACTCTGAACAGAAAAGCGACCACTTTCTGGAAGGTAGGACGTGCAGAGAAGTGAATCCCAGGCGATATTCGGGAGGATAGACGGCGGGGGAGGGGCCTCCGTCAGCCGCTACCGGCAAGTGATAGAGCCGCGGAGCACAAAATCGGAACTTTTAGAAGTCTGCTCCGCTGAGGGACGTCGCTCCGGTGGCTAAGCGGGGGGTGGAACCCTGTTGGGACAGTGTGGTCTCAGGACCCTCGGGGTCACAGAAAGACCGGGGGTGACTGAGTGCGGCAGAGCTCCCAGGTATCGGAGTGGGGAAGCCAGCTGCAGAGACGGAGCCGAGGCGCAGGCTCTCAGGTCGGGGTTGCCATAAACCGTGATCCACGGCACAGTCGGGCCACTGCTCCTCTAGCAGGGACCCAACAAGCGGCAGATATGGGGAGACTCCCCTTCCTCCCCCGGGAGGAACGGCGCAGGAGCGCACCACAGGGATCTTCTGGGTTTGGAGACTCCACACGGGGTCGGGTGCCAGAGATAGAAATGTTTGGTCACAGGCCGGGTGAGCACGGAGTGAGGCCAGAGACCGGGGAGATGGGAGTGATTGACTGCTTTTCTCTGGGGGCTCACCGAGGAGTGGGGCCCCTAATTCTCGGCTCCTCCAGGGCGGAGATTGGGAGGCTGCCATTTTCACTCTCCTCCTCCAAACCTGAACAGAAAGCTTGCAGGGAACAAAAGCTCCCGAGACCAAACCCGAGCAGATTACTTAGCCCGGACCGGGCAAGGGCGGGGCAATTCCACTTCCGTCAAAGACATTTGGGAACAACAGCGACAGGCCCCTCTCCCAGAAGATCAGCAAGAACAGCCAGCCAAGACCAAGTTTACTGATCAATGAGAACAGCAGAACTCCAGCGCTAGGGAAATAGTGCACTTAGAATCCATGGCTTTTTTACCATGATACTTTAGTCTTTCAAAGTTATTTTTTTTTAATTTTCTTTTATTCTTTTCCTTTTCTATTTATTTTTAATTTTTCTTTTTCCCTTTTTAAACCAACATCTTATCAATTCTTTTTTTAAATCTTTTTTAATTTTCATTTTTAGAGTCATATTCTATCCCTTCATTGTAGTAAACCTTATTTTTTGTATATATATATGTTTTTCTCTCTTTAAAATTTTGGGATACGGTTTCTTCTAACAGACCAAAATATACCCTAAATCTCTAGTATATGTTTTTTTTCTAGTCTCCAGCCTGATCACATCCTCTCCCTTTTTTTTTTTAATTTTTCTTCTTTCTTTTTTCAACCAACTTCTTATCTTATCAATTCCTTTTATAAAACCTTTTGTAATTTTCATATTTACATTCATATTCCATCCTTTCATCATATTTACCCTTATTTTTGTACATACATAAGTTTTTCTTTCTTTAAAATTTTGGAATGCAGTTTCTTCTAAAAGACCAAAATACACCCAACTCTAATGTGTGGCTCCATTCTATTCACCAGCCTGAACATATTTTTTTTTTCTTTCCCTTTCTTTTCCCCCCGGTTTTAGGTCTCTTCTGATTTGTTTACTGTATATTTTTCTGGGGTTGTTGTTACCCTGTTAGCATTTTGTTCTCTCATTCATCTATTCTCCTCTGGACAAAATGACAAGACAGAAAAACTCACCTCAGAAAAAAGAACAAGAGGCAGTACCTACTGCCAGGGACCTAATCAATACGACATTAGTAAGATGTCAGAACTAGAGTTCAGAATGATGATTATAAAGATACTAGCTGGGCTTGAAAAAAGCATGGAGGATACTAGAGAATCACTTTCTGGAGAAATGAAAGAACTAAAATCTAACCAAGTTGAAATCAAAAGGGCTATTAATGAGGTGCAATCAAAAATGGAGGCTCTAACTGCTAGGATAAATGAGGCAGAAGAGAGAAACAGTGGTATAGAAGACCAAATGATGGAGAATAAAGAAGCTGAGAAAAAGAGAGATAAACAACTACTGGATCACGAGGGCAGAATTCGAGAGATAAGTGAAACCATAAGATGAAACAATATTAGAATAATTGGGATCCCAGAAGAAGAGAGAGGGGGGCAGAAGGTATATTGGAGCAAATTATAGCAGAGAACTTCCTTAATTTGGGGAAGGAAACAAGCTTCAAAATCCAGGAGGCACAGAGAAACCCCCTCAAAATAAAATAAATAAATAAAAATAAATAGGTCAACACCCTGACATCTAATAGTAAAACTTACAAGTCTCAGAGACAAAGAGAAAATTCTAAAAGCAGCTTGGGACAAGAGGTCTGTAACCTATAATGGTAGAAACATTAGTTTGGCAGCAGACCTGTCTACAGACACCTGGCAGACCAGAAAGGATTGGCATGATATATTCAGAGCACTAAATGAGAAAAATACGCAGCCAAGAATACTATATCCAGCTAGGCTGTCATTGAAAATAGAAGGAGAGGTAAAAAGCTTCCAGGACAAACAAAAACTAAAAGAATTTGCAAACACCAAACCAGCCTTACAAGAAATATTGAAAGGGGTCCTCTAAGCAGAGCAAGAGCCTAAAAGTAACATAGACCAGAAAGGAATAGAGATAATATACAGTAACAATCACTTTACAGGCAATACAATGGCACTAAATTCATATCTTTCAATAGTTATCCTGAATTTTGTAAATGGGCTAAATGCCCCAATCAAAAGACACAGGGTATCAGATTGGATAAAAAACAAGACCCATCGATATGCTGTCTGCAAGTGGCTCATTTTAGACCCAAAGACACCCCCAGATTGAAAGTGAGGGGGTGGAAAACCTTTTACCATGCAAATGGACATCAAAAGAAAGCTGGGGTGGCAATCCTTATATCAGACAAATTAGATTTTAAACCAAAGACTATAATAAGAAATGAGGAAAGATACTATATCCTACTTAAAGGGTCTATCCAACAAGAAGATCTAACAATTTTAAATATCTATGCCTCTAACATGGGAGCAGCCAATTATATAAGGCAATTAATAACAAAAGGAAAGAAACACATTGACAACAATACAATAATAGTAAGGGAATTTAACACCCCCCTCACTGAAATGGACAGATCATCTAAGCAAAAGATCAACAAGGAAATGACAGCTTTAAATGAGACACTGGACCAGATGAACTTCACAGATATATTCAGAACATTCCATCCCAAAGCAACAGAATACATATTCTTCTCTAGTGCCCATGGAACATTCTCCAGAATAGATCACATCCTAGGTCATAAATCAGGTCTCAACTGGTACCAAAAGATTGGGATCATTCCCTGCCTATTTTCAGACCACAATGCTTTGAAACTAGAACTCAATCACAAGAGGAAAGTCGGAAAGAACCAAATACACGGAGGCTAAAGAGCATCCTAGTACAGAATGAATGGGTCAACCAGGAAATTTAAAAAGAATTTAAAAAATTCATGGAAACCAATGAAAATGAAAACTCAACTGTTCAAAAGCTTTGGGATGCAGCAAAGGCAGTCCTAAGAGGAAAGTACATAGCAATACAAGCCTTTCTCAAGGCACAAGAAAGGTCTCAAATACACAACCTAACCCTATACCTATAGGAGCTGGAGAAAGAACAGCAAATAAAGCCTAAACCGAGCAGGAGAAGAGAAATAATAAGGATCAGAGCAGAAATCAATGAAATAGAAACTAAAAGAACAGTAGAACAGATCAACAAAACTAGGAGCTGGTTCTTTGAAAGAATTAGCAAGTTTGATAAACCCCTGGCCAGACTTATCAAAAAGAAAAGAGAAAGGACCCAAATAAATAAAATCATGAATGAAAGAAGGGAGATCACAACCAACACCAAAGAAATACAAACAAATATAAGAACATATTACGAGCAACTATACGCCAGCAAATTAGACAATCTGGAAGAAATGGATGCATTCTTAGAGACGTATGAACTACCAAAACTGAACCAGGAAGAAATAGACAACCTGAACAGACCCAGAACAAGTAAGGAAATTGAAGCAGTAATCAGAACTCTCCCAAAAAACAGGAGACCAGGGCCAGATGGCTTCCTAGGGGAATTCTACTAAACATTTAAAGAAGATTTAATACCTATTCTTCTGAAACTTCCAAAAAATAGAAATGGGAGGAAAACTTCCAAACTCATTTTATGAGGCCACCATTACCTTGATCCCAAAACCAGACAAAGCCCCCATCAAAAAGGAGAACTACAGACCAATAACCTTGATGAACATGGATGCAAAAATTCTCACCAAAATATTAGCCAATAGGATCCAACAGTACATTAAAAGGATTATTCACCACAATCAAGTGGGATTTATCCCTGGGCTGCAAGGTTGGTTCAACATCCGCAAATCAACCAGTGTGATACAAGAACCATATGATCCTCTCAATAGATGCAGTAAAAGCATTTGACAAAGTACAGCATCCTTTCTTGATCAAAACTCTTCACAGTGTAGGGATAGAGGGTACATACCTCAATATCATAAAAGTCATCTATGAAAAACCCACAGCAAATATCATTCTCAATGGGGAAAAACTGAGAGCTTTTCCCTAAGGTCAGGAACACTGCGGGGTGTCCACTATCACCACTGCTATTCAACATAGTATTAGAAGTCCTAGCCACAGCAATCAGACAACAAAAAGAAATCAAAGGCATCCAAATCAGCAAAGAAGAAGTCAAACTCTCACTCTTTGCAGATGATATGATACTTTATGTGGAAAACCCAAAAGACTCCACCCCAAAACTGCTAGAACTCATACAGAATTCAGTAAAGTGGCAGGATATAAAAGCAATGCACAGAAATCAGTGGCATTCCTATACATCATCACCAAGACAGAAGAAAGAGAAATTAAGGAGTCAATCCCATTTACAATTGCATCTGAAACCATAAGATATCTAGGAATAAATCTAACCAAAGAGGCAAAGGATCTGTACTCAGAAAACTATAAAATACTCATGAAAGAAGTTGAGGAAGACACAAAGAAATGGAAAAATGTTCCATGCTCATGGATTGGAAGAACAAATATAGTGAAAATGTCTATGCTACCTAGAGCAATCTACACATTCAATGCAAAACCTATCAAAATACCATCAACTTTTTCCAAAGAAATGGGACAAATAATCCTAAAATTTGTATGGAACCAGAAAAGACCCCGAATAGCCAGAGGAATGTTGAAAAAGAAAAGCGAAGCTGGTGGCATCACAATTCCAGACTTCAAGCTCTATTACAAAGCTGTCATCATCGAGACAGTATGGTACTGGCACAAAAACAGACACATAGATCAATGGAACAGAATAGAGAGCCCAGAAATGGAGCCTCAACTCTATGGTCAACTCATCTTCGACAAAGCAGGAAAGAATGTCCAATGGAAAAAAGACAGTCTCTTCAACAAATGGTGTTGGGAAAATTGGACAGCCACATGCAGAAGAATGAAACTGGACCATTTCCTTATACCATATACAAAAACAGACTCCAAATGGTTGAAAGACCTCAATGTGAGACAGGAGTCCATCAAAATCCCTGAGGAGAACACAGGCAGCAACCTCTTCGACCTCAGCTGCAGCAACTTCTTCCTAGACACATTGCCAAAGGCAAGGGAAGCAAGGGAAAAAATGAACTGTTGGGATTTCATCAAGAGAAAAAGCTTTTGCACAGCAAAGGAAACAGTCAACAAAACCAAAAGACAACCGACAGAATGGGAGAAGATATTTGCAAATGACATATCAGATAAAGGGCTAGTATCGAAAATCTATAAAGAACTTATCAAATTCAACACCCAAAGAACAAATGATCCAATCAAGAAATGGGCAGAAGACATGAACAGACATTTCTGCAAAGAAGACATCCAAATGGCCAACAGACACATGAAAAAGTGCTCAACATCACTCACCATCAGGGAAATCCAAATCAAAACCTCAATGAGATACCACCTCACACCAGTCAGAATGGCTGAAATTAACAAATCAGGAAACGACAGATGTTGACAAGGATGTGGAGAAAGGGGAACCCTCTTACACTGTTAGTGGGAATGCAAGCTGGTGCAGTCACTCTGGAAAACAGTATGGAGGTTCCTCAAAAAGTTGAAAATAGAGCTACCATATGACCCAACAATTGCACTACTGGGTATTTACCCCAAAGATACAAATGTAGTGATCTGACGGGGTATATGCACCCCAATGTTTATAGCAAGAAGACAGAGGATCATAGGGGAAGGGAATGAAAAATGAAACCAGACGAAACCAGAGTGGGAGGGAGACAAATCATAAGAGACTCTTAATCTCAGGAAACAAACTTATGGTTGCTGGAGTGGAGGGTGGTTGGAGGGATGCATGGGTTGGGTGATGGACATTGGGGAGTGTGTGTGCTATGGTGAATGCTGTGAATTGTGTAAGACTAATGAATCACAGACCTCTACTTCTGAAACAAATAATACATTATATGTTAGAAAAAAATAAAAGAAGAAGAAGATAGTAGGAAGGGGAAAATGAAGAGGGGTGGAAACAGAGGGGGAGATGAACCATGAGAGACTTTGGACTCTGAGAAACAAACTGAGGGTTTTAGAGGGGAGGGGGGTGGGGGGATGGGTTAGCCTGGTGATGGGTATTAAGAAGGGCACATATTGCATGGAGCACTGGGTGTTATATGCAATAATGAATCATGGAACACTACATCAAAAGCTAATGATGTAATGTATGGTGACTAACAAACATAATAAAATAAAATTAATTAAAAAAGAGAAAAAATAAAGTGAGGGGATGGAGAAACATTTATCATGCAATTAGGTGTAAAAAGAAAGCCAGTGTAGCAATACTTATATTGGACAAACTAAACTTAAAAACAAAGAATATAACAAGAGACAAAGAAGGGCTTTATATAATCATAAGTGGGACAATCTGATAAGAAAATCTTAAAAGTTGTAAATATTTTGCACCCAGCATGGGAGTACCCAAATATATACAACAGTAACAAACATAAAGGAACTAATTGATAATACAATAAAAGTAGGAGACTTTAACAACTTGCTTACATCAATGGACATCATCTAAACAGAAAATCAACAAGGAAACAATGGCCTCTAAATGACACACTGGACCAGATGGACTTAACAGATATATTCAGAACATTTCATCATAAAACAGCAGAATACACATTCTTTTCGAGTGCACTTGGGATATTCTCCAGAATAGATCGCATATTATGTCACAAATCAGGCCTCAACAAATATAAAAAGATTGAAATCATACCACACCCCTTTCTGAACACAATGCTATAAAACTAGAAGTCAACCACAAAAACAAATTTGGAAAGAACACACAAGTACATGGAGGTTAAACAACATGCTACTAAACAATGAATGGGTCAACCAGGAAATTAAAGAAATAAAAAAATACATGGAAATAAATGAAAATGAAAACACAATGATCCAAAACATTTGGGAGGCAGCAAACGTGGTCCTAAGAGGTCCTAAGAGGTCCTAAGACCATACACAAAAATAAACGCAAAATGGATGAAAGACCTAAAGAGAGGAATCCATCAAAATCCTAGAGGAGAACACAGGCAGCAAGCTCTTTGACCTCAGCTGCAGCAAGTTCTTGCTAGACAAGTCTCTAAAGGCAAGAGAAACAAAAGCAAAAATGTACTATTGGCACTTCATCAAGATAAAAAAAAAATTGCACAGCAAAGGACACAGTCAACAAAACTAAAAGGCAATCTATGGAATGGGAGAAGATATTTGCAAATGACATTTCAGATAAAGGGCTAGTATCCAAAATCTGTAAAGAACTTATCAAACTCAACACCCAAAAGACAAATAATCCAGTCAAGAAATGGGCAGAAGACATAAACAGACATTTCTCCAAAGAAGACATAAAAATGGCCAACAGACACATGAAAAAATGCTCAATATCACTTGGCATCAGGGAATTACAAATCAAAACCATGATGAGAATCCACCTCACACCAGTCAGAATGGCTAAAATTAACAACTCAGGAAACTACAGATGTTGGCAAAGATGCAGAGAAAGGGGAACACTCTTACACTGTTGTTGAGAATGCAAACTGGTGCGGCCACTCTGGAAAACAGTATGGAGGTTCCTCAAAAAGTTAAAAATAGAGCTACCCTACAACCCAGCAATTGCACTACTAGGTATTTATCCAAAGGATACACAGTGATTCAAAGGGGCACGTGCACCCCAATGTTTATACCAGCAATGTCCACAATAGCCAAAATATGGAAAGAGCCCAGATGTCCATTGGCAGATGACTGGATAAAGATGTGGTATATATATATTTAACTCAGCCTTCAAAAAGAATGAAATCTTACCATTTGCATTTGCAACAACATGGATGGAACTAGAGGGTATTGTGCTAAGTGAAATAAGGCAGTCAGAGAAAGAAAAATACCATATTATTTCACTCACATGTGGAATTTAAGAAACAAAACAGATGAAGATAGAGGAAGGGAAGGAAAAATAATGATGAAAATTGAGAGGGAGGCAAATCACGAGACTCTTAATTCTAGGAAACAAACTGAAGATTGCTGGAGAGGAGGTGGGCATGGGGTAATTGGGTGATGGGCATTAAGGAGGGCACTTCATGTAATGAGCACTGGGTGTTATAGGCAACTGATATGTCACTATTTCTACCTCTGAAACTAATTTTAAAAAGTGAAAGGAAAAAAAAAGATTCTCTCTCTCCCTCTCCCTCTGCCCCTCCCCTCTCTCTTTCCCCATCTCTAAAAAAAAAAAAAAAAAAAAAGATAAAATGTAAAGTGAGACTATCTAGCATTGTAGAGATTATATAAAGGAAGTTCTTATGTAATGACAGTGGAAATATGAACTGGTGTAAGAATTTCAAAGACCAATTTGGTATTAACAAGTACAAAGGGAAGTACACCTACTCTAAGACCCAGTTACACTATGATATAGCAAAAACCTCACTCCTGGTTTATAATTTCTGCCAATGTGTAGGAGACATGTACAAAAATGTTCATAAAAGAAACAAGCGTACTATATGTTGGAAGTCCTTTTAGAAATACCAAGCACTCTTGATAGTGCCTTAAATTTATAAATTTTTCTTTCTCCTTCCCCTTAATGGAAATAAATATTATGAGAACAGCAACTTAGATTTGTAAATCACTTTAGAATTTGCAAGGCACTATTTCACTTAATATCTATGACAATCCAATGGCATCAGTGGTGCTAAGGACAGGGTAGTAGAAAAGACATAACTCATACTGTCAAGGAGCCTTACTCTACATGGGTGAATAATCTATGGAAGATATTAGGATTTCATTTTATAGGTACGTAAATGAAATCTCAGGAAGATTAATTGCATTCTCCCGTGCTAGGACAAGTAGATGGTACAGCCAAAATTTAAATACCCTTCCACTCTAAATCATGCTCTTCTCATTATTGTAAACTAGCTATATTTTTAACACAATAAAATAAATATCTCAAAGAAATTAAAATTTAAATGTAATGAAATAATGATTTTTAAAATGCTGGTGGTTTCTATACAACCAAGGCCAAATTAGAAAAAAAAATATCTTGTATAGTTTATGAAAAGTCTTAGAGATGTTCATGTAAGATAAAGAAGTAAAAACCTGAGTTTTCCATTTATGAAACTGCAAAGACATATGAGCATATTCCATACTCCAACATAGATTTTGTCTTCAGTGGCAATATTTATGCAATATAACATCCTTTTTTTCCTTTTGGGTGATTTTGTTTGAAATTTCCAAATTTTTTTAAAAGCTTAAAGTTAAAAAATACTTAGACCATTAAAGAGAACAGGTGAAATCATTGCTTTTTGTTTGTTTGTTTGTTTTTAATCTCTGTGTAATTCTAAATGTGAAAATATTATTTTGTTGTAAGGGCCATTCAAGGATTAAAGAATGGAGTTGAAATTCAAAGATCTCACCCAAGCCAGACTCAAGATTTCAATTATGTCTTTCTGAAGGCATTGGCTAAGAACTCTGCTACAATAGTTAGTCCCAGATATCACAGCTGGAAATACTGCCTTGCATTTAATGTCGCATAATGTAGTTGCTTAATTAGTACTCTTCAAGAAGGATCACTAGGTATTTCTACAAAGTTTTGAGTCCTGTGGTCCTCTAAATATGAAACACACTAAGTTGAAGCTACATTGGGGTAGAGAAGCAAGATTAGAGGCAAATAGAGGAAGTTGAAAAAAAAATGAAATCTTTCTTGGGGCATCAAAAAGTTGAGGTCCAAAATTTTCCACAACTAGTTCTGTGGTTGTGGACAAGTTTTCTAAAATTGGCTGGACTCTATTTTCTCATTTGTAAATCAAAATGACAATTCCTACCTTATCTACAAAAGAGGTTTACCGTTAGGATTGGAAGAGCTAATATATAAGAATGCATTTTTAATTTATATGAAGTTTTCAATATGCATTGAAAATGTTACCATAATAATATGAAAGGCTTAAACTCACAGGACTTCTTGTAAGTTTTAAATAAGTTAATGTGTGTGAAAATTCTGTCATTCATTCATGAACAAATTTTTATTCTATCAATAAATACAACTGAGGGCACCTGGGTGGCTCAGTTGGTTAAGCGACTGCCTTCGGCTCAGGTCATGATCCTGGAGTCCCTGGATCGAGTCCTGCATCGGGCTCCCTGCTCGGCAGGGAGTCTGCTTCTCCCTCTGACCCTCCCCCCTCTCATGTGCTTGCTCTCTCTCATTCTCTCTCTCTCAAATAAATAAATAAAAAATCTTTAAAAATAAATAAATAAATAAATAAATAAATAAATACAACTGAGTACATGTAGTATGGCAGGTCTTATGTTAGATGCTGGAAATGTGTTAAACAGGAAAGTACAGTTTCTCGAACTCAAAGCCTAGGATAGGAGAGAGAGAAGCAAGAAAATAATAATAAAAACAGTTTGCTAGATGCCGTGGTGGCTTTAGAAGCACTTAAAACTGGAAGACCTCACATAAGAGGTGGTATTTGAGCTGGATCTCAAAGGAGGAAGAGTTTTAGGCAGACATAAATACAGAAAGGCCAACTCAGTGTCAGAAAACAATATATGCAGGAAGGCATGTGGCAAGAGAGATGTGCTATCTTCTAAAGAAATCACATGAAGTTTAGTGGAGCAAAAGGAAAAATAAATAAGCAGATACTAGTTTGTGAATGTCACACAAAGAATTTGGAACTTTATCTTGAAATGATGGATTTTAACTGAACAATTCTAAGGAAAGAAATGAAAATTGAGTTTGTATTCTCTGTAATGGCACTCTATACACCACAGAATCAGTTGCTTAGGAAAACACCTGGAGTTTTAACACCAGTTAAAAGACTGCAGTAAACAAAGTGAAACACAACAAATATCTAAACCAAAGTGTTAGCATTGAGAGTAAAAAAGAAGGGTAAATATATAGAAAAATCTGGAAGAAGAATCAATAGGGACTAATTAGAGGAAAGGGAAGAGTCAAGGGTGGTATAAAACCAACAATAAAAAGGACAAATGAGTATGTTTGAATTTACCTTGATAGAATGAATCATGTTCAATTTACTGATCACCTAAAGCCTAGATACAACTCTATATATGTAAGAAAGCATAAATTTTTCATATATATATATTCATATATATATATATATAATGCATTTTGGTCCAATGAAAACTTCTACTTCCTTTTCACTACAGATGATTTTATTCAGATTTATGAAAAATGTTCTGTCCTGATCCTATTAGATCTCGTGTTGGCATTGCTTCGATTATCCTGTTCTACTTAATTCTAGAACTTTTTTTTTTTAAGATTTTATTTATTTATTTGACAGAGAGAGAGATAGCGAGAGCAGGAACACAAGCAGGAGGAGTGGGAGAGGGAGAAGCAGGCTTCCTGCCGAGCAGGGAGCTCGATGTGGGACTCGATCCCAGGACCCTGGGATCATGACCTGAGCCGAAGGCAGACGCTTAACGACTGAGCCACCCAGGTGCCCTAATTCTAGAACTTTTTATCCTATCCTGGGACTTCTAAAGATTTACTTCCTAGAAATTTTTACGTTTTATTACACATATCTAAATAAAGTTTAAAAATAAAGATGTTTTTCTGGCAAAGAAATAAATATTTCTGAAAAGTATTAAGTCTGCCCTACTATTCCAAAAATGGTTGCACTGTTACCCATGTAATCAGATTTGCTCTGCACCTCTGACATACAGCACCTCCTTGGAAGGCGTTTTATTCTGCATTCTGGGTCTTGGCAGAAAAAGAAGAATTTGCAGTTTTACTGTGACGTTTAAAAATCTCTGCCACATCACAAACACCTTAAGCTTCAAGACTTAGGCAACGGTGTGATTTCAAATGTTCTCTTTAGATTCAGCCTTCTGGACTTTTAAAACTTAACAGGTTCACACTATAAGTCAAGGTGGCAATATTACCAACATTATTTTATTATGATTAATTTCTGACACAGGAGTATTTTACATAATCAGCAGTACTAAATATATTTAATATCACATTTTGTTAACTTTTCCAATACAGTTTCATAGCTTGATAAAATGACTGGCACATAAGTGTCTGATAATATATATTGGATACATTAATGAATAAATTAGTATCAATATTATAACACAACTGGTCATTTTTATTTGGGCAATTTCGTATGTGTCCATGTGACAGCATACAGATATTTTAAAAATCCCAGGGGCATTTATCAGTCATAGTTCTTGGTGAAAGCTAATAGGCACCTAGTCTGGTTGTCTAAAGCAGTGTTCACAGAATCAAAGGCAGGCTTGGCAAAGGAGAAGCAACTAAGACCGCTCTGGGGTAAGCCAGCAGGAAAAGGATCCTATTGCTCTAAATGCCCCCCTTGCTGTGTGCTGTTGGCATGGCTTCACACAGCCGAGTGCCACCGGATACCACCGAAGTACCCTAAGTTGCTACTGCACGCTACCCCAAGATTTTATTAATTTCTTCCTCTTTGTATCACTCACTCAAGTTACAAGACGAGAGAAGAAAGAGATTTCTGTGGCAAGAATTTGATTGATTGACCATAGATCACATGCCCAAACCTTGGCTCCCAGGATTTTTCCTCTCAGGTTCTCTGGTGAGAGGGGGCAATTCATCCCACTGGTGTTACACACAGTAGAGATGACTCCCTAAATGAGAAGGAGAGAGTATTTTAAGAAGTAAGACATAGTATGCTAGGGAGACTACAGTTGTAGGATGCTCTGTGTGTGTGTGTGTGTGTGTGTGTGTATACAGGGCATGGGTAAGGTTGTGGGACATTCACAGGACTGCAAAACAGCACTAAAGCTATTACTTTTACTACATCTCTTATCATAACGGGTCACAGTGTCTGTTTCCTCAAGTGAGTTCCTTCAGGTCAGGGAAGATAAATAGATTCTTTAAAGAGTGAAATTAATTATATTAACTATATTAATAATAAAACAACTTGTTTCTCCTGTATTTGATGCATAATATGTACCCTATTTTATATAAAAATTCACATTTATATGATTTTAAGATGCTCTTTTGGCATTCCCCATCTAAGTATTTTTTAAGATCCTATCATGGTAACCCTAATCAAAGGGGGTTTATGAAAATTAAGCAATAATTGTGTTTTATTGATTCCAAATAATCTATATCCCAAAATGTCTTTGGGTCACAAACGTCCAGCAGTTCCCACATGCCCACTTCATGCTGGAATTTTACCCAATAATTATTTGTGCCTTAAGACCCAAACCTGTTCCAGGAGTCTCACTCCTGGGAATCTATCCCTAAGAAAAGATAAAGTGCCAGTTTAAACTTAAGATTATATGTTTATCAATGTATATTGTATTTTTTGATAAGGACAAAAAAAGGAAACAATGTGAATAACCATCAGTAAGAGAATGATTGAATAAACTGCAGTAAAACTATAAAAAAAAAAAAAAAAAAAAAGACCCAAACCTGATATTTTAGTCCCCTCGATCTCATAATGCTGAGAGGGCCTTCAGTTGTCTTTTTTGTTGTTTTTAATAGAAATGCATTATCTTTACCTCTCCAGTAACCTCTATAAATTGTTGTTTTGTATTTGTGGTCTGTATAAAAATGGATGATAGGACTCAAATCATATTTGAGAGCTCAAAGTTCAGCCAAAAATTCAATTATGTAAATTAGAAAACAAATGCCAGGGAATGAAAGCTAACCACTCAGTGTTCCTTAACTCAGGTCAGGGGTAGCCATGGAGGGCTGTAAAGAAGGAAAGGAAAAGAGCTTTGCTATAGCCCTGGGAGGAGGATAAATATTTTTTACATTCGGTCATGTAGTAATAAGGATCATCATCTGCAGCGCCTTCCATCCTAAATACATCTGCAGCCACCATTTGAGCCATTGATCTGCGAGTGTGCTTTGTACTCTCAAGGTGGCTATGCTTCACAAAGGGCCCTGTTCTCTCATTTGTGTGGGTATAGATTTGTACTGCTGAACAAACAAAACAAGGCAGAAAACAAGCAATCCATGAACCCTGGGGGTAGGGTTTAAAAGACAGACAACTGGATGATGGTTGGGCATTGGCACATAGACTAAAGGGTTTATTTCTATGAAGGCACACTTCAGTTTGAGAAAGATCTTTGGAAAACTGGTTTTAGATGGAACTTAAGAGATAGCTATTTTTTTTTTTTTTTTTTTTGTATTTTGTTTTGTTTTCATTCTGGCTTTATGGATTCTATGAGACTCAAGAGATGTATTTCAGGAGCTGCTTCAGGGATGGGAACATTGGGGATTGGACTCAGGGGTCCTCATCGCCTTACCTTAACCATCACAGCATTTCATTTGAAACATTAATTTTCCACTTAATTGAGAATTGGTTTCTGTGCTAAGAAACTGGTTTTAAAATCATTGGTCAGGTTCAAGTGAATACTTCATTTTACAGTTGAAAAGGAGAGGCTGAAAAGATTTAGTGGACCAATTACCACAGCTGGTATTAATAGAACTGGGACTAAAATCCTATTCTTATTTCCTAGCCTATGTGTTTACCACCAGGTCAAGTTACCTTTTATTCAATTCACTAAGTCCTAGTCATTCCATCCTTGATATTCACCAAAGCACTCTCAGCAGACAAATTTGAGAAAGGGATCTTGAACTCTGAGTTATTATTAAATAAATAATGAGGATATTTGATATTTGATATATTTGATATTTGATATATTTGAACAATAAAGATACTTGATAACTGTAGAGTTATTAATCTGCAAAAGATATGAAGATATGTATGAAACTCTCCTGTTAAAATAAGTGGCCAATGACTCTCAGTTACACTTTAGGGAAAGATCTATAAAGAAAGGAATATTTCTATGTATAAAGAATAATGGCTAAGAAGAGGGAAATTGTTGCAAACAGAGGAAAGAGCATACAAAAACAGGAAAATATGTTAAGTGCACTGATGTATTTATCAATGAGGGAATAAATTAAAGTCAGTGAATGATTAAAGTAAATGTATTCAGATGATATTGACAGACCCTTTGGAATACAAGACATGATTCATAGAAAGTACTATCTTGTCATTGTAAGAATGCTGACATTATGAGGAAATGATAAATTCCCAGAATGCTTTTCTGTCTACAGGTTAATACCTAAGGTCTTCCTGTATAAGAAAAAGTTTAAGTGATCTTTTGTAGACAGTTATTTCCCTACTGTAACCATGAGGACCATAAGTCATTTGCCAGATGAGAGGACAGTTTATGCCTCTGCCCTCCTTAGATGACATGCATATTTTACTACAAGCTCTTGCCTGTCTGGTTTATCTCAGTAACTGATGGACCTCTGAGCCCAGGCAACCATGCCACTCAATTTTAGTCAATCAGGCTCCATTTTTCATCCTGTTTTCAGGTCACATTTGCTTTATTTAAAGCAGCTGTGTTGGATCAGCTAAAACCCAAAGCATTCAATGAAAGCCTTAAGCATGTGACCACAATTGCACATAAATATCTCTGACTCAAAGCTTTAATATAAAGTGCCACACATTCACACACATTCAATCAGTGTACAGTTCAGAAGGACTGCTTAAGTAGGTAACAGTTTTCCATGCTGTCAGTTAACATTACAGGTCATTTGAATAAGGTCAAGACTAGAGAAGCCATAGTGTTTTATCACAGATCTTTGTGGGGTTTTTTTGTTTTGTTTTTTTTTAAAGATTTTATTCATTTATTTGACAGAGAGAGACACAGCGAGAGAGGGAACACAAGCAGGGGGAGTGGGAGAGGGAGAAGCAGGCTTCCCGCGGAGCAGGGAGCCCGATGAGGGGCTCGATCCCAGGACCCTGAGATCATGACCTGACCCGAAGGCAGATGCTTAACGATTGAGCCACCCAGGCGCCCCGATCTTTGTGTTTTTTAAGGTAAATTATTATAAGCTAAAAAATAGTCCTGATTAATATTTTTAAAATAAGGAACCTACCTATGCCAAATCTAATAACTAATAATCTAAAAAGTAACTAGGGGAATGAACAGAACAAAACGACTGGCCTCTAAGAATATTCTAGTAATTTAGTATATTGCAACTGCTTAAGTTATTAACACCTGCTTGTTCTGAGGACATATATTCAAATTGAAAAGCATTGTTGTGATATGAAAAGTTGGAAAACCAACATGGAAAAACCACATGATACTTACTCTTTTTGAAAGAGCAGTTAGAATTATCAGCCCTCTGACATCACATGGGGCATCAGCATTAGCAGCATGGCTGTGGCACGGCCAAAAAGCAGAATCTAACAGAGTGGAAGGCAGACCCAGAGCAGAGGACTAACAGGGAATAATTTAAGTAGAAGCTAAGAAGAACAGCAACTGGGGACAGTGATAAATTTGATATATGTCTAAAAGACAGAGATAAGAGAGGACTTTGTGGTCTTTGCACTTTGTTATTGATCTGCTTGCTGGGCTATTTAATGTATCTGGTAATAATACATTATTTCCCCAGCTTCAGACTTAAAATGTGATAGTAAAAATTAATAGAGTAAAGACTATTTTTCTCCTTTCTTGTGCATTTTTACTATACTGCATTTGTCATGGGAATAGTAAGAAGTTACACATGTTAAATAGACCTTTTATGAGCTATGATGATTAGTAGTTTGGGCATCAGCAAAAGGGTGTGGAAAATCCTAACAAGTTAACAAAGAGCCTTCATCCTACTCTCTTGAATTCTAAGCATCCTTGACTGCGTGAATCTGTGGAGTGAATATAGGCTTTGGAGTCAGACAGACCAAGCTTAGGCAAGTTATTTAACCTCATTCAGCTTATCATAAAATGGGAATAGTAAGATGTAACTCATAGAGTCATTGGGAGGATTGTAATAACGGAATGTTGCAGGGAAAGTGTTTAATAATTACCTGACACTCAATATGGTAGCTATCATTATCTATTAAAGAAGCAGACCATAAAGAATCAATATTTATAAATCAATGTTCTAAATCCTGGTTGTGCATCAGAATCATCTGTGGAAATATTTTAAACTAGAGATGCCATTCAAGAAATATTTATTCAGTAGGCACAGCGCAGTCATTTCTATTTTTCAAAGAACTCCATGGGTGGCCCCTCTGATCAGCCAGGAGTGATAGACACTCTTATAAAGGTATTTTCATAGTCAAAGAAGAACTCAAAACTTTAAAAGTGGAGAAGACTTTAAAGAAGAGTCAGCAACTCTTCTGCTTTTCTGCCAATTGCCATCATATTGTATACACCACATAGAAAAGGTTGTATACTTATAAATGCTGGCAGTTGCATCTGGCAAAGGAGATTTTTCTAAGTGAAAGATAAATATTTGAACCAACTACCAGACAACTAAACAAGCTAATCTCTATGACTCTGAGCACTGCTAGCTCTGCCATCAAAAATTTAAAAACAGGAGCCTGGACTCAAAACATCTGGCCTGTGCTTCTGCCTTGGATTCAAGAGTTGTAAATATGACAGGTGCAAATTACTCATGCACTCCATACACAACACTGCTTTCTCCACCAGCTCTACCCTCCCATTATGTTTCAGAGAAGCATCTGGAGCCTTACCAACTTCACAACATAACCATAGTAAAGAGAAGCCAATATTAAGCTAAATGTCATCATGTCTCTCAGACTACCGTGATGCAATACATCAGAAGGGAGAGAGGATGGTAGATCAGGTAATGGAGAGCTCAGAGCAGCCGAGATCAACCCTACAATTTAAACCTGAATCAAGAGGTATGCAATCAGTTTAGGGTAACATTTAGGTTTTTATTCTGTGTATTATTTTTCCACATGAAATGAAGAAAGCATATCACTTCATTAAATATTACTCTCCTGGGATACTGTTAGGAACATTTGGTTAAACCATTACCATAAACATGTCAAAACAAGCCTGTTAGAGACTTATGAATGTTCTCCATTCAGTCATTAATAAGAAGAATGGCAGCAATCACTTATATAATGCTTAATATATGTCAGACATTGTTCCAAGTGTTATTCACATATTAACTCATTTAATCTTAACAACTACTCTATGAAACAGGCAATTTTTTATACCCCTTTGTGGTGTGCCACCCAGATTCTCCTTTAGGAAGGAACGACATATTTCCCCCAGCTACTGGAAGATGGCCCTCAGCTATCGGTTGTCGTTCGAGAGTGCTTTGACTGAAGAATACTGCTTCATCCAAGGTCATACCTCCTTCCAGGAGCAGCTCTGATCCAGTGATTAATTATAATGTTGGTGTAAAGTCCTGATTCTCTTTCACCAAGTTGGGAAAAATGCAACACTATCCCAGTTCCAGACCTCTCCATGGGTTGGCTGAAAATTTCCTTGGAATTGCATCAGAGCTTAACTTCTCTCTCTGTCCAATCCTGCTTCCCATCCTTTCTATCCATATTCCCAAGAGCACTCCCTAATCAATGTCCTGAACACTAGTCTCTGTCACAGTGTTTGCTTCCCATGATATAATCTGCAACAAGCCACTTAGGTAATTTTGTCATCTTGATAACCCCTCAGAAATAGATGTCTACCTGACATGCGCTACTGATGCTGTTGAACTTGTCACTCAGCATTTCTCATTGTCTCCTTCCCTTTCTACTTTTCACTTGAGTCTAAGCGCATCACTTCATCTCCTACTGCCTCTGTTTCTATCAGTGTCACATTCAGAAATGTTAAGATCTGGCTGATTGCTTAGTGACCATCCAACTGGGTTTTTCTCCATAAGAGAGACTGCATCTTAGAGAGCGTGCATTCCTACATCTATCCTATAAATAGTTGCTCATGCTTAGAGTTCAGATTTCTGAGTCCAGTAAGTCATAGCTAGGTTAACAGGAATACAAACAAGATTGGAAATTTATGCCCAAGCAACTGTCTCTCCCTTATCAGCTCAAAGACCAAATTCAGATGTAACTGAAATTTAGATTTTTTTTGTTTCACTAATTTGCTAATTTCAAGATTATAAAGTCATTTTCATTGTTTTTCCACCAACCTTCCAAATTCCAGAGTTGTAAAAATGTAATTCTGCATAATATCTTCTATTGACTCCCATTATTTTCTCTGCCTAGTATACTGCTTTCCACTGAATCTTTTTTGATAAATTACTTCTTACTCATACACCAATCATATAGTACTGGTTGGGTCATCATGTTATTATACTACTCCATCTCAGATGGCTGCAAATGATGACTCAGGAGTGAGAATTTGATCTGTGGCAGGCCAATAAGATTTCCTCCTGTATTTTCCAAGCTAGAACCGAGTAAGAACATTACTCCAGCTCTAAGATATAGCCATCATGCACCAGATCCTTCAACTCATAGAGCATGCTGGTCTGTAATGTGAGAGAATAAAGACTATGAAAATGAAAGAAAGTACCAAAGATGACAAATACCTAATTCCAGTGGTTCCTAAGGTTCAACTATGGCTCTCTTTCCAAAAATGAATTTATTTAACCTTGATTTCACTAACCCTCCTATTACTCTTCATTAAGGATTAATCTCAAGCTCTTTACCATGATATGCAAAGACCACAATATTTATCTAAGCTGATATCTAATTGCATCCTTACCACCTGTTTGTGATCCATCCTGTCCTCCACTACACTCAGTGTTCTAGTAATATCATCAAATGCCTAAATGGTGACTCAGGATTCAGCATGAACTATGCCTTCTCTGAAGAACACTCCCCAATTCCTCCTGTCAAAATTAGCCATTAATCCCTCATGTTCTGATGAACCTAACATCATTCATTTATGAGTCTGTGTCCACCACTATCTACAGGTCATAGAAACTGAAGTGTGAAGATAATATTGAATCTAAATGGAAGAAAAATCACCAAAAAAAGATGCCTTGTACATATTCTTTCACAAGCTCTATGCATAAGTTATTGATTTTGGATCTTTCTTTTTTTCTAACATATACATCGAAAGCCATAAATTTCCCTGAAAACAATGATTTCTCAGCATTCCACAAATTTTGAAAAGTTGTGTTTTTATTTTAATTTGGTTAAAATACTTTAAAATTTCTTTTGAGACTTCTTATTTGACCCAGATGTTATCTAAAGATGTGTTGTTTAACTTCCAAGCATTTGCGGATTTTTCAGCTACCATCCGCTATTGATTTTTAGTATAATTTCATCATAGACTACTCTTCCTTCATAGATCCCAGCTTCCCTCAAGATCTTTTCCTTTGACCTTGATTTTCTGCAGTTTGAATATGACATGCCTACTTGTGACTTTCTTTGATATATCTACTTTTTGGTGTTCATTGAGCTTCCAGGATCTTTGGCTAGGATCTTTGGTTTGATGTTTACTGTACCAATAGGTGCCAGAGACTTCATTTTCCTCTCACGTGTTTTTTTTTTCTTTTTGTTTGTTTGTTTGTTTTTTGAAAGAGAGCTAGAGAGAGAGAAAACGGGGGGGGGGCGGGGAGAAGGAGGCAGGGGCAGAGGGAGAGGGAAAGGGAGAGAGAGAGAATGGGGCTCCATCCCACGACATTGAGATCATGACCTGAACAGAAATCAAGAGTCAGACGCTTAACCAACTGAGCCATCCAGGTGACCCTCCTCTGATGTTTTTTATGTTGTTTCCCCTCTTTACTCTGGACTTCTTAAGTCCTTCTCCTTAGGAAGAGTTTTTCTTTCAGCTCTTTCAGGTGTTATCTATTGTTATTATACTGGAACATTGTTAGTGTGTTGGTAATCTTATAATCTTATGATTAGATATTAGTCTGTGACCTTCACATTGTTTCTCTAGTCAGAATAGCCTTATCCCCAGGCCCCTTACTCCCTTCTCCGGCTACATTGTTCCTAGGCTATTTCCTTGAATCCCTAACTAACTCCTGTTGACTTTTTTTTTTCTCCGTTAAGTGAGAAAGGAAAACTGGAAAGGGCTAGAATGAGAAGCATCCCCTTCTTTGAATTGGGATAAATCTCTGGCATTTTCCCTGGAGAGTAGGCCTTTGTCATGGAAAAGACTCTGAGTGTATTTCACAAGATTATTCCTCCCTTCTGGCTGCCAAAACTAGAGGGCTCTTTCACCATCTTCAGCCATGAACCTGGTATGGTTCCTGGAGGTAAAGCTCACCAAAGTATGGGGATTATTTGTTATACAGACAATTAATAAAAATTTGCTAGCAAAAAGTCATACCATTGGTAACATTATTCTTCGGGAGCTAAACAAATCTTTAAAGAGACTTCTGATCTCCAAAGAAGTATCAGAAAGGACTTAAAAATTTCTGGAAATGTGACATATTACAGGAAGTTACATGTAAAGTACTTTAGTGGCTATAAGTTAGTTTTCTTTAAATATCAAATCGCATCCTAAATCGCATAACTTAATGCAACATTATTCTGCTATGAATATTTGTGCTGATTATTTAATATAAAATTAAATTCCATTACACACATACATATATGTATATATGTATGGGAAGTTTGGTTTTCATGTTTTTTTAGAAACCTTGGAGAACGTCTTATTTATAATAAAACATTACCATCTGGTGGTATTAATTTCAAACTGCAGGCAAAAGGTCCTGTAGGATCTTATATTTAAAAACCATTTCCTCTATAACACTTCCATTCTCATACAGACATGGTGCAAAGAACTATTGCTGCAAAAATTAAGATCTTTCATTCTGAGCAATTTACCCTCTAAAAATGAAATACATTAAACCATTACACTATGATAAATGCTATAATAAAAGTTTATATTGTAACCTATTCATTAATCGGTTCAATTGTTATTTTTTAGCACCTTCTATGTGTCAGATATTATTCTAGACACTGGGAATGCATCATTTAAAAAGGCAAGCAAAAGCCCTGCCTTCCTGATGTTTATGTTCCAGTATAAAATAAGGTAAAGGGACATCCGGGTGGCTCAAGTCAGTTAAGTGTCTGCCTTTGGCTCAGGTCATGATCTCAGGGTCCTGGAATGGAGCTCCATGTCCAGCTCCCTGCTCAGCAGGGAGTCTGCTTCTCCCTCTCCCTCTGCCTCTTCCCCCACTCATGCTCCCTCTCTGTCAAATAAATAAATAAAATCTTTTTAAAAATATAAAAGAAGGTAGAAAATGAACAAAAAATGGTAGTATAGTGTATTATAAGGTAATAGGTAATTTAAAAAAAATCAAAGGTGGTAGAGAATGCTAAAAAAAGAAGTAGAAAAAATAATAGAGTAATTAAGGAAAGATAGGCTGATATCTTTGCTGATAGCTAAACAAAGACCTGAAGGACATGAGAAAGTAAGCCCTGCAACTATCTGAAAAAAGGCATAGGAAAGAGCAAGTGGGGAGGCTCTAGCGCAGGAGCTTCCCTGGATGCCATGTTTGAGGAACATTATACAAGCCCTTTTAGCTAGAATGGAGTGAGGAGGAGGGAAAGAAAAAGAAAGACATTCATAGAGGTAACAGGGAAGACAGAACATAAAAAGCCATGAAGACTCCAAGGACTGGACTTCAAGTGCAATTTAAAGCCATTAGGAGGTTTTGATATGATCTGTCTTGTGTTTTTAAAGATTTTATTTACTTATTTATTTTACAGGGAAAGAGAACACAAGCAGGGGGAGGAGGAGAGGGAGAGAGGCAAGCAGGCTCCACACTGAGCACAGAGCCCAAAGTGGGGCTGTATCCCACAACCCTGAGATCATCAAGTGTCTCACACCCAGGTGCCCCTGTCTTGTATTTTCAAAATGACTGTTTACTCTACTGTGATAAGAATAAAATATAAGATGTAAAAGGCCATAAGCAGAAAGACCTTTAGGATAGTGATACTCAAAATGCCAGTTAACAGCTAGATAAGAAGTTTGTGCCAAAATATAAAGAAATGTACTGCTTCCTGAATTGAGAAGGTCTTACTAAGGAGAAATGTTGACAGAACTAAATTGTATGTGTAGTGATATTGTTCATTTATATTATGGAATAAGCTCTTGTTCTCCCCTTGGACAAACAGTCCATTCAATGGCCCCTACTTTAAGAAGCACTGCTTTATGATATTATTGCAATAACCCAAGTAAGAGATGATGGGGTCTTAGACCATGGTAATGTTATGGGAGAAAAGAAATGGCCCTTTACATATAAATATAGATATATAGATAGATATCTGTATCTATCTATATACACCCTCATAGGATTTGTTAATGGATTAACTATGGGGTATAAAACAAAGAAAAAAGTCAAAAAGAATATCAATTTCTGAGTCTGAGAAACTGGAGCACTACTTTTACTAAGATTGGAAAATACAGGAGATGGGACAAGTTTGGGGAAGAAGTCAGGCTTTCAGTTTGGAGCATATTAAGTGTAAATATCCAAAGGAAGATAACAAGTAGGTAGTTAGATATATGATTCCTGAATTCAGGGGCAAGGTCTGGCTAAGTATATACCTGCTTATATACTATCAACATATATATGGTATTTAAAGCCTAAAAATTAGATGAGACCTCCAAGTGAAGGAGTGATGTCTATTCTATTTATATAGACTATAGTGACATAAGAACTGAGCTCTGGGACACTTTGAAACTGAAAGGTCTAAAAAAAGGGCTGACAGCCATCAAAAGGAATGAGATCTTGCCATTTGCAACGACGTGGTTGGAACTGGAGGGTGTTATGCTGAGCGAAATAAGTCAATCAGAGAAAAGACATGTATCATATGACCTCACTGATATGAGGAATTCTTAATCTCAGGAAACAAACTGAGGGTTGCTGGAGTGGTGGGGGGTGGGAGGGATGGGGTGGCTGGGTGATAGCCATTGGGGAGGGTACGTGCTATGGTGAGTGCTGTGAATTGTGCAAGACTGTTGAATCACAGATCTGTACCTCTGAAACAAATAATACAATATATGTTAAAAAAAAAAAAAGAAGATAGCAGGAGGGGAAGAATGAAGGGGGGGAAATTGGAGGGGGAGACGAACCATGAGAGATGATGGACTCTGAAAAACAAGCTGAGGGTTCTAGATGGGAGGGAGTGGGAGGATGGGTTAGCCTGGTGATGGGTATTAAAGAGGGCACATTCTGCATGGAGCACTGGGTGTTATACACAAACAATGAATCATGGCACACGGCATCAAAAACTAATGATGTAGTGTATGGTGATTAACATAACAATAAAAAATTAAAAATAAATAAATAAAGGGCAGACAAACTATGGCCAGTAGGTCAAATCTAACCCATTTTTGGATGGCCCACAAGTGAAAAATATGTTTTACATATTTTAAGGGTTAAAGAAAAAAAGAGGTGAACATGCAACAGAGACCACACCTAACCCACAAAACCTAATCTATTTACTATGTGACCATTAACAGAAGTAAAGTTGGCAGACCATGGGTCTAGAAGATATAGGAAGACATGATCAGTGAGAGAGAAAGAAAACCAAGGAAGTATGGAAGTCAAGTGAAGGCTGAGTTATATGGAAAAGGGAATAATACCTGTGTCAAATGCTGATGATAGATCAAGAAAAATGGAAACTTAACATTGACTATAGGTTTAGCAATATGGAGAGCATTAGAGACTTTGACAAGATAGTGTTCAAGGAGTCATGTGAGCCAAATCCTGACTGGGATAAGAGGGGTTGCAAAAACAAATAGAGACCATTTTTCCAAAGAATTTTTCTATAGAGAATCTGAGAAATGAAGCCGTTACTGGAGGGGTAAGTGAGTTTAAGATATATCTATCTATCTTATATACTTATTTATAATAAATATACATATTTAGGGGTGCCTGGGTGGCTCAGTCGTTAAGCGTCTGCCTTCGGCTCAGGTCATGATCCCAGGGTCCTGGGATCGAGCCCCGCATCAGGCTCCCTGCTCAGCGGGGAGCCTGCTTCTCCCTCTCCCACTCCCCCTGCTTGTGTTCCCTCTCTCGCTGTGTCTCTCTCTGTCAAATAAATAAATAAAATCTTTAAAAAATAAAAAAAATAAAAAAATAAATATACATATTTATTATATATTAAGCTAAATATACTTTTAAATATACATTTTTTTCAAACACGGGAGAAATTACAACTTGTTTTTATGACTATGAGAAAGACCACAGGATCAATGGAAGTTTTAATACTGCAGTGTCATCAGAGGGTCAATTACTGTAAAGAGTCTCTTGAGTGGGTGAGGGATAATATAATCTAGTGACAAGTAGATGGTTTAGACAGAAGCTTGGGTGGTCCCATCACAGTAACAGGAAGAAAGGGAGAATACACTCTATGGTCAAGAAGGCCGCCAAGGGGAAGAATGCTGTGGCAGAAACTTGCAAAAATTACATTCTGATGGATTCTATTTTCTTAGCAAATAGAAGGGTGATCAGCTGAGAATGAGGATGAGAGAAGGGAGGGATATTGGAAATTTGAAGGAAGAGCAGGTGAAAATACTTGTCCCCAAGACTGAAAGAGTAAATGACTAGGAATTATAAAAACTAGCCATTTAGCACTGAGGGATAATTTAAAGTAACTGGTCATGAATTGCAAGTAGAACAGTAATCATGGTTTACTGCACAGAAGGAAAAATCTGAGTAGGCAGAGAACTTGATTTAACCTGGGTTGGAGTTTTGTCAAGTGCATACAATAAATCAAAAGGGGGCAATTAGTTGAATGTGATGAAAGAGAATGGTTGTAAAAACAGACCATGGAATCTAAGCTGAGTAAGAAAGAAACATGGGCATGAAACACATAAAAATTCACTGAGTTGTACACATATGATTTATGTGTTTTTTCTGTGTACATTATACCTTAGTACCCAAGCTTACCTAAACTAGAAAGAATGAAAGAAAGAAGAGAGAGGGAGGAAGAGAGGGAGGGAGGGAGGGAAAGGAAGGGAGGGAGGGAGATATATCCAACAGGATAAAATATAACTAAAAAAGAAAACATGAAAGGTAGGCATGCTCTTTAGGAGGTTATTAAAGATAAATCAAGTGAGAGATATAGGGGCAATGAGAAGGGGGATAGGTTCTAATGGAGATTCTGAAAACTTAAGACTAGAAAGACTAGTTTCAGCAAGAGATTGAACAGAGAATGTCTTAGTTCATTCGAGAAATTGTATATATGATACAGTCAGCAAAGGTGTTCATATTAGCATTCACATCAGTGACTTTGAACTAATGGAATGGAATCCAATCATATTTCTTATGTTTGCAGGAAATAAGACAAGGAATCAGAATTCAAAATAATCATAGCAAGAGAGACAAATTTTAAAACAAACAGCAAATTCAATTAAACTAACAACCCTTGGGAAGAAAATCCAAGGATGCAAATTAAAAGGAAGGAAAAAATGGTTTTATGAATATATGGTGAAAATGGGTCTTAGGCCCAAAGTAGATGATATATCTGTGGACCAAATAACGTATAAATCTAAGAACACATAAAATCCAAAGAAAATCTGCATCTTCTGATTCAGTATGGTCTGGTGATCAATATGTGGCAGTAAAATGGGAAGGAATGGGTAAGATATACCTTATACCTGCAATGCATACGACAGTACACAGACTATGATAAGGATATAGGCCTTCTTGGTACCACACCAAATAATGCAGAGGGAATGATTATGAATTCAAAGTTGGCTGAGGTCATGAGCAAAAGCTAAAGAAGCTAACTTGTTCTTCCAAGAATTTTTTTTTAAAGTATTACTGAATATTGATTATTAAATATAGGACAGGTTCTTCTCAGCCTGTCTGTGTTAAATTCTTTTACCCCTCCTAAAGATAGGAAAGAAATAAATTTGATCTTCAGTTTGTAGAATTATAAATGTCAGAATATGGAGAGAAGATAGCAGCAATGTCCTGATGGAATAAGGGCTACCCTTCCCCTTGCTTCTCTCTACTTCAGCTTTTAATAGGTACCATTTCCTCTACCTGGAAATGAAAGTGAAGGCCTATTGCATCACCAGGAGGCCAGAAGGCAGTTCCTCCTGTGCTAGTCAGGTTCAGTCTATTCCAGACACAATGGCTCCAGCTGCTACCCACAGGGAGTTTTATTATATGGGGCCTCATTTCCTTGCCTGAAAAGCAGTGCTGAGCCCCTCCTGCCAGGATAGACTTCTTCCTGCTGCTGTTTCTCAGCTTTGAGCATCATTACATTGCTTTACACTGCTTCCATGTGGATTTTGAGCTTTTCCTCTTCCTGTTTCCTATGTCTTGCTGTGTCTTCACACATCTCTTTGGACACTTAGGACATCAACAGCACCACTGAGAGGGGTGTGATGAAGCTGCCTAGGAAGAGCTATATCTAGCACTTGTCAAGTGGAAAACTCCATCCTGCCTAGAATGTGAATAATATCATGCATTCATACATCTTTTCTAGGATTAACCAAATAAAACTTGAAGAAGACACAAAAACTCTCTCATCTAGGAAAACTGCAATCCAGATTTCCTAAAGTCAAAGATGTCTCCTGGACTCTTGTGAGACTGAAGTTGGAAATCATAGAGACAACTGTCCCACTTCCACTTGCTTTCTGTTTGTCCTGAGTTATTTTGCACAATAGGTTCATTGAATTGTTCACTTCAGATCATTTCCCTTCTTAGCTGAGTATTTTTCTATGAGAGAGACTAATGGGGAATCCATGGGACATGATGTTCTTTGTATTTCTTGACATTATTCTCAAAGGTTGGGATGCTCCTTTGCAATACACCCCTGATTAAATGCTAACCCACCTAAAATCTAACTTCCAAATACTTCTAGAAGGGAATCTGGTCTAATTCCCAGTGATTTTTCTAAATTTTCACCTCTCTCTATCCCTGCAACCATCCCTCTAGTCTATTCCCCTGGCTTTTTAACTAAAAAGGTAACTAAAAAGATGGAGCAATGTTTTAGATATTTATTGATATTTGCATCTAAACAGTTAAGTGAGTTTATAGATTACATTCTCTGGTTTAAACCAAATCTTATAAAAAGTAGTTCACGCAAATGAACCAACAATTGAAAATAATATTCATAAAGCATCATAGAAAACCAAGAGGACACAATAACAAGCTCTTTATCAAAGGAGAAACAATGGTGATTTCATCATATCTGAAAGAAGTTAGCAAAAACAATCAAATCATCAAGAAGACTACTTGAAATGTTGATTTACTCTTACTGTTTTTAATAATGAACTCTACAGTGTGCCATTAGATATTAACTAATCCTTGTAAATCATATGTGTTACATAGATAAATACATGCATATGGAATTTTTATTGTTAGAGGTAATGTGCAAAAAATGTGTAGAGATCTTTGTAGTATGGGTTTGTTAGACACCATAAGGTATAGATGGAATTATCTCTGCTATCAAACTTTTTTGATATTGATCAGAATGCTTTCTGATTCCACTTGGAATATTTTTTGCTTTCAGGCTCCCTGGTATGATGCTCATTCCTTAATAACTGTCCTGTCTTTGTTAGACAGCCCTACCACCAATCCTCTGCCAAGGCTAATGACTAGCTATATCAGTCTACTTTCCAGATATCTCATTCCACTGGTATGAATGGAAGTCATCCCCAAACCTGCCAGTGAGTTTTCCTCCTACATCTACTTTTCTCAAATGTACATGCCAAATTTCCCAAGTTGCTGTTCTCTTAGTCTAGCCTATCTAACTAAATTCCTCAAGCCTCTGTTCCAACATTCTATAATTTAGCTGACATTTATAAGATATAGTGACTGGAAGATGATAAAGAGCATCTCCATTATAGATATTAACTCTACAAAAGGAAATGCTAAAATGGGGACTGAATGAGCCTTTTATTGATTCTTCTTTTCAGTTGATTGATTACATTTTTTACTTCATCAAATGCTGTAACTCAAAACATTAACTTTTAAATGGGTCAGACTAAAATGTATATTTTAAAATTCAAAATATATCTGTCAAATTTCTATGTGCTTGTTAAATATTCTCCTTTTCTGTCGTTGTATAGAAATTACAGCTGCATTATTTAGTTTTAAGTACTTTGCATGATGAAGCTTCTACAATAATGAAAATATTTTTTTTTATTTTGTAAAGCCCTAAAATATTTATTACAACTTAACTATCCCCCTTTTCTTTCAGTGACAATGTTTGAGTCCATCTGACAGTCCACTAAATAATCCCTACTGGTCTAGCTTTTGAATTTAACTTCAGTTAAAATACTTATAAAATATACCTCAGAGCTAATTTTAATTTTTCATAAACAAATGAATGTGAAATTAGCATTGGGTCAGCAGTGAAGACATCCTCTGCATTTTTTCACTGAAAAGCTCAGTAATAAAATATAGTCTAAATGCACTAATTTACATTAGAGCATAATATAGTAATTTCCCAGTTTAATGGGATCCTTCATGTAGATACATTTTGTTTGTGACCTTGATCCACTCATGGCAAAATCGGACTTTCCTCCAAAACCATTTTTTCCCTGAAGTAGTTCTAGTTGTGTTAGAGAAGAATGATGATGAACTGTAAATGACACAGTCCTGAACATTTGGGAAAAATACCCTCAGAAATTCCTGAAAGGAGTCTTTAAAAGTTTTGTTAAATTTTCTTTGTAAATAAGAGATGTTTTCCTTTGTAAATATCAGAAATATGTTATAATTCAGTAAATACATTTATAATATTCTTTATCACACACCAAAAAGCTGACAAATGCAGTTTGACTCCCACCCCAGTCCATTTTCCACAAAGATAGGATTATTGAATTATGCTCCTTTTTTAAGCCATAAACTCTTAGATTTCAATTTGGGCACAATTAGGAATGTTATAAAAGATTTTTATGATCTTTTTCCCCAGTCTCAGAGCCAATTATTGTGTTCTTTGTATATGTAGCAAATTATTCAAGTATTAGTCATTTCCCTTGTTACTAGCTTCTTGCTCAAATTGTGTTAAAATAAATTGTGGCCACATTTGCGGTTAGAGTATTTACATTCGTTTTTCATAATGCAGCTACAAGTAGTCAAACTAAAGTGCTTAATTGGGTGGCAGTATAATGGTGGAGTCTTATTCTTGAGAGGGGGTGGGTCCTAGGTCTGAAGTCAAAATATTCATGGTCAGGTATGAATGGGGCAAGAAGTTCCTTTAGGGCAACAATTGGAGACATAAGAGAGAAAGTTGCTAACTCAGATTTTAAATTGTCCTAAATGCCAAAGACATGTATACCAAAGGGCATGGGGTTATTGACGTTGTCCCATAGTTGCAGCCTGGGTGAGCTTCTATAATGTTGATTTTTCTAGGAACAGTGGTCAAATTTGACTTGCAGTTTGGGGGATGTATCACCTGAAAAATTATGACATTATTAACTTAAAGGGAAGTCAGAAAGGAAACATTTAGTGAGGGAGATAATAAATTTGTTTTAAATGTGTGTTTGCAGTGGCAATAAGACGTGCAAAGAGGGTTATCAAACAGGCACTTGTGGGACCTGGAGAAGACTAAAAAGGTAGCAATAGTCTCTTCTGTCTTGATTTTTAGTACACAAAACACAAAACCGTAAAGTAGGAAAATGTGTTTGTGCACAGCTTCAAGTCTTCTTTAAGCCTTTCAGTAAATGCCTGAGTTAGGTTTACGATGTTCTCTAATCCATTCACTCCTTGATTCAAAAAGCATTTATTGATCACATGCTTTATATCAGGGATGAGAAAGGTAAAGAAAAAATATATTTAAGCTCTTCCAGAGGTAAAACCAACAATTTTGTTAGAGTGGACTATAGGAAAAACTTCCCCAAAAAAGCCCAGGTTTCTTAATGTATAGATAAAAATAATTTTAGTAGGTGACAGGAAGAAAAAAAAAAGCATTGAGAAATTAGCATTTGAGTCCTTGGGGACAAATAATTCAGAGCTATTCTTCCAATACTATGATACCCTGAATGGAGCTGTTATCCTTGGAAGTCCCATGCTTATTATCCCAGAGACTAAAAATTTTCATCAAATCAAAATAAAATTACTCCACTCAAGGTCATTCATTCATTCATCCATTCAACAAATATTTATTTCATGTCCGTTTGTGCCAGGTACCGTGCTAGGTGCTGCGAGACATGCTCTTGCCCCTCAGTGGTGTTTACAGTGTTGCATTGTCACCTGTAACAGATTGAACCATCTCTTAAGAGTACATCCAGACCCGGAACTCTGCCTGGTGGTCCTGATTACCTGTTTTCATCCCCATAACATACACCACTATTTAGATAAGTCAACATCCTTTTAGTTAATAATTGTCTAAGTCCCTCTGAGACTAGGATTCAAAATACCCATTTAAAACACTTGAGATGGATGAGTATACTCTGCCTAATATGTTTCTTAGAAATAGGAAGACACTGTAAATTGTATATCATTAATTTGTTATTAAGATTTTTTTCTCAGTAACACCTCATACACAGGTAACATAACCTGAAAATTTTCTATTTAAAGAAGATGTAATCTCTAACCTTTCAAAGTATTAAGAAGGTAAGTAAGGACCTTGCAAGACATGAAGTTTAACTGCTAGGAGTTTTGTTTTCTACCAAAATTGACAGGAATGTACATTCAGGTTTTAAAATGAAGCATCTTTCTTATAAGAGGGCTTTTTTCCTTCCTGAAAACTCACTTACGTATTAGTATTGACTGAAGGCAAATGTCCACTGACATTTTGGACTATGGCTTCTCTGTTTTTAGATTTGACCTAAAAATAACCAAAGAAATGCAGGAAAATAACTTTTGCATGCCTGTATGGAAAAGATCATCCTGTTCAAGGAAAAAAGACCATTGAGTAAATGGCTTTATCTTTTAGTTGATTAAATTCCCACCTGTTTTGATGTGGTGTACCCTTTATAAAGGTTAGAACTTCCATCTGCCTATCCTTTCATCGGAGAGCTGGGAAAGTCTCAACTGCAGATGTGGCAGTCCCAGGGCAAAATGAGGGTAAGCTAAAGCTGCTTCCCTTCCAGTCAAACAAGAAGACAGCATTTTCTTTTTAAAAGTCTTTTTTTCCAGCCAGTCTTTTACAAGCAGCTCACTGGTTCCATAAATAGAAAGCAGCATCCTCTATAGACCGGGCTTTCCCGTAGGTGACCTTGTGAGAACATTTCACAACACCCCATTCCCTGATTTATGCAACTCTCAAGACCAGTCAAGATCCCTTCTCTTTTCCTTCAAGTTTTACAAAATTTAAAGGTGAGAAAATAATATTTAAATGACATCTGGATCATATCACTGAAATATATATATTTTTTTAATTTTCAAACTTTAGAAACTGATTAAGTTGATCCCAACTCTATAATGAGAGAAAGTATACCTTTAAATTCCAAAAGCAGAGAAGTATAATTTGGTCTAGAATTGTGAAATGACTAAGCCAGACCATGTGGCTTGCAGATCTAGCTTAGGCTCCTTTTTTTCTTAGGAGAAGGATGAGATGAGGTTGATGTTAAGTAGAACTAATCATTATCTTAACATACAGGAAAGAAACACATGAATGACTTACATCAAAAAAAATTGTAAGAATGGCATAAATCAGTTATAAGCTATATGAAATTAGAGATGGTGCATCTCTATGCTCTGCAGTGGCCAACACAATAATAGGGACCACAATAGTGGGTGCATAATAAATGTTAATGAAAAAGCAAGAGAAGACAGAGGAAGGGATTATAAATTCCCTTGTAGTCTGGTGGAAATAAAAGACACCACCAGATAAAGGACCATAGATAGCTATGCAGCAATGGCTATAAATTAGAGCAGCTATCCTTTGGCAAGACACAAAATCACCAGAAGCTAGTATTCTAACAGTATAGATACACAAGATATTCCTGTGGTCGTGAGTGCACTTGCAGTCAAAAATAAGAAATTTCCTATAGTTTAGACCACTAGTTGCAATTGTTTCCTTTGTTTTCAGAAATGTCTAACAGGAAAAATGACCCCACAATCTGGGAGGACCAAACTTAATATCTTAGTAACCAAGTAGAAGTTAGAATGGGAAGGATGTGCTTTTGAAAAAGAGCCACAAAGAAGTCACTGGCATCTTCATCCAGTAGTCTTGATAGTCTCACTGAAGTGATGTTGGTGACTTGAAAAAAATAGAGAATTTAAAGAAATTATATCCAAATCAATTTATTTGAAATCAATTAAATGAACAAAGTATTTCCAGACATCAATGGGCCAGATGAAGTTAAATAGCATGAATATGTAGATTCATTTAAAAAATATGGCTTTGGGACACCTGGGTGGCTCAGTCAGTTAAGCGTCTGCCTTGGGCTCGGGTCATGATCCTGGGGTCCTGGGATCGAGCACCCCATTGGGCTCCCTGCTCAGCGGAGAGTCTGCTTCTCCCTCTGCCTCTTCCTGCCACTCCCCCTGTTTGTGTGCTCTCTTTCTCTCTCTCCCTCTTTCTCTCTCTCTGACAAATAAATAAATAAAATATTTTTAAAAATAAAAAATATGGCTTTTCCAAAGATATATAAGCTAAGAAACATAGTCTAAAAGAAAGATGACCATAGGACTGAGGAATTTCTAGACATAGAAGAGTACAGGGGATTTAATGGTACTTGTTAGCAAGCACATTATGAAGATGGCTTACAGTGGAGAGAGATGCAGTTGAATCCAGAAGGAGTAATAAATTGAAACAATAACAAAAAAAGTGTTGTGAATGTAAAATATAGCTATTCATTTATGGTGAGTAAGTGGGAGAAGTGAGAGGCATAGAAGTGGTCATAAAAAGAATGATCATAGATCTTAAAGGTTGAGTGACTCTAAGGACCGAAGAATGCATGCACACACATTGTTAGTGCCAACATTTACTAAGGATTTACACAACATGCCAAGCTTTGGGCAATACTTTTAGCAGATAATTTTTCACTTAGTTCTAGTAACAACTGCATTATAAAGATACCCTAAGTAAATCTTACATATGAATAAACTAAGGTTTACAGAGGACAACTTTCCTAAGGCCATATAGCTAGTAAGCCACATTTTCTAATTTACATCTATCTAACTTTAAAGTTTATATTCTTTATCACTAAGCTTCATTCCACCCTCTCTGGCAATGATAATGAGTTGCCAAATATGAAGTAGTGGTGAACATAGCCCTGAGAATTTTGTATCATTGTGAGATTAAAAGGGTTTAAGGATTATCAACAAATGCTAAAAGGTTAATGACAGAGGAAGAGTAAGTAAGAAACTATAAAAAGGGGAAGAGGAAAGAGGCAAGAGATGATCCTCCCCCAAAATAGGTTCCATAGGCAGAGGAATGACATTCAAAAGATAATAACTATGCGGTGTGGCGAAAGAGTGACTCAGAAGGGAGACAAAAAAGCAAAGATTAATGTATGGGTTTTAGAAGGCAGGGAGCAAGGGATTTTCATTGGAGAAGTAAATATGATGAAAAGGAAGGAGAAAACTTGGGGATTTCAAAGCATTATTGCCCATAAAACAGGAGATCCACTGATCCAAGTAAGAAGCAGTGGGATGGAAGCAGATGTACTGAGGAGAGGAGTGAGTCTGAGTGGGATGAGGGTGGAATTCTGACCTCAGGACTCGGAGAGACCTATGGAGTCCCCACCTCCACTTATCAGTTCTGTGACCTTGTGTCATTTCTCTATCTCTCCTTGCTTCTATGTCCTCATAGATAAAATGATAATAAGCAATAGTAAAATCCCACAGAGTTGTTGTTTAAATCTGACTCTGATCTCTATCACCACCACATTCTCAGAAAGATGGAGCAATAATATCAGAGCCTATGCCCTCAGCCTTTCGATTACCTGTGTCCCATCACTCCAACTTTAATACACTTGTTTCCTGTTTCAGCAAGATGATGGTATGTCAAGTTGTCTCTACTTTACTGTATATATGAAATTTTCTAAAATAAAAAGGTGAAAAATATGTAATTTTCTAGAATCCCATAAATCAGCAACATTTTCTGGAAAAAGGTGCCTGGCTCCGATTTCTTCCCTCTAAGAGAAATAAAATCTGGGTTTTTTTTTACCTTATAGTTTTCTAAGGAGGATGGTTTTATAAATGTCCTTTTTAATGTGAGTGCTCTCAGTAGATCCTACTATATGAATCATATGAAAGAAAAATGCTGGGGGTGCCAAAAACTTGAAACCAACTGTCCACTGCTGAGATGCTAAGTAGGCAGGATTGCTAATTCATTATGCTGCCTTTGTCTTTATAGAGGTCACCAGTACAGGACAATCTGGAAAGAGGTGATACCTACCAGTGAGTAGTGATTATTCAGTGTCATGGTGTGAAAGATCACACCATGTGAACATGAGCCAAAGGTGCTGATTATAGAGTGGTGTAAAAATAAAATGGGTCAGAGCCAAAAATATCTCAGCAACCTAAAGAATGAGACTATGCTTCACTTTGATGGTTTGCTCTCTTCGTTCTTTCAAAATGAAAAGTCTTTTTTATTTATTCATTCATTGAGTCAGTCCAGGAATCACTTCCCGAGTGCCCTGACATGGTTCCGAGTGCTGGAAGTACTGTGCTGAACTACACTGACATGATGACTGATTTTGAAGGAAAAAGAATGTTTATGTTCTAGACATAAAGACAATGTACTGCTATGATTCAAAGGAGTCCAATTAATAATAATGCTTTTCCTAGCCCTCGTTATAAAATAGTAGAGAAGTAGATAAAGAGTAAGGTAGATGGAGGTCAACATGTCAGCTCTATTCCTGATATCCCTGATAAGTGGGAACAGATGACTTTGAAGAGATGACCCTGCATCCCAGAATTAGATATGTACCTCTCCAGGCAGAGGTACAGCAAAGAACAGTCACAGGTTTCCTGGGCTCTCTTTCCTAAATGGCCTGCCCCTGAAAAACCTGTAGGCGTGGAGCAACAGAACAGAATCCTGGAATTTACTATCTAATGCAAAATTCATTTCCAAAGCAGTCATATCAATTACATTAGTGTCAGCAGGGGAGGAGAGCTGCCACTACAATTCATCCTCCCAAACACTCTGTATGATATACTGATCACAGTGTAGTGCAACTGAGCACCCCTCCCTGGTACTCTTGCTTTTTGCAATGCGTCTTTGCAGCTCCACTTACCAAGAGTCTGTGTCTCTATTCCCGGAATCTAGGCTGGGCTTGAGATTTACTTCAGCCAAAGGAATATGGCAGAAGTGATGTTCTGCCTTTTCCAAGGCTGGACTTAAAAAAGACTTGCAATGTTTCTGCTTTCTCTTTTAGTACCCCAAAGCTGGATAAGAGCAAGTTTGAGAACGAGCCCAAGCTAGCCTGCTCAGGATGAGGGATGACGCAGAGCAGAGTGGAATTTGTCCTGATAACATCATCCTGGTCCATCCAGTCCCAACCTACTCACAAACTGATGGCTAACACGTGACAACCGGGGAGAGATCAGCTTAGCTTGAGCCAGATAAGCAGAGTAAATAAGCTAATCACACAAAGACCAGCATTAAGTCACTAATATTTTAAGGCGTTTTGTTATACGGTTCACTGCTAGCTTGCTATTGTCATACTTATTTTCTTTAATTCATTATAATGTGGTAGTTCTGAAATAGCACACATGTACATGTTCAACAGAATATATAAACAGGAACATTCCATGCCATAACTGTTTTGTAACAGCAAAACGAAAACAAAAAAACAAAAGAACACAAACTAAATGTCAAAAAAAGGGATTAAAAAGTTATAGTATATTGACACAATTGGAATATTACTCATCATTAAAAATGAATACCTACAGATACAAGTATCATCATGAATAAATTTAAGTTAATGTTGTTAAGAGAGCAAGTCACAAAAAATAAAAAATGTAGGACTCCTTTAATATAAGGACAATAAAACTTAAAAGATACTATTTCAAGATACATACATGTGAGGTAAAAGTATTTTTAAAAAGGCAAGGGGATGATTAACACAAAATTCAGGATATTGGCTACCTCTGGTGGGGCAGGAAGGAGAAAAGATTGGGGTGGAGCATACCAAGGTCTTCAAAGGTCCCAAAAACGAGGTTTATTTTATGGCTTTCATTAATGCTATGTCTAGGAGTTAGATTCTTTGTATGTATATTTTATAATAAAGAGTATTTTATTTTATTTATTTTGAGAGAGAACGTGAGCGGGTTGGGGGTGAGTGGGGGGGTGCAGAGAGAGAGAGAGAATCTTAAGCAGGGTCCATGCCCAGCACAGAGCCCCATGCGGGGCTCCATCTCACCATCCTTAGATCATGACCCCAGCCAAAATCAAGAGTCAGATGCTTAACCGACTGAGGCACCCAGGCACCCCTTTATTATTATTATTATTATTATTATTATTATTATTATTATTAAGGTTAATCCTTATCATTTTTAAAAGTTGCAAAGTAATATTCCACTCTGTATTTTTAAAGATTTTATTTATTTATTTGAGAGAGAGAGTGCGTGTGTGCAAGTGGGGAGAGAGGAGGGACAAGAAGACTGCACTGAGGCAGAGCCCAAAGCGAGGCTCGATCTCATGACACTGAGATTATGACCTGAGCCAAAATCAAGACTCAGATGCTTAACTGACTGAGCCACCCAAGCGCCCCCATAGTAAATAGCATTTTAAATAAGGTACATCAAAGGGGAACAAAAATAGAAGTGAGGGAACCAGTTAGAAGGCTACTTTTAACAGTCCACATGACATATGGTAGTTTGGCGTTGTACATTAATTGTAGGAATGCATAAATGTAGATAAATTAAAGATCTGCTGCTCTACCAGTTGCTAGCTGTGTGACTTTAGACAAGCTACCTAACCTCTCTGCTCCTCATTTTGTCTGTTAAACACAATTAGAGAACCTTATTAATGAATTCAAAGATACAGAGCTCCTAGAACACTCTAGAGCTAGGACACACTAGGCATTCAGTAAAAGTTAGCTATTCCTATTAAATAATGAATCATTTGGCGTAGGTTCAAGCACCACATTTTAAGAACACTGAGAAGCTGAAGCATAGACAAATAATGATAACACGATCTCTACAGACCATGCCATTTGAGACAGATTTGAGGAATTGGACTTACTTATTCTAGATCTCTGTAAATTCAGGAATCAATGGCAATTTTTGTGTGATCCTACGAGGTAGAACTATGTGTGAGCCAGAATCTGATTCCAAATGAAGAACTTTCAAACAAGAAGAGCTACAGATAATAAACAGTGGAGTGAACTGCTTTATAAACTAATGAGCGTCTTACTACTTGAAGGATTCAAGATAAAACTGAATAAACATTCAATAGTGCTGCTAATGGAGGAAGGAAGGATATTTGCCCATACCCAGTGGGGTCCAATGCAGTATTCCAGGGATATAAGATGAGACACAGCCTTAGAGAGACACATAAATAAAATCTGGGCATGGGACAGGGCCTCCATCAGTAGCCTAGAATATAGGACTAGCCATTTAGGGTCTGGAATAATGGGAAATGCAAAACTAAGGACTGGGAACCAACCAAATAATTTGAATAACTTTTGGCAGAGAGACAGAAAATACCATGGAATGTGTTTCTAGGGGCCATAGTGGTGCTTACAACTCAGAATACATAAGGCTTTAATCTGGTTTTTGGTGAAAGAAATCTCTGTAGTCATCACAGGGGCCATGGGATCTATATAATCCCAAACTCCACACCTGAGATAAACCAAACCGGGAGGCAAACAACATGGATACTAGTCTTTAAGTATAGTACTATATCTACTCCTAGATTTACAATTATTTAGGAATTCAGATAACACCGCAAGGGGGGAAATGCCCTATTCCATAGCAAAGAAATACATGCTCCAATTATCAGTAGCCACTGACTGGAAATCTATTTTTGGCTTAAGCATCTCTGTAACCAATTACATAATTTTATGGTGCACTGATTTTGTGTTGTCCAAAGTTCAAATGATTCAAGTAAAATTATTACTAAGCAACTTATTATTTCACTTAATAAACCAAAAGCATTTTCAGGAATAGATTTTCCAGCATAAAGTTTGTATTTCAATTTATTGCTTGTGGAACTTCTTAAAAATAAAGAATTTTGGTATAATTTTACAAACTAATAAATCCCTAAAATCTTTACATAACTAGTCTACTCTATCCCTGAAGGACAAGGAACTTCTATGAATCATTTATACAGAACCCCAAATTTAAGTTTGTCCTATGAGAAAAAACAATATTCCTCTAAGATTGTATATGTAGGATTTCTAATATTTTCAATTTGTGTTCACAAATCTATTGTTTGTATTAGGTGTAAATTTTTTTCTAAGACGTAAAATTATAGATATTTTCAAACATCTTAGTTGTGTTTATCCAATTATATTAAATAAATATTTGTTGGTTACAGCTTTATACCAAATACTGTATTGGATATCAGGGATTGAGCAACAAACAGGACAGACACATCCCTACTGCCTTAAAGCCTATACCTTACGGATAATACAGATAAATCTAATAACCTAAAAGTTTGATGAGTATAATGAAAATCATGCTACTGAAATATATTATAAAAGTTCTAATTGGGGCTTAGAGAAATTACACAACTTCCCATAACTAAGTGGTGAAGCATACATTGTGAATCTAGTCCCGTATTATAAAAACACTAGGCTAAGCTATTTAACTAATATTCATGTTCATTACATAGAATTTGGAAAATGTAGAAAGGTATAAAATTGTATATTAGTATTTTGATTTTGTGTTGTTTTTTTACTTTATTTATGTTTTTAAATAGAGAATACAGGTTCATGATACAACTACCATTATTCTATTGTTTGAAATGGTACACAGCAAAATGTCCTCCTTTCTTTGTCTTCCAGCCACCCTGTTCCCTGCCCTAGAGGCACATGCTGTAGTCAACCATTTATATAGCCTTCCAGAAATATTCCACGCATTCTGAAATATTATTTCCATATAAAGTAAATGGAAAATACTCTACCAATAGTCCACGCCATGCTTTTTCATTACATCCATATGTCTTAGAGATTTGATCATATCAGTAGGTAGGGTAGATAGATGATAGATAGATAGATGATAGATGATGGTTAGATAGATAATAGATAGATGTTAGATAGATAGATGATAGATAGATGATAGATAGATAGAGGATAGATAATAGATAGATAGATGATGGATGGAGATATGTAAAGATGGAGATATAATTGCTATAGACTGAATGTTAGTGCCCCCTGCAACTCATATGTTGAAATCCTAATCCCCAATATGATGGGATTAGGAGTGGGGCCTTTGGGAGGTGATTAGGTCATCAGAGTGGAACCTTAATCAGTAGGTTAAGTATCTTTATAAAAGAAGCCCTAGAGTGCTCCCTCACCCCCTTCTGCCACATTAGGTTACTGTATAAGCCACCCAGTCTACAGTATTTTGTTATATCAGCCCAAATGGACTAAGACAATAATCTTGTTGATAACCTAAAATGGAAACTCCTCAACAAGCTCCCCCAGGAATGGATACTTAGATTGTTGATAGTCTTTTGGTGTTACAAAAAAAATTCTGCAATCAAAATCCTAAACATGCGTGTAAGTCTGAAGATTGCATACCTAGAAGTGGAACTGTTTATACAAAGGGTAGATGCATCTCTTATTTTGGAAGAAATGGCTAAATTTCCCTCCGTACTGCTTGCATCAGTTAATACTCCCACCAGCAATGCTTGAGATTTCCTCATTCTCCATACCCTTACCAACTGAGGGTGTTTTCAGAATTTATACTATTTGGCCAAACAAATAGGTAAACTATATTACCTTGTATTTCTAACATTACAGGTGAAGTTGAGCATATTTTCTCTTGTTTAAAATGGAATTTATTTATATAAACTGTTAAATCCCATGCCATTTGAATATTATGCTGAAGTTCTCATTGCTCTTCATTTGAATGAGCTTGAAATATATTAAATAAATTAGGCTTTTGTCTATGATATTAAGTGAAACATGCTTTTCTAGACTTTCTTTTATCTCTGATAATGGTGCTTTATGTAATGAGAATACGGTTTGCAATTTTTAAATATTCACATTTACCAATCTTATCCTTTCTGAACTCTGATTTTATCTTACTTAAATAAACCTAGCCAGCTATAAGATTATGAACACTAAGTCCCCCATGTTTTCTTCTAATACTTTTATGATTCTTTTATATTTAAGTCCTTGATCCATCTGAGATTTTATTTATGTGGATGGTGAGAAATAGGAATCTAATTATATTTTGTTCAAGATGACAATTATTAAATAACCTATTTATTCATGCACTGTTGTAAAATGTACTAAATTTCCATATGTATTTTAGTATATTTGTGGATTTTAAAATTTCAATCCACTGTTCAGTTTGTCCATTGCTACGCTGGTACCACTCTTTTAATTATTGTATCTTTATTATATTATTTAATATCTGAAATGCTAGTTTTTCCTAGTTATTTCTCCTTTCCTTAAAGTTCCTTTGTCTGTTCCTCCACGTGAACGTAGAATTCTTTCACTTAGTTCAAGAAAAGAAATCTTGTTGGTATTTAAATGTAATTATGTTAAATGTATGAATTTATAATGTTTTTTTCTTATGAATTCAATTAAACATCTAAGTTATTTGGGGAGACTAGACATTACAGTATTGAGTCTTTCCATCATCCAAAATGTGTCTCCCCACTAAATCATGTATGTCCTTATGTCCTTAAATACTATTTTGACCTACACAGAGCTTCAAAGATATTTTCCAGGTGTTTTATAAGTTGCTTATTACTTATTGATGAGAATTTTTCTATTCTAAAATAATTACTGCTAAATTTATCTTTACACATTTATTTGATATCTGACTTGTTTAATGAACTATTATTTCTAATAGTTTTTCAGTTACCTCTCTTTTTTTAAGGCTTTTATACTATACATAAATATCATTGCCCATGTATTTTCCTTTTCAATAATGGTAATTTTTAATTTCTGTTTCGTGACCCAGTGCATTTGCCGTGAGTTATTGAGCAATAGTAAAATTAATAGTGGTCAAAGAGAAGTTCTTGTCTGTTTTAAGTTTTAAGGGAAATGTCTCTAGTGACTCAATATGAAGTATGAAATACATAAATATAAGAAATATTATGTTGTAGAAATGCCCTTCTATCACTCACATGCTAATTTTAATTCAGGAAAGGACATTCAAGGTTTCTGTCTTGTTTTGTTTTGTTTTGCTTTTGGATATCCAGTAAGAAGGGTTTTTTTTTTTTTCTTTTTACATATTGATGTTATAAAACAGAAAATGACTGTGAAAAGAAAAAGAGAATTTATAAATATTTTATGTTCATTTAGTTTGTCACAATTAACTGAGCATTCCCTCTACAAACATTAAATGTATGCATATCATGTATGTCTGTGTTCAGTAGACATCCAGTGACATTTGTCAAGAAAAGAGTTAGAAATTCCTTCAAGTAATTTCCCCTTACCCACATTCTTTCACCTTCCTAATGCTCCTAAATACCTCGATGAAAACTGTCAAAAAAAGTGCAGTGATTGGCATATTTGTTGGCCTTATCCACTTTTTAAGGAGTAAATTTGTATCTGTTGAACGCTTTCTCTGTGCATGAAAGTATCGTGGTGGGAATAAGCAGAAAAGCTCTGGTGAAAGACTGCCTGGATTCTAAATCCTAGTTCTCCCACTTGCTAGATCTCATATTATTTCATCAATTAAAGGATGCACATTTTTTCACATTTTGATATCTCTGAAATTGGTTTGCTTCTTGAAATCAATGGCACAAGTCAAAATTAAAAACCACGTGCTTGCTTCGGCAGCACATATACCAAAATTAAAAACCAGAGGTTTTAAAATGAAATAATGATGCACATTTTAAGGACTGTACAATAGAGTCAATAAATTAAAATATGTTGACCTTGCATATAAATGCTATTGCTTATAAAATGTAATTAATATAACAGTCATTTATAGATTAATGGTAAAAATTAAATGCATTATTGCATGTAAATACACTTACAACTATTCAAGGCATTTAGTAAGTTCTCAAAAATATGATATATATTTGTTATTGCTTAGAGATTAAAGATCACATGTACAAAGTGCTTGAAACTATATTAAGTGTATTAAGTGTACTCTATTAAGTACTAAACAAGAACAACCTACATACTTTTTAATGTTTTCTTAAATTTAATCCATACAACAGCATCATAAAACATATTACTACCCCCATATAATAGGAAAGAAAAGGTAAATGTACAGCCAGTTAATTCCTGAAAATCAAATAACGAGTGTAGCAAAACGATGATTCAATTGCAGACTTTTTTCTGACTCCAATTGCTATGCCCTTTCACATCTTAAAAAATTTGCTTAAAATATATAGTGATAACAACTGAAGGGATAAAATCCCTTAATGTTTTATATGTCATTCAAGCTACTTATAACAGGAAAATTTAAATGTCTCATAGTTGTAAACACCACTAATACTTTCATTCTATCTTGCTCTGATATCATATTCATGGCTGAGAGATTAATCCATTGGAGATAATCTATGACAAATTTATAATTAAATCCAAATAATTTCATTTTCTAAAATTTTACAACTTCAAAGGATTTTAAATCTTAAGAATATTTATATATATATTTATGTGGGCGTGAGTCGGTGTGTGTATCATATTCTAGTAAATAACTGAGTAACAAACAGCAAGCAACACAAATATAAATGTTAACGGCAATTTCCTTTGATTTTGATATAATCAATTTGGTCAATCACAAAGCTGATTACAGAAGAATGTCAACTGATTGCCTTTAATATATAAATCTTGATAAAAAATGGTATCCTGTTTAATACATCAAGTTTACTAAAATGTATTTGTCTGCTGACACACTGTGAAATAAGTTGCTAGGATCGATAACAACAAGAACTGCTGAGAGGCTGAGATCCTGAAATCTCTGAAATATTCATCATCCATTTTTTAATCTGCTGTTTAGTAACCAAGCTTTTATATTGCGATGGCCAAGCGGAATATGTAATTTGTGGGATAATGAAATGTCAAGCGAAAAATGCAGCCCATGACTTGCTTATTTAAATTTACTGTTTCATTAAAAAATAACACTTTAGCATTTGTTTATACAATTCCAATAGTGACTGTCTTAATCTTCTACCAATATCTTAATAGCCTTATATTTGTTCCCCAAAATTTACCTTCTTCTAATAAACCGCTCTTCAAGAACCTCACATCTAATTACATATTTGAACTTATTTGTTTTATCAACTTATAATGAAGATGAAACCTATTAGAGCAGGCAGTTCATTGCAAGTTCAAACACTGAGCAGCCATAATTCAGTAATTCAGCAAGCAGAACTGATGCTCAAGAAGCGATGAGCGCAACACCCGTTCATGCCAATAGGTGACATCCTAATGACCGCTCTGAACTTTCCCACTCAAGATTCAGATCCTGAGCCCAGATTTCAGATCTTTTAAAATTTCTCCCTTTATCTGCCTTCTGCCAACAGGAATTCATTATCTACTCACTAAGTAACAGCAAATAATTGCACAAAATAAACAGGGAGATAATTAATTAGTATAATAAACACTAAGTGATTGCTTTAACACACTAAAATAGCAACGGAAGCCATTCTGTCCCCTTATTCATCATTGAAAATTTCTTCCTAAAGACAGGAGAGAAATGTGCTTGCAGTAACATGAGCACAGATGAGCATATCTTTATGATGAAATTGGACCCTACTGCTAGGATTAATGACTCACACCACTGAGTTTTCCGTCACTGAGAAGGAACTCAGTGATATTTTGCTTCTGCTATTACTTTTCATTTCTAAAGAACTTCATTGAAAGACTCCTCACCTAGGACAAAGAAAGATCCCATGTACTGAGATGATTTTGGGAAAGCTGAATTTAAATGATGCAACCTTTGACACTTGCCCTAACCGTGCCCTTAACCCAAAGTTTCACTGTTTTCTCTATAAATCGTTTTCTCTGTTTTCTCTGTAAATTAAAATTGTCAAGGCCCTTTTGATACTTTAAAAAAAAAGTAAGATTCTAGTCTAGTTTTTGAAGAAATAAGTGGTTGAAATAAAAAGAAGATCAAGAGGCAGAGGGCAGCAGAGATTAAATTTGGATGATGATACTGGCTGCAACAAGGGAAGGAGCTCCAGCTTGAGTTTGTGTGACATTTAGAGAAGGACTAAAGGGTAAAATAAATCTTAGAAGGCTCAAGAAGGAGTACTGCCTTCAAAACCAAAGGATGCTGAGTCTGTTTGGGAAAAGGAAAAGTCATTAATACTGAGCCATTGCTAACTTTATATTCTGGACAGATAGCAACATAACTCATAGCTGTGTTATCAAAATGACATCTAGCTCTCAGGAGTGGATTATTCTCTTATTCCTTAATAATTTACAAGGTAGGGGCGCCTGGGTGGCTCAGTTGGTTAAGTGACTGCCTTCGGCTCAGGTCATGATCCTGGAGTCCCGGGATCAAGTCCCACATCAGGCTCCCTGCTCAGCAGGGAGTCTGCTTCTCCCTCTGACCCTCACCCCTCTCATTCTCTCTCTCTCTGTCATTCTCTCTCTCTCAAAAATAAATATAATTAAAAAAAATTTTTTTACAAGGTAACACTGTAGGACAAGAAGAAAATTTTTAATTTTGCTTTTCCTCCAAATATCATTAATGTTTATAGCATCTTATACATACTTTTACAATCATATTAACTCAAAGAGACATACTTTCTCCACAAGAGACTACAGATAAAAGAATTCTGCTACACTGAGAGTTCACACTATGAAGTTCTGGCTTCTAGTTCAAGAGAGCCACCAAATTCAAACAAGAATATGGAAAAATTATTTAGTTATCTATTTACCATGACATGAGAACAACTCATGAAAAGAATGCAATAAAACTGGCAGCTTTAATAAACAATCTGGGAAATCTATGAGTTTGAGAAACCTCTTTCTCTGTTTTATAGAATTGTTTGCAGAACATTTTGGAGTAACTAAAACAACTTCTACTTTACTATTCTTTGAGACTGTCTGAAGTCTCTAAAAGTATTTGATAAAAGGTTATCTTGTATCTGTGGCAGTAATAGGACAAATATTGAACATCAAAATTGTGAATGTGACAAATACTATGACACAATTGTACAATCACAGTGACATACACAATAAAGTATTAGAAATAAAGAAAAACATGCTGACAAGGATGTCAAGTGCAGACACTTTCATATCAAGAGAGACAACAAAATGTGATTACAGTACAGGAAGAAAATGTTAAAAAGGAGGGGGAGAACAGAAAGGCCTTGGAATCAAATGCCAAAATTTCAAGGTGAATTTAACAGAAAGCAAGACTGATGTGACTTTGGCTGCAATGATGACAATGACATAAACAACACACTCTTGGGGGAAAAACAGTAATTGGTTTTACCAGGCAGAGAAGAAAAATGTCATCCAGAAGGCAGTGACAGAGGTCATGGGAGGTGCCCAGCCATCAAAGAAAAGCAAGGGCCTGCCCTGTCCGTGAGAGGGCAAGCAATGTGGTCATGGGCTCCTTGGAGCAACAGGACATACAACAAACCCAAAGAACACTATGACATGTTTCTCATCTTTTTTCAGTTGGGAAACTGGTTTGTACATATTACTTTATTTAAGTTTGATGCATATTGCTGGAAATTAAATATCACAGCCGCTCTCAATTAAGTCTGTCTCTAGTCACAACTGTAATGCCTATATTTTGGCTAAGCAGCTTTGTGTGACCAATCAATATAGCATTAACAAGATTATTTTTAGGAAAAAGGCAGTTCTGGGTATTTACCCCAAAGATACAAATGTAGGGATCCGAAGGGGTACATGCACCCCAATGTTTATAGCAGCAATGTTCACAATAGCCAAACTGTGGAAAGAGCCAAGATGTCCATCGAAGATGAATGAATAAAGAAGATGTGGTATATATATACGATGGAATATTATGTAGCCATCAAAAAGACTGAAATCTTGCCATTTGCAACGATGTGGATGGAACTGGAGGGTATTATGCTGAGCGAAATAAGTCAATCAGAGAAAGACATGTATCATATGACCTCACTGATATGAGGAATTCTTAATCTCAGGAAACAAACTGAGGGTTGCTGGAGTTGGGGGGCGGTGGGAGGGATGGGGCAGCTGGGTGATAGACATTGCGGAGGGTATGTGCTATGGTGAGCGCTATGAATTGTGTAAGACTGTTGAATCACAGACCTGTACCTCTGAAACAAATAACACATTATATGTTAAAAAAAAAAAAAAAAAAAAGGAGATAGTAGAAAGGGAAAAATGAAGTGGGGGGAATCGGAGGGGGAGACGAACCATGAGAGACTATGGACTCTGAAAAACAAACTGAGGGTTCTAGAGGGGAGGGAGGTGGGAGGATGGGTTAGTCTGGTGATGGGTATTAAAGAGGGCATGTTCTGCATGGAGCACTGGGTGTTATATGCAAACAATGAATCATGGAGCACTACATCAAAAACTAATGATGTAATATATGGTGATTAACATAACATAATTAAAAAAAAGGAAAAAGGCAGTTCTTAGCAGTTAACATGTTGGACACAATAAATTCAGGCACTGAGTTATGTTATGGCTTAGCTGGTTTGAGCTGGAGTGTTCTAAGGTGGAGAAAAGTACAAATACAATGATCTAGCAAAGTCTTAATGGGATATTAAAGGAATGAAAGTAAAAATATTTAAAATCACTGGAAACCCAAGAGCAAAATACTTTTGTTTACAAGATAATCATGGTCATTATCAGAAAAGCAGTGAAAATCAGTGGAATCTGAGTTTCTCTTCACCTCTATTCTATTTAGATTCAAATTGATAAATACCCTGACTCCCTCTCTACACTATATGTATCCCTCCTTTGCTCCTAGGTAATTGGAAAACCACATTCCGCATCAGAAAGAATCCCACCTTTGTTGCAGCTAAGCAAAAAATCTGAAGTTGAAAGAAAGATGAAAGTTTTCCCTATTCTACCCCTCAAGTCACCTTCCCTTTTTTGCCTCTCTCTCCCACAGGATACCAACTGCATCTTGCAATTGCCCTTTATACTTTGCCTACCAGACCCCATTTCTGCCTGAATCCTCACATTCCTTAAGGTGGATTACCTACATGGCAAAGGCTTTTCTCTTGTTATTATTATCAGCTAGCATAGAATTCCTTTGATATCTCACTATGCTGTGAACCACCAGGTTTAAGATTCAGAAAAGACAGGGGCGCCTGAGTGGCTCAGTCGGTTAAGCGTCTGCCTTCGGCTCAGGTCATGATCCCAGGGTCCTGGGATCGAGCCCCGCATCGGGCTCCCTGCTCTGTGGGAAGCCTGCTTCTCCCTCTCCTGCTTCCCCGCTTGTGTTCCCTCTCTCTCTGTGTCTCTCTGTCAAATGAATAAATAAAATTAAAAAAAAAAAAAAAGATTCAGAAGAGACAAAGGCATGAAAGAGGCAAACAACTTCATGTTATTCTCCCTACCCCTCACCAGGCAGGATGGTGTTGTGATTAAGACTATAGTCTCTGAAAGAAAGTTTCCTGGCTTCAAATCCAGACTGGCTTAACATTATTTGTGTGACTGTTGTCTATTTTTCATTATTTAATATTACTTGGCCTCAGTTTCCTCATCTGTAAAATGGAGGTGGCTCCTACTTCAATGGAATTATTGTGAGGGCTAAATGAGAAATTATATGCAAAATGCCTAATATTGTGCCCAGTACATAAAGAGTCTTTAATTAAAATTAGCATAACAGCGTTACATATGACTTTTTCTCACTGTCTTGGAGTTAAATTGAGGCTTAAAAGGCTAAGAACATTACCAAAGGTGTTCAGTATTTCATACCCTAAAATAAGGTACTAGACCTTCATAGGGTTGGATCGTGGAACAGGTTCTGCCAGTATTAATACAGCCCATTGCCAACCCCCAAGCTAAATAAGGAAAGAGACTTCAGAAAGTTAAAGTGAATTGTAACAGGGACTTCTTCACAGAAAGAGTTTGTGAAGGGCTATGGCCGAGACAGAGTTGCTTATCTATAGCAAACCTCAAGAAGGGAGCTTCAGAGAACTATTTACAGAGCTTGACCCATGTTTCTTAGGGTCATGGAGACATCTGTTGGTGTACAAGTTGTACCTGACTCTTGATTCAAGAATTCTGAAAGGTAAGAGATTGACTGCAGTTGGCAGAAGGAGAGGGGGCCATAGAAGAACAAAGTGCCCATTAACTGACGGCAGAGCCTAAGGTTCCAGATGTGGACCCTGCACAGTTGGAGAGGACAGTGGTCTATCTTGAACAGTACACCTACGTTAGAGACCTCTCTGCCTGGGGTGGAGTGAGCTCAGCAGAAGGAGGCTAGAGGCGGAGCTGAGGATGCAGATTCCAAGGCGGAGGCCATGGCTAGTAGCCAGAGGAGGCACCACTCGTGCCAAAGACTTCAGAGAGTTCCCTGGGGTTGGTGGGGTGGGTAGGAGGGTAAGGTTCTGCTCGGAAAAGTCCTCAAAGATGCTCCATGCAAGAAAAACGCAGCAAGGATGCATCTACCACACTGAAAGCTCTAGAGCCAAGTACTAATGGTACCCACTGGTTGACATTTTTTCTTACCTTTACCTCTCTCCTTCCCTGGATCCCCACTATTCCTGGGCCTGGAATAAGACAACCGTATGCCCTGTGCTGGTGTGCTAGGAGCAGGCCCACTCCATCCTTGTGCTGTAGGCCTCTTTGAATAACAGTGCCCCTTCCCTCACAAAAGTGTCCCAGTTTAGATAATATGCTATGCAGTCACCTTTCTGTAGAGGAGACAGAAAAATCTTAGTGAGTGAAGGATAGAGCGATGCAGGGAAATTGTGAGAGTCCATCAAGTCTCCCTTCCTTGCCTTTTCCTACTATGGAACTCTAAGAATGAACTAAGCCCTAGGGCAGAAGAGGACATTAGACGACATTAGATGTCAGTCTAGAATTTGGGGAGGGGTTTGTTTTTGTTTTTTAAATAAGCTCTATGCCCAGCGTAGGGCATGGACTCACCATCCTGAGATCAGGAGTTGCATGTTCTACCGACTAAGCCAGTCAGGTGTCTCTGGAGTTTTTATATATAAAATTAGCATAAGCTTTTAGTTCATGAAAGCAAAGGGAAAAGCTATTAAACTTGATGGAGATTTAATCCATGGGGGGAAAGAAGAAGTTTATTGAATAGGTTTGCAGAATGTGTACTGGAGTAAAGTAAAACAGCTTTCTACTCAGTCCACTGCATCCAGCGCCTTCAATATACAGTTTTATGTTACCTACATTATTTCGTATTTAACAAATGTTGACCACTGTGTGCCACTGGGAATATAGTTGTTCACAGACAAGGTGCCTGCACTCGTGGAGCTTGCAGCAACTGATAAGAGCTGAACAATAAACAAAAATACATGCAGAAATAAATAACGTAAACACAAAAATATCAGATAGTGATAATTTATACAGAATTAATATAGATGGATATGACAGAGAATCAGTGGGTTGTTACTTTACCTGCAACACCAAGAAAGGCTTCTCTGAAGAGATTGTAAGGACTGAGTATAAAAGGGAGCAACTATGTGAAAATCCAGAAGACCATTCCACCAAAAGGAAAAATGTTCTTAGGGGAAACAAGCTTGGAATTTTTAAGAATCTAAAGGAAGTCTACTGTGGTTGGGGCATGCTGGAGAAGAGAAGAAGAGGGATAGTATATGTTTTTGTAATCTCAGATTTGTGGCTATATTACACATCAATGATTTAAAAAAAGAAAAAAGAAATCTAAGATAATTTTTAGTTTTAGCTTGAGCCGGCTGAGTGAGTAATGGTGTCATTTACTGAGACGAAGAAGATTGAAGGAGAAGTAAGTTTGGAAGGAAGGGGCTGTTGTTAAGGTGCCCATGAGATAGTCGAAGGTTTGTATCCAATAGTTAGATGACACAGGCCTCTAAATAAGAGAAGACAACTAAGATTTAATAGGTACCTGAGAAAATCTCTAACTCAAAGAATCCAGAACAAACAAGCAAAGATAAGTTTAAATTTGGAAGAAAAGTAGAATGTTCATAAGAAACAAAACATTAAAAATAAAATCACAATTAAGATCTTCAGAAAATTAAGATATGGGATCGGTGAACAAAGGATACTCTAAACACACACATACACAGTATTGGAATTTAAGATACGGGACTGAAAATGAAAAATTCAAGAAACAGGCTGGAAGACAAAGGGACAAAGGTAAGGAAATATCCTAGAAATTTGGGTAAAAAGACAAAGGCAAAAAATAGTAACGATAAGAAATTTAGAGGTCCTGCTCAGGAATAATAGGAGTTCCAGACAGAGAGAAAATAAATAAAAGGCTAAGACTTATTACGAGCTTATATATGCCAGGTACTAAGTGCTCGACTCAGAGTAATTCATTAAATCCTCACAACAACCTGTATGATGGGCTATTTTTATCACCATCCTCACTTCTAGGCAAAATATCAGGTATCCAAATGTAATATTTATGGAAAATAGATGAAGACAATGAAGCCTACAAGAGACATACAAGAAAATTATGTCTAATATTGAATTTCATATAACTGAGAATGAAATATTTCAGACAGGCTAACTCTTGAAAAATTTAACTCCCGTCACCCTCCTTCTTCAGAACTAATAGAGGTTGTGCTCCAACAAAGTGAAGGAACACGTGCAATACAACAAATAGAGCTCTTTTTTTAAATTTTATTTTATTATGTTATGTTAATCACCATACATTACATCATTAGTTTTTGATGTAGTGTTCCATGATTCATTGTTTGCGTATAACACCCAGTGCTTCATGCAGAACGTGCCCTCCCTAATACCCATCACCAGGCTAACCCATCCTCCCACCCCCTTCCCCTCTAGAACCCTCAGTTTGTTTTTCAGAGTCCATCGTCTCTCATGGTTCGTCTCCCCCTCCGATTTCCCCCGCTTCATTTATCCCTTCCTACTATCTTGTTTTTTTTTTTTTAACATATAATGTATTATTTGTTTCAGAGGTACAGGTCTGTGATTCAACAGTCTTACACAATTCACAACGCTCACCATAGCACATACACTCCCCAATGTCTATCACCCAGCCACCCCATCCCTCCCACCCCCGACCACTCCAGCAACCCTCAGTTTGTTTCCTGAGATTAAGAATTCCTTATATCAGTGAGATCATATGATACATGTCTTTCTCTGATTGACTTATTTCACTCAGCATAATACCCTCTAGTTCCATCCATGTCATTGCAAATGGAAAGATTTTGTATTTTTTAATGGCTGCATAATACAAATAGAGCTTTTAACAAAATAAAGGCAAAAAGAAGCCCTGGGATGCTGATAAAGGAGTTCTCAGAAGAACCACCATGCACCCAGTGTCAGGGCAACCAGATTAGAAAGCTCCAAAAGGTATCTTCAAACACGTGAAACTGGTTAATTTTTACATCATCTAAATATATTGTGATTTAGACAACTGACAGAGGATTTGGGGTAGAAACAATGGTAACTAAATAGAAATCATTTGATATGAAAATGAAACAACTATTAATTTATAAGGGGAAAAAAGTTGAGGAGGACAGAAATAATAATCCTAGGAAACAGCATGGCTCACCTGTGACTAGTGCTTACATAATCAAAACACTATAAACATGGAATAGATTGGACTGAAATTATGGTGATAGCAACATTGGGCGAGGGGAATGGAGAGGATTCTTTAGTGCATAGCAGAAGCTGGTGAATGAGTGTGAAACAAGAAAAAGTATATTCTCATTCTCTGTAGTGGAGAATAAATATAGCCTAATGGAGAATCCAGATATCAACAGAAGCATACTAAAATAGCCCTAAATATTTTGAATAAATAAAAAAATGTAAGCCAAAAGAAGCGAGCATCTCTTACCTTGGGTGGGGGAAGGGGTACAAGTTGGGTGGAAAGGGCAGAGCTAAGAGATTGAAGAGTTTTATAAAATTACTTCACACCTTAAAGAGTATATGTTATAACTTTGGTAAAAACAGAGACCAGAGAGGATAGGAAGGAGGAAGGAATAGAAAGGAGGAAAGGAGGGAGGGAGGTTCAAGAAGCTGGCTATTTGTGTTATTAATTTTTCCAGCACACAATTTAGTACATTATCAAATGAATACTTTAATAAATGATTTAAATTTTAAAATGATAAAAATACCCTAAATTACCCTCAAAATCCAAAATCCGTTATTTTAATTTTTTTTCTATTTCCCTGATGCTATTAAACATTACTTATCCCCAAGTAAAAACCTTTGCTCAGCAAACACCATCTTTGAAAGTTAATTTCGTTGTTCATTGTTTTTCTACCCATCTGCTCCATGTCAATTCAGGTTAATAGGACTTGTGCAACTGAAATCTCCCCCAGAAAACAATTCCCCCAACAGGTGTTACCTGTGAAGAGCATGACTTCACCTCTGATATCATAGAATCTGCCTCTCCTTCATACTGTGTACCTTGTAGGAGATAACTTCTCCCACATGTTCCAATCCCAGAGGCCACTGAACTGAATAGCAAATGGGCATTAACTAATGAAGACACAGCACTTATATTCCAACCTGAAGGCAAACACTAGCAAAAGGGAAAACTAAAATTGTTTAGGAGCTGCGAAACCTCCAAATGCATATTTTAAAACCCTGTGAATTAATGTCTACTCTGAATGTGTAGCTACACTTCTTGCACGACCAAAGAGCATGAAGAGCAACAATGCTAATGAATGTTCTTCTCAAAGCAAGCATTGCATGTCTTAAAGATCTCTCTCAAAGCTTGTATTTTCTAAGTTACTCATCATGCGAGCTGTACAGAAACGAGCTACAATCCTCAAGTTCACCTTTAGATGGGCTCAAATCCCAAGTGTGCTCCTATAAAAATTAAGAAGGCAGAAGAGACTAGAGTGGAAACACAGATAAATTTTCAGAATTCTGCTTTGTCTTTAGGGTATTTGGATCAAAGGGGAGAAATCCACAGACTGTCACACCATTTGTTTGCAGCATAAATACCGTCAATGTGGTTCAGTCACACGGACAACACTCCATCTGCCAGCTGGGGTAAGGAAAAGGAAAGCAATTAGGCATATTATTAATCAAGGCTTGAAGTGACAGGTCCAAGCACCACATGATTCATGATATGTGAAGAAAGATCTAGATGCTGTGTTTTCTTTAAGTGAAAAACCATAGAAGAATTCAGGATTACTTTTTAAGTTTTTGACTTATTTATGAGATAGAATGGCTGACCACCCAGTTAAAGAATTACATACCAAATTTATTGGAGTGGAATTGCCTTTTTTCCTTAACACACATGCACACACACAAACCATTAATAATTTTTTAACTGTCTCTTTTACATGCCACCACTCACATACTTCTCACCCCGAGGCCCATCACCCTCACAATGACGGGAAACAGATGAAACACCTAAAGCACATGGATTAAAGAGAGAGAATTTTTTTTTTTTATAATTACCAAGCTTAGACTGGCAGGTAGGTGGCTGCCTACTAGTATGATGTCAGAATTACCACCTCTAAAAGAACTGCCCTTCGGCTCATGTCCCTAAGTGGTCCATGAATAAAAGACAGTGGTTATATCTTCACTTGTTTGGCTGGGACAGAAGATAGGTTCTGCTTCTTATTATAATACAAAGGTCCGTGGGCAGTATTATACTTTAAGGATCCTCAGTCATTACTAAATTTTTGTCATTTCACAAGAGCTGGTATTGAGAGAGGAAAGAGATAGAGGACATGGGAATCCTTGAGGGCTGGGGGAAAGACTATCTATGGAGGAAAGACAAGAACACAGAAAAGGGATTGTAAAGTGCTAACCACAGATACCACCAAGGTCCACTAACCCTGTGTTCTGGCTCCTTCCTACCGCCCCAGTCTCATCCCACTCTACATTCCTGCTGCCTGTAGCGGTGCAGCCATTCTGGTTTCCTTTTCGGTTTCCAACCCCTAATCCTCTCAGGACCTGTCCACACGCTGTTCTTTTGTCCATAATGCTACTCCACACCCATTTCCCATTTACCTGGTCAACTTCCAATGATCCTCTAAGCCTTAAATGCAGCCTTCTCAAGAAACACTTTCCTGATTCCCTCAAACGAAGTCAAATCTTTTTATTATGGTCTTATAATTCCCTGTATGCCTACTGAAGAGCACTTATGGAAACTATAATAAAATTACAATTAATATTATAACTAAGTATATTTTCATAGCAAAATTTAAATATTTGCCTTTTGCGTTTTAATGTCCACCTCCTCCAGTGGGATAGCTATTTCATCAAATGGGATGATTTTATCCCCTGTTTATTCTCAGTGATTGGCCCAATGTCCAAGATGTATTGTTCAGTCAATGAATAAAATATCATCTTCAGAATTTTGTAGAGTTCCAACTTTTTGACTGCCTTAAACTTGGGAGAAAACCACATGAAAAATTAAACCCTAGTCCAAAATTTCATGAGAAAAAAAACAAACCCTCCTGAAATATTAGCTTGTGGGTTAGGTAGCAATGTTTTGAGATTCTATTCTGTGGAAAGCATATTTCTAAATATGTGACTGATCTGTAAAGTTTCTGACCTCTGGGTTCTGCCAATCAGATATGGGAGTTAAACAAGCAAATATAACTAAGACATTAAACCTCCAACAGAGAAAATCCACCCATGAATGTAAGCTAATGCAGCTCTCCTAGAGTCTGGTGTTGAAGAGTACATATCTGAAGCCAGATGGCCTGCTTCAGAATCCTCTCATTCCCAATCTTTACAAGCCAATTACTTCAGGCATGTTATTTTACCTCTCTGTGCCTCATTCTCATTATCAGTAAAATGGCTACAAGAAAAGCACCTTCTTTACAGAGTTGTGTTCATTTTTTAGATATATGTCCAAAGTGCTTAAAGATAGCCTGGAATTACATTATTACATTTACATAATTTAGTAAATATATATTTAATATATTGTTATTTTTAATATATAATAATTTACCATAGTATACATAATTTATACTATATATTATTATGTGTAATTTATATTTATATAATTTAATATAATTATACATTAATTTATATAATACATTTATATATTATAGGTAACATTTATTGAATGCTTAGCTTTTTAAGATAAGTTCTCAGCCCTATAGAATTCAGTCCCAAAAAGCTAAGGAAATGCTGAAGTGAAGGAATTAGCCAGAATCTAGGTAATCAGAGAAGTTAATGAGAGTTCATCAGAGAAGGTGAATTTGAAGGAAAAAACCCGAAGGAGGGTGGCAACACAACTTAGTGTAATATGAGAAGAGTACATTTTTAAGGGACAAAAAGAAGCTTGAAAACTCAGAGACAGAAGTAACTGGGTGTGCTTAGTTGAAAAGAAGGTTCATTCTATCTGAATGTATGTACCATGAAATAAAACCAGTAAAATGAGCAACAGGAGTTGAAGGCCTTGGGGCAGATGCTGAAGCGTTTGATTCAAGAGCTAATTAAGAGCTACAATGGCTTCCTGTGCAGGGAGTAATCTGATTAAAATAATTTAGGGAAATGATAATTGTTGCTTTAATTAGAATGGATTAGAAAGAAGAGAAATTGTCCAGCTATGATTTAATCAGCAGCAGGACTCAAAAAGAGGACTATGTAAACTGAGAACGTATGTTTCTGGGAAGAGATACAGCAGAATTGTATTACAGATGCCTAATGTAGAATAACAGAGAGGATATAACCTAAAAAGGATCAGGGTATACTGCTATCTTGTTTTTAATATAAATGTGTACCTTATTAATATTTAATGCAGTTTATAATTCAATGCTCTGATATTTTTGTTGAGACAAGAACAACCTTCTCAGACCGATATTACTCAGTAATAGAATCTCCCCCACCCTATTTTAGCCAAATTGCTAGAATAACCCACAATAACTGGTGACAAATCAGACCTATCAGACACATCCACCACTTTGAAGTCATTAGCCGTTAGGAGCTCAGCTGACTCACCAAATTCATTTTACATAGCTTACCAAACAGCTGTCAGACTTCAATTGATTTTGTGTCACTTGAAATCCAAAAACTTAGAAGTTAAAAGAACCATATCACAAGGTTGACACCTTAATCTTACTCACCTCTGGTTCTGTGACTGACATTATTAAGAGATTAATGAGCACTTGTTCAATGCTATTTTTATGCCTTATGAACACTGTGTTCACTATCAATTCTAGTTTATCATCTGTACATTTGGTCATTTTCAATTAACAAGTGACCTATATTCATAAAAACACTGCATGTTTTGAATACCTTATCTAGAAGATGGACAAGAATCTATTCTTTAGATAATAAATTATATCCTGACACCTCTCAGGAGGAAAGAAGGGAAAAGTACTTTGCATTAAGTACAATGTGTTGAGTGCCAAGATCCGCACAAATTGCTTCACGTTTTATCTCATTTAATCTTTTACTGAATTTTATGATATAAAAATAACTGTTCTCAGGGCGCTTGGGTGGCTCAGTCGTTAAGTGTCTGCCTTCGGCTCGGGTCATGATTCCCAGGTCCTGGGATCAAGCCCCACACAGGGCTCCCTGCTCAGCAGGAGGCCTGCTTCTCCCTCTCCCACTCGCCCTGCTTGTGTTCCCTCTCTTGCTGTGTCTCTCTCTCTGTCAAATAAATAAATATTTTTAAAAATAGATAAAAATAAAAATAACTGTTCCCTTTTTTCCAGGTGGAGATACAGAGGCTCAGGACGGCTGAGGGACACATTCAGTGTCATGTGGCTAATAAATGTCCAAGTTAAAACATGGCGTCTGCTTTGCAAATCTTGAATGCTTTCATATCATGCTGCCTCTGTTCTCCTTTTCTCATGCAGTCTACTTCCAACATGCCTTGTCCTCTGAGCATGGTCATATGTCACACAGTACCACATCCACTGCCAAACTACAACCAGCTGGGAAAGATAAGCAGCCACACTGTCAACTAAGAAAACAGTAAAAGGGGCAGTAAACAGAGGCAGAGATGCACTGCCTTCTTGATCCAGAGAGAAATGCTACTTGCTCTTTTCACAGAAGGTCAGTGTCGCCCCAATGCTTGTCTGATGTGCAGATAAAGACTTCACAGACCATGATCCTGAAGGCTTGAAATTTAATGGATGAGGCAGACTCCAAACAGTGGACCCATGTAAGAATGAGAAAACTGCTATTTTGGAGAGCACAAATGCTTTCTATAAGAGGTGTTTTGATGGAAGAGTCGAGTTTCATTAAAATAGCAATAGAGGGAGAGGAAAAGATGGCAGAGGAGTAGGGGACCCTATTTCAACTGGTCCCCGGAATTGAGCTAGATATCTACCAGACCACTCTGAGCACCCACAAAACCAGCCTGAGATGTAAGAAGATCTGGATCTCTACAAACAGAATATCCAGGTGGTTGGTTTTGAGGTACGAAGCGGAGAGCCGTGATTCTGCAGGGAGATATCGGAGGATAAACGGCAGCGGGAGGGTGCCTGGCCGTGGGGATCCTACACCACCCGTGAGCAACAGCCTCGCTCGCTGGGGATGGGGCACAGACTCGCAGACCGGTAGCGGCAGGGAAAGGACTTTAGGGCAGCCCCCGGGGTGGAAACCCGGAGCGGCGGGGTCGCACCTGCGAACGGCAGCCCCCGGGTTGGAAACCCGTAGCGGTGGGGGCGCGCGCGTGTGAACTGGGAGTGGCTGGAGGTTTTAGAAGCACAAGGGGCAGAGACATGCCCCGACCTGGAGGCAGGACCGGGAGTGCTGCAGAGGGGCGCACAACCCAGGCCGCTGCAGTTTATAGTAGCATGGACAGAAACGGAGACGGTGTGGCCTGGAGAGCTCACTGAAGAACAGACTGAGGTCTCTCTGCTCTGAGGCAGAGGGTTGGAAACGGTCTCTTCTGCTCTGACTCGCGGAAGAGACGCGGAAAGCCACCAGGGAAAGGCGCCAGAGAACAAAAGCCCCAAAGACTGATTCCCACTGAGCCCATCCCCCGCCACAGGGGCGCAGGGCAACTCCGCCCAAACAGGGTTGCCTGAGTAACAGCGCGGCAGGCCCCTCCCTCAGAAGACAGGCTGGGGAAACAAGAGGCCAGCAACCGTAAGGTCCCAAGAAAACAGGTGCATCTTGCTTGGGTTCTGGTCAATAATTTGGACCCTATACATTCCCTCAAACATCCATCAACAGAATGAGTAGGAGGAGGAACCCCCAAAATAGAAAAGACTCAGAGATTATGACTTATGCTGCAGATTTACAAATGGATGCAGATATAACCAAGATGTCGGAGATGGAATTAGGCTAGCAATTGTGAAGACAATGGCTAGAATGGAGAAATCAATTAATGGCAACATAGAGTCTCTAAGGGCAGAAATGAAAGGGGAATTGGCAGAACTTAAAAATGCTATCAATGAGATCCAATCCAATCTAGATAATATAACAGCTAGGGTAAGTGAGGCAGAAGAACGAATAAGCAACCTGGAAGACAATATAATAGATAAAAATGGAAAAGAGGAGGCCAGGGAAAAACAACTCAGAATCCATGAAAATAGAATCAGAGAAATAAGTGACACCATGAAGGGTTCCAATGTCAGAATAATTGGAATCCCAGAGGGAGTGGAGAGAGAGAGAAGACTAGAAGATGTATTTGAGCAAATCGTAGCTGAGAACTTCCCTAATCTGGGGAATGAAACAAACATTCGCGTCCTAGAGGCAGAGAGGACCCCTCCCACGATCAAGGAAAACAGGCCACCCTGGCATGTAATAGTAAAACTTGCAAATCTTAGAACCAAGGAAACCATCTTAAGGGCAGTTAGGGGGAAGAGATTCCTTACGTACAGAGGGAGGAACATCAGAATAACGTCAGACCTATCCACAGAGACCTGGCAAGCCAGAAAGGCCTGGCAAGACATATTCAGGGTACTAAATGAGAAGAACATGCAGCCAAGAATACTTTATCCAGCAAGGCTCTCATTTAGATGGATGGAGAGATGCAGAGCTTCCACGACTGGCAGAAACTGAAAGAATATGTGACCACTAAGCCGGCCCTGCAAGAAATATTAAGGGGGGTTCGATAAAAGGGGAAAGACCCCAAGAGTCATATACAACAGAAATTTACAGGGACAATCTATAAAAACAATGTCTTCACAGACAACATGATGACAATTAATTCATATCTTTCAATAATCACTCTCAACGTGAATGGCCTAAATGCTCCCATAAAACGGCACAGGGTTGCAGATTGGATAAAAAGACAGGACCCATCCATATGCTGCCTACAAGAGACTCATTTTGAACCTAAAGATACATCCAGACTGAAAGTGAAGGGTTGGAGATCCATCTTCCATGCCAGCGGACCTCAAAAGAAAGCTGGGGTAGCAATTCTTATATCAGACAAATTAGATTTTAAACTAAAGTCTTTAATTAGAGACACAGAAGGACACTATATCATTCTTAAAGGGTCTATCCAACAAGAAGATCTAACAATTGTAAATATCTATGCCCCCAACATGGGAGCAGCCATCTACATAAGCCAACTCTTAACCAAAATAAAGAGTCATATTGATAACAATACGTTAATTGTAGGAGACCTCAATACTCCACTTTCAGCAATGGATAGATCATCTAAGCAGAAAATCAACAAGGAAGCAAGAGCTTTGAATGATACACTGGATCAGATGGACCTCATAGATATTTACAGAACATTCCACCCTAAAACAACAGAATACTCATTCTTCTCGAGCGCACATGGAACTTTCTCCAGAATAGACCACATACTGGGTCACAAATCAGGTCTCAACCGATACCAAAAGATTGAGATTATTCGCTGCATATTCTCAGATCACAATGCTTTAAAACTGGAACTCAATCACAAGAAAAAATTTGGCAGAAATTCAAACACTTGGAAGCTAAAGACCACTCTGCTCAAGAATGTTTGGTCAACCAGGAAATCAAAGAACTTAAACAATTCATGGAAATCAATGAGAATGAAAACACATCGGTCCAAAACCTATGGGATACTGCAAAGGCAGTCCTAAGGGGGAAATACATAGCCATCCAAGCCTCACTCAAAAAAATAGAAAAATCCCAAATTCACCAGTTAACTCTACACCTTAAAGAACTAGAGAAAAAGCAACAAATGATACCTAAGCCATGCATTAGAAGAGAAATAATTAAAATTAGAGCAGAGATCAATGAATTAGAAACCAGAAACACAGTAGATCAGATCAACAAACTAGAAGTTGGTTCTTTGAAAGAATTAAGAAGATCGATAAACCACTGGCCAGACTTATCCAAAAGAAAAGAGAAAAGACCCAAATTAATAAAATTATGAATGAAAGGGGAGAGATCATGACTAACACCAAGGAAATAGAAACAATTATTAGAAATTATTATCAACAACTATATGCCAATAAACTGAGCAATCTGGATGAAATGGAGGCCTTCCTGGAAACCTATAAACTGCCAAGACTGAAACAGGAAGAAATTGACCACCTGAATAGGCCAATAACCAGTAACGAGATTGAAGCAGTGATCAAAAACCTCCCAAAAAACAAGAGTCTAGGGCCTGATGGATTCCCTGGGGAATTCTACCAAACATTCAAAGAAGAAATAAAACCTATTCTACTGAAGCTGTTTCAAAAAATAGAAACAGAAGGAAAACTTCCAAACTCATTCTATGAGGCCAGCATTACCTTAATCCCCAAACCAGGCAAAGACCCCATCAAAAAGGAGAATTTCAGACCAATATCCCTGATGAATATGGATTCCAAAATCCTCAACAAAATCCTAGCTAATAGGATCCAACAATACATTAAAAGGATCATCCACCATGACCAAGTGTGATTTATCCCCGGGATGCAAGGGTGGTTCAACATTTGCAAATCAATCAATGTGATAGAACACATTAATAAGAGGAGGGAGAAGAACCATATGGTCCTCTCAATTGATGCAGAAAAAGCATTTGACAAAATACAACATCCTTTCCTGATTAAAACTCTTCAGAGTATAGAGAGAGAGGGAAAATTCCTCAAGTTCATAAAATGCATCTATGAAAAACCCACAGTGAATATCATACTCAATGGGGAAAAGCTGAGAGCCTTTCCCTTAAGATCAGGAACACGTCAAGGATGCCCACTCTCACCACTATTGTTCAACATAGTACTAGAAGTCCTAGCAACAGCAATCAGACAACAAAAAGAAATAAAAGGTATTCAAATTGGCAAAGAAGAAGTCAAACTCTCTCTTTTCGCAGACAACATGACACTTTATGTGGAAAACCCAAAAGACTCCACCCCCAAATTACTAGAACTCATCCAGCAATTCAGTAATGTGGCAGGATACAAAATCAATGCACAGAAATCAGTTGCTTTCTTATACACTAACAATGCAACTGTAGAAAGAGAAATTAGAGAAATGATTCCATTTACAATAGCACCAAAAACCATAAGATACCTCGGTATAAACCTAACCAAAGAGGTAAAGGATCTATACTCTAGGAACTACAGAACACTCATGAAAGAAATTGAAGAAGATACAAAAAGATGGAAAAATATTCCATGCTCATGGATCGGAAGAACAAACATTTTTAAAATGTCTATGCTACCCAGAGCAATCTATACCTTCAATGCCATCCCAATCAAAATTCCAATGACATTTTTCGAAGTGCTGGAACACACAATCCTAAAATTTGTATGGAATCAGAAAAGACCCCGAATCACCAAGGAAATGTTGAAAAAGAAAAACAAAGCTGGGGGCATCACGTTGCCCGATTTCAAGCTATATACAAATCAGTGATCACCAAGACAGCATGGTACTGGCACAAAAACAGACATATAGACCAATGGAACAGAATAGAGAACCCAGATATGGACCCTCAACTCTATGGTCAAATAATTTTTGACAAAGCAGGAAAAAACATGCAATGGAAAAAAGACAGTCTCTTCAATAAATGGTTTTGGGAAAATTAGACAGCCACATGCAGAAGAACGAAACTTGACCATTCTCTAACACCATTCACAAAGATAAACTCAAAGTGGATGAAAGACCTCAATGTGAGAAAGGAATCCATCAAAATCCTAGAGGAGAACATAGGCAGTAACCTCTTTGACATCGGCCACAGCAACTTCTTTCAAGATACATCTCCAAAAGCTAGCGAAACAAAAGCAAAAATGAACTTTTGGGACTTCATCAAGATAAAAAGCTTCTGCACAGCAAAGGAAACAGTCAACAAAACAAAAAGGCAACCCACAGAATGGGAGAAGATATTTACAAATGACACTACAGATAAAGGGCTGGTATCCAAGATCTATAAAGAACTTCTCAAACTCAACACCCAAAAAACAAATAATCAAGTCAAAAAGTGGGCAGAAGAGATGAACAGACACTTCTCTGAAGAAGACATACAAATGGCTAACAGATACATGAAAAAATGTTCATCATCATTAGCCATCAGGGAAATCAAAATCAAAATCACATTGAGATACCACCTTACACCAGTTAGAATGGCAAAAATGGACAGGGAAAGAAACAACAAATGTTGGAGAGTTGTGGAGAAAGGGGCACTCTCTTACACTGTTGGTGGGAATGCAAGTTGGTACAGCCACTTTGGAAAACAGTGTGGAGGTTCCTCAAAAATTTAAAAATAGAGCTACCCTATGACCCAGCAATTGCACTACTGGGTATTTACCCCAAAGACACAGATGTAGTGAAAAGAAGGGCCATATGCACCCCAATGTTCATAGCAGCAATGTCCACAATAGCCAAACTGTGGAAAGAGCTGAGATGCCCTTCAACAGATGAATGGATAAAGATGTGGTTCATATATACAATGGAATATTACTCAGCCATCAGAAAGGATGAATATCCAACTTTTACGTCAACAGGGATGGGACTGGAGAGATTATGCTAAGTGAAATAAGTCAAGGAGAGAATGTCAATTATCATATGGTTTCACTTATTTGTGGAACATAAGGAATAGCATGGAGGACGTTAGGAGAAGGAAGGGAAAAATGGGGGGGGGGAATTGGAGGGAGAGATGAACCATGGGAGACTATGGACTCTGAGAAACAAACAGGGTTTTAGAGGGGAAGGGGGAGAGGGGATTGGTTAGCCCAGTGATGGGTGTTAAGGAGGGCACGTACTGCATGGAGCACTGGGTGTTATACGAAAACAATGGATCGTGGATCACCACATCAAAAACCAATGATATATTGTATGGTGACTGACATAACATAATAAAATTTAAAAAAATAAAATAAAATAAAATAGCAATAGAGATAAGGGCTTCCTTAATAAGTGGAGAAAACAGCAGAAATATCTATCGCAGAGGTGTAAAATGACTTGACATGCTTGGAAGGATGAGCAAGCCAATCTAGATATGAGGTAAAATGTGTTTGTGTGCATGTATGTGTAAGTGGTTAATTTCATGACCCTGAATCTATACTTTTAAACTTTGACTTTCTTTCATGGGCAGAATTAAGTCACTGAAGGGTTTTATACAGAATAGTGACATAATAAGGACTATATTATTATTTTCACTGTTACTAGTAGTATTATTTCCCATAGTAGTAGCAGTAAGAAATAATAACTCACTTTTGTTAAATGCTTATGAAATACCAGGCACTTTGCTAAGAACTTAATATGCATGTTTCCTTGATTTCCTATATTCATCTCATAGATTAAGAATAATCTTATTTCTGTTTGACAATGATGGAAACCAAGCCTCACTCAAGTTTTCATTGATAGCAAGAGACAGCTCTTGGTATTACACCCAAATCTGTCTTTCTGTAGAAATCTATTAACTACCATGCTCTACTGTCTCTGATTATATATGAAAAATGAGGTATGTAAAGGGGCAAGTAGGATCTCGGTGAGATTTGTCCGATAGAGCAGTCATTCACCAATAGGTGACAAATATTTTCATTTCCTTCCTGTCTTCATGAAAATTACTACAAAAGCAATGTAAGCCAGGGAGCCTAGGTGGCTCAGTCTGTTAAGCATCTGACTTTTGGTTTCAGCTCAGGTCGTGATCTCATTGGTTGTGGAACTGAGCCCCGGTTCAGGCTCCTAGCTCATTGGGGAGTCTGCTTTAAGGATTCTCTCCCTCTGCTCCTCCCCCCACCCATGCTCTTTCTCTCTCTTTCTAAATAAATAAATGAATCTTTAAAGGAAAAAAAAAAAACAATGTAGGCCTCTCCTCACTTTTCTGTAGCTTGCTATTCATTTCCTTGGTTTTCTATGTACTGAAACATTGAAAAAATATGCACTCCTTGGAGATGGAAGAGGAAAATTGAGCTTTCTGATCTTTTGCTTTCCACTAGCATTTAAAGATCTCAAAGCAATTTTCAAACATTACCTCATTCATTCTTACCTCATCTCTGTTAGTGAAAGACAAAGGGCATTTTTACTGACTAAAGGATGCTGTTTCTACTAACCACATCATTTCAGTGGCTCAAAGAAAATATATACCAAGAAATTCTCTAAGGTGTGGTGGAAATCAGTGATACCATTGACTTTAAAACCCAGGGCTAGCAAACTCCAAGTCAGAGCTTTAACTTGTTTGATAATACATAGGAAAAATCTCTTGGTTGAAAGGAAAAACAGTGAAATTACATTCTAGTCAATTCCTGAAGGGCATGGTTTTATTTTTTATAAGCTTTCTCTTTGGCCCACTGTTTTTGGGGTTTTTTTGTTTTTGTTTTTTGTTTTTGAAACTAGGTACTAAAGAGAGTGTCAGGATGGGAATGTCAGTCATGTAGACTATGGTGATGTTCTTGAGAGTCTAGTGGATAAGAGCCTCAATTTTAACCATATATCTGCCATTTAACAGCCAAATGATCTTGAAAAAGTCATTTATCTTTGCTGTTCTTAGAACAATACTTCCATAAAGGCATGGAAGTATTTCAAAGTTCCTTTTTAGTTCTCATGTTTATTACAACCGTTATGCTATAAATTGCTTTCTAGAAGAATTACTAACAATCTCCTTTTGTCCATTATTTCAAATTCAAGAAACATGTATTGCAAATGTCAGTATTCTAAAATGCCTGAAGGAATAAGGCAGGTAATATAAATAAATGTTACAAGATAGATAAAAGATAATAGGGAATTCTTGCCCCTCCCCAGACATTCAAAGTCACATTTTTTAATAAAAACATAATGTGAGCCAAGCAAAGAACATCTGCAGGCTAAAACACGTTCAAGCTTTTCTTATGCAAAAGTTAGATTATTTCATTTGATCATTCAGCTGTCCCCAGCTTGCTTCATGTGTGTCGTTTTCTTTTCCCAAACATCTCAAAATAATTATGTATCTCTCCAAATAAAAAAAAAAACTTAGATTCATTTTCTTTCAGACTGCTTTAAATCAGGAATACATATTGCCTTTATTCATGTCTTTTCTTGCTAGTTGATTTGATAGTTGATTTGACTCTGGTGATCCATCGCTCCTTTATGAACATATTCACTTTCTAGGCTTCCATGAGCCTATCACCCTTGATTGTCCTAATCTGACTTCTCCTAGACCTCTTTTGTGGGCTTCTCATCTTCTCTTACCAACTTCCAAAATAATGGTGTTTCCTCTGGCTCTTGTTTTAGCCCACTAGCCTTCACTCCACATGTTCTCCTTGAAGATCTCAAACACTCTTATGCGTATAACAATTATTCTAAAATATTTCTGGAACACTATATCTAAAAATTTGCTAATTATCTACCTCAAAGTCTTGTAGGCACCTCAATCCCAATGCCCAAATCCCAAGATGCCACTTGTCATCTTATCTGCACTAGTTACAATTTACTGGTCTCAGCTCCAAATTCACCCTTCTTTTCCTTGCTTTATGATGCTGGATCTGGACTCTGTAAACATCTCTCCTTTGCCAGCCAGCTCATCGTTAGGCTTTGTTAATAGAGGGTAATGGAGGGAAACTGCAAAGCTATAGTAGAAGCAAGGGATTTCACTTCCAGATTCTAGTGTACAGTTTTTGTTTCATCACCAGCAGATTGGTGTATATGTGGCCCGAGTAGTACTCATCTTCATGTCCCTCAGAGCCTGCACTCTCCAGCAAATTTCTCCAACCATCCACCTGGCTTTTCCTATGTTCCAGTTTGTTGGTTCACAAACTGGCCCCTGTACATGCAGGGCAAGGAGAGACAGAAGAAAGAGGTAGCCACTCCAATCTGGTAGGCAGCAGGTTTAATAAGTAAGGAAATTTACATAAGAGTCTTGTCTTGAGCACCTGCAAGACAAGTAGATCTTTGCACCTGTCTACCAGAATCTTAAAAGTTTATATAAAGGCTTTAACTGGGTTTAGTCATGTATATCATCCGGATGGTCTCAACAACACCTTATTCTCTCAAGACTATGACCTTGGAGCATCTCCCATTGTGGGAATGGTGGGCAGAACATAAATTCCGAAGACAGGGAATGGGAGGAGAAGTCTTTGATTGCCTGATTCCAGCTTTCAGGTCAACCAGCTGTCATACCCTATCAATGACCTCCTCTAGCACAGCTTAAGCCAGCGACCTCTGGCAAGTGTTTCCAGCCACTTGGCAGACCACTTTCACAGACCACTTCTGACCTTCAACCTCTGGCAAATTCGTTTACCACCAGCAAGCTCCATTTTTCTGTTTCAGCCACCTCAATCTGAAAAGGTTTGAATCTCGGTCTTGGAGTAAGAGAAATCTGCTAAGTTCTTAGTCTTTCCTTGTTTGCTGTCCCTAAGCCCTAGAGGAAGTGACTACTTTTTGTTTTTGCTACTTCTATACCACTTAAAGTTCTCTGTTAACACCTTTAACTAAATTTTGTTAGTTAATTATTCTTTGTATTGAATTTTCTCTCTCCAAATTACTGGTGTCATTTGTCCTGACTGGACACTGACTGATGCATAATTAATACCAGAAGTAGTCCCAGGAGACAGACACTCAAAAATGAGATTTGGGGACAGGTTTGGTCCTTCCCTTAGATTTGAATGTGAGGCTGAACTACCTGCCAATGCAAAAAGATATGCTGCTAATCCATGGCATGCGGTGGCTTCACAGTTAGTGATGGTATCAGTGCTCATGATGATGTTCCAACTGGAGGAGGTGCCTTGGACGTTCATGTGGCTGCTACACTTATGCCCAATAGTAGTAACTACAAAGACTGTAGTGTGGAACAGAATCTCCTGAGTCCTGAATATATTTACAGGGAAACAGCAACAATAGCAAAAGAAATCTCCTATAGATTGATATTGTTGAAAAATTCAATTCTAAATTTAGTTGTGCAGGTTGAAGGATTACAACATCATTAAATTCACATTCTTCTCAAATTGCATGAGTGAACATTAGGACATTGATTAGAAAACAGTAGGGCCCTAAAACTTTGAATGAGGATGTCTGATTGGATCAGATGAAACTGAACATCTTGAATCTCTGAGACACATTGAAGCTCCCTCATTAGTGGAAGTAGCTTACACTCCTGTGCCTGGGGGGCTACTCTTCCTTTGCATGAAAACTGTGGTAACTTCGTCTGGGGAGGTATCTTGTAAGGGTGTGCTCTAGGTGTCAGTTACATGGTATGAGCCAAGAAAAAATAGTTTATACTCCGAAGAATTATAAGATTGTGCTAATAATTTTCAGCAGAACCCTGGGGAATATATGTAGGAGGATGGAAAATAACACAAAACAAGCAAAATGCATTTATATGTTTGCATTATTTAGTAAATACTAAATAATCTGAATGTAATAAATTGGATTTATGCACCTAGAAGTGGTTCTAATATCTTACTTGGCTGGTTCACTGAAACTGGGATTTAATGGGATTTAATGAGATTTAATGGGATTTAATGAGAATCCCATTAATTTAATGGGATTTAATGAGAATGAGTTGTTAGTGCTTCCCTTGAATTGATGAGCAGGAAAGAATTCAAAGCTTATAGAGATGGGAATTTTGGAATGGAATAATGTGTGATCTATACAGCCACCCACCGAGACAACCGGGAAGATACTCCCTTCACTATGCATTGTCAAAGGCATTACTAGGGATAGCATTCTTATCCTTGAAAATCTCTGGTTCCTCCTCTTAGTTAGCAAGATAAGACAATGAGAGATACAGCACTTGAGACGGACTCCTGATTTCAATGAAGATAATAGGATTCCCAGAGTGGCAGAGACAAAGGGGCAACACTTAACTGCCAAAGACAAGATGAACATGTTTGCCATCAAAGACAGCAGAGATATGCAGGTATTCACAATGGCATTCAGGGATCTCTGACAATGATACAGTGTTTCCAGGAATGAAACAGATGGGAGGCCTACAAGGATACAATTTAAACCACGTAATAGAAAAAACCCTAGCTCTGATAACCAAAAACCCAATGTGAGTCAGCGCAATGCTAAATCATGACCTTTCACTCACTCTCCATAACAAAGGCCGTTCAAAGACAAATCTCTGAAGTGAAAAGGAATCTGGATCTCCCTGTGGAAGGACCCTGCAACAACTCCACTTGGTATATAATTATTCCTTCAAGCCTTTTCCAAAGGGAACTGTGGCCAGTTACTAGAATGACAGCATATGGGAAAAAGTAAATATCAAGACTTTCTGGGGATTACTGAACATGGTGAATTGTCAGTAATTTCTTGGGGGCCCAAAATGCTACTGTACCCCAGGAGTCAAAGTGGTGGTTTATAGTGGTAAGGTAATAAATAGAATTTAAGCCAAAATCTGAATGATAATGGACTCATGCAATCCAGAGAAGAATCCCACAAAAATTCATGGACCTATGACTTCACTGAAATTTCTAGGGGTATGAGTATCCTTGCTAAGGTGAAAAGTGAGTTACTATATCTCTCACTACCTATCATGAGAAAATAGGTACAACACATGGTCAGTTTTTATGGATTTAGGAGGCAACAGATACCACATCTGAATGTGTTATTTTGATCCATCTACCAAGTCACCAGTAAATTTGCCAAATTTGAGGAAGAGAAGATTCCACAACAAGTTCAGACTGCAGTGAAAACTGCTTTTCCACTATGGCCTTCTGAATGGGCAGATCTAATTACACGTAAAGTGTCTTTGGCAAATAAAGATGCTATATGGAGTCTTTTATAAGTGCAAATAGGAGAATCCCAAAAACCATAATTTCTGCACAACTCTGTTTCTTCTGCAGATGATTATTCTCCTTTTTAAAAAACAGCTCTAGCTTGCTACTGGGCTGTGGTAGAGACTAAGAAAGCCTATCTATTTCACATCAGTTGGTCGTGCAATCTGAGCTTACTGTCATGAATGGTGTCTGATTTTTTTTTATTTTAATCTGCATTTTATTTTTTTTATTATTATGTTATGTTAATCACCATACATTACATCATTAGTTTTTGATGTAGTGTTCCATGATTCCTTGTTTGTGTATAACACCCAGTGCTCCACGCAGAACGTGCCCTCTTTAATACCCATCACCAGGCTAACCCATCCTCCCACCCCCCTCCCCTCTAGAACCCTCAGTTTGTTTTTCAGAGTCCATCGTCTCTCATGGTTCATCTCCCCCTCCGATTTCCCCCCCTTCATTCTTCCCCTCCTGCTATCTTCTTCTTTTTTTTTTTCTTAACATATAATGTATTATTTGTTTCAGAGGTACAGATCTGTGATTCAACAGTCTTACACAATTCACAGTGCTCACCATAGCACATACACTCCCCAATGTCTATCACCCAGCCACCCCATCCCTCCCACCCCCGACCACTCCAGCAACCCTCAGTTTGTTTCCTGAGATTAAGAATTCCTCATATCAGTGAGGTCATATGATACATGTCTTTCTCTGATTGACTTATTTCGCTCAGCATAACACTCTCCAGTTCCATCCATGTCGTTGCAAATGGCAAGATCTCATTCCTTTTGATGGCTGCATAATATTCCATTGTATATATATACCACTTCTTCTTTATCCATTCATCTGTCGATGGACATCTTGGCTCTTTCCACAGTTTGGCTATTGTGGACATTGCTGCTATAAACATTGGGGTGCGCATACCCCTTTGGATCCCTACATTTGTATCTTTGGGGTAAATACCCAGTAGTGCAATTGCTGGATCATATGGTAGCTCTATTTTCAACTTTTTAAAGAACATTCTAGGAGATTATTTTTGATTGTTTTACTCTTCCTGGAAAAGAAACTGTTTTGAATGATTTTACTAAAATTGGATTACATTGTTATTATTAGTAGTAGTATATATTTATACAAATTGCTAATTTACACATACAATTTGATACATTATAATTTATATAAGTAAATAAGTTACATTAAAAGTCACTCAACAAATATAGTTAGAAATTTAAATAGTAACTTTTAAATTTTTAAATTTTCTTATAACTTAAAAATGTTATTTAGTTATTCTCAACTCTGTATTGAATAGTGAGGCTTCTGTTTACTCTTTTTATGTATGAAGCACAGATATACATACAGTATATAAACAAATATACAGTGTTTCTGGCGTTATTAAAATTTCATGGAGGAGTAATTAGGAAAACATGTCAAAAAAGCCTTCTTAGTGGGTCAATAATGAAAAACTGGGCCGACAAACAGAGTCTTAAATTACACAGTAAAGAAGTGTGGAAGCCAGAATTCAATCCTATTTTATAGCTGTAAATCCTTTTTTAAATCTCATCCCAGCTGGCTCCTGGCAATCAGAAATCTGATGGAAAAGTCATTCTACCACAAAACCATGTTGATTTTTCCACCTCTGCCTAGGGCCCCCAGTGCCCTCTTAATAGCCTATGATTCCCTGCTCAGTAGAAAAGCATTTTCTCTGCAGACATCCTGGGAAATGCTCTTCTCAAGACCAAATACATTGCAAATCACAACCGACCTAGAGCTTGACTTAAAATTCTGCAATGTGCTCTCTGGCCATCTGTGCCAAATAGGAGCTAATTAAAAAACAGTTTAAATAAAGTAAGTCCATACTAAAAGGGGGGTTACCTACAGGTGGGCCAATTCACTCTTCTAATTAGTGTCTAGACCTGGCAGGCTGCCCATTCAGCATGCATCAGAAGACATTCACCAACCACGTAGGTGAACATACCTGACTTCTACCTTGCAAAACAAACAAACAATAAGCTTTATTCCTTATACAGAGACCAGCAATGCCCTCCTATTCATCTTCCCCACTTCCAAAAAGTTTTAGTGTTTTAGAGATCCCTAATAGCTTTTCAAAAAGAAACTAACATGTCTTAGACCCCATTTGATACTTCTATCATGACTTACACAAAACCAGGAAAATGCAATATAGAACAATTTACCCCTTTGTAAATTGAAGCTAAAATCACTAAGCAATAAGATGCCATCCAGTCAACACAATGTGAGAGACTCATAAAATAAAATAGCAAATTGCAGTCTGGGCATTTCAGAAAGCTGAAACTAACATGAAGAGTGAGAAACCAAAGTCTGTAGAGAGGATTTGACCAATCTGGTCAAATTTTATAAAGTTACTATAATGTTCTGATTGCAATTACCCTGGCAAGTAAAAATTTATAATGGGTCCTCTGAAACAGAGCCCCCAGGAAACTACATGGTGAAGACACATTGTTTTAAATTAACCATGTCTGTATTTCCTGGAAGAAGTAAGAAAGTAGACTGAAGAAAATAATTAAGAGTTGGCTACATACAACCTCTACTGTAGTAGGATTAACTAGGAAAACAATGTACTACAATGTGATTTCCACCCAAAGACTTTCTTCACAATAATATAGCAGAGGTAGAAATTTAAGTGTTTCAAGACAGTTCATGACATCCCTCACTTTGAAGTTGTTTTACTCTTCATACACATTTTAACTTTGGCTTTTAGACACTTCTAGGCTCAGGGGCTTTTGTATAGAAGAATAATATGTAGTTCCTCACAACTCACAACTAAATGGCATATAAAGCCATATAAGTCAATAACTACAATAAACTTTAAAAAGTGCTATAAAAAGAGGCATATGCAAAGTGTTTTCAGAGTAAAAAGCAGTTAAGGACTGAACATTCAGGAACGTTGCATAAGGTTTCACAGAGGAAGTGACATTTGAACTTAATCTTGTAAAATGAATGAATAAATTTTTCCAGATGAATATTCTAGGAAGAATATTTCTGCTAGAGGTTTGCCAATATAAAAATAATGAATGTGTGTAGAACAATTTGAAAACAAGTCTGTCTCAGTGGGTAATAAATGAAGCTAAAGAGGTAATTTGAGGATTAAATTACAAAGAACTGAAGTGAACCAAATATAGGTATATAAGATTTCACTTAAAATCTGAATTAATCCATAATGATATAAATAAATAGAGGAGACAAATATCTCATGCAGAAAACCTCCAAAAATATTGTGTAGATAATATATAATAAATCTACATAATATGCCATGTTGATAAGTATGTACCCTTGATACAATGTAAGAATGAAAATGGCCATTTGGGCACCTGTGAGGCACAGTCAGTTAAGCAACTGACTCTTGCTTTTGGCTCAGGTCATGATCTGAGGGTCATGGAAGCCCCACCAAGGACTGTACTCAGCGGACAGTCTGCTTGAGATTGAGAATCTCTCTCTCTCTCTGTCCTTCCCCCGCCTTGTGCTCTCTCTCTTCTCAAATAAACAAATAAATATTTTTAAAAAAAGAAAATGGCACTTTATCTGTGATCTTTCTCCCAAAAAAAACCATAATCTCAGTCTAATTAGAAAAAAACAAGACAAATCTCATTTGAGGGATACATTATAAAATATCTGACCAATAATTCTCTTAACTGTCAAGATCATTAAGAACAGGTTTGAATAATTTTCTGCATCTATTGAGATGTTCATAGGGCTTTTATCTCATATTGTTAATGTGATGTATCATGTTGATTTGCAAATATTGAACTATGCTTGCAACCCAGGAATAAATCCCACTTGATTATGGTGAATATTTTTTAATGTATTGTTGAATGAGGTTTGCTAATTTTGTTGAAAATTTTTGCATCTATGTTCATATGGGATATTGGCCTGTAGTTCTCTTTTGGGGGGGGGGGTTGTCTGGTTTGGTATCAGGATAATTCTAGCTTTGTAGAATGAATTTGGAAGCTTTTCTTCCTCTTCTATTTTTCGGAATAATTTGAGAAAAATAGGTATTAACTTTTCTTTAAATGTTTGGTAGAGTTCACTTGAAGCCATCTGGTCATGGACTTTTGTTTGTTGGGAGGGTTTTTTTGTTTTGTTTTGTTTTTTTGTTTTGTTTTGTTTTTACTACTGATTCAATTTTGTTCTTAATAACCAATCTGTTCAGATTTTCAATTTCCTCTTGATTCAGTTTTGGAAAATTTTATGTTTCTAGGAATTTATTTGTTCTTCTTGTCCAATTTGTTGACATGTAATCATTTGTAGTCTCTTATAATCCTTTGTATTTCTGTGATGTTGATTGTTACTTCACCTCTTTGATTTCTGATTTTATTTATTGAGTCCTCTCTTTGTCATTTCATAAATCTGGCTAAAGGTTTGTCAGGTTTATATTTTCAAAGAACCAGCTCTTGGTTTCATTGATTTTTTTTTTTTTTAGTTTATATTTCATTTATTTTCACTCTGAACTTTATTATTCCCTTCCTTCCACCGGTTTGAGGCTTTGTTTGTTCTTCTTATTCTAGTTGTTTTATAAGCAAGATTAAATTGTTTATTTGAAATTATTCTTAGTTCTTGAGGTAGATCTGTATTGCTATAAACCTCCCTCTTAGAACTGCTTTTGCTGCATCCCGAAGATTTGGATCATTGTGTTTTCATTTTTCTTTGTCTCCATGTAGACATCCATTTTTATCACCAACATCCACTCATGATAAAAACTCTCAACAAAGTGGGTTTAGAGAAAACATATCTGAACATAATAAAGGTCATATATGACAAACCCATGGCTAACATCATACTCAATAGTGAAAAACCAAAAGTTTTTTCTCTAAGATCAGAATCAAGACAAGGATGTCTACTCTCACCAATTTTATTTAACATAGTACTAGAACTCTTAGCCACAAAGATAAGAAGAAATGAAATAAAAGTCATCCAGTTTGGCAAGAAGTAAAACTGTCACTATTTGCAAATGACATACCATATATAGAAAATTCTAAAGATTCCACCAAAAAAACTATTAGAACTAATAAATGATTTCAGTGAAGTTGCAGGATTTGAAATTAATATACAGAAATCTAGTGGATTTCTATACACTAATAACAAAATAGCAGAAAGAGAAATTAAGAAAACAATCCCATTTGCAATTCTACCAAAAAGAATAAAATACATAAGAATAAATTTAATCAACCATGTGAAAGGCTGTTATTCTGAAAACTGTAAAACATTAATGAAAGAAATTTAGTATAACATAAACAAATGGAAAGATACACCATGCTCATGAATTGAAAGAATTAATATTGCTAAAATGTTCATACTACCCAAAGATATCGACAGATTCAATGGAATTCCTATCAAAATGCCAAAAGCATTGTTTTTGAAGAACTGGAACAAATAATCTTAAAATTTGTATGGAACCACAAAAAATTCCTGAACAGCCAAAGAAATCTTAAGAAAGATGAACGAAACTACAGGTATCACAATCTGAGATTTCAAGATATACTACAAAGCTACACTAATCAAAATGGTATGATGCTGGCACAAAAATAGACACAGATCATTAGAATAGGATAGTGAGTCCAGAAATAAACCCTTGTTTATATGGTCAATTAATCTATGACAAAGGAGGCAAGTATAATGGGTAAAAGACAGTTTCTTCAATAAACGGTGCTGGGAAAATTGGACAGCTATATGCAAAAGAATGAAACTGGACCACTTTATTACACCGTACACAAAAATAAACTCAAAATGGGTTAAAAACTTAAGCGTGAGACGGGAAACCATAAAACTCCCAAAAGAAAGGACAGGCAGTAATCTCTTGGACATTGGCCTTAGCAACTTTTTCTGAATATGTCTTCTTAGCAAGGGAAGCAAAAGCAAAAATTAGCTATTGGTACAACATCAAAATCAAAAGCTTTTGCACAGTGAAGGTAACCATCAACAAAACAAAAAGGCAACCTACTGCATGGAAGAAGATATTTGCAAATGATATTTCCAAAAAAGGGATTAATATCCAAAATACGTAAAGAACTTATATAACTCAACACCAAAAGAGAGAGAAGAAGGAGAAGAAGGAGGAGAAGGAGAAGAAGGAGATTAAAAAATGGGCAGACGACCTGAATAGACATTTTTCCAAAGAAGACATACAGATGGCCAAAAGACAAGTGAAAAGATGTTCAACATCACTAATCATCAGGGAAATGCAAAGTAAAACAACCATGAAATATCGCCTTACACCTCTTAGAATGGCTAGAATCAAAAAGACAAGAAATAGCAAGTGTTGGTGATGATATGGAGAAAAGAGAACCCTTATGCACTGTTGGTGGGAATGTAAATGAGTGCAACCACTATGGAAAACAGTATGGAGGTTCCCCAAATAATTAAAGAGAAATACCAAGTGATCCAATAATTTTACTACTGGGTATTCACCCAAAGAAAATGAAAACACCAATTTGAAAAGATATGCGCACCACAATGTTTATTGCGCTATTATTTACAATAGCCAAGTTATAGAAGCAACCTAAGTTTGCATGGATAGATAAATGGATGAAGTTATAAAATAAATAAGCCACTGGGATGAAGAATACAACATAGGGAATATATAGTCAATAATAATGTAATAACATTGTATGGTGACAGATAGTAACTACACTTGTCACAGGGAACATAGAATAATGTGCAGAATTGTCAAATTACTATGTTGTGCATCTGAAACTAATGTAATATTGTATGTAAAATATTTTTCCATACCTAAGAGAAGCCTAAGGAGACATGACAACTAAATATAATTTGGTATTATGGATGGAATCATGGAACAGAAAAAGTAATTAGGTAAAATCTAAGAAAAACTGAATGAATTATGGACTTTAGTTAATAATAATATGCCAATATTTATTCATCTATTATAACAAATGTACCATACTAATTTAACATCATAATTATAGGAGAAAATGGGTGTAGGGTTTATGGAAACTTGCTGTAGGATCTTCACAATTTTTTAGCCTAAAAAATAAAATTTATTTTTCTTTTTTTTTTTAAGATTTTATTTATTTATTTGAGAGAGAGAGAATGAGAGAGAGCACATGAGAGGGGTTAGGGTCAGAGGGAGAAGCAGACTCCCTGCTCAGCAGGGAGCCCGATGCGGGACTCGATCCAGGGACTCCAGGATCATGACCTGAGCCGAAGGCAGTCGCTTAACCAACTGAGCCACCCAGGCGCCCAAAATTTATTTTTCAAGTATGAATTGAACAGGGTTTCACATCAAACAACTATGTAGGAAAAAATTATTTAGTCAAAATAGTTAAACCATTCAGTGTAGTAGATCTAAGCAAATATAAGACTTCATGATCTTTCATGGTTATATTATTCTCATATTCATTCTAAACGTATAAATCCACCCTCTAAAGACTATCAAAATCTTTTGTTAATGATGTGTAGCCTTAGTCATTTCTCATGCTATCTTTCTAATTAGTGTAATTTCTAAGACAAGGTAAATTAAAACAGGCAAAGCCTGCAAATGACAGTCTAGTGTCACAAAGTTAAAATCTGGAAAGGTTAAAACCAGAAGTCAGATCACCTGACAGTGCACCTATAAATTAACAATGGGACAGGTGATTCATAATTGTGGCCATTTCCTTAGATGATATAGATGTGTGAACACATCATCAATAAGTGAGCAGTTTCAGTTTCACCTTTAGAAGTATCTCAGACTCATTTGTCAGTTGTACATAGATGACAAACATATATCCTGTGTTTGGGAGAATAGTTTCAAAATCAAATATTTTCGTCTATTGGTTCCACAAATCACTAAAGTATTCCAAAAAATTAATATTTCAGAATCTAATTGATATATTTCAAACTGGCATTTTCACCTGAAGTAGCATAACATTCTTTGATAGACCAAAAATCTTATTTAGAAGACCTCAAGGAAGAGTCACTGTACTAGAACTGCACTCTTGAAACTTAAACTTTTGGCCTAGTTTCTTTTAAGAAATAAACAAGCAAAAAATATTTCATGGTGAAATAGCCCTCACACAGAAAAAATACATTAAATATAAATGTTCACATTAATACATTATTATAATTACCAACAGGAAACCACTACCGAGGTCAAGAAATTTAGAACACCAACAGCGTTGCTGAGGTCCTAAGCATGATCTTCTTGCTCCCAAAAGTCTTTTATGTTGATCAACTCCTCTATTTTTTATAGTTATAATACCTATATGTGTGTGTAAGGATGTGGATTAGCATTTTTATGGTATGTATTATGCCTCATTGCTTTTCTTGTAATTCTTCTAAAATATTTTGTCTGTAGGATTCAGCTCTGTAGAACATACTGTTGAGTGCATCTGCAGTTTATTACTTTAATTGCCATATAGTGTTACATTATATGAAAATACTACAACTCATTTAATAATTCTACTGTTCAAGGATGTATGGGTTGTTTGCAAATTGAGGGTAATTATGAATACTTCATCTATTCTTGTGCATATTTTTTAAAGATTTTACTTATTTATTTGAGAGAGAGAGATTGGACGAGTCAGGGAGGGGCAGTGGGAGAGGGACATTGGGCTGATCATGGAGCCCAATGTGGGGCTTGATCCCAGGACCCTGAAATCATGACCTAAGCCAAAGTCAGATGCTTAACTGACTTATGCATATTTTTAATCCATGTATTTATGTATTTCTATTGGCTATATACCTAGAAGTGCAATTCCTGGGTTATAGATATGCTTACATCCAATTTTAGTAGATAACATAAACTATTTTCCAAACCTATTTATAATACCTATTTATAACATCAGTACTGTTTGTGGTAATTCTTGTTGATTTACATCTTTGTCAACATTTATTATTATCTTTTTCATTTTAGCCATTCTGATCATTGTGTACTAGCATCATATTCTGATTTTAATTTGCATTTTCCTAATAATTACTGAAAATGAGCAGTTTCCTTTGACTATGTTTTGAATTGACTGTTCATTTTCTTACACATTTCTCTACTGATATTTACCAGTTTTCTTCTCATTAATTTGTAGGAATTCTGGATTAGAGTTCTTTGACAGTTATATATGTTACAAATATTTTCTCCCCCTACATGGCTTGCATTTTTACTCACTCAATAAATAAAATTTAGTAAACAGAAGTCCTCAACTTTCCCATAGTCAAATTTGTCAGTCTTCTAATTTATCAGTCTTCTCCTTTATGGTTAGTGCTTTATGTGTTCTGTTTAAGAAAAATTTTTCCTACCACAAGATCATGGATATATTCTTCATTCATATTCTAAAAACTGCTTTGCCGTTAAAAATTGAATTGATTTTTGTATATAGTGGAAGATATAAATCAAGTTTCAATTTCTTTCAAGTGTTTATCCATCATTCCAGTATTTTTATTGAAAATGTAGTCCCTTTCATACTACTCTGCAGTCCAATCTGTGTCATAAATCAGGTGTCCATATGAAATGAATCTAATTCTGGGGGATCTCTCTTCTATTATTCTTTTCTTCCTCTCATTGTGAGTATGAGGCTATCTTATTTTTTGTAGCTTTTTCTTAAGACTTGATATCAGAGGGGCACCTGGGTGGCTCAGTCATTAAGTGTCTGCCTTTCGCTCAGGTCACGATCCCAGGGTCCTGGGATCGAGCCCCACATCGGGCTCCCTGCTCGGCGGAGAGCCTGCTTCTCCCTCTCCCACTCTCCCTGCTTGTGTTCCCTCTCTCGCTGTGTCTCTCTCTGTCAAATAAATAAATAAAATCTTAAAAAAAAAAAAGACTTGATATCAGAATAAGCACCTTATCTTTTTTCTTCTTCAAGTAGTGTTTCAGCTATATATGAAATATATTTATATATAATATGTAAATATATATTTTTATAAAAGTATATAATAATTTTATGTTTCACTAGTAAATATTACTAGAAATTTGATCAAATAGATCATTCTGGAGAAAACTGATATCATTCAATGTCTTCCAATCCATAAAAAGTATATATCTCTTTTTTATTCGGGTTTTATCTGATTTTTGTCAGTAATGTTTGAACTGCAAAAACAGTGGAGAAAAAATGTTATAACCATTCAGGTAGCAAAAACAACTTAACTGTAAGAAAATAATGTAGCTAATTATTCAGATTTCTCATGAATAAAGTAACATATCCAAAGAAAACAGAATTGTTTTCTATTAAAAATTGTTATTGTTTAAAAAGTTTTAAAAAAAACATATTTGATGCAAAAATTTTTATGTGCAAACTTGTTATTTGTGTGGGAAAATAAAACATTTGTGAATAGTCAAAGCTCTGAAATAATGAATTAAATTACTAATATCCCATCTAAGAAAATTTCTTGGGACTCCTGGCTGGCTCAGTTGGTAGAACATAAAACTCTTCATCTTGGGGTTGTGAGTTCAAGCCCCACATTGGGTGTAGAGATTACTTTAAAAAAAAAACTTAAAAAAGAAAAGAAAATTTCTTGTAGATATATTTTAGCTGATAGAAATAAAAATCAAAACCAAGAACTCAGTAAAAAGAAATTCAAGATTTTTTTAAAAAACTAATTTTGAGCATTGAAACCAATAAAACGTCAATTTAGGCACACAATAACTGAAAGTGTGACTAAAAAAAAAGACAGGATCCTGAGAATAGTTTTTAGTTCATTTTAATCAAAGACTGTTGTGGCAAACAATAAACAACTAAATAAAAAATGATGTTTAATAATCTCTCTTCAAAGAAGTATGTAGAAAAATGTGAAAGATATAAGTAGAGACAAGACAAATTTCTCTCCCTGAATATAGGTAAGTTTTAGTTTTTAGTGACTGTGATAGTTAAGAAACTAGAGATTTAAAACCATCTGATAAATTTAAAGCAAGCATTAGTTTACTTAAAAATAATTTCAGAAATTATAGACCTAGTAGGAGTTGGGGATATAGTGACAAACATAACATAGTTCCTTGCTCTTAAGATGAATATAGTCTAGTAATGAAAACAAATAATTAAACATTATGATTGTCTTTTTCTAATATTTTATAATGTCTAATAGAATTGCCTAATTCTTCCAGAACAAAGAATAAAAATAACTATCAACCATTATTCCGCTTTGAATATAAATATAAATATGCATGCTTCTGATTTCAATCCTAAAGCACAGTGTTGACATTTAATGTGAGATATAAATATGAACACATTTTAAACAAAAATAATGTGCTTATTTTGGTCCACCACTGTTTCTTCTTTTGTTGAAATATTAAATTTTACCAAATAATTTTTCACATGCTTTTTAAACAAAACTTTTGTTTAATTAATACGGTCATTGCATTCTTAGATATTCTAATATCAAACCATCCTCCATAGCTGAAACAAACCTCACATCATTTTGTTTTGTTTTTTAAAGATGTATTTACTTATTTGAGAGAGGAATAGGGAGGGGCAGTGGGAAAGGGAGAGACAGTCTTAAGCAGACTTCCTGCTGAGCACAGAGCCCTACATGGGCCTGGATCACATGACCCTGAGATCATGACCTAAGCCAAAACCAAGAGTTGGTTGCTTAGCCAACTACACCACCCGGGTGCCCCCTCACATTGGTTTTTGATGTTTTAATGGACTACGGTTTTAAATTATCAATGTTTTGACATTTTTGCATAAATATTTACACACGCAATTTATTATTTGTGCTGCATTTGTTGTTATTTTTAAGAACACCATTATGTGGTGTTTACAAGAGAATGAATCTCGTTGATCTTAAAAGCAATAATTCGGCACAGAAAAGTCATTTTAATAGAGACAGGAGGGTCTTTTAGATAACTTTCTCACTGTCATACCTGGATATTTATCTTTCTAATTTTACTTCATTTTAAAGTTAATTTTAATAATTTATAGTTTCCTAGGGATGGTGTATACAGTCCAAAGAACAGTGAATTGACAGTGATTAATAACTAAATACAAGAGAAAAAAACAGGAGCAAATAAGTCTTCCAGGAGTTGAAAAAGGGAAAGATGTGAAGTAACAAATCAAGAAAGAATCTAAGGAAAATTTTTTTCTCACTATAAAACAAAGTATAACAGTAATAACTAATACTTTTAGATACTTAGAGCCAATTTTATGTGCTGGGTGCTGTTCTAAGTAGGGTAGCCATTTACTATTGTTTAGGTGGTATACTGCACAATTGCAGGGACAGCATTTACACTGCAGTCTATGTGAATGGTACTTCTGGAGTTGCTTAGTGTAAAACCTGAGTGCCAGACACAGTGGCTTTCACTGAAGCACTTTATAGATTAACATATGTAACCCTCAGAACAATCCTAAATAGTAAATAGCATCATTTTATCACTTTACAGATAAGGAAACAGAGGTAGAGAGAGATTAAGTCCCTTGTCTAAGATTCCACAGCTAGAAGGGGTAGAGCCAGGCTTCGGTCCAGCTCCAGTGCACCACACTACTACACAGAAAATAAAGTTTTATTGAATTAAACTAATCAGTACAGAATTACAAACACACTTTTCTATAGGCGAAGAGGAAAGGAAGAAATCAATTCAAGCAAGGTGAGGGAACTACTCAGTGAAGGAGATAATATAAAACTATCTTGAAGGAATGAGTGGAATTAGGTGAAAAGTCAGGGGAAGTGTTCTTCAGATGGTGGGAATAGTGGTAACAAAGCATGACCACATCCTCTTTTACCTATAAGAGTATGTGACTGAAAGAAATGTGCAAAACAAAATGGGAATTACTGTAATCTACGGGTAGCTGAGTAAACTTGGAAGCATTGCATATATAAAAGTAATTTGTACAAAGGGTTGCAGAAATCTCAGAAAAAATAGAAACATCATATGGGATTAGGCATATAACAAGCTCTCTCCAGGATTTTAAAGAATTGTGGAATGAAATGTATGTCAGGAAAGAAAATGAGACTTCCACTCAGCTCCGTGGGAGGTATATGATCTCTACTAAGCTGTTATCTGCAAGTCTTTATAGACACATATGTCCAAGTTACAAAGAAGTGAGCAAATTTATCCTGTGTTTTAAAATTAAAATGTTTTAAATTTTATTCATTTATTCATTCAAAAGCCCATTCCACATGTGGTTGTAATCTTGGCTTTTTAGTGGAATTTTACCTTCTCCAATTTACGTCTAGTTCCAACTTTCTACTTCTACTGAAATGTCAATGCCTGATGTCACTCTGTATTTTTGTAATCCAGGCATCTTAGTTCTTTACCAAGCTACATTGCCTTGTATGCTAATGTGTTAATGCCTTTAACCCCCCAAAGTATCCACAGTCTCCAGAATACGTAGACAATAGACTTCACTGAAAGCTTGAGGAACAGGAAATATGTACATCACTGAGTGTGTAGCTTGGAAATTTTCCAGTTCATTCTCACATATCCACCATAGTAGACATCTTCCTCCTGGAAAATTTTCAGAAAGTCTTCTTTTCTATTTGATCTTCATCTTCCTGTTCCTTGAGATTTCTTTCCCTCATTCTTCTCCATTCTATTCCATCTCTCTTCTCTAGCACATTTACCATCATTCCTGAAATTCCATATCATTGGTGAAGCAGAGAAGTTTAGTTTCCTCTTGGTTGTGTGCCAATTGTGGTTCATAATCAAAAGCCTCATTAAATTATATACCTAAAACATGGTAGTTCTCTTCCTGAGAAATACTTAGTATTATCAGATTTTTTAATATTTTTTTATTTGAATGAGTACAAACTAGAGTCTCATTTTGGTTTTGATTTGTAATTTCCCTGATCACCAAAAACAATATATTTTTTATGTACTGTAAAATTACTTTATATTTTATTGCATTTTGGTTTCAATTCAAGAGCTTTTTGTGCCACTAGACAAGGGCATGTATTTGACTTGGACAGTAAAATCTAAACGCAAAAGGAATTTATATTTTGTCTGAGAGTTTGTAAAATGTCACTCACAACATCACTGAATTTCAGTGTTTTTTATATATAAATATGCCATAATTAGTCTTATTTCTGTGATGTGCATAAACATTTAAGTTGAGAATAAACTTTCTACTTCATCAATCAAAATGATCATTTAGATGATTAATTATATACATAGATATCTTAATTACAAAGCTTTATACATGGTTCAAAGATTCCACTTGAACTTTTAAAATCAGTTATTTTGGAAATTTCAAGTTGATGCAAAACCATAATTAAAACTTAACATTGATTATAAAATAAAGGTATACAAATATGTATATATATTTATAGTACACATTTCAATGCTATTGAAAGAATATTGAAATCAGTCAATTATGCTGTGACACAGAGCTCTTCGTTGTAGAGATTATATGATTTGACCACAGAACCCTAAGTCAGAAAATAAAATAAAATATATGAAATAGAATAATGTCATCAAAATGCAATAGATTTTAATAAAGGAAAGTTACAGTCAAAAAGAACACAGGGAGAATAGACCTAATTTTTGGTGAACACGGAACCATAACTTCCAATAGTTCTCTGTTGCTTAAAAAGCAAAGCATAATTTCCTTAGCTTGGTATTCAGATTCCCCATAGTCTTGCCCACAAACACATCTTCAACTATGTCTAACAGGTCTCTCACTCCAGTTTCTATTTTACTCAATGTTCAGTGAATGCCTTTGTGGTTTCGGGTCTTCTTGGCTCTGCTTATAAAAATTCCTTACCTGTTTAACAGGATTTTGGCTGAGTTAGAGATTAAATTCTATATAAGAATGATGTGTAAACTGAGGCTACAATTTTTCCAGCAGATATTGATAATAAGTAAAAACTGGCTCCATTTCTCAATTATTATGAATAGTGCTGATTTGAGCATTCATGTACAAATTCTTGTGTGTACATATGTTTTCATTTCTCTTGTATATGTATTTAGTTGTGGAATTGCTGGTTCATGTAGTAACTACCAGATCGATTATCCCAGTGAGTGTGAAGTGGTATCATTATAGTTTTGATTTGCATTTTCCTATTGATTAATTGAGCATTTGTGTCTTATGTATGCATATTTCTTTCAAGAAAAAGCTATTCAAATCTTTTCATTTTTCATTTTTCAATTATATCTTTTCATTTTTATAATGTAAGAGTTCTTTATGTATTCTAAGTACTAGTCTGTTATCAGAAATATGATTTGTAAATATTTTCTCACTTTCAGTGGATTGTTTTTTCACCTTGTTGATAGTGTCTACTGAAGAAGAAAATTAATTTGATGAAATTCAGTTTCTTTTTTTCTTTTGTGTTTTGTACTTATGGAGTCATATCTAAAAGACTATTGTGTAATCTAAGCTCATGAAGATTTTTTTCCTAGTTTTTCTTCTGTTTTATAATTTTAGCTGTCACATATAGATCTTTGACATATTTTGAGTTAATTTTTGCATATGGTGTGAGGTAGGAGTCCAAATTCATTCTTTTGAACATATATATCCATAGACATTGATCTATGTGTATCTGTATGCCAGCACCACAACTTCTAATTACTATAAATATATAGTATGTTTTGAAATCTGAAAACATAAGTCCTCCAACTTTGTTCTTTTTTAAATTCCAGTATAATTAACATAGAGTGTTATGATAGTTTCATGTGTACAATATAGTGATTCAACAATTCAAGTATACTCTTAATCTCCTTCACCTGTTTCAACCATGCACCCACCCATCTCCCCTCTGGTAACCATCAGTTTGTTCTCTATAGTTAACAGTCTGTTTTTTGGTTTGCCTCTTTTTTTCTTTGTTCATTTGTGTTTTGGGGGTGTTTGGGGGGGTGGTTTTTAGATTTATTTATTTATTTGAGAGAGAGAGAGCGCACATGCATGAGCAGGGAAGGGGCAGAGAGAGAGGAAGAGGGAGAGAATCTCCAGTAGACTCCCCGCTGAGCATGGAGCCTGACATGGGTCTCCATCTCATGACACAGATCATGACTCAGGACGAAATCAAGAGTTGGCCACTTAACTGACTGAGCCACCCAGGCACCCCTGTTCATTTGCTTTGTTTCTTAAATTCCACATATGAGTGAAATCATATTGTGTTTGTCTTTCTCAGATTTCACTTAGCAATATACCCTCTAGAACCATCCATGTTGTTGCAAATGGCAAGATTTCATTCTTTTCTATGGCTGAATAATATTCCACTGTATATATATACACCCTTATTTTAGCCATTCATCAATTGACGGACACAGGCTGCTTACATAATTTGGCTATTGTAAATAATGCTGCAATAAACATAAGGGTGCATGTATCCCTTTGAATTAGTGTTTTTGTATTCTTTGGGTAAATACCCAGTAGTGCAATTGCTGGGTGATAGGGTAGTTCTGTTTTTAACTTTTTGTGGAACCTCCGTACTATTTTCCATAGTGGTTGCACCAGTCTGCATTTCCACAAACAGTGCATGAGTGTTACTTTTTCTCCACATCCTCACCAACACCCATTATTTCTTGTGTTGTTGTTAGCCATTCTGACAGGTGTGAGGTGATATCTCATTGTAGTTTTGATTTGCATTTCCATGATGGTAAGTGATGATGAGCATCTTTTCATGTGTCTGTTGGCCATCTGTATGTCTTCTCTGGAGATATTTCTGTTCATGTCTTTTGCCCATTTTTATTTACTTATTTTGTTATTATTTTTTCAAGTTTTTATTTAAATTCTAGTTAGTTAGCATATAGTGTAATATGGGTTTCAGGAGTAGAATTTATTGATTCATCACTTACATATAACAGCCAGTGCTCATCACAACAAGTGCCCTCCTTAATACCCATCACGCATTTATCCCATCCTCCACCCACCTCCCCTCCATCAACCCTCAGTTTGTTCTCTGTAGTTAAGAGTCTCTTATGCTTTGCCTTCATCTCTTTTTTCCCCTCTTCCCCTAGTTCATCTGTTTTATTTCTTAAATTCCACATATGAGTGAAATAATATGGTATTTGTCTTTCTCTGACTGATTCGTTTCGCTTAGCATTAATACACTCTAACTCTATCCACATCATTGCAAATGGCAAGAGTTCATTCTTTTTGATGGCTGAATAATATTCCATAGTGTGTGTGTGTGTGTGTGTGTGTGTGTGTGTGTGTGTGTGTGTTTCATATCTTCTTTACCATATCTTCTTTATCCATTCATTAGCTGATGGACATGTGGGCTCTTTCTATAGTTTGGTTATTATTGATAATGCTGCTATAAACATCAGGGTACATGTGTCCCTTTTAATCAGTACTTTTGTATCCTTTGGGTAAATACCTAGTAGTTCAATTGCTGGTTGTAGGATAGTCTTATTTTTAACTTTTTGAGGAACCTCTATACTGTTTTTCAGAGTTCTTCTGCCCATTTTTAAATTGGATTACTTGGTTTTTGGCTGTTGAGTTGTACAGGTTCTTTATATATCTTGGATACTAACCCTATATTGGATATGTCATTTGCAAATATCTTCTCCCAATCAGTAGGTTGTCTTTTATTTTTGTTTACTGTTTCCTTCTCTGTGCAGAAGCTTTTTATTTTGATGTAGTCCCCACATTTTATTTTTGCCAACTTTGTTCTTTTTCACAATTGTTTTGACTAGTTAGGATCCCTTGCATTTTCATGTGACTATTAAGATAGGCTTGCCCATTTCTGCAAAAATGGAAGTTGCAATTTTGATAAGGATTGCACTGAACCCATATATTAATTTGGAGAGTATTACCATTTTAATAGCATTGAATCTTCCAGTTTATAAATACAAGATGTCTTACCATTTTTTTAGGCCTTATTTAATTTCTTGCAATGATGCTCTGTAGTTTTCCATGTACTGAAAGTACACTTTGTACTTTTTGTTAAATTTATTACTAAGTATATATTTCACGTTGATGCACTGGTAAATACAACTGTTCCCTGAAATTCATTTTTGGATTATTTATAAGCAATGTAACATTATAAGTAATGAAACATTAATTTTGAATACTGATCTTATATTTTGAAATCTTGCAGAACTAATTTATTAACACTAAAGTTTTTTGTGGACTCCGTAGGATTTTCAATTTATACAAGTATATCATTTGCAAACAGAAATCATTCTAGTTTCTAATTTTCATTTAGAATGACTTTTATTCCATTTCCTTGCCTAACTGCCTGGCTAAAACTTTAACTACAGTGTTGAATAGAATTCCTGAGAATGGACATTCTTGTCCTGTTCCTAATCTTAGGGGGAAAGTATTTAGTCCTTCACCATTAATATTATATTAGCTATGTTTTGTTTTGTATTTTGTAAATACCTTGTCTAATGTTGAAAAAATTCAATTCTTAGTTTGTTGAGTGTTTTTATCATGATACAGTGTTGGATTTTGTCAAATGCTTTCACTGTATTCAAAAATTATGTAGTTTTCATCCTTTATTCTATTAATATGGTATGTTACATTGACTGATTCTTGTGTGTTGCACAAACTTTGCATCCTAGGATAAACTCCAATTGGTCATGTTAATATATTAACTTACTTTGACTGCTGAAACAAATTACCACACACTTATTGGCTTAAAAATATCAAAGATATATGATCTTGTAATTCTATAGATTAGAGGTTCAACATGAGTCTCACTGGGTTAAAAGCAATGTATCAGCAGAATTGTATTTCTTTCTGGAGGCTCTAGGGGAGAATTTGTTTACTCACACTTTCCATTTTCTAAAGGCTGCCCATATTCTCTGGCTCATGGCACCCTTCTTCCCTCTATTAGCCAAAACAGTAGGTAGAATTATTGACTCTTGACTTTGCTTCTATGATCACATCTCTTTCTCTGACCCTTGTCTTCAGCCTCCTCCACCTCCTCCTCCTTCCTCCTCCTCTTCCTCCTCCTCCTCCTCCCCGTCTTCTTCTCCTTCTCCTTCTCCTTCTTCTTCTTCTTCTTCTTTTCTCCTTCTCCTTCTTCTTCTTCTTCTTCTTTCTTCTTCTTCTTCTTCTTTCTTCTTCTTCTTTGTCTTCTTCTTCTTCATCTTCTTCTTCTCTTTTTGGACCCTTGTGATAATCAGTTTTACTTGGATAATCTAAGACAACCTCTCTTTTTTAAGGTATTAAGGTGCTTTAATTAGCAATTTTGATTCTATTTGCAACCTTATTTCCTTCACCATGTAGCCTAACATATTTAAGACTCCAGGGATTAGAATGTGGATATCTTTGGCAGCCATTATTCTAACTACCATGGCAAATGATCCTTTTGGAATGTTGCTGGAATCAGTTTGCTAGTATTTTGTTGATTTTTACATCTATATTCACAACAATTATTGGTCTGTAGTTTTCTTGTAATGTCATTGTCTGGATTTAGTATTAGTGCCATACTATCCTCACAGAAAGAGTAGGAAAATATTCTCTCTTCCTTTGCTTTTTTTGAAAGAGTTTGAGAAGGATTAGTGTCAATTCCTTAAATACTTGATACAATTTGCCAATGAAGACACCTGGTCCTGGGATGTTTTTATAGAAAGTTTTCTGACTACTGCTTTAATCTTTTTACTTGTTATTGGTCAAGTCACATTTTTTGAGACTATATCCATAGTTTGTGTCTTTCTAGGAATGTATTCATTTCATCTAGATTATCTAATTTGTTGGCATACGATTTTAATATTACCCTTTTTTTTTTTCCTGTAAGGTTGGGGGTAATATTCCCCTTTTTTACTGATTTCAGCAATATAAGACCACTTTCTCTCCTTGGCCAGTCTAACTAAAAGTTTGTTGATTTTGCTGATCTTTTCAAAGAACCAACTTTGGGGTTTTTTTCTAATCTACTTACTGTTTTGTTTTGTTTTTTCCTTTCCTCTATTTCATTTCTTTCCACTCAGATTTTTATTATTTCCTTTTTTTCTGCTTGATTTGGGTAGAGGTGGAAGGTTAAGGTTTTGATTTATGATTTTTCTTTTTTTAAATATAGGTGTCTAATGCTATAAATTCATCTCTCATCACTGCTGCAGCTGCATCTTATAAATTTTGGTATGTTGTGTTTTTGTTTTCATTCATTTAAGAGTATTTTTTAACTTCCCTGTGGTTTCTTCTATGTCTTATTGATTATTTGCTCTTGTTTATTCTCCATATATTTGTGAATTTTCTAAAATACCTTCTGGGTTTTTTTATTTCTAATTTCATTTAATATTTGTTAGAGAACATAATTTGTATTGTTTCAATCCTTTTACATTCATTGAGACATTATAATGGCCTAACATATACTATTACCTCGAGAATATTCCATGTGCCCTTGAAAAGTTTGTTGTTGGTGGTTGAAGTATTCTATAGATGTCTATTAGATCTAGGTGGTATATACTGCCATATGAGCCTTTTAATTCCTTGTTGATCTTCTATCTAGTGGTTCTATCCTGAAAGTGGGTATTGAAATCTTCAACTATTATTACTGCTGAATTGTCTATTTATTCCTTCAGTTCTGTCAGTTTTTACTCTACTTACTTTAAGACTCTATTGTTGTCTGTGTATCTGCTTATAATTGTTATATCTTCTTGACAGATTGACACATTTATCACTACAAAATGTCTTTCATTGTCTCTGGTAACGAGATTTGTTTTAAAATCTATTTTGACTAATGTTAGCATAAACACTCCAGCTCTCTTTGGGCTACTATTTTCATAGTATATCTCTTCTAATTCTTTTACTTTCAACCCATTTGTGTCTTTGAATCTAAAGTGTTTCCCTTGATTTTCGTGGCCGACAATTTCTCCCACAGGGGTTAGTCAGAGCATAGTGAGTGAGTGCCCAGCTTCTCCAGCCATGCAGGACACTGCCTATGTGGCCCGTTTTTTTCTCATCTCTTCAAAATACTGAGGTGATTGGCATGACCCAAGGGATGGAAGAGTTTGGGAGCACAGCAACAGGGTTTGGAACTAATTAAAAGGCTGTGGATCTCAGGATTGCCAAAGTAATCCTAAGTAAAAAAAAACAAAGCTAGAAGCATCACACTTCCCAATTTCAAACTATATTGCAAAGTTATAGTAATCAAAACAGTATGCTACTACATACCACAGACACACAGACCAATGCAACATAGTTGAAAGCTCAGAAATAAACCCACACATTAGAGTCAAGCAACATTTGGCAAGTGCACCAAGAACACAAAATGGGAAAAGGTTAGTCTCTTCAACCAATGGTGAGAAATCATTCTCATACATTTGTTCTTTAGATATCATTTTCTTTAGGTTTTTTTTTTTTTTACATATTTAAAATAGCTAAATTAAAGTCTTTGTCTAATAAATTCACATGTGGGCTTTCTCAGTGATATTTCCATAAGCATTTCATAGAACTTAACTTCTTTTTTTCCTCTCCAGGGACATTCTTTTTTGTTTCTTCTCATAACTTTTGCTGAAAAGTGGGCATTTTAAATAATATAATGTGGCCATTTTGCAAATCACTTAGTTTTTCTCCCCAGGGATTTTGTTGTTTTTGTTGCTGTTTATGTTGTTATTACTGCTGATGGTTATTCGTTTGGTAACTTTCCTAAACTGAGTCTGTAAAGTTTGTGTTCTTTGTAAGGGGTTACTGAAGTCTCTGCTTAGCTGACTTAATAATCACCTAATGATTGAACATAGATTTCTTTAAATGCCTGTAACCACTGAGTTCCCAGATTTTCCCAAAGGGCTTTGTTGTCTGTTGAGGCTTGCCTTTACACATCTGTCTTAGCTGTCACTTCCTGTTTCTACAGAATCTCCAGGTCAGCCATAGGTAAGAGTGCAGGGCCTTCTCAGGTCTTTCCTAAGCATGCACAGACTCATGTATGAGGACAGTTCTAAGCATGTGAGAGGACTTCTAGATTCCCATGACTTTTCAAAGATTCTCTAGATATATCCAGAAGCTTTTCCTTTTAAGTATTTTGATGAGTTTGCCATTTGCCCCAATAGTTATCACAGCCTCAGGCAATTGCCAGTGAATACTGTTTACACTGAATAAACTCTGAGTCAGATCAAATAAGACAAATCTTCTGAGTGGGACTGTCCAGGGAACTGTCATACAGGTAATAACGACAGGTGAGAATAGGGCTTTGGAGGAGCTCCAACCCTATACACATTCTCCAGTGGCTGCTAGACTGCTTTTCAACATGACTACAGGACTGTTGGTTTTCAAGAGCTAAGAAGAGAAGGATGATAGGGTAAGTTAAAACATCACAAAGCTAATTGTCCTTATCAAGACTTAGTCATTTTTCTTCAATAAATATTCACAAGACTGTTGCGGATTTTGGTTAACTTTGAGTTCTGGACGTTTTGATTTTTATCAGTTTTTTCCAGGGTTCTCATTGCTTTTATGAAGGAGAAAATTTCCAAAGGTTTTTTGTTTGTTTGTTTTGTTTTTTGAGAGAGAGAGAGTGGGAATGGGGAGGAGGGGCAGAGGGAGAAAGAGAGAGAGAATCTTAAGCAGGTTCCATGTCCAGGGCTCAAACTCACGACCCTGAGATGATGACCTGAGCCAAAATCCAGAGTCTGATGCTCAGCTGACTGAGCCATCCACATCCCCAATTTTCAGAGGGTTTTACACCACCATTCCTATTGATGTCACTCATTGTTTTTTATAGAGATACTAGATGCTGGTACTCTGTAGTATGACATTTTAATCTTAAGAAGCTCTTAGATAAATTTTTCATGAAATCTTATAATGAGTATATGGAATTGTGGGCTGGATAATAGTACAATTAGGCAGATTCATACATAACTTAATATGACCAATGAATTGATTAATAAGTTGATTTAAAACTGGAAGGAGGTCTCCTGTGGTTCAGTTTTTGGTTTTATCTCATTCAGCTTCTGAACAATTTGGATAAATTTGAATAAATATATTAGATTTTCAAGTCAAATTTTCAAAAATAATTTTTTTTAAAGATTTTATTTATTTATTTGAGAGAGAGAGAGCACATGAGAGGGGGGAGGGTCAGAGGGAGAAGCAGACTCCTTGCTGAGCAGGGAGCCTGATGCAGAACTCGATCCTGGGACTCCAGGATCATGACCTGAGCCGAAGGCAGTCTCTTTAACCAACTGAGCCACCCAGGCACCCTCAAAAATAATTTTAGATAAGGTATCTTATTTTTAAAATATTTTGATAGGCTGAAACACTGAGCAAAAATATTTAAATATTTTTAAATATGTTGATAGGCTGAAACAGTAACATGGCCCAATAAATCCTGTATTTATCTTTTAAAATTAATTGCATTTTGTTTATTAGAAGGAAAAAGTTAATGGTGATCTGTAGTATAAAAGGAAGAAGAGAGAAAAAGAAAGAAGGAAGAAAAGAAAACTAGTAGGTTTAGCTGACCATTGAAATGCTATGTGTTAAACAATAGAATAAGCTTATGACTGGTATACCCATATATACATACAATTGTTCTCAGAAATAATAATTATTAATTCAAAAGATATTTCTTAAACACATAATATGTGCAATCTACTCTGTTAGATACTGTAGACACAAAGATTTATGGGAAAAGTACAGGCTTTGCCCTCAGTGAAATCACTAATAGAGATAAATGAAAACAAATCATAAAACAATGTAGTAAGTGTTACATAGCAAATAAGCACAAAGTGGTCAGGGAACACTCAAACAGAAGAATTAATTCTGTTCAGAGGAGAAGTTTGATGAGTAAGTACACTTTGAACAGGCATACAAATGTTTGGAGAGCTTCCCAGGGACTGGTGGCTTGTATTAAGCATTTAGTATGTTGCTGGGGTAAAAAATCATAATAAAACAGGCATTTCTTGGCTTTGAAGATCACAATCTAGTGAGACACTTACTACCAGAAGGAAGAGCTCCCTAACTTCCTTCAAGTGAAAATTAGCTGAAAGATCTTAGTAATTAAGTTGGCAAAAGCACCTCTGCAGATGATTTCCCTCAGTTTCACAGTCGTGAAAAGTAAAACTTCAATTCATGCTGTAACAATTTCTATGGAAATATATTTGGGTGAATTAGAGATGAACAAAAAAGATTAGAGTCATATGCAACTACTCATAAAACTCTAATACAAAGTCAGCACAATCATCAGACTTTTAATTAAGGCTTTGAAAGTAGTTCTACCTCCATAATGTGCTAGATTCCTCTGAACTTATTACACAAGCATTTTTTCATTGAATTGCTACAGCAACTCTAAGCACTGAACAAGATTTATAATATCACAGATTGGATGACAGATAATGGTAAAAGCTAAAGATAATAAATAATTATTGGTACCATCTGGACTCTTTGAAAAACATCCTTTTAAAGAGTGCATTTCAGAATCCTACAAAAATAGAATTTGTGCAAAGAACATAAAAATGTTAAATTTAAATTAGATGGGAGAAAGGATACTAAGAATTCACAGGGAGGAATATAGATCTAATTTAGAAGCAATTGACACAAACTTATCTGTAAAACAGGATAGTTTTTCAGATAAGCATTTACACAAGTAGATTAAATGTTCTATTAATCTCTTCATATCAAAGATAACAAATGTCACCTAATCTGAGTCATGGTGTCATTCTGATAGTTTTTCCACTTTACAACTGAGAAGTTTGGTTACTATTGACATTGGTACACATATATTCAATGTGAAAAAATATATAGTAATTGCATATGCATTTGGTCTATTCTATTCAGGTCTTTCTGAATCAATAGAGAGTTAATCATATAAAAATGTTAGTAGATGGCTTTATAAAGATATTAGGCATGTGTTTTCTTGGTGTCTGGCTCTTTTCTGAGGAGAGAGGAAAACAGTCCAAAATACCTATACACACCTGTATCAGGGTTTCTCACAGAAGCAACTTACAGAAAGAAATATATGGTGATTAACATAACATAAAAAAAAAAAAAAAAAGAAATGCCAAGAAGAAGAGTTTTAAGGGAGGTAGTTGCAGCAAGCCACACATTAATATTTGCCAAGTGCCTATTGTGGGGTGTCCCGATTGGATGGGCGGCCAGCAGTGTGGATGGTGAAAGAATTCACTGGAGGCAGAACAAAAGAGATAGAAGTTTATTGACTACAGTAGGCAAGGGAACAGTGGGCAAGACAGCAAAGGAGAGACTGTCTGCATGAGGTGGTGGTGAGGGGCCACAGTTATAGGACAGAGTGGGGTCTTATGGAATTTTCCCTTTTTTGGTAATCTTAGGAACTGTGCCTGGTTATAACTGGTCAGTAAGGGCCTATGGCTATTTCAAGGTGGGTCGCTTAATGAGCCTGTTTGTGTCAGCTCGGTGGTCCCTGTGGGTCCTTTTGCTTTACTCAAGTTTCCATTGCTCAAGCCTGTTGCCTAAAAGCAGCCTCTACACGTGTAAAATACAACACACACATTTTACACATAGCACTTTGCATGCACCTTATTTTATTTAATTCACAATGAATGCTCAAAGATGATTATTGTCATTTTCCAAATAAGAAAACTGAGTTAAATGACTTACCCAAACTCAAATCTCTCTGCACTATTTCCATCATATCACACAACTAATGAAAATCTAGAGCAGTAGTTAAATTGAATTGTTGAAAAGAGAGGATCTAGAGCAGATTGAAAGCTAAAGAGATGTGAATAATATCAACATGGAACAATCAGAACATGTTTTACTGGGTGAGAAGCTAAGATTCAGGAAAACTCATTTTAAAAGTGCTTAGCATTCTCCCAATAACAAGACTTTAAAATAGGAGAACTATGCAGAATGTTGCCATTATCATATGTTGGCAAATTTGTTATCTAATAAATCCCTCTTTATTTCTCAGATTTGCTGCTGCAATTTAGTAAAAACCTTCATTGCAGTAGCTTGAATAGAAGATGTCAACTCTTGAAGAAGTAAAACTACTTTTACCTTTTTAAATGATAAAATTATTGCTACTTTGCTAGCCATTGATCACTGTTGCTACTATGTGTTTACAACCAACAACTTATTTGCCCATCACTAACATACCAAAACATTTTTCATTCATTCACAGTTCACTTCAAACCATTGAGCAAGAATTGTTTGTCACCAATGAGGAAGTAGTGTTGAAGAAATTAGCAGAACTGCCTGTGAGTTTGAGGTCAGTGATAGGTGTGTTTCACCAGGAATATAGATATGCCTTGCTCTGAGATAAGTCAGATTTTGATTTTCCATAACTTGATTATTTATATGCAGACAAATCTCAAGTATGTACATGCACACACCATGTATCCAGCCCAAATTACCAGAAGCTTAACAAACATTATCTCTATTTATCTAATCTGTCTGATATGTCTATCTCTATCTATCTAATGTTTTATAAGAAGGACAAACTCAGTATGCTAAAAACTGAGTTTACTTTCTTTCCTTTCTCTCTATCCTACCCTACTGCAAACACCCTGCCCTCTTAGTGACTGACACTAGTAAGGGCACAAATCTAAAATCTATCCTTGACTACACCTCCCCCTCTCCCTGAACTCTGCACCTCTAACCCCCTGTTCCACTTATGTCAATTCCTTATTCTAATCCCAAAGGATCTCTTCAGTCTGTCTATTTCTTACTCCATTACTGCACTAGCCTGGCCATCATTATATCTTGATGGACTTTTGAACAACTTCCTGCCAGTTTTTCCCACTTCAACTGATCTTTTAAAAAATTAATATATTATGTGTTTGCTTATGCATCTTATTTACCAGACTCCTAGAGAAGGAATACAATCTTCTCTGATATGCCCTGCCTCCACAGCACTTAGAACATGGTGAATACTCAGTTAATTTTTGTTAATGAATAAACAACATATATTCATTCACTATTTTTTTAACTTGCACTTGAGTGATCAAGTACAACATACCCAATGTAAAGGGCATATCTAAACACCATTAAAATGTTCCTTACTCATCTCCCACATATATACTATCTTACACTTAATTTTAGTATTTTTTATTACCAGTCTAAGATGTAATAATAGAATGCACTGTCCACTACCTAGCTATCAAACTGCATGAAACTCAACTTTGGCGTTGCTTTTTTCATAGATTAGCAAGATAGATGTTGGTTCTGCTGGATTAATTACCAATATTCAAAGAAAATTACATTTTTTTCATTGTTCTTGCGTTAGTACCAATTATGATATATGTTGCGAAAACAGTGGAAATTGAAGTGGGAAACACACCTTTAAAATGTGTCTGTCCAGGGGCACCTGGGTGGCTCAGTCGGTTAAGCATCTACCTTTGGCTCAAGTCATGATATCAGGGTCCTGGGATCAAGCTCCGCGTCAGGCTCTCTGCTCAGCAGGGAGCCTGCTTCTCCCTCTCCCTCCGCAGCTCCCCCTACTTGTACTCTCTCTCTGTCAAATAAATAAATAAAATCTTTAAAAAATAAAAAATAAAATGTCTGTCCAGAAACATATGTTTAAATCCCTTCAGACAGCTGTGTGTGTGTGTGTGTGTGTGTGTGTGTGTCTTCTCCTGTATATATGTCAGTAAGTATCTCACATAATTTTCTTAATACATGCCCTTCCCCACATAGGTGAGTTGTTCAAAACTATCTTCTGAACTTACAATTTTGCCATGACTTAGTAATCAGTACTGCACTTACCTCCTGCTACAAACAACTGTAAAACAGGACAAAATATATAAGGCAAACTCTTATTATATTTTTTCTTTGTTGACATTTGCACCAATAAGAATAAAAGGTGGGTAAAACTTCTCACAACTTAACATCGGTCACAGTGCCGATGCAATACAAATAGCACTGTATTCACTGCCACGCGTTCACAGCATATTGTTATTATTACTATTATTATTATTTACATGTATTTTAATTCTACTTAATGTCCTTGATAAAGCATTATAATTTCTTAATTTTATTAAATGTTGATGCTGCATAGCTATTTTATTAATAGTCTCTGTATATCAATAAAGCACTTTTGCTACATACCAAAATACAATAGTTGTTTCAATAAAAAACATTTATCCAATAACTCAAGCTGTGTGTGGGCCTAATTTATTTTTTTCCATGAACATTAGTTTTACCTGAAAGATGACTAACCAAAAAAGATGACTGGCTATTCAGATTTGGATACTTTGAAAAACTTAATACAGCAATCCTGTCTCTTTAAGAAAACTATTACTTATAGCCAATGAGAAAATTTTAGCTTTAAAGTAAAAATTGTAATTTTTGAAATCTTGTATCTGCCTCCATGAGTATGACAACTTCTCACATGTAATGAGGTAATGATTTTTCTTGTCGTAGGATGAATGTAAATTTCTGATAAGGTATAAGAAAATGTGTCAACACTTAGAATATCTTCATAACTAATGAACCAATATTTTCCAAATTATCAATATGTGATATTACAAAATCCTGTATGGGGGAAAAAATTTATTCCACCTACAAGACAGACAAATGGATTTTAATATATCCAAAACCAAAAGGTTGTGGGTATAGTTTTAGATTACACATTATAACTAATTTCTAAGAAACTACCACTTGTCGATTTTGTGTTAGTATCAAAGGGAAATATTTATAATTATCTGAAAAAAACTATTACAATTCTCAACACTTTTATTTTTCAATAAGCCAACATATAGGACATCATTAGTTTCAGACGTAGAGTTCAGTAATTCATCAGGGGCATATAGTTAAGAGTCTCTCATGGTTTATCTCCCTCTCTGATTTCTTCCCATTCTGTTTTCCCTCCCTTAACCTATGATCCTCTACGCTATTTCTTATATTCCACATATGAGTGAAACCATATGATAATTGTCTTTCTCTGCTTGACTTATTTTGCTCAGCATAATACCCTCCAGTTCCATCCATGCCTTTGTAAATGGTAAAATTTCATCCTTTTTAATGGCTGAGTAGTATTCGTGTGTGTGTATGTGTGTGTGTGTGTGTGTGTGTGTGTGTGTGTGTGTAATCTTTATCCATTCATTTGTCAATGGACATCTTGGCTCTTTCCATAGTTTGGCTATTGTGGACATTGCTGCTATAAACACTGGGGTACAGGTGCCTCTTCAGATCACTACATTTGTATCTTTGGGGTAAATACCCAGTAGTGCAATTGCTGGGTTGTAAGGTAGCTCTATTTTCAACTACTTGAGGAACCTCCATACTGTTTTCCAGAGTGGCTGCACCAGCTTGCATTCCCACCAACAGTGTAAGAGGGTTCCCCTTTCTCCACATCCTCACCAACATCTGTCATTTCCTAACATAAATTTTAGCCATTCTGACTGGCATTGAGGTGGTATCTCACTGAGGTTTTGATTTGGATTTCCCTGATGCCGAATGATATTGAGCACTTTTTCATGTATCTGTTGTCCATTTGGATGTCTTCTTTGCAGAAATGTCTGTTCATGTCTTCTGCCCATTTCTTGATTGGATTATTTGTTCTTTGGGTGTTGAGTTTGATAAGTTCTTTATAGATTTTAGATACTAGCCCTTTATCTGGTATGTCATTTGCAAATATCTTCTCCCATTCTGTCCGTTGTCTTTTGGTTTTGTTGACTGTTTCCTTTGCTGTGCAAAAGCTTTTTATCTTGAAGAAGTCCCAATAGTTCATTTTTGCCCTTGCTTCCCTTGCCTTTGGTGATGTTTCTAGGAAGAAGTTCCTGCGGCTGAGGTCAAAGAGGTTGCTGCCTGTGTTCTTCTCTAGGATTTTGATGAATTCCTCTCTCACAATTAGGACTTTCATCTATTTTGAGTTTATCTTTGTGTATGGTGTAAGGGAGATGGTCCAGTTTCATTCTCCTATATGTGGCTGTCCAATTCTCCCAACATCATTTGTTGAGGAGACTGTCCTTTTTCCATTGCATATTCTTTCCAGCTTTGTTGAAGATTAGTTGACCATAGAGTTGAGGGTCCATTTCTGGGCTCTCTATTCTGTTCCATTGATCTAGTGTCTGTTTTTTTGTCAGTACCATACTGTCTTGATGATTACAGCTCTGTAATAGAGCTTGAAGTCTGGAATTGTGATGCCACCAGCTTTGGTTTTCTTTTTCAACATTCAACTGGCTATTTGGGGTCTTTCTGGTTCCATACAAATTTTAGAATTATTTGTTCCAGCTCTGTGAAAAATGTTGCTGGTATTTCTCAACACTTTTAAAACTACATTATCTGTGTGAGATACTTCACATACTATAACCAAAGCAAAAATGAATGCAAAATTAGATATGATAATCTAGCTGTCTTCTGTTAAGCCAAATACTAAAGAAGTTTCAAAAAAAAATAAAGCAATGCCACTCTTTTCACTAAATTTTTGTTTTGGAAAATATAGTTATTTTCATAAAAATATGTTATTTATGTTAAAATTTATTTCTGTTTAATTCATTACTCTTATGTTAAATAGATTTATAAATAAATACTTCAAAATTTTCCCATTCTAATTTCTAATATCATACATAGAGATAGAGATAACCCACATAAACAAAAGCTCTTTGGAGCACTCAATAAATTTTAAGATGACAAAGGGGTACTGAGACTAAAATATTTGATGACTGCTACCCTAGGGTAAGGGTTATGTTTTGTAATTAATGATAAAATGGAAATATCTATTGTCTAATTAATAAAATCTCATTTTTTTGGAACTAAGAAATTTTAGCAAAAATTGTAATTGCTTTCTAGAACAAAACCCATTAACGTTTAAAAGAAGACAACATAATATAGACACATATCTTTTCATCTACAATATCCAGCAGATAATTGGAAAATACAAAATATTCTAAGAAGCAAAAAAAAAAGGCTAGTAATCAAGAAAAATGGCAGCAAGGAGCACCTGGAAGGCTCAGTCGGTTAAGCATCTGACTTCAGCTCAGGTCTTGATCAGGGTCCTGGGATCAAGCCCCACATTGGGCTCCCTGCTCAACAGGGAGTCTGCTTGTCCCTTTCCCTCTCCTTCTGCCCCTCCCTCCACTTGTACGCTCTCTCTCTCAAATAAATAAATAAATAAAATCTTTTAAAGAGAGAGAGAGAGAGAAATGGCAGCAACAGAAACAGACCCCAAGATGATTCATATGTTGGAATCAGAAGACAAGTACTTTTATAGGAGTCATCTAAACATATTGAAGGATTAAGAAAAGTGATTCAAGGATTAAGAAAAGTGAACACAAAGGAAATATCAGCAGCATAATGCACACTGTAAAAAGAACCAAATGAAAGTCTATAGTGGAAAAACACAACATCATAAATTTAAAAATAGACTTAAGAGTAGATTGGAATTGGGGCACCTGGGTGGCTCAGTCGGTTAAGCGGCTGCCTTCGGCTCGGGTCATAATCCCAGGGTCCTGGGATCGAGCCCCGCATCGGACTCCCTGTTCAGCAGAGAGCCTGCTTCTCCCTTTCCCTCTGCCTGCCGCTCTGCCTACTTGTGCTATCTCTCTGTCAAATAAATAAATTTTAAAAAAAAAATCTTAAAAAAATTTATAAAAAAAAAAAAAGAGTAGATTGGAATTGGCAGAATAGAGGGTGATTGAATCTGAAATGAGTAGATGAGTAGAAACCATCCACCCAGAGGAACAGAAAGGAGGGAGAAAAGGATAGAAACATAAAATGAACAGAGCTTCATTTTACACTATATCTCAGAGAAGGGTAAATAATAGAAAGTGGTTTAATTACTTGCAGTGGGGACACCTGGCTGGCTCAGCCCAAAGAGCATGCAACTCTTGATCTCAGGGTTGTGAGTTGGAGCCCCACATTGGGTGTAGAGATTACCTAAATAAAAACTTAAAAAAAAAAAAATTAGCGGCAATTGGAGTTTCAAAAGAAAAGGAGAGATAGAATGGAACAGGAAAAAAAATGTTGACATTATATGGCCAAAATTTTCCAAATTTGGTAAAAATACAAGTATCTATACATCCTTTAAGCAGAAAGTCATATCTATGCAGGTCATATTCACATCACTGAAAACCAAAGGTGAACAGAACAAATCATAAAAGCATACAGAGTGGGGAAAATACAGATTATAATCGGGAGAGCAATGAAAAAATAACATGTAATTTCTTAAGGAGGGAATATGAAAAAGGAAGCCAAAATAAAACAAGTGGCATCTTTTAGCACCTGAAGAAGAAGATATCTGAGAGAGGATCCAAAAAGCACGAACCAGTTATAAACTGGACTTCATCCAAATTATAAGTGCTGTTCATTGAATACACCATTATGAAGATAAAATGTAATGCTCACACATGGAGAAAACATTTCCACTCATATCTGACAGAATATGGAAAAAATTTTCTATAAATGAATTATAAAAACACAACTCAATTTTTTAAATGGGCCAAAAATTTGACCAGACACCTAACAAAAGATGATATTCAACTTGTTTATAAGAATATTAGATTCTTAAAATTCACCATCAGGTAGATGCCAATTAAACCATAATGTGATACTACATTACATTCTCTATCATTGCTAAATTCAAAAATGCCCACCACCAAATGGTAAGGATGTGGAGCAAGTGGAGTCTCATTTATCATTAATGAGAATATAAAGTGAAGTGGTACAATCACTTTGAAAAACATTTGGCAGCTTTTTATAAAGTTACATATATAGACATATCTATACTCTGTAATTCAAGGCATATAGTCCATGTTACCAAAAACTGGAAACATCTCAAATGTTCATCAACAGGAGTATGGACAAATGAATCATTGTATACTGATACAGTGGAATACTTAGCAATACAAATGAATCTCAAATCCATTACACTGATCAAAAGAAGCCAGACACAAGAGTACACACCATGTGATTTCATTTATGTAGTACAAGAGCAGGCAAAACTAATCTATGGTGAATGAAATGAGAATCATAAGGGAAAAAACTGTAACTGTGAGGAACAGATGTTAACTAAGCTTGTGGTAATCATTTTGCAGTACAAACATATATGAAATCATTATTTTGTACACCTTAAACATAGAATGCTGTTTGTCAGTTATATCTCAATAAAACTGGAAAAAATAGGTTCCCTATGGGGATCTAGGAAGTTTTCTATGGTGATAGATATGCTGCATCTAGACTAGAATACTTGTTACATAAGTATATCCATTCATCAAAATCTACATAACATATACTAAAAGTTGTTCTTGTACAGGGACTTGAAGTATGTTAATTCTACCTCAATAAAAAGAAAATTATCTTCCTGCAATAAGCATCTTCTAGTTGATTCTACTTAACTCTAAATAAACAATCTGCAATTATGAATCACTAATTCAATTCCTACTTCTACTGGAACCTAAATGTCTGCAGTTTAAATACTTGTTTCTTCATATATGAAATTGTACTATTCAAACACATGGGTTTATAGTATAACTTTCTCATATAAAATTTTATATGTACACAACGACTAAGTGTATTCAAAATTTGAATAACCCAGGTTGAATAATAGCTCCTAGACTGCTGGTATCAATCATGTCATATATTTTAATATATCCATAATACTTCCAAAAATAAGCTTTTCTAAGAAAATCAATAATGGGATCTGACATCAGATTATGTTTCATCTGCCTTTTACACAGCATCAAGATGACATTGTAAGAGGGGGAAGGAAGGATAAAAGAAACATATCTACCAAGAATAAAAAGCCCAAAGAGGTGACTGAAGATAAAGTCTAGATTAGAGGAAGCAAGCACAAGAATAACACAGGTTTAGAAAACTAGATTTATAATGGGAGATAGTATTAAGAGTCACCACTTTAATAATATATGTTTTTTCCACACTTCTTACTCTGATTGCATGAAATATTTAGAAATATTCAAAAATTATGTTTTAATATTAGTATCAAAGAAGGTTTCTGGCTTTCTAAGAGACACTTGATGTAAGTGTATAACTCCATAAATCTGTTTGCTTGCACAAAAATATTCATCATTGATGATATTAATTCCATGAGACTCAGATTATAATTTGGCCTTAGTTTTATTTCAATTAGTATGCTCAGGACAGCATAAATAATCTTATTTACACATTTAATTCAAGTTTACATAACATGTAGAAAAAAATAAAGTTTGAGACACGAATGATAAATTATTATATATTTAGACACAGAATTGAAACAGATCTTCATGTTTTGAAATTCGGTTTGGGTTTTTTTTGTTTTGTTTTGTTTTTGTTTTTTTTGCCTCTAAGTATATCCTATTTTTGAAGTGAGAAAAGTGTAATCTATATTCCTCCTTTTTGTAGCATTCCATTAACTATATACCTAGAATCTTATGAGCACAATTTTTTTTTTAATTCTAGTTAGTTAACATACAATGTAATATTTAGGTTTCAGGTGTAGAATTTAGTGATTCATTACTTACATATCACACCCAGTGCTCATCACTAGTGCCCTCCTTATACCCATCACCTATTTAGCCCCTCCCCCACCCACCTCCTTCCAGCAATGCTGTTTGTTCTCTACAGCTGAGTCTTTTATGGTTTGCCTCCCTGTTGTTTTTTTTTCCTTCCCCTATGTTAATCTGTTTTGTTTCTTAAATTCTACATGAGTGAAATCATATGGTATTTGTCTTTCTCTGACTGACTTATTTTGCTTAGCATAATACACTCTAGCATCCATCCACATCCACATTGCAAATGGCATGAGCATAAAATTTTAATATAGAACAATTAAAGAAGGAAAAAAAAGAGGATTAACTTTGTCTCTTTTTGAACTTCCATAATAGAATCTTACAGTATGATCTCATTTGTTTGTGCTTCTTTGCTCAACATTATATCTTCAACCATGATTTTATGAATGGGACCTATTGGTTTATTTCATTGCTGTGTTCATTGTGTTCTATTGAACAAATATGCTATACTTTATTTACCCATTCTCCTACTGATGGACTTTTGGGTTAATTCTAGTTTTTTCCTTCTACATTTAAGAATGCTATGAACATTCTAGTATTTTTTTTTTTTTTTGGTACCCAAATATATGTATTTCTTTTGAGTCTATACCCGTTGTTAAACTATTTGGTCACAGTATATGCATTTGTTTAGTTTCATAAATAATGCTAAACAATTTTCCAAAATGATAATACCAATTTAGATAGAGAATGAGAGTTGAGTTTGCTTTACATCCTTGCCAACACTTGATATTATAAGTATTTTTTTAATTGTCACTTTAATTTGCATTTCCGTGATGGACAATGATATTGAGCATTATCTTATATATTTTTTTAGCCTTTTAAATATTTTATTTTATGAGTTTTGCCTATTCAAGTATCCTGGTCACTTTTCTACAGGCTATCTTGTCCTTTTCTTATTGATTTGTTGTTTTCTTAAATATTCTGGACATATGTTGTGTGTATATATGTATTGCTGTATGTACATATATGTGTATATATATACATATATATGTTATATAATAATTTTCTTTACTGCAAATATCATCTGCTACACTCACCTCTTCAGTCTCTTACTGATGAACAGAAGTTCTTAATGTACTTCAACTTATCAAAATTTTCTTAATGATTAGTGTTTTCCTGTATTTTTTGTGAGAAACTTTTGATTATCACAAGTTAGCTTTTTTTAACATCACAAGACAGGAAAACTTCATTTTTTTTTTTTACTTTTTACATTTAGATCTAAAATCTCCCAAATATTGATTTACGTATATAGTATGAAGTAGAGTTAAAGATGTACATTTTCTATATGGATATATAGTTGATCCACCATCTTTAATTGATAAGACTGTCTTCCATCTTCTGTCCATTGGCACTTTTGTCACAAACCAATTGTTATCATATACCAATAACCAATAATAATGTAATAATATAATATAATAATATAGCCAACTGTTATTATAATGTGGCTCCCTTTTTAAACACTGTTATAATTTCTTTACATTTCCATATATTTTGAAATCAACTGGTCATTTAAAAAATTTACTTTTGATTTCTATTTTGATTGAATTTTGATAAAATAACTTAGGTACATTTAACATCTTTACAAAATTGATGCTTCCAAATCATGAACGTGATTTATTTAGTCTTCTTTAATTCTTATTAGTATATGGTGTTGTTTTCTGTGTAGAGGGTCTGCATATCTTAAATTAGATTTTACACATTTAATATATTTTAGTGTGATTGTAAATGATAATTTAAATTATTTTAAGTTTTAATTGTTTGAGCTTGCATATAGAAACACAATCACTTTTGGATATTGGCCCTGTATTCAAGAAAAAAAATTATTTTATTTTATTTATGTATTTGAGAGAGAGCAAGAATGAGAGAGGTCACAGAGGAAGAGAGAGAAGCAGACTTGCCTCTGAGCAGGGAGCCCCATGCGGGCTCGATCGCAGGATCTCCAGATCACAACCCAGCCGAAGGCAGATGCTTAACAGACTGAGCCACCCAAGCGCCCCTCAAGAAAATTTCTATATTCATTAATTATAATAGTTTATCTGTAGATTTTTAACTATATATGCAACCATGGCAACTATGAATAATAGGTTTTTTTTTCTTTTCTTTTCCAATTCTTATAACTTTACATTTTCTTCCTTGCCTTATTGCACTACCCTGAATCCTCTAGTAAAATGTTGAATAGAAATGTTGATAGATATTCTTGCTTCATTCCCATTCTCAGGAAAGAGCTTTCATTATTTCACCCATATGGATACCCTTTATCATATTAAGTAAAGAGAAGTCTTTGGTGTCATAAGCTTAACCAAGGTAACTTTTAATAAGAACCATACTACATCTATATTATAAAAAAGGCTACAGAATATCTATTTTTTGTAACATTAGGAAAAGTTCTGGTAACTATAAGTCATCTTTCTCTACATCTTTATTATACTCTAATGTGTCCACAACCTCAATTTAATTTCTGAAGCAAATCATTCAAAGTTATTGGCTAAAAGTATCAGGAGAGACTTGCCTTGATTTGGAAGTCCGTCACAATATGGGCAATCACTTCTTTTCTGTTAAATGTGACTTAGCTCTTCTCCAGAGTTGTATATCACCAAACAAGTCTAATAACATTTTGTAAAGCAGTCAAATACCACGTATTAACAATAAAGTCATCTGTATGTGAAATATTCCATACTTCACTAAGGAAATAATATGACTAATTGTATAATATGCCCTCCTACAGCCATATCCTCCTGAGAAAATGGTATAACAATAGGATCATTTCACCAACATTTATGCCTTATCACAGATAATGTCTTATCAGTTTATCTTTCTCATTACTAGATGTAAATGGAAGAAACCAGGTGATCAATGTACTTTTGTTCACTTCAGTAACCAGAGTAATTCATAGTAGCCCCAAAAGACAATCATAATGACTTAATATATTCTTCCTTTACAATTTTTATTTAAAGCTATATCATGGAAATTTGGCCTAAAATAGTCAATGAAAAAAATAATTACTCTCTCTAGGACTCTGTGTCAATTTCCCATCTATATATGGATTTTTATTAATTTTCATTATAATTTCACATATGCATGAAGAAACTAACATTTTCTTGCAATTTTAAAGGGAGAGAAAATAAGGTCAAGTATCTTACTTCAAACAACCTAAGTGGTACGATAAGGAAAAGCCATTTTCTAAAACTATGTACTATTCTCCAGCTTTTGACTTCATACCCTGAGAAGTACAGGTAATCAATAAATGCTGACTAAGTATGATAAAAACGTTACATGGCAGAGAAAATGTATTCAACTAAAAATACATATGTAAACTGTGTGTGTGTGTGTGTGTGTGTGTGGCTTGTGCAAGAATATTTTATCAGATTCATGCTACAAAGAGCCAGGTGAGATCTTTTCTAAGAGAAAACCTTTATTTGATTTATTCATAAATGCAGTTCATTTGAAAAAGTGTCTATCAAAATAAGCTACCATGATTGGAAATGTTTGTAGTCAAAATAAAATTTCAGATAAAACCAAAAAAAAATTGCAATGGAAACAAATACTTTTTGCTAATAGGTTGAATCCAAACAATACTTATTTTCTGAAAGAAAATGGCTAATTTAGCAAATGCTTACCAGCAGGGGCCCAATCAGATGATAAGTGATGGAGTTGGAAATAAAGCCTAATTTTTGAACCCTAGTTCAAAAATTGAATGCATTAGATCACTCGACCTTTCTAAAAAGCCTGACTTTTTGAAAATAGAATGAAATTAGTTTACTTAAATGAAGAAAGAAAAAATAACTCTTATTTGTCTATAATCCTGTTTGGGATCTACCTCTTCTAGTCCACTCCTAATTTCAGGGGGAAAAGTCAATGTTAGTTTCAGAGTCTTTTATATTTACAGGGATAATAGAAGAAAACACTACTCTTGACTGTCTACTATAACCCTGGCACTCTGTCTCACCATTACAACCTAGAGGAGGATAATTATCTATATTGCTGATAACAAAGCTAGTGCTAGCTATCACACTCAACTCCACTGCTAAGTGGTTAAGTGCTAGTTTACTTGGTATCTGACAATACTACCACCACTACCACCATCCCCAACCCCACCAACCCCCCACCCCGTGGTTTCTCTTAAAGATTCATAGAAAATGAAATGTGTGATCTCAACCACCTGCCTGTCATCACCTAAAGAAGAGGTTTATAATTTTACCAAAAGGATACCTGCTATGATAATAACATCATTCCTACTAGTAAAAGATAAGATCTGGGATGCAAACAATAGGCAACTATATATGGACACCAAAATTTAATTTTCATACAATTTTCAAGAGTCACAAAATATTTTTTTTAATTTGTCTCCAATCATAAAAAATGTAAAGTTACTCTTATTCTCAGGACATACAAAAACAGGTAGCAAAGTGATGTTGGCCATCAGACTTTATTTACCAGCCCCTGCTCCAGAGAACAGATTGAAAGTAGCAAGTGATAAATCAGAGGATCCACTTAAAAGACTATCGTAGAAGTTCCTGTAATAGACAATGGTAGCTTAAATGAATGTTTTGCTGTAGGGATAGAGACAAGTAAATGAAAGTTAGATATATTTCAGATAAAACAGTTACAAGACCTGGTGGTGATGTATTAACTTTAAATAGACCATATTCTATACTTTTTTTTTTCCTGGTTAAGATGCTTCACATAAAATCTCAGGATATTGAAGAATTTTCTGTTTGTTTTGTTTGCAAGCTACTCGTGATACTGCTGATCTTGAAATTAGGGTCATGTTGCTTGTTACAAATAATATAGGACTCTAGCCCTTTGTGGCTAAAGGAGTGGTTGGGGATGGGGAAGATCTCACAGGGGACATGGGATTTGAACTGGGTCTTGAAGGCTGTCAGGAAAGGACAAAGAAAGGCCTTACAGTTAAAGAAAACAGCCTATGTAAATGTGTAGAGTTATAGGAATATGCTGTATTGGAGAATTTTCAAACACTCCTGCAAGACAAAATCTATAAAAGAGTGAAATATAAAAGATAATATTGAGCTTGAGTATAGAGTACATTTTTAGGCCATGTTGAGAAGGTTGCATAGTTTTGTTACTTTAAATCAAGGTTAAAGTATGGAAAAGGCACTAAATACGAGTAAGAAAAGAAAAAGTCTTCCTTCTCTAAGTATCTGCTCTGGTGAGCTAAAAATTCATAAAGCTCATACCCTGCCTGAAGGCAATAATAAAATAGAAAAAAAAAATACCAGTAAAACCTCATTATAGCCACTCTAGCAGTTAGAACCTTATTTCATGGAACAAAAATGCAACATTAAAGCCTCACCAGGACAATTTAGAATGCTGCTCTTTTTAATTTCATGTAATGCTTTTCTAACTATTTCAAAAATTGAACAAGTTGATCGATTCATGACACCAATTGTCATAATTTGTAATATCAACACATTGGTTCTGCATAAAATATCCAACCACCCAAATCCTCATAAATAAATATTCTATGATCAAAATGTGTTGTTTTTGGGGTGCCTGGGTGGCTCATTCAGTTAAGCATCTGCCTTCGGCTCAGGTCATGATCCGTGTCCTGGGATCAAGCCCCACATCAGGCTCCCTGCTCAGCAGGGAGCCTGCTTCTCCCTCTCCCTCTGCGGCTCCCCTGCTTGTTCTCTCTTTCTCTTTTTTTCTCTGTCAAATAAATAAATAAAATCTTTAAAAATTAAATAAATAAATAAATAAAATGTAGTGTTTTCTAAAACAAAGGGAACTTTTTCTTGTTTTCATATATTTTGCTAGGCATCTTCATTTGTTCCAAACTTTACAAAGGCATCCTAAATCAACATATCTAAGATGTACCTTTTTTTATCTTAATACTTTCCTGTGCAAACACGTTCTTTGTCCCTAGCACAAACAACAGGTTATACAAGGCTGTATACTTGCAGTCATCTTAAGCTTGTCCCCACAAATAATGTATTGCTAAACTCCAGATTTTATTGCTAAATATGCCGCAAAGTTTTCTCGTAATGCCTACCTCATTACCTCTGGTCTCCTTCAGATCCTTATCCAATGTAAAAATGCAACAGCTTCCCAACTATTCATTTCCCCTTTGATTCCTGCTTTTCTCCACTAATTTCTGCAGAAATAATCCTTCAGAAATACAAATCATAACATATCCCTTGGCTTAAAACCCTTGAACACTTTTGGTTCACTTAAAGAATAAAATTATAAGACAGGGCTAAAAGAGATGGCTTTAATGAAATTGACTTGATCTTTGTTCTCAAAAATGTTATACCTTATAGAGGGAGACAGAGGGAAAAACAATAAACAAAGAGATAAGAAAATGTCCATGGAAATAAATACTAAAGTGAAAATAAAACTGGGTGATTTTAATTACAGGGTGCAGTTAAGATAGTTCTCTTAGATTTTGTGACAGAAGTGAAGTCATTAGAGGTGACGTCTAAATGATAATAAGGAATCGGCCATGCACAATGGACATGCACACAGAAAAGCAACAGTGAGTTCAAAATTACTATGGCAGTAATGGACTAGGCATGCTTAAATAAAAGAAACCCTGTGTGGCTGAGCATAGGAAGCAGTGGGAAGAGAGTTTAACATGAGGTGGGAGAAGTAGGCAGGAGTTTAGCTTTTATTCCTATACATTGCAAAACTGAGTAGTAACATAATATGGTTTAGATATCAAAACAATTTTTTTTCTGGTACTAAGAGGGGAATGGATGCATAAGAAAAGAAACAAGGGAACTACAGTCATGTAGCAAGGAATGATAGTGGCTTCAATAGATGTGATGAGGTGCAGATGAAAAGCTATAGACGCATATGGAGGGTGTTTTGGAGGTACAGTCAACTGGAATAGTGAGAGAATGGATGTGGAGCATGAGAAAAAGGAAAACATCAAGAATAAATCCTAGATTTTTACTTATCTCCTGGATGAATGATGTCATTTACTCTGAAAAGAAGAGATTTGGGGCTGAGTGGTGAAACAGGAGTTTTATTTTGAACATGCTAATTATAAGATATTTTATTACTGAGTATATATTTCAAGTAGTAGTTATATCCACAGGTTTGGGGTCCTAGGGGGACATCCTAGATGGAGATAAAATATGGGAATAATAGATGTACAAAAATTTAAGTCCATTGGGATAGTTACAATTTCTGAGACAAAAAGAAGTATCCCAAAATTGAGCACTGGAACATTCTGGCATTTGGAAGTTGAGTAGTGGAGAAGGTAATCTCATCCCTTCTTTGTCTCCAGTACAGATCACAATAATATGTGCCCAGTGCTTGCTGAGTTAAATTGTTTCTTCTCCATATCATACCAAGAACAAACTGTATGACAACCTAGACTTATATAACACAAGTTTCATTTAAAAACAAAAACAAAAAAACATCATTCCTGGGGTGCCTGGGTGGCTCAGTCAGTGAAGTGCCCAACTCTTGGTTTCTGCTCAGGTCATGATCTCAGGGTCATGAGATCAAGCCCCACATGGGGCTCCACACTCAGCATGGAGTCTGCTTGAAATTCTCTCTCTCCCCCTCCCTTCCCTTCTGCCCTCCCTCAAATAAATAAATAAAATCTTTAAGAAAAAAAAAACATCATTCCTGGCTGACAGGTAATAAGGAGGGCACTTGTGATGAGCACTGAGTGTTATATGTAAGTGATGAATCACTAAATCTTACTCTTGAAGCAATATTACACTATATGTTAACTAATTAGAATTTAAATAAAAACTTTAAAAAATTAAAAAATTCATTACTCTTACATTTCTAGATGGTTTATCATTTTAACATATTATGATTTGGGAGAGAAATTGTGTTATTTTAATGTATTACGTTTTTCCTATACAATCAATGAATCTGGTACATGGGAAAAATAGTAAACTATAATTCAAAAATAATTCACCCCTATTTGTGCTAAATAAAAATCAAGCAGAGTACAAAGATCATAATAATGTGGCATAAATTGTTCTAAGGCAAATAAATATATACAGTGCAAACTTTTGCAAGAAATTCATAGGTTTCATCTCAATCTGTTTTATACCCTTTAGTATTGTAGGTAATAAAGATCGATTCTGGAAATCAAATAAATGTATAGTTCCTTTAGCTACACATTCAAACCTGCCATTTAGAGTGGAATTAGAGACTGAGATTTCTTTCAAAACAAAACTTGTGGAAACCCTTCAGACCCACAGCTTTCATGGAGCAAAGTTAGTTTTTGGGAACAAAGTTAGTTTTCCCTTCATCTATTAATATACTGTAAATTATTCCTGCTTCTCTTCCTCTCTCTTCTCCCTCTCTTTTCCTTCATCTCTCTTTCTCTTTCTGTCTCTGTATACATGCATGTATGTATGTATGTACCTGTTCACATATAATTCATATGTAAATAGATATAATTAGATGTGACAATATTATTCTTCCCTTTTTCAAGGGGAAAAGCTTATATACAAGCATAATATATATGTATATATTTAAATGTCATTAATAACCCCTCAAACGTTTTTCTTTATTGAAGTGTAGCTGACATACAACATTATATCAGTGTCAAGTGTACAACATAAGGATTCAATATTTATACACATGATAACCATAATAAGTCACAATATATTGACCATATTCCCTATGTTGTTCCTATATTTCCCTATATTCCCTACATTATATCTCCATAACTTATTTATTTTATAACTAGAAGCTTGTACCTTTTAATCACCTTGATCTATTTTGCCCAGCCCCCCAACCCCTCCCTTCTAGCAACCATCACATTGTTTTCTGTATTTATGAGTCTGTTTCTGTTTTGTTTGGCTTGTTCATTTGCTTTGCTTTTTAGATTCCATATATAAGTGAAATCATACAGTATTTGTCTTTCTCTGTCTGACTTATTTCAATTAGCATAATACCCTCTAGGTCCATCATATTGTAGCAAGTAGTAAGATTTCATTCTTCTTTATGGCTCAGTAATATTCCAGTGTGTGTGTTGCAGGGGGGAGGTGTATATACCACATCTTTATCTATTCATCTGTTGATAGACGCTTAGGTTGCTTCCATATCTTGACTGTTGTAATTAATGCTGCAATAAACATAGCAGTGCATGTATCTTTTCAAAGCAATGTTTTTGTTTCCTTCAGATAAATACCCAGAAGTGGAATGCTGGATCATATGATAGATCTATTTTGAACTGTTAGAGGAATCTCCATATTTTTTTTCCATAGAGGCTCCACCAATTTGCATTCCCACTAACACTGAATGAGGGTTTTCTTTTCCCCATATTCTCACCAATACTTGTTATTTCTAGTCTTTTTGATATTAGTCATCTGACAGGTGTGAGGTAATATCTCATTGTGGTTTTGATTTGCATTTCCCTGATGATTACTGATGTTGAGCATCTTTTCCATGTCTATTAGCCATCTGTATGTCTTCTTTGGAAAAATGTCTATTCAGATATAACACCCATTTTTAAATTGGATTGTTTGTTTTTTGATATTAAGTTGTGTGAGTTCTTCATATATTTTTAATATTAATCCCTTTTTAGATATATCATTTGCAAATATTTTCTCCCATTCAGTAGGTTGCCTTTTCATTTTGTTGATGGTTTCCTTCACTACACGAAAGCATTTTAGTTTGATATAGTCCCCATAGTTTATTTTTGCTTTTGTTACCATTGCCTCAGAAGACAGATCTAAAAAACTATTGCTAAGACTGATGTCCAAGAGCATACTGCCTGATTTCTTATAGGAGTTTTATGATTTCTAGATTTACATTTAAGTTTTTAACCTATTTTGAAATTATTTTTGTTTATGGTAAATAAGTGGTTCAGTTTTGGGGCACCTGGGTGGCTCAGTTGGTGGGGCATCTGCCTTCAGCTCAGGCCATGATCCCAGAGCCCTGGGACCAAGCCCCACGGGCTCCCTGCTCAGCGGGAAGCCTGCCTCTCCCTTTCCCTCTGCTGCTCCCCCTGCTGTGCTCTCTCTCTCTCTCTGTGTCAAATAAATAAATAAAATCTTTTTTAAAAAGTGGTTCAGTTTTATTTTTTTGCATGTAGTTGTCCAGTTTTTCCCAACACCATTTGTTGAAGAGCCTGTCTTTTCCCCACTGTATATACTCACCTCCTTTGTCAAAGATTATTTGACTATATAAGTGTGAGCTATTTCTGGACTCACTATTCTATTCCATTGATCTACATGTCTGTTAATGGGCCAGTATCATACTGTTTTGATTGATATAGCTTTGTAGTACAGACTGAAATCAGGAAGCGTGATATCTACAGCTTTGCTCTTCTTCCTCAAAATTGCTTTGGCTATTGAGGGTCTAATGTGAGACCCTTGTGAGGGTCTTTGGCTACTGAGGGCCTTGTTCCATACATATTTTAAGACTATTTGTTCTAGTTCTATGAAAAATGCCATTGGTATTTTGATACAGATTGCCCTGAATCTGTACATTGCTTTAGGTAGTAAGGACATTATAAAAATATTAACTTTTCTGATTTTCTGATCCATGAACATGTAATATCTTTCCATTTATTTGAGTCTTCAATTTCTTTCGTCAATGTCTTATAGTTTGCAGAATACAGGTATTTTACCTTGTAGGTTAAATTTTTTTCGAGGTGTTTAATTATTATTGGTGCACTTATAAATAGGATTATTTTCTTAGTTTCTCTTTCTGATAGTTCATTGTTAGTGCACAGAAATGCAACATATTTGTGCATATTAACTTTGTATCCTGAAACTTTACTGAATTCATTAATTAGTTCTAATAGTTTTTAGGAGGAGTTTTAAAGTTTTCTATGTACTACCATATCATCTTCAAATAGCAACAGTTTTACTTCTTTTCCAATTTGAAATACTTTAATTTTCTTGTCTAATTTCTGTGACTAGTCCCTCCAACACTATTTTGAATAAAAGTGGCAAGAATGGACATCTTTGCTTTGTTCCTGATTTTAGAGGAAATGCTTTCAGCTTTTCACCTTTGAGTGTGATGGTCACTATGGGTTTGTATATGTGGTCTTCATTATGTTGAGATGCTACCTCTATGCCCACTTTGTTGAAAGTTTTTATTAAAAATTAATGTAAAATTTTATCAAAATCTTTTCTGCATCTGTTGAGATGATCTTAAGATTTTTTTATCCTTCCTTTTGTTAATGTGGTGTATATGTTGACTGATTTGCAGATACTGAACCATCCTTGCATCATTGGAATAAATCCTACTTGATCATGGTGTCTGATAATTTTAATGTACTGTTGAATTCACTTTGCCAATATTTCATTGAGGATTTTTATTGAAGAACGTTGTCCCCTAATTTTCTTTTTATGTGGTGTCTCTGGTTTTGGTATTAGGGTAATGCTGGCTTTGTAAAATGGGTTTGGAAGTGTCCTTCCAATTCAATTTTTTGGAATGGTTTGATAATTATACATATTAACTCTTCTTTGAATGTTTAGTAGAATTCATCTCAGAACTGTCTGGTCCTGGACTTTTGTTCAGTTTTTTGATTACTATACAATTTCATTACTAGTAATTGGTCTATTCAGATTTCTTATTTCTTCCTGATTCAGTCTTGGGAGATATGTTTCTAAGAATTTATTCATTTCTTCTAAGTTGTCCCACTTGTTTGCAGGAAATTGTACACAGTAGTCTCATGATCCTTTGTATTTCTGTGGTATTGGTTGTAACTTCTCTTTCATATCTAATTTTACTTGAGCCCTTTCTCTTTTATTCTTGGTAAATCTGGCTGAAGGTTTATCAATTTTTTTTAGTCTTTTCAAAGAACCAGCTGCTAATTTCATTAATAGTTTCTAGTTTTTTTGTTTTGTTTTGTTTTGTTCTTTAGTCTCTATTTCATTATTTCCACTCTGATCTTTATTGTTTTCTTCCTTCTACAAACTTGGGCTTTTGTTTTTTCCTTTTCTGGTAACTTTAGGTGTAAATTTAGATTGTTTATTTGAGGATTTTCTTATTTAATGAAGTAGGCCTGTATCACTATAAACTTCCCTCTTTGAACTGCTTTAGCTTCTTTGAACTGCATTTGGGGATGTGGTGTTTTCATTTTCATTTGTCACAAGGTATTTTTTTCTTCCCTCTTTGATTTCTTTGTGGACCCATTGCTTGTTTAGTAGCATGTTGTTTAGCCTCCACATGTTTGTGTTTATTTCAGTTTTCTTCCTGTAACTGATTTTTAATTTCATACCATTGTGGTCACAAAGAGATGATGATGATTTCAATCTTTTTAAATTGAGTGAGACTTCTTTTGTGGACTAACAGGTGATCTATCCTGAAGAATTTTCCATGTATACCTAAGAAGAATATCTGTTCTGCTTCTTTTGGATAGAATGCTCTGTATATATCTATTAAGTTCTCTGGTGTAGTGTGTCATTTAAGACTAATTTTTCTTTACTGATTTTCTGTCTAAATGATCTATCCATTGGTGTAAGTATGGTGTTAAAGTCCCTTATTATTATATCTTAGCAATTTCTCCTTTTCTGTCTTTTGTTATTTGCTTTAGGTATTTTGGTGCCCCTATGTTGAATGCATAGGTATTTATAAGTATTATATCCTCTTGTTGAATTGATTCCTTTAACATTCTGTAATGCCTTTTTTTTTTAAGTTTGATATAAGTACAGCTACAGAGCTTGCTTTTCATTTCGGTTTGAATGGAATAGTTTTCTCTATCTCTTCACTTTCAGTCTGTGTGTGTCTTTAGATTTGAAGTGTACCTCTTCAGTATATAGATAGGCTTTGCTTTTTTATGCATTAGCCACCTTATGTCTTTTGATTGGAGCACTTGGTCCATTTACACATGAAGCAACTATGGATATGTACTTATATTCTATATTGTTTTCTAATTGTTTTTGTAGTTCTCTGTTCCTTTCTTCTTCTCTTGCTCTCCTCCCTTGTGATTTGGTTTTCCTTATTGTTATGTTTATATTTCTTTTTCTTTACTTTTTGTGTATCTATTATAGGTATTTGGTCTATGGTTACCTTGAGGATCATATAAAGCATCCTATGAACAGTCTGTTTTAAGTTCATGGTCACTTAAGTTTCAGTTCATTCTAAAAGCATGAAATTTTTGGAGGGAGCTAAGATGGTGATGTAGTAGGAGGACCTTAGGCTCATCTCATCCCTCAAACACAATTAGATAACTATTAAACCATTCTAAGTACCCCAGAAATCAACCTGAAGAGTGATAGAACAAACTCCACAACCAAAGGGAGAGAAGAAGCCACATCGAAGAAGGTAGGAAGTTCAGAGACATGGTTTGGGGGAGAAATGGATTGCAGATGCTGCAGAGGGGAGGGAGCTGTGGTAGCAGAGAAAGGCTAGAGAGAGAGAGAGGAGCACACAGGGAACACACAAGGAGAACATTTCCCCAAAGCCATTGACTGGGGAAACAAGATGGGCTTATTTTTTGTGAGTTTTTGCAACCAGTAGGCTAACTGTGAACACTGGCTGCTTCCTTCCACCAAGTACCACACCTCTGCACTCTGGCACAACAGCCCTTCTCAGACAAGCTTGCCTCAGTCCCAGCACAGCAGGCCCCTGCCCCAGAAGGCCAGCAGAAACCACTGAACACATCACATATCCCAAACAGAGAGTTCTGAATGGCTTTAGTTCTAATGGAAGTAGTATCAAGTCTCATTTAACAAACAGACCAGCACACCAGGTTAAAACTTACCACATTCCGGCCAAGTAACAAACACTTCCCATTGCAGGAAAGGAGAGCCTCTTCAGACCACTGACCTGAAGGATAGAGCAGCCAAAATACAGAGTGAATGCAGTGCACACCAGACATCTTCCCTGAAACTCCAGGCCCTGGACAATATATGACCTCTTCTTCATAACACGAATTCTCTCAGGAGCAAGAAACATAGTGGGCTTTTCTAACAGAGAGAAGAAGGCAGAAACTTAGACAAAATGCCAAGACAGAGGAATTCATCCCAAATGAAAGAACAATCTAATGTCATGGCCATATGTCTAAGTGAAAGAGATATAAGTAACATGTCTTATGGAGAATTTAAATCAACAATCATAAAGATACTCCCTGGGCTTGAGAAAAGAATGGAAGATTTCAGAAAGGCCCTTACCACAGAGATAAAAGCGTTAAAAAAAGAATCACTCAGAAATAAAAAATGTAGTAGCTAAAATTGGAAACAGGCTTGCTGCAATGAGTACAATGCTGGAAGAGACAGAGGAATAAATAAGTGATATAGAAGACAAAATAATGGAAAATAATGGTGAACAAAAGAGGGAAAGAAGAATTATGGAACAGGAGGATAGATTTAGGGAATTCAGTGACTACATCAAATGTAATAACATTTATATCATATGAGTTCCAGAAGAAAATGAGAGAGAAAAGGGGGCAGAAATTATTGAGGAAATAATAGCTGAAAACTTCCCTAATCTGGGAACAGAAATAGATACCCAGATATAGGAGGCACAGTGAACTCCTATCAAAACCAACAAAAGCAGGCCAACACAAAGACATACTGTAATTAAATTTTCAAAGATATAACAATAAAGAAAAAATCTTAAGAGCAGCAAGACAAAATAAGTCTCTAACTTACTAGGGAAGACCCATAGGCTAGCTTCAGATCTCTCAACAGAAACTTGGCAAGCCAGAAGAGAGTGGCATGAATGGTTCTGAGTGGGAAAAATCTGCAGCCAAGGCTGCAGCAAGGCTATCATTCAGAATAGAAGGAGAGATAAAGAGTGTCCCAGACAGACAAAAACTAAGGAGTTTGTGACCACTAAACCAGCCCTACAAGAAATATTAAAGGGGACTCTTAGAGTGGGAAGGAAAGAGCACAACTGACAAATCTGAGAAAGGAAGAGAGAAAATCTCCACAAACAATGACAAGACAAGAAATAAAATGACACTAAATACCTATCTGTTAATAATAACTCTGAATGTAAATGGACTAAATGCCCCAATCAAAAGGCATAAGGTGTCAGAATGGATAAAAAACAAGACCCATCTATATACTAACTACTAGAGATTCATTTCAGACCTAAAGACACCTGCATACGGAAAATGAGGCAATGGAGAAACATTTACCATGCAAATGGACATCAAAAGAAAGCCAGAGTAGTAATACCTATATCAGACAAACTAGACTTTAAAACAAAGATGGTAATAAGTGATAAAGAGGGGAACTATATTATTGTAAAGGGGACAATCCAACAAGAAGATCTAACAATTGTAAATATTTATGCACCCAATATGGGAACACCCAAATGTAAAAAATAATCAATAACAAATATAAAGGAACTCATTGATAATAATACAATAATACTAGGGGATTTTAACACCCATTTACATAATTTACAGATTTACAGATCATCTAAACAGAAAATCACCAAGGAAACAATGGTTTTGAATGACACACTGGACCAGATAAACTTAACAGATATATTCAGAACATTCCATCCTAAAGCAGAATACACATTCTTTCGAGTGCACATTAGACATTCTCTAGAATAGATCACATACTAGGTCACAAATCAGGACTCAAGAAATACACAAAGATTGAGATTATATCATCATGCTTTCTGACCACAATGCTATGAAACTTGAAGTCAATCACAAGAAAAAAATTGGAAAGACCACAAATACATAGAGATTAAACAATGTGCTACCAGACAATGAATGGGTCAACCAGGAAATTAAAGAAGAAATTAAAAAATACATGGACACAAATGAAAATTAAAACACAATGGTCCAAAACCATTGAGAGGGAGCAAAAGTGGTCCTAAGAGGAAGTATATAGCAATACTGGCCTACCTTAAGAAGTAAGAAAATTTTCAAATAAACAGCCTAAACTTACACCTAAAGGAGCTAGAAAAAGAACAACAAATGAAGCCTAATGCCAGCAGAAGAAAGGAAATAATAAAGATTAAAGCAGAAATAAATGATATCAAAACTAAAAAACCAATAGATCAGATCAATGAAAACAGGGGCTGGTTTTTTGAAAAAATTAATAAAATCGATAAACCCCTAGCCAGACTTATCAAAAAGAATAGACAGAACCCAAATAAGTAAAATCACAAATGAGAGAAGAGAAATAAACAACACCACAGAAATACAAACAATTATAAGAGAATATTATGAAAACCTATATGCCAACATATTGGACTACCTGGAAAAAATGGATAAATTCCTAGAAACATATAAACTACCAAAACTGAAACAGGAAAAAATAGCAAACTTGAACACACTGATAATGAGCAAAGATATTGAATCAGTAATCAAAAATTTCCCAACAAAAAAAGTCCAGAGCCAGAAGGCTTCACAGATGAATTCCACCAAACAATTAAAGAAGAGTTAATACCTATTCTCAAACTATTCCAAAAAATAGAAATGGAAGGAATACTTCAAATTCATTCTAGGAGGCCAGCATCTCCCCAGTACAAAAACCAGATAAAGACTCCACTAAAAAAGAGAACTACAGGCCAGCATATCTGATGACCATGGATGCAAAAATTTTCAATAAAATACTAGCAAAACAAATCCAACACTACATTAAAAGAATCATTCACCACGACCAAGTGGGATTTATTCTTGGGCTGCAAAGGGCAGTTCAATATTCGTAAATCAATCAAGTGATACACCACATTTATAAAAGAAAGGATAAGAACCATATCCCTGGGGCGCCTGGGTGGCTCAGTCGTTAAGCGTCTGCCTTCGGCTCAGGTCATGATCCCAGGGTCCTGGGATCGAGCCCCGCATCAGGCTCCCTGCTCTACGGGAAGCCTGCTTCTCCCTCTCCCACTCCCCCTGCTTGTGTTCCCTCTCTCGCTGTGTCTCTCCCTGTCAAATAAATAAATAAAATCTAAAAAAAAAAAACAAGAACCATATCCCTTCAATAGATGCAGAAAAAGCATTAGACAAAGTACAACATCAGTCATGATAAAAACCCTCAGCAACATAGGTTTAAAGGGACCATACCTCAATATAATAAAGGCCATATATGAAAAATCCACAGCTAATATCATCCTCAATGGAGAAAAACTAAGAGGTTTTCCTCCACTGTCAGGAAGAAGACAGGGATGTCCACTCTGACCACTGCTATTTAACATAGTACTGGAAATCTTAGCTGTAACAATCGGTCAACAAAAATAAATAAAAGACATCCAAACTGGCAAAGAAAGAAGTCAAACTTTTACCATTTGTAGATGACATGATACTCTCTACTGAAAACCCAAAGACTCCACCAAAATATTGCAAAAACTGCTACATGAATTCACTAAAGTTGGAGGATACAAAATCAATGTACAGAAATCTGTTTCATTTCTATACACCAGTAATGAAGTAACAGAAAGAGAAATCAAGGAATCAGTCCCATTTACCACTGCACCAAAAATCATAACATACCAAGGAATAAACCTAACAAAGAAGTGAAAGATTTATACTCTGAAAACTATAAAAGACTGATTAAAGAAATTGAAGATGACACAAAGAAATGTAAACATATTGCATGTTCATGGATTGGAAGAACAAATATTGTTAAAATATCTATATTACCTAAAGCAATGTACACATTTAATACAATCCCTATCAAAATACCAACCAAATTTTCACAGAGCTAGGATGAACAACCCTAAAATTTGTATGGAACCACAAAAGAACCTGAAAAGCCAAAGGAAATTTGAAAAAGAAAAGTAAAGCTGGAGACATCACAATCCAGACTTTAAGTTATATTACAAAGCTGTAGTGATCAAAAGAGTATGGTACTGACACAAATATTTACACAAAGGTCAATTGAACAGAACAGAAAAACCAGAAATGAACCACAACTATATGGTCAATTAATTTTCAACAAAGCAGGAAAGAATATCCAATGGGAAAAACACAGTCTGTTCAACAAAGGTGTTGGGAAAACTGGACAGCAACATGCAAAAGAATGAAACTTTCTTACACCTTACACAAAAATAAATTCAAAATGGATTAAAGACCTAAATGGGAGACTTGAAACCTTAAAAATCCTACAGGAGAACACAGGCAGTAATCTCTTTGACATCAGCAATAGCAACTTCTTACCAGATATGTCCCCTGGGTGAGGAAAATAAAAGCAAAAATAAATTACTGGGACTTCATCAAAATAAAAAGCTTCTGCAGAGCAAAGGAAACAATCACTAAAACTAGAAGGCAACTTACGGGATGGGAAAAGATATTTGCAAGTGACATATCTGATAAAGGATTAGTGTCCAAAATATTAAGAACTTATAAAATTCAACACCCCCAAAATGAATAATCCTATTTAAAATAATGGGCAGAAGCTATGAATAGACATTTCTGCAAAGACATACAGATGGCCAATAGACACATGAAAAGATACTCAACCTCACTCATCATCAGGGAAATACAAATCAAAACTACAATGAGATAGCACCTCACACTTGTCAGAATGGCTAAAATCAACAATACAAGGAACAACAGGTGTTGGTGAGGGTGCAGAGAAAGGGGAACCCTCTTGCATTGTTGGTGGGAATAGCAAACTGGTGCAGCCGCTCTGGAAAGCAGTATGGAAGTTCACCAAAAAGGTAAAAATAGAACTGCCCTACGATCCAGCAATTGTACTACTAGGTATTTACCCAAAGAATACAAAAATACTAATTCAAATGGACAGATGCACCCCAATGATTATAGCATTATTATCTACAATAACCAAATTATGGAAATAACTCAAATGTCCATTGACTGATGAAAGGATAAAAGAGAGGGGGTGGGGAGGCGGAAGATGGTGGAGGAGTAGGAGACCTAAATTTCCTCTGGTCCCAGGAATTCAGCTAGATAGGGATCAAACCATTCTGAACACCTACGAATTCAACAGGAGATCAAAGAAAAGAATAGCAGCAACTCTCTGAACAGAAGTCTGCTCTGCTGAGGGACATCCTTCCAGTGGCTAAGCAGGGGGTGGAACCCTCGCGGGACAGTGTGGTCTCAGGACCCTCAGGGTCACAGAAAGACTGGGGGTGCCTGAGTGCGGTAGAGCTCCCAGGTACCAGAGCGGGGAAGCCGGCTGCAGAGACCCAGCTGAGGCGTGGGCTCTCAGCTCTGAGTTGCCATAGACCATGATGCACAGCACAGTCAGGCCACTGCTCTTCCAGCAGGGTCCCAACAAGCAGCAGAACCGGGGAGACTCCCCCGGGAGGAGCAGTGCAGGAGCACACCACAGGGATCTGCTGGGTTTGGAGACTCGGCACTGGGTAGGGTGCCAGAGATAGAAATGCTCAGTCACAGGCCGGGTGAGCATGGAGTGCGGCCGGAGACCGGGGAGAAGGGAGTGACTGACTGCTTTTCTCTGGGGGCACACTGAGGAGCGGGGCCCCCAGTACTCAGCTCCTCTGGGGCGGAGATTGGGAGGCCACCATTTTCACTCTTGTCCTCCAAAGCCGAATGGAAAGCTTGCAGGGAACAAAAGCTCCCGAGAGCAAACCCGAGCAGATTACTTAGCCCCGACCCAGCAAGGGCGGGGCAATTCCACCTCCAGCAAAGACATTTGGGAACCATGGCAACAGGCCTCTTCCCCAGAAGATCAGCAAGAACAGCCTGCCAAGACCAAGTTTACCATCAATGAGAACAGCAGAACTCCAGCGCTAGGGGAATACTGCACATAGAATTCATGGCTTTTTTACCATGATTCTTTAGTCTTTCAAAGTTAATTTTTTTATTAACTTTTTCTTTTTTTTTTTCAATTTTTCTTTTTCCCTTTTTCAACCAACATCTTATCAATCACTTTTTAAAGAATATTTTTTATTTTTCATTTTTAAAGTCATATTCTATCCCTTCATATTAGTTAACTGTATTTTTGGTATATATATAAGTTGTTATCTCTTTAAAATTTTGGGATACAGTTTCTTCTAACAGACCAAAATATATCCTAAATCTCTAGTGTATGGCTTTGTTCTACTCTCCTGCCTGATCACATTCTCTCCCTTTTTTTTTTTAAATCCTCTTCTTTCTTTTTTCAACCAACTTCTTATCAATTCCTTTTATAAAATCTTTTCTAATTTTCACCTTTACATTCATATTCCATCCCTTCATCAAAATTACCCTTATTTTTGTACATATATAAGTTTTTCTTTCTTTAAAATTTTGGGAGGCACTTTCTCCTAACAGACCAAAATATGCCCAAAATCTAGTCTGTGGCACTGATCTATGCACCAGCCTGATCATATTTGACCATATTCTGTTTTGTTTTGGTTTGGTTTGGTTTGGTTTGGTTCGGTTTGTTTTTATCTTTTTCTTTTTTTTTTCTTTTTCTTTTTTCTTTCTTTCCCTTTCTTTTCCCCCGGTTTCAGGTCTTTTCTGATTTGTTTAGAGTATATTTTCTGGGGACGTTGGTACCCTGTTAGCATTTTGTTCTCTCATTCATCTATTCTCCTCTGGAAAAAATAACAAGATGGAAAAAATCACCTCAACTAAAAGAACAAGAGGCAATACCGACTGCTGGGATCAAATCAATACAGACATTAGTAAGATGTCAGAACTAGAGTTCAGAATGATGATTTTAAAGATACTAGCTGGGCTTGAAAAAAGCATGGAAGTTATTAGAGAAACTCTTTCCAGAAAAATAAAAGAATTAAAATCTAACCAAGTTGAAATCAAAAAGGCTATTAATGAGGGGCAATCAAAAATGGAGGCTCTAACTGCTAGGATAAATGAGGCAGAAGAAAGAATCAGTGACATAGAAGACCAAATGATGGAAAATAAAGAAGCTGAGAAAGAGAGATAAACAACTACTGGATCACAAGGGCAGAATTCGAGAGATAAGTGATACCATAAGACGAAACAACATTAGAATAATTGGGATCCAGAAGAAGAAGAAAGAGAGAGAAGGGCAGAAGGTATATTGGAGCAAATTATAGCAGAGAACTTCCCTAATTTGGGGAAGGAAACAGGCATCAAAATACAGGAGGCACAGAGAACCCCCCTCAAAATCAATAAAAAGAGCTCAACACCCCAACATCTAATAGTAAAAATTACGAGTCTCAGAGACAAAGAGAAAATCCTGAAAGCAACTCGGGAGAAGAGGTATGTAACCTACAATGGTAGAAACATTAGGTTGGCAACAGACCTATCCACAGAGACCTGGCAGGCCAGAAAGGACTGGCATGATATATTCAGAGCACTAAATGAGAAAAATATGCAGCCAAGAATACTATATCCAGCTAGGCTGTCATTGAAAATAAAAGGAGAGATAAAAAGCTTCCATGACAAACAGTAACTAAAGGAATGTGCAAACACGAAACCCACCCTACAAGAAATATTGTAACGGGTCCTCTAAGCAAAGAGAGAACCTAAAAGCAACATAGAACAGAAAGGAACACAGACAATATACAGTAACATTCACCTTACAGGCAATACAATGGCACTAAATTCATATCTTTCAATAGTTACCCTGAATGTAAATGGGCTCAATGCCCCAATCCAAAGACACAGGCTATCAGATTGGATTAAAAAACAAGACCCATCGATATGCTGTCTGCAAGAGACTCATTTTAGACCCAAAGACACCCCCAGATTTAAAGTGAGGGGGTGGAAAACCTTTTACCAGGCTATGGACACCAAAAGAAAGCTGGGGTGGCAATCCTTATATCAGACAAATTAGATTTTAAACCAAAGACTATAATAAGAGATGAGGAAGGACACTATATCATACTTCAACGGTCTTTCCAACAAGAAGATCTACAATTGTAAATATCTATGCCCCTAACAGGGGAGCAGCCAATTATATAAGCCAATTAATAATGAAAGCAAAGAAACACATCGACAACAATACAATAATAGTGGGAGACTTTAATACCCCCTTCACTGAAATGGACAGATCATCTAAGCAAAAGATCAACAAGGAAATAAAGACTTTAAATGACACATTGGACCAAATGGACTTCACAGACATATTCAGAACATTCCATCCCCAAGCAACAGAATACACATTCTTCTCTAGTGTCCATGGAACATTCTCCAGAATAGATCACATCCTAGGTCACAAAGCAGGTCTCAATCAGTACCAAAATATTGGGATCATTCCCTGCCTATTTTCAGACCACAACGCTTTCAAACTAGAACTCAATCACAAGAGGAAAGTCAGAAGGAACTCAAATACAAGGAGGCTAAAGACCATCCTACTGAAGAATGAATAGGTCAACCAGGAAATTAAAGAAGAATTTAAAAAATTCATGGAAACCAATGAAAATGAAAACACAAAATCTTTGTTCAAAATCTTTGGGATGAAGCAAAGGCAGTCCTAAGAGGAAAGTACATAGCATTACAAGACTTTCTCAAGGAACAAGAAAGGCCTCAAATACACAACCTAACCCTACACCTAAAGGAGCTGGAGAAAGAACAGCAAATAAAGCCTAAAGCCAGCAGGAGAAGAGAAATAATACAGATCAGAGCAGAAATCAATGAAATAGAAACCAAAAGAACAGTAGAACAGATCAACAAAACTAGGAGCTGGTTCTCTGAAAGAATTAACAAGATTGATAAACCCCTGGCCAGACTTATCAAAAAGAAAAGAGAAATGACCCAAATCAACAAAATCATGAATGAAAGAGGAGAGATCACAACCAACACCAAAGAAATACAATTACAAGAACATACGATGAGCAACTCTATGCCAGCAAATTAGATAACCTGGAAGAAATGGATGCATTCCTAGAGATGTATCAACTACCAAAACTGAACCAGGAAGAAATAGAAAACCTGAACAGACCTATAACCACTAAGGAAATTGAAGCAGTCATCAAAAATCTCCCAAAACACAAAAGCCCAGGGCCAGATGGCTTCCCAGGGGAATTCTACCAAACATTTAAAGAAGAATTAATACCTATTCTTCTAAAACTGTTCCAAAAAATAGAAATGGAAGGAAAACTTCCAAACTCATTTTATAAGGCCACCATTCACTTGATCCCCAAACCAGACAAAGACCCCATCAAAAAGGAGAATTACAGACCAATATCCTTGATGAACATGGATGCAAAAATTCTCACCCAAATACTAGCCAATAGGATCCAACAGTCCATTAAAAGGATTATTCACCACGACCAAGTGAGATTTATCCCTGGGCTGCAAAGTTGGTTCAACACCCACAAATCAATCAATGTGATACAATATATTAATAAAAGAAAGAACAAGAACCATATAATCTTCTCAATAGATGCACAAAAAGCAGTTGACAAAGTACAGCATCCTTTCTTGATCAAAACTCTTCAGAGTATAGGATAGAGGGTACATACCTCAATATCATAAAAGCTATCTATGAAAAACTCACAGCGAATATCATTCTCAATGGAGAAAAACTGAGAGCTTTCCCCCTAAGGTCAGGAACGCGGCAGGGATGTCCACTATCACCACTGCTATTCAACATAGTATTAGAAGTCCTAGCCACAGCAATCAGACAACAAAAAGAAATAAAAGGCATCCAAATTGGCAAAGAAGAAGTCAAACTCTCACTCTTTGCAGCTGATATGATACTTTATGTGGAAAACCCCAAAGACTCCACCCCAAAACTGCTAGAACTCATACAGGAATTCAGTAGAGTGGCAGGATATAAAATCAATGCACAGAAATCAGTGGCATTCCTATACTCCAACAACAAGACAGAAGAAAGAGAAATTAAAGAGTCGATCCCATTTACAACGGCACCCAAAACCATAAGATATCTAGGAATAAATCTAACCAAAGAGGCAAAGAATCTGTACTCAGAAAACTATAAAATACTGATGAAAGAAATTGAGGAAGACACAAAGAAAGGGAAAAACGTTCCATGCTCATGGATTGGAAGAACAAATATTGTGAAGATGTCAATGCTACCTAGAGCAATCTACACATTCAGTGCAATCCCCATCAAAATACCATCCACTTTTTTCAAAGAAATGGAACAAATAATCCTAAAATTTGTATGGAACCAGAAAAGACCCCGAAGAGCCAGAGGAATGTTGAAAAAGAAAAGCAAAGCTGGCAGCATCACAATTCCGGACTTCCAACTCTATTCCAAAGCTGTCATCATCAAGACAGTATGGTACTGGGCGCCTGGGTGGTCAGTTGGTTAAGCGACTGCCTTCGGCTCAGGTCATGATCCTGGAGTCCCGGGATCGAGTCCCGAATCGGGCTCCCTGCTCAGCAGGGAGTCTGCTTCTCCCTCTGACGCTCCCCCCTCTCATGCTCTCTCTCTTTATCTCATTCTCTCTCTCAAATAAATAAATAAAATCTTTAAAAAAAAAAAAAAAAAAAGACAGTATGGTACTGGCACAAAAACAGACACATAGATCAATGGAACAGAATAGAGAGCCCAGAAATGGACCCTCAACTCTATGGTCAATTAATTTTCGACAAAGCAGGAAAGAATGTCCAATGGTAAAGAGACAGTCTCTTCAACAAATGGTGTTGGGAAAATTGGACAGCCACATGCAGAAGAATGAAACTGGACCGTTTTCTTATACCACACAAAAAATAGACTCAAAATGGATGAAAGACCTAAATGTGAGACAGGAATCCATCCAAATCCTAAAGGAGAACACAGGCAGCAACCTCTTTGACCTCAGCTGCAGCAACTTCTTCCTAGAAACATCACCAAAGGCAAAGGAAGCAAGAGCAAAAATGAGCTATTGGGACTTCATCAAAATAAAACCTTTTGCACAGCAAAGGAAACAGTCCACAAAACCAAAAGACAACTGACAGAATGGGAGAAGATATTTGCAAATGACATATCAGATAAAGGGCTAGTATCCAAAATCTATAAAGAACTTATCAAACTCAACACCCGAAGAACAAATGATCCAATCAAGAAATGAGCAGAAGACATGAACAGACATTTCTGCAAAGATGACATCCAAATGGCCAACAGATACATGGAAAAGTGCTCAACATGGCTCAGCATCAGGGAAATCCAAATCAAAAGCTCAATGAGATACCACCTCACACCAGTCAGAATGGCTAAAATTAACAAGTCAGGAAATGACAGATGTTGGCGGGGATGCAAGCTGTTGCAGCCACTCTGGAAAACAGTATGGGGGTTCCTCAAAAAGTTGAAAATAGAGCTAGCTGCCCTATGACTCAGCAATTGCATACTGGGTATTTACCCCAAAGATACAAATGTAGTGATCCAAAGGGGTACATGCACCCCGATGTTTATAGCAGCAATGTCCACAACAGCCAAACTGTGGAAAGAGCCAAGATGTCCATCGACAGATGAATGGATAAAAAAGAAGTGGTATATATATATAATGGAATATTATGCAGCCATCAAAAGGAATGACATCTTGCCATTTGCAACAACGTGGATGGAACTGGAGGGTATTATGCTGAGCAAAATAAGTCAATCAGAGAAAGACATGTATCATATGACCTCACTGATATGAGGAATTCTTAATCTCTGGAAACAAACTGAGGGTTGCTGGAGTGGTGGGGGTGGGAGGGATGCAGTGGCTGGGTGATAGACATTGCAGAGGGTATGTGCTATGGTGAGTGCTGTGAATTGTGCAAGACTGTTGAATCACAGATCTGTACCTCTGAAACAAATAATACATTATATGTTAAAAAAAAGAAAAGGAAGAAGAAGAAGATAGCAGGAAGGAGAAAATGAAGGGGGGAAGCCGGTGGAGCAATATGTCCTCCACATATTGCTCTAACATTTTTGAATCATCATTGATTATTTTCCAGTTGGTCTTTCTGGTTGTTTTTAGTATCAATAATATTAATAATACTTTTTTGTGATTCAAGCATATATTTTTTTCTCTTTCTGGCTAATAAAAATTTATTTTTAATTTTATAGTCCACTAAAAAGACAACTAAATATTAAAAGGGTTTTTTGGGGGGAGGGGGAGTGGCATTGCTTGGTTGAAAAAAGTTCTAGTTAACCTTATTTGGAAGAAAGTTTAGAAAGCAAAAAGAGACAGCATGAGTTTATTATCTAGAAATTGATTCCAAAGGTCAAGATTATATACACTGTTCTAAGTGTATCTTTATTTTTAGGGCACGTGAGACTCTCCTATATCATGTTTTTTATATTAATTGTTAGGATTACTTGATTTTAAAGGACAATGTTGTCCTTAATATGATTGAATTTTTAAAAATAATTCATAAGCTTTTAGAGCAATTATGGCATGATTAGAATTTTTTATCCATAACATAGGAGCCTGTGATCTGCCTGTTGCCCTGCCAATAAGGTGAGTCATCAAATAAATGTTAACGTGGCTTATAGCTGGTGCTTCACTTCTGCCAAACCTCTCTCAAATGTCTCTGGTGGTCCATGCTACCCATGAACTATGTAAGGAAGGGATTGTGGAAAATACAATTCTAGCTGATCTAGATTGACATAATACAAATACACAGTACTATTTATCCATTTTTATTATTAAATAAAAATACATACTTCTCATTCTGAGAGGGTTACACACATCCTTGCCAATTTTTCACAAAAGGAATAAAAATTATTTCATGGATTTTGAATGCTATATATTCCACAAATGGTCACTGTGAGAAGTATGAGTGTTCCCAGGTAATAGAATAGTAAAGAGATAAATAAACTTAGGAGAGATCACACAGATCATGTATTCAATTTTACTATCTCCGTTGTATAATTAAGGAAACAGGTCCACTGAGATAAGTGAGTTGAACACAGTTATACAATCTTTTTCAGTCAAGAGCCAGAACTAGATGTCTTATCTCATTTCTACCAGTCCAGTGTTTTTATATGTGCTTCATATGTTTTTTAGAATGTATAAGCCACAAATATAAAAATAACATTATTATTATTATTATTTGGTATTGTTATTATTATTTATACTGACATTTTTCTTTTCCCTTCACTTGGGGGAAAAGGAGAGGTTTTTAAGGTTTAAGGTTTAAGAATTTTAAGGTTGCCTTTACACTGTCTTTCCAAATGTGACATGATTTTTTTAACTTCCTCTATAATAATTTCTTTCTCAATATTTCACAACGTTTTGTCTTATGTGTTTTTAACTTGTACAATTGCTTGAATTTATCAACTAGATTGATACATGTTTCTGTTTTGAAATCCATGTTGTAAATGAATTAGTGTCAATAAAAGCAGCATGCTTTCTTGTTTATCTGCAGAGTGTCTACCTTCCGCCGTGGATATAAGTTCAGCTTTACATTGCTGTAGGCATAAAATTACACTGGAAAGGGAAGCACACATTAATTAAATCTAACCTAAAGTCAGTCCCTGGGATAGGTTATTTCTGCACTGACAGTGTTTTCTCCTGTGTAAGCTGCCTCACATCACCATCCTTGTTCAATGTATTCTTGACTGAAGTGCTACCTAAGCCGTGATGATTAGTACAGAGAGACATAAATGTGTGAGCAAATAAGATATCATCCAGAAGACAAAATAAATCCTATTTATAAGACAGAATATAACCAATATGTTCTTATTATAACATAAGGAAAATCTCACTAATGTTTTCTATTTTGTGTTCAAATCCATTCTTATTCTTGTCTACCAATATTTAAAACTTAGTTGATGTTGTGCTGTGATTGCGAAGGTGAAATGAATAGATTAGGAGTTGCACAGCTGTTTACGGTTTTGGTTTATAGCTCTGGGACATCCCATTCTGGAGACATTCCGTTCCAGTTCATTTTAACAGTAATTAGAAGTACCCCCACAACGAGGTACTTGCTGTTGGAAACAACTTCATTAGTTTGGGTGATTTTATTGGTTTCCTTTAGGGTGAGGAACTAGGACTAATAGTTGTAATTTAATAGGAAAATTACTGAAGCAAGAAAGATTCCACTGAATCTTAAATGAGGCATTAGACAGAAGTTTCCTTTCCAAATAATAAAATATAAGAGAGCCACATTTACCTTAAAAATTCTTATATAAATGATACGAATTAGCATAAAAGAACGATTTTGGTTAAATGTTTAAATATTGCTTAAATAAAACATTAAGTATACATTCAAAAAAAACAGGTAAAATTGGCAAAAATTTATCCATTTAAAGGATTCTTCTTCACAGTTTAAAATGAGGTAAAGCCAGCACAGTTGGCCTTTGCAAAATCTGTCTTCCTTTAGATAAAAAAGTTAATTCACTTTTCTAAGCCTGCTCTTTTTTCTTGTTTACATTCTTTTATTTCCCTATCTTTTTTCTCCTCACATATCAGCTCCCTAAGTAGCAAAACTTTCTTTGTCACTAAAAGGATTAATGGGTCAATATTATCACTTTCAGTACACACATGATTCTCTATCTGCCAAACACATTATAATCATTTAGGAATCTTTCCTCCCACTTCCAATGCAGTGTGGCTCAGCATTACTTTCACTATTTTATACATGACAAAATGGACCCAGAGAGGAATTTACACAAGATTTCAAAGCAAATTAGCAGCAAATTAGTAGTCTGAGAAATAACCTTCTATCCTTTTCTTGGAGGCTACATCATGACACCACCATCATTTGGACACAATGCTCTTTTATTATAATAGAATGTTTTCAAATTTCAAAATGTGTGGAGTTCATAATGCCTGGGTTCTAAAAAATAGAAGCAAATATAGGAGATTATTTATATTTTGGCTTCAAAACAGTCCTCCAGGTACAAATGATAATCTTCTATCAAAGGTGTGTCTCAAGATCTATGGAGCAGGGACTATGTCTGTCATGGTGATCTGTATACCCTAAGTATGCAACACAGTGTCTGAGTATAGCTATTTTTCCACAAATATTGGTTGAATATATATGGTGACAAATTAAAGAATAAATAAACTGTGAGCAACCCTACTGATCTTCAGTAGTTAGGGTTTCCTTCACTTTTTTGAAAAGCATGGGGTCTATGACCATATTTCCCACCTCATTTCCACATTTTACACTCCCAATCATTCCTTCCTGTTTCAATCCAATTTCCATCTTCTCCACATTCCCCTTCCCTACCATGCAGGACTGAAAAATAACAAACTCTTTCCCAATTATGTTTTTTCATCTGTATTAAGTGATTTCTCACTTTGAAATTTCTAAGATCTTAGATCAGGAGACATTACTGACATTGAGTGGAAATCCAAAGTCACCATTTTAGATTGAATGATTTAGATTTCAAAAGAAAAATACAGGAAAAGAATAGGTTATTTGGAGTGACTAAACACTTCCCTATGGGTAATAGTACCATTTCCTAAGAAAGTCATGTAGAAAACTAAGAAAAGGAGAAGACAAAGGAGAAACTGGGGACCACTCAGGAGAAGATGTAATTTGTAAAAAGACTAACTCCTTAGATGTCTTCTCTTTGAAGTCTTGGGCAAAGGATCATGTTTTATATACTGTTGACTGTTTTGATGTCATATTGTAATTCCCTTTTGAAATTATTGCAAGTCTTCAGTAAAGAATTTCAAATACTCTTACACAGTCTACTACAATAGTCCCAGTACACCCAAAGGGAGAAGGTTGTAAATGGGAAAGGAATACTTTTCCCTCCCCCATCTTCACACTGACTCCAGTGGGGGACAGACATCATTCCCATAGACTTCTGGGAAGATGGCCAAGTAGGAGGCTCCTAAGATCACTTTGTCCCAGAGACACGCCTAGACAACAGGCACATCAGTGCAGCTAACCCAGAAAACCACCAAGATACTGGCAGAACAGACTTTCCACAGTTAATTGTAGAGAGGAGGCCACATCAAAAAGTTAGGAGGGGTGGAGATACAGTTGGGAATCAAAATTCTGGCAAGACTCCATAAATGGGAGGGACAAAACAAGAATGAAGGGAGAGTACCAGACCCCAAATCAGTCCCCACACACTTAGGGGACCTACACTGGAAAGATGAGTCCCCATAACATTTGGCTTTGAAAACCAGTGTGTCTTAACTTCTCAAGTTTTTACAGCCAGCAGGGATTAAATCCAGGTACTTTAAAAATCATCAGGTCTAGCTCTGGCAAAACTAGAGGGCAATAGAAAACTAAGTTCCCACTCTTAAAAAGATACCATAACAAACAACCCCACAGAGATATAGCTGAGAAGCAACAGCTTGAAAAGCACCTGCAGTATATGTGAGATTTATTTACTAATCTCAGAACATGTACTGGAGAGGCAGGGATTTTTGGAGACTTCTCCAAGAACAAAAGAACTGACAGGTGCCATTTCTCTCCTCACCAAGTCTAGATAGCTGGATACTTGCAGGAACTAGTGAGAATACTCCACCTATCTTGCTAACAGTACACACCCCACCCCTTTGGATCAGCCCCATCCAATCTGCCCTACTCAGAAAGAGTCCCTGCAAAGCAGTTCCTCATCTCCTCCTGCAAGCAGCCCTGGCAAGGATGGGCACCACTCTAAAATGACTCCTCTCCAGGGGAAAGGGGAAAATAACCACACACCAGTTCAACTGCAGCCCGAGCAATTAAGTCTTATAACTGGCAGTACAGAGAGAGTGCCAAGCCTATCAGTGCATCAGCAGCCACTGACTGCCAGCCTCACCTACCAACAAAAATATCTTGGGAGCAGCACAGAGAGAGAGCTCTATATTTGGGGTCACTGCAGCCCTGGCAGACAGAATGGGGGCAGGCATCTAAACTGCTGGCCTTGCCCACCAATGAAAGCCTTTCAAGGTACAATGTGGGGAGAGTACCCTGCAGTTTGGTGTGACCACAGCAACCAGCAAGTGGGCTGAGGGTAGGCATCTGGTCTGACTACCGACATAACCCAACTACAAGCTCATTGTGGCCCCAGACTATCCCTTTAATAGTACAGGGACCAAACCTGGTCCACAATAGGCAAAGTGGGCTACTGCAGCTGACTAGACTAAAGACAAACATAGCTTAACCATAACGGTAGTGTGAACACAGTCCACATAGGAGACACAAAGCACCTGGTTCTGGTGAACAGAGGACATTGTGCTACAGGGCATGACAGGACCTCTCTTTAATAAAGCCACTACTTTTCAAGATCAGGAGATGTTGCTGACTTTCTTAATATATAGAAACAAACACATAGAGTTAGCCAAAATGATGAGATAGAGGAGTATGTCTCAATTGAAAGAACAGGACAAAACCGCAGCAAAAGAGCTAAATGAAACAGAAACAAGCAATATGCCAAATAAAGAATTCAAATGGTCAATAAAGATACTTACTAGACTTGAGGAAAGAGTGGAGGATCTCAGTGAGACTTTCAACAAAGAGGTAGAAAATATTAAAAAATCCAAGATGAAGAACTCAACAACCGAAATTAAAAGAGAGAATCAATAGCAGATTCTGGAGAGAATCAATAGCAGATTAGAGGAGACATAAGAACAGATCAGTGAGCTGGAAGACTGAGTATTGGAAAGCAACCTGGCTGAACAGCAAATATATATATATACTATGTGTATGTAGTATATATATTAAGAATAGGTTAAGGGAACCCAGTGACATCATCAAGCCTAACATTCATATTATAAGGTCCCAGAAGGAGAAGGGAGAGAAAGGGGGCAGAAAATTTATTTGAAGAAATAATAGCTGTAACTTTTCCTAATATGAGGAAAGAATTAGACATCCAGATCCATGAGGCACACAGACCCCGCCCCCAAAATCAACCCAAGGAGCTCCAACCAAGACACATAATTAAAATGGCAAAAACTAGTGATAAAGAGAGAATATTTAAAGCATCAAGAGAAAAGAAAACAGCTACATACAAGGGAAACCCCATAAGTCTATCAGCTGATTTTTCAGCAGAAACTTTGCAGGCCAGAAGAAAGTGTCCTGATATATTCAAAATCCTTAAAGGAAAAATGTAGAATGAAGAAAACTCTATCCAACAAAGCTATCATTTGGGAATAGAAGGAGAGATATAGTTTCCCAGAAAAACAAAAGTGAAAAGATTTTATTAACACTAAACCATCCTTAGAAGAAATTTTAGGGGAATTCATTGAGTGGAAAGAAAAGGCCATAATTAAGAGTAAGCAATTTACAAAAGAAAAAATTTCACAGGTAAATATGAACATAATAAAAGTAGTAGATTTTTCACTTACAAACCAGTATGGAGGTTAAAGCACAAAAGCAGTAAAATCAATTATATCTATAAAAATCAGTAAATAGATTCACAAAATAAAAGGATGTAAAGTACGACATCATATACATAAAACATGAAGGGGGCATAAAATTTTAATGATTTTAGAATGGGCTCAACTTAAGCAACCATCAACTTAATATAGGCTTATACATGCATAAGATGTTATTTACAAACTGAATTATAACCACAAATCAAAAATCTGTAATAGATGCACAAAAAAATGAAGAGAAAAGAATAGAAGCATATCACCAAAAAACCATTAAACCACAAGTGAAGAGAGCAAGAGAAGAAAGGACCAGAGAAGATCTACAGAAACAGCCATGAAACAAGTAACAAAATTGCAGTAAGTACATACTTATTAATTATTATTTTGAATGTAAAAACTAAATCAAATATCAAAATACAGAGGGTGACTGAATGGAGAAAAGAACAAGACCCATCTATATGCTCTGTACAAGTGACCCACTTCAGATCCAAAGACACATGCAGATTGAAAGAAAAGAGATGAGGGTGCCTGCGTGGCTCAGATGGCTAAATGTCTGCCTTCGGCTCAGGTCATGATCCCAGGTCCCCACATTGGGCTCCTGGCTCAGGGGGGGAGTCTACTTCTCTCTCTCTCCCTCTGCCTCTCTCCTTGCTCATGCTGTCTCTCTCTGTGTATCTCCGTGTCTCAAATGAATAAATAAAATCTTCTAAAAAAAAGAAAGAAAGAAAGAGATGGAAAAATGTTTTTCATACAAATGGAAGAAAAAAAAAATCTGGGGTAGCAACACTTAAAATGGACAAAATAGACTTTAAGACAAAGACTATAACCAGAGACAAAGAAGGACACTACATAATGATAAAGGGAAGTATCCATATGATCCAGTAAATTCCACTACTTAGTATTTACCCCAAGAAAAGAAAAACACTAAATGGAAAAGATAAATGCATCTCTATGTTTATAGCAGCATTATGTATAATAGCCCAGATATGGAAGCAACTCGAGTATCTATCCATAGATGAGTGGATAAAGAAGAAATGGTATATATATGCAATGGAATTTTACTCAGCCATACAAAAACAATGAAATCTTGTCATTTCCAACAATATGGATCGACCTAGAGGATATAATGCTAATGAAATAAGGCGGTCAGAGAAAGATGAATACCATATGATTTCAGTCATATGTGGAATTTAAGAATCAAAATGAAAGAACAAACAAAGAAAAAAGAGACTAATAAAAAAAGACTCTTAAATACAGAAAACAAACTGAGGGTTGACAGAGGGGAGGTGAGTTGGGAGATGTGTGAAGTAGATAAAGGGGATTAAAAGTTACTTACCTTGATGAGCACTGAGAAATGGATAGAACTGTTCAATCATTATATTGAACACCTAAACCTGATGTAACACTGTTAATTATACTTGAATGAAAACAGAAACAAAACAAAAAAATATCATTCTCAAACTTGACCTAAGAAACAAGTGCTAACCAGCACAATGGAAAAGGTAGTCCTCAAAAGAAGTGGAAGAATTTCCCCAGTGTGTATAACTCAAAAGAACAAATAAGACAGAAATAGCTAATTATCCATTAAACAGTAGTATATTCCTAAACCTATGAAAATGGTGGCACTGCATAGACTACAAAAAAATAAAGAAAGAAAGAAAAGAAAAGAAAATTCTAAGTCTGAAAACAAAAGAGCAAAGAGAATTTGCTTGTAGCTGAGTGTCCATCTTGAATGTTAGCAAAATAAGAGATTCTATATGTAATAACAGTAATAACAAGCTAATTTTAATATGTAATTTAAGATGGTCTAGGATGAACACAAGAAAATACACAATTGTGTATAACAAGTGGCTCACAGCAAGTTCATGTGGCTATTATATAGTAAAGATAATTCTACTCTTAATTGCTAAAACTTTAGAACTAAGATGATAGATGTAATTCATTATTATAACTGAAATTCCAGAGCATGAACCTAAAATAAGTTGTATACAACTCAGACACTGTTTCATTATATGTCAAGGGTTAATTTGTTAGGTCCATGTTTTTATGTGCATATGAATCAGTTTAATAATAAGAAAAAATTTACTAAAACTTTTTATTCTTTCAATTATTCTTCAGATTAGCTCATAACCCCAAATACCCCTCCCAATTCTTTAGATTGGATATGTCAATCAGTTATTGCAACAATTATGCTGCAAAACAAATTACCTTAACACAGTGACATAAAAAAACTAAGCAATTTTCCCTCACAGGTCTGCAGGTCAGCTGGGCTTTGACTTTTCTAAACTGGGCTTAGAAAGCTTGGCTCCAAGCTGTGGTATGGGTCCTGGTCTGTTCCATGTTTGTCATCTTCCTTTGACCAGTGGCTGCCCAAGTCATATTCTCTTTTGGTGAAAGTCAGAAGCTCAAGAGGGAGAGCAAGCCCAACCATACAAATCCTTTCAAGCCTCCAGGAAAGTTGCCATCTCTAACATACTTTAACCAAAACAATATTATGGCAAGCCCAATGGCAAGAAAGCAGAGAAGAATACTCTTTCCATAAAGTGAATATTTCCTAATCAATATTTAATATACCACAGTGAGGAAAGAATTTATCACTGGAAATAAATGTGTTACAAGCTCAATAAGTGAGGAGAGTTGGAACTGCAGGAAAAGGATCTTTAAAATGTGGGAAAGCATTTTTTCCTTGAAAGGGGCATACCTCCCTTTAGAAAAGTCCAAGAGCATTTAGAGTAAAGATTATAGTAAACAGTAAGTGAAATAAAATTTGCATTAATTCATTTAATGAGCACCCTAGCATGTGTCAAGCACTTCACCAGGCACTGAAGAAAGAAAGAGGAAGAGTACAGGAACTTCTCTATGAAGTTGACGGAACACACAGGAGCAGTGAATTGTTATTTAAAATATGGAGACTGAAATGGCAAATAGCACATCACAAAGAGTGAGTGAGAGCAAGTGGAAGCATCAACATTAGTTATACAAGGGTTCTCATGGCAGAATCAGGAGTCAAGGACACACACCCTTGCAATATGAGAGGCATGAGGGACATGGAATATGGTATTTATTACTGCAAGGACTTTCCACACAGAGGTCTTGGAGCCACAGAGGAAACTGAGACTAAGTTCCAGGACACCATCGTTGTATGAGACCCTATTTCAATTCCAGCTTGGGAACAATAAAAACAGCTGTGTTTACTTTAGTTTATATCCGGAAAATACATTATTTCAAATTACTGACTTGAAGGAAAATTGTTGAGGCATATTTCAGAGCAGCCTTTTTGGATAAAATGACAACGGAATAATTTTGTTTTATCCATAGATAAACAGACAGGTGGAAACATGGCATCAAGCTATTTTTTTCCTAGACATAGTATGAGTTCGCTGTGAATGAACTCTGAGGCTCCTTTCTTGGATCCTATGTAATAATAGCTTTGTCATTGTCATAGTCATCAACATCATGACTGCCGACATTTTTCTGAGTAGCAGATACTGTATTAAGTGTCTGACCTGTATTAGCTCATTAAACTCCAACCATATGAAATATGTATTATTATTTCCCTTTAAGGAAGGAATTCTGTGTCAGAATAACTTGTCTAAGATCAGGCAACTAGCAAATGGGAAAGTCAAACTTTAAACTCAGGTGTAGTCTGATGTCAAAGCATCAGCATTAAAATGATTTATTACACATTTTCCAGATATATAATACAAGTATTACTTGGATTTGGGTTATAACTAGGAGGTACCATGACTGAAGCATCAAATCAAGTTTTGATTAAATCTGTAGAACACTTCAGTGAGGAGAGGTGAGAGTTAATGTGCTCTCTAAATTTAACAATTTAATAGAGTTTTTTTCAGACTATTAAATGGAAAATGAAGCTCATAGTATGAGAGTTGTCTTTCATTGATCAAATAATGTGTTGTGATGATTTACACAGGTGTTACCATAAGCTTTAGTGCACAATAAAAGCCCAGTTGACATTATATTGAACAGCTCACTCTGATAGTCTCAATAATAAGAATTTCCCAGCCCCTTCATTGATAAGAGATGTGAGAATAAATTGAAAGGGGACAAAACTTTAATATAATACAAAGAAAATAAAGAAATGCTGCCCAAATATATATAATAAGGATTCTACAAAGCAGGATTTTGTTATCTGAATAGTAAGGCAATAGAAAAAAATCTTTTTAGAAAATGATCTTTGATTCTTGCTCAAAAGAAGGAAATGAAAGAAATCTGCCTGTCTTTTTGGCAGATCCTTCTAGTCTTGTTAAATATATGACAAATTTAATAATTTATGTCCAACATAAGAAGGTGCTGGTTTCAGTAGTAAAACCTTAACCAATTTTACTCCAGCAGCAAACACTTAACATATTTACTCCAAAAATACTATGAGTAAATTACAAAAAAAAAATAAGCACACATCTTAAATCAAATGTTTAAAAGTTATAAGAAAATGTCAGGAATAAAATATACTCATAATTCTGTTGTTTACCATTTGCCTTCTTTCTAAAAAATATTCCTTTATAAAATTCCTTTATTAGTTTTGTTAGTATAGGCATATCTGTTCCTTGAACTTCTGAGATGGTTTTTCCCGTGTTGCATTCAAATTAGCATATTTTCTGATTTTAATCCTTACCATGCTCTTCCTCTTGCTTCTCTCAAATCTGATAGTTCCTTATAGGACACTCACCAATAACTTTATCTTCCTTTGCAACCTTTTTCATCCACAGATTTTCTCAGTGCCATTTTTTCCTGGGAAATCTGGATCAATTGCATTATCATCTATATCAGTTATCAAAAAAATTGTTTGTATATTCTTTTTTTTCTTTTGTCTATGGATTTTCTTGACCTAAATAACTTAAAATCACTTTAAGGTGAAAATCTTTTTCTCATCACTACACTTCTTCCCACAAACAAGTTATCCACAACAATAGTAAAATGACTCTGGTCATTTATACAACCATAGTGTTTTAGGTTCATCATTTATAACCTTCAATAGTAATGAAAACTCACTCACTAGCAAGTGAAGGAAGCTCAACTCAAACTATCTTAATTAAAAAAAAAAAAAATGTGTCTTATTGTTTAACTGAGACATCCAGAGGTGGAACTGGCCTCAGGCAAATTTGGAACTAGAGATTAAAAGATGTCATAAGGCATATTTCTCTTACTCTCGTTCTCTTTCTCTCCCTTACTCTATTTTAAGCTTGTTTCCCTCTTTATGTTAGAAGTGTTTGCTGTGACTACAGACTTCATTTATGAAGCTAATGAGGATGGTCACTGGCAATTCCTCATTTTTAATATCTAGCTTCCAACTACAACAAAAAGATAGAGGTTTTTGTTTTGTAGCTATTATTGATTTAACATCTAAATACCAATACAAATACTAATACCAAGGAAGGTCTCTGATAAGTCAGCTGGCTCAGTGACACATATTGGCTATTCACCATTCACTATTGCCAAAGGCATAAGATATTATGATTCGTCAATCCTAGGATCCATGTCTGGTAGAGAGGGAGGACATACCACCTTAATTGACATCTCACTGGAAGGAGCTTGTGCACACATCTGTGCCCCAGCTTTGATGGCTATAGCCTGAGGAATGGGCCACAGATTACCTGGCTTTCATAGCCAATAAGGCTTCAATTCATGAGTACCACAGTAATGTAGCAAAAGCAAGCAATTATTAACTAGTTACTCCCCTAGAGAGAAAGCAAGAACATGCATTGCCCAGTCTTTCCCTGAAGAAAAACACTTTCCCTGGCTTATCTGCATATTTTTAAACTTGCTGAACTGAGGGCAACAGATCTAATCAGCTTGAATCAAGGTGCTGACTATAATCATCTTTTGGACAATAATGTGTCTTGGCACACCCTCTGTTACTGGGAGTAACTAAAATCAAAGGAGGCAGGGGCGCCTGGGTGGCTCAGTCGGTTAAGCGTCTGCCTTCTGCTCAGGTCATGGTCCCGGGGTCCTGGGATCGAGCCCCGCATTGGGCTCCCTGCTCAGCGGGAAGCCTGCTTCTCCCTCTCCCACTCCCCCTGCATGTGCGCTCTTTCCCTCTCTCTCTCTCACTGTCAAATAAATAAATAAAATCGTTAAAAGAAATAAAAAAATAAAAAATAAAATAAAATCAAAGGAGGCAGCTTGGACAATCATGAAGGTTAGAGAAACAATAAGGAGCACAAGCTGGGGTGACTGATGAGGTCACTCTGTCAAGACTGGGAGGGGTAGCTGTTTTATCTATTGCACAGAAACCAACACAGAGAGTCAAGATTAATGAAGAAATGAGTATGTTTGAAACAAAAGAACACAGTACATATCCAGAAACCAAGCTTAATGAAATAGAGTTAAGTGATATAACTGAAAGAGATTTCAAAATAATGATGATAAAGATACTCACCAAGTCAGGAGAGCAATGTATGAACAAAGCAAGATTTCAACAAAGAGATAGAAAATACAAAAAACAACATACAGAAATCACAGAGCTGAAAAATACAATAACTGAACTAAAAAATTCCATAGAGGATTTGAACAGCAGACTAGATAAAGTGAAAGAAAGGATCAGAGAACCTAAATATAGGGCAGTGGAATACACTGAGAGAAGCAAAAAGAAAAAAAAAGAATTAAAGACTGAAGATAGCTCAAAGGATTCATAGGACAATATCAAGTAGGTCAATATATGCATTATAGAAGACCCAGAAGCCAAAGAGAGAGAGAAAAGGACAGAAAGCTTATTCAGAGAAATAATGGCTGAAAACTTCCCTAACCTAGGGAAAGAAACAGATATCCAGATCCAGGAAGTCCAAAAATTCCCAAATAAGAAGAATCCAAAGAGAAACATTAAAATTAAATTGTCAAAAATTAAAGAAATATAATAATTAAATTGTCCAAATTTAAAGACAGGGAGAGAATCTTAAAAGAAGCAAAAGAACAACTTATTATATATAAGGAAATCCCCATTGACCATCAGCAGATTTTTTAGTAGAAAATTTTCAGGCTAGAAGAAATTTATCATGATAAATTCAAAGTACTTTAAAACACACACACACACACACACACACACACACACAAAAACCCTGCCAACAAAGAATACTTTACCTAGCAAAGTTGTCCTTCAGAACTGAGAGTTTTCCAGACAAACAAAATCTGGAAGAGATCATTACCACTAGACCAGCCTAAAAAGAAATGTTAAAGGAGTTCTTCAAGATGTAACAAAGGATGCTAGTTATCAACAAGAAAATATGGAAGTATAAAATTCACTGGTAAAGATAAATATACAGTTAAATTTCAAATACTCTAATAGGTAATGGTGGTGGGTATATATAATTACAACTCCAGTATGAAGGTTAAAAGACAAAAGTATTAAAAATAACAATAATTAATATAATGTGTTAATGGATACTCAATGTAAAAAAGATGTAAATTGTAGCCAAACTGTGGAAAGAGCCAAGATGCCCTTCAACAGATGAATGGATAAAGAAGATATGGTCCATATATACAATGGAATATTACTCGGCCATCAGAAAAGATGAATACCCAACTTTTACATCAACATGGATGGGACTGGAGGAGATTATGCTAAGTGAAATAAGTCAAGGAGAGAATGTCAATTATCATATGGTTTCACTTATTTGTGGAACATAAGGAATAACATGGAGGACATTAGGAGAAGGAAGGGAAATATGGGGGGGCGGGGAATTGGAGGGAGAGATGAACCATGACAGACTATGGACCTGAGAAACAAACAGGGTTTTAGAGGGGAGGGGGGAGGGGGGATTGGTTAGCCCGGTGATAGGTATTAAGGAGGGCACATACTGCATGAAGCACTGGGTGTTATATGAAAACAATGGATCGTGGATCACTACATCAAAAACTAATGATGTATTGTATGGTGACTAACATAACATAATAAAATTTAAAAAAAAAAGATGTAAATTGTGACATCAAAAACAAAATATGGGAGGGGGAGTGTAAAAATAAAGAGCTTTTGTATGCATTCAAAGTAAAGCTGTTATTAACTTAAAATAAACTGTTATATTTTATTTGGCCTCATGTTATTAACCACAGGGGAAAAGCCTATAATAGATACACAAAAGATAAAGAAAACGGGATCAAAGCATACCACTATGGACTCATTAAGTCACAAAGGAAAAGAAAAGGAGAGGAAGAAAGGAATAGGGGAATTACAAAACAATTAGAAAAAAATTAAGGCAATAGTAAATCCATACCTATCAATAAAAATGTAAATGGACTAAATTATGTTTTTAATAAAACATAGAGTGGCTGATGGATTTAAAAAAAGACAAAGCTATATGTTGCCTATAAGAGACTCACTTAAGCTTTAAGTACACACAGAGATTGAAAGTAAAGAGATGGAAAAAGATATGTCACGTAAATGGAAACAAAAAGGGAGCAGAAGTAGCTATACTTAGGCAAAACAGAGTTCAAGCTAAAGACTATAACAAGAGAAAAAGAAAGTCATTATATAATGAAAAAGGACTTAATTCATCGAAGTTAAAACATTTTTAAGTATTTATGCATCCATATAGGAGCACCTAAATATATAAAACAAATATTGCTAGATCTGAAAGGGGAAACAGAGAGCAATACAATAATAATAGGGGACTCCAAAACCCCACTTTCAATAGTGGATAGATCATCCAGACAGAAAATCAATAAGGAAACAATGACAAGGAACACAGAAAAACAGATGGATTTAACGGATATATATAGAACATTCCATCCATCAGCAGCAAAATGCACATTTTTTCTTAAAGGCACATGAAATATTCTGCAACATAGATGTTTGTTAGGCCAAAAAACAAGTCTTAATAGATTTAAGAAGATTGAAATCATATCAACGTTTTATCTGACCACAATGGTAAGAAACTGGAAATCAGTTAGAAGGAGAAAACTAGAAAACTCACAAGTGCATGTAGATTAAATAACATGTTCCTGAAAAACCAATGGGTGAAAAGGAAATCAAAAGAGAAATAAAAAAATAACTTGAGAAAATTAAAATGGAAACACAACATACCAAAAGCTATGGAATGCATCAAAAGCAGTGCTAAGGCAGAGAGTTATAGGGATAAACATCAATGTTGAGAAAAAAAATCAAGCCCAAGAAACAAGTTATCTTTAAACCTCAAGGAACTAGGAAAAGAAGAACAAACTAAGCCCAAATTTAGCAGAAAAGAAGAAATAGCCAAGATCAAAGTGGAAATAAAGGGAATAGATAAAAAGATAATAGAAAATATCAATGAAACTAAAAGCTGTTTTTTTAAAAAAGATAAACAGAATAGACAACTCTTCAGCTAGACTCACTGAGAAAAAAGAGAGAGAACCTAAATAAATAAAATTATAAATGAATTATGACCTTGAAAAAGAAAAGCAAAGTTGAAGGCATCACAATTCCAGACTTCAAGTCATATTAAAAAGCTATAGTGATCAAGACAAAGCTATGGTGCTGGCACAAAAATTGATACATAGATGAATTGAACAGAATAGAAAATCCAGAAATGAACCCGCAACTATATGGTCAATTAATTTTCAACAAAGCAGGAAAGAATATCCAATGGGAAAAACACAGTCTGTTCAACAAAGGGTGTTGGGGACAGCAGCATGCAAAAGAATGAAACTTTCTTACACCTTACACAAAAATAAATTCAAAATGGATTAAAGACCTAAATGGGAGACTTGAAACCTTAAAAATCCTACAGGAGAACACAGGCAGTAATCTCTTTGACATCAGCAATAGCAACTTCTTACCAGATATGTCTCCTGGGTGAGGAAAACAAAAGCAAAAATAAATTACTGGGACTTCATCAAAATAAAAAGCTTCTGCAGAGCAAAGAAAACAATCACTAAAACTAGAAGGCAACTTACGGGATGGCAGAGGATATTTGCAAGTGACATATCTGATAAAAGGTTAGTGTCCAAAATATTAAGAACTTATAAAATTCAACACCCCCAAAATGAATAATCCTATTTAAAATAATGGGCAGAAGATATGAATAGACATTTCTCCAAAGAAGACATACAGATGGCCGATAGACACATGAAGATACTCAACCTCACTCATCATCAGGGAAATACAAATCAAAACTATAATGACCTCACACCTGTCAGAATGGCTAAAATCAACAATACAAGGAAAAACAGATGTTGGTGAGGATGCAGAGAAAGGGGAACCCTCTTGCATTGTTGGTGGGAATAGCAAACTGGTGCAGCCGCTCAGGAAAGCAGTATGGAAGTTCACAAAAAGGTAAAAATAGAACTACCCTATGATGATGTTTATAGCAGCATTATTTACAATAGACAAATTATGGAAACAGCCCAAGTGTACATCGACTGATGAGTGGATAAAGAAGAAGGGTATATCTACATACAATGGAATTTTACTTAGCCACAAAAAAGAATGAAATCTTGGCATTTGTGATGACAACATGGATGGAGGTAGAGAGTATTATGCTAAACAAAATAAGTCAGTCAAAAAAAAAAACCAAGTACCATATAATTTCACTCATATGTGGAATTTAAGAAACAAAACAAAGGGGGATAAAGAAAGAGATGGAGGGGGAGGAGCTAGATGGTGGAGGAGTAGGAGACCTAAATTTCGTCTGGTCCCAGGAATTCAGCTAGATAGGTATCAATCCATTCTGAACACCTACGAACTCAGCAGGAGATCGAAGAAAAGAATAGGCGCAACTCTCTGAACAGAAAAGCGACCACTTTCTGGAAGATAGGACGTGCAGAGAAGTGAATCCGAGGTGATATTCAGGAAGATAGATGGGGGGGGAGGGGGCCTCCGTCAGCCACTTCTGGCAAGTGATAGAGCCGCGGAGCACAAAATTGGAAGTTTTAGAAGTCTGCTTCGCTGAGGGATGTTGTTCCAGTGGCTAAGTGAGGGGTGGAACCCTTGCTGGGACACTGTGGTCTCAGGAGCCTCGGGGTCACAGAAAGACTGGGGGTGCATGAGTGCCACAGAGCTCCCAGGTATCGGAGTGGGGAAGCTGGCTGCAGAGACGGAGCTGAGGAGTGGGCTCTCAGCTCGGCATTGCCATAAACCGTGATCCACGGCACAGTCGGGCCACTGCTCTTCCAGCAGGGACCCAACAAGCAGCAGATCTAGGGAGACTCCCCTTCCTCCCCCGGGAGGAACGGCATGGGAGCGCACCACAGGGATCTGCTGGGTTTTTCGACAAAACAGGAAAGAATGTCCAATGGAAAAAAGACAGTCTCTTCAACAAATGCTGTTGGGAAAATTGGACAGCCACAGGCAGAAGAATGAAACTGGACCATTTCCTTATACCACACACAAAAATAGATTCAAAATGGGTGAAAGACCTAAATGTTAGACAGGAGTCCATCAACATCCTAAAGGAGAACACAGGCAGCAACCTCTTCGACCTCAGCCACAGCAACTTCTTCCTAGAAACATTGTCAAAAGCAAGGGAAGCAAGGGCAAAAATGAACTCTTGGGACTTCATCAAGATAAAAAGCTTTTGCATAGCAAAAGAAACAGTCCATAAAACTTAAAGACAACTGACAGAATGGGAGAAGATATTTGCAAATGACATATCAGATAAAGGGCTAGTATCCAAAGTCTATAAAGAACTTATCAAACTCAACACCCAAAGAACAAATAATCCACTCAAGAAATGGGCAGAAGACATGAACAGACATTTCTGCAAAGAAGACATCCAAATGGCCAACAGACACATGAAAAAGTGCTCAACATCGCTCGGCATCAGGGAAATCCAAATCAAAAGCTCAATGAGATACCACCTCACACCAGTCAGAATGGCTAAAATTAACAAGTCAGGAAACGACAGATGTTGGCAGGGATGCAGAGAAAGGGGAACCCTCCTACACTGTTGGTGGGAATGCAAGCTGGTGCAGTCACTCTGGAAAACAGTATGGAGGTTCCTCAAAAAGTTGCAAATAGAGCTACCCTATGACCCAGCAATTGCACTACTAGATATTTACCACAAAGATACAAAGGTAGTGATCCAAAGGGGTATGTGTACCCCAATGTTTATAGCAGCAATGTCCACAATAGCCAAACTATGGAAAGAGTCAGGATGTCCATCAACAGATGAATGGATAAAGAAGATGTGGTATATATATATATATATATGTGTGTGTATATATATATATATATATATATATATGGAATATTATGCAGCCATCAAAAGGAATGAAATCTTGCCATTTGCAACGACGTGGATGGAACTGGAGGGTATTATGCTGAGCAAAATAAGTCAATCAGAGAAAGACATGTATCATATGATCTCACTGATATGAGGAATTCTTAACCTCAGGAAACAAACTGAGGTTTGCTGGAGTGGTAGGGGGTGGGAGGGATGGAGTGGCTGGGTGATAGACATTGGGGAGGGTATGTGCTATAGTGAGCACTGTGAATTGTGTAAGACTGTTGAATCACAGACCTGTACCTCTGAAACAAATAATACATTATATATTAAAAAAAAAAGAAGAAGAAGAAGAAGATAGTAGGAAGGGAGAAATGAAAGGGGGGAATCTGATTGGGAGACGAACCATGAGAGACGATGGACTCTGAGAAACAAACTGAGGGTTCTAGAGGGGAAGGGGTGGGGGGATGGGTTAGCCTGGTGGTGGGTATTAAAGAGGGCATGTATTGAATGGAGCACTGGGTGTTATATGAAAACAATGAATCATGGAACACTACATCAAAAACTAATGATGTAATGTTTGGTCATTAATATAACATAATAAAATAAAAATAAATAAATTAAATAAATAATAAATAAATAAATAATAAAAAATGAAAGGGAAAAAAAAAGAAAGAAATGGAGGCAAACCAAGAAACAGACTCTTAACTATAGAGGTTAAGTTGATGGTTACCAGAGGGGATGGGTGAAATAGGTGTTGGAGATTAAGGAGTGCACTTGTTACGCTGAGCACAGGGAGATGTATGGAATTGTTCAATCATCATATTGTACACCAGAAACTAATATTATATTGTTTGTTAACTAACTGGAATTTAAATAAGATCTTTAAAAAAAAAGAAAAAGAATTGAGACATTATAACTGATACCACAGAAATGTAAAGGATTATAGAAATTACTATGAACAATTATACACCCAAAATTGGACAACCTAGAATAATGCCTTAGAAACATTAGAAAGAGGAGCTCCTGGGTGGCTCAGTTGTTAAGCGTCTGCCTTCGGCTCAGGTCATGATCCCAGGGTCCTGGGATCGAGCCCCACATCAGGCTCCCTGCTCTGTGGGAAGCCTGCTTCTCCCTCTCCCACTCCTCCTGCTTGTGTTCCTTCTTTTGCTGTGTCTCTCTCTTTCAAATAAATAAATAAAATCTTTTAAAAAAAGAAAAGAAAAGAAACATTAGAAAGATACCAAGACTGAGGGGCGGTTGGGTAGCTCAGTTGGTTAAGCATCCGCCTTCAGCGCAGGTCATGATCCCAGGGTCCTAGGATCAAGTTCCGCCTTGTGCTCCTGCTCAGTGGGGAGCCTGCCTCTCCCTCTTTCTCTGCCACTCCCCCTGCTTGTTCTCCCTCTTTCCCTACCTTTCTCTCTCTCTCTCAAATAAATAAATAAAATCTTTAAAAAAAAAAAAAGATACTAAGACTGAATCATGAAAAAAAAAAAAGAAAGTCTGAACAGATTAATTACTAGTAAAGAGATAGAAGCAATAATCAAAAACTTCCCAACAAAGAAAAGTCATCAGACAACTTTACCGGTGAATTCTACCAAACATTCATTCATTCATTCATTCATTTATTTATTTATTTATCTTATTTGACAGAGAGAGACACAGTGAGAGAGGGAACACAAGCAGGGGGAATGGGAGCAGGAGAAGCAGGCCTCCCGCCGAGCAGGGAGCCCAATGCGGGGCTCGATCCCAGGACCCCGGGATCACGACCCAAGCCGAAGGCAGACACCCAGTGACTGAGCCACCCAGGCACCCCTCTACCAAACATTTAAAGAAATAATACCAACCCTTTTCAAACTCTTCCTAAAAATAGAATAGGAGGGAACACTCCCAAATTCATTTTACAAAGCCAGCATCACTCTATTACCAAAGCCAGACAAGGACACTGCAAGAAATGTATGGGCCAATATCCTGATGAACTAGATGTAAAAGCTCCTCAACAAATATTAGAAAATCAAATTCAACAATAGATTAAGAAGATCATATATAATGATCCAGTGGGATTTATTCCAGGGATTCATGGATGGTCCAACATCCACAGAACAGTGTGATATACCACATTAACAAAAGCAACAATAAAAATCATATGATTGTCTCAATAAATGCAAGGAAAAGATTTGACAAAATTTAATATCCATTCCCTATAAAAACTCCTAAGAAACTAGGTATAGAAGGAATGTACCTCAACATAATAAAAACATATATGACAAGCCTACAGCTGACATTATACTCAATGGTGAAAAACTGAAAGCTTTTCCTCTAAGATCAGGAATAAGACAAGGATGCCCATTCTTACCACTTTTATATAACATAGTATATAACTATAATTATATAACTATACTATGTATATAGTATATAGCATCCCAGCCAGAGCAAGTAGACAAGAAAAAGAAACAAAAGGCAACCAAATTAGAAAGAAAGAAATAAAATTGTCTCTATTTGCAGATGACATGATCTTATATATAGAAAACCCTAAAGACTTCACCAAAATATTGTCATGAAATTGCAGGATAAAAAATTGATATACAAAAATCAGTTACATTTCTATACACAAGCAATGAACTGTCAGAAAGAAAAATTAAGAAAACTATCTCATTTACAAATGTCAAAAGCAATAAAATACTTAGAAATAAATTTAACCAAGGAGGTGAAAGATAGGTACACTGAAAACTATAAGACATTGATGTTAGAAAATGAAGTCACAAATATATGGGAAGATAGTCCATGTTCATGGATCAGAAGAATTAATACTATTAACATGTTCAAACTACCCAAAGCAATCTTCAGGTTCAATGAAATCCCTATCAAAATTCCAAAGGCATTTTCACAGAAATAGAACAAACAATTCTAAAATTTGTATGAAACCACATAAGACCCCAAATAGAGCAATCTTGAGGAAAAATAAACAAAAACAAAAAAACAAAGCTAGACACAACACATTTCCTGATTTCAAACCATATTACAAAGCTACCATAATGAAAAGAGTATAGTATTGGCATAAGAACAAATAGATCAGTGAAACCGAATCAAGACCTCAGAAATTTATGCATATATAGTTAATGAATTTGTGTCAGATTTATTAATTAAAGCTAAGAATATACAATGGGGAAAGAATAGTTTCTCAATAAATGGTTTGGGGAATACAGGACAGTCACATGGAAAAGAATGAAACTAAATCCCTACCTTACACTGTACACAAAAATCAACTCAAAATGGATTAAAGACTTGAATGTAAGACCTGAAACCATAAAACTCTTAGAGGAAAACATAGGAGGTAAACATCTTGACGTTGGTCTTGGCAATGAATTTTTGGATTTGACACTAAAAGCAAAGGCAACAAAAGCAAAAACAAATGAGTGAGACTAAATCAATTAAAAAGCTTCTGCACAACAAAGAAAACCATCAACAAAATGAAAAGGCATCCTACTGAATGGGAGAAAATATTGGCAAACCACATATCCAATAAGGGGTTAATATCCAAAATATATGAGTATCGGGGCGCCTGGGTGGCTCAGTTGGTTAAGCGACTGTCTTCGGCTCAGGTCATGATCCTGGAGTCCCGGGATCGAGTCCCGCATGGGCTCCCTGCTCAGCAGGGAGTCTGCTTCTCCCTCTGACCCTTCCCCCTCTCATGTGCTCTCTCTCTCCTCTCATCCTCTCTCAAATAAATAAATAAAGTCTTTAAAAAACAAAACAAAACAAAACAAAATATATGAGTATCTCACACAGTTCAATAACAATAAAGAACCAATAACCCATTTTAAAAATAGGCAAAGGATCTGAATAGGAATTTTTCTGAAGAAGACATACAAATGGCTAACAGGTAAAAGAAAGGAAGTTTAACATCATTAGTCATCAGGGAAATGCAAATCAAAACTACAATGAGATATCACTTCACAACTTTTAGGTTATATGTTATCAAAAAAAATAAGAGATAACAAGAACTGGTGAAGATGTCGAGAAAAGGGAACACGTGTACACTGTTGTTGGTAATGCAAACTGGTATGACCACTATGGAAAACGGTACAGAGGTTTTCCCAATTTAGGATTTATTATTCTAATAAAAGCCTGCAAAGATGTCCTGATCCCCAGAATCTATAAATATGTTCCCTTATATGACAAAAAGAACTCTGCAGATGAGGTTAAGGCTAGAGGTTTTTATATATGGAGATTATCCTGGATTATTTCAGTGGGCCCAATACCTACAACATAAAAAACTATAAGATAATAATTTTGTGTTGTTTTAAGCTACTAAATTTATATACTTTGTTACAGCAGCAGTAGAGAATGAATATGCCTTCTTAATCATGAGTCCACCCCTGGGACAATTACTTGCTGTAGAGATTGGTCAAGCCCAGAGTATCTGCATAACCCTACAGCCAGAAAGATGTAAAATATTATTATTGACAGTTCAATTAAAAGTACAAAGGATGGGGGAAGTGGGGAAGAAATGAAGCCCAGACAAAATAAGAGAATATCCCCCCACTTTACTATGCTATGTTGTCATTTAATTTATTACCATAATTTGCTACTACCTTCACAGTACTTTTTTGAAATATGACCTCTCCTCATCTCTACCAACAGATGGCTGCTCTGAGTTGATCAGCAGTATTTTTAGTATGAGCAGAGAAAGAATAAATAAAAGAGAGAAGACTGTTACACATTACTTAATTTTTATCCTAGTTTAATATCAAAAAATCTTCAATTTATAAATATTTCATCTATTTTCAGAGATTATAAAATTAATAACTGAAGCAAATCCTCAAAGTTAGACTCTTTTAGAGTCTTAGGTCTCATATTAGTGAGGAAAACAGTGTTCCAATACCAAAGCTCTTGTCATAAATCAACTTTAACAGTAGTCAAAATATACTCCTTCACACAGCAGTGTGAGCCACCCGCTTGCTACGCCTCTTCCCTGGTGCAGTTTCCACAAGGCCTAATACAGTGGTACTAATATAGCAGGAGCTCAGCAGACGCAGCAGATAAAGATAATGATGGTAATAATGATAAAAATCAAAATAGTCATGTCTGCCATATTGTTCCTTAGCTACAGTTGCATTTCAAATTCTAAATAATGTTAAGTCTTGCCTCATTGGAAAAATATACAGCCATGTATTTCCAACTACAGAACTTTAAAAGAATTATCACTAGTGCAGAACTTTTTTATGTTGTCATAAAGCTAAGAGAAGTCAATTAGGTCTAGTACTTCATTAAGGGTTTCCACAAATCACATTTATAGCCAGCCCCATATCCAGTGTGATACGAAGAAATGCCATTTAGAAAGACAAGTTTTGACACCCTTATATTATGGCATTGCAGAAACTGTGGGGGTAATTAATTTTTACTTGTACTGTGATGAATCCAAGCAAAACTCTAAAAGACATTTGGCCACTTACGGACTCTTTAGGGCAATGAAGCCTTTGCAGAAAGCTTGAGTTTATATTACTAGTACGATCAAAGCTTTAATGAAATTGCTGCATGGCAGAAACTACTGGACTATTAAGAGAAAACTACAAAAATAAATGAGTGCCTAGCTCTGAATCTACAAAAAATGGGAGCCTTCTGGTTTTCTTTGATTGTCTATTAATTTCTCATGATAGAGCCCCATGTGGCATTGCTCTGACAAATTTCACTGAAGCATGTTTTTTCTTCTGCAAATTAGTAAAGCAAAGTCCTGCATGTGATCTTCCTAATGGGACTTTGTATCCCACTGTTCTTTATTATTATTTTAAGAGGAGTAGGTGTTTTCTCATTCTCAAGAGAAATGACTGGACTAGTTTGAGTTCTTTTATGGATATTGCAGTATATAACCCAATAGGTGTCAGGAAGAATTCATGCTGTGTTTCAGCTCCACAAGTACCCATCCACCACTAACACTTGTATTGTGGTGCTGTAAAACTCCAAGTGAAATCTAAATGGTACAGTAAATGAAGAATTTACTGCGACTTAACTTCCTATTCTTCCTGAATAAAACCATTATCAGCTCAAGTGTCCTTTAACTCTTTAAAACAGGCATTCTTAACAGCTCATTCACAGGCCCAGCTCAATCAGTCATTTTTTTTCCTATACTTTCTTTGAGAAATACAGTGGAAGTGCTGATTAAGAATGCAAAACACAGGGGAAAGAGAATATGAACCCATAAACATGAATTTAATCATTAAAGTCTAGGTTTCTGTTGGTTCTACTTCCAAAGTAGATACAGGATTTCACCACTTTTCACCACCTGCCTAGATACATCCCAGGTGCAAGCCACCATCACCAGTTACTTGGGATTACTTCAAATGCCTCCCAGTTGATCACATGCTTCTTCCCTGCTTCTAACCTTCAGTCACCTATTCTCAACAGAACAACCTCAGTGATGCTATTAAAACTTAAATCATCTCTCTCCTTTGCTCAAAACTATATGATGGCTCACCATTTCACTGGAATAAAAGGACTGACTCCTTACAGTGATATGCAAGACCCTACATAATCCCAGCCTCCTTACTCCTCTACTGTGTCTCCTATCACTGTCCTCCTCAGTCAAACCACACCTAATGGTCCACTAAGCTATTTCTTAAACAGACAGGCAAGCCTTTGCCTCATGACACAGCATTTCTTTTTCTCTGCATCTAGGACTTTTACACATGCTTAATTCTCCCACTTATTCTAAGTCTTTGTTCAACTATCATTCTTTGAATAATAACAGTATTCCTGTGAACTGCATTGTATATTTCAACTGCCTTCTCTACATTTTCTCTCTCTTCTCTGCCTTAGTTTTCTCCATAGCACTCATCATCATCTGTCATACTATTTATTTAGTTAGTTAGTTAGTTCTATTTCCTCTCGTTGCCCCACCAGAATGTAAGTTCCACAAAAGAAGGGATCTCTCTCTGTTTTATTACGGATGTATCCACAGTAAATATAATCAGCAAGGGGAAATCTATAGCTATAGCTCCTACATTTCTTAACAATGGAATTGCTTACATAGAACATAAAAGCAGCGAAAATGAAAATTCAACATTCAGTGGATTTACTAATGCCTGCAAATGTACCTGGCAATTTGAGGGTGCAATGATGAGAAGAGTGACTGTGTTACCAGCCTTCATGAAAATGCATTCAATGGGTTTCTATTGTGGTATGAAAACTTATTGAATTATTAGTGTTCACTTCTTGCCATTGAAAAAGGTAAAAGAGAGTATTTTCCCCTTCTTATAATCCTTAAAAGTCAAGGTTTTCTCCTTTAGAGAATGGCTTTTGCATTACATAATAAGAATTTGCCAATCACCCAGAAAAAAAAGTCTGCTCTATTGTTTGAGAACTAGAGCCCTATTCAGAAGAAGGAAAAACAACCTGATTCTGAGAGTTGAAAGGAAAAGGAGAAATAGCCCCTGAGAAAACAGTGATTAGGAGACATCTGCACATTTCCACAAATAGTAGAGACATATGTTCTTATATTTAGTCACCAACATTAGACTTCAGATGTTAGATGTGGTTGGTAATTAAGCACCAAAGTCCTAAGAATGAATGAAGTTCTATACAGCCCAATTATCAGGGAATGGAGAAGACTGCTTTAAGGAAGTATCTCTAAACACACTCAAGCGATCAATGTCCAGACGATGATAAAAGACCACCCTCAACACTGGCATCACACAACAGATGGAGCAAAGTAACAACAAATACTGCCAAGGAATGAGAAATTTCTAATTTGCTTTATAAACACTCTGCTAGCTGTCTCCCAATCCTAGATAGTTATGAAATCTAGGTAGTGAGAAACCATCTCCAAATATAAATTTGAGATTACATTTTTCTCACCATGTTAGCAAATGGGGCTTCAGGGCCAAATTTAAATTAATTTAGAAGAGAAAAACTATTTTCTCTCTCTCTTTCCCTCAAAGGTTATAGAGAATTTTATACTTGCTACTCACTGAGATCTCACTCCAGATTACTAAAAATATTCCTGTAGATTATGGCCTCACCATGGACAGGGAAGGGGCCTAAAGACCCACTCTTTATAACAACTATAATTTGAGCTTATTAGTTTTTAAACCATAGCCAAATCCAAGTTCAAAAATTAATTCAAACAGATGAGAAATGATAATTACTTTTAACTTTGAGAATAACAATAATAAGAAACAAGCATAAGAGGGCCATGGTAAGATTCAGTTTAATGAGAAATTTTATGAATTTTTACTAACATTTCTAGGTAGATATATTTTGAGGACACAGTGTTCAAAAGGAAAAGAGAGCACACATATCACTGAAGATGATTTTTAAGGTCCTTTGTTCAGGCTCTGAATTTCTAAGAGAGAACATTTTCTTGAAGAGGGCAATAGCAGATGTCATGGATATGGGAACACCATGACATCCCAAGCCTGAATATAAACTCAGTTAAAGTCTAATGTTCTAAGACCTTGTGTTACAAAAATGCCTTCTGCCTATGACAGAAACAATGAATTCCTGGAAAATGGTGGTGTTTTCTGGGGATGGAAAGCCAATTCTAGAAGAAGAGATTTGAATCTTGAAGAGAGCCCATTACTCAGGAGCTATAGCAGTAACTCCTACCCAAGTCCAGGCAGCTGCTAACCTTTAGAAGCAGATTGCTTTAGAGACCCAGTCTCTAAGGGTATTACAACTCTCATTATGCCTGGTTGAATTATCTGAGCACTTTAAGTCCAGCTTTGGCCATACTGAAAACCAGAAACAGTACAGATCAGCTTCTTGAATACCTCTTTAAATGAAAATAAAAATGGATCTGCATTTAACTGAAGCTAAAAACTGATGCAGGGCCCTCTGGCCACAAAACATTTGGAAACACTTAGCCAGAGGAAGAAGGGATGTTGTGTTCAAGAACAATGGTCCAGATTTTGCCAGCTACAGCAGATGGCAACTAAGCAAGGCAGTGAAAAGCCATGGCTGCTCTGAACATCCTTCTGTGGGTTCCCTAAGAGCTCACTACAGAAGAAAGGCAAACCTGGTACCCTGACAAGTAATACTGTCTCTTAATCTGCTATTGATAGTGTGCCTGGGAAACACACACACACACACACACACACACACACACACACACACACACACACCTGTGAATCAGAAGAGGAGATATAAACACAAAGTGAAGGTAAAAAGAGCATTGCTCAGGTGCAAAGGTAAACATATAAGAGAGAACTACAACCACTGCATGTTTATAAAAGTTAAAATATCTCTATGGTTTTGTGTACTCATAAAGAGAACCCTAAGTAAGTACTGTAAAGCTAAGATATATTTGGCGAATATTGATAAACCAGAGAGGGATGAAGGAACAAATTTGAACTGGTCCTCCAGGAAATTAGGCTTTTTGGCACAGCTTCATTTCTAAGTTTGACCCAGGAAATAAAAAGGGAAGGGGCCTAAAGACCCACTCAATTTAAAAAATGTTAATTTGAGGTAAAGGCTCTCCCCTTCCATTGGTTAAAGGATCCATGGCAAGACAGTCCATGTCAGATCCCAAGAAAATGAGAAATGAGATTCCCAAATACAAGCAGGGGCTGAAGAGCTTGGACCAGGAGGATAAAAAGATCATAGCTATACACAGCATCTAAATTAATTTTCTTATTGTTTTTAAGTCCAGGATTATGAAAAAGATCTCTCTAAACGCAATCACGAAAAGATGTTCAACATCATCTATCACCAGGTAATTCAAATCAAAACCACAATGAGGGGCTCCTGGGTGGCTCAGTCGGTTAAACGTCTGTCTTCAGCTCAGGTCATGATCCCACGGTCCTGGGATCGAGCCCCACATCAGGCTCCCTGCTCAGCGGGGAGCCTGCTTCTCCCTCTCTCTCTGCCTGCTACTCTGCCTACGTGTGTTCTCTCTCTGTCAAATAAATAAATAAAATCTTTAAAAAAAAAAAACAACACAATGAGATATCACCTCAAACCTGTCAGAATGTCTAAAATCAAAAACACAAGAAACAAGTGTTGGTGAGGGTGTAGAGAAAAAGGAACCCTCTTGCACTGTTGGTGGGAAGGCAAACTGGTGCATCCACTGTGAAAAACAGTATGGAGTTTCCCCAAAAAGTTAAAAATAGAACTACCCTATGATACACTAATCACACTACTGGGTATTTAACCCCAAAACACAAAAACACTAATTCAAAGGGATACATGCACCCCAATGTTTATAGCAGCATGATTTACAATAGCCAGATTATGGAAGCAGCCCAATTTTCCACTGATAGATCAATGGATAAAGAAGATATGGTATATATATATATATATATATATATATATATATATATATATATATATAAAATGGAATATTATTCAACCATAAGAAAGAATGAAATCTTGCCATTTGCAACAATATGGATAGATCCAGAGGGTATAATGCTAAGTGAAATATATCAGTCAGAGAAAGACAAATACCATATGATCACTCATATGTGGAATTTAAGAAACAAAACAAATGAGTAAAGGGGGGAAAAAAGAGACAAACCAAGAAACATACTCTTAACAATAGAGAACAAACTGATGGTTACCAGAGGGGAGGTTGGTAGGGGGATGAGTGAAATAGGTGATGGGGATTAAGGACTGTACTTGTTGTGATGAGCACTGGGTGATATAAGGAATTGTTGAATCACTATATTCTATACCTGAAACTAATATAACATTGTATGTTAACTATTCTGGAATTAAAAATTCAAAAAAACAAATGCAAGCAACATATTTCAGTTTATTTTTGTAGGTAATCTCATAAATCCAAATTTTAGAATACTCAAAAAGAATGTAAAATGTATCTGAGACACTGCTTTACTTACAAGAATAACTGCTTAGGGAAAGCAGATGAACAAGTACCTAAGCCACACAAGACAATTCATTTGGAAGACTATTTTTGAAGTGCAAAAATTTACTTGGGGAGAATTCAGAGGATGATTTATTTAGACAATAATTTGTATTTTAGTCTCCCTGCTATAAAGAGTCAAACACTCAACAGTATTAGACCCTCACCATTCTAAATAAGTGGCCACACCATGTGTCCAGAATCTAGGCTCCCTACCCCAAGGACCTAATGACCATTATGTTATAGAACCAACTTCACGTAAAACAAATATCCCCCCAGGTCCCACAATCAGATCCTATTTGAGAGTTGGTGGCTCATCAAAAGGTGTTAGCACAGAAAGTAGTCCAAAGATATGGGGAATAAAATGACTCAAATTTGGAGGAAAATGTTGAGCTTCTCCAAGACAATGAGGAAAGAAGGTACTAGACTTCCAGGGAGTAATGAAGAACCATACCTTACCTGTAGAGATGAGAGATCAACGTGGGATACTGGTGAGGGTCTTCCCATAAAGACAAGACCTTGAGAGTATCTGTGGTGTTCTCTCATTTAGAAAAAAAATTATAATCATGGAGAAAAGCCTTTGGAAGGAAACTTTCAAGTCAACTCTGAGGAAGGTGAAGGACCAGGCTAGAGAGTGGTATTATGTAACATAAAGAAATTCTGGTACCTATGTAACAATCGCAGACTAAGGACCAGGGACTTCCCTTACTTTCCAGGCAACCACATTGGTAGAACATCAGAAAAAAAGGAGGGAGACCCTTAAAATATAAGTGAGATAGAATTTCCCACTACCCTGGAGTAAGAATTCAAAAACAGATTTCATGATTTGTTTCAGATAAAAGAAAGTAAGATGACATTTCTTCCACTAAGTTTTAAGAAACAAATTACCCAGCCTTTTTCATTCATATATTTTCCTCATTTCCATTCCCTAAGTTAGGTTGGTTGTATATTTCCATAGAGCACTTCAGTCCCTAAACTCTAAAAATGATTGTAAAACAAAAGCAGCGGCAACTCTTCTTGGTTCTATCAACATTCAACAAAACTTTACAAAGAACCTATTATATGCCAAGCACTTTTTAGGAACTGGAGGTAGATCAGTGGGCAATGCAAAAAGTCCTTTTCTTTCTGGAGCTGTTATAGTGGGATAGTACAGATATTTCTAAAGTAAATAAGTGAAATAAAAGAATATTAGATTACAGTAACTACAAGGAAAAAAAACAAAGCTAGAGATTCCAATTTTAAAGGGCAGGGAGTAAGGAGGGGGCTCAGAGAAAGCCTCTTTGGAGGTGACATTTGAGCAATGAGCTGGAAAAAATGAGGCTTAAAATGTACTATTCAGGATGGTAAGTTTTGCATATACTTTATCTCAATATTTTCTTGTTACCTCACAGCATTATTTTTAAAGAGAAAACTATTAATTTATTTATTTAACAAATATTTATTGAGATCATAACATGTGCCATACATTACTCTATGCACCAGGATATATCAATGAGAAAAAAAAAAATTGCCTGCATGGAGCTGACATTCTAGAAAGTTGAAAAAGTTTAGGTACCTTGACCAAAGTTGCACAATTGCAGAGACATTTTCAAACCCAGATAATTCTCACTCAGTAACTACTCTTTCCTCTATGCTTCTCTTATTCTTGATGATATGCAGAAATAATATGAAATTTGAGATGTTGCAAATTCTTCAAAACATCATAAAAATATTTCTTGCTAGTTGAACAATTAGATTCTCATTAAATAGTATATCAAAGTTGGTGTTGTGGAAAAAATAAAGCATAAAAAAGAGTCATTAATAGTGATGTCATGATTAAGTAGATTCCCCATTTGACCAAAATGGCATCCATTTTTCTATATCTGTAAATCACTACAAGGAGAACTACAGAATTAGAGAGGCAGGTGTACTTTTATCTCCTAAAGAATGATACACCATAAAGGAATTTACATGGATAGATGAGTTTTACTTAAGCATTCACAGGTGGTTTTGCTCCTTTATTTCACTTTATATGTGATTTGTTTTTTTCTATTCAAGGTTTGATTTTAGTCATAGTTTTAACAGATACTATAATCACCTCTATAACTGTAGTTTGCTAAGTAAGTCAAGGAAAAGAAAGCAATGGTTCTAGACTCTAACTTGAAAATAAGTATAGAAAACCAAAAATAGAAATTGAATAAAATCTTTCAATTCTGACAATAAACTCAAACTTTGTACAAACCAATCATTTCTTCATTCATTTACCAAATATTAATTGAGTGCCTACCACATGGCAGGCAATTTGCTAAGTGCTGGAGATTTAGTCATTAACTAAAAAGACAAAAGTTCCTGCCCTATCGAAGCTTTTATTCTAGTAGGAAGAGACACACAATGAATAAAAAATTAAATTCTATTGTATACTTGAAGTTGTTAATGGTTATGGAGAAAAATATAGCAGAGAAGAGGGATAGGAAGTTCTGGGGCAGAGGCTGCATTTTAAATAATCAGGTAAGGCCTTTCTGAGAAAATGATGTTTTAGCAAAGACTAGAAGGAGAAGGACTAGCCAGATATACACCGAAAAGCAAATAGGAAGGCCCACAGGCAAGACTATACTGATGGGTTCGAAGGAAATCAAGGAAGTCAGCAGGAGTAGAAAGAACAAGGGGAGAACAGAAGGAGATAAGGGAGACTAGCTGGGAGCAAGTCATATAGGCTGTAATAAGGACTTTGGCATTTGAGCTGAGAGAGGTTGCAAACAGGCTCCCAGCAGAGGAGTGACTTAATATGTATTTGAATAGGGCTATTTTGGTTGCTAAATTAAAAATAGAATATATGGAAGCAAGGGTAGGAGTGGAGAGTCAGAGGTAATGCAATAATCCAGGTGAGAGGTGATGGAAACTTGGACTAGAGTTGTAGCATTTGGGTTATGAGAAATGACTAGGTTCTAAATATATTTTGATGGTAGAACTAAGAGGTATAATTGACAAATTATGTGAAAGGTGTAAGAGAAAAAGAATCTCTCAGACTTTCTTCTATGCATATAAAGTCTACAAGGATAGCTGTCATCCATTCTTCCTAATATGTATGACAATTTTTGGTTGCTTTGTAAAGCTATTCTGCAAGATAGTTTAATAGACTTCTATCAAGACAGACTAATAATGGAGCCTTAGTTATGTCAAGGAAAAGCATAGACTTTCCTCCTTTTGCCTGAATCTGCTGACAAGGCCGGACACAGACTCTCCAACTTCCTGTTCATTGTTTCATAATTGATTAATTAAGATTAGAACTGTTTATTCCCCTGGAACTAGCTAACCCCATAGAAAAACATTTCCTGTTCAGATAACTGACTGAGACTTTACCTTCTTGCAAAACAACCCCAGTTGTAAATCATCCCATTTGTAACTGGTTTATCGCACCCTAAAAAAGTTTTAAGATACTGTTTAGCTACCCTGATGTGGGGTGTTTTCTGTTATTATATAACAACCTGAATAAAGACAATGTCCTTTCTTATCCAGTTTTTGTCTTTGATGGTTTGGTGCCATGACTTGTATTGGACTGGACTTCATCTTCTCCATCCGGGTGCTGAGGCTTCTTGAGCCTGTTATGTTCCTTCCCGGACTGGCAATTCAGGGGTCTGATACTGAGTACAGATCCTGATCACTGTGCTTCAGATATTTGTCCATGGCAGAATAGTAAGGTTTTGATTTTGATTTTTTCTTTAAGCATTCTTTTGGTTTGTTTTATTGCCAGCTTTTGTTTAACCTTTGTACTATGGGAAATTCTCAATCCTCTTCTTATCCTTTTCCAAAACCCCTGCTAATTAGAAGCTCACCACTACAGTAACAATTTAATTCTTTACTTCCAAAAATGGCTGGATTTTACTAAGGACAGTTTAGAACTCCAGTGGCCTTCTTGGGACATCTGGGAACTCTCTAAACTTGTTCACATCTGTGAGATGCCCTTGAATCCCAGGCTCTATTATGTCTTCTCACCAGCGGTCAGCTTATTTTGTTTGGTACAACAAGGTTAAAAAAATGAGACAATATCTCAAACTGTGCAATCCCTTAAGGATGCTTATCTCATCACCAATCCAGTTCATTCCTCCTGAAAAGCCTCCCAACCTCCTTCTTCACCCGGACCCTTCCATGTGCACCACCCCAGGCCTTCTCCCACCCACTACTCCTCCTTACTCTGTGAATTACCTTTTCCTTTTCCCTCAGTCCCTACTCCTCTTCATTATCCCCCCCAGCCTCCATGACAAAACCTTGCCCCCTAACTCCCCACCTTAAACTGCAGCCCTTTCCCGCCTCACCTGAAAATCAATGACCTGCATGCCACTTAAGCAAGTACTCTTTAAACTTTAGTCATACTAAGATTTATATGCTATTGTTACTTTCTTGACCTTCATAAGAATAGAGAAGAATTTATTAATCAATTTAAGGACTCTATCCCCACATTCAGTCCCTGAAATATTCCCACCCTCCAAGTAAAAAGGGCTATTGGCAGCTAGTTCAAGACTTAAAAGCAATAAACGAAAGAGATCCATGGTTTTCTAGTTTCTAATCCTAACACCATTCTGGCTTCTATTCAAACCAATACCATTTGTTTATAGTCATTGCTTAACATTCTGATTTTTTTTTCAGTATACCTCTTCACCCCAACTCATATCTTTTTCGGGGTTCTATGAAAAAATCAATTGTACTCTTTATGTCACAGGTGTTTACTGCTACTTATTTTTTTTTTTTGAACCCTAAAGTCAAACCTGAGAGATTTTTTTTCAGATTTTATTTATTCATTTGAGAGAGAGAGAGAGAGATTACAAGTAGGGGAAGAGGGAGAAGCATACTCCCTGCTGAGCAGGGAGCCTGATGCGGGGCTCAATCCCAAGACCCTGGGATCATGACCTGAGCCAAAGGCAGCCACTTAACCAACTGATCCACCTATGTGCCCTAAACCTGAGAGATTTAACCTTATTCTGAAACTCTGATCTAGTTTGTAGATGACCTTCTCTGCTCACCTAATTTTGACAGCTTGCTTGTCAACATCCAATATTTACTCCCAAGTTCTTGCCCACAAGGGACACAAGGGCTCTAAAGATAAATGCAATTATGCAGTCCTCAAGTGTATTACCTAGGACATAATATCTCTCCTGATGGGAATATTTATCACCTAAATGAATTAACACCATCATCAATTTCCCTATCCCCAAGATTAAAATACAACTCGAGGGTTTATAGGATTAATTGGCTATTGCTGGAATTGGACTCCTGACTTTTCCACTGTTGTCTTCCCTTTATATGCCATAACTAAGAGCCCATCTCTGAACATCTTGATTGGGACTCTCCTTCCATGTCTGAATATCAAAACCTCACATCCTCTCTATCTTCTTCCCTCATGGCTGGGTTCCCCAATTACTCACTGTCTTTTTACCTTTTTATGCCCAAAGAGAAAGAACATGCTTTAGGGGTCTTCACCCAAAAACATAATGGAAGCCAAAGACCTATTGGATATCTTAGCCACACTTTGGATACTACAGCTCAGGCATTTCCCCTTGTCTGTACAAATTTACCACTGCTGCAAAATTAATTAATGCCATTGCTGACTTAGTGCTGAGTCATTCACTCAATCTATATGTACTACATGCAATTCAAACCCTGCAACTTACTGAGAATACTCAACATTTTTCTGACTCCAGTTCATATCCTATGAAATCCTACTCTTTTCTCCCTCTCACATCATTATCCATCATTATCTAAATCTCAATGCAACTAGTCTTCTTTCCCTCCTGAGGAACAACCTCATAGCTGCATCACCATCATATAGTCTATAATTCCTCCTCATCCAAACTTCACTGAAACTCCTCTCAAAGACCTTGATGTCATCTTCTTTTGTACATGTACTTACCTCAGACTTACAAATGGAAAATTTCAAGCAGGATATACGATCATAGATTTTCAACAACCTATCAAATTCAAACCCTTACCTGAGGGTTCTGAGGTTAACTCAGCCAAATTGCTAAACTCAAGGCCTGTACCAGTCTTGCATAGTAGTACAAGATATGAAATCTGACATTTATACATGTAGCAGACATGCTTTTGATGTTAGACATGATTTGGGTATGGTATGGAAACAAAGAGGGGTCATGACAGTTGTAAGGACACCCACCGAAAATGGAAGTGAAGTAACTAACCTATCTTAGTACTACCCAAGAAATTAACTATTCTCACAACTGAAGCTGACATTAATAGTCCGACTCTCAATAGTAAAGAAAACCACTTGGCTGACATATATGTTAAGATATATGTTTCAAAAGAAAATTCTCTCTCAACCACCTGCATATTTTCCCTTCATCAGCCTCCCTTAGAGCAGAAACCTCTACTTAGAGAATGTACTGGACAACTGCCATTCCCTGAGGCTGAACATCTATTGGAAACAAGCTGAATATCTTATTTACTCAAATAAGCTTTGGAGAAATGGCCACTTGTCTTTCTTTGGCCTTGCCCAAAGTTTAGCCAACAACCTCAGCAAAACCCCTAGTAAAGAAAATCTTAATGATCTCTTCCACAAATATTGGTGTGGACACCAACTCTTACATTGTGCAGGTAACCTTGATTTTCCCTATCTGCTAGGAAAACAATCCTGGTAAAAATTTAAAAGTAAAGCAAGGATGAGATTCAGCCCCCTATAGTCCCCTTTTCACTGGCAAATGGATTTTACTCAATCCCCAAAGTCACATAGTTATGTATATGTCCTAACTACAGTCTGCGTGTTTTCCCATGGTTAGAAGATTTTCCCCTACAAAGAGGCTACTGACACTACTGTAGCTAAGTTGTTACTAGAAAGAATTTTCCCCCCTTGGGGAATACCTTTGTTCCTCTAGCAATAGAAAAGGTCCCTTCCCTGGTAAGTTT